>NW_028080032.1:3912967-5282862 GCF_014824575.4 Sturnira hondurensis | reverse complement strand
TATATCCCTTGCTCTAGGGGACATATCAGTAAAAATGTTGCTGCGTGAAATATCTGAGATTTTCCTGCCAATGTTCTCCTCTAGGACTTTAATGGTGTCATGGCTTATATTTAAGTCTTTTATCCACCTTGAATTTATTTTGGTGTATGGTGTAAGTTGGTGCTCGAGTTTCATTTTTTTGCATGTAGCTGTCCAGTTCTCCCAACACCATTTGTTGAAGAGGCTATCTTAACTCCATTTTATGTTATTGCCCCCTTTGTCAAATATTAATTGACTGTAGAGAGTTGGGTTTATTTCTGGGTTCTCTGTTCTATTCCATTGGTCTATGTGCCCATTTTTATGCCAATACTAGGCTGTATTGATTACAGTGGCCTTGTAATGCAGTTTGATATCAGGTATTGTGATCCCTCCTACTTTGTTCTTCTTTCTCAAAATTGCAGCTGCTATTCGGGGTCTTTTATGGTTCCATATAACTTTTTGAAGTGTTTGTTCTATGTCTGTGAAATATGCCACTGGTACTTTAATAGGTATTGCATTGAATCTGTCAATTGCTTTGGGTAGTATGGACATTTTGATGATGTTAATTCTTCCAATCCATGTACATGGTATATGTTTCCATTTGTTTGTTTCTTCCTTGATTTCTTTCTTCAGTGTTGTGTAGTTTTCTGCATACAGGTCTTTTACCTCCTTGGTTAGATTTATTCCCAGATATTTTATTTTTGTTTTTGCTATATCGAATGGGATTTTTTTCTTTATTTCTGCTTCTCAGCAGAAGAAAATTCATTCATTCATTCAAATTTATTCTTCTCATTCATTGTTGGTATACAAAAATGTCTTTGATTTCTGGATATTGACTTTGTATCTTGCTGTTTTGCCAAATTCATTTATTAGTTTGAGCAGTTTTTTGGTAGAGGCTATAGGATTTTCCATGTACACTATCATGTCATCTACAAACAATGCCAGTTTTGTTTCCTCTTTTCTGATTTGGATGCCTTTTATTTCCTTTTCTTGTCTGATCGCTGTGGCTAGAACTGCTAATACTATATTGAATAGAAGAGGTGAAAATGGGAAACCTTGTCTTATTCCTGATCTTAGTGGAAAAGCTTTTAGTTTTTGCCCATTGAGTATGATGTTGACTGTAGGTCTTTCATATATGGCCTTTATTATATTCAGGAATGCTCCCTCTATTCCCATTTTTCTGAGTACCTTTATCATAAATGGGTGTTATACCTTATCAAAAGCTTTTTCTGCGTCTGTTAATACGATCATGTGGTTTTTGTCTTTGCTTTTATTTATGTGATGTACTACATTTAATGATTTGCGAATATTGAACCATCCTTGCATCCCTGGGATGAATCCCACTTGCTCGTGGTGTATGAGCTTTTTAATGTATTGTTGGATGTGATTTGCCAATATTTTATTGAGGATTTTAGCGTCTATGTTCATCAGTGATATTGGCATGTAGTTTTCTTTCTTTGTTGTGTCTCTATCTACCTTTGGAATTAGGATGATTCTGGCTTCATAAAAAGAGTTTGGGAGTTTTCCCTCCTTTTGGATTTTTTTGGAATAGTCTGTGAAGAATAGGGGTTAGTTCTTCTTTAAAAACTTTGTAGAATTCTGTGAAACCATCTGGTCCAGGGCTTTTGTGTGATGGGAGTTTTTTTATTACTTCTTCAATTTCATCTGCTGTTATTAGCCTGTTCAGGTTTTCTGCTTCTTTTTCATTGAATTTTGGAAGATTATATTTTTCTAGAAATTTGTCCATTTCATCTAGGTTTTCAAATTTCTTGGGATACAATTCTGCATAGTAATTTCTTACAATCCCTCCTATTTCTCTGATATCAGTTTGTAATCTCTCCTCTTTCATTTCTGATTGTGTTTATTTGGGTCCTCGCTTTTCTTTTCTTGATGAGCCTACTTAAAGGCTTGTTTATTTTGTTTATCTTTTCAAAAAACCAACTCCTAGATTCATTGATCCTTAGAATTGTGCTTTTAGTCTCTATGTCATTTAGTTCTGCCATGATCTTGGTTATTTCCTTCCTTGTACTTGCTCTGGGCTGTCTTTGTTGTTGTTCCTCGATCTCTTGCAGGTGTCGGGTTAGGCTGTTTGTTTGAAATGTTTCTATCTTCTTTAGGTAAGCCTGTATTGCTATGAACTTCCCTCTCAGGACTGCCTTGGCCATGTCCCATAAGTTTTGGGTTGTTGTGAGTTCATTTTCATTTTTTTCCAGAAGCTTTTTGATTTCTTCCCTAATTTCTATCTTGACCCATTTGTTGTTTAATAGCATACCATTCAGTCTCCATGCTTTTGGGTGTTTGGGGTGTTTTCCTGTGGGATTGGTTTCCAATTTCAGTCCCTTGTGATCAGAGAAAATGCTTGGTACGATTTCTATTTTCCTGAATTTGTTGAGACTCATTTTGTGTCCTATCATGTGGTCTATCTTTGAAAATGTTCCATGTGCATTTGAAAAGAATGTGTATTTCGCTTCTTTGGGATGGAGGGCTCTATATATGAATAGCATATTCTTAACATGTCAAATATATACTTGCTTTTGCTGTTATTTGGAAGAGTCCCTTGAAACTTAAATGCTTGACCATTTTCACTTTCTCTTAAGCAAGGAAAATTTGAAAGAAGGAATAATTTTTTTATTTTGAAATTTTATTAAATTTATTGGTGTAACATTGGTTAATAACATATAAATTCCATGTGCATGACTTGAAAAAAATTTTAATATTAAAAAGTCTGTACACACAAAAAAAGACAAGTATTTTATCAACTTATTGCCAGTCAAGGTGGGTTGCTGAGAGAAATGGGGGAATCATGGGTTGGGGGGAAGTTTGGGAAAACGGGTAGTATGATTTTTAAACTCACTGAGGTCTTCACAATATAGTGTCAGGGTTTTATTTAATATAGAATTCCTAGAGGTCTTGGTGCACATACCATTAAAATGTTAGAAAATATTTTAGTATCCAATTTAAATAACTTTAATTCTATTATCTGGGATTATACAAATTTCTTGGTTACTTTTTTTCCCTAATATGAACACTTGGCTATAGTGCTTTCCTCCAAAGAATTTAAGAATGGAAAGTTTTAGAGAGGGATGTCAACACTGTGAGAGAAGGGATTCATTTTCTGCTCAAGGGTGGCCCCAACATGACTTCATGTGTCTTGACATCACCCCCATCTTTTATCTGCCTAAAAGCTTCTCTTTGAATTAAGTGAATGTAGGCTTACATTTCTCTCTCTTTTTTTGCATTATATACTCTTGAATACCAATATAGTTTTGTATTTTTTCTGCACTGCTTCTTAATCTCTGATTGCCAAAAGAAATATATTTCTTAAAAAATAGGTTTCAGACCACAGAACTTGGGTTTTAAGATTTTTTTTTTAATGAGGGGAGAGCAGTAGATTCTGTGAAAAACTACTAAGGAAAAAAGGAAAAGACCAAATAAAACAACATTTTAAAGGAAGTAATTGCCTTTGCATGGCAGTTTTGCACCCACATCAAGTGGTTTCTGGCATGATACATGCTTTTCCTATATGGTATCCTGAATATTTACCAGGAAAATTAAAGACACATGCTAAGAAGCCAAGGCAAACCTATGAGAATGCAGAAGGGCTTATTCATTTATCTATCATGGATTTGTATGAGAATGCATGAATGAATGAATAAGTGAATAAGCCTCTTGCATTCATATATATATATATGTATATATATATATATGCATTACAATTTTTCTCTCTCTCTAAATCTCTCTGCATCTCTCTCTTCTGATAGCTTGTTTCAATTTTTGTGAGAGATAAAAGAAATAATTCAAAATCCTTGATCTCAAAAAATTATTTTATAAGAGAGAAAAAATATATCAACATACTGCTATTTAAGCCAAATAATAATTTCGATGATAATGTAGTACAAGTGATGACACAGGCAGTATATGCTGCAGAGCCAAAATAGCAAACATAAATGAGAACATTTCTGAAAATTATGTGAAAGAGGAAGCAATGGGAGTTAGAGATATTTAAGGATGTTATGAAGGAAGAAAAAGGAAGTTAGTGGTGGAATAGGTGGCAGTAAATGTGCTGAGATAGAAAGAGCTCTGTGTGCTTAGCAGGTGAGTGGATGAGTCTGGCTGAAGTAGCTGGTAGTGGTTGTGCATAGTATTAGGAAGGTAAGTTGAATATATACTGTCAAGAGTCAAATCTTTGAAAGTTTCTTGAGCAGGAAACTGACAAAAATAAGATTATACTTGATTGGTAACTGATTGCAGAATGAAATAACAGGGGGGGGGTGTTTGGAAGCAAGATCAATTGCAAATCATCTGAACAAGAGCTTATAAGAGTCTGAACTCTATATAGCACAGTATGTACAGAAGAAAAGAGACACACAGAGAAAATAAGAAGAGAGTGGTAGTGGGCAGGTCTAAGGTGTTACCAGGATACAATGGGCAAAAAAAAGAGACAATCACAGATAAGTCTGTGGAGTTTGCAAACTTGGTTGGGCTGATATTCATTCATTCATTCATTTATTTTTAGAGAGGGGATGGGGGAGAAAGAGAGGGAGAGAAACATCAATGTGTGGTTGCCTCTCCTGCACCCCCTATTGGGAACCTGGCCCCTAACCCAGGCATGTGCCCTGACTGGGAATTGTTCTGCAACCCTTTGGTTCGCAGACCAGGACTCAGCCCACTGAGCCACATTGGCCAGGGCAGGTTGAGCTGATTTTTGCAAGGACAAATAGTCAGTTTGACTTAGTAAACAACAACATCCTCTTGCAAGCATAGTGGCAAATACTTTTTGAAATTTCAATAGATTATCAAGTTCATTTGTAAATACCTCTTAAGGAGCTGTAGGCCGAGTAAGTGTGCTTTGGGTATGATGAGTCAGAATCTCCAGGTTTGTAAACAGGTCCTTAGAAATCAGACATTTTGGGAAGTTTCACATGACTTTTGAGTATTTTAACAGAAGAATTTAGCTATGTATTTGAATGTTTTCTCCAAAGCATTCCTGTCCAATACAATTTTTGCAATGATGGGGATGTTCTTTGTTGGCGTTGCTCGATATGGTATCCACTAATGTCATGTGGCTTTACATTAAAAATATTTTGTTTATTTATTTTTAGAGAAAGGGTGAAAGAAAGAGAGGGAGAGAAACATCAATGTGTGGTTGCCTCTCCCATGCTCCCAGGTGGGTACCTGGCCCACAACCCAGGCATGTGCCCTGACTGGGAATCCAACCAGCTACCCTTTGGTTCACAGACTTGCGCTTAATCCTCTGAGCCACACCAGCCAGGGCATCATGTGGCTTTAAATTTTTTTAAATTTTATTTTATTGTGGTAAGAACACTTGATACAAGATCTACCCTCTTAGGTTTTCAAGTGTGCAATACAACATTGTTAACTATAGGCACAATGTTGTACTGAGATCTCGAGGACTTATTTATCTCTCGTTAAGTATTTGGTAATCAATAGACTCAAGTTTAAGTTTGTTGATTAGCAAAACCTATTTCTCACTTCTCCAGCACCTGGCAACCACCATTCCATTCTCTGATTCTGAGTTTGACTATTTAGGTGCCTCATATAAGTGATATCATGTACTATTTGTCCTTCTGTGATTGACTTATTTCACTTAGCATAATGTCCTTAGCATAATGTTGGTTCAGAGTTTTCTTTTAAGAATGAATAATATTTCATTGCATGAAATATTATTCATTCAGTAAATATATATATTACTATTATTCATTCATTCATAAATATTATTTCATTGCATATATATTTTCATTATCCATTCACATGTGGATGGATATTAAGTTTGTTTCCATACTTTGGCTATTTTGAATAATGCTTCAATGAACATACAAGTGCTAGTATTAGCAATGATTTCATGGATATAATATTACAAGCAATAAAACCAAATAGAGAAATGGAACTACACCAAACTAAAAAGCTTCTGCATAGCCAAAGAAACAATTTGTAGAGTGACAAGACAGCCTATGGGATGACAGAAATATTTGCAAATCATATATCAGATAAGGGGTTTATTTCCAAAATAAATGCATTTATTTATTAAACTTCTATAATTCAAGAGTGAAAAACTGATAACCCAGTTTAAGAATAGGTAAAGGACTTGAGTAGATATTTCTATAAATAAGACATACAAATGACATACAGGAACATGAAAAGGTATTCAGTATCACTAATCATTAGAAAAATGCTATTCAAAACCACAATAAGATACCAACACATACCTGTTAGGATGGCAGTAATAGAAATAAAAAGTACTGGTGAGGAAGTGGAGAAATTGGAAGCCTTGTATTGGTGGGAATAGTGTGCCTGCTGTAGAAAACAGCATGGAGGTTTCTAAAAAAAATGAAAAATGGAATTACTATATGAGTAAGCAATCCCATTTCTGGGTATTTACCCATGTGACTTTTGAGCACTTGAAATGTGGCTACTGCACCTGAGGAATAGATTTTTATATTTTCATTATATAAATTTATTTAAACTTGAATTCAGACAGTCTTCTGTGACTAGTGGCTACCAGAACAACAAAACACTAAACAACGCAATACTAAAGCATCCTTAAATCAACATTTTTGTCACTATGTGGTTCATCATCTCAGGGAATATGTTTGCTTTAGTTAGCCCATGTGACGAAATCTGAATGGTCTTTGTTTATAAAACTTGTCATTTGGGAAGCAATTACCCACTCTCCGAGTCAACAAATATTTATTTATCACTTATTCTCTTCTAGGGTGTTAGCCACAGTGGTGGAAACACAGCCACTGTCCTGCCCTCATGTGGCTCACAATGGATGACATAATTAAAGCAAAACAAATTTAAAACATTGAGAAGGGCGCTATAAAGCAGGGTAAAGTTTCAGAAAAAGATTGTAACATTGTCTGATTTAAGCTGGGGAAGGTGGAGAGGTAGTAAGAAAAGGCTTTCTGAAAAAGCAACATTTCAGCTGAATCTGAACTATGAAATGTGATTAACTAATAAAAGAATAAAGGTAGGAGTGTTCAAGCAAAGGGCAGCCTTGATACCTCCAAAAGCTTGCTGTGTCTAAGGAAGGGGAAGAAGGGAATTTGGAATAGACAACTTGTATTTGTCCCTAGGGAAGTCAAGTCTAGCTTAGGCTAAACTATGGTACCTGTGAACCATTTCTTCAAAATCTGAAGATTTGAACTGTTTGGGCATGATCACCTTTACACATACAACTTCCTCTTTTTTCTCCTCCTTCCCTTCTTATTAAAACATGGGAATTTCAAGTGATACATCGAATAAGTGCTACCAATTCTCCATTGTCTTTCTGTTGTAGAATTATATGCTCTAGCCCTTTGAAGTGGGACATTGTAGCGTTTCTCCCTAAAGTGGGTGGGGCATATTTCTCTACCCAATTGTTATAGGACTTGGCTCTGTGACTTGTTTCTGTTAGAAGAATGGGAGCCAATGTAATGTGAGAGGAGTGTATAACTATGTTTCCCTATTTGGTTTTATCTCTTGTATTTTTGGCAACATCCTTGAAGAGAATCAGTCCTATATAGCCACTGCTTAACCACAGCATGACGACTTAAACTGAACTGGCAGCATAAGCTAAATGCTGCTAGTCAAAGATGAAATCAGAGCAACATCAGCCATCCTAAACACATCAAAATGAAACAAAAAGATGGTTTTTATAAGCCACTGAGCTTTTTGAGTTATTATTTTACAGCCTAATTGTAGTAGAAACATGACCAATATAGAAAGATGTTCTTTATTCTCACTGTTTGATTGGAAAATTATATATTAAGTCATTCTCAATCAGTTCTTGAATTCTTCACTTTTCAATTTTTTTCTTTGTTAAAGAAATTTCAGGCATGGGGAGCAGATACAGAACTCCAGGCTGGGTATATTTGTGAGGGTGGGTTGAAGCAATGGAGGCCTCAAACTAGTTTTGCTTAAATGACCTTAACGGGTATTTTGACTCAACTATTTTGGAGTGACTTGAGTATAATAATGAGGGGATAGAACATAGGTGGCATGTCTTTCCTGCCCTGTAGGTGTTCTCATTTATTTAACAAAGCCAGGGACGAGTACACTCGGAGCATATGAGAGATATGAACTCTTCTCAAATACGTCTCACAATCTAGTGTGGAGATGGGCAGTTATAAACAAGTATTAGGATAAAGAGTGATGGATATTATAATGCCGTAAGGGGGGGATCTGGGCATCACTCAGCAGTCTTTTCTTCCAGACATTTTCTTCCCTTAAATAATTCCCTAGTAATTGAATAACAAGCATCACACATCTTTACTATTTTTTTTCTAATTATTTTCTTGCTGAGAACAATTTGGTCCCTTTTCTCAGCTTGCAATTTCACAGCCTTGGTCCCCATTCCCCTACTTTTGCACAAACACACATGCATTTTTAAGTTGGATGAAACATTTGATATTACTTTAGTTTGAGCTTAATAATTTTTATGCCATAATTCCCCTTAATTCAAGCCCCGTGCTGAGGGTTTTAGGTTTTCTACTTCACTTATTGTTTCTGACAAAGAAATGTGGAACCCATCTTCTTCATTTAAAAAGGCATCGTATGATTATAGTTAACTGGATGGATAATTCTTTAATTCTCTGTGAGTTTATAAGTCTTTGTTAATTTCCTTCTCTTGTGTTAGCTGTTTATAGACCATTCCTAGGGTTTAGGAGTTTAAGTAGTGTTTTTTGAAGTCTTGTGTAAATTCCTTATAAACCTTGACATAAATTCTGTTGAAAGAAAATAAAAAAATTCCTAGTAATATCCTACTGAATTGTAAGGTAATGAAACAAAGTATGTGAATAAAAGTAATTTCTTAAATTTTTCATAAGATCTTAGGGACTCTCTGTTGTCTTGCTGTCTTCAGAACTGGGCAGAACATGGACAACTATAGAAGGTAGGAAGAAATACCAAAGGTTTAAATCAACTTCTTGTATAAAACCATCTGATTTTTGTCTTTTTAAATCCTTAGAGGGGTAGATCTTATAAAGAAAAGGCCTACAGAGAAGAATGGGCCCATTTATTACTTTAAGTAGTAAATAGTTGGATCTTGCTTTTTTCCCCCATTCTGACAATTTTAGTTTTTGAACTGGGAGTTTAGATCATCCACACTTAAAGTGATTATCATTATGATTGTATTAAAATCTACTACCTTGCTGTTTTTTAATTTTTTCCTTTTCTTGGATTAATGCAGTAATTTTTATGATTCCATTTTGTCTCATTTATTGAATTATTATTTATAACTCCTTTTACCTTTTTAGTGACTACCACAGATTTTATGACATATATTTTAAGTTAATTTGAGTCTGTTTTCAGATAATATTATGCCACTTCACATGTAGTAAGAGGACCTAAAACAGTGTATTTCCAATTCCTTCTTCCCATTCTTCATGTTGTTATTATCATATATTTTACTTTTACATATGTGATAAATGCATACTACATTGTTACTATTTTGCATTAATTGTTTTTCTTTTGTCATAATTAAAAATAAAGAATATGCTTTTACCTTAATTTATTCCATTTCCATTCTTTGTTTAGATCAGACTTTTGACGGATGTCACATTCCTTCAGCCTAAAAAACTTCCCATAATAATTTTGTACAGTAGGTCTGATAGCAATGAGTTCCCTTGGTTTTTGTTTTTCTGAGGAGGCATTTTTCTCCTTTAGTTTTTGGAAATGTATTTTTGCTAGGTATAGAATTCTGGCTTGACTGGTTTTTTACTTTCAGTCCTTTCAAGATGCCACTTTATTGTCTTCTTGTTTGCATGGTTTCTGATGAGAAATCTTCCCCTTACTACTCTGTAGATAAGGCATCTTTTTTTTCTCTGGATGTCCTTGAGATTTTCTATTTATATTTAGTTTTTAGAAGTTTGAATATTATTTCTCCTAGCTTTGTCTGTGTGTCTGTGTTTGTGTGTTGCTATTTTTCTTGTGTGAGGTTCTTTGAGTTTCTTGGATCTCTTGTTTGGTGTCTTATACTAGTGTTGGAAAATTCTCAGCTATTACTTACTTAAATATTTTTAAAAACCCTTAAAATTTACAGTGCACTCAAATTGGCATTGCTCCCAAGTATCTGGTAACAGCAATACCAAATGTTTCCTGTGAGAAAATCATTTTACCAGGTCTACCAGGTAAATATTTCTTAATGTGAAGTTTTCATGAGCCTGAATTTTGCATAAAAAACCATGAAACACACGAGGGAAAACCCACCATCAGGGAACTCAAAAGAGCAGCTATACAATCAGATGTTTAAATACTGGAAACATGGCACTAGTCAAATATATATTAGAGTATAACATAAGTACTTAATATGTTTGCTGTGCTGTGAATGTTTGTGTCTTTCCTAAATTCATATGTTGAAACCCAATTGCAAAGTAATGGTATTAAGACAAATACCATATGATATCACCATTAACAGGGATCTAAACAAAACAAACAAGCAAGCAAAATATGACCAATGGCACTCAATTACGGAACAGGCTGACAGGGTCCAGAGGGGAGAGGGGAGAGAATCATAGGGGAAAAGGGGATGGACTCACATGAACAAGTATAAAGGACACATGGACAATAACTAAGGGTCGGGGGGGCGGAAATGGGAGGGAAGTGGGGAGCATGGGGCAGGGGGCGGGCAGGGTTGGGAATATAAGACAGAAAGCTGTACTTGAACAAGAATTAAATTAAAAAATTATTAAGAAAAAACAAAACAAAGTAATGGTATTAGGATATGAGACCATTGGGAAGTGAATAGGTCATGAAGGAAGAACCCTTATGAATGGTATTAGTACCCTTGTAAAAGACACCCCAGAGATATAGTTTGCCCCTTGGGCTATGTGAGGTTACAGTGAAAAGACAGCCATCTAAGAAGTGGACACTTATCAGAAACTGAGTCCGCAAGTGCCTTGATCTTGATCTTTCACAGGCTCCATAACTATAAAAATAAATATTTGTTTTTTTACCTACCTAGTTGGGATTTTTGTTAACAGTAGTCTGAATGGACCAAGACAATGTTTAAATAAATAAGAGAGAGTGTTATAAATATAATTAAAGATAAGAGAAAGAGGCTGTTCAAATATCCAGGCATATTTTTTAACTAAATGCAAGTGAAAAATATAATTATTAAAAACGAAAACTCAGTTGATTGTTAAATAACAAATTATGAATTATTGAAAAGTAATAAGTTAGAATATAAAAATGGATAAATTACATGCATACATGCAAGATTTATATATGTCACATGTAATATAAAGAAAAATATATTTCAAATATACATAAAATGTTAGAGAAAAGGGTAAAGGGAAGAGAATACCTAACATATTTATAAATGGAATTCTGGAGGAGAATAATGCAAAGAATGAAGGAAAGGCACATTTAAAGAGATAATGGCTAAGTATTTTCTAGGATTTATGTAAAGCATGAATCTTCAGTTTCAGGAAGCCTAATGAATCTCAATCCAGATAAATAAAAAGCCAGGTATACTTAGACAAGTCATTACAAAAATGTGAGAACAAAGACACAATCATTATTTTAAAAGAAGCCAGAGAGAAAAGTGAAATTACTTTGAAATGGCAAAAATAATATTAAAAACTGACTTCTTGAGAGCAATTTGATGAAACAGAAGGCAATTGAACAATGTCTTCAACTTTCTAGGAGAAAATTACTGTTAACTTAAACATGTCATCTTATAAAGCTCCCAAGGACAAAGAAAGAGTAAACACAAAAAATATATCAACTTGCAGATTCTCACTTAAGGAATTTCTTAGAAAGAAATTTATTTTCAGGATAAAGAAAAAAAATGATCTCAAATGGAAGCTCCTGAACTGCAAGGAATTGTAAACTGAATATATAGTATCATGTTTATCTAAATAAACATTTATTATATAAAACAGATATAATACCTAGTTTATAGGTTACAAAATAAGACAAATCTAAAATATTGAATAAAAGACATAATGAAAGGAGCAATGGTCAGCTCTAAGTCCTTGTTTTTGTACTGATTGAACTTTACATTATATTGAGTTAAATTTTCTTATTAATGCTTTTCATGTTTTTAGAGTAACTACTAAAGAAGAGAAAAAGTATTAGAGGTAAAAATAGAATGAGAAAAATTAATAGTAAAGAAGTTGAGAAAACGGAAGGAAAAGAAAATATGAAGCACAAAATAAGATAGAAATGAGTCCAGATAGATCAGTAACCATTTAAAAAATAGACTATATGTAAAGAAACAAATCCAGCAATACATTGTGTACATATGACATAAAATATAAAGGCATTTGGAAGGCAAAAAATTTAATAGGCAAATACTAAGCAAAATCAACTGGGCAAGCATAGTAACAGAAGGAAATTAAATAAATGGTATAAATATTAGAAATAAAGAGGTAAATCTATCATTATCCATAGATGCTATTGTCTACATGAAAGTCCAAAAGAAACAGTAGGAAAATGATTGAAATTAATAAGGGCTTAACAAATATATTATATATCAAATTAATATATGAAGGTAATTTGCATTTCTACCATTTGAAGAAAGTAGAAAGCTAAATTCAAAAGGTAACTTGTATCATAGTAATTTTATTGATTACCTATTATCTACCTACTTCTACCATCTAACTATGATATCTATAAAATTTAATATAGGACTTTTTATAGAATATTATAAAATTTTATGGAAAAACCTTAAAGAATAATAGAATAAGTAGAGAAATACCATGTTCTTGGAAGGGAATATTTAATATTTTTTAAGGTGTCAAGTGTCCTCCAAATTACCTGCAGATCCTGTACACTTTCAGTGAAAACACAAAAAGGTGTTTTGTGGAATTTTACAAGCTGTTTCTAAACTTTATATGGAAGAGAGAAGGGCCAAGAATAGCCAAGAGACTCCCAAAGAATGTAAATAAGGTATGTGTGGGTGAAATGGGGAATGGCCCTTCAATATATCAATATTTATTATAGAACCACATAATTTAAACAGAGCGGTATGGCACAAAGGTTTAAACAAGAGGGAAAATGAGAAGAGAGTGGGGAACTATTTATATAAAATCCTATAAAAAATGGAGATGGCAATGGAGGTAAGTGGGAAAAGGATCAATTGTTCACTGAATGATGCTGAGGCAATTGGTTACCCATAAAGGAAAGAAAATGAAATTGTACCTTTATCTCACACCACACATACCTTTCTTGTCTTATATCCCCTGATGCTTCTAAGGGGTTTTCTTTTGTCACAATGACCACTGGGACAATGACAAATATTCTTAGTTTTATTCTACAGGACAAGGAATTTCTCTAGAGAATCTCAGTAGAAAAGCCTGAAATAGAGAAACTTCTAGAAGCTACCAAAGCGTTGTTATGTAAAGAGCATATACAAATAAATGTTGGATTCAGTTCCCTGATTTTAAGGAATGTTTTGGAATCCTAGTCACTTCTAAGTACATTTCCCTTTCTATAAAGAAAGGTTAAGTGCTAATGTTGTTGCTGGTTTGCCAAGTGAAATCTGGCAAGTCTTACAAGTACATATGTAAACTGTAATTAAATTCTTAATGTAAAGCTATACAAGTCACTGCTTTGAAAATAATACTTAGCTAAAAGGCCATCCTACATTCTTTAACTAGTAAGTATTGACTGGAGGTGGGGGAGGAGTTTTTTTCTGGCCTGGTTTATGAATTCAAGTGATAAGTTTTTATGTTTTGATAAGTTTTTATGTTTTATTGGAGGAGGCTGACATTTTCTTAGAGGAGGTAAGAAATTTTAAACTGTCTCATCTGTGAGGCAGAAACTCAGCAGCTCCTCTTGACTATAGAGCAAGCCATTTATGGTGTGGGGAGGAGACAATTTCACAGAAATAGTGGAAACACTCAAAGGGACAAAGGGCCACAACTCTGACCTTGGCCAATGGTACTCAAGCCCTGCCCTATTATGTACAAATACCTTATGATCTTACCTATGAGAGGAACTTATTAACAAAAATAAACTAATAAGCAAGATAGGACCAGAGGCGTGGAATCATGGAACACACTGACAGTGAACCGAGGGGTAAGGGGAGGAGGATAACGGTGGAAAGAAGGGGAAGGGACTAGTCAGAGAACATGTAACAATGACCCATGGACATGGACAACAGTGTGGGGATTGACTGTGGGAGTGGGGGGCGGGCTAGGCAGAGGAGGGCAAAGGGGAAAATTGGGACAGCTGTAATAGAATAACAATAAACTTTTTAAAAAAGTCAATGAATTTTTCATGTAATGCTAATAGGCATGATACACAAATATGTACTTTCTCAGCTTCATGTATCTGTGATGTCTCTCTGGATCACATCTGGGGACGGTTTGCAAAAGAATCATCTGAGGGCGTTTTTCATTGCACCTGGATTTTAGTCATAATCAGAAAACTTTGTAGGCAGGTTCTAGAACTTATGTTTATTTCTAAGACTTGTATGATTTTTTTATAAGATCCTCCATTTAATAGCAGTTTATTTTATGTGTATTGTGTGGTAGAGATTTAATTTTATCTTTTTTCAAATGTCAAACCAATTATCTCAGCACCTTTATCAAAAGTTCATGAAACCTATATAATTTTATTAACCAGTATCATTCCAATGAGTTTCATTTAATTTTTTTTTTACAGTTCATCTTTGTCCTAGTGATTGAAGATGGCATCTTTTGAATTTATTAAAGTTCCACGGTTGTTTTGATTGATTTATGGACTGTCTACTCCAGGGGTGTCAAACTTATTTTCAGTGGGGGTCATATCAGCCTCACCGTTGCCTCCAAAGGGCTGAGTGTAATTTTAGGACTGTATAAATGTAACTACCCCTTAACAGTTAAGTGAGAGCTTGGTGCTGCTGCTGGGTAAAAACAAGGTGCCTGGCCAGATAAAACAAGGTGGAGGGCTAGATTCAGCCTGGGGGCCTTGTGTTTGCCACCTGTGGTCTATTCTCTCCATTCCATTGTTGTCTTTCATTGTCTATGGTGTTCTTTCAAAACAGTGCACAAGAAATGCCCCATTCAAAAATTTTTGTGAGCAGGACCAGAAATCTGCATTTTAGATAATTTCCCCAAGTGGCTTTCATGTCTGTATAGTTGTTTTATTCCAAATTCTTCAGGGATTTTTTAAAGAAAATTATCTATTTATTATTAGAGAGAGGGGAAGGGAAGGAGAAAGAGAAGGAGGGAAACATCAATGTGTGGTTGCCTCTCACTTTACCCCTACTAGGGACTCAGCCCGCAACCCAGGCATGTGCCCTGACTGGGAATCAAACTGGTGACCCTTTGGTTCACAGGCCTGTGCTCAAGCCACTGGGCTACACCAGTCAGGTCTTCAGGGATTTTCATAAAACTTTCTTATTATGTCAAGAAATGACATCAGCAAATACAAAAGGAGAGACTGTGACCATGAACTATGGTATGCAGACAGTGGTTCTTCTCAGCCCTCCTAGCAGTTTATTTTCAGGTTTCATTTAGAAAAATGTGTAAAATAGACTGAATTCTGATACAAGATGGTGTACTCTTTGCAAATATTCCCGTCTCTTTCCTCAAACCTGTTAAAATGACAGTGAAAAATCAAAGGAATACACTCATAAAGTTGCTAATAGTAGATGAAGAGGATGTAGGAAGATATAAGCAAGCCAGTTTTGATTAATTTCTAGAAGACAGAAGACCATCTGACATCTACTTTTGTTATCTATTGCTGCATAACAACACACCACAAACTTTAAATGGCTTAAAATAACAACAAACATTTATTATCTCACAGGTTTGCTGTGGGTCAGGGCTGAAAGATCTGCCTCTGAGATGGTTCTCGTTCATATGGCTGGAAAGCTGGTTCTAGCTATTGGCAGGCTTCAGTTCCTCCCCCAAATCTCCAGAAAACCAGCTTATTTGACATTGTATTCTGGGGGGAATAAAGTTGATAAATAATGAAGACTAAGAGAGAGAGGAAAATCAGTGAAGTACAAATAAAAACATTGTTAAAATAAGTATCATTAAAACCAAATAAATTATAATAACAACATGAGGGTACATGGATAAACAAAATGTATATTCATATAATGGAATACTATTTACCAATGAAAAATGGGCTTGTCCCATACTACATTAAAGATGAACCTCAAAAATACTATGTGAAATGAAGGAAGCCAGACACAATCATTGTATTATGTGATTCCATTTATGTGAAATGTCCAGAAAAGGCAAAATTATGGTAATGACAAGTGAATTAGTGGTTAAATGAGGCAGGGGTGAGAACAGGTAGTAACTATAAATGGGCATGAGGGCTCTGATAGGGGAGATAAAATGTTCTATAACTGACTTACAGTGAAGGTTATACCAGTCAGTAAAATTACTAAAAATCATTGAACTATACATTTTAAATGGGAGAATTTTGCTTTGGCTGGCATGGCTCAGTGGTTTGAGTGCTGGCCTGCAAACCAAAGGGTCACTATTTTGATTTCCAGTCAGGGCACATGCCTGCGTTGCAGGCCAGGTCCCCCGTGGGGGCAAGCAAGAGGCAACCACACTTTGATGTTTCTCTCCTCTCTTCTTCTCTCTTTAAATATAAATAAGTAAATTTTTTATGAATTTTATGATGTATACAATATGTCTTAATAAAGTTAAGAAATAAATATATTGAATATAAAATGATAAGCATACATAATACTTTTATAGTACTATTAATAGTAGTAGTATAGATAAAGGAAATACAAAATGGCAACTATTCTAAGGAGAATTTGAATGATAGTGTAATTTGTGGCACTATTTAAGACAGACTTTTAAAACGTACTACTTATTTTCTTGACTCTGAATGTACTACATGTTCATTGTGAAAATTTTAGGAAACTTAAATGTGTACAATGAAGGCCATAAAAATGATCAGTAATCTCCCTACCCAGGATAACCATTATTAACATTTATTTTTTTATATTAACTTTTAAACATTTATTAATTTATTAACATATATTAACTTATATTTTAAAGCAGACTTTAAATGTATAGAAACTTTTGTACTTATCATGAGGGTGTGTGGAAGCTTTCATTTTATTTGGTGTCTTGAAAATAGTTATGAATTACATGATTTTATGTATTAACGTGTTAATTAAATAAAAATGATGGCTAAACTTGAACTTTGAAAGACATTCAACAGAGTGTCACAGCAAATTTAATTAGCAACCATGAGTTGAGTAATTGGATTTACCCCCTAAATGGTAACACTAGAATGAACTTTCATCTTTGATCCAGTGCAATTATTTAACAGATGGGGAAACTGAAGCTTAGAAGGCTTGTGAGTTTACAAAGCTCAAGCAAGGATGGGATCAGTGTGAGAATGTGCATCTTACTCCTTGCCCACATTTTTAACTTTGAATTTGGGGTGGGTCCAGGGTTGTAGGAAAAACCTGAGGGCCGCTCAGGGGGATTTCCTGGTGTTCTCACACAGTGTGCCCCATTGTGGGTATGTCCAACATTGTAGATGTCGGTACTTGTCCAGGGTAGAGTTAGAGCTTCATAAACGTAGGTCAATTTAACTCATGGTGTCTTTTCCTCTTATTGTAGGTTGTCTCTCTGGGTAATTTAAGCTATCTTCCTTGCCCTTCCACGTTGGCCTCAGTTTACAATCAGTGTCCCTACAGTCAGATCAGGGGGAGTGTTAATAAGTCTTTGGAAGTCATGAAAATGACATAATCACTTTTCTTCATGGGTGAGATATCCTGAGATTGCTATTTGAGAAAATAATGATGCTTGTCATATATTTCCTCTCAATAAATCTGGCTTTAATACCAAAAGTCCCTGTTTTCTTCACTTCTGTTTATTTTCAGTCACTCAAACTGACGCTTGCTGTCAATATCTCCTCACAGTAAGTGTAAGCAGAAGTATTTAAAGAAAGCGGTATTGTTTTATTTTGGGGTTAGCAATTTTCCAGGGCCCACTGGCAGAAGTGCTTAGCTCTAAAGAATCACATGTGTTTGCTTTGTTCTAAATATAGGCTAAACAGAATGCAGTAGAGCCTGAAGGCTTCAGACCCAAGCATTTAGAATATTAAAAAAAAAATCCAGGGAAGTAATATCTCCTGCCCATAACTAAACAAATAAGCAGGTTTCTGCTAAATGCAGGAAACAAACTGATGGATATCAGATTTTCTTCTTAAAATTTTTGGTGGTTTTTAAAAATATTTTTTTTCATGAAGACTAAAACTAAAGTCAGCCTCCAATGGTACAGTCATTGCTGCACTGGCAAATGGCAACCAGTGTGTGGTCTTGCTGGACCATGGGGAAGGCCTGCAGTGTAATGGATGTGACTGCTCTGAAAAAGCACATCATTAGATTTTTTTCCTCTGACCTTTGCCCTCTTGAATATTTTGCGCATGGATTTGGCGTAATGCCAAAGAGCTAACGCAAATCTTTTTGCCTTTGGATTATGTTGCCAGTGAGATGGGGAGGTGCATATGTCACATGTGGTATTAATATTATTAAGTTCTGTTTTACATTGTTTCTCAAACTGGAAACTGTAGATCCTTGTGGCCTATGGATGTATTTTCAGAGATATGCAAGTTCTCTATTAGATTTTTTTCAAGTTTTGAGGATGATATAGAAAAAATTAACACGAACATACTAAAAATGCACAGGTGGTCACTCTTGGCACTAGCGTGCCAGTGCTGCCGTAACAAGGCCCCATGAACTGAGTGGCTCTAACAGGAGACATTTATTGTCTCATAGTCATGGAAACTGGAGGTGTAAGATCAAGGTCGATGTCTTCTTAGGGCTATGAGAGAGAATCTGTTTCATGCTTCCAGCCTCTCTTCTGCTGGTTTGCCGACAATAGTTAGCATTTGTTTGCTTGTAGATGCCAAAGATCTCTTTGATTATCCTCACGAGGTGTTTTCCTTGTGTGCCCGTCTGTCTCTGTGCCCCAATTTCTCCTTTTTATAATGACATCAGTTGTAGTGAATTAGAATTCACCCTAATGACCTCATCTTAACTTGATCATTTGCAAAGACCCATTTCCAAATAAGGTCACATTCATGGTCACTGGGGGTAAGGACTACATCTTTATTTTATTTTTTTTTTTGGTGATAGAACGGGAGGGACACAATTCAACCCATAACATCTTCTAAATAACTATTGCAAATTTGAGTTCATAATTGGGAATAAAGGCAAGTAGTACTACAATGGTCCCATCCTCAAGAGAAAATAACACAAGGATGATTTAATTTGTATATAATATATTGGTGCCAAGAGAAGGGCAAACAATATCATATTATGACACCCTACCGGAAAGTTTTCACAGAAGTTATGATAAAGAACAGTGATGGGGTATGGGAGAACAGACAAAATGAATGTTAGCAATTTGCATCAGTTGTGAAAATCATAGTTATAAAATCTATTAAGGTAGCAATTTATATGCATTTCTACATAGACTGGGACTTAAAACTCAGTTTCAAATTGATACATAACTGGCAGCTAATTTTGGCATAACTTTACAAAAGCAAAGAGCTTATGTTTTTCTTAAAGGAAAAGTTAGATGCAGAGAAAATGTCCAACTTTTATATATATATATATTTTAAAGATTTTATTTATTTATTTATCTTTTGAGGGTAAGGAGAGAGGGAGAGAAACATCAATGTCTGGTTGCCTTTTGTGCGTCCCCTGCTGGGAACTGGCCTGCAACCCAGGCATGTGCCCTGACTGGGAATTGAACCTCGATCCTCTGGTTCTCAGGCTCGCGCTCAATCCACTGAGCTACACCAGCCAGGGTCAACTTTTACATTTTAATGATCATAATTATAATAACAATTATTGCCATTTACCAAAAACCTCCTTTATGTGAGACATCACATAAGAAGTTAACCCTTTCCATCACCACCTACTCAAGTTATTTTAATGCCCCTTTGGTAAATGAAATATATGCTTGGATTGGCATTTTACTAATTTCTATTTAAGTTCATATTTTACATTTTTCCACTACATTTTTACATTTTTCTGGTTTTACTTAAAGTTCATGTCAGTAAGATGAACATTTCTCAGTGTGCATATCCTAAATTTTGGCTTTCTACACTGGGAGCTTTTTCTCTCTAAATTCTGTGCCACCTCTCCCACGCATAAAAAATCAAGGGACAGTGAACCACAGAGTCCAAACCTGATGTCTTTCTTGCTCCAGGGCCTGCAGGTCTTTATAGCACATTGTTCCCTGAGGGTTTGCCTTACTGAGAAGCTCAAGGGAAGACTGTCTCAACCTAATAAGATTAAATTTATAAGAATCCATGAATTTAACAACTCCCCCAGCAATATTGATATCGATACTCCCAACACTTGAAAAAAAAAAGACATCAGAGGCAGCCTCTAGTGTTTATCTCTGAAATTATTAGCTGGAAGTTTCTTTGCAGATCTTTAGTGGAAAGTTGTATTTCCTTCCAAAGCTTTCAAGGTTCTCCACTATGACAGCATCGTTCCGTGGGCACATGGGTGAAATTTTATAATGAAGCAAAGTCTTGAGATTTATTTAGCTAGAATTCTCTCCTAGGAGACTCAAAAAGATGGCATCTGACAGAA
Organism: Sturnira hondurensis; assembly: GCF_014824575.4. NCBI lineage: Eukaryota > Metazoa > Chordata > Mammalia > Chiroptera > Phyllostomidae > Sturnira > Sturnira hondurensis. The sequence goes on along the minus strand of NW_028080032.1, from coordinate 5,262,317 downwards.
AGAAGCTAATTTTTTGAGGACTAGACACTTATAACCATTTATTGAACCATCCACTTCCCTCTGCCCTCTTTCCAAATTTGTGCCATAGAATATTCCAAACTTTAAGGGAGGCTCAGTGTAAATCAGGAATAAAATTGTAGTTAAGTGGTACAGCCAGCTTGTTTCCATTTGAGGATAGTCCCTGATTGAAAATGGGCTTTGCAGTGTCATTTCAAATAGTTTGCTTCATTTTTTTTTTTGCCTTGACAAGTAAGTGCAAAGATCAGAAATTGCATATGCAATACAGTATTTCAATTGCACCACCTGGCAAGTATACTGAAGCTGTTTCACATTTCTGTTGGTGGTGTCCAGAAACAAGCATCTTAAAGGAAATAATTTATTGTTACTAAATAATTGTCTTATCCTATCAATGTTCTCAGGGTAGAAAATCTAGGAAGAAGGATTGATCATGTCAAAAATATGCTTGCCTCAAGTAAAAGTACCACGCAGCATATAAAAAAAATGGAATGTTGCATTGTAATTCTTCCTCTCATCCCTCCCTTCCTCCTCAACCCCTCTCCATTTACTGTTTTGTAGCTTGCTTGCTATTTATTTTAGGATTGAATACAAGTGCTTTTATTATACTAATTTGGCATTATCTTGGTTTTTTTTTGGATAAGCGATCTTGTTTAATTTGACATATTAAAGCCAGAGAAGCAAATATTTCTTGGTTTTATATTCAGAAAGTTCCTCTTGCTGGCTGTGTACCTGAGATAAAGTACAGATTTGACACACAGGGTGGTAAGTGCATTTCACCCCTTTACAACTGCATGGCATGAGAGTTGACCATCTGAACAATGAAAGCAGATTTGACTGAGATCTAAGATCCCAACATGGTTTGTCAATCTCTACATATTAAAGAGTTTAAGTTAAGACAATGCAAGTTGTCATTATTCTAGGTATATTAAGACCAAATGTGAATTTTGCTGATGTAAGAGTGAAGGTTGCTGGGACCCTGACAAAATGTGATGATGTTGAGTGTGTGTGAATGTGTGTGCGTGTGTGCTGTGATAAAGAGGAAGGGGCACTAGAAATCCTATGTGTGATGATTGAGGATCTCAAGGCAGAGTACAGGATCCCATCACCTTCCAGGTACCCATCCTGTCCTACCAGGGGATGGACTGAGTTCAACTCTTGACTTAAGGATGGATCTTCTGCTATATCCAACAAGGTGGGAAGCTTTGGGCTTGTACAGGAGTGGCTCCATTTGACTCCCTTCTCTGCTGTGACTGTGGGGGTAAGATTTGTCAGGGGTGCATGCCTGGCTTGAGGATAGCGACAGTGCTCTAAGCATTAAACAATTTTTTCTTAGGCTTTTTTCTTTTTGTCATTTCGTTTAACCCTCTTTATCTGGTCTTGAGTTATCATCAGTGTGGAGTGAATGAGGTAATGTTCCTCAGCCTTCTGACAAGGGCCTTCATATTCCGTGGGTTAAGAAAATTAAATTAACTATATCCTCAATTAAAAATAGTCTTTATCATTATTTAAAATATTGCAGCATATACCACTATTTGGCAAATTCAAACAACTCAGAGGTATATAAGTTAAAAAGACTTCCCTTCTTTTTAAATTCTGCCTCGTCCTTCTTGCACAAACCCAGCTAGCCAGCACTAATCATTTGGTGTCTACCCCTTAGAGTACTTTATAAATCCCTTAATGTTTTTGCAAATGGATACAAGTAGAGGTTGCCTTTGTATGGGAACATATATTTTCATATTATATTTTACCATCAATTTGTCTTTTACACTTTTTACCTTTTGGATTTTTTTCAAATCAGTATATGCAGATCAAGTTTATTTTTCTTAACAACAGTTGAATCACCCAAATCAATGCATATTTTTGTCTGTCTTATAGATTTCTTGTTTTGAGAACAACTGTGCATGCATGTGTGTGAGTGCACAGGTGTTCATGTTCATGTCAGTTGTTTTCCTGTTATTTATTTTGAGATGCGAGGGAATTTGCAATGTATTTTTAGTCTTTTATGTTGAATCCATAAAATCAAATCTATTTTTGTAAGAAAAGTTTAGATGCAGAGCTCATAGAGGTAGTAACATGAATTACTCTGTCTTTATACATATAGAGAGAGGAGGAGAGACTGGGTAGACTGGACTATACAGCAATACATCTACAAACTATCTTTAGTTGGTTTTCTAATTCTAAGTATTTTGCCATATAAAGGACCACAGAAATAGCATTGATTTTAGGTTATAACAACAGGTACCTCTTCTTTCAGTTTTAAGGAAACTGAATTTTTAATAATTTAGTAATCTATATCTAGAGACTATAAATAGACCAGGCTAGTTAATCTGGGCCTTATTGCCATAATGTTGCCTATGATAATACAATAATACAAAATTAAACATTAATGGCAAAAGCAGACTAAGTCTCATACTAGAGGAAAGCTAGAAATATCAAATATTTACAAGTATGAAGGAAATAAGTGATGATAGAAGCATTGCATAAACAATTATAGAGAGAAGTTTATAAGTAGTGATTTCCTTGAATTAAAAACTTGGAATGATATTATTGGCATATACTCTATATCAGAATGCCTTTGATGGTCTAGGCTAATTTTGATTTTGTTGTATTCATGTGCATATCTATTTATGGGTAAATTTCTCCCATTAAAATAATTCAAAATTGAATTGAAATTCACTGGTGTTTTAATACCAAATTGAAATAGCTTTAAGCCAGGAACTTGTGTTTTTACTATTTTGAAACCTCCTTATAAGAAGAGAGAAACAAGTGTACTCTCTAGAATATCATTAGTTCACAGCCTTACTGAACATTAGAATCATCTGGAGAATTTTTACGTCTTCCCTTGACCCAAAACATGCTCATTGGGTCAAAGAATCTTGTTGTGAGTCGAAGCTAAGGAACAACCGCTCACATAGGAATCACCTGGGGGAGATGTTAAAACTATTGATGATGATTGGATACCATTCCCAGAGATGCTGGTATAATTGAACTGGAGTGTGTTCTGGGCATTGGGGTTTTTAAAAGCTCCTTAGTATATCAGATATTTTTGTTAAGATATTTATAAAAGATTTTTAACATAGTGTTTGAGAGATAGTTTACTAGAGTCAAAAATGCCTTGAAGATAGATTTAGGTTTAAGTACAGAGCTTATAGTTCATCACTGTGAAATGGGGAACTAAATCTCTAGAAGCATCAGTTTTTCTCATCTGTAAAATAATTTGGTAAACATTTGCTTAATGCCTGCTAAGCAAATTTCATGGCCACGAATTTTATGGTCTAGGTCATAGGAGCCACCTCAGACTCCTATGAGGTAAGTACTATTATTACACACATTTCACATAGCTGCAGCATTACCCAGGAGCCAGTAAGGGAAGCAAAGTCTAGGCTGCAACCCAGACCTACTGAATAAGACACTCCCCCAAATCAATTTCCACAAAGCCCTTTAGATGGTTCTGTTGTATCCCAGAGTTTAAAAACCTCCTGCACTATACTGTCTTGTGATAGTCTCTACCTTATAGGAGCACTGTGTGGATTAAAAATAAATTATATAACGTATTTAAGAGTATGTCTAACTCATAATAAGTGATCAATAAGCTAGTAGTTATTCTGCTCCTTTAGAGTGTCTGAAACATAGCTCTATCTCCTCTCACAAAGATGCAGCCAAGCTATCTGTTCAGTAACCTGCCCTAGACCATTCAACGTGTAAGCCCTAAACCATATCCAAGTCACTAACAGTTTATTTAGAGTTTAAAAAAAGTATAAAAGAATATGAATACAGGAAAGGGGCAAAAGTAGGTTTACCATTGTGTGTGTGGAAAACACTATAATAATTAAATAATAATACAAGAATAAAGTCTGAGTTTTGCGTACTCGCAACTGTAAACCTTTTTTGGCCCCACCTGTATAATGGATTGAATTCACAATCTCTTTCTTTTTCAAACTCTGACCATCATTCATTTGCTCCCCTGGCTGTAGTTACAATGTTGGAATTAGAATCTTACACTTCAGTGACTTTTATTGTTTTGATAACAGTTTGGCAAAAATATTAATGATTGTATAATTCTTTCTCCTCCCTCCCAAATCACACACTGGAATACCTTCAGTGAGTGGGTATGTGGATCCTGCATTTAGCTTTGTCCAGCACCTGTTTACCATCAAATTCTCTCCATACACTTCTCCAACCTCTGGAGCCAAGCTCAGCCTCATCCTCTCTGATGAAGTAGCAAAGGTGGCACTAACTAATTGGTGGTGTTAAGATTCATGGTAACCCCAATTATTTTCCTTGGCAAAAGCATATTTTGCTGTGCTATTTCCATCACAACAACACAGCCTTGTACTGGGAGAATGTCTTTTACATGAGAACTGTTAATACTCATTGGAGGTAAAAATTCAGCTTATCACTAATTTTCTAAGGTTTTTATCTGGATACAAATTTCTCAAACTATAGATATGTGGGTAGGTAAAATTTTGTAGAGAATGACATGCATGTGATAAACCAAGGACATCAGTTGCCCTTTGTAACAAGGGGGGAGATAGTGACCAGTTGCATGGATAAGTGTTCAGACTCTATTGTGAGGAATCTCTTCCATTAAGATCCAGTGTCTTACTCTGGGAGTATCACCCAGGGAGAATTTGAAAATGTGGTTAATTACACCAGTCTTGCAGCAAAAATCTGGATTCAGATCCCAACTATTTACTAGCTGTATGGCCTCTGTGTTTCAGTTTCTCTGCTGCATAAAATGGTAACAGTAGCACCTCCTCTGTTGTGTTGATATGAGGCTTAAAGCTTAGAGCTTGTAGGCACTTACAACCTTGATCAGGATGAACTACCTCAATTATTAAATTTGGTAATGATGTTCCTTTACTACAATCATCACTCAGGGTTTGGGTGGCTTGTACAGTCCCTGGGGAGGAAGGTGGGAGTAAACTTATTAGCATGTATGAAGAAAAATTTCCAAAGACATACGCCTATCTTTTTAAAACAAATGGAGTAGACAAAGTTGCTTGGAGAGAAAACTGTTGAACATTGGTGGTAAGCATGCTCCCATGAATAGTGTTTTTAGGGTAAACATCATTCTTGTTGAACAACTGCTCAGTTCTGAGATGAGGCTCATTCTTGGTATGAAGTGTATGATGGAATGGGTGTGGGAACCCAGAAGCTTGGCTTCTGTGAGAAGCTGGGTCAGAAGAAATGGAAGTTCATTTCTGTCTTAGTCCATTTGGGCTGCTATAACTAACAGTCACAGACAGGGTGGGTCATAAAGAACATAAATTTATGGCTTACAGTTCTGGAGGATGGGAAGTCCATGATCAAAGTGGCAGAATGGTCATATTTTGACTCTCTGCTTGGTTTATGGCCAGCACTTTCTTGCTGTGTCCTACTTGGGCACGAGGGGATAGGAATTTCTTAGGAGCCTCCCTTGTAAGGCACTAATCCCATTCACCAGGGCTTTACCCCCATGATTTTAGCACCTCCTAAAGATCCCACCTCCTAATACCATCATCTTTGGGGATTAGAATTCCAACATATAAATTTTGGCAGGGGCCACGTTCAGACCACAGCACTTTCTTACACAGTTCTCCCTGTCTTTACTCCCAAAGGAGAATTTCAAGGTTTCATGAAATCTTCAGTCTGAACCCCTGGATAATATTTCCATTTTATGGCTACATGCCTTTGTCTTGACTGCCTTCAGCAATGAGGAACTTCATATAACTCAGTTTGGGGACAATTTAATAGTCACAAAATTTTTATTTTGAATCTAGATCTGTCTTGTCACGCCTTCTGCAATTATTTATAGTTCTCTCCTGTGAAGCCAGTTGAAACAAGTCTAATCTTTCACTCCCATGACAGCCCTTTAAGTATTTGAAGATGGCTTTATCCCAAGGCCTCTTCTCATTTCACTAAAATCTCAAAGCTCCCCACACTGTTCTTCACTACTCTTATGGTGACTGTACTATGCACACGCTTCTGCTTCTTTTAAAAAAAACAAACTTTGCACTCAGCGTAGGAGCAGCACAGAATGGGATACGGCCCAAGAGGATGCGATAATCTTCTGTGTTTTGGACATACTCCTTTTAAGGTAATCTAAGATTCAAATACGTTGGCAGCCACACCTTGCTTGACTCATATGAATTTACACTAATCTATGATCTCTGAGTTTTCTTCACATGTGTATCTTACACTTTTTTTTGGATTAGTTGCAGGACAAAATATTGTTCATATGAAATTTTATCTTCTTAAATTTGAACCAACATTCTAGCCTGTCTGTGGCCCTCTTTTTGTAAACAATCTATTTTACTACTAGTATTAGTTGGGATGGCGAAATCATACAACAGTTCAGTAGATTACTAGTCTTGGCTACAGAATATTGAAAAATAACAGTTACACTGCCAATCAGTTGGTAAGCATTTACTGGTTTGCAAACCACACCACTATTAGCCATCATATACAGTGTGTATGTGATATGTGTGATTTCATCAACTCCGTTTGAAACCAGTCTGAATTTCCTAACATTCTTTCAAAATATGTTTAAGAAAAAAATAGATACTATCCTAAGGGTGTGCTTTAAATGCCATGTGAAGAGTTCAAACAGTATGGGACTTACAAGCCCAGAAGTAGGCAGTTGTTGAAATCTGCACTGAAGTGTGGAATTGAAGCCAGGAAGGCCTGGAAGGGTGGCTGGAGTTGGGCGGGACAGAGAGATGGCAAGCATGCATTTGAGAGGGTCATGAAGTCTGGGCTGACGAGGTCGTAACTGTAGTGTCACATCAGGTGATGGTATATAGATGAACTTCCAGGAAAAAAACATATGTATAAAAGAATGTGGATGAAATCAGAAATTTGGATTGGTGTATCTTGTGTGACGCTAACAATTATCCATGTTCTTAACCATAGAAACTCTTCTCTGGCCAAAGCAATGTGTCCATATTTATAAGTGAAGGAGCTGAAGGTTCCTGTATACTGGCTTTCCCTAGACTTGTCTTGTAAGTTTCCATTATACTCCCTTACAAAGATGAAGTTGGCAAACAGTTATACCTCATAGTATACTATTTAGAAAATACTAAAAGTTTTCACTTTATAGTAAGATGGCCTGAACTTCTTTTGGGAGGTTTGTTCATTTCTCATTGAATGTGGTTTTTCCAGTGTTCCTTTTAATGTGGCCCACCTGTTATTGTGCTTTCTGGCCTTTCTTTGGGAAAAAATGTGAAGGTTATGTTTTAATACCCTTTAAACATATATTTAAGCATATGGTTTATTTTGAGGCAGTAAGCTGACATCCCCTTCTCTTGACCTGCCTTTTGTGGCCTGTGTGGCAAAAACATCTGTTCTCACAGTGGCGAAAATCGTGAAGTTGTGGCCCTCACTAAGTTACTAGCACAATAGTGTTGTCCTCCGGCATCCGTCTCCACGGATGATGCTGCCAGCAGAGACCCTGCAGCTTCTCTGGCCATTGGGTTCTCCTCCTGCCTTGTAGGGTCTCAGTGAGAAGCAATCTCTCCTGGACTTGTATTTTGCTAATGATCTATTTAACAAGGGAGAGGGAGAAACACAAAGAGCATCAACGATCACAAATATCTACATTTGGCAGAGGTTTGAAAGGAAAACCGATCACAGCTGCCTTTGACAGTTAATGTTATTAAAATGTTCAATGTGGAATTTCTATTTTAAATAAGAACACTTGAAAGAAATGGTCAGGACTAACAGAAACTTAAATTGAAACACGCTGGTTTGTAGGTAATAGAATGCTTGGGACAAACACCATGTTTAATATAAAAGCATTTTTTACCGCCGNTTTTTTACCCCCCCCCCCCCCCCCCCCCCCGCATCTGGCCCTGTTTGTGCCACTGGAATTTGATTAGGCTTGGCTTTTTCAGGAAACCAGGAGGTAAGAAGACCCATTTAATCTCCCGTTAAGTGGTTCATTCTCTGTCTGTGCCTTTGAGGAACTCAGTTTATTAAAATGTTCTGAAGTTCAGTTCTGTTAACTCAGTGCTATGCCATCCATATACCTGTCACTTGGCCTGTGCTACAGTCTAACATCTGATAGGCCCTAACTTGGGAATGATAGAGACAATATGTAATGGGGGACCTTAAGAGCCCAAGACAGTGGGCATCGATTCATTGTCTGACCCATAGATTGTCAGCTGAAACTCAGTATGTTCCCACTGGTGGTCTGTCAGTCTGCATTTGTTGTGTCAATACACTGTAAACTTACCTGCTGAAACAGAGTTGCTGGTTCTAATTCTCCTAATGTACCAGGAGCCTCTATGCCACTGAAAAATAAAAATGTCATGTGTCATTTTAGGAGATCATACTTTGACGTACAGTTCTTTCATTGTCTGCTCCACATGGGTCTTTGTTAGTTAACTCAGCATTTTTTCAGAAAGTAGGACTTGAGTATTTATACGAAAGCACCTGTCCCCATTCCCTAACTCCCTTTTCCCACTTCCATCTAGCCTCCACCCACTTTCCACCTCTTTTTGTCTGGCTATTATTACACTCTCGTCTGTGTCTATGTGCTATTATTGAGTGGTATACTTGAAATCTGTATGATTTTGTGAACCAATGCCACCCCAATAAATTCAATTTAAAAAGACTCATACCTGAGAACTGCAAAACATTGTATATAAAAAAATTATAAATGACCTAAAATAAATGGAGAAATTTATCATGCATGTTGATCACAAGAATTAATATTATTAAAATGTCAATAATTCCAAGATTGACTTATAAATTCAATGCAAACATAAGTTTAGAAATTGGCAAACTAATTCTAGCATTGGTATAAAAAATATAAAGGAACTAGAATAGCTATACTAAATTGGAAAAACCTCAAAAACTGGAGAACTTGAGATTATTATAAATCTATAATAATCAGGAGAGTGTGTAATTATCTTTAAAATCAAGGGTCATGATAAATTTTTGCTGGTGATAATTGTTTCAGGATGTTTACATATCCACTCACTTTAAATACATGTATTTTATTGTATGTCGATCGCACCTCAATAAAGCTGTAAATCCCCCCTCTTTTTTTTTTAAAGAAAGAACCTATTCTGCAACACCACCATCAGGACTTCTAGAAAGCTATTAGGGGAGATAAATACTCAAGAAGCAAAAACTACTAAATGATTCTTAAGGGGGAGCAGTTTCTGAAATAAGTCAAACCTCCTTGGGTAATGTTAATTCTGCCAGAAAAAAAAATTGTAAAGATTCCATAAAGCTCTTACTCCCCGGATGTTTCTTTTGAATGATGCTCAGTGTCCACGACAATGCCTTGCTTAGTTTTCCTCTTAAGATTCTATCTACTGGTAACATTATTCAGCAAGTGCCCTGTGTCCATCATCAATGTCTATTCCACCAATAAATGCTTGATGAAATCAATGAAATTGAGTTCAAGTCCTTATAATCTATTATCTCTAGGCTATTTCAGTAGCCTTCTAACATGCTTTCACCTTTCAACAGCATACACAATTCTGCCAAATTATAGAATAATTTAAAAAATCATTAGTCTTATGTATTTAAGTCCACCCAGAATACCAGCTCAGCCTATCCTCTGAGATTTCCTATGAAGTATCCAATAAAATAGTCTTTTCTAGCCAAAGTGTCCCTTGATATTTCTAAGCATGAATTGTCTGGCAGCCCTATTTTCCCATTCTGTCCTACCCAGAGCTCTCTGCCCAGGGAAATCCTCTTTTCTTGAAGAGCTATCTGGAGCCCAACCTTCTCCATGGAGGCTTTTCTAGCGTATACAGTTAGAATGGATGAGGAACTTCACTTGCCAGGTGTATGGACAGGCTGCTAACAGAAGCCCCAGGTGAGAAAATCATGTGTCAAGCCAATCCCTTTTTCTCTTCTCTTAGTACCTTCTCAGACTTGGAAAATTACCTTCTCTCACCTCTGATATTTCTCTGAATCCACTCGGATGCTCTCAGATTATGAACTGAACCTGTCTTGTGATTGGTTTCCTGCTGATCTATGTGCCCGGGACTTTTTTCTCTCTCTCCATTCTATTATAAAGGCAGTCATGACATTATTCTGCCAAACCTTCCCTGCTTCTCACATAGTAGAAGGGTGCAAAGTATTTCCCTTCCTTGTTCATTGAATACTTATCCCAGTGGCAGAAACCCGTGCTCACAGAGCAGGATGAAAATCAACCCCGAGTGGCAGACATACTGCTCTTGCCTAACTTGCCACTGAATGCTCTCTTTTCTTCAGTTTGATGGAGACCCTTGTTCAGCTGACATCTGACAATAGTGGATGTCAAAGTGTGGTCCCCAGAATACTGAGTAATGAAGTAAATCATAAGAAATACAGTGTAATTTAGGAAAATAAAGCCTAAAAATTCTTCAAAGACAAGAAGTTTGACTCAGGGCTTTTATACCCATTTGTACTCATTTTGTATATTTAAAAAATGGAAAATATGGTTTTGGCTATTCAAGGACTTATAATTCCCTTCATCATTACAAAGAACCCAAGAAAAAGTTACGCACCTCTCCATGTTATACAGGATTGTGAGGACCAGCAGTTATAACACAAAGTACCTACTTCTTCCTTGTTTAATTTTGAACCAACTGGATGCAATTTTTTTTGTGTATGCTCTATTGCTACTTTTTAGAGTTCAACAACTCATGTCATGAAATTTGGGTACTTCTAATTGAGAATGATGCAATATTGTAATGACAGTTCCCTCAGAACAAGAATGATAATGAACAGGTTCAAGATTTTCTGATTGTTGATGCTTGACTTCCCAATTTTGGTGGTGGTAGTCTTTCTTACAGACCCCCTTCAAAAACATTGGTATTTCTAGTAATTTGTGATAGCTGGAGAAGTCTCCAAGGACATTAAGTGCCCAAACATTTGATTCCCAACACACTAGAATTTCCATTTAAAGTTGAGAATAGTATAACCACCAAGTCCCTTGATCCCCTTTTGTCTCAAGAAAACCCTCCTTTTGGTGCTCAGTTCTGTGCATGTGCTCTTTCCTCCAATGAATTAGACTGTGCCTGGGTGTACGTTATTCTGGGAGGCATCTAATTCATACATGTACAGAGAACAGAAGGAAAGATGAGCTAGTCTTCTCGAGAGGACTTAAGAAATAATGACCCAGAAGTATCAGTGCAAACTAAATTTAGTATTTCAAACATGGCAAAGATCCACCCAAAGAAACTAGGCTTAGTCAACACATCCATGAGGCATGAGAAAATCTGGAATTAGGAAGTGAAACTCCGATCCAAGTGGAATCCAAAAAACTGGGAACAAAGCTGGCAGTAAAATGAAGGGCCCAAATGATGCTGTAAATAGAGTTTGTGCCTTTATTGAAGAGCAGCCACGTGGAATCATGACCTTTACTAATGTTATAAAGGTATACAGGTCAGAGAAGGCTTCCAGGAAAGTGATCTTGGTGGGCTATAATTATGCTGATGGAAATGGCAGAAAGCTATTGCAAAAATCTAGGTTAGCAATGATGGTGTCTTGGGCTGGAGAACTCAGGGCCTCAGTGGGGAGTAGTTTTATATCAGCTATAGTCTGAGATGACAGGATTTACAGAAGTATGTGAGGGGGAGGCATCAATGTGGTCTTCATGAGCTGAGACAGGAAAGACTCAGGGAAGAATATTTGAAGTATGGGATAGAAATTAGGAGTTCGGTTTTAGATAAAAGTTTAAAATGCCAGAAAAACATTCAAGTGGAGATGTTTCTTTCAGCAGGAGGCACAACAAACAACAGCTGTGGTAGCTGTTATTTTTCATCACTTCAGCATTCAACACAAATCTCTGGAAGTTGGAGCTTGCTAACATCTGTCTCAGATGACAGAAACCTTGCCCACCAAAAGTCATTCATACTCAGGTTTCCCTTTCCACATAAACACTCTAATATGCATTCTCTTCAGTTCTCTCTCTCTCTCTAAAAAAATTGTATTGATTTATTTTTAGACAGAGGGGAATGGAAGGAGAAAGAGAGGGGGAGAAACATTGATTGGCCGCCTCTTGTATGCACCCTGTCTAGAGATCGAACCCACAATCCAGGCATGTGCCCTGACCTGGAATCCAACCAGCGACCTTTTGCTTAGCAGGATGCTGCTCAGCCAGCTGAGCTACACCGGTCAGGATGCTTTGGTCCTCACTCCCTTCTGTTGGCTTTACTTGTCATCCTGTGACATGTGAACTTAAGCACAGGGCTGGTTTAGGAAGCTCAAAGAACTTCTATCTCCACTGCCAATTTTGTGGGCCCATTCATTTACTAAACATGTCTATTAAGCACCTACCCTGAGTGTCAAAATCAAGACTCCATTGTCCACAGTGATGACCTCAATAATGCTTCTGGTATTGGTGTGTCCTCCTTTTCTGTTTCACTCTCCTTACTTCCTCATTCCCACTGGGGAAATATCTAACTCAGTCACTGCTTTTGGAAAAACATAAACTATGCTGTTCAAGCAAGAGCCAGCAATGAAATAGAATAAATTGTCTGAACCATATTGGACATCCTCTTCACCTGGACGTGTCAGGATATGGGAGCATATTGTTTGGAGGCCCCCTACTCAGGTCTGCAGGAAGAGGAGAGACAACGGCTGTGGACAGAGGGGGACAGCATTGGGTATTATCGGGTGGGCTCACATTGAGGTCCTCTGTCACTCTGACACTTTATATTCTGATTTCAGAATGGGAAGGCACATTTCAGTGGCTGTGGCCTTGGACCTTGGCAGATGTTGAATTCGGGCTTCAGGGTCCAGCTCTAGAAGCTTGCACTCAGGCTCCAGTGTCTTAAACCCACCAGGGTTTGCTCCAGGGCTCTACTTTTGCTGTCTGCTGTCCTCTTAAACCCACCAGGGTTTGCTCCAGGGCTCTACTTTTGCTGTCTGCTGTCCTGGCCTTGGAAGTTCCACCCCTGCGGAGTTTTTGGCCCAGACCTTTGGCTTGTACCTGGCCAGGCCTTGGGGCAGAGGTGCTATTGCACTGTGACTCTGAGGGTGGGGGGCAGTGAGGCTTGGGGTTTGGGGTTAGGTTGTGTGAGCCAGACTTTTTAAGGAGGAGTCTTGTATGAGGGGGCCTCTGGAACCAGAGTATCCAGGTGTTTTCCATTGTAGGGCACTGCTGGTGGCCCCTGTAGATCTGAGAGCCCTCGAAATCCCACGAGATGGAGCTTCCTTGGGGAAGAATGGTCTCAGTAGCTGCACTGTTGGCTTTAAAACCACTGTATTTTGAGCCTCCCCTGACCCTCAGTGCAACTCAGCCCATCCTCTCCGTACCCCTACATCAGGACTGGTGGTTACTACTGCCGCACATGCTAAGCCACGTAGTACTTGGTGGGGCTCCCGTTTGACTTCTGGAGATGCTCCATGCCCTCTTCCCCAGCACACCAGGCCTTGGCCTCAGCTCCACAGCACTACATGGTGTTTTAAGAGGAGAACACTTCCTGGTGGCACTGCTGGGGCTAACGGGCCAGCTCTCTCACCACCAGGTGCTGGCAATTGAGCTGTGTAAAAAGAGAGAGCAATGTGCTGAGGAGGAATGCTCCAGGGACAGGCAATGTTAGTCTCCTGAGACAAAATTGAGACACCTCGCTGCTGCTAGGAGAAATAGCTGGCCAGGAGGACGTGGGTGAGTCCCTGGGTCTTATTTTGAATATGTGTGTTCATGTGTTTCTTTTTTTCCAAACCTCACTCTGTGAAGAGTACTAGATGACTAAGCCCTATCTCTTTCTGGATAGCCATGTTCAGGATGGCAGTCCAAATGCCTTAGGGCCCAGCTGTATCCACTGTGTTCATTACTGCACCTTGGATTCTGGAGTAAGGGCGGGATTTTCTCTTGGACCCAAGATGTGTCGAGAAGAACGTTTCTTTCAGTGGGAAAGGTGCCCGGGTCTAGTTGTGAGAATGATTACTGCATTATAGTTCTGTAGTCTGGGGGCCTCAAGCCTTTGCTCTGGAATGTGGGTGTGTGTGCCCATGGAATGTAGGTGCCCTGCAGGCTGTGGAGACTGAGTTCCAGTGAGCCTTTGTCTTGGGTGCTGGAGCGAATTCCTGTGGGGCCTAGATCTGTATATGCCCAGAGGATGGCAGCGCTGTGTGCCCTGTGCCTTTAGCTGTCCAAGGCACCAAGCAGTTGGAGATATTCCGCAATCTTTGTCACCAGCAGTTCACTGCTTTGATTTATAGTGTTATGGTGTTTCTCCCCACATTACACATTCCATCAGTATGCTCTTTATTTTATTCTATCCCTCACAGGGAAAGAAAACAATAACATACGTTGTGTATGTTGTTTAAATAATGATCACAGTAAGGATTCACTACATACTTGTTAATTCAAGCACTTGAGTAAATTGCTGGAGGGTATTTTTGATACAATCCTAAGCTTTGCTGATCAGGAGTGACAATGAAGAATGTCTGTAAGTGAAGCACCACCATCAAACGGAAATAGAATGAATCATTAGAGTCAGAGTATTTCAGAACCTTCCATAAACAGAGAACAAGGTCCTAAGCAAAGGAAGACAGGAAGTGATATGGGGAGAAAGAATTTGTTTACCAACCTTTCAACCACACAGGAATTTATTTTTATCAAAGTGAAACCATGGGTAAGTCAACATGGCTGGGTAAAGCCCCCAGAGTGTGAGGAATTAGATTCCTAACTAAGACACTCTGAACCAGAGAAATTGAAATACATTTTGATCTTTCTAGAAGTTGTTTAATGTTTCTCAGAAGAGCCTGGGTTTTCCTTTATTCTTCTTTTTGAAATTCAAAATATTTTCTTTTTGGGAATGTAGCATATCAAATGGAGTTCCAGAAAAACTCAGATTTAAACTTTGATGCCAAATTTCTGTTGGGTCACCCAGTGCTATTAGCATGATCAATACCTGGGATATAAATGATCCCTATTATTTTGCTTCCTCTTGGTGACCTGGTTGTAGAGAGAGAGAGTAGTGAACTTTTGAGTCAGACTCTTAAATTTCTTTGATGTTTAGAGAGGGGATGGAAAACCTAACATCTACAGTGGGCAGTGGTCCCAAGGGGGACTGTGGACAACAAGAGCGTGCCTATTCTTGCTGTCCTGTGGGAGTGTGGGAGCAGTGAAGTAGGGTTTCTGACTTTTACCAGAAACCAGGAATCTGGGTTTCCACGTGAAATTTCCCCATATTTAATGTGGCTATCCCATTGCAATATTTGGAAATCACTGTGGGGGTGGGGGGGAACTTCCACCCTGGAGCTTGATTTCACTGCTTTGGTCACTAGTTTTAGACTTTTGTTTTAGAGACTCAAGGTTACTTCAATATTGTAATTTTAAAAAAGGAATCCTTTGTAATGGCAGCACCATCAGAGATCCTCTGCTGACCCCATGTGTCATAGCCTTGCTATTTAAAGGGTGGTCTCTGGCCAGCTGTACCAGTAGTGCAATGGAGCTCCTTAGAGACAGACCCCAGGCCCCACCCAGACCCGCTGAATCAGAACCTGCTTTATAAAGTGCCCTCAGGTGATGTATATGCATGTTAGAGTTTGAGAAGCATTACTTGAGTTTGCCCTTTGAGGAAACAAAAAAATCAGGCTCTACACATAGCATCTGTGATTTAATTCTACTTACACGGAGAGGAAAGAGAATATTCCAAAAGTCACAGATGCCCACAATAGTAATAGCTAGCACACATTTTCAAAGTATAATATGAAGTATTGTACTATTGTAGATTTTGGTATATATACTCAATTAGTTGAGGAATACAATTGATTAAGGCAGATCATTTCACTATTTTCAGTGAAAGTTGTGTATTTCCGGTAATGATAGAGTTTTTATTGGGTTAAATCAATAATGTCCTTTAAGACTGTATTGATTGTGGAAGGGAGAGGTGTAGGATGAGGTGGAGACTTGACTGGATGGAGAGAGACTTGACTTGGGGAGGTGAACACACAACACAGTGTGTACAGATGATGTGTTGTGGAATTGTGCTCCTGAAACCTGTGTAATTTTGTTAACCAGTGTCACTCCAATAAATCCAATAAAAAGGACAATAAAGAATCTGTTATGTGCATTCTGCTGTTGTGAGCACAGTATCTAGGATTGGATAAGGTACAGTTTCTCCCTTCAAAGCTCTTGGAGTCTTAATGACAAAATATGACAAAGGTGGTCAACAGAAGCAGAAATAGAGTGGAAAGTCAGTATAAGAGGAAGAGTTGGCCAAATGCCCAATACTTTATCTGTGTCATCATTCAGCACAACATTGTCCTCACATTTAAAGTTTATGTTTGTTTGCTTAACATCTGTCTACGCCTCTGCATTGGAAGCACCATGCTTGCAGGGACTGATATTTATTGAATGATATACCCATTGCTTACTTCCACATTTACATAAGCTGTGTTTCCAGGGAAAGAAATGTGAAGAAGTATTACAGGAAACAGCATGCTTGAGTCATTTCCTGTAACTTTTAGACTCCCCTTCTCTAAAGAGAATATACATGAAGTAAAACTGAACATTTAAAACAACTTTTTTGAGATTTAACACACATATCATATATTCACTCATTTAAAGTATAAATATAATTCAGTGACTTTTAGTATATTCGGAGTTGTGCATCAGTCATTGTGATCAACTTTAAAATCTTTTCATTACCCCCAAGAGAAACTCTGCCCCTTTTAGCTTTCATACACTGCCCTGACCCCCAACTTCCTTATCTCTGAACCCCAGTCTTGGACAACCACTAATCTACTTCCTGATTGTGGATATATCTATCCTGGACATTTAATGTAAATGTAGTCATACAATATGTGTTCCTTTGTGATAGGATTTTTTCAATGTGTTTTTTAAAAGATTTTATTTATTTATTTTTAGAGAGAAGAAGGGAGGGAGAAAGAGACAACCTAGGCACGTGCCCTGACTGGGAATCAAACTGGCAACTCTTTGGTTTGCAGGCTAGCACTCAATCCCCTGAGCCACACCAGCCAAAGCTGATGAAATTTTTCCATTTAGCACAATGTTTTAAAACCTCATAAGCCCTGGCTGGTGTGGCTTAGTGGACTGAGTGCTGGTCTGTGAACCACAGGGTCACTGGTTTGATTCCCAGTCTAGGCACATGTCTGTGTTGCAGGCCAGGTCCCCAGTATAGGGCATGTGAGAGGCAACCACACATTGTTCTCTCCCTCTTTTTCTCCCTCCCTTCTCCTCTGTCTAAAAATAAAATTAATAAAATTTAAAAACTTGGTAACTTTACTTTCATTATACAATTCCTTAAAACAGAAAAACCGACGCAAAGGAAGATGTCAAAATATTATGGATGTACAAGTACAAATGAGCCCCAAAGTTTGAGCTGCGTCAAGACTTTGTTTATAAACTTGGAAACACACATTTGTTCTGTTTTTCTTTCATTGTTATGAACCAAGTTTTATCGGAAGTTTGGTGGGGCTTGCATGAGAGCTGGTAGTAGGAAAAATTGTGAAATGAATGAAGTTTACTTTCCATGCCTCTTTTTTCCTTTTTATATCTTTCTCTTCCTTTTAGATGTACAGGATTCTCATGGTACATCTTTACTCACCAGAAAGTATTTTATTCAGAAAATGAATAGCAAAATTTGTTAACCTTGTCAAATAATAATTTCATTTCCTTTTTTAAAAATTTAATTTAATTTAATTTAATTTTTTTCCAATTTTTTATTTAATTATTTTTCAAGTACAGTTTTCTGTCTATTACTCCCATCCCTTCCCACCCCCCATCCTCCCTCCTCCCTCCCATTTCCACCCTTCTCAGTTGTTGTCCATGTATCCTTTATATAGGTTCCTCTAAATCCCTCCCTTATTTCCCCTGAAATTCCCTCCCCTCTCCCCTCTGGTCACTGTCAGCCTGTTCTCTATTTCAGTGTCTTTGGTTATATTTTGCTTGCTTGTTTGCTTTGTTGTTTAGCTTCCTGTTAGAGGTGAGATCATATGGTATTTGTCCTTCAACACCTGGCTTATTTCACTCAGCATAATGCTTTCCAGTTCCATCCATGATGTTGCAAAGGATAGGAGCTCTTTCTTTCTTTCCTTCTTTCTTTCTTTCTGCTGCATAGAATTCCATTGTGTAAATGTACCATACTTTTTTGATCAGTCATTTACTGATGGGCATCTAGGTTGCTTCCAACTCTTGGCTATTGTAAATTGTGCTGCTATGAACATTGGGGTGCATAGGTTCTTTGGGATTGGTGTTTTAGGGTTCTTAGGATACAATCCCAGCAGTGGAATTGCTGGGTCAAAAGGCAAGTCCAATTTTAGTTTTCTGAGAAAATTCCATACTGTTTTCCATAATGGTTGTACCAGTCTGCAATCCCACCAACAGTGGACCAGAGTCCCCTTTTCCCCACACCCTCTCCAACATTTGTTGTTTATTGCTTTGTTTATGATAGCCATTCTCACCGGTGTAAAGTGGTATCTCATTGTAGTTTTAATTTGCATCTCTCTGATAGCTAGTGATATTGAGCATCTTTTCATGTGTCTCTGGATCCTCTGTATGTCCTCCTTGCAGAAGTGTCTGTTCAAGTCCTTTCCCCATTTTTTAATTGGGTTAGTTGTCTTCTTAGAGTGAAGTCGTGTGAGTTCTTTGTATATTTTGGAGATTAAACCTTTGTCTGAGGTATCATTGGCAAATATGTTTTCCCATACAGTTGGTTGTCTTTTTATTTTAATGCTGTTTTCTTTAGCTGCGCAGAAGCTTTTTATTTTGATGAGATCCCATTTGTTTATTCTTTCCTTTATAGTCCTTGCTCTAGGGGACATATCAGTAAAAATGTTGCTGCGTGAAATATCTGAGATTTTCCTGCCAATGTTCTCCTCTAGGACTTTAATGGTGTCATGGCTTATATTTAAGTCTTTTATCCACCTTGAATTTATTTTGGTGTATGATGTAAGTTGGTGCTCGAGTTTCATTTTTTTGCATGTAGCTGTCCAGTTCTCCCAACACCATTTGTTGAAGAGGCTATCTTTACCCCATTTTATGATACTGCCCCCTTTGTCGAATATTAATTGACTGTAGAGATTTGGGTTTATTTCTGGGCTCTCTATTCTGTTCCATTGGTCTATGTGCCTGTTTTTATGCCAGTACCAGGCTGTTTTGATTACAGTGGCCTTGTAATACAGTTTGATATCAGGTATTGTGATCCCTCCTACTTTGTTCTTCTTTCTTAACATTGCAGCTGCTATTCGGGGTCTTTTATGGTTCCAGATAAATTTTTGAAGTGTTTGTTCTATGTCTGTGAAATATGCCATTGGTACTTTAATAGGTATTGCATTGAATCTGTAAATTGCTTTGGGTAGTATGGACATTTTGATGATGTTAATTCTTCCAATCCATGAACACGGTATACGTCTCCATTTGTTTGTGTCTTCCTTGATTTCTGTCTTCAGTGTTGTGTAATTTTCTGCATACAGGTCTTTAACCTCCTTGGTTAGATTTATTCCCAGATATTTTATTTTTCTTTTTGCTATATCAAATGGGATTTTTTTCTTGATTTCTGCTTCTGCTGATTCATTGTTAGTATACAGAAATGCCTTTGATTTCTGGATATTGACTTTGTATCCCGCTGTTTTGCCAAATTCATTTATTAGTTCCAGCAATTTTTTGGTAGAGTCTATAGGATTTTCCATGTACACTATCATGTCATCTGCAAACAGTGACAGTTTTGTTTCCTCCTTTCCGATTTGGATGCCTTTTATTTCCTTTTCTTGTCTGATTGCTGTGGCTAGAACTTCCAATACTATATTAAATAGAAGTGGTGAAAGTGGACAACCTTGTCTTGTTCCTGATCTTAGTGGAAAAGCTTTCAGTTTTTGCCCATTCAGTATGATGTTGGCTGTAGGTCTTTCATATATGGCCTTTATTATATTGAGGAATGCTCCCTCTATTCCCACTTTGCTGAGTACCTTTATCATAAATGGGTGTTGTACCTTATCAAAAGCTTTTTCCGCGTCTATTGATATGACCATGTGGTTTTTGTCCTTGCTTTTGTTTATGTGGTGTATTACATTTACTGATTTGCGGATATTGAACCATCCTTGCATCCCTGGGATGAATCCCACTTGGTCATGGTGTATGATCTTTTTGATGTATTGTTGGATGCGATTTGCCAATATTTTGTTGAGGATTTTAGCATCTATGTTCATCAGTGATATTGGCCTAAAGTTTTCTTTCTTTGTTGTGTCTCTATCTGGTTTTGGAATTAGGATAATGCTCGCTTCATAAAAAGAGTTTGGGAGTTTCCCATCATTTTGGATTTTTTGGAATAGTCTATGAAGAATAGGGGTTAGCTCTTCCTTAAATGCTTTGTAGAATTCTCCTGTGAAACCATCTGGTCCGGGGCTTTTGTGTCATGGGAGTTTTTTGATTACTGCTTCAATTTCATTTGCTGTTATTGGTCTGTTCAGGCTTTCTACTTCTTCTTCATTGAGTTTTGGAAGATTATATTTTTCTAGAAATTTGTCCATTTCACCTAGGTTTTCAAATTTCTTGGAAAATTTTCAAATTTCCCTAGAACCTCAGTGCTTAATTACTATGGTGTACTGCCACACCCTAGTGCTCTCTAGTCACCCTATAGTCAGTCAGCAGCTTACATCATTTCATGCCCCCCCCGCCCCACTACAAAAAACCAGTGACAGAACATATTATTTTATATTCTGTCCTTTGACTCTCTAGAGAGGAAGTATCAATTCTGTCCATTTTAGTTCCTACTGGTCATTTAAAAGATGTAAGTCAGTAAAGTTGTATAACTTTGTATAAAGTTGTATAACTTTGTTTATTAGTTCTAATAGATTTTTGGTGGCATGGTTAGAGTTTTTTACATATGAATGTACAAGATCATCTTCTCTGCAGACAAAGATAATTTTACTTCTTCCTTTCTGATTTGGATGCCTTTTATTTCTTCTTTTTACCTAATTACTCTGGCTGGGGCTTCTATTACTATGTTGAACAGAAGTTGTAAGAGAGAGCACCTTTATCTTGTTTCTTATTTTAGGGGAGAAGTTTTCAGATTTTCACCACTGAGTCTGATGTTAGCTGTGGGTTTGTCATATGAATATATGGCATTTATTATGTTGGGGTGTATTCCTTCTATACCTAATTTGTTGAGGTTTTTAATCATGAAAGAATGTTGAATTCTTTTCAAGTGTTTTTTGTGCAACTCTTGATATGACCACATGAGTTTTATCTTTAAGTTTGTTAATGTGCTGTGTCATAATTATTGATTTGCATCTGTTGAAGACTCAGGGAATAAATGCAACTTACTTATGTTGTGTGGTCCCTTTAATATGTTGAATTCAGTTTGCCAGTATTCTGCTGAGGATCTCCAGCCCTCCTTTTTGTAAATTATATGTTTTTTTAAATTACAGTTTACATTCAGTCTTATTTGTATTAGTATCAGGTGTACAGCATAGTGGTTAGACAATCATATACTTTACAAAGTGTTCTAATGAATATTTCTAATACCCATCTGGCACTTTGAATAGTCATAACAATATTACTGACTGTATCTCCTATGTTGAACTTTATATACCCATGACTCTTTTGTTGCTCCCAGTCTTTATGCCTCAATCATTTCACTTTTTCACCCAATCCCCCGACCCCGCTCCCCTCTGGTAGCCATCAATCTGTTCTATCAATGAGTCTGTTTCTGTTATGTTTGTTCACTTATATTGTTCTTTAGATTCTATGTATAAGTGAAATTATATGCTATTTATATTACTCTGACAGACATATTTCACTGGGCACAATATCAAGTAGGTCTATCCATGCTATATAGCAAATGGTAAGATTTCATCCTTTTTTAATGGCTGAGTAATGTTCCATTGCATATAAGGAGGTCCTTTCATCTATGTTTATCAGATACAAAATATTTGCCAGCAGTTTTATTTATTTGTAATATCTTTGTCCAGTTTTGGTATGAGGGTAATGCTGGCCTCACAAAATTAGGTAATAAGTATTCCCTCTTCTTCAATACTTTGGGAGAGTTCCCAAAGAATTAGTGTTAATTCTTTAAATGTTTAGTAGAATTCTCCAGTGACACAATCTAATAAACAGATTAAGTAAAGTTGCAGGGTACCAAATCAACATAGAAAAATCACTTGCGTTTAGTATACTAACAACAAACTACCCACAAAAAAGAAATTAAGAAAATTATATTTATAATAGTATAAACATACTTAGGAATTGATTTAACCAAGGAGGTAAAAGATCTTTACACTGAAAGCTATAAAATATTGATGAAAGAAATGGAAGAAGTCACAAATAAATGAAAGGACATTCCATGTTCATAGAATGGAAGACCTAAAAGTGTTAAAATATACATACTGTTTAATGTTATATACATATTCAATGTAATCCTTATTAAAACTCCAATAGCATTTTTCACAAAAGAGAAAAATATCCTAAAGTTTATATGAAACCAAATATCCAAAACAATCTTGAGCAAGAAGAACAAAACTAGAGGTGTAACACTACCTGGTTTAGAAATATACTTCAAAGCTATGGGAATCAAAACAGTATGGTATTGACATAAAAACAGACATAATAGTCCAATGGAACAGAGTGTGTAGTCTAGAAATAAATGCACACATTTACATTCCATTGATTTTCAGTTTCCCAGAACTCAAATGGGGGAAAAGATAACCTCTTTAATAAATTTTGTTGGGAAACTGCCTATCCACAAGCAGAAGAATAAAGTTGGACTATTATCTGATACAATATACAAAATTCAATTCAACATGAATTAAAGACTTAAAACCAGAAAGTACAAAATTATTAGAAGAAAATATAAGAAAAAAAGTTTTTTGACATTGGTCTGACAATTATTTTTGGATATGATCTCAAAGGCACAGGCAACAGAAAGAAAAATAGACAAATGGGATTGCATCAAACTAAAAAATTTCAGCATAGCAAAGGAAACAGTCGACAGAGTGAAAAAACATCCTGCAGGATGAGTGAAGATATCTACAAACCATACATCTGATATTATGCAACATGTATAAGGAACTCAACTCTATGGCAAGAAAAATAATTCAATTAAACATGAGCAGAGGACGTGACTAGATTTTTTTCCCAAGAAGACATACAAATGGCCAACAGGTATATGAAAAAATGCTCAATATCATTCATCATAGGGAAATGCCATTTACTGGAGCATAGCTTAGATGGATGAACTACTCTGCTGTACAATGCCAAGGCTGAATCCAGTTTTGGATTTGGATGAATCCAAATCCATCTAGTTTTTGGAGGGACTGGGAAGGGGCTCAGATTCAATCAAGGAGGAGATCTGAAGGCTTGTGATGCAAAGATAATCATCATGTTTTAACACGGAGCATCACTGCCCTACACCAGTCATGGCAACTGAAACACTCAAAATTTGGTGTTCCCCCAAATTTTGCAGTACAGAGTAAATCTACAATAACTTTCACATATACTATATCATTTCATCAGTCAGTATCCACCATGTACCTGATACATATACTCAATGGTCCAGTCAGACTGTGGACACACTAAAATTGCTATGAATATGGGGATTGAATCTTCAATCCTTTAAAAGTTATCTGAAGTCACTTTTTAGTATAAGAAATAAAATAAAAGCAAATAAAATGAGATATTCCACGTGGTAAACATTGAATTGCAAGGTCTGACTGATTACTAGTCTAAATGGATTTTATGCATTTGTAGAATCAGAACATGGTTTCCAAAAGAACTTTTACAAGGAAGGCTAATATTTTAAAAGCGAGGTGATTAAAGCAGGGATGGGAAAAACTTTCATAACCTTCTTGCAGGTCCTCCTCCCCTTCCTCTTCAGCTTCTTCCATGCAACCTACCCCCTTCCCTGTAGTCCAGCCCTAGGTGGACTTCATATGAGCCTCTGCAGTGACTTGCTGAGTAGTCTGGAGATGTCTGTCTTAACTCAAGGCTTTCATTGAACAGGTTGGTAAACTGAGATTCAAACCTTGTCTATGACAGGACAAATTGACAATAGATTCAAGAACGGAGTTCGGGTCTGACTTTCAGGACTGGTTTCATGCACCACGTCATGTGACCTGCCCTGGCCAAATAGACCAAGGACTAAGAAGCTTTGTTTCCAAAGGAAAGCTTAAATACCAACCAGATTTTCAAGTTTGCTTCATATACAGATCAGCATTGATTTCATCTTGTCAGATGTCTCCATGACTGTTTTTGACCATGAACCTAAAACTTTTTCTTACTCTGAAGTTGGCAGGGTACTTCACTGTTCTTTGATATTATAGTTTGCCACTTTCCTTCTCTAACATCTGAATGTCCAGTGCATCCACCTTAGATTGTAGCACTTGAATGGTTGACAGTGTCCAGCAGCTCCGCTTTGTCCCACATCTGTTTGGAAGTCGGGGTGTTTTTGAGCATGCTAATAATGGTCCTAACCCAGCATGCCACTCACAGGGTCTGATTCATGAAGACAAACTCACTGGGTTGTAATATTCCAC
Organism: Sturnira hondurensis; assembly: GCF_014824575.4. NCBI lineage: Eukaryota > Metazoa > Chordata > Mammalia > Chiroptera > Phyllostomidae > Sturnira > Sturnira hondurensis. The sequence continues at coordinate 5,237,867 of NW_028080032.1, read as the reverse complement.
TAGGTTTAGTGACATAGGGTAATGAAAATAAAGGGATTGGAGGCCAGCTATTTGCTGCAACTTTTATTTGTCTCTCAGCTCATCTTAATCTTTGTCACTGCCTGGAAAATGCTGTTTTGCATGTTCCTCATGTGTGTACTGATGAAAAATGTTTAAGTTCCACTGCACTGGAAACTTTTTGCTATGACCCAGTGCTATTTTAGCTGGTAAGTGAAGTATCCAATGAACCTTATGGCTTTGGGTAGGTCCTTTAATTGGAGATATAAAAGCAATATGAGCATCTCCACAAATTAATGCTAATGTTTTATTTAACCCTTCTCCAGACATATGTAATTTCCTATTATTTTAGCCTATATGCCCTGATAGTGTTTTTTCACACCCATTTGCTAATGCACTGTTTCTTATTCAATGCAGCAAGTCTCCCAATTGTCCTCCTCATACTTAATATTTTTTTACTTCATCCATCCAACAAATTGCTTTTGAGTTTTTTAAAAAATATTATTTATTTATTTATTTTTATAGAGAGGGGAAAGGAAGGAGAAAGAGCGGGAGAGAAGCATCAATGTGTGGTTGCCTCTCATGTGTCCCCTACTGGGGACCTGGCCTGCAACCCAGGCATGTGCCCTGACTGGGAATTGAACCAGTGACCCTTTGCTTCACAGGCCCGTGCTCAATCCACCGAGCTACATGAGCCAGGGCTGCTTTTGAATTTTTTATAAACCCAAATTGAATTCCCTGCATGAATGAATAAGAGAATATAAGGCAATGAATGATCTCTTAGGGATTCTAAATTATTATAATGTAAACTCCTAAAGTAAACCATAGATCTCAAAATGATTTGTGTAAAACCCATATTTCCTACTTGTTACTTTATATATGCATGTAACAAATTTTTGTTGAGGATGATAATCTAAGCACCCATGAAGGACAAATGATTATGAAAGAACAGACCCAATGGTGACTTATCTTTTTTTACGCTATAAATAATTTGTGGTTTTTGTTAAATATTGTTAGAAAGTCAGGGGTGTATGCCCCATGGTGGACTCCACTGTAAACGTGCTCCATCCCCTTCCCACATGGGCCTGTTGGCTGGGAGACAACGCCTCATCTCATACCATAAGGAAAAAGCCGTGTTTCATGTCTCTGTCATGAAGTGATGCAAGACATGAGCCATAAACTTGCACATGAGGTCTCTCTCTCTCTTGTATTGCTCCTGCGTGATTCTTAACTCCTTATTAAGTCACATACAAATCTCAATCTTCATCCTACTCCTAATCCTTGTCTCAGAAATGGTATTGAACTTTTTGAAGCAGTGAATTATCTGCCAAACTCTGTCTTCTCAAATGAAACCTGTGTGTCTGAGATGGGGAAACCTTACACAGTGCTTTGTGAACTGGGAAAGAAAGGAGTAGCGTGAAGCTGAATTTAGCTTCAACTGCGAGGGCAAGTTCCTGCCACCAGTCACATGCAGTAGGCTAGTTCTCTCTGATGTGTAATTAGTTTCTCCCCACCACACTAAGAGTCATTTACTTTTTGTTCTCAGAATATGGTTGGATTTGCTGGATATGAAAATATGGTAATTGTTCATTTGAAAAAACCTCCAGTTTGGTTCAAATGTAGCACAAAGAGTATGATATTCAGATAATAAAATCAGATCTTTAATGCCTGGCCTGAGCTGCCCTGTGAGGAGTATGAGAACTTGTACGTGTACAAAACACCCCTCACAGACCAAGGAGGAAAGAAACGGATAAATCCAGATACAACTCTGAAAGCTGCTGTTTCTACTCTCCAGCTGCTTCCTTTAGACAATAAAATGTGAGGCTGTAACTTTTCTTCAAGATGTAGGCTTTCCCTATAGAGTGCGTCTGTTTTATATTTTTTTCAATTTCCCACATCACCTAAGATAGATAAATACAATAGGATTAATAAGAAAATACTGATTGTACTTGACTTCAAGAGGGAGAGAGAGGAATTAATATAACACATGTTATTTGAGGTAAAAGTGTTGATTTGAAATTTTCATAAGATATAGTAATTACAGTAAAACCAAAAGAGTTGCTTAACCTTAGGAAAATATTTTTAATGACAAATATTGTTTCCTAAAATAATCCTCTCAGAAAGAACAAATATGAAAAACGTTAAGGGGTTGGAATTTAAAAAAATTTTTAAACTAATATTGTGAGACTATCGATACCTACCCTGAACTATTTTTTAAAATTATCATATTTCCTCCAGTTCCACTCTAGAATAACATTAATATTCTACTCTTTAACTGTAATTCTTCACCCCACTTTTTGTTGTTGGCTGTTTCTGTGTATCAACTTCCTAGGCTGTAAATTTGGTTTAGATAAACAAACCTCACATGAAGTTTGCAAGGGTAAATGGGTTATCCCCTGTAAAGAATTTACGACAATATCTGGCACTGTTAGCCATTTTTGCTTTCCCTATTATTGGATGATTGATCTCGTATATAAGGTGTGGCCAGGTGTTATGATGGAATCATTATCAGTACAGTCCCACTGTCAATGTTTTTCTTCTGGGACTTAAAATATTTTTCTCTAGGTTAGCACCCTCATAGTTCTCTTTACAGAGGATGTTTGAATTCATTATGACCCTTTAGAAACTGGCAAAGGTTCTAGGTCATTATGGACGACCTGAATCTTTTAGTTTACTTGAGCCAGCATTGATGACCTTTTACTCTTTTGGAAATGTGTATGTAGTACTGCATTTATTCCGTATTTTATATTTTTCTTGCTCATATCAAAGCCACAAACAGATACCTAGAGATGAGAGGTTCTGATTCATGTTTTCATTCATTCATTCATCTATTCATTTAACAAACTCTTATTAAGAATTTACTATAAAAAACTTTTAAAACACTGTGGGAACTGTAATTAAGAACAACATTTGGCTGCCTTCTTCAAAAGTGTTAAAAAATAAAGAAAGTAGCTTTGTAAATAATTCACTAGGATGATGCAATGAAGAATGGAGTACTATAGCTCTCTCAGGAAGATAAAAACGATTTTCCTTAAAATAGAAGGAGCAATGTGGGAAAAGATCCAGCCAGCAATCTGGGAGAACTTTGGGAGCAGACCCAGATGTCAGAGGGTCATCAGAAAGGTGTAGCAGAATGTCTTGAGAATGGGCAATAGCTGATTTTATTATGGTTAAACTCAGTGAAGGCTTCAGAAATACAGGTGTTATCTCATCAGGTGAGCAGGGCACAGAGATGGTTGACAAGGAGAAGGTCATCCTATGGGGGCTCCAAGCAGGCGAAATATCTGCTCACATTAAGGAGCTATAGCAGTAATTCTTTAAGAGACCTATCCATAGGAAGGAGTGTGGCTTCTCTATGTCATGAACAAAGCAGGAAAATCAAGTATGGACCTCAAGACACAGACCTAAGACTATGTGTTGATTATAAGGACAAAACCGAAGATCAGGTATGAAGCTTGAAACAGTAAATTTTATCTGAAATTTAATTTTAAGGGTTTCTATAGAGTGCCATAAATTCCCATGGAAGGCCCTAGAATCTGGAGTGAGACTAGCCTACAGCTTGGGAACCCGTCATCCTCAGCCAGGAGGGAAAGAAGTGCTGCAAAGGCTGGGGCCTGGCAGGGTGATTACAGTGAATCTCTTTACTTGTTTCTAGTTCCCTATTAGCTCTTATATTCAATGACTGGCAGGTAGGTTGTACTTTTGGATCATGTTCTTCTTTTGAATCTTATCTGAATTCTCTTTGCTAATGTTTCCAAATTGTTCTGGGTGACATTTGCTTGTCACCAGTGAAAGCAAAAGGACAGCAGGGTAGATTGCCTTGCACAGGGAAGACAGGTAATTGCAGCTTTAATTTTGTTTTGTTTTTGGAAGGATCCAGGTGTCCATCCCCTTTATCTCACAAAAGAGCCTTAATAAATGTGGGAGTGTTGGCAGACAAGATAGCCCAGTGGGCAGTCTGCCCATCAGATGTGTAAGCCTTCTGCTATTGAAATAGTACTTCCCATGGAAGCATCACACATCAGGAATTCTCTGCTGGTCCAAGCAGCCCAACAGCGTCCAAGATAGGAGCACAATTAGAGACGTCAGCCAAGAGATACATTTCTCCTTGGAAATTCAGTTCTCAACAGAGAGTGCTCGTGCCATGTGAACATAAATCATTCCCCTGAAAACCCTTTCTTGTGAAACCAAATTCTCTGGAACTGGGCTCCGTTGGCTAGTTGATGGGTATGTCTCTGACTTGGAAGAACTGATTGCTTGGGAAATTGAGTGCATGTAGAATAGAAGCTGGATTTTCCAGAATCTGGGCTTAATTGTCTTCCCTTTCATAACCTACCTGCTTTGCCGTATGTGTGCACAGAATGGAGTCTGATGTGGGAAAAGCAGGGCTTCATCATAAGTAGAATAGGTGAAGGCTTGGGTCCAGGATGAATAGCAGCCTCCAGAGACTGGGGAGTTTCCACCAGCACCTGGAAGTACTAGTGGGTCTAAGAAAATTGACAATCAGTGAGAATGAGGGGCATTTGGCAGAAGGCAAAGCCTGGGGCCTCAGCAGGTGGAGCCCAGAAGAAGGAAATGCTGCAGGTTTACGTGCCACAGGGACTGGATGGAGTATGTGGGTAGAACTGTATTTCCTAGAAACACTGAGGGGTGGTAAAAGCCAGGCAAAACCAATCAACTCTGGAACTCAGATATGGGGCTAGTGAAAGCTGTATTTACTGGAATTGTGGAAATCAGTGGAAGGGGGTTGATTAGAAAGGAATAAGGCCCAGTGACCAGAACTGATTGCAATAAGGGACCCAAGGATCTCAATATAACTGTTCTTCCATTCTCTACATCCCAGGGAAATGCCATTTCAGCTGTCTTCTGAGTAACCAGGCATATGTCAGGTACTGTCTTTCACAGGCAAGAAGGAATTGTTTTAAAAAAGACCACTTGAACTTGGAGGATACAGCTAGATTCACTCATGGATTCTTGCAGAACAGCCTTGCTCTTGGATTCTAGCAAGTGTGTCTATTTTTAGGACTTTGGAAACAAATTGGCTCAGACCTACTGTACTGGGTTGTGGCAGAGTTGGAGGGAGAGGGGGGGCTCAAAGAGAATACTAGAGAAAAACTTTCTTGGATTAGGATGATTTCCCTTTTCCCTGGCTTCACGCCTTCTAGAATAAACAAGTGGGCCTGGTCTTGAAGGGACAACTGGATCTAGCCTTGGACAAGTCAGAGGATTATCTGAAATTAGATACAACTGGTGAAGGAAAACTAGCTAGAATGTGGGCTTCACTAGAGGCCTGTTAATACAGCCCCAGTGAGAACAAAAGAGTGGGAATCTAAGAATGGAGACAGCCAATGGGGGCAGCAGCAAGGGCTCTGAAGAGACAGTATTTGCTGCTTTTGGAGGTCATGGCCAATCTTCAGAAAGGACTTGCACAGGATTTCAGCACTTAGAGGGGGCTAGGCAAAACCCGAAGAAACTGGGGACAAAGAAAGCTTAGTTTCCATGTTTTTATGGAAGCAGAGCTCTGAAGGCTTTCTTGATTCTAGCAATATCTGCCTGTTGAGTATCTAGCACACATTACTGCATTTGTTGGGTATCTTGCTACATTAGTGCACATCTTTATCAAATGTTTATCTGCTCAGGCAGGTAAAAATATAACCTTCCTTGATAGTGAGGGCAGATATAATTTTGTGCACAATTTGTCCTAGAAGCTGAAACCAGATTACAGCCGGGTTTCTGTTGTGTTTTTCTGGCAAGTTCTTAGGCATTTCACTCTGCGTCATCTAATTTGATTCCACTTCACTCCATGTCATTGCATTTCAATTTCTTTAAGTTTCTATTTAAACTACAACAGTGCTAATGGAGTGGTCCAAGGATGGCTAGACAAACTGTTGGCTCAGAAGAATTTCCATGAAGTGTGTTTCATGGGGGACTGATCTTCTGAACTGCCCCTCAAAAATTCCATTTTATTCTCTCACGGACAGTTATCATCTGCAAGTGTATTGAAAGTTTGCAATAAGAAAACTGGTTTAACTAGTGTTTCCTCAAGATGTTTGGCCATAGAAGAGTTTTTGTTTTTTAACTATTTATTAATAGCATATTGAATTATTTTAGGAGGGCCGTAGGATCAACACACAGGATGGCTGGTTGGGTGACCCAGGGATGGCAACCAAAATATAAGTATCCAGAAAGGCTGAAAAGGGAAAGCATTTCAGTATAAGCTGGTGCCTCTGGAGTTTTTTTTTAAGATTTTTATTTATTTATCTTTAGAGGGGAAGGGAAGGAGAGAAGGAGAGAAACATCAATGTGTGGTTGCCTCTCATGAGTTCCCTGCTGGGAACTGGCCTGCAACCCAGGCATGTGCCCTGGGTTGACAGTCCTTAATGACAGTCCTTGAGGAAGTGCTGGAGCCAAAGCCCATTTACATGGTCAAGCCTACCCCAGCATTTCAGTATCCATAAAACTCCAGCCCTGGCTGGTGTAGCTCAGTGGATTGAGCACGGGCCTGTGAACCACATGATCGCGGTTCGATTCCCAGTCAGGGCACATGCCTGGGTTGCAGGCCAGTTCCCAGCAGGGGACTCACGAGAGGCAACTATACATTGATATTCTCTCCCTCTCTCCTTCCCTTCCTTTCTAAAAGATAAATGAATAATAAAAAAATCTAAATAAAAAAGACAATTAGAATTAAAGAAGTGTGTTCAAATTAGATTTCTGAGTCTGTTGATATTGTCTCATCAGTATTCCCAGTATTCTCCCTCCCCCCAAATTTAATAGAAAAGCAGCGAATGTCAAACAGTACCAGTTTTACAGTATGATGTGATACTGTTTGCAGTGTTTCTCATGTTTCTGAATGCACTATAGCATTATGCCCATTATTCTATTTCTACTTCACTGACTATTCCAAAATTTTAATTATTTAGTAATTACAGAAAAAAATTTATACTTTCTAGTCTATCTTTTCTGACTTTCTTATAAACAAAATACACTCATGTTATCATTCCTAGTTTATCTTGTATTTCTTCCCATCTTCTTTTTCTTCTTCCTTCCTTTTTTTTAAAAGATTTTATTTGTTTATCTTTAGAGGGAAAGGGAAGGAGAGAGGGAGAGAATGTCAACGTATGGTTGCCTCTCATGCATGCCCTGCTGGGAACTGGCCTGCAACCCAGGCATGTGCCCTGACTGGGAATCGAACTGCAATCCTCTGGATCGCAGGCCCACGCTCAATCCACTGAGCTACACCAGCCAGGGCCCTTCCTTCCTTTCTTACCTTATTTTTTTCCTTAAATGTTTGCTCTTCAGGAAAGCACCTCTAAGAATGTTTTATTTAAGCTTTTGGTATTTCTGCGCTACAGGATCCTTATGCCCTAAACCATAATTCATTTTCCACTCTTTTGTCCTATTTTTAAAATAAGGTTGTGTAGGATTTTTCTTGCTTTCCTATGAGGTAGGAAGGGTGGGTGGTATTATGTCCATTTTACAGATAATGAATCTAAGGGATAGAGACAAAGATTTATCTGAAAACACATGAGTGGTTTCTGTGGGACTCAAGATTGCAATGCATTTAAATTATGGTCTCTTATTCATAGACTTCTACAGTATATGGAAGTTGTGATGCAAGGAGAATTTGCCATGGAAAAATTTTAAAACCTCATAATCACAGGTTCTGCCTGACACCCAGACACTTTCCAGGGTTGAGCCTCGAGTGAAATTTGGACAACTGGGATTTTCTCTTGTGTGCTGAGGTTTGAGAGCCTTCTTCCCAAAGTATTGCATATCCCATTGAGCTGGCTTCATTTATCACATTGTCAAATTCACCTTCCTAAGAGCACAGCACCAGTTTGGCCACAGATAAGAATGATCCCAGAAGATAGAGTTTAAAATTGGTCTTATGAGAAGCAGATGTCAACTGTCACCTGCCAAGAAAACAGGAGGACCTGACACTCCTTGATATATTTGGAGGTGACAAAAAAAATGACACTTTAAGTCAGTAGCTATTTAGGAAATGTATCTAAATACCAGCCATGAGATAGAGGCCATTGACCGGGTTGGGACTGAGATTATGAGTAACTACCATCACTCCATCACTGTAGTTGTTTAATGAACCTTATTACAAAATACAGTAAGTGGATCCACACTCTCTGAATGTTAGCTGTATTATTTTATTCCACAATTTGGAAATGAGGGTAGGTCAAAATATGCTTAATGCTTGCAGTAGCTTAAATGCTATATTTACACTAAATATAATTTTTTGTGGGTACTTCTGTCATTTTATGACAAAGTTGGTATCAAGTTCTCATGTGTCATGTGGGTATTTTTCTTGGGCTGGAGCTGCAATTTTTATATATGATTCTCAGTACAGCAGGAAAGCAAATATTCCTGCACTGGTTACCCATAATCTATTTCTTTTTCTTTCTTTCTTTCTTTTTTGGTCACAGCTATGTATTTCTTTAATTTTTTCAGTTTTATTGAAATATTTACATATAACCCTACTTAAATTTAAAGTATACAGTGTAATAATTTGATATATGTATATACTCCAAAATGGTCACCACAATAAGTTTAGTTAACAACATCACCTCAGATAGTCACATTTTTGTGTGTGATTATAACTTTTAAGATATACTTTCTTAGCAACTTTCAAATATACAATGCAATATTGTTAACTATAGTCACCATGGTTATAGTACATTCCTAGTACCTACAGAAGAGGAACATTCCAGGGACTTCATCTCGTTCACACAAAAGGTGAGGTGATTTTGAAGGAGTCAAGAAACCATCCTCTCAGGAAAGAGGAGGAGGCTGTCAGGATTTCGCTGTGTCCTAGTCCGAGGAGAATCAGTAGTTAACACATGATGCTGCGTGCTTGGGCCAGGGACAGCACTCACGTGTGAAGTGCCTCTTTCAGTTTATGTGTCCCAAAATAGACTCTAAGACAAGAATTGGGCCCAGATAATCATTTTGGAGGTGATGCCAGGAAGGATGTATGGGAGTGGGAGAGGACAGGAGAGGCAATGAAGGGTGTGTTCATGAGTGCATTATTAGGCTGGGCAGTTGGGTGTGCTCCTGCTGGGGCCCTTCTGAATTGCTCAACCAAGGGGTGAAGAAATTGGGTTGTTTAACTCTTATGTCTCATCCCAGATTTCACCCTTCGGCAGAGACATGCATGGGCTCTTGCTTCTATGAGAACTGTGGGAGCTTCAGGTTCCTTCTAGGGTGGGCAGAAGGCATTCACTGAAGATGTTACTGAGGAGTCCGCAGGGCGTAGAATCAAATTCTAGATGTGCCTTTGACATGCTGGGCAGACTGCTTAGCTGCTTGACTCACTGCAGAGTTGAGGATGGTGGGATAACCAGCTTGCTCAAATATTTGTGTACTGATGATGATGACTCCTGACATTAGTAGATGATTTTGGCATGGGGAATTTTTATATGTTAATTTAAAAAACACTTGAGCCTATTTAATACTTCAAAATTAAAGTATTAGTTAGCACATTTGGGAGGCTATAATGTGTACTGTGTGAATGTGTGTGCTTGCATCCTTGTGAGTATGCGTAAGTCTTAGTTACTGAAGGAGGACCAGTTGTGCATGGGGCGGATACTTGTATATGATATGAAACACCATGCTTGTTATGAGCATGTGAATTTACAAGGAAATGGCAAAAAAATCTTGATTAGAAAATTGCCCTCTACCCAATGTGATATATGTAATATGAAATATTTCTTTTGAAATGGGTCAAAGGTCAGTAGTGGCTAGGTGGAAACCATGTACTTTTTGGAGGCCTTTTTAAAAACCTTATTTTTTTACCAAGTCTGTGCATTAATATTAAGAACAGCAAAGTTGACCACACCAGAGGCCTTCCTGCCTTGAAAGTTGAGGCCCTTGGTAACAGTCATGAGGAGTGAGAGCCTATGTGGATAATCATGTTAAGGTCAGTCTCTCTTCCTTATGATCAAGGAAAGGGCAGACAACCCAGAAGAGCATAGTGTTGAAGGAAACAGCCTCATTAATCAGAGTGGGCATCTTAGAAATCTGTCTGAGTCAAAACTGGGCAGACTTTTAAAAATATGTGTGGGATATCAGAATGATTTAGCTATCAAAACCACTTTTTCAAATGACCCATAGAAAAAAATGGACTCATCATTTTTTATAGTTTGTCTTCAAAGTCTTTCTGGTTTGGCAGGTTGACAATCTAATAATTTTTAAACAGTGTTGGTATAAAGGCTACACATAGTTTTTTTGCCACTTGGATGCATTTTCTGTGGGCTTAGACAGAATTTAGTTTTGAAAAAATACATAATTCTAATAGCCAGTATTGTCTGAATATGTTAAAATGTGTATGGCATCATTGTTATTTTAGGCTTTTCTATTTTGCAGTGTTCCTGTGTTTCTCTTCATTTATATAAAATAAAAAATATACATAAAGTAGGCATTTAAAATGCATATACATATTGAATCTGTCAAGATCCCATCAGGAAAGCAGAAACCATTCCAGTTGTTTTAAAAGAGGACGTTTAATATATGGAATTTGTTGAACAGATATTGAAAGACTAAAATTTGCTAAAGGAGAAATAACAGATATTTTAAGCAGCTACCACTTAGGCTAAGAAGGAGCTGGAGTTATTGGAAGCTTGGAGGAGGGACCCTGGATAGCTGGATCTGGGGGGATGCAGTGAGAGTACCCCCTGTGTGGTGGGGCAAAAATAAATATACAAAACTACAGGATTGGAGACTGGATTCCAAAGCCAGTGCCAGATGAAGAAGCAAGGCCAAGGGGTGGGGGTGGTGCTCATTGGAACAACAAACCAATGGGAGGAGGCATAACTCTCAGTCTCCCACTAGGGCCCCTTACTGCACAGTCCAGTAGAGAGTAGATAGCAGTATGGTCTGCAGAGTCCCAGCCCTTACATCCAAATCAGTGTTTAGTAGGTGGGCTTGGAGATGAAGCGATGGTGGCTTAATGGCCATCATGCATGTGTATTGGATTGAACTATTTGAAACTGATGTTCAGCAAAAACATTTTTAATGTACAAAAAGGGGCAGTTTCATATGGTTCAAACTAATACAAGCATACACATATTATATATATTACATATAATTAAATATATTTCACATGTTCATAAACACACACACACATATACAATCAAACAGGTATTTAAGCTAGAGAGATCCATGTCCACACTTAATTACATCAGAGGAAGGTGGTACTATCCTCTGAATGAGATAGGACATATGTGTACACAGGGAACATGCATGGTTAACCCTTGAACAACATGGGTTTGAACTGTGCAGACACATTTATACACAGATTTTTTTCAATAAATATACAGTTTCACATACCCCCTGTATCCCCAGCTTTCACATCCATGGATTCAGCTACCAGCACATCAACAACAGTTTTTCAATCTGCAGTTGGGAATCCATGAATGTGAAGGGCTGACTATGTGCATTGATCCATGCCATTTCATATAAAGGACATGAGCACTGATGGATTTCATTTTCTGTGGGGTGTCCTGGAACTGGTTCCCTCCAGATACCAAGGGATGACTGCAGTTAACTTTTGGGGGAATCAAAAGTTACATAGTGATTTTTAATTGTGCAGAGGGCAATTGCCTCAACCTCCTTATTATTCAAGGGTCAACTGTATATAAATTCTGAGCCTATCGATAAGGTGCATTTTTCCTGAGCCTCTATGGTGATTACACTGACTGATTTTGCATGATGGCCTTTACCACTGCATTGTTTTCTCGTCATCGATTCACCATCCTGCTGTCTTTATTGTGTCTCTGTAAGTCTTCAAGTGTCCACAGTGAGCATGTTCCAGACACAAAGTCTTGACTGAAAGACTCCTCTGTATCTGTATTAGGAAACCCATACATTACGAAGTGTCCTTTTAAGGATTTGAAGCTCCTTGCAGTTGCTGCTGTTTGTGTTTGGTTAGCTGTGCATTTTGGGGCTGGGCTCTCCTAGTCTAAAGGAGAAAAAGGTACATCTGAGTTTTCTTTATGGGGAATGATTCAGAGGCTATTGAGTCAGTCGCTAGTGAAGGCACATGGTGTGCTCATGACTGGCCATGTGAAAGCTCCTTGAGCACTTGTCAATGGCTATTGTGCTTTTCCTGAGGGCCCTGGTGCAAATTCCCTTTTTGTTTATTTGTTTTCCATCACTCTATATTTAAATAGAGTATAAAAGAAGAGAGACGGAGGCCTGGCAAAATGAGACAAGTGTATGGGACTGTGAATCTAAAGGATCTCTGAAATATTAATGTAGCTTCCATGTGCTATTCATTTCAGGGAATTCCGCAGACAGCTTTTCCCAAAGTAGGCATTTCCTTTAGCACAACCCACTATCCTTTCCTGGCCACTGGGGCCCAGAGTCCCCTCTTTTCTCTGACAAACCGATGCCACAATTTCAAAGTGATTCAGCTGGCATCCCAGCAATGCTTTCTAATTTGGCGTCTTTCACAATAGCAGGGACTAGAGGAAACTGACAAATGGGCTATTTTTGAACCAGAAGTTGGCCCAACTGTCAGGCGTAATAGCAGCCGAGCAATGTTTGTGGGATAGCCTGCTCATGAAAGATGACTTTATAATTGCCTTCCAGATCCTGAGGATAAGAGTGCATGTTGAAATCGGCATAACCCTCTTAGGCCTTTCAAATCCGACCTTCCAGAGGCCCAACAGACATGCTGGCAGGGCTTCCGCCTGACTGTCCATGGCCATGATCTCCCCTATTTGCCCAAATGTGTTCTGGGCATTTTGTTTACCCATCACATTGTTTGTGTCCTATTAATATGCAGTGGCCTCTTTACAGAAGGACTCATTGCCTTTACTGCTTATAAAATCCTTTTGTGTCTAATCTTCTCGGTACTTTCCTTTTTTCCTTCCCATCTGTCAGTGGGCTTTCGTGTCCTGTGGGCTAGCTTATCATCACTTCACTCTTCCTCCCCTGAAGACAGCTCCTGTTTCTGAAGTCCTTTCACTGGGGAAGGCTATTGGGACAATTTTCACAGGACAAGTAGGAGAGCTGCAGAAAAATAACCCCCTAACACCACTATATTCAGTTTAATTGATACCCTGATAAGGCTACTACTGAAATGAGGGTTTTCCCTGGACCATAGTTTCAAGTTTCTGTCTCAAGAGCACTTGCTGTGGAATTGGACTTTCTTCGGTACTATGCTAAGGGGAATTGTGGAAACTCATTTTTGATGAGAGAAGAGAATGTTCTGAATAAAATAATGGTGTCTTCTCACATTTGCTTCTTCTGTTATACATGTGGGTATTGTGGGATGTTTCTAATCTGGAGGCGAAGTGCATTGAAATAAAATAGATTCCTAGCTTTTTTGGATAATTCTCCAACCCTTTCACTGTCCCCATGCAGTTAAATTGCTCACATGTTCTCAATTAGATGGTTACTAAAGGGGAGCTGGGGTAATGTTGGCACTGACTCCAGTCAGCAGGCAGGGTGGTAGGTGATTTATGGGAGTGACCTTCTCATGACAGGATGAGCGTGTGCCTATTTGTGCTCTGGAACTTTCCTTAGCTTAGTGCTGGAAACAGTGGGAAAAGGTTTGTGTCTCACAGTTTTCAAACTTCCATCTTAACTTTGGAATTGTTAAAATCAATGAGGTTGGGACTAAGACTTAGCAGTTCAGGACTGTTGGAATGTGAGACCAATGTTGGAATATGATTCCAAGCACGCAGTAATCTGCGTGCTTCATGAATCAGGATGACCTGGAATATTTCACAGAAATGCAGTTTCCAAGGTCCCCCCCCCATACCTGCTTATTCAGATTATTAAGATGAGAATGTTGGAGTTTATATGTTTAATTGGGGACTTCCAGTTATTCTCACTTCTACCAAAGTTTTAAAATTACTTTCCTAGAAGGCAAAGGATAATTCTAAGTGGGATCAGAAATGGTAAAACATTCTTCTCTCCCTTGATTAGAAAAATATATTGTTTTAACTATGCCAGGAAGCATATCCATGGTGCTCTATGAAAATAGGTTATCTGGAGGAATAAAATAAAAAGATTTAATTTTGGAAGGCTTTTCTTCCCTAAACTAGTCTGAAAAAAACACTTGACCATATTCTTGTTTCATGTGTTGCTTACTTTTGTCTCCAATTTTGCTCATGTAGTATTTCAGACAAAAAAACAAAAGAGTAAAAGTAATCATCTCTTTTTTATTATCCAGAAAGTTGTGTCAATGAAGATATTACAGTGAAGTAAAGATAAATTAGCAAATCTGTCTTATTTTAACCCTAGTTACTTCTCCAAAGCATGAATCCAGATAACCTTCGTGAGCATCTTAGGGTGCTTCTAAGCTATCTCTTGGAGAACTCACAAAATTCTAGGACTCAAGTTATAGTTAAGAAAAATATCTGTGTAATCTCTTACAGAGGTTTTATTTTTTTCTTATCTAAATTAGAGGAACAACATGAAAAACAATTTGAAAAGGACGACTATCAAGTCTGGTAACTTGAGGCTTCACCGTACATAGTTAACCGAAAGCTAAAACTTCCAGCAGCTGGAGGAACACAATTCAGCTGTTTTATCTGGTGTATTATTCTGTCACTCTGGCTGTTCTTGCATCTCACGTTGGTGAAAAAACCACAGAAAGTAAAACAGGCTCCCAGAACATAAGTTATTTCCATACCCTCCCACATAGTATTCCCTTTGGAGCAAGCAATTTGTCTGCACTCAAGTTTTCCTGTTGGTTCTTTGAATTAGACAGGCTTTCCCCAAACCCCTGCAGCTATTTGCCCTATTAATCTTTGCACTTCACAAATGAACCTTTTGTGCTGCTTGTTACTGGACTTGGATTGCTGTCTTTCCTTCTCTTCCATTCTTTTTTAAAAATGAACAATAAGAGCTAACAGCTTGGGATAAAAGGGTGGGTGGTGAGGAACGATGACCTCTGGTTGGTCAATCATGATGACGCAGTTTATGGGTTTGGAGGAATCTCTTGTCAAGAGAAACAGGGCAGGATCACCTCGTAAGGCAATAATGTGGTCAAATGACAAAGAGCTAAGGATGAGAGAAACCCCGAGGTTTCTGCTGCTGAACAATGACCAAGTTCACTGGTGTTCTCAGGTGCATGGGAGAGAATAGGCCCTCATTGTTATGGCAGCATCAGCACCTGCCTTTGTTTCTGTTTCCCTTGCTGCAGCATTAACACTATCTTGTCAATCTGGAGATAGGTTGGCATAGGACATAATCAGTGATGGATGTTTAGCCAGTCAGAGGACCAAACAGCCTGCTGATGTATATCTTTGTACACTCCTGGTCTAGGTATGTAGGTAACTGAAGCATTTACTAGACACCATGCATCATGATGTTCTGTTAACCCTTCACTGAGTAGTTGTATCTGTCTAATACCATGCTATGCTGAAACCTGAATTTTTGTCAAACTAAACTTGGAAAGTTGTGAACATTGGCATTTAAAATATTTATTTTCCCCTAATTTAAGCTGAAGTTTTATCCTTTATAAAAATTGACATATATATATATATATATGTATATATTATATATATATAATAGACATACTACATCTATTTATAGCCTATAACTTTATGAATTTTTATAAAATAGAGGAGCATTCTTTTTCTTTGTTGTGTAATATTTTGACTATGCTATAATTTACTTATCCATTGTATTGTTGATAGATAGTGGATTGACTGCAGTTCAAAGTTTTGGTGAGAATTCTTATACAAGTCTTTTGGGGATATATATATAGTTGTTTGTGTTCCCCAGATTCAGAGGTTTAAAAAGAGCTGCATTGTAGGGTGGGCACATGTGTTTAGCTTTAGAAGATATTGCCTAGTAGCTCAATATTCTTGTAAGAGGTTATTAATGTAAATTCAATAAGACGTAAGAAATGATAGATGTAAAACGTTTAGGTTAGTCACAATATTAGACAGGAGGCATATTCTGCTCTGGGTCAATATTTACTCCCTAGGAATCTCAAAAATCACTGTTAGCAAATTAGATAATAACTGAATGCCATTTTTTGTAAATAGTTGTCCATCTTATTCAAAGAAAGATAGCTACCAAGGACATAAAAGTTGTTTATGAATCAGAATCAGCTCCATGTCTTTCAGCTTAATTATCTTCATGCGTTTTTAGCTGTGGGCCAAGCCATGAAATATTGCTGCTTCCTGGAACTGCAGGTTGAAACCCCACTAAGGATCACACAACTCTGCATCTTTCAAAGGAAAGAAAAAAATGAGGGTGGGACAGATTTGTTCGGGATATGTCAAACTTTGGAAATGGAAGCCTTTTTCCAAGTTGGGTACAATTACCATATTTCTGTGGGCATGGTCTGTGAGCACAGACTATGCCTCCGAATGAGAACACGAAGGTAGGTGTCAGAATACCTTAACAGAAGGGTAAGGTGCTGCTCTGCCGTTTTGAGATGGAATTTCATGTTCGTTGTTTCAAGGAATAAATCTTAATTTTTCTTGCAAATGAAACATCCAATTTCATCAGAGCTAGCTTTCAAAACTCAAGGAAGTCAATAAAGTAATATCTATTGACATGATGTGAAAGCCTTGACTCTGTATCTGGGAGATACAGAAGTAGGGGAGACAGTCCTTGCCTGGAGGAGTTGTCAGTTTAGCCTGGAGGAGGAAAGAAACTCAGCAAATCATGACGGAGTTAGCCCTCACTATACAGTGCTGATGGCAAGAGCAGCAGGTGTGCAGAGAAAGGGGCAACCAATGGGGGCTGGAGTAGTAAAGTCAGGCTGGTGCAGAAGTCACATTTTGAACGATACAGGGGAATCTAGGCAAGGGGAAAGAAGTGAAGTCTATTTAGAACCTGGGGGGAAAGATGAGGTATAATAATCTTTGAGTAAAAGCCTAGGAGAAGAACTTTGAAAACTCTTTCAAAGAATAGATAATAGTCCTGCAAAGTCCACCAGCAGTGAATGGGCACCATTTAAAGTTAAACTTCAAGTAAAAAGTGGTATGGCTTTAGAATGGTAAGGTTATTGTAGTGACTCACAAACTCTAATTGTGCATAATGCAGGAAATTCAGATTCCCAGGCCATACCATACAGGACTATGTTTTATCAGTCCCCTATTGTTCATCAACAAATACACGGCAAACTCAGTGGCATACAGTGAGCATATATTCACACACTCAAAGGTATGCAGATTTGATTCAGGAGTGTTCCATGTGTGTTCATTCTGAGGCCCAAGACCAAAGAGGCAACAGTTGCTGGGAGCATAGTCTTCTTATGGCACAGGTTGGAAGCTCCCACAGGGGATTCCTTTGAAGACATATGCTGGAAATTTCTACTCACATTCCATAGACCTAATAAGTCACATGACCAAGCCAACCTCAGTGGTAAAGGGAAATGAACTCTACCTTTTGTAGAAGGTGTTGACAAGTGATATGGGAAAAGATGTGGATATAGAAAAGGGTGAAGAATTAGGAATCATTTTTTTAAATTTTACATTTGAAAAAATATTTTATTTATTTACTTTTAGAGAGGGGAAGGGAGGAAGAAAGAGAGAGACAGAGAGAGAGAGAAATATCAATATGTGGTTGCCTGTCATGTGGCCCCCACTGGGGACCTGGCCTGCAACCCAGGCATGTGCCCTGACTGGGAAGTGAACCTGTGACTTTGTGGTTCGCAGCCCATGCTCAATCCACTGAGCTATGCCAGCCAGGGTGAACCAGGAATAATTGAAAGAACCGTGTATGCTAAACTTCTAACATATCACACATAATCTTCAGAAAAGCCCCGTGGAGTTGACCCTATTATTTCTTCAACATACAGGTAATGAAATGGAGGCTTAGAAAGGCTAGAAGAATAATCCAAGGTAATCTTGTTAGAAAGTGATCAAGACGGAGTTCCAAATGTGTTTGTAGCTTAATACAACCCCAATAACAAATTATTTACTTAAATCCATGGAAGAGATTCTGAATGGTATTACAGTGGATGTCACTCAAGCTGTATTCACAAGATCCCCTTTATTCTCTTGCACCTGAAACCTCTATTCCTGGCTGTTCCCAACCTCTTGTCTGGATTCCCATATGTATACACAATACAAAATCCTCCCAGCACCTACTTTCATATCTCAGAAAGAACGTTGGCGAGACCTGGCTTTCTATTTACTTCTAACCTTTTCCTTCCGTATTATAGATATCAGTTCCAGAAATTCACTGGCATTGTAGCTCATTTAAGATAACTGAAAATAGCTTAAGTGTAACAAATCATTGCCTTTTATGAGGTGCTAAGCCAGTCACTAAGAAGGTATGTTTCATTGTTTCTATAGTCTCTTGGTTCTTATCGTGAAAACTGCTCTTTATTTCTTCATACCCTGTAAGATAGTGAAGGAAAGTTTGACTCACTTGCCTTGCTAATGCTAATAGCTCAACCATCACTGTGTGCATTTCATTCTGTTTCTTCTCTGCTTCTGTCTTTGCTCTATCCCTCATGTCTACCTCTAGTGATAATCATCTCTTTAATTGGAATGTCTGGATCCTAAATTTTCTCAAATACTAAAACATCCTTTTGGGAAGCCACCAGGGTCAAAACCAAGAGAGTTCACTCCTCACCTATGCATTCCCAGTTCCAGAGGCCATTAACTCACTGACCCAAGATGAGTTGGGGTGTCTTAAAAGACATGTTTGTTTGTTTCATATCTTATGGTGATGGTTAACATTGTTCAATGATGTAGACTGCTTGGGCCTCAGAGTTCAAGGGAATGGTGATTAAGGACTAGTTTAGAAACTGCCTGATGATGTTTCCTGACACTAAGCTCATTGAGGAGGGCATCTTAGCAGATAATGCTCAGCAGTGCCTTGCCCTTTGGATGGATGGGTCACCCTAGAAAGTGGCACTTTAAAGGCTGTTTGAAGGACCACTTGGCCTTTCTCTGCCCTCTGGAAGGTAATCCTGGATCTGGGCAGAGGCACCTGACCTTCTCAAGGACCCAGTTTCCCCTTCTAACCCCTGCCTTCCTCTCTCACCATTATTACCCATTTAAGTTTTAGTTGACCTTAATATTTGTCTACTACCTTACACTTGTGAATCATGAAATAATGAGACATCTTATCCAGCAACTATTATTACTATAGTGAGCAACACTGGAAAATGTGAAGCCAATAAAATATTTTAGAACTTACCCAGAGGAATTAATTGATGGGGGTCATAAAAATTAAATTCTAGTTTTTGTTTGTAAATTAATTTTTTAAAAAATGTTGGTCACTTTTATTTATTTCAAAGTACTTTTTAAAAATAGTGAACAATTAAAAATTCAGGGTTATCAGTGCTATTCAGGAAAAAATATTTTTCTTTTCCCTTTATTTCTTCTTGTGTTTTTTTTTAATTTTTTATTTAACTCTTGTTCAAGTACAGTTTTCTGTCTTGTATTCCCAGCCCTGCCCCTACCCCCAGTGCTCCCTACCTCCCTCCCACCTCTGCCCCCCACCTTAGTTATTGTCCATGTGTCCTTTATACTTGTTCATGTGAGTCCTTCCCCTTTTCCCCTGTGATTCTCTCCCCTCTCCCCTCTGGACCCTGTCAGCATGTTCTGTATTTCAGTGTCTTTGGTTGCATTTTGCTTGCTTGTTTTTTTTGTTGTTTAGATTCCTGTTAAAGGTGATATCATATGGTATTTGTCTTTCACCGCCTGGCTTATTTCGCTCAGCATAATGCTTTCCAATTCCATCCATGATGTTGCAAAGGGTAGGAGCTCCTTCTTCCTTTCTGCAGCATAGAATTCCATTGTGTAAATGTACCAAAGTTTTTTGATCCAGTCATTGACCGATGACTGGAAGCATCGGTTGGAAGCATCTAGGTTGCTTCCAATGCAAATTAATTTTTTGTAACATTTAAATTTTTACTAGTTGATTTTTAAAGGATTTTTAAACTAAAATAAAGTCTCATTTAGTAGTTATTTTACATTAAATCATATTGTTATTAGATACTTCTTTCATAAATACAATGTGTTTTTATTTGGTACATAGATTTTTCAGTTGACATTTCTTTGTTTTAATGAAGCAGCAATGTATTTGTAGCCATAGCCATAGTTATGTCTGTGTCAATATTTGCAATAGATTACTTTAAAAATGAAAAATTCTTGCTCATTTATTAGCCCTCTAATACAAACTCATTTTCCTTGAATAATCAATTTTTAGGTGGGTTGGTTAGATCCATCTCGGAGTATTCTGTGTCATATAACTGCAAGGTGAACTAGTTTTGGTTCTGGAAATGCTTAAATGTTGTTTCAACTTATTATAGATGGAAAGAACACTCTAAAAAGTTCCCCAAAGCCTGAACTCACAGGAATGACAACTTCTTATTTGTTTCAAAATGAGGAGCAGTTACTTTCCCCTATAGTAAGCTATAAAGATGTGGCATTTTTATGTTAACTTTGTCACTCAAGTTTACAAATTAAAAAAAAGAACTTCTTAGGGGATATTTGAAATTTGCATACCAAGGAAATTCTTTCTTCAAATTACCCAAATTCTAAAAATTTTGAGTCATTCACAATGGAAGTAAACAGGCAATCATTAGAACACCTATAAAATGATATCCACATCAGCACATACATATATTGAACCAACATGTTATATACCTGAAACTAATATAATGCTACATATGAATTATATCTAAATAAAAATTTTCTAAATGATACCCATACTTAATGTGCTGTGCTTTAAATATGCATGGTAATAAAATATCCACATACATTTCAGTCATTGTTTTAATATCCATACCTACCAATCATAGAAAAACTGAGTATCAGGTTTGTTAGGAAACTTTCTCTAACACTATTCTTTCCACTACTCTATTGCTAGTACTCTGGCAATAGAAGATTCTGTGCTATTGTTTTATGAAAGCTCTTTTAACTTCATAATTTTGGTCACATTTGAATACCACAATCTTTTTATAGCCTAGGGTTTTTAAATAAGCTCTGGTCTTCTGTTGGACCTGCCTGTCCTGCTTAGCTGTGACTTGGTAGAGAGACAGACCAGGGGTGAGAGAGGCAAAAAGAAAATGCTGGTACCATCAGTTCTTGTTTTGGCTGCTGACACTGCCTTTCTATGTTTCTTGACAGCTTTCTATCTTTTCACGATGGTGGCAGGAATCAGGCTCTTCCTAGGAGTCTATATGGAGGACTTAGGACAATCATACATTGCCCAGTGCTCTGCACCTCTTTTTGGATTAGGGTAAGTTTCAGCACAAATACCAGAAATACTCTAAGTGCAATCTGAAGACAACTCAGTCTCAAATTCAAAATGCCATCCCCTACCTTTGAGAAGACTTTGGTGGTCCTTTCATCTTTCAGTAATCTTCTACTCTATTCTGGTTTAGTTCATTCAACAAATGGTTACTGATTTCTTTTAAGCAAGGGAAATGCAAGTAAAACTAAATGACCAAAATGTAAAATAATGGCAATGTCAGGTGGTGCCCATCATGTGAAGTACCTAGAACTCTTCAGTCCTGCTACTAAAATTGCATTTGATTAGAGAATGTATTTACTTCTTAATTTGTTTTGATTTAGAATGAAATAATTCCACTTATTTTGGTCTTATTTATTTATGTTACATCTCTTCCTGCCTACTTCTAACTATGTTTATAGTTCAGTAAATAAAATCCAAAATGTACACACTGGTAAAGAATAAAAGTAGAACCAGTTAGTGTCTTCTGGTGTATTTTATTGTTTGTTTTTATTCTTCATTTGAGGGGATATTTTTGATTTTAGAAAGAGACATACAGACAGACAGACAGGCATTGATATGAGAGAGAAACATGGATCAGTTGCCTCCTATACTGGAGATCAAACCTGCAACTTAGGTGTGTGCCCTGACTGGGGATCTAACCCACAACCTTTGGTATGCAGTTGTTTTATCAAAACTCTTAACCATCTGAGCCACCCGGTAGAGCTGGTGTATTTTTACTAAGTGAAAGCCGTCATCTTTGACGGCAGGCTTCTAGAAACTTGATTTTTGAAGGCAGTATAAAGTTTTGTTTGAGATTTGTGATTGTTCCTCTTTGTTAAAGCAACTCTGTCAGCTTTATTGTCCTTAAGCTGTTTCCAGGTGTAGCTTTTTAGGAACTCAAGAGCAATCATTTAGCTTTCTCCACCCCCGCTCCTTTGTCAGGATCATGGTCATTAGGTCTGCTGAGGACTATGGAGAAATATGCAAGAATATGGGTGACCTCCTCGGTCTTTTCAACTGAGTAACATGAACATACATGGGCACTGTATACATGGATTTGTCACCGGGAGATCAGGGATTCTGAGTATGATGAAACAACAAAATGCCTGATGTCAACACTAGCACTATTTGTAAAGGTTTCTCATTTTCCTTTCAGGTCTTGATTTCATGTGTAGTCATATGATTTGTTTTAGGTAAGGATGTGATCAGAAGGAAAGCTTTAAGAGTCAGTGCATAATTCATCACACTCTCTCCATTTCCCATAGTCACCAGTAATATTTCAAAAAGAGGTTCTTTTGTCAGCTTAGTTCCCAGCATGAAGACAGGGCTAAACATAGGCCCCAGTTGACCTTAATGGCCAGGTAGTATGAACCATAAATTAAACCTTTGATATTTTAGGTCACTGAGTTTTCTTTGTTTTTGTTTCTGTAACATAACCTCGTTTATCTTAAAATTTTCAGATGGGTCTAGTAATTGGACTAATTATATTAAAATGCTCCAAACAACAGGGCTCCATACACCAGAGCACAGCCATTTTTAGGAGACAGATGGGCCTGGAAAGACACCTGATGATTCAGAGTCCTGGGGCACAGAGGAAAAAACATCCTTCCTTGCTCTGCCTTTCTTTGCCAAACTCCTGAGCACAAGTGAAGCATGGTTCAGTGATTCACAGTGTGAGTAAGATCGGAGAATCAGGAAACAATTGCACTTTATATTAGCAGTTCAACAGTCTTCCCAGTTGTCCATGAGTGAGGGGTTGGAGGGTGCAGTAGAGTTTTCTGGTAAATCATAGTCGTTTATCCTAATTTAGTCTCAAGGCTATTTAGGTGCTTCCCACTGCCCCTGATAAAGAATGGAACTCAGTGGGAGAGTAGTTCAGTGACAGATGGAGATTCTCTTATAGACTGTGACCTGTGCCCCTGGTTAGCCCTTTCTAGGTCTTTCTACTCTGACCTCTTACTTTTAAGATTAAGAATTTAAAGCCTAGGCCAGTTATGTGACCAAGTCTCAGCTGCATGGCAAATAAGTGACAGACTTTGGCCAAGGGTCCAAGTCCCTTGTCACAATTAGAAGGCTACACACATTAATGCATTTGCTTGAAACAAAAACAGAGAGGTTCTTGCTCTTGGTTCTTGCTCTGGGTTCTTGCTCTTGGTTCTCAAAACACCTGGTGAATGGTCATGAAGGCCATTTATGCTAGTACCTGGTTGGGATCTCTAACTAATAGAAAGAAGCTAGATAGTTTGGGGGTTGGGGAAAGAAGGTCGATTAGAGAAGGGAAAGAGTTATCTCAGTTGCTGTTAGTTATCACTGGGAAAACCAGGCTGGAATGGAGAGCAAGATGAGGTCGGGACCCTCTTAACAGATTACGAGCATGAGGTCAGCTCTCAGGTCTCAAGAGAACTGCTGTAAATAATGAGTGGCTCACCGTCACTAACTTGGATAAAAAGAAAATTGGCTGGCTTCCCCTCTGCTTATCAGTGAGCTGATGTGTCAGGAACTGGCGAAAAGGAGAGTTACAGAGAGCACCTCTTAGGGAGCTGCCCCAGGTGATCTGGTGCCTCTCAGGGTCTCTTCTTTTCCACCCCTCTGAAAGGTTTGGCTTCTCACCAGAAATCTAGCTTCTTTCTCCCCCCACTTTTGCTCAGAGAATGAGATGACAAAAGTAAGATGGCAAAGCAAGTCATCGAAAGTCGAATGGAGAAAAGGATATAGTACACATGATCATTTATCCTAATCTAGCAGCTCTCACTGGAAACAGGTTTTCCTGACACGGACACAGATTGCATTTGTGTGTGTGTGTGTGTGGTTTATGTATCTACTTTGTAATTCACCATAGTTCAGAATGAAATAATTGTAATGATTTTTAAAAAAATTGTTTATTTATGTTACTTTGCTTCTCATATACCTCCAATTATAATATGGTTCAATAAATGAAAAACAAAAAGCATGCTTTCTGCTTAATTTTCAAAGTGGGTCTAATTTGTGTTTGGCGTAGACCTTGCACGTTCTTATTATTGGATTGCTTGTCAAACTCAAATCCCTCCCCCAAGAGCCTAATGCTGGGAGATGCTTTATGGCATTTGAACACCCAGGAAGTGCTGAAAGCCTCAGATGGAGACAGAGAACTTCCCAAGCAGTGAGAGTCTGCCTGGTTTCTCACATAGCCCCTCTGTCACACTTATCTCTGGAGGGCTTTGTAGTAACATCTGTCACTTTAACCACAAACATCCTCCAGTCAGGAAGCCCAACTTTTCCCAGGAAGGTGATTTGCTGGGGTGTGCCAACCTGGTCTGCAACCTATTTTATAACCTTTACAAATTTTATGACCCTTCTAAACAAAGTGCATAACCTCAGGTTTGCTAAAGATAGATTAGATTGAGGCTCAAAGAACAAAACTACACCATGTAATAAAAGGAATTTTTGTAGTTCCAGGCAGCCTGAGAGGGTAGAGGGCAGGGCTCATGAAAGCGAGGGAAACGTTGGGTAGTTACAGGGGTCTGAGGCCCCAAATACAAACACATCCAATTATAAGATGTCATTATGGCTTATGTATTTTTAAAATGACTGCTGGCTTATACTAATGTTAAGATGTTTTCTGTTCTGTTTCTCACTCTTCTTCTCATCATCCTCAGCCTTTCATACAATTCAGCATAAGTCCTGCCTTATATGAGTGACATTTTAAGGAAATTAAGTAGATTACATTTGTGTTAACACAAAATGGAGAGAAGTAAATGCTAGCCAGAGGCTATGAGATGAGAAGGTTTGAGGATACAGCAAAAGTACACTGGGGCAAAAGATGATTAGGAGAAAGGTAACCCATGGCACCTCCTCCCCTTTCCATGTCCATGGAGGAATACCCAAATATAAAGAAAATAAAGGTAAAAGAAATTGAATTTGGGGACATCTTTGTAAGTGCTGTGGATTTGGACATTCTTTTTAAATGTTGTAGCCCTGGCTCGGATAGTCAAGTGGGTTGGGTGTGGGCCTGCAAAGCAAAGGGTCTTTGGTTATCTTCCCAGTCAAGGCACATGCCTGGGTTGTGGGCCAGATCTCCAGTAGGGGACGCATGAGAGGCAACCACACATTGATGTTTCTCTCCTGCTCTTTTTTCCTCCCTTCCCTTCTCTTTAAAAATAAATAAATAAAATCTTTAAATGTCATGATACAGGGTGACTCTTGCTATTTGGTGAAGAGGGCATATTCAAGAGGTAACCTCTATTATATTTTTTGTGCTGAGGTGTCATTTTCTTTAACTTTAAAGACACAGAATACACACATATAGCACAATAGGAAACAAACCCTATTAGTTATGCCTGCATACAAAGGCCATCTCATAAACAAATTTTGGTAATTTAGTTATTCTGTATATTTCTAGCTCACCTTGATATTCTGCGAAACTTCAGATTTAGATCATGTGGGCTTCTGGCTTCTAAATCTTTCATTTGCATTTCGTATTTTTAGACAGCATGAGAACCAAACCCGTTGAGGTTTACACACAACCTGTTTCACCCTTGGGGTTTGTGGATGAGTAATAAAAATGTCTGAGCTGGCAATTCCAGCTGAAGGACTCCAGCTTATTTTTCCAAATGATAGAGAGCCTACAAATCATTCACTGAGACTCAAACCATTTGGGGAGTGGTCCTCAAGATGAGGGGATGGAGAATTGGTGGATGTAGGTAGCAAGTATAGTCATTAAAGATGCTGGCTTTACAGTCAAGTAAATCTTGGTTCAAACCCTAGTTATTAATCATGTTTTTCATGGTGTTTAACCTGAATCCTAGTTTCTTCATCTGTAAAGGTGGGTGATAATGGCCATATTGGTCTCAAGAATGTAATGAAATGCATCTGGCATTGTTCCTGGCTTATAGAAAGCATGCAACAATAGTAGATATTGTTTTATTATTGATAATATAATTATTGTTATGTAATTCATGCTCCTCATTTTGAGGTGAGAAAATGTAGGCTTATGGTGGCTTAACCAAGGGCAGGGAGATAGAGTCAGATCTGGTATGTGGTATCCCAATTCTGAACCCAGCCTTCATTCAATTACTTTTTGAAATTTCTCACAGCTCCTGCCAACCTGTTCAGCTCTACCTTGCACATCTATACGCTTACCTGGGAAACAGGACAATGCAGACAGACATGGTCAAATGGGTCTATGGAGCAGTGGTTGAATGGGGACATGCTGTGTTGGTGAGCTCACTGTGGAGGCTTTCTTTCTACCTTTCCTATCCTGCCCTCCCTATCGAAACCAAACACTCTCACCTGGAAACTATGCATCATTCTCGAACATGATGCTCCACCACCCTTCCAACCTTACCTATGGTTTGAACAGCTGTTTACTTTTCTCAGACCTCTACCTCGATTTTTTTTAAATGAAGGAGAACAGTGTGATGTAGTGGAAAGAACAGTGAGATGACAAATGAGAAACATAATTTATAGTTGTGGTTTAGACATACTGCAATAGTTTATTTTTCTAAGATACATGGGGGTTGGATTAAGAAATCTCTTGAACAAGAACTATTGAATCTATGAAAAGAAAGAAGACATGCTATATATACAATATGAATCTATTTAAACTGTTTTATGTTTCACTGCTTTATTAAAATGGAGAAAAAGGCAACATAGTCCATTTTTAAAACATAAAAACCTGCCATAGTGGGAAAAATTTAAAAAGGCCTTAAATATGTAGTTTTTGGTTAGCCTTTAAAACATAATAGTCATGAGTGTATCTTTTTGGTGTTTTTTTTTGTGTGTGTAGCAAGTGAATAATTTCCTGCATAAAATGAAAATTATTGTTTAGGTCAGGAGTTCTCAACCTAGGCACCATTGACATTTTGAGACAGATAATTCTTTGTGTGGATGCTGACCTGCACATTGTAGGATCTTTGGCAGCATTTCTTACCTCTACCCACTAAATACAAGTAGAAATGCTCTCTTACCCATAGTTGTGACAAATAAATATGTCTACAGACACTGCCAAATGTCCCTTGGGGGTGGGTGGGGGAGAGAAAAATTCACCCCACCCCCACCCCCGCTGGTTGAGGACCATTGCTTTAAGCACATGTATATGGTAATTTGAATGGAATGCTTCTTTCTGGCACAAATCAATGTATTTTTCAGTTTTATTAGTCAGGATGGGATCGGTGGGATTGCAGTAACAAAGTCCACATGTCCGTATCTTAATGGAACAAATTTATTTCTTGTTCTAAGGTGGCTGTCCTCCATATAGTGATTGAATGGCCCAGGCTGCTTCCCTTTGAGTTCCAAGATTGGGGAGAATATTAAGAAAACACAGAGAACTCATACCAGCTCTTACTTGCCTTTCCCCTTAAGTGACACAACTGTCTTATATCTACAGGCCATGATGGCATCTAGTTACATGGCTCTTCTCAATGATAAGGGTTCTGAAGAATATCAGGGAGCACGTGGACAATTTAGTGAACATTACTGTATCTCCCATACCACACATTTACAACCTGGAGAGTTGGATGCATATGGTGGAAACCCAGGGTAATTTTCCACTAATTTGTCATCTTTTACCTTGGGAGAGGCCACTAATAACTAGAACAGAGAATGTTTTCAAATTCTTCTGTATGCTTTTTTCTTTAAAAAAATTAATATGGTACTACTACAATCATCATGGTGGTATTTCAATTGCTTACAGTGTTTTTTAAAAGTCCCACTCCACCCGCTTTTCCTCAAATAAAAGTCTCCAGAGAAGCCCAGAGTATAAAACAATTGGAAGCTGAGCTGGAGTGGTTGAAGTAGTGATGGTTCTTTGCTCTTCTAAGCCTCCAAAATCGCAGTGCCTAGTGGGACCACAGAGCACACGTTGCAGACCTGTGACCTGCAACATTTTGAACCACTTGCTCTGAATGAATATATCCTGTCTGATTTGGTTATAATACCTGTCATGTTGCTTGGCAAAAGGCAATGGGAAGATGTACATTAATATCTCTGCTCATAGGCTAAGAGAGATTTAATTTCTCCCTGAGTTCCTATTAGCAAAATTGTTAGAATCTCAACTGCCCCCAGCAGTCACTTGTGGCTGACAAGATTGAGGAGCAGGTTACTGGTGACCCAGGCAGCACACTGGGGCTCTCATTGACATTCTTGCCTTACAGCTCAAAGCTCACCCTTCTCTGTTGTTGCATTCTCTGATTGCATTCTCATGGTCCTCGGGAGCATCTCTGTCTCTAGAGACAAGCTGCTCCAATTGGCATCATCTCTTCCCCAGGCCTCGGTACATTGACGGACTCCCTCAGAAGCTCGATCTCTCTCTACTTCTGGTGCTTCGAGACCATATGGAAACTTATTTCTCTCCAAATCTCCAGGAAAACTTGCCTGTACCTTCCTGACCCCACTTGGTTATCAATCTTTGTCACCACCCCCTAACTGGATTGTCTGGGTTAGCTCTGCCTATATGACCCTTCCCTTTTCAGGGAACACTAGCAACAACATCATTTGGTTTTATTTAGTGAAAAAAATGCCAAACTGGCTGTTTCATGTTGAAAATAGGTAGTTTATTTATACTGATATGAAGTTAATACATCTTAGAATTGGAGAGGAAATAATTTAGACATCTGTGCTGAGGTAGCATTCTGGAATGGTTTAAGAGTACATATTTTAAGAGCCAGTCTGCTTTGGTCCAATACATTGATCTTATAAGCTACTTGAACTTGAGTACATTTCTCAAGTCCACTGCATTCATTTCCTCATCTGTACAGTGGGAATAATAATAGTCCCTACTTTATTGGGTTATAATGCCTTAAAATGGTTAATAGCTGTAAAGTAACTAAAAGCCCAGCATATAGTATAAAGAAGGGGAAGTAACAAGTCAAAGAACATGTATAGAGGACCCATGGGCATGGACAATGGGGTGGGGATTGACTGTGGGAGGTGGAGGATTAGGTGGGACAGGGGAGAGCAACAGCGAAAGTGTGGGATGACTGTAATTGAACAACAGTAAAAAAGAAAAAACCAAATAAATAGGTAGATAGATAGATATCTTGGTATCTCCGCTGTAGCTCTACCCTGTTGTATGAAAGAAATCTGCTATACCCTGGGGAATCCTCAACAAAAGATCTAATTATGATTTTAAAAAAATAATAGGCCAGCCAAAAAATCCTGGAACAACAGGTTAGCTACTGATGCTGATGCCAGGTGGTTTGCCAACCCTAATATTTAAAAGTGAATTTGTTAGTTGGCATTCTATTGTGAGGAAGAGCTTTCCCTTCTTCAGAATGAAGGTGTTTGACACTCCCAAAGTTGTAAGGCTCTTCAATGGCGCTTTAAAGTGAAAATTTGATGAGAAGAGGACATTTATATACTCAAATTATGTCCCTAGACTTTACATATTAATTACAAAAGAAAACATAGTTACTTATCAATGAGAAAAGTTGGTGGGCATCACGGTAGTTACCTGCTCAAAGCTGAGATCACCAGCAATGGAACAAACTTGTATTAGCTGCATCTTGATGGGATCTCATGATAAGGCAACATCATGTGTGCTGCATCCTTGCCAAGTTTTCATAAACTGACCTAATCCTAAGAAACAAATCAACTGAAACAAAAGATGAGCTATAAAATTGTAGTCCTCTATTCATCCAAAATGGTAATATCATGTACCAAACAGGCCAGGAAATACTGAGGAACTGTTCCTCCTTAGTCTCTTGAAAGAGACTAAAATGACATTACAACTAATTATCATAGGTGATCCTGGACTAGATTCTCTAAGGGGGCAATAAAGAGCATTAAGGAGATTGCTATAACGAGCATTATTGGGTTAATTGATGAAATTTAAATATATATTGGGGATTACATGATATTATGTCAATGTTACACATTGTAATTTTTTCTAAACTATTTAAGGGTAAAGATTCATGATGTCTGTAACTTACTGTTAAATGGTTCAGAAAAACATTAAGTGCACTTGTTCAGAGAATTAGAAAGCAATTGTAGCAAAGTATTGATAATTCTGTTTCAGGGTAAAAGGTATATAGACCTATTTTTGCAACTTTTCCATAAATTTGAAAGCACTTAAAATTTTAAAACACTGAAAAGATAAAGCTATAGTGCTCTCCCCCTCCCAACTCTCTGTTCCCACCCTCCTCCCAGAAACAGTGCATTTATTACCCAGCTTTTAAGGCCAGGATGAACATGGGAAATTAACCTGGAAATTTAGTAGATGCTCAGGAACTGCCCTTGATAGTCAAAGACCTCTGAAGACTTACTAAGGAAGACAAACAGCTTTCTGCTTTGGATGTAGAATCTAAAAACGGAAAGCTTTTTAACTCATCTCTTGGGTACCTGGTGGAATTTGCTGCAGACTTTTCTGAAGTGGTTTTTCTTGTTGAATTAAAAATCTTTATGGGGTTTTTGTCCCATGCATGAGGCTGGCATGGGACTCCTCTGGTGGTGGCCATGGCTGTGTGGAAATTGCCCCAGGAGGAGAGAAGCTAAGGTATTATAACAATGTGTGTACACAGGAACTTATGCTAACTAAGCAGCCTCATTCAGAGGCTTGTCACCCGTGGACTGCTTGTGCCTCATGACCTTGTCTCCTCCCTGAGACATCACAGACCACATGCTATCCACAGCAGGTACTCAGGTTAAATCCTTGTGCAAAGAAGAGATCAAAAGAATCATTCATTTATTTATTTTATTATTTTTTAAAATATATTTTATTGATTATACCATTACAGTTGTTCTATTCCCCCCCTTCATTCCCCTCTACCCGCACACTCCCTCCCCCACCATTCTTCCCCCCTTAGTTTATAACCACGTGTCTCAAGTTCTTTAGATTCTATATTTCCCCCACTATTCTCGCCCTCCCCCCTATCCATTTTCTGCCTACCATCTATGCTATTTTCTGTGCCTTCTCCCCCCTTCTCCTCCCACCCCCCTGTTTCTAACCCTCCATGTGTTCTTCATTTCTATGGTTCCACTCCTGATCTAGCTGTCCTCTTGGTTTGCTTTTGTTTTAGGTGTGGTTGTTAATAACTGTGTGTTTGCTGTCCTTTCACTGTTCATATTTTTCATCTTCTTTTTCTTATATAAGTCCCTTTAGCATTTCATATAATAAGGGCTTGGTGATGATGAACTCCTTGAACTTGACCTTATCTGAGAAGCACTTTATCTGTCCTTCCATTCTAAATGAAAGTTTTGCTGGATAAAGCAATCTTGGCTGTAGGTCTTTGGATTTCATGACTTGGAATACTTCTTTCCAGCCCCTTCTTGCCTGTAAGGTCTCTTTTGAGAAATCCGCTGACAGTCTGATGGGTACTCCTTTGTAGGTGACTGTCCCCTTATCCCTTGATGCTTCTAGGATTCTCTCCTTCATTTTGGTCTTGGCTAATGTAATTATGATGTGCCTTGGCGTGTTCCTTCTCGGGTCCAACTTCTTTGGGACTCTCTGAGCTTCCTGGATTTCCTGGAAGTTCAAGAATCATTCATTTAATAATTCCCTTCTAAGGGTATGTGAGAGGAGGGAAGGTGTTTATAGCTGGAAAAGCATTTGTTTCCTGAGGCAGAGGTTGGTGACTTTATCCAGTTTTAAAGCTATAGGGATTTCTGTGCATAAAAGAAAAATGTCAACTGAATTGAGGGAGGAGAGAGTTCCTGGGGCAAAGAACTACCAGTCAGTAAGTCTGGGAGGTCTCTGTGCACAGGTTACATGAGTAGTCTTCAACTAAGGCCACATTTATTATTTTTTTCATATAGTGCTGGCCATTTCTACCTTAGAGTTCCCAACTGGCTGTTCAGTATTTTAGAGAAATGCCATCCATGCAACACACACCCCTGGCCACTATCAAAGAAAAAAACCCAAATTTTAATTTGTGGATAAAAGGCACTACCCTTCTAAAATAAATTACTCCTCCCCACACACCCTTTTAAGAATTTTGTTATCAAAGCAGTTTCATAAAAAAAAGTCTTCAGTGAATCCTCTCAAGTTTCCAGGTCATTGATGGATTTAGGGGTCACTATCTGGACTTCTTCCTCAGTCTGGAGTCCATAAATTCACTTCTAAGAAAATAGTGCAGTTATCTTCATGTACAATTATTCTCATTGCCTCTAATTGATCAGTTCTCCACTTTATGACTGTCTTGACTTGCTCACCATTTGCAGTCAATGTTCTCACTCTTCTTTCTGGTCCCCTGAGCTACTGGCGACCATTTAGAAAGGCTTGGATAAAACACCACATCACCGCTGGGCTACAGGTCACAGGTACCAGGACTTAGAACTCTTTGTCTGGCTTCCAACCTGAATGTTTCTGCACACAGATTGAATAACTAGGTGTTGCTTCCCCCAATATGTATTTAACAAACACTCAGAGGGGCCGTCTCTGTCCCATCCCCAATTTTGCTAGCATAACATGGAGATTCCTCAAACCATTAGTATTTGAATTGAAGAATTCTAACTCCGTATCCCTGTTAAAAAGAAGGTGATTATTTTGGTGTTCCCATGTAAAATAAAACCAATCATTTAATACCAAACTCCATCAACTTTTCAGCATAGCTTGGCACCAAACTGTCTTTTCAGCATAGGTTAACATTAAGCATCTACCGCGGATTGCATTTGCATTGAGTATGGAGGAAAAGCTATACCACTAGCACTGTGGCCTTGAGAGGACACTTCCAGTAGTTAATCGTGCACCACTGTATGGACTCAGTCTTCCATTATTCTTGATCAACGTGCCCTGAGCAGCTTGGCACTCACCTGCTGAGGGGAAGTAGCTTTAAATTAGCTTAGATATTCAGCCAGGCAGCATTCGTTGTGGGCCTAAGAAAAACTACATTTTCTGTACAGGAAATGACACTAGCTTAGAAGGATTTTTATCACAAAGTGTTATGGATGTTTGAAAAATCCCTCACTAACACACATTCTTAGACTCCTTCTTCTTTTCTCTTAAACCTACCCTCTTCCCTACCTCAAATTGGAAAGAGCCNTTTATTCTTTCCTTTATAGTCCGTGCTCTAGGGGACATATCAGTAAAAATGACTAACACACATTCTTAGACTCCTTCCTCTTTTCTCTTAAACCTACCCTCTTCCCTACCTCAAATTGGAAAGAGCCTTTTAGCTGGTGAATTCCCTCCACAATCTGAAGCAATTTACCATTACTAGACAATGTCAGTGGACTGATAAGTAGGCTGTTATTAGTACTGAGCTGATAGGCTCGAGCTATGCTTTTTTTGGACCGTTGATAACTTAACTTTGGATATGAGCAGTGAGTAAGTGAAGTCCTTTATTTATTTATTTATTTTAATCCCAAGAGTACGATTTTTTTTTCTGGTGCTATTCAATCTGTAGTTCTAATTACAATTGCTCTCCCTCCTTCCCTCCCTCCCTCCTTCCTTTTCTTCCTTCCATCCATCCATCCATCATCTGAGATATTGCAGAACTCCCAGAATGTGCCAGCTACTGTAATGATTTAGAGTTCATGGGTGAATCAAGCCTATAGAAACCCAAGCAAATCACAGTGACACATGTAATTATCCAGTATAGGAGACTCACAGTAGTCCTACTTGGATCCCTATTGTATCTTAGTCTTCTTCCAGGTAAGTAGTTCCCCACGGGTTTTTCACCAATGACTTCTCCCATGGCCAAATTTAACTTTTTCTTGAGGATGACTTTCCAGCCTACATGAAATTCTAATTCCCGAAATGTAACCCTTATTTAATCATAATGTTTTCTTGGGGTGACTTGCCCTGCTATCTTTGTTGGGATTTAAATTTTGTGCCATTATTTATCATTTTGAGGTTTTGCATTCTGACTTCCCAGTTAGACTGCAAGTTCCTTCAGGGCAAGGGCTTGTCTTTTTCCTCTTAGAATTGTATCATGGAAGAAGCACTGTTCTAGATTTCAGGAGTCTGAGTTCTAGTCTCACTTCTATAACTAACTAAATTTGTGGCCATTAGCCAGCAATTTAATGTCTTCAGTTTTAAATATTCTAATATAAAAATGTAGTGTTCAGGCTTGATAATTTTCACAAACTCTTTAAGTTCTCAAGTTCAAGTAAAGTACACAGCACTCAGCTCAGTGCCTGAGAAAATTTTGAAATATTGTTTAATGTCAAGAGCATTCAAATGTGATTGACTTTGGATAAATCATCATTTTTCTAAAGGAACCCTAAAATTCTGGGGATGTTCTTCATACCAATGTTTTTATTGACAAGGATTCTCCTTTCAATGATGAGCATAATGATGGAATCAAATCCTAGACCTGCCCCTAATAAGCTGTGTGACGCTGGACAAGTTATTTCATGCCTTTGACCCTCAGTTTCTTCATATATATTCTTAAAATTATGAATAATTCTTGCCTCACAGAATTGTTTCATGAAGTAAAGGCAAATATTAGCTACTACCTTGAACTGAAGGAGAAATGAAAGTTAGACATATAAAATATTTGCATTTTAAATTCCTTATATTTTAACTTGAAGTGTGGTATAATTTACCCAAGAGTCTTAAGGAAACTGTGGCAAAAGTTTCAGAGTAAATGTTGAATTTTCCAGGTGAGATTATTTCAAGATCCCAGAGCTCCATTAGGACAAACAGCTGCCTTGACTGTCTTTGGGTGGGTCTGTCACTCTTCAGTAGAATCGTTTATTTTTTTAAAAAATTAAAAATTTTTTTACCAGTAGCATCATTTCTTCAAAGGGTAGGTTGACAAATGGAAAGATGGTGAAGTCTAATTAGCCAGTATTATTCCTTAGCAGACACCTTTTGGTATGTTAATGGATAAAACCACTGGAAATAATAGCTGTGCAAGGTTTGAAATATCTGGGAATATATTTGTGCTCCCTTCTCCTAACAGCACAATTAGTGGATTGGAATCTGGTTTCATTGCCTGGAATCCTCCTGAGATCTTTTACTTTCTATACCTTCATGGCCTTGTTCTCAAGCAATCATAATCAGAAAGGCCAATTTACTTGAAATAAATATGTAACTTGTTTAAAAACTAAATATGATTGGTTATTGGATGGTCAGTCTCTTCCATTTGTGTGGTTGCAATTTTCACTATTAAGGGTCCACTGTTAAAATAGCTTTTGTCCATTTATATTGGAAGGTAAGGTTCACATTTAGTAGCCTTGAGGGAGAGTGTCTGGCACTTACTGAATTACTCAGTAGAACCATTCTGGGTACTTGGTGTCCTGGAATCATCAAACTGCCTTCTTGGGAAACAGCCAACCATCCCCCCAAATAACAGAGGAACTGGATTCCAGGGCTAGTAGCAGTAAATGTTAAAAGAATGAAACACATTCTATTTAAGGGGAAAGCTACCCTTTGGGCTTTTTCCCCTGGAAACTTTAGAAGTAATGCCCAAATTAAAGCAACAATTTTACAAACAAACAAGTTCACCTCTGGAGATGTCATTTTAAGCACAGCATATTGAAGAGAACATGTAGACATTAGCCAAACACATGATTTCTCCTTACAGCAGGCTTGTTTCTTCTATTTAATAGCAGTAGCCAACACTGAGCCCTGAAAACTGGAATTTGTTTTATTGGGAAATGTTTGGAAATAAACTTTCAGTTCTAATAAGCACTATTTTCTGAAATTGCCAGCAGGTGATCTTCAAAAGACTCAGGGACTCAATTAAAATAAAATAGTGTGCAAAACTAAAAAAAATCATGCTTTTATACAAAAGTTTATTCTGATCTTCCTTCTGTCTGTGATTGGTCCTTTATTGCAGCCTCTCTGTGATTTTTTCCCTTCCACAACTTTTGGGCAGCTTTAATTCTGACCTTCCTTACATCAAATCGACTAATGTCCCTTGGCACAATAACATTTCAAGTGACAGAAGAGGACAAATATAGATTTATCATTGGACCTGCCTTCAATATTTTCTCTCCTACTTTGTCTGGGCCGTGAAAAGAAGCATTAGCCCATAAGCCCAAGACATAATGACACTTGGATAGCTGGGCCATCAAGAATGTGTTACACTTGGTCTCTTTTATGAGTTTTCTTTTGGGATTATAATACTGTAGAAGGACTGTGAATATACTTGTTAACATTCTCATACTTCCAACAAGAGATGGGACAGCATTGCTAGTCATGGGTCATTCTAACATAATTAACTAGTGAGAGGGCCTTTTAGTAGGCCTTCTATACTACAAGGAGATCTGGGCTTTATTCATATACTGCTGAACAATAGTTGGAAGGAGAGCACCCAGAGCTAACTGAGTTTAGAGATAGATCTTATTGATAAGGGAAGGGAACTTAAGTAAGTCCTTGCAGGGACCCTGATAAGCATCTTAGGGTTTGCCAATTTTAGTCAATTTAGTTTTTAACCTAAGAGTACCGTTTTCAATTTTTATCAATAGTAAAAGAGATTGTCTTATGGAAGCAATTTCATGGTTGTTTTTCATGTCAATGTTAGAGCTAAAGACACAGGCTAACAATCTCTGCTCTTTAGTAACATATTGTAAACCTACCATCCACAAATTAATTTCTTCTTAGCCTTCTAAGTAAACTCATAGTGATCTTTTGAAACTGCTGTTTTGTGTGACCTATGGCATCTTTTGGGATAATAAACTTGATATGCTTATTAATTACAGAGAAAATTTTCTCTGTTACTCTTAAATTTGACTTTTTTAAATGTTGAGGATAAACCTTGTATTCTTGCTAGCCAAACACATTGTGTTGTTAGACTCTTTGCTATGTTCTTTTAAAAAGTCTTTGTCTTCAGAAAATGAAGAATGTTATTTCTTAGTCTGTTCTCATAAAGAGGTTCCTTGTTCAATTTAATAGTTCTTCTCTGCATGCCAGTTCTCAGTTTTCTTCAGCTATAATGACCAAATGCTTCTCATGTCTCCAGGTGTGGGTAAACCATGTTTCCACAGATGGGGTGGATTGAGTTTTATGCTGTTTCCAATGCTCTTTCTGATGATGCTCAGGATACTGTAGCCTTCTCAGCCACAAGAGCACATTGTGCCGATTTCTTAAAGTCTGTAGTATGACTCTTTTCTGAGTCATAATTGTTCAGGTTATTTTGAGAGTAAGGTACACTTCTATCCTTTGTTTACCTAGCTTCTGTTGCTACTGAAATATTTGGTAATTACCAGGGATCTTTCAAATACTATAGAAAAACCTCAACCTGTTGATCCTAGATTTACTTTTCTTGTATAATGTTCTTATTTTAATTAAATAATTTTTCCATTACTAGCATTGGTTTTTTAAAGCAATGAGGTTTCACAACGGGAAACACTAATAGATAGCCTGGAAGTCAAAACATTTTCAAAGTTAGTATATAAATGCACTTTAACACATTAATATTTTGCTTTCCCTAATAGTATATGTATAATGTCTCCACTAATATATAAATGTATAAACATTGTGGGTTTAATGTTGTAGTGAAGAGGGCAGACATGGGAGACAGAAACATGGAATTTCATGCAGATGAAGTCTGTCGGGGCAATATTAAGTTTTCTCTTCCTGAAAGCCTCAGCATCACCATTCACAAGTTGAAGAACATAAATCTTCATAGACATTGTGAAACTAATAGCATGATGCCTATGGGGTATTTGGAGATTGTTGAGAAGGAACTATTTCAATTTAATTGATCATGGTAGCAAAGGAATGAGCCAAAGGGAGTTTACATGCTAGTTAACAGAATGCCTCCCTGGACTCAAACTTAAGTTAGAATCTGACTCCACTACATACTCATGCAGTGGCCTTGGGTGAGTATGTTAAAATTTAAAGTCTGTTACCCCATTTGTATGTTGGGGATAATCGTAATACTTATTTCACAGGTGTTGTGAAGGTTAAAAAAGAAAATATGTGCAAAACACTTAGCATCATATCTGGAATATAATAATTCCTGAATATACTAGCTGCAATAATAATAATTACTGCTATGACTATTATTAGTGATATGGGACCTCAGAGTTTTTAAATAGAACTAATTATTGACATTTATTGACTATGATCAAATACATTAATTAAATTAAGTTTGAATGATAATAAATTGACCTGAGGCAACATCTTTTTTAAAAAAATTATTTTATTGTTGTTTAATTATAGCTGTCTGTATTTTCTCTCCACCTCTCCCCCGTTATACCTCCTCTAAATCCACCTCCCTCCCTTGCTTCCACACTCCCCCTTGGTTTTATCCATGTGTCTTTTATAGTAGTTCCTGAAAATCCTTCTCCCATCTGTTCCCTCCCCTTTCCCCTCTGGCTATTGTTAGATCGTTTTTAGTTAGATTGTTTCAATGATTCTGGTTATATTTCATTTGCTTTTTTCTTTTGTTGATTATGTTCCAGTTAAAGTTAAGATCATATGGTACTTGTCCCTCACCACCTGGCTTATGTCACTTGGCATAATGCTCTCCAGTTCCATCCATGCTGTTGCAAAGGGTAGGAGCTCCTTCTTTCTTTCTGCTGCATAGTATTTCATTGTGTAAATGTACCACAGTTTTTTGATCCACTCATTTGTTGATGGGCACTTAGGTTGCTTCCAGCACTTGGCCATTGTAAATTGTGCTGCTATAAACATTGGGGTGCATAGGTTCTTTTGGATTGGTGTTTCAGGGCTCTTAAGGGTATACTCCCAGCAGTGATATTGCTGGGTCAGAAGGCAGTTCCACTTTTAGTTTTCTGAGGAAATTCCATACTGTTTTCTATGGTGGCTGCACCAGTCTGTATTCTCAGCAACAGTGCACTAAGATTCCCTTTTCTCTGCATCCTCTCCAACACTTGTTTGTTGATTTGTTTATGATGGTCATTCTGATGGGTGTGAAGTGGTATCTCATTGTAGTTTTACTTTGCATCTCTCTGATGGCTAGTGATGCTGAGCATGTTTTTATGTGTCTCTGGGCCCCTGTGTGTCCTCTTTGGAGAAGTGTCTGTTCAAGTGTTTTGCCCATTTTTTAATTGGGTTTTGTGTCTCTCTGGGGTGGAGTCATATGAGTTCTTTATATATTTTAGAGATCAAGCCCTCGTCCAAGGTGTCATTGACAAATATGTTTTCCCATATGGTTGGGTCTTTTTTCATTTTAATGCTATTTGCTTTAGCCATGCAGAAGCTTTTTAATTTGGTGAAGCCCCACTTGTTTATTCTTTCCTTTGTGGCCCTTGTTTTAGGGAACATATCAGTGAAGATATTTCTTTGTGGAATGTCTGAGATTTTTCTACCAATGTTTTCATGAGGAAAAATCTTTTCCAATGACTATTTTATATATCAAAGTAAAATTATAATTCAAGCTGATGGAGGAGAGACAAATATATAAAACTACAATGTAATAATGTAAGGACTGTCTTTGAGGTATGAACAAATGGCAGAGGTGCCCAGTGATTATTGGGAATATCTATCTTTCTTGAGACTTTTTTTGGGGGGGGGATAGTGCCCATATTTTTCTCTTTACCCTTGATTCCAAAGTTGAATTCCTAACCCTGGCCCAACCAATCAGCACTGTGTCCTGTTCACTGCAGTGATTGTTTCAGAGACGAGCTCATGTCTATGAAAATCAGGTTAAGGATTTAATTTAAATTTCTCAGACACATTTTTTAATACTTTGCTGGACTTGGAATTGTGAGAGTGGAAGCCTGGCATTATTGGCCTCCATATTGCCATGACAAGGAAAGATTCTTTTTATCAATAGAAATAACGGAGGATGACAGAGAGGTGGAGAGAGTAGGTCCTCATGACCCTGAAATTTCTAGCTATTGTTGACTTTATGCTTAAGCTGGCATGAGTTGGTGTTTTTATTGCTTGCAGTCAAGGAAATCTTGGCATATGTAATTCATTTTATTTGCACAATTAAGAAAGTTGCTATAAAGATTGATTCTAATGTCCTGGGGGCGGGGGGAAGGCGGAATAGAGGAAATTCAGAAATAAGGCAGAAGGAGTAGCAGGACCAAGGCACTAATGTATGAAAAGTCATGTTTGAAAAATATAATATCAGCATGGCCAGGCTTATAATTCTCTGATAGTAATGCTTGGACCAGCCAGTTTTCTTACATCTGTGGGTATCATGGTATAATTTAAAGAAAATGGGCATAAGAGAAAATTTAAATCCAAGATATGTCAATTATTAAGTGGGTGAACTTAGGTACCTAAGCTCATTGAAACTCACTTTCCCACTCTTTGCTATGAGAATAAAAATGCCATTTCTATAGTTTTTAAAAGATTAAATAAATGATATATGAAGCACTCAAGTAGTTTTTGCTTGCCCCAAGGGTAGGGACTCCATAAACATATGATCTACGCTGACTTCTAACAATTGCCGTTGGAGGGATGCCATCT
This sequence comes from Sturnira hondurensis, assembly GCF_014824575.4. Taxonomy (NCBI): domain Eukaryota; kingdom Metazoa; phylum Chordata; class Mammalia; order Chiroptera; family Phyllostomidae; genus Sturnira; species Sturnira hondurensis. Next base: position 5,197,441 of record NW_028080032.1, on the reverse strand, counting down.
TCTGATTAACCTAATGTTAAGTGGAAAGTGCTTTGTGTTTTGATTTTTTTGCTATGAATCTTTATAGAGTATGTGGGTTGACATTTTTTGTCTTAACATTGAATATGCTAAACACAAACACTCCTGTGATGAGTAAGGATCTCTTGCTGTGCCCAGCAGGACTCCTTTGAGCAGCAGACGATGACCCTTATGGTGTTGTAAAGATGGATTGCTGGGTTCACAGTCTCTAATAACTCCTGTATTCCAAAACCATGAAATATTTCCAAACTAAAATTTCAATAGGAGCTTTTTTCCTCATGTCTTGCCTGCGTCTGATGAAACAAATAACAAAGCAGTATTCTGGGAGAGGGCCCAGAACCAGTTGGGTACTAGTTAATCCATGTTTTACTACTATTAGGACATTTCCTTTTGATCCAAGACTAGGAATGCCAGGAAATGTTTCATGTCAGTTAAACACTAACCTTTCAAAGTCAAGAATTCCTGCAAAGTCTTTGCCTGGGAAGATTTGCAGCCACCACCCAATTGTGAGTTCTGGTATTTTTGAACACATGTATATGCCAGAGCATGTTCTGAACACTGACAGTATCTGTCAGAAACAGGGTGCATGGTTCATTGCATGAAGCTGTGGCCAGCTGACAATGTGGGGAAATGTATCAGATATCATAGTATTTACTGTAATACAGCATAGGAGAAAATTTTAAAAATGACTTAGATCAGTGATTAAAATTTCTCTGTGATTATTGTGCAAAATAAAGAAATGCATTTTTATAGGTACATGTATTTTATATAGATGCATGCATACATATGTATAACTGAAAAAAGTTTCTTGAGTTAATATTTGTCTTACTCTTTGAATGCAATCTGATGTTTTCTATTCTGTTCTACTTTGTACTATTTTATTTTATTTTTTGCAATGCAGCAAATACTGGTCAGCAACTCTTTAAATGTATTTCAAACCTATGAATGAGTGGTGATTGGGTATAGACAAGCTAAGAATCATCACTCAGATAACAGTCATGTAAAGAAGAACTGATTTTTTTCTTGATCAACTTTTATTATATTCATCTACAAAGGACGTTTGTTGAAGGAGAAGTTGACCTAACAGATGATTAGTTGACCTAATCACCTTGGGTTGACTAAGGGGGATAGTTAGACCTGCATTTGGCAAGCTGTATGTTAAGTGTAAGCAGGAATATATTAACATAGCTAGATTAGTTAGTAAACCACAGGAACCAAGTTTTCTAATGTAACCCCTGGCCACTTGACCCCTAATTCGGGGAATGTGGGCATTAAAGTCATAATGGAGGTGATCAAATTGAATATAGCACTAATCATAATAGGTGAAAAAAAGATGAAATTATGTGATTATTGTGAAAATATTGTGACATGATCTAATAGTAAAGAGAAATAATTCATTAGGTTTAGTGCTAACCTTTGAAGGTTGGTGCTTTGGTTGCAGTATGTTAACAATCCAGAAATTTTGTTTAGTTAGATTATCAAATATCCACAGATGGATTCTGCTTTTCTTGTAATATTTTTCTCTTTAACCTCTTCTGTTGGAAGCTATTATTATTTCTGAAATGCAAAGATTAATAAAAAATAGACAATATGCAAGGGAAATACCTTCCTTAAGAGAAAAATCAGAATTCATCACAAGTGTTCATGTTTCCCTGTGCAGGCCCTGCTGGCAGTCCCCTTTGTTGTTGCCTGGGTGCACTGGCCCCGAAGATAAAGCATGTTGTACTTGGACTCTTGTTTCTTGCAAGAAATGCCAAGCAAATTACCAAACTGTATTGCAATTCTATAGAGTGAAGGTGCTCAGCACAATTCAGAAGGGTTCCTTGTATCACTTGCTTCACGTCTGCTAGGAGTAACTGCCTCAGCTAATAATGGGATACTGAACTAAGAGGTGAAAAATTGTAGCTCACAAAGTATTTACTTGGTTAACACTTTCCTGGTCTTTAACAGCCAAATGTCATAGGATATACAAATCTCTCAATACAACATTTTTCAGGTGTCTGTTTGTAGGGAAAATTGTGTTTACATCTCTAAAAGCTCAATGCAACATTAACACCATATTGGACAGGAATAGTTTTGAATTATACTCCAGATGCAATTGGTAGAATGCCAGAAGCAGAAGTGGGCATTGGAAAATGCATGTGCGTCCACAGAAATGATGGAGATGCTGAACTAGGAGTGGCCACGCTGCTCCATTCATCGCAAGTTGTTAACAACCTCGTTAATTGTCTTGAGATTACGAAGCCATGTTTTAAGCAATAAACTATCTAACATGATAGTTTATTATTTACATATAGGCATTGTACTATTTTACTATGCTTGGCAGTTTCAAGTTAACATTAATGTATATTTCAACCATTCAAATATTTGTTTTTTAAAAATAGGTAAGTGATGTTAAGTAGGATATGCCTGTAACTATAACTAAAACTGAAATTTGAGTTTTGTGATGAAATGTTAATATGCCTAGAATTCTCATTTCTGCTAAATCTAAGACCTTTTGAATCTCTCTGAAATTTATCCACTTGTTTGTATAAAACTGGTTAATGCTTTCATAGATACAGAGAACATTTTGATGGTTGCCAGATGGGAGGGGGTTGGGGAGACGGGTGAAGAAGGTGAAGAAATTGAGAAGCACAGACTGGTAGTCAGGGGATGTATAGTGCAGCATACGGAATGTAGTCAGTAATGTTGTAATCACTATGTATGGTGCCAGGTGGGTGCTAAATGTACCAGAGTGATCACTTTGTAAGTTATATAAATGTCTATCACTGGGTTGTACACTTGAAACTAATATAATATTGCTCATTGGCTATAATTTAAAAAATAAAAAAATATTAAAAAATGAATAAATCGTTATGCTCTGTAATATCCTTTGTTGAAGAAGCCATTTATAAATCATGAATTTGTGCTGTTTCTTGGGCATATGTTTGGTCACTACATATTTTCTTAGCCCTGTTAACATTTGGGAGAGGATAATTTTTTGTTGTGCATTATACAATAGTTAGCAGCTTCCATGGTCTCTACCCACTGATGTCAATAGCACCCAGTTTTATTAATCAAAAATGTCTCCAGACATTGTCAGATGTCACCTGAGGCTTCAGTGGAGAACCACTCAATTGTTGCATTAGTTACGGTCCTAACAAGAAGCAGATGTCACACTTAACTAGTGTAAATGAGAGAGTGTAATGAAGAAAGGGTCTGGGTTTGGACGGGCATGAGGGAATTCAGTAAGGGCTGATGGAGTACCTCTGGGCTGTCAAGAGTGTAGAAGGTGATCGTATTTGGGGCTGAAAGCCAAGGACTGAGAGCAGTTCTAGAACACAGAGAGTCCAGGAGAGGACTGCCTGATAGGAGCTGGGCCTGCCATAAAGGGACAGATCCATTGGTCACTCAGTCTGGCAAGGAGGTAGTTGGAAGAATAAATGCCCCGACCTGAATCTCCAGTGGTGTCTTTTATTTCTTGAACTTGACCAGAAACCAGAGGCAAGACAGCCTTTGATGTAATGTTTAAAGATCAGTCTCTTGGGCCCCCAGCAAGATGGAGAAGAGTGAAGAGTACATCTGGGACGGGAAAGAGACTATGTGATACATTTCCATATGCAATGAATGCTATGTTGATTATTGCCTCTGCTCCCAAATATGAGCATTATTTATAGCTTTATCATTCATTTTATGCATTGCAGACAAATTCCACTACCACCAGTTTTCCTCCTCCTTTATATGTTACCTTTGAATACTTTCTATTTGTGAAAGAATTACTATATCGGTTTTCCTAATATTTTTTGTAGTCTTTTCTTGTGGGTTCATCCTCTGTCTTCCATAGCAGACAGGTTGCATGGTAGTAAATATTTTACGTATCACTTACGATAGGCTAGGCCATACCACAGTAAGGAAACACCTGCAAATTTAAATTGCTTAACACGGAGTTTACTCTTTGCCTTGCACAGTCCTGTGTGGGTCAGGTGACTCTCTGTGGCTGCTGCTTCATGTGGAGGCATTTTTGAAAAATGCATATTTAAGCAGTTCTAAGTTGGTAGATATTTTGTCTCAGCAGTTTGAAGATAAAAGTCTTCAGCTTTGTGTTTCTGCTGTTGCTTTTGAGAAACCAGGTAGGAGGGTAACTCTCTTTCAATGACCTCACTTTCCTGCCCACAGTACACCCCACCCACCTCCAGCTACTTTTAAAGTCTTTTCTTTTTTTTAATTTTAGGCCTACAATTTAACTATACTAGATCGAGGTGTGTGTTTCACTTAATTATCCTTCTTGGGACACCCTCAGCTTCAGGAATCTGAGAACACGTGTCTTTTATTTTGGAAATGTATCAGATTTCATTTCTTGACTATTACCTCTTTCTCTGTCTTTCTGTCATGCTTTCTGGATTTGGGATCAAATGTACATTAGACTTTCCAGTTCTAGGTTCCCTGTGTCCTAGAAGTTCTTTCTGTTTTCTGACCGTTTATCTCTGTCCTGTATTGTTGGTGAATTTTTTTTGTTACTTGTAATTTATTTTCAACATTTAATATTATTTTGTATTAATTTCAGGTATACAGAATTGTGGTTAGATAATCATATATTTTACAAAATGGCCCCCTGCCCTGATATTTCCGGTACCTACCTGGTATCATACATAGATATTACAGTTTCATCAACTATGTTTCCTACACTGTACTTAATATCTATTTTGTAACCAACGGTCTGTACTTTCTAATCCTTTTACCTTTTCTACCCAGTCCTCCAGCTCCCACTAGCAACCATCAGTCTGTTCTCTGGGTCTATGATTCTGTTTCTGTTTTGTTTGACCATTTATATTGTTCTTTAGATTCCATATTATAAGTGAAATCATTTGGTATTTATCTTTCTCTGACTGACTTATCTCACCATAATATCTTAGTGATTTTTTAGATGTAGCTTTAAGTTATTTTCTGTTCAATGTTTTATTGATTTTCTAATTTTAATGATAATATTTTTTATTTTTACAACTAATATACTTTTCAACTGAGTACTAACTGCAGTCATAATTTTGATGCACCCTTACATTTCTCTAAGTGTGTTTGTATATGTTGTGATAATTCCTATATCCTTCAGACTGGTACCCAAGAAATAACATGTTCTTTTTTGTCATGTGTTTTGTGATTTTTCTATAATAATTTTTTAAAGATTTTATTTATTTATTTATCTTTAGAGGGGAAGGAGAGAGGGAGAGAAACATCAATGTATGGTTGCCTTTCGTGCGTCCCCTGCTGGGAGTTGGCCTGCAGGGAACCGGCCTGCAACCCAGGCATGTGCCCTGACTGGGAATCGAACCGCGATCCTCTGGTTCGCAGGCCCGCGCTCAATCCACTGAGCTACACCAGCCAGGGCTGATTTTTCTATAATAATTTTAAGAGTCTAGAAGATGTATCTGTGGGAATCTTTGCTGCCTCTTGGAGTCCCAGCTCCACTCAGAGTTTTCCATTTGACTTACCAAATTGTCAAGGCCATTGACTTTTTAAAAAAATATATTTTATTGATTATGCTATTACAGTTGTCCCATTTCCCCCCTTCATTCCCCTCCACCCTGTACACCCCCTCCCACTCACATTCCCCCCCTTTAGTTCATGTCCATGTGTCATAAGTTCTTTAGCTTCTATATTTCCCACACTACTCTTGCCCTCCCCCTGTCTATTTTCTCCCCACCATCTATGCTACTTATTCTCTGTACTTTCCCCCCTCTCTCCTCCTCCTACTCCCCTGTTACTAACCCTACATGTGATCTCCATTCTGTGATTCTGTTCCTATTCTAGTTGTTTTCTTAGTTTGCTTTTGTTTTAGATGTGGTTGTTAATAATTGTGAGTTTGCTGTCTTTTTACTATGCATGTTTTTTATCTTCTTTTTCTTAGATAAGTCCCTTTAACATTTCATATAATGAGAGCTTGGTGATGATGAACTTTAACTTGGTCTTATCTGAGAAGCACTTTATCTGTCCTTGCATTCTAAATGAAAGCTTTGCTGGATAGAGCAATCTTGGATGTAGGTCCTTGCCTTTCATGACTTGGAATACTTCTTTCCAGTCCCTTCTTGCCTACAAGGTTTCTTTTGAGAAATCAGCTGACAGTCTGATGGGAACTCTTTTGTAGGTGACTGTCTCCTTATCTCTTGCTGCTTCTAGAATTCTATCCTTCATTTTAATCTTGGTTAACGTAATTACGATGTGCCTTGGTGTGTTTCTCCTTGGGTCCAACTTCTTTGGGACTCTCTGAGCTTCCTGGACTTCCTGGAAGTCTATTTCCTTTGCCAGTTTGGGGAAGTTCTCCTTTATTATTTGTTCAAATAAGTTTTCCCTTTGTTGCTGTTCCTCTTCCCCTTCTGGTACTCCTATAATTTGGATGTTGGTACATTTAAAGATGTTCTGGAGGTTCCTAAGCCTCTCCTCATTTTTTTGAATTCTTGTTTCTTCACTGTTTCCTGTTTGCTTGTTTGTTTCTTCCTTCTGGTCCACTCCATTGATTTGAGTTCCAGTTTTCTTCTTATCACTATTGGTTCCCTGTGCATTCTCCTTCATTTCACTTAGTGTAGCCTTCATTTTTTCGTCTAATTTTTAACCAAAATAAACCAATTCTGTGAGCATTCTGATCACCAGTGCTTTGACATGTGCATCTGGTAGGTTGGCTATCTCTTGGTTGCTTAGAAATATTGGCTCTGGGGCTTTGATCTGTTCTTCCATTTGAGCCACTCTTTTTGGTCTGGTCATGCCTTTTACATATGAGGGGTGGAGCCTTAGGTATTGATCAGGGTGGGGCAACCCAATGGCTGGGTTGTGACACTGTATATGGGGGTGGGGTCAGAGAGGGAGCAATGGCACTTGCTCTGCTCTCTCTCAGAATTCAGTCACTTCCATTTCTTTCCACAAGCAAACTTGGCCCTTCTGGTGCTGGTTTCTGGGTGGGTGGGCCTGTGTACATTTTAGATCCATGGGTCTCTCCAAGGAACTCTCCTGTGAGGCTGGGAGTCTCTCCCGGAACCTGAACCCCCAGAAGTGTTTTCAATCAGTGCTTTTAGGCTTTATTTCCTGGTGCTGGGCCTTTGGGTTGCATGGTCTGTCTCATTGCCCATTTTCGCCTGGTTTATCTGCGCGTGAATGTGTGACCACCGTCAGCCAGCTGCCTTGTATGCCTCACTGGGTCTGCTCATTGCCACCCTGCTCCCAGAGTCTGCTGGCTGCCACCCATGTGCCTGGGTCTTCCAGCCACTGGTTTTTCCTGCCTTGACCCCTCTCTGCTAGCCACCTATTTTGCCTCTCTTACTGGTCTGGATGAATGGTTGTTGGACTTCAGTACAGTTCAATTTTCTCTCAGTTCTGGGTGCTTGATTGTTTCTAAATTTTTGTTGTTTTTCATTTTGGTTGTGTGAGGAGGCACAGTTTTTCTACCTATGCCTCCATCTTGGCTGGAAGTCTCAAGGCCATTGACTTTTACCTTTTATAGCAAAGCTCCCAAAAACCAGAAAGCTAGAGATTGCCAAGGAAGAGTTTGGTGATGTGTGTTACTGCCTTGTCTTGATTTGAATTTGATTCTAGTACTAGTGAGTTTTAATGTTTTTCTTATGTTTGTTGATTGTCAGTGCTTCTCTTTATGTCTGTGCCTATCTTTTATGTAATTTTGGGGGGAGCATTTATCTCTTCTAGCAAGTTTATATGGCATGTTGTATGTAAAGAATGTTAATTCTCTGTCATATTTCAAATATGTTTTCAAAAAATTTTGTTTATGATATGCAGAATTGTTACATCTTTATATAATAAAAATATCTGTTTTTCAAATTTTTAAAATTTAAATTATTTTATTGTTAAATTCCAGTTGTCTGTATTTTCTCCCCAACCCTCCCTCCCACCCCCTCCAAACTTACCTCCCTCCCTTGCTTCCACACTCCCCCTTGGTTTTATCCATCTTTCCTTTATAGTAGTTCCTGAAAACCCTTTTCCCCTCTGATCCCTCTCCCCTCCCCCCTGGCTATTGTTACATCATTTTTGGTTAGATTGTTTCAATGATTCTGGTTATATTTCATTTGCTTTTTTCTTTCATTGATTATGTTCCAGTTAAAGGTGAGATCATATGGTATTTGTCTTTCACCATCTGACTTATGTCACTCGGAATAATGCTCTCCAGTTTCATCCATGCTGTTGCAAAGGGTAGGAGCTCCTTCTTTCTTTCTGCTGCATAGTATTTCATTGTGTAAATGTACCACAGTTTTTTGATCCACTCATTTGTTGATGGGCACTTAGGTTGCTTCCAGCACTTGGCCATTGTAAATTGTGCTGCTATAAACATTGGGGTGCATCGGTCCTTTTGGATTGGTGTTTCAGGGCTCTTAGGGTATACTCCCAGCAGTGATATTGCTGGGTCAGAAGGCAGTTCCATTTTTAGTTTTCTGAGGAAATTCCATACTGTTTTCTATGGTGGCTGTATCAGTCTGTATTCTCAGCAACAGTGCACTAAGGTTCCCCTTTCTCTGCATCCTCTCCAACACTTGTTTGTTGATTTGTTTATGATGGTCACTCTGATGGGTGTGAAGTGGTATCTCACTGTAGTTTTACTTTGCATCTCTCTGATGGCTAGTGATGCTGAGCATGTTTTTATGTGTCTCTGGGCCCCTGTGTGTCCTCTTTGGAGAAGTGTCTGTTCAAGGATTTTGCCCATTTTTTAATTGGGTTTTGTGTCTCTCTGGGGTGGAGTCATATGAGTTCTTTATATATTTTAGAGATCAAGCCCTCGTCCAAGGTGTCATTGACAAATATGTTTTCCCATATGGTTGGGTCTTTTTTCATTTTAATGCTATTTGCTTTAGCCATGCAGAAGCTTTTTAATTTGGTGAAGCCCCATTTGTTTATTCTTTCCTTTATGTCCCTTGCTTTAGGGTACATATCTGTGGGGGTGTTGCTGTGTGGAATGTCTGAGATTTTCCTGCCAATGTTTTCCTCTAGGATTTTTATGGTTTTATGACTTATATTTAAGCCCTTTACCCACCTTGAATTTATTTTTGTGTATGGTGTAAGATGGTGATTGAGTTTCATTTTTTTGCATGTAGCTGTCTAGATCTCCCAATACCTTTTGTTGAAGAGGCTATTTTTGCTCCATTTTATGCTTTTTTTTTGTCAAACATTAATTGACCATAGAGACTTGGGTTTATTTCTGGGCTCTCTGTTTTGTTCCATTGGTCTATGTGCCTGTTTTTATGTCAGTATGAGGCTGTTTTTATTACAATGACCTTGTAGTACAGTTTGGTATCAGGTATTGTGATCCTCCTGCTTTGTTCTTCTTTCTCAAAATTGCTATTTGGGTCATTTATGGTTCCATTTAAATTTCTTAAATGTTTGTTCTATATCTGTGAAATATGTCATGAGTACTTTAATAGAAATTGCATTGAATCTGTAAATTGCTTTGGGTAGTATGGACATTTTGATAATGTTAATTCTTCCAATCCATGAGCATGGTACATGCTTCCATTTGTTTGTGTCTTCCTTAATTTCTTTTTTCAGTGTTGTGTAGTTTTCTGAGTACAGGTCATTTACCTCCTTGGTTAGGTTTATTCCTCGGTACTTTATTTTTCTCATTGCTATGTCAAATGGGATTTTTTTCTGATTTCTGTTTCTGATGTTTCATTGATGGTGTACAAAAATGCCTTTGGATTCTGAGTATTGACTTTGTATCTGGCTGTTTTGCCAAATTCATTTACCAGGTTGAGTAGTTTTTTGGTGTCTATAGAATTTTGTGTGTTCACTATCATGTCATCTGCAAACAATGAGAGTTTTGTTTCCTGCTTTCCAATTTAGATGCCTTTTTTTCTTTTTCTTGTCTGATTGCTGTGGCTAGGACTTCCAGTAATATGTTGAATAAAAGTGGTGAAAGTGGACATTCTTATTTTGTTCCTGATCTTAGTGGGAAAGCTCTAAGTTTTTGTTCATTGAGTATGGTGTTGGCTGTAGGTCTGCCATATATGGTCTATATTATGTTGAGGAATGTTCCCTCTATTCCCACTTTGCAAGTGTTTTTTATCATAAATGGGTGCTTTCCCTTATCAAATGCCTTTTCTGCCTCTATTAATATGATTATATAATTGTTGTTTTTGTTTATCTGATGTATTACATTTACTGATTTGCAAATATTGTACCTTCATCCCTGAGATGAATCCCACTTGGTCGTGGTGTATGATCTTTCTCACATATTGCTGGATGTGGTTTGCTAGTATTTTGTTGAGGATTTTAGCATCTATATTCATCAGGAATATTGGCCTGAAGTTTTCTTTCTTACGTTTTTATCTGGTTTTGAGATTAAGATGATGTTGGCTTCATAAAAGAGTTTGGGAATCTTCCATCTTCTTGAAATTTTTGAAATAATCTGTGGAGGATGGGGGTAAAAATATCTATTTTAAGTGGTTTCTTCCTTATTCTGTCCTGTTTGGAGAAATTTCTCCCAATTTGTAATGAGGTAAGTATTCTGTAATATCTTCCTACATTTCTTTTACCATATCAATCCTACATTTAAACTTCAATCACTGTGATATAAGTCTTAGTGTATGTTATAAGGTAGTGATACAAATTTTTGTTTCCAAACAGTTAATGCCCCAAACCCCGAACTGATATTAATTTTTGCTACTCTTTTAATTATCACTTTTATCATGTTATACAGTATATTTTTATTTTCATATTTGGCCAATAATTATTTAGGATAGTGCTTTTGAATTTCCAACCTTTAATAAAAAGCTTGTTGTATTCAGAAGCTATGGCCTCTGCAATGTCTGTTTTTGTTTTTATTCATTGAGTTTTCCATTATAACCTAACATGAACTTAAGTTTAGTCAGTAGTCAGTACATTCTTTAAGTTATCTATGATATTAATTCTAATCCTTCCTTATGAAAAATGGTATGTTTAATAAACTTCAAAAATTACTTGGTAAGAGTTTAATTTGGGGATAATGTCATAGGTTCTTCCTAGTATAATGCACCTTATTAGCACTTGGCTGGTGTTCATGATATTCAGTAATCAAGTTGTGGTGAAATGTATACAGTTCTTGCCTATAACTTGTCTGGGTGGAAAGTTCATGCCTTCTTTGACCTTATCCTGGCACATGATGAGTAGACAATAAATACTTTTTAAAAGCAGTAGAACTTCAGCCAAGCAACTCAGTGCATATCTGAAAAAGAAAATTCCTAAAGAGAGTAAATCACAGTAAAGAAAAATAGTAAAGAAAATCATTGTCCTATGATGACTGAATAGACGGTGACCGGCCTTCAGATATGGTTCTTGTGACTATTTCTTTCCCCAAGCGTACACAGATATTCTGTCTACCCCTCTAAAGTTGTCTTCTGAAAAACTCAGTCTTGACAGTGGATAGAATTTGGTGGGCCTAAGATATGGGATTTCTATTCCTAGAAAAATAGATTTCCATCAAATCAATCATAGTACTATTGAAATAACTCTTCTTCCAGGAAGTAGTATTAATCCAGAAGTAGAGCCGGGAGCCGTCTCAACTCCATCTATAAAGATATTGCCGATGTCCTCATTTGGCTAAGCCCTTATGTGGCTTGAAAGACACACTTTTCCTTCTGTGATAAATTTAAACATAGAATTCTTGACTCACATTAGTAACCCCAGTATCTAGCCTGAGCCTTCCTAAATCAGCTGTCATTCTTCTCCAAGTCTTCCCATTGATGCTCTTAGTGTGTGTGGGGGGTGATATGGGCTGCTCTGGGGCCCACTGACAAGGTCGGGGGAAGTCTTTCCCCCTCCATTCCTTTGCCCTCTTCCTTATTTAGGGACTCTTTTGTCTCCTCTTCCCTGTGTACTGACTGTCTAGCATTATTACCTTCAAAGTTTAGGATCATTAGAAGGACAGTTAGGTGAATTCAAGGATAATTAGAGAGATGATCTGAAAGAACTTCCCTTTTCAGTTGCTACATAAACCTAAGCATCCCCAAAGGCAAAAGAGCAGCAAGGGTCTGGCCAACCTTAAGGGAGTGTGCATGTGTGTGTTTGTGTGTGTGTGTGCTATGGGAGAGGGAAAGAAAGGGAAGGTGTGAGGATTGGAAACACAGATGCGTACCTTAATTACTCTGTTAAAGGCAGTAGATCCTCTTAATTCTCTCTAGAGACAATCTGCATTACTTCTTTCAGGGCCTATGAGTGTGGCAGACAGACTGAGCTTGTTGTCTGACTTCCCACATGGCTTGCTCCCAGGACAGAGCCAAAGAAGCCTGGGCTGAGGCTGTGGAAGGCTGAGGAATCTGCTGAGCTTCCTTCCCGGGCTGCTGATCAGATTCAGATTTACTGTCTATGGGAAGTCTCTGATAGCCTCTCTCCAGACCTTCCTGTCTTCATTACTTGCCTATGGCAGTTTGGCCTTCTCTCTTGCTTTCTTTAATCTTGTCTCGCTCTTTCTTTCTCCCTCTCTCTGTCCTAAGAACCCCAGAGGAAAGAAAATGGTGGTCCATGTGTAAATCTGGCATGTAGACCTATTTGTTTGACCTGAACTATGAGGAAGCCTGTACAGTTTGTGTTTAATTTTAATTAGTGGGCAATATTTAAACCCTGGACAGTTTGGTATAAGAATTCAAATTTACAACTTCTCTTAAAGTTCAGAAGATCTGGTCATACTGGGCCCACATTTGTGGTAAAAATGGGTTGGAGTTCTTAAGAACATTATGCTAATTGAAAGAAACCAGTCACAAAAGACCACATATTATATGATCCCATTTATATAAAATGTCTACAATGGGCAAATCTACAGAGACAGAAATTGGATTAGTGGTTGTTTAGGGATAGAGGGGTCAGAGGGAAATGGAGAGTAATTCTAAAGGTACAAGGTGTCTTTTGGAATGTTTTAAAAGTGATTATAGTAGCTGCATATATCTGTGAATATACTAAAAAGCATTGAATTGTATGCTTAAATGTGTGAACTACATAGTATGTGGATTGCATTTCAATACAGGTGTTATTTTATTTAAGAGTAGGTTTGATCTAGGCAGCATATGCCACGTATATCATCATCTTTAGGTGACCTCCAGTTGGCCATGGCTCACACCATTCTGTACCGATTTTACCACATTGTGGCCCAGCTGGCTTCCCTCTTTATGATGTATGAGTGGCCTGGTTTGGCTTCTGATGCTTTAGCCTCAATTTATTGTTCATGAGCATTTCCCTTTTCCCTAGTATCTTCCTTATGAAAGTTCCATTTTTCCCCAGACCTTTCCTCATGAAAACTACCTTTATCTGTCTATCTCACAGCACATCTTGTATACAACAGAAGAATTACAAAATTTTTTTTCATTTCTTATTAGTAACAGTATTGCTATAATATTGAATTCTATCAAATCCAAGCTTAAAAAATACAATCTGATTTAGGAAGCAAATACGGTGCATTATGCCAACAGAAGACTCACAGGAAATGGTTTTATAATCCCAAATCACCTACGTATTCTCCCTGAACAGTATGACCACTCAGGAGATGCTGCGGTGAGACTGGAGATAGAGCCGGAGGAGCTGGCCTTTTTAAACAGCTTGTTGATGGACTGGCCTGTGAGAAAAGCAACATTGCATTGAAACTCGTAGGGATCCTTTAAATTGGTGGATTACATGGTCGCTTGATTAAGTTTGGGTTATGTAAACAGTGGAGTGTTTAGATTTAGGCTTGGCTGTTGGAGTCCAGGCAGCTGTTTGTACTTAAGTCCAGCAAGACGTCTTGTTAATCAAAGAACTGACTGGATTTCTTTCTTTCTCCCACCCCCGCCCGCTGCTTTTTTTGTACCTGTGTTGTTTTTCCTCCTGTCCAAACCCTTTGGGCTCAGGACTGTTGGGAGGCGAGGCGGAGCATTTTGAATTCTCCTCTGAGGATCAGGAACTTATTTTTTTGATTGCATGGATGTGCCCCACAGATTTTCCTCACTGTGAGGTAATCACGTCATTTATCCAAGTTTTACAAAGCCTTTATTATTCCGGTTAGTTCATATTTTTGAAGCTAAGTCACCAGTTTGATGCATTTTGTTGTAAAATGTGGTTTAACAGCTTGTTAGCACATTTATTTTTTTTAATGGAACCCAAACTATTTCATGCTTGAGCAGCAGTGGATTTAAGAGCCGATGAAAAGCTCCAGGAGCTGTGTGCATTCAGCACCAAACAATGGCAGGACAACACTGTGGAGCAGCATGGGGCTGGGACTGGGGGTGGCGCGTCGGCCTTCTTCATGAGCCCTAGGTTGTTTTTTTCCTGACAGCGTCTTATAAATAGCCAGTGTTGCATGATGCTTGTTGGTTTCAGGTCGTCTGGGATGCACTGGATCATTTGCGCAGTCTGAGTTCATGTGGTTTTTCTGCCCTTTGAGATGATTCTGTTTTATTTTATGCAGTCCGCGGAGCAAAGGGGGGACTTGGACTGTTGTTTTCTGTCTTCCACATGTGGCTTTGTGAAGTCTCAGAACTAACGGGTTAGAACTGAGAGATATTGTGGAGCGTGGTGAGTGTCAGTGAGCGTTTGAAAAGTAAAAGTAGGGAAGCCACAAGGTCTTTCCACAACTTCATCCCAAATACAAACTAGGTCATTTTCCCCAGAGGCAGCAAAAGTGAACACTCTGTGTTTGACCAAAACCAACATTTTCGTTGAGATTTTGATAATTTGGGGGTGAAACAATTTAAATTGGCCTAAATCCAGATCTATCTTTGCACCAAGCTAGGTCTTTGTTGGGTTAAAAGATCTCCCTGGAGAGAAACCTCATGAAAGGGGGATTGGTGCAAATGGACTTTCTGATTCAGCTAAGATGTGACCTTACTAGCCTCCCTCTTTGCATTTCTATGCCATCGATGCATAAACCAGAAAATTGATTTATTTTACTATTCAAGTCAAAAGTCAGAGCTCGTATTCCCTTTATATTCAAGCAACTAAGAGAGGAAGGAAAAGTATTAAGAAAACAAAGAGAAGTTTCTTATAGAATAAGTTAAATTAGGTGTTATCTAGTTCTGATACATTGCTCAGAGCCTAGATTTTTTAACAAGTTTAAAAAATGAGAGAGTGGGGGAGGGCGGAGAGAGAGAAAGAGAGAGAGAGGCTGAGATTGAAGTACCTGCATGAGGGAAGAGGAAAAAACCATATGAAAAAGATTACCAACCACTCTGCTTAGTAATTACCTAACAATGGATGAGTTTCATATTTCTCCTCTGCCCACACTTCCAATGTCTCTTTGAGGTAGAGGACATAAAATGGAACTCCCAGAGGACGGCAGAGTCAGAAACATAATTCTGTGTCTAACTTGTTGAGGAACCATCAAGCTCTTTCTACAGTGGGTTTACCATTTTACATTTTTACTAACAAATGTATGAGGGTTCCAAATTCAGCACATCCTCACTGATTGTCTTTTTTATTCTGACCAGCTTAGTGTGTGTGGAGTGTATCTAATTGTGTGTTTGATTTTCATTTTCCTCTTTGCTAATAATGTTGAACATCTTTTCATGTGCTATTTCCCTATTTTTATATCTGTTTTTGAGAAATGTCTATTCAAGTCCTTTGCCCACTTTTAAAATTAATTATTTGACTATTTTTTGTTATTGCTGAGTTGCAAGAGTTTTGTTCTCTAGATACTAGATGCTTATCAGATACATTGTTTTAAAATATTTTTTCTCATTCTGTGTCTTTTTAGTTTCCTGATAATGTCTTTTGATGCACAAAAGTTTGTAATTTTGATGATGTTCAATTTGTTTTATTTTTTCACCTGTGCTTTTGGTGTCATGTATAAGAAACCATTGCCATATCCAAAGTCTTGAAAATTTACCCTTTTTTTTTGCTTCTAAGAGCGTCATAATTTTAGCTTTCATATACATCTTTGATACATTTTTAGTTTTTGTACATATTGTAAGGTCTTCATTCTTATGAATTTGAGTATCCAATTGTACTCTCACTGTTGAAGAGAATATTCTTTCCCCCCACAATTGGCCTTGACATACCTGTAGAAAATCAATTGACTGTAGATGTATGGGTTTATTTTAGAATCTCCATTCCATTCCATTGATCATTGTCTATGCTTATGCCTTTACCTAGAAATTCAGTTATGACTTCTCTTTATTCTACATTATTTAGAAATTATTTTGAAAAAATATTAATGGAAGGGTTTTATGACTAATACCTTCATTGTTAAACTACATTTTTCTTTTACTGGGTTTAGAGAATGTGATGTTCATATGATCATTTCATTTTCTTGAAGTCCAGTAATTGTGCCAGGCATTGTGCCTGGCAACACCAGGCATGGTGTTGTTTTAGTTTTTCCTGGAACACGATCTGCCGTTTTTAAGCAGAAGTTTCCCATCTACTTTATTTCAGGCAG
The DNA here is from genome assembly GCF_014824575.4 of Sturnira hondurensis. Classification (NCBI taxonomy): domain Eukaryota; kingdom Metazoa; phylum Chordata; class Mammalia; order Chiroptera; family Phyllostomidae; genus Sturnira; species Sturnira hondurensis. Next base: position 5,181,084 of record NW_028080032.1, on the reverse strand, counting down.
GTTTTCTTCTATTATATCTCTGTCTATTTTTGCTTGATTTTTTTCTGTTCTCTTCTTCAGAGAATTCAATTATATGGGTGATAGACTTTTTTTTATGCCTTCTACTTATCTTATTTTAATCTTTATTCTTTTTATTTTGTGATTTAAAGCTGTCTTGTATGTCCATAGTTTTTATAAATTTCAATTTTTCTTGCTGTCAAGTATGGTTTTCAACATTGTAATGCATTTCTATTTCTTTTTTAAAAAATACATTTATAGTGACTATATTAAAGTATTTTTTTAAGATTTTATTTATTTATCTTTAGAGAGGAAGGGAAAGAGAGAAGGAGAGAAATATCAATGTATGGTTGCCTCTTGTGAGTCCCCTGCTGTGAACTGGCCTGCAACCCAGGCATGTGCCCTGACTGGGAATTGAACTGCGATTGTGTGGTTCACAGGCCCGTGGCTCAATCCCCTGAGCTACACCAGCCAGGGCTATATTAAAACATTTTTTATGTCAGGCATCTGTCCCCTTTTACATGCAGTTTCTGTCTGCTCCTCATCCCCGTGTATGGGGTGGATACAGAGAAACTTTTCTATTTCTTTGCATGTTTCTTTTTTGTTGTTGTTAAAAACTGGACATTTTAGATAATATATTTTAGCAACTCTGGATATTGATCTCCACTGCTGAGTTTGTTGTTTGCTTATTTATTTGTTTAGTGACTTGGCTGGTCTATTTTAGTGAAGTCTGTTTTCCCGACTCCAGTGTGAAGCTTTGGTATCTGAGTCAGAGGGCACAGCCTTGGGCACATACACAGCCACCTCTGATGACAGGTTGTTTTAGCAGGGCTGCTTTCAACTGTGTCTCTCACTGATCTCTGTTAAACTACCTGCCTCTATTGCTATCATGCCCAGGGTTTGGCCCCTCTAGTGGCTTAGGAGTTGCAGTATTGCTTTCAACAATGCCCTGGGGCATAAATTACACTGTAGTCTCATCCAATTAATGTTGGCCCCCTTGCAGGCTTAGGTTTTAGGCCAGTCTTTGAGATTTGTTCTAACCACAAGAGGGCTCTTCTTAGTTATCTCTTTCTCTGGTCCACTCTGGTAATCTAGCTGACCTACAGTTTAGTTTGTTGCTCTTACAGAGCTGTCAGCCTTCCCTGAACTGTTTACTACCAATATCTCCACTGTTTGTGAAGAGTGCCCTTAGGCTTGAACTTCCCCAAACTCCTTTTCAAATGGAGTCTTTGGGTGGAGCTTAGAACATCTCAATTTTTATGCCTTTCTCCTGAACAAAATCTCTGAGTCACTGTTCCAGAGTAGATGGTGAGGACAGTGTCTTTTCTTAGACTAATATTCCTGATATTTATCAGCAGGGCACTAGGTAGAAGCAGTAGCTTCCAGCGTTGCTTGTCCTGGTCTGGGACCTTCACTCTATGAGTGGGACCTTCACTCTATGAGTGGACTGAAGTGAGAGTGACTGAGGCCCCAGTGTTCTCAGTCTGCTGTGCCTGGTGCAGAACCTCTGTCCTTGTTGCAACCTTGGCTGCAGTTCATAGCCTCTGCATTGTGAGGCTGGGAGGAGATGAGAAAGGATGGGCTGGCCCTAGTGGAGAGATACTATAGCCTTTGACTGTGAGCTACAGTGGAGCTTCTGTCACACTGAACTTAGGGCAGATAGGGAGGTCACAGGTCATGGCTGAAGTGATACAAATTCTCACTGTTCTCACTAATATTTAGTAGATTTTCTTAAATGAACATTTTTTCATTTGCTATATGTCCTTAGAATAATTTACAAATAATTTAAATGAAAATGTTTTTCAGTTACAGTTATGTAGAACTGGAAACAGTTCTATTTTCTTCTATTTCTTTTCTTTTTAACCTTCTTTTTGGAAGGTTTGCTTCTTACTTTCTCCTATTATTTGAAAACCTGGATGTTTGTTATGTGCCCTTTAAAAATAAATCATGGTTGAAATTAATCTTAAGTACTTTCTCTTAGGTTGTGTGCTTCACAGCCTTCGCTTATATTCCTTTCCTCTATTTGCTTCGAAGTTTGTATTCATAAGTCCATAGGTGGTAGTTTTCTCATTATTACCTCCCTTTGGAAGAGCAAGGCTGTTTCGAAGTGTGTTTTGAAGATGGACAGGAAGATGGAACAGCCTTATATTTGTATTTGGATTTATTTTATTGAACATTTCCTCACTGACTCTTTTATTTTTTTTATCTTTTGCTGGGAGCACGTCTCTCTTAATTTCTGTGTAGCTCATTGCAATGCCCACCTAGTCACACTTCTGGTGCTGTGACCTGGAGAGGACTTGTTCTCCTCGGTGGCGTCTCACCTCCAGAAGGCTCCCCAGGCTCCCATGGCCAGGTCATACACAATTAGAAATGGCATGTACATTTCTCCAACTTCGCCTCTCCTGCTGTTCTTTGGTTTCAGGTTGGGTCTCTTGAGGGACATTATCTGCCTTTCCCATGCCCAGTCCACAGACTTTGATTTCATATCTAACACAAAATCACTAACAGGCCTTTCAATATTGTGCTTTATTAAGCGAGAAACCTCTTTTCTGACCAGTGTCTGAGGGGTTCTGTGTCCCTCTCACTGATATTCTGCCTTTGAACCCCCAAATCACTGTTTGGGAGCATGTCTGTCTGCTTTACAGCTTTCATTTCTGTAAATTAGTGTCCTTTTTCTTAACTACATTAAAGAGGAAGTTGGTTTTTAATTTTTTTCCCTGTTTTTAGCCTATGTCAAGAAATAAAAATGACTTTTATATTCTGATTTATGTCTCTTTTAATAACTGATATATTTGATCATTTTTCTAACATCTTGTTTTCAATTTTTAAATTAGCTCCCTTTTCTTAATATTTCCTTGAATCTAGACTATCTTTAAGAGAATTGATGTAGTATTGTTTAATGTTTGGGATTTACATATTTTTTCTGTCTTAGACATTACTCTTAATTGCCTAATCATTTTCCTACTGATCTCAGTGTTAATCAGTATGAATTTTCCGAAGAGATAAGGCTACTAGCAATCTTCTAATCTACTAATCTTATTAGCTCCTTCCTTAAGATCATACCCTGTATTTCATATTTTGTTGCTATTATCTTGTATTTAAAATCTATCTTGGAGCAAATCTCACAGATAGCTCTTTTGTGGTAGGCTTCTACTTCATCTAATTGAATGCCTCTTTAGTTAATGATCCCCTCCAGCTGTACCAGGCTAAATACTCTTTTATTTATTTATTTATTTATTTATTTATTTGGGTTTGTTTGTTTTTGAGTTAAAAATGGAAGTGCTTCAAAGAAAGTTTGCTAATGAAGTTTGAGTACTCAGATGTTTTGGGGGTACTAGAGAGCAAGGAGATCAATCCTTATTTATTCAGGATGCCTCTTCACAAAGGTTCATTTTATGGGCAGTAGATGTTGAGTAAATAAATAATAAATGATGAGTGAATTGCATAGGACATTTAAGTCAGGAGGAATGAAACGCTCACTTCCTACATTTCTCTGTGCCACAGGGCATAGCTGTAGGTCCTACTTATGATTGGATTTTGTTCTTTATTTTGATCCATGGACCTTTTAGTTGGTTTTCTTAATATCAGGAAAAATCAATGGACATTTTCTTATTTAGCTAATGGGCTTGGGCTAACTGAGGTGGGTGGATGAGATGGCAGTTGAATGTAAATGTATGTAGCTCCTCATTGAAAGACTGACTGTGAGAGAGGAATCTAACCGGTAGCAGAAAACATTTCAGAACAGGTGATACTATGGAAATAGCCCCAGGATCAGAGGCAGGCAACTTGCATTTGGGTCCTAATTCTGTTATTTCTTAGCCTGATTGCTTTGGGCAAGTTCTTTATTGTGCTAAACCTCTGTGTTTTAATCCGTAAATTGATGATGATAATATATAACTCACATCTTTTTTAAGGATTATGTGGGATAACATATGAAAGCCACTGAGCTAGAGACTAGTACTGAATGGCACTGATCCTAAACCTATTAGAAAAGGCCTAGGCATACAGGCATATATGAGTTTTAAAACCTATAATGCAGCACAATAAGGTTTGTTTCTACATCTGTAGTTAATTTTGTGGTATGTAGATGGGTGGACTGGTAGCTGTCTAAACAACGTGGACTTTTCCCTTCTTTTTTTACTGCTAGAATCCTTATATTATTGAGAATGGCAATGCTGCCAGCTAAAATCCTATGTTCTATAGCCTCAGTTGCAGATAAGGGTGACAAATAAAATACACCATGGTTGCTGGTTGTGGGGCTTCCAGAAAATAGTTAAATGAATGCTACAACTGACTCTGAATGAAAAAGAAATAATACATGAAATAGGGAACTTGAAGAGGATATAGGAAAATACCCTCAAAGATCTAAAAAAAACCCTGTGTTTTTATATATAGACTGCTGTAACTAAACTATAATTCAGATGTGACAGATGATACATTTCCATGTATTCAGAATCTCAGAACTTCTATTACTCTTGGGTCATTTTAAGGAGAATATTCTTCAAATTAAGAGCAAATATATTTTATTTCTTTTTAAAATTTGTGTCTGTTAATGAGAGAGAGAGAGAGAGAGAGAGAGAAAGAAACGAAGAGAAAGAGAGAGAGAAAGGCAGGCAGAGAGAGTGAAGGAGAAAGAAACATTGACTTGTTGTTCCGCCTGTCTATCCACATATTCTTTGGTTGATTCCTGTATGTGCCCTGACCAGGGATAGAACCTGCAACCTTGGCACATCAGGAGGACACTCCAACTAGCTGAGCTGTCCATCCAGGGCCTATGTGATTTTCTTTATTAAGTCAAACCACCCATTGAAAGTTTTTAAATATTGCAATAATTATTATTCAGTGTTTTGTTTTACCTAAAGTTTCTAAATTTATTATTTTCTGAGAACATGTCTTTATAGTATCCCCAAGTTAATGTAAGCTTTTAATCATTACAGGGTTTCTCTTGTATCTCTTTCTCTCTCCCCCTTTCCTTTTGTCTTTATTTTTTATTTCTTCCCTTCCTCCTCTCCTTTTTCTACTCTACCTTTTTCTTTTCTTTTTTTTTTTAAATTTCTAGGTCTGCTCAGAAATTTCATCATGTTACCTCTTTTCTCTGCTCTCCAGAATTCTCCCATAGTTTCTTGGATCTCATATTCTCTGTGCGGGTTTTCTGGTCATTAATGAACTTCCTAAGAAAGGACAATGGGAGCTTTTGGCTCTGTGAGTGTTTGCAAGCTTTAAATGTCCTAGTTTCCCCTCATACTCAGTTGGTAATAAGATGTGTTGCAGACTTTTAGATCAAAACCCATTTTGCCTTGGGGCTTGAAGGCAATGCCCAAATGTTTTTTTATTACTCTGGATGTTTATTTCCATTATGGGTGATCTTTTCTTTTCTTTTTTTCTACTTGGAAGCTTTTAGGATCTTTTTTCATTGATGTGCTGCAAGTTCTTGCAGATATATCTAAGTGAGGGCTTTTTGCTGACTTATTTTCCTTATCAAATCTGCTGATTTGATTCTCAGTTTCATCTACTCAGCTGTTTATTGTCTATAAATTAGTCTTCATTTCAGTTAGCGTATCCTTCATTTCTGACTGGTTCTTTTTAATGGTCTGTCTGCTTTTTGTAATTTCCATGTTCTTTTTTATGTTATTGAAGTTCATTCTAAGCTCCAGTACTCTTCCCCAATTTCATTGAGCATCCTAATAGCCCGTGTTTTGAACTCTGCATTGAGTAGATTGTCTCCAATTTGTTTAGTTCTTTCTCTGGAGTTTTGTTCTGTTTTTTCATTGTGGACCTGTTACATTGTTTCCTTTTTTTGCTGCCTCTCTGTATTTGTTTCTATATATTAGGTAGAGCTACTATGTCTCTGGACTTGGTAGAGTGGTCTGATGTAGTGGGTGCCACAAAGCAGAACTTAATTCAGCAGGGCTCTTGTGCCCACTAAGTCCATCCCTTGAATGTGTCAATGTGGAAGTAGTTGGGCAGTGTTTTGACTCTGTCTGAAGCTGTCCACAGGGTGCGCTGGTTCTGGGGCCTCCCTGGAGGTGCAGGGAAAGGTCAGCTATCCCCTGTACCCTGCCCAGGGCCCACTGGCTTTAGCTACAAATCAGTCTGAAGCTGGCTGCTATTTATGCTAGGCTTGGAGGTGCCCAGGAGATGCTAAGCTTTCAATTACAGCTGACTGCTGCTACTGCCAGGTTTGGGCCACTTAATGAGAGATACAGGGTATGTTGAGGCCCTATGCTGCTTACTTGAGAGATTTTAGGAACATCTGAAGCTCCAAAACCTGGTGATCTGAAACAGGCCGTTTCTATGGAAAAGGCATTAGAAATAGCTTGGGTGGGTCTGCAAGTCTGGGTGAGGCAGGGTCTCAGGGAATCACCAGGGTGGGGTAATCAGTGGTATACAGGCTAATGGAAACTCAGATATGGTTTCTGCCTGCTACCTTTGTGTGGAGGGAGCTCATCAAAGGAACAGTTGCCTCTACCAGCATTTTTGTCTGGGAGAAAGCTGCCCCCTCAAACTTTCATTCTGATTCCAGTCACTTCCATTCCTCCCTATATATTTCTGGTGTCTTTTGAGATGCTATCCCAGCACTGGAGCTCAGAATGAATGAGTCAGGTAAGTCCGTGTGAAGGCCCTTTAAGAGGAACTGCTTGGAACTCCAGAAGTCCTCTTTGTCACTCATCCTTAATCCCCACTGGTTTCTACAGCCATAAGTTATGGGAACTTCTCTTCCCACCACTGGAACCTAGGGCTTGGGGGCCTTGTGTGGGTCTGGGATCTCTTGCTTCTTAGGGGTGATTTGGAGAGGGGACCTCCAGAGCTGAGATATCCCTCCTTATTTTTTCTGCCACAGTGGATATGGTACCAAGCCTGTTCCCCATCTCTACCCCTCTACCAGTCTCGATGTGGCTTCTTCTTTAAATCTCCAGTTGTAGGAATTCTATCCAGCTAGATTTCAGGTGGTTCTGAATGATGGCTCTTCTCTAGTTTCATTGTAATTTTGATGATATGTTTGTTGGAGGAGGTGAGTACTAAATTTATTTATACCATTGTCTTGACCAGAAGTCCTGCTTTCAATTCTTTTGAATATACCTTCTGCCCAGAAGGTATCCAGCTATGTATTATGAAAAATAGAGACATTTATTGAAGATACAAGATACAAGAAATATTGTTCATTGGACAATGATGCCTCAGTCCCCTTCAAAGTAGGCACCCTGGGACATCACACTGTTCTCCCAGTCACCATTAGCTGCCCTGTCATATTTTCATGAATCTCATCTACTGTCCGAAATCTCTTCCCTTTCAAAGGTGGTTTCAGTTTGGGGAAAAAACAGAAGTCTCAGGGCACCAAATCTGGGCTATAGGGGAACTGAGTCACCTGGGAGATTTGATGTTTCACCAAAAATATCTGCATTAGACGTGATAGTGGGCACTGTCATGATGAAGCTGCCTATCACCAGTTGCCCATAACTGTGGCCTTCTGAATCATCAGAATAGTTTCTGCCCTGAAGAATTTTTAAGCTTAAGGCAAAATTTAATGCAGATTCATTGCTCTACTCACTCAATGCAAGCCACACAGTACACATTCTCACTCAATAGCATCTACCGCCCCCAATGACTAGTACAATGAAGTCATCATTGTTCACACATGCACAGTCCAGTCTTGTGGGGGTGCTCCGCCCACAGGCCCCCCCCACCAGCCACCAGGGATGAGAATAAGTCTACCAAGACATGATCTGCTTGGGGAGGAAAGGTGGCCAATCTCCAAGGATCTTTTACTCAGTGGGCTTTTATTGGGTTCATTTTGCACAGGAATACAGATAAAAGCTCATTAATTATCCTCAGGCAGTAAGGATCAAACAATAGATGACATATAAAGAACTCTGAGGGCTTATTCTGAATCAGGGTCTGTTAGCTAAAGGGCTACAAAGCTTTGGGAAACAAACTCATGTCCTGCTTGGACCTATATCATTTAATTGAGAGCATTCTTAACAAAGCAGGTTTCATAGGATTTTATATATTCTATGATCACCCAGGGAACACCCAGGGAACCTGATCACCCAGGGAACCTGCCATTCCAGCACAGGGCTGCACCTCCCTCTGCCACTGTTTCAGGCTTAAGCCAGGCAGGGGAAGTAAGGCAGCCAAAAGATTAGGAGATTTACCACAGACAGAATGAGGACTTAGGTTATATTAAAGCTGAGGGGTGAGGGTCCATCACCCCCTTTCTCCATAGCCCCCCTCCCCAAGTCCTTCCCTAGGGCCTCCACATTATTGTGCCTATCTTAGGTCATTCCCCCCTTGGGGAATCTTACCCATCATTGGCTAACCCATCAAGCATTGGGGGCCAGGTATGGATGAAGTAAAAGGAGCAGAAGTGGGGCTCCTGCCAGGGAGATAAGCTTTGTTTTCTTAGTGGCTTATGGTCTGAAGATCGCTCACTCAGCCTTAGGCATGGTGGGGGGGGGGGCGGGTTACAGTGTATGAAACCAGGCAGCACAGTTCCCAACACAGTCCACTCTCCTTGGCTACTAGGTTACGTCAATGTTGCACAAACTGTTCTTGTTATGTTAACCATGGCTGGACTTTTTCCAGACAGACCTTGTATACCTATAGTTGAAATTGCTAGATCATGTTTAACGTCATTTTAAAATTTTTTGAGGAACTGCCATATTGATTAGTATTGTTGTATCATTTTACACCTCCACCAATAGTGCACAAGGTTTCTAATTTTTTTCACATCCCTGCCAACACTTTTTCTTTTCTTTCCTCTCCTTTCTCCTTCCTCCCATACTCCCTCAATTCTCTCTGTTTTTCTTTTTCAACAGTGTGGTGATTTCAGGGGGGAAGTAGGTATGAGGGAGTTAAATTGTAATGGAAAAATACAATACATTTTTAAGTTTTATTTATTGATTTTAAAGAGAGAGAAGAAGGGGGGGAGAGAGAGATCAATTTGTTGTTCCATTTACTTATGCGTTCATTGATTGCTTCTTGTATGTACCTTGACTAGGGATTGGCTCACAACCTTGATGTATCAAGATGACACTCTAACCAACTGAGCTACCTGTCAAGAGCTCTTTTTTTTCTTGCTTATAGAGTTATATTAATGGATGTGAGGTAATATCTCATTGTGATTTTGATTTGCATTTCTCTTATGTTTAATGATATTGAACATCTACTTATATACCTATTGGCCAATCCTATATCATCTCTATAAAATGTCTATTCAAGTTTGTTGCCCTTTTAAAAATAGTTATTTTATTTTTTATTGCTCAGTGATAGTTCTTTGTATATTCTAGATACCATTTATCAGATATATTATTTGCAAATATTTACTACCATTTTATATACTGCCTGTTCACTCTGTTGGCCATGCCATTTGTTGCACATAAGTTTTAAATTTTGATATAATTCAATTTATCTATCTTTACTTCTGTAGTGCTTTGCTGTTATATCAAAGAAAGCATTGCCAAATCTAGTGTCATTAAGGTTCTACTCTGTTTTCTTCTAAGACTTTGATGGCATTAGGTCTTATATTTAGGTCCTTAACATAATTTGAATTAATTTTTGTATATAAGGTGAGGCTCCAACTTATGCTGCTTGTGTATATCTAGTTTTCCCAATACCCTTTGTTGAAGGTACTGTCCTTGCTCCACTGAGTGATCTTGTAACTTGTCGAGAATCCTTTGGTCCTATATGTGAGGGTTTATTTCTGAGCTCTCTATTCTCTTCCTGTGGCTTATGTATTTATTTTTGTGCCAGTACCACATCATTTCTATTACTGTAGTTTCATTTTAAGTTTTGAAATCAGGAAGTGTGGGATCTCTATTTTGTTCCTTTTAAAGACTATTTGGGGACTTTTGAGATTCTATATGAATTTTAGGATTTTTTTTATTTCTTCAAAAATGTCACTGGATTTTGATAAGGATTGCATACCATCTGTAGTTCCCTTTAGATAGATAGTATTGAAATATTGACAATATTGAGTCTTACAATCCATAAACATGGGATGCCTTTCCATTGATTTGTGGCTTTCTTAATCTCTCCCAGCAATGTTTTGTAGTTTTCAGTATGCAAGTCTTTTACTTCCTTGGTTAAGTGGCTCTGATTCTATTTTGTCGTAAACTTGTTTTCACCTTCTCTCTTTCCAGCAGTTTGTTGAAAGCTCTTATCTTTCAGTGACTGCTCCAACTTATATGCTCTCTTCATTTCTCCTTACTGTTTTAGATTTGTTCTACATTATATGTTTACACTGCTATTTTCCTAGAGACATGGGAGTGATGAAAGATAAATATGTATACTCAGAATGCCATCCTATTATAGTGTGGCAAAGTAAATATATATTTTTATAAATTCATATAGAATACATCCTGAAAGCTAAGAGTGAAATATATAGATAATACATCTATATCTGTGGTATACATATATACCATCACACATACATGTACATATACATGTGTATACATGCATGCCACACATGTGTACACATCACTACCATTATCTGTGATATATGTATCATACACATAATCATATATTTTATGTATGCATGCATCATATATGCATACACATGTGTCAGCAAAGAGATACATGTATTCATATATATATGTATCATGTTAGATGAAAGAAGCCTGTCATGAAACACCACATATTGTATCTGTATGAAAATCCAGAATAGGCAAATACATAGAAACAGAAAGTAGATTAGCTTTTCCAGAGGCTGGGAAAGGGGGTATTGAGGGGTGATTGCCAATAGGTATGGGATTTCTGTTTTGGAGTGATAAATATTCTAAAATTAGATTGTGTTGATATTTGAACAACTGTGTGTCTATAACACTAAGCTTGTTCAATAATATACTTTAAATATATGATTTTAATAATATCTGAGTTATATCTTAAAGATGTTAGAAGGAAAAATATAGACTGTAAAGGTGTGGGATTATATCCAGAGTGCAGATAGAGGGTTTATTCTTAGAAGCAGACATACTTTTTCTCTGTAATCACATAAAAGACATCTCTTGGGCTGATTTTGTATTATTTCTTTTTCCTATAAAGACCATTATTGCTGTTCATTTTAACTGGATGTCATTTGTGTAAATGAATCCTTTGAACACTACACTGCAATTTGCCCTTGCACCCTGTTTCCTTGAGTGATAATTCCTGCTAGTGGTCTTCAGCATTTTGGACATGAAATTCCACGCCCAAACTCCTAGATGACCAGTCTTTCACAGTCTACAAGACACAGCCCAGAGTCTACTTCATTATCTTTTCCATTTTCCGTTTCTCTCTAAAATAATTTTGAGTCATTCCTGTCCACGGACTAGAGTTCCCAGCTGCATGGACTCCTAGAAGGAGCTGTCTCTTTTCCTTGGAGCCGCACACATTATGTTCCCATCATCCAGCAGCTGGAGGTCCACTTGAGCTAGAGCTGGATCTAAAGCATAGCCACTACTTCTTATTGAGTTGTGAACCTGTTGTACAAATACTTTCTAGTCAGTGAGCAAGTATGAAAACTTAGGGAAATGCTAGGTTATGCATTGTATAATCATTGCTTATTTAAAGAAGGCATTTTAAATATTGCCTAGTCTTTTTTTTTTGGGTGAATACCTACTTTCTATTTTATTTGGAAATTTGGGATAAAGTGCTATGAAGGAAAAAAGTTATTTTTAATAAAATTTAAATGAATGTAAAAAATATTAATAAGGGAAGGGAATACTCTACTTAGTCTTTCAGGGAATATGGGACCTGAAGTCAGGAGAATTAGATGTTAAACACTTCCAACTCACAGGTGCCTCTGCTTTTATACTTCATTATAAAGGAGGTGTCACCAGGGTTTTTTTTGGTGGGAAAACACATTTATTACAAGGCAGTTAATCAGCAAAAAATGTTTCTTATTTGATACTTTATCCCAACCAAACTAATCAGGTAATCACAGGGTATATGGGTGCTCTCTCAGAAAGTGAAATGGAAAGGCCCAATTATGTCAAGGATAAAGGTGTGAATTTTATCCTCCTGATTTTGGGTGGCTTTTGGTGGTGACAGTTATCATAAACTGCTTCCCCCCAGTCCCTTACTAGCCTTTCACATCTGTGTACTGATTTCTTGCGTTTCACTTTCTTTGGGTTAAAGGTTTTTAATGTGTAGGGATGAAAAATGAAAATGAGCCCTGGCTGGTGTAGCTCAGTGGATTGAGCGCAGGCCTGCGAACCAGAGTATCGCAGTTCGATTCCCAGTCAGGGCACATGCCTGGGTTGCAGGCCAGTTTCCAGCAGGGGACACACCAGAGGCAACCATACATTGATATTTCTCTCCCGCTTTCTCCTTCCTTTCCCCTCTCTCTAAAAATAAATAAATAAAATCTTAAAAAAATGAAAATGACAATGAGATGTCCCGTTGCTTTCATAATCACAAACACCTATATAGTAATTTTCTGGCTCCAAGCAATTCTACCTCAATGAAGCATCAGGGCAAGTCTCCATCCTGGTGAATGGTGCCCAAGATGTTGAGTTCTCAGCTAGGCTGAACTCTTGGTCATAGGCACCAAAACAATTGCTAGTAGTAAGCATACTATCCCTCCACACAAAAGGCAGTCCCATGTTTTTCTCCCTTTTCCCTTTGAAATTTTTTCTGTTCTAATTGATTGATATTATTTCTTTTAAATTTTCTCCCAGAAGACCAAATCAGTCAGATATTCATAGCTTTTGCCTTTCAGGGGGCACTTTTTGGGGTAAAAGTGGCTAGTGACACTTTGTATTTTCATCATAAAGCCAAGACCTGTGACATGTGCAGTGTGTGCTATTTTGCACAGAGTTGTAAGGAGAGACATTTAGAGAAATATGAAATAAGATTTCACTGGTTCAGGTGAGGTGAGGCACACATCCATGAAACAACTAGAGAGCAATAGAGAGGAGAGAGAATTCAGTGCCAAACTGTGTGGTAAAATTTACAAAAAGGTGTAGTTCACCACATGGGAGAAATTTATCTTGACCTGATCCTTGGAAAGATGCTTCAACTAAAGTCACTGTCTTCTTTATATTTTAGTGGTGGTTTGCCATCCCTAAATATTTATAGGAATCTAACAGGCACTAGATGACTGAGTTTAGGGATCTTAGTGATCTTCATTTTCACTAATGGGTTTTTAAACATACAAAGGATGTATGTCCCATGGGCAGCCAATTACAGTGCAAGGATACCAATCCAAAAGGAGAATGACAACTAGACACTGAAGAATTCTTAGTCCTTCACTTACACTAACTTATTCCAAGTCCACTCAAAGTAGAAACATTATCATAGGTCAGCGTTAATAATAATTTAGGAACTATATACATTTGTGATGATAGACTTAGAGTTTTGTCCTACAAAAAAAAAACAACTTCTTTTGCATATGTCTGGATAACTGAAAAACAGACATAATAAGAATAGAGTTAAGTAGCTAATTCCAGATGAGATGGTGACTTCTAGATACAATCCAATAAGCTAGCATGTGCTATATTTATAGCAAAATACATAGCACATGCCCTATTAGTAGACAATGGGAAAGATTTTTTTGATAATTTTTATTATTAAAAAATAATTACATGGCCCCAAAATTAAACAATTCAAAAATGATGAAAAATGAGTCCCTTACCATTCCCTTCCCCAAGAAACCCCTTTGTATACTGTTACATGTTTTTTTTTGAAATTTTGCCTTGTTTTACATGTGTCAGTGTATGTAGACAGTCTCACTTAAAATATCTGTTTAGCATAAATGGTTACATATAATTCACATTGTTATATTCCTTATTTTTTCATTTAACAAAATAGCTTGGAGATTATTCCATATCATGTGTAGTTCTGCCTCTATAAGATATTTTACAAGTACATGGTAAAAATAGTTTCAAAGAAACAGCAGTTACACAATGAATTGCAAGTTTTGCTCTCACCCCCAATCCTAGCCCTTCATTTCCCATAACCAGGGACAACCACTGTTACCAATTTGAACATTGACCTGTGTAAGCTTCACATGTATCTGTCAGGTCAAATAAATGAAATTCTCCTAAAAAACTCACTTGTGTATCTAGTGTAGTTTTTAGTAGGTGAAGATAGGCTAGCCCTTGGCCCATAAGTATTAGCCAATGTTTATCAATTTTTTGAGTTTTTTTCTTATTAAAACAAAATGCATTTATATATTCTCTGGAGTTGTTTTTCAGAGAGATAATATTCACACAAAATAGTGGATCTGCTTTTGCCCAACATGGAGTAGTTCCATGGAGTAGTTACTACAGGAACTACCTTTGTCTCACCAATGGAAGCAACCATCTCCTTTTCCTCCTGCAATACTGCCTCCCACCCCCAAGTGAAATATTTGAAATACCAGTTTTCCAAAACCTGGGGCCATCAGGCATCAAAGGACAGTAATATTGGAGAGATGAGAAACAAGTGATGTGGACCCTGTTACTCACCCAGTTGAGTGCCTTGAGAAAGTTTTTAGGCCATAGCACAGTAGGAAGAACCTGAGCAAACCTGGTAGCCTTTACAAGATGAGGAAACAGAGCTGAGAGACCAGGAGATTAAAAGCAGCTAGAGAGCACAGGGCAGAGCACCAGAGAGGAGAGCAGTGCATGACAGAACCCCAGAGATCTACACAGGGTTCTCCTCAGTGTGCAGCAATACTCATCAGTTAACACTCAGCTCAGTGCTGATCAGTGCCTGTGTGTAAGGTGTGTGATCAATGTACCTATATGAAAGAGTTAGATCGAGTAGTGCCTGGCACTTGTGTAGGAGAAGAAATAGCACATTCCCCCCACCACACACACAGGGTTTTAAGTGAAGTATTCAGGAAGATCTTGCTTCAATAGTGGGAGAATAATTAGCAGTAGAAAAAACATGGCTCTTGTCCCATCTGATGAAATTTAAACAAGACCTGACAATATCAAACTGTTTCCAAGATATTTAACTGCATTCCAGAACAAAGCCAAAACATATTCATAGAAATACAATAATGTACAGCATCCAACAAGATAGCATTAACAATGTCTGGCATCCACATCAATGATTTTAGGCATGCAAAAACTGGAAAATATGACCTACCTTGAGGAAAATGTGTGAGGTGAAAAATACACTGAATTGGGTTAATTACAAATTAGACATCTCAGAAGAAAAGGGTAGTAAGTAAACTTGAAGACATAGCAGTAGATATTACTTGAAAGGAAGCAGAGAAGAAATTAATTTCAAAACAGAAAAATATTGGGGAACCATAGGACAACTTGAAGTGGCCTAATACATGTGTAATTAGAGTCTGCAAAGGAAAATACAGACAAATGGGACAGAAAAAAAATCTTCAAGTATGCTGTGACTGGTGTAGCTCAGTGGACTGAGTGCAGGCTGAAAACCAAAGGGTTGCTGGTTCAATTCCCAGTCAGGACACATGTCTGGGTTGTGGGCCAGGTCCCTGGTGGAAGCCATGTGAGAAGAAACCACACATTGATATTTTTCTTCCTCTCTTCTTTTCTCTCTAAAAATAAAATAAATAAAATCTTTTAAAAAATCTTCAGATAAATAATGGCCTAGATTTTCTAAATTTTATGAAAACTATGAACCCACAGACCCAAGAAGGTTAACAAACTAAGAGCGCAAGTTTACTTTACTAGTTAATGAAGCAAACCATACCAAAAACACATCATAATCAAAATTGCTAAAAGCTAGCGATAAATATCTAAAAAGCAAGTAAATCATTTGTTCAGAACAACAAAGATATGTCCCAAGGGAACAAACATAAAAATGACACTAGATTTCTCTTCATAAGCAATAAAAGCAAGAAGGCAGTGGTGAAACACTGTTCAGAACTTAAAAATCTCTGTTAACCTCGATTACTAAACTCAGTGAAAGTATCTTCCAAAAATGAAGGTGAAATAAGTAGTTTTCAGATATATAAAAGCTGAAATAATTTATCACAGTAGACTTACCATAAAATAAATAGTAAATTCCTTCAGTGAGAAGGAAAATGATACCAGATGGAAATCTTAACTTTTTCAAGGAAGGAAGAGCACCAGAAATAGTGATTACTAAACTGTGACTGCATATTTTTTTCTCATTCCTAGTAACTCTCTATATGCTTTATCTTGTTACCATAATATGCCCTATTTATGAAATCAATATTTATGTGAAATAAACTCAGATAAGGAATAATGAAATAGCTTCCTAAAATTAACCTAGATTCATGGCAATGAAATACCATTTTATTCATTTCAATACCAGTCCATTTTGAAGTAATCCTTTCTGTTGAAGAATTACAGAAATGTGAACAAGAAATAAAAAATACATCTCCCTGAATTTTCAAAAAATGAGAACACATTTATAACCAGCACCCAGATCAAGAAACAAAATATACTTAACACCCTAAAAACCCCTTTTGTATTTCCTTCCAGAAACTACCACCTCCCAAAGGGCACCCTGAGTTGTAACTCCATTGGTTAGTTTTACTTGTTTTTGAATTTTATATAATTGGAATTCACAGTATGTACTTTAAAATATGGCTTCTCTCATTCAACCTTATGCTGTAAGATTCATCCATGCTGTCCTGTGTAGCAGTCGTTTGTTCACTTTTCATTACTGTAAAATATTCCACCTTATTAATATACAACTTATCCAATTGGTTATTGGGTTGTTTTCATGTTCTGGCCATTTTGAATACTGCTTCTGTAAATATTCTTCCATGTGTCTGGTGATGAACATACATATGCATTTCTGTCGCCTACATACCTTGCAGTGGTTTTGCTGGATAATAAGACATATACTCATATATGTTTAGCTTTCCCAAGTTATTGTACCCTGAAGCATACCAGCAGTACATGAGCATTTCAGTTACTCAGCATTATCAAAAACACATGGTATTTCCTGTCTTTTTTATCGTGCTATTCTAATGGGTGTATAGTACTATCTCATTGTGAAGTTTTAAATTTTATTTTCCTGGTGACTAATAAAGCTGAGCTACTTTCCTTGTTTATTGATCATTATGATATAATCTTTTATGAAATATTTGCTCAAGTCCTTTACCCTTATTTCTATTGCAGAATCTATATTTTTCTTATTAATTTGTAGAATATACAAGGTAGGCTAAAAGTTGGTTTATAGCTGTTCATATGGGAAATAATACATTTAATAAATAGTAATACAAGAATAGATTCTGTGTTCACATACACACAACTATAAAGCTACTTTATACACAAACATACATATGCACACATGTATACATATATATATAAGATGCATACAAAATTTATGCTTTGCCCCATTTTTGTCCCATTCAGTTGTTTGCTTTTTCATTTTCTTAATAGAATATTTTGACAAACAGATGTTTTAAATTTTAATGCAGTCTCATTTATTAATTTTTTCATTTACTTTTAAAATTTCATGAACTCAATACATAATACGTTGCTATGGTTGCTAAAGGTCATTTGAGTCACTCATAGTGAAAGTATTATTATAAAGTGAGTGATTGTCCCTCTCTATGTGATATTCATATCTTACAGGAAAGTACTAATTTTTTTTGAACAGCATGTTTTATGAAAGCTTTGGGACAATTTGAATGTTTTCAGGAAAGAGCATACAGGATGTTGAAAGGTTTATACAAGGCTCTCTCAGGAAGAGTTAAGCTAAAGGATATAGAATGTTTAGATTGAAAACCCTGCACACCAGGTGTGAGCAAATATTGCTTTGAAAGCAAAATTCAACTTCTTTATCACTGCAAGGGAAAGACTAGATCATAAAGGCTGAAAGTGACAGGGATGTTAATTTCAACTTGTCAGGAAACATTCAGTCTCTGAATGTTTTGCAGTGGTCCAAAGGTGGAGTGGTAAATTGAGATGGTACCGCGCAGGAGCAGAGTTACAAAAAGGCTGGAAATAGCCAATATATGGACACATATAGGTGTCCATTGACAGATCAATGGATAAAGAAGATGTGTTATTATACATAAATGAGTATTATGAAGCAATAAAAAGAATGTAATCTTGCCACTTGCAACACCATAGATAGATCTAAAGGGTATTGTGCTAAGTGAAATAAATCAGATAGAGAAAGAAAAATACTGTATATTTTTGTTTATATGTAGAATCTTAAAAAAAACCCAAATGGACAAACAAAACACAACAGAAACAGACTCAGAAACAGAGACCAAGGGGATGGTTGCCACAGGGAAGGGCATAGGGGAATGCATAAAATAGGGGCACATAGGGGCATATAGTCAATAACATTGTGATGTTTGCATGGTGACAGGTGATTACTAGAATTACCAGGGTAATCACATGGTAAGGCATAAAAATGTGAAGTCACTATATTGTACACCTGAAACTATACCTAATGTCATTCATACCAACTATACCTAAATGTCATTCATACCAACTATACCTAAATTTTGTTTTAAAAGGGCCGGACATTGGCTAGAAAATGACCTAAAAGAAACTGTCCCTTCCTGAGTGCTTCTCACCTTAGCTTCTATCACTGGTTGTTTTTCCCAGGAAGCAGACACTGGGATTGGGTGGGGAAGGAGGCAAGAATGATCCAAGGGAGAGGGTAAGAGCAATGCAAACCCAATGACAGCCTTGGCAAACCCTAAAGACACAGTGGAGCTAGAGTGGCCCTTCAGAGTCGTACCAAACTGCACCAAGATGGCCAGGCCTCAATTTTCCTGTATTGATCATTTGTTCAATGACCGCCCCAGGAAGGACTCATGCTGGGAATGACCTCAGACATTGGACAGGGCCACTCTCTGGCTGAGGCAATCCCTGAAGGTGCGGAGAGCTGAAGGCCTCCTGACAGTCACACTCCCAGGAACTGGACAAAAAGTCCTTGAAAGGGGATCATCGTGTCTACTGCAGCAGGTTATAAATCTTTTTGTAAATCTTTAAAATAAATATTTTTATTTAAATATTCATTTGCTCAACCACATACATCTGGTTTAACTTTATCCTCCCAAAATATCAACCTGACCATAATTCCAAGAATAGCAACAATGGCTTCAGAAGTCACCTCTGTCTAGTACCTCTCTGCGTGGTCAGACACGACCTCTGCAGTGGACTGCTCAACTGAGCTACAATGATACACGTTCTTCCAAACCCAATTCCTGGCCACTATTCATTACTGTAGAAGCCCACCTGTGATGGGGCTCACATGTAAGGGCATCCTATGCTTTTGGTCCAAAAGCAATGTGCAGCCTATAATCCAATTTCATTTAACAATAAACAAGGTTCGTACCCACTGGGATACTGTCCTCCAGGACCCCCAAGGCCGCTTTCACCAAAAATGAAATATCCTTTCACTAAATTCAGTTTTTAGTTGGAAGTCTTATTCCCAGTAGTAACAAGAGCCAGATGTTGAAAAGACCCCTGGAAAATAGGAAAAATAAATATTTAAGTAAAATTTCATATTATATTGAAACTGCTACTTTAGAGACCAGGAGAATTTGCTTGGATACTGTTACTTCCTTATTTACAAAATGGAGTGGGAGAGCTCGGGACATGTGTCCTGAGGCTGAATGTCCAGTGCACACACTGGATCATTTATAGCTCATTGGTAAGACTAATTGAGAACTGATGGCGGAAAAATAGGATGTATATATTTTTAATTTTACTGTTCATTTGACTCTTTTGGTGTAATTTAGGGAGAGGCTAGATTACAAATAGTTAAATAGTTGGACTGTGCTTTGGTAGCAGGTGTTTCATGCTGTCGTCAGCCTCGGGGCACAGTCAGGTTGCAGGGTAGTACATTTTTCCCGGGGTCTTTTCAGCATCTCCAGGCACTACTAATCACTGCTGCTGAGCTCATTAACAAACAAACAAACAGACAGACAAAATGAATGGTCAGTTTTGCCTGGCTTGGTCAGATTGAACCTGGTCAGTGGTCTTTGCCGGGCAGGTGTCTGTAGGCTAACCACTGGGATGTGGCCACCTTTGAATAATCCTGAGGTGAATGCTGTGAGGTTCCTGAAAAATTCCCCTTCAGGAACGGATAACTTATTCCCAAACTGCCAGATGTTTCAGAAAAGGGTCCTTGGGTATCTTCCCCAAGGTCAGACCCCCTTCCAAGGGCAGTCTACGTCGAATGACTGCTCACTGTGAGAGTCTAAGGGCCCAGCCCCCTTACCCCCAGATAAAGGGTCACCTCAGCTGCTTAGATTCTCCATGCTGAAACTTTTGTTGGAGCCTCACTGAAGCTCACTTTATCCTCTGTTCAATCCTGTTTCCTTCCTTTCCTTTCTGTAGGTGTGGACCCCAAGAACTTTCCGGCCTCCTAGAGATATAACACATAGACACAGACAACAGTGTGGTGCTAGTCAGAGGGAAAGGGAGGCGAGGGGTGGGTAGAAGTGGGCAAAGGGCGGCAGCATGGGGATGAAAAGAGACTTTGCTGGTGGCAATGGGCATAGGATGCAGTGAGCAGATGATGTTTTATTGAGTTACACACTTGAAAACTGTATGATTTTTTCAAGCCAATGCCACCCCAATGAATTTGATAAAAATCCCATGCATGCTTGTTTTTAAAGTATTCCAAACCACCTCATTTTGTAGCCTTGGTTTGGTAGCGATGCTCTTGTGGCTGTAGGTTTTGAAGTCAAACTTTCTGGGTTTAAATACTAGTTCTCTCACCTGTTCACTCTAGGACTTTGGGCAGATAGCTTGATCAAAGTATTGTTTTACTCATCTATAAAATGGGTATAGTATTTGCACCAACCTCATGGCTGTACACCAGATGGGATTCAGCAAGAAGTGAATTCTGAGGTGAAGTTTAGTGTGTAGGATGTTATTAGAGGGAATTGACATCCATGACAGTGTACTTTTAATGGCTGGTGGGGGAAATAAAGAGAAAAAAAAATCCAGAACATGCTGACCAAGGAGGACTGAGGGATAAGACTAGGGACCCTCTCCCAAAATATTCCAGAGGTTTCCTTATGACCTTTGAGCATGATGGAGAAAATGTAACAAATATATGGTCAGAGGAAAGATCAGGACAAAAAAGAAATAAAATTAGGTGATTCTGTTTAATGGAAAAAAACATGGATAGCCATTCTTTATTTTATTCCATCCACTTTCACAAATAAGTGGATGCATCTTATGCATTTGAGCACAACATGTGGCAAAGACAATTTTTTCTAAAAAAAATTACAAGGGGCAAAAGTATAAGTATTTCAGTTACCTGAAGTGAAAAGCTCACTTTATCTCATCTGGTTAATGAAGTATACCATTTTCTGGGGGAAAAAACCCTTATTTTCCCTGGGACTTCATCTAAGGAAGAATTTATCACAAGCGTTATGTAATATTTCCAATGTGTTACAAAATACCCACAGCAAAAGTACTGTTTCACTAGATGTTTTTATTTATTCTCTATTAAAACTGTAGGCATAACATTGCATATTTATTCTCTAAAGGCATTTTTATGTGAATCTTAGGAAATATGCTCCATTTATTTTGCTTAAGCTCACACTGCTAACATACCTAAGGGATAATGTTTAGAGAATTTAGAGAAGTGATTCTCAGTGCTGGTTGTACACTAGACTCATTGGGGGAGCTTTAAAATTCCTGATGCCCACACCACATCCTGGACCAATGAATTCAGGGTTTCTTCTGGGAGGCCAGGCAGTTTTGAAAGTTTCTTGGACCAGTCCAATGTGAAATCAAGGTTGAGAACTGCTAATACAAAGGACCAAGTAGTTACTGTGTCTGTTTGCCTACCCTCTTAAAATATCATTTTTTTCTGGTAAGTTGCAGTAAACTAATATGCCAATAAATATCTGAAGTGCTGGTTTTATGGGAACTTGATTAAATAACTGAAGTCAGCAATGTAGGTCCAGGAGTGACTAAAACCAGTAGGCTATGAGGTACAGTGAGGGATTTAGTTATTATCCCTAGGTTCACAAAGAAGTCAACAAATTGCTTGTACTTTGCAGGAGTCAGTAGACTGTGACCAAGCTATTCACCTCAGTAGTTTGCCTCAGAACTCCAGGTTGGTGAAGGCTGAAAAAAATTCCTTGGGGTTGATGGCCTTAAATATCTGAAAACACTAGGCTGATTTAGAAAATGCCCTGTGTCCCATCCAACACTGCAATTCCCCCCACATGACTGGAGACTTGGTTGAAGTTCCCAGGAATTAACATGAAATGTGATTTCATGAATGGAAATATATTGGTAAATGGCTTATAAACAATAGTTTCATTCTTCACCAGTGTAAGGTGGTGGCCTTACATCTTATCGTAAGATCTAAGGCCCAAATAAAATTGCAAATCTTTCCAAGGGCTTTCATTCTTTTCCCTTCGGAGGAAAGAGCTCTGAAAGGCTTAAACTTCACCCCTTTATTTCCAGGCCTTTCTGAGCCACTTTAGGTCCCACAGTTTGCCCTGACTATTTGGGGTCATGCACAGGAAAGCTCAGCTGAGAAACAGACTAGAGTGCTTTTGACCTTTACACCTGTTCCTCTCTCTGAGACCCTGAGCAGGTTGCTAAGTTTATTTGAACCTGTTTCCTAATGTTTAGTGTGGGGATAATAATGTATCACGAAAGTGTTTAATAAGATGTGCATTCAAGAAGTCATGTGAAAGAGTTTGATAAAATGTTCAGCAACACAATTTAGGAAAAGAGCATAGTGGTACCAAGTAGGGTAACTAGAGATTTCTAAGTCTGTGTGTGTTGCACTAAAAATTGGACAGTGTTTAGCAATACATGCACAGATTAGAGGCCCTTACCAGACACACCGACTAGAGGAGAAAAGAATGCTTATTTTTAAGCTCTATGCAACATTCTGTGACTTCAACACTGCGCTATGTAACATGAAAGTTATTCTCCACTTGAAATGCTTACTAATTTGAATTATGATGTACTATAGCTAAATATACACTGGATTTCAAAGAGTGTGAAAATAAGCTAAACTATCTCAAAACTTTTACATTGATTACATGATTTACTTTGTTCATATTAAAGGAAATATATTACCAAACTAACCTGTCTCTTTTACTTCTTCATTGAGATATAATTGACATGTAATATTATGTTAATTTCAGGTGTACAACATAATGACTCAATATTTGTATATATTGCAGTTTTTCTTCTTGTGATGAGAGATTTTAAGATCTACTTTTTTTTAGCAACTTTCAAATATACAATACTATTAACTATAGTTTCCACTCTGTATATTGTATTTCCGACTTATTTTAAAACTAGTTTATACCATTTGACCACCTTCATCCATTTCATCCACCTCTAGCAGCCACCAATTTTTTCTCTGTATCTACAAGTGTAGCACTGCTTTGTTCATTGGCTTTGCTTTTTAGGTTCCATGTGTAAGTGGGATCATGTGGTATTTGTCTTTCTCTGTCCAACTTATTTCACTTAGCATAATGCCCTCAAGGGTCACCCATGTCACAAATGGCAAGACTTTCTCTTTTTTTATAGCTGAGTAATCCACTGTGTATGTGTATACATGTCATTCATCTATTGATGGACATTCAGTTTGTTTCCAGGTCTTGGCTATTGTAAGTAATCTGTGATGAACATGGGGAGCGTATATAATTTTTGAGTTAGTGTTTTTTACATTTCCTTCAAATAAATATAGAGAAGTATAATTGTTGGATCACAAGGCAGTTCTATTAATTTTTGAGGATCATCCATACTGTTTTATAAGTGGCTGTACCAATTTACGTGAACAAGAACAAAGCACAGGGGTTTCCCTATTTCACACAATTCTTGCCAAAAGTTGTGATTGCTTGTGTTTTTTGATAATTGTCATTCTGTTAAATGTGAGGTGATCTCTCATTGTGTTTCTTTTTTTAATATATTGATTTTTTCAGAGAGAGATAGGAACCAGCAACATTGGCATATCAGGAAGATGCTCTAACCAGCTGAGCTACCCACCCCCCAGGGCCTCACTGTGGTTTTGATTTGCATTTCTGTGATGATTAGTGATGTTGGCACCTTTTCATGCACCTGTTGGCCATCTGTGTGCCTTCTCTGGAAAACCATCTATTCAGATCCTCTGTCATTTTTTTAATTGGGTAGTTTGTTTTTTTGCTATTGAGTTGTATAAATTCTTTATATGTTTTATATATATACAGGGTGGGGCAAAAGTAGGTTTATAATTTTTAATATGGGAAACACAGAGTTTATTGCATTATTATTTATTAATTATTAAATTATTTTTCATACAAACAACTGTAACCTACTTTTGGCCCACCCTATATTTGGATGTATATTTTTGGGCATATTTTTATATTAATCTCACCAGATATATAATTTGCAAATATTTTCTCCCATTCTATACATTGTCTTTTCATTTTGTTAATGGTTTCCTTTGCTATGCAGAAGGTTTTTGGTTTGATTTAGTCTTTTTACTCTTTTTAAATAAAATGTGACTAATATAAAATTTTAAATTAAGTATGTATTTCACACTTGTGAATTATTCAACAGTGCTGTTCTAGAGCTTCCTCTGGGACCAGCATAATTTAATAGGAAAATCACTAAACCTTATAATGATTACATTTTTTTCTTGGAAAACACCTTTTCTTTTGCTTTTTATACATTTCCTCTAGTGACACCATGATGTAAGACCCTCCTTAGTGGAGTCTTTCCTTCTTATAACCATGTTGATTGGGGCTTAAGAAATTAAATGTCTTTGAATAAATACCATCATGGGTCTTTTATAAAATAAAATTTCACAATCTCACTTTATTGTGAACAATATCATTGCCAATTTTTATAAGACATATATTCTTTAATTGTCCATTTTTCTTCTTTCATCGAAGAAAAATCTTAAAGACCCTCAGTTGCTCTCTGGATCATTTGAGGCATCACCTATAATTTCTGTGTTACTCCTCTTGCTGTGTTGGATGTCTGGGGAGGACCACCAGGTCCATGTTTGTGTGGGATAACTACAGAACTGGGGGGAAATGGCACTGTGTGGAACACAGTGTTTCAGAAACGGAAGTGTAACTGGATCTCACTAACACTGTGTTTCTCTGGTGATAGCTCCACACTTAAGAGCTCTTCAAGGCTGTGGAATAATGAAGGCAGTTATCACGGTGGGGGGTGGGGCATCATGCACAACTCCTTATAAATGCTTGGTGGAAATTACTATGAAGTCATCAGAGTACAATAGTTGGGCCAGAGATTTGAATCATGGTAACTGATATGTGTGCCTGAAAAAATCCATGTGTCAGCTGTGCTCACATTTATAACATTGCTGCTATTTTGTGGTGACAACGTTGAGGGTCATTAGTTCTAAATGATTTGTCTTCAACTGTGATTTTACGTGATACATTTATCAAACAAACGTGCTGCAGGGTCACACTGTTTCGAGAGACAATCCAAAAACATATGGGTGTATTTAGAGCCTCATAGCCCACATTCCACATATTCCATGTTAAAGAGCATTGTCCAATAGAAATGCAATGTTATTTTAAATTTTCTCATAGCCACATTAAGAAAGGGAAAAGAAGTACAATTGATTATAATGGTGTATTTTAATCAGTCTAAAATATTAGCATTTAAACATCTAATCGCTGATAAAATATTAAGACACCTTACATAGTTTGTAGTAAGTCTTTAAAATCTGGTGTGTATTTTCTACTATAGCACATCTCAATTCAGGGGTAGTGACATTGCAAGTGTGCAGTGACAACACATAGCTAGTGGCTGTTGTATTGAACAGAACAGACCTAGAAACATTCATATGTCCATGGGTGATGTACTGGCCTTTAATACTCCCAGGGAGACCAGGATGGCTGCTTTTGATGTGGAGCAGGGTGGGCCAGGGAAAGGTGCAGAGCTTGGATAAGGTGCTAATAGGCTGAGATGCTCCCTGTCGTTTTTAAGACAGGCTTTAAGACGAACCCAGCAGCATCAGTCTAGTGCCTTTTGCAGAGATCTTTGGGCTTTTGGAGAACTGTTTGCACTAATGGGTTCTGGAAAAAGAAGTATAGCATAGTGTCAGACAGAAGATGCTGCATCCTATGCAGTGAAGGGTTAACTCATGAGGCTTGAATTGCCCAAACCCTGCATATTCCAAGGGTCCTCAGCACTGGCCCTTGACAAGCTCCTGGGAGATAACTTCTGATCCCCTGGAATACCCTGCCTAATAAGAATATCCATATATCTGAGGTTTGGGGCTATGCCAGATGGTTTAATGCTAATGATGTGGGGTTTTTTTGTATGTTTGATAACTGATATAGTATGACATTTTGGGGGCTGGGGATAGGAGTAACTAAGGTCAACTTCATGCCTATGTGATTGACCCTCCAATAAAAAAACCTTGGACATGAAGCTCCCTTGGGTGGTAGTACTTCTTATGTATTCAGATGGCTCTATTGGGAGAGTTCAATGGGGAGCTTGTGCCTGGTTTCTTCTGGACTGTGCGCTATGCGCCCTTTTCCATTTCTGATTTTCATCTGTATTCTTTGACATAATAAACCACAAGCATGAGTATAACAGCTTTTCCGAGTTCTGTGAATCTTTGTAGGGAATCGTCAAACTTGTGAGCGCTGCTGGGGAACCCTGACACACATCCATCACTCCCAACTGGGTGCATGGTCTACTGTATGGCAGCAATGCTACTGGTAAAGGAAGGCGGGCACAGAAGCAGGAGGGGGAGAATGAATATAGGTCACTAGAATTTGTGGTGTGTTTATTATAAGCCAGGAACTATTCTAGATGTTTTTATGTACCCATTATTTGTTTTAATCATTGTGGTAACACTAATATTTGTTTTATAAAGAAAACTGTAGCTATGTTTCCGAGACACATTAGCTATGGTATATGTACCTGAGTCTATGGGTTCCCTGCCTACATCTGGAATTCAGAGTTCATTGCCAAGAGTTCCTGGGCATGATCATGTCTTCCTGCATTTCTCTACCTGGTACATCTCTTTGACAGCTTGTGCATGTTTGGTCTGCACATGGGGAAGTAAAGCTCCTTAACCAGTGAGGAAAAGTCACTGGGAAATAAATACCTGACATTTCTTGCTGTTCATTGGAGTCATGTTCCACAGAGCCCGTCACATGGTCCCCAGTGGGACTGAGCCCCAGTTGCCCATAGCAGTGTTCCACTGCATAATGCACCTTCTTTCTTACCCATTTATGTCCCCAGTTCTTCACTGTGCAACCCGGGGCCCCCTCCCAAACAATCTACTTGAACTGAAATCCTACACAGAGCATTTTTTTTTGGTGGGGACCCAGACAGAAAAGAGACAGGATCACCCCTGAATGGGTATATATAAAGCAAAAAGCAAAAGATTTTGAAGGACAGTGGCACTGTAGTCACACCCTATATTCTGTGTTTCTAAGTGTCACTTTCATAGCATACATATAGCCCTTTGTCCCATATTTGAATTAAGTTGAATCACTGTACTCAGTTCTAGCATGAAATATGTACGTGCTGCAAGTTGCCATGCATGGTTCTATATTAAATATGTTCTTTGTACTTTAGTTTACCTGGCTAATTCTTCTTCTTTTCCACCCTTAATACCATTAAAGTATGTGCCTAAATGAAAACATCATTTGTAAAGCTGAAAGCCGATATTTACTTAATCGAAATTAGACTTCCTAATACCTGCTAAAGGGAAAATCATTGGGGGAAAAACATAGAGGATAATGCTCATATTATTTTTCAGACAATAAACAACCTTGTGTAATCCTATTATGAACATTAGCATACATTTCACAGCCCATCTGGCAAACAATAAAGGTCATGACTCCGTGTATTTGAAATGCTATCCAGGGCATTGTCCTAAGGAAAATGGTAAAACCTACAGCTGTGTCAGTGGGTCAAAAAGCGGTCATAGGACATTTCTCAGACACTGTGGATTACCCAGGTAGACTTTTATGAAGCAAACTGTGTTGGGGAACATGTTTTTCAAAGCTAAGCAGGTCTGAAGAAATAGTTATGTATCAAAGTTGGGGTTGAGGCTAGAGGGAGAAGTTACCCATTTTCAGTGAACCAGGGTTCAGTTAAACTGTGACAAGTCCAGGGTTTTATGAAATGCAAATTATTTATAAAAACACCTACTTTGAGCCAAAAAATCTAGTTTCTGCTTCCAGTTAAATAATTCTTTTCAAGAACTTTAAAAGAAATCACTCTAACCAGTTTTCCTAAGAGTTTCTAACCTACATGACAAAAAGGTTTTGAAAATTTTCCCTAACCCACATTTGGTAACAGTAACTTATTTTATGTGTACATTTGAGAACCCAATAGAAATATTTAAAGTGATGTAGTTATTGGAGAGCCAGTGGCCTGAGGTTCCACATGTATATTTCACACCCCTGCTGCAATCATTGCCCTGGTTTGTTTCCTTTCTCCATGCCTATTTTTTACTGGGTGAAATATTAAATTCACATGAGCACTGACTATAAAATATGAAATTGTATAATGTTACATACTCTGCTCTGACTTCGTTTCTGTCTGAGCTAAACCTGCACAATAGTTGCCGCCTTCATTAAATGTTGTTTATTAGGGTGAGGATATGTCTGCATGCTTGTAATTATTGTTGCAGTTGTATCCTAATGCTTCAAACAATTATTTATGAGTATGTTGACATTATCATTTAATTACTCACAAGCTTTGTAAATGTGAAATATTTGTCATCTTAAGCTATTTCTAATGATTTCACACATGCCGTTTGCTTAGCTTGTACCCAAGTTCGAAGGCAACTGTGTTTGCCACATTCCTTCCTCTGACAATAGTGATGAAATCACTGTTAATTTGAAAGGAACTTAAAAACTCTGTATCAAGTCTGACAGAATGATAGTATGCATCGTGTGCCAACATAGTCAGTGCAACACTGAGTGTGAAATTGATAAACAGTCGAATGGTTGAAGTGCTCCTTTCTCTGGAAAAATCATGGACCTAATGCTTATCTCTAAATGGGCATGTATTTTTAGTAGGACCCACAAATGGGAGGAGACACTTCTTGCCAAAATGCCAAGGGAAAACCCTCTTCCTCCCTACCTCAATTCCCCAAGGTCCTCTTCTAATTCAACACAATTTAAAATCAGAATATAGGAGCTACTATCTTGATACCACAGAACACCGAGACTTCTCCAGTGGAGGCACACCTGGCTGAACCCAATCTTGGCAGCAGGACTTTGTAGGGTAATATAGAAATTGAAGTCCCCTTAACATGTCATAGATGAAGTCATTCTCGCTAGTGCAAATTTTGAACAATTGCAAATAGGAACCAGAATATTTTACAATTTAAAATATGTCCTGATACAAGGAAGTGATCAGTTCATGGTAAAGCTATTAAATACAAGAAGAAAGTGAGTGAAATCTAAAATCTACCGGAAGACAAATACTTCTTTGTATCAGAAGAGAATGTTTTCTAGTCTCCTCTGGCAAAGGATTTTTTTCTTAATAATGAGGACTATTAGTTAAGATATTGTAGTGATGAATAGCAGCTTTAATTCAGTAAACTACATAAGAGCTCATGTCTAGGTTCAATTAGCTGATGGCCCTTCTCAATGCCTAAAACAAAAGCAAACTAATAGGACAGCTAGATTGGGAGCAGAACCATAGAAATGGAGATCACATGGAGGAGTAGCAACAGGGGAGTGGGAGGAGGAGAAGGGGGTAGAAGGTACAGAGAATAGGTAGAAAATAGACAGGGGGAAGGCAAGAATAGTACGGGAAATACAGAATCTAAAGAACTTGTGACACATGGACATAAATTGAAGGGGGGGAATGGTGGGGGAAGGGTGTGCAGGGTGGAGGGGAATGAAGGGGGGAATAGGACAACTGTAATGGCATAATCAATAAAATATATTTAAAAAATAAATTAAAAAAACACAGAAGATGGGGCACTAGCCTTCCTTTACTTTATGGCTGCATCATCTCATAGGATAGTTGATGAAAATGGCAAAGAGAATGTGGAAGAGGCACATTTGCTTCCAGTTGCCTGTTTCTCCTTGTTGAGACTTCATCACTGAGCCTGATCCCCTTGTAAGAGTGGTGAGGAATGTGGCCTGTGTCTGGCAGCCACCCCTGGGTTACAACTGTGTTGTATGGAGAAGGAGAAAAGGTGGAAGTGGGCAAACTAGCCTTTGCCACAGAAGGAATTGGAAATTCATGTGTATTGTGTATGGTTTATAGCATTTACCATCTAATATCAAAAGAAAAGGGAGAAGCTTTTCAGATAGATCTCAACCTACTGAAGTTATATTTATCGTTCAAGACAGGTTTTAGTGCTATTTCCGTGGAGCCTTCTCTAGACCTGGTTGAGTACTTCCCATACTGCTATTAGGAAATAATGAATGTGTGGATGCTATCGATTCCTCACTCGGATTACCTTCACCAGGCAGGTGTACCCATCCCCCAGCTGCTATGAATAGATATTCATCTATTCATATCTGCTGAAGGTTCATTGCTGCTCCCTTCTGGAAAATTGCCCTTGGATAAATTGAGGACACCTTGCCTTGGAGGTTTAATGACACTCCCTCAACCTTAGGGACAGCTGACAGCTAATGGCTAACAGACATTTGGGTAAAAGTGGTCATTGCCAAGGCGAAGTGAACTCCATGGTTCAGTTCACACTCAGAGTTTCCCATGGGGTTAGGCTGAGGCTAAATCCTTGTTCAACTCCTTCCTTGCCTCACCCTGCTTCTCTCATTCCCCTCTTAAGGGTATCCTCCCCACCCCTGAAACAAACCATGGGCACTGGAATCCCTCTTTTAGGTTCTGCTTCTAGAAAACCAGGCCTAAGACAATGAGGCCCCTTACTTTCTAAAGTTGAGAGACTGTATGTAATCTTCACCCATTCTCTTCTACTTCATTTTATTTTCTTTGGGGTTGAGATGAAATCTTAGAAACTAAGACCGTTATTGCAGTTGGATCGAATAATCGAATTCCAGAGATTTCTCCATAGCAGTGAGTGTTCTCTTTAATTTCCCAAATCTTTCACATCTCAGGACTTCCCACTGCAAAGGACCTATGGGGCCTTTTGTGATCTTCCATGTCAGAGGAAGTTTTATTTACTTATTTTCAATTCAAGTTTACATCGTACATTATTTTGTATTGGATTCAAGTGTACAGAATAGTGGTTAGACAGTCATATACTTTACAGAGTGTACCCTCCAACATTTCTAGTACCCATCTGGCACCGTCCATAGTTACTACAATATTATTCACTATATACCCTGTGTGGTACTTTACATCTCTGTGAGTTTTTTCTTCCATTCACTAATCAGGATGATGGGGACAACTATTTTTTTGTTTTTAACCACCAGAGAAGCTTCCTTTAACGATGCACATATGAGTGAACTGGAGCATGCCATCCTATGAACAGTTACTAGTACAAGGTAAAATGAAGAACAAATAGAATCCTAATTGGTCCAGCAGCTCAGCATAGTGTCTGGGACATGAGAAATAGTCATAACTGTTCTTGTTCTCCTTATTTTCATTCTGAGTATTCCCACTATGATTTTGTTATCTTCTTACAGTCCCCGAGATAGGGAGAGCCATAACTGGCTTCATTTTTCAGACGTAAGACTTAAAACATCAAAGTCATCTTCAAATCAGGACTTGTCCCAGCAGCAATGTGGGTGCCACTGATTCAGTTTGAATGTCTCCAAAATTTGCTACAGGAATCTCTAGGGTGCATGCAGTCAGAAGGGAACCTCCTTTTGGTTTTTATAATGTTCATGCTTGGCTTACAACAGTGAGAACAATTTTGGTTCTAGGATGAATTAATGGCCATTTAACATATTTAATAAGAATCAGATGTGGCAACATTGGTTTGTTCTAATTAATTCCTGTGGCTATTATCAACATGGAAATATTTTCAGAGGTTAGACATTTAGAAACACATGTTAGAGCTTCCCTGATGGTAAAGGATAACTGGGCTTTGCCTCTATTGGGGACGAAATTCTCACAGTTTTCTAGATTAATGCATGAACACACAATCTCAGCTTCTTATGCAGACATTCGAACATCTCTACAATCTCTCCAGTAGCCGGCAAATGGATTTCTCTCTTCTAATCAAATTATACTAATATGTAACTCTTTAACTTAAACTATTTTTTCTCTTGAAATAACTTGATCCTTCCATTTTGCAAATCCATGTACTTTTCTGTCTTTTGAGCCAAACCTTGACCATGAAAACTTTCCCAAAAACTCTAGGCTGAAATTACTTTATTATTTCCCAACTACTTAAAGTGTTGAGTTTTTTG
Organism: Sturnira hondurensis; assembly: GCF_014824575.4. NCBI lineage: Eukaryota > Metazoa > Chordata > Mammalia > Chiroptera > Phyllostomidae > Sturnira > Sturnira hondurensis. The sequence continues at coordinate 5,148,926 of NW_028080032.1, read as the reverse complement.
AGGTTTTTTGGATTATATTCAAGTTATCATTTCTTTTCTGTCTAAACTGACAAACTAGTCTAGGTTATACTCTTTCTCTGACACATGGTCATGCTTTAGGATGACACTGCTCATTCTTTATTTTCTGCAGTGTAACTCTAATTGTGCCTTGCACCCAGCTGAGCATATAGTAGGTGCTCAATATTTGCCTGAATGTGTGAATGAATACATGTCTTGTATTCCTCAGTACCATCACTATGGGGTCTCTGAGATGAAAGGAGGTCAGGAATGTCATATGCTTCCTCATCTCACTTCTTTGACCCAGTGTGACCCAAGGGTGTTATACAGCCAAGTGTGGAAAGGAATTTACTCCCTTGCCCCCCTCTCCCAACACATCCTATCCAGAGACAGCTTTAGATGTTGTTGGCAAGAGAATGTCTATAATCAGGTCAGACAGAAAGATCATTCCTACCTTAGAAAAGGCCTGTGATATCTTTTACTCAACAGGGAGCAAGACCCCATTAAGTGTCAATTGAAGCATGGATAAGTATGCATATGGAAAAATATCACACAAACAAGGCTATCTCTCTGTGTTGTTACATAGGAAAAATGTATATATTTGATCTATTTCTCTTGTGATTATTTTTAAAAAATAGTTATTTCTTTGAATTATTTTCTTTCTTTTTAAAAAGATTTTATTCATTTATTTTTAGAGAGCAGAAGGGAGGGAGAAAGAGAAGGAGAGAAACATCAATGTGTGGTTGCCTTTCACATGTGCCCCCTACTAGGGACCTGGCCCACAACCCAGGCACATGCCCTGACTGGGAATCAAACTGTCGACCCTTTGGTTTGCAGGCTGGCACTCAGTCCACTGAGCCACACCAGCCTAGGCTCTTGTGATTATTTACTAAGGAAGAAACTAAAAAGCATATATATAACATTCTATAAAGTAATATGCTACTAAGGTGATTCATGCATATTTGTGTCATTGTAGATGTTCGAAAGGTATTTAGAGTTTTTAGGCAGCTGTGAGAAATGGGAGAGAATCCACTTCCCCTTACGCTGAGCTGTGGAGTGCTGTGATTCATGTTCCATAGACTCATATGCTGCTCTAGAAATGGGCTTCATTTGACCATGCTTAATGTGCCCCCCTGTTTGTGAGGGCAACCTTGACCTTCAGCCTTTCAGTACAGGGGAGGGTGAAGAGGCTTGAAGAACATGGGCCATGGTGTTAGTCTCCACCTTTTGCCAGCTGAGTGAATTTGGGGATGTTGATTGATTTCTCTGCTCTTCAGTTTTCTCATATAGACAGTGGAATTGCTATCTATATGTCAGAGTTGTTTTGAGCATTTAATGAAATTATTATAAATGACCTAACAAAGTGCTTGTGGAAAAAAAGTCAGTAATTCATCCATTTATAGAACAAATATGTATTGTGTACCTACTACTATGTGTCAGCTTACATTCTAGGAGAAAGAAACAATTTAAATAAAGTATATAGTACGCTTTCCATGTTCTGTGGAGAAGACTAAAGCTATGGAAGGATTAGGGAGTTCTGGAATGAGATTTTTTTTTGTGCAGGCCTCACTGATAATGTAAATTTCACAAAAGACCTGAATAGCATAAGGGAATTAGTTGTGTGCAAAGATGAGGGAAGAGAGTTGAGCAAACAGCAAATGCAAAGGCCCTGGGGTTGGCGTGTGTTTCCTGAGTTTGGAGAACACCCTGAAGGTCAGTATTGTTGGAGAGGAGTTAGCAAGGAGAAGAGAAAATTAGATGAGCGAGACAATGGAGAGCTTGACGAAGGAGAATGCTGTGGGCCATTAGAGTCACTTTTATTGTGATGAAATGGGAAATCATCAGAATATTTTCAGCAGTCACTTGTCATTTGTTTTGACAACATCCTGGTAGATGGTTGAAAACAGAGTGAAAGGAGGCAATAACCCAATTTGCAGGCTACTGCAGAGGAGAGAGAGTAATGACGTACCTGGGGAGAAGCCAATGAAGTTAGTCATTAGATTCCAGATAATAAGTAAATAGAATTTGAAAATACAAGATATGTAAACTATAATTTTTTATAATAAAAAAACATCTGTTTGATACAGCAATAGTTTTGGGTGTTATATCAATGCTTTGATAGTAGTAATATCCATACTGCCTCTTCCATGCCAAAATTGCCCAGGAAAGCCATAGATCAAAATATTTTGCATTTGCAATCCCAAATGTGTATTATATAAATGTTTTGGCAAAATAGTTTTATTTTTTTCTAATGTATCTCAGAAACTGAGATGAATTCCTGAGCTTATATATATATATATATATATATATATATATATATATATTTAATTTATTTAATTATTTTTTAAGTACAGTATTCTATTACTCCCACCCCATCCCATCCCCCATACTCCCCCCTCCCTCCCATTTCCACCTTTCTCAGTTGTTGTCCATGTATCCTTTATATATGTTCCTCTAAATCCCTCCCCTATTTCCCCTGAAATTCCCTCCCTTCTGGTCACTGTCAGCCTGTTCTCTATTTCAGTGTCTTTGATTAACTCACACGACTTCACTCTAAGAAGACAACTAACCCAATTAAAAAATGGGGAAAGGACTTGAACAGACACTTCTCCAAGGAGGACATACAGAGGATGCAGAGACACATGAAGAGATGCTCAATATCTTGCTACCAGAGGGATGCAAATTAAAACCACAATGAGATACCACTTTACACCGGTGAGAATGGCTATCATAAACAAAGCAATAAACAACAAATGTTGGAGAGGGTGTGGGGAAAAGGGGACTCTGGTCCACTGTTGGTGGGATTGTAGACTGGTATAACCATTATGGAAAACAGTATGGAATTTACTCAGAAAACTAAAACTGGACCTGCCCTTTGACCCAGCAATTCCACTGCTAGGATTGTATCCTAAGAACCCTAAAACACCAATCCCAAAGAACATACTTTTTTAATTAAAAAAAATTTTAAGGGTAGTTTCAGGTTCACAACAAAATTGAAAATAAATTACAGAGATTTCCCATATATCCCCTGCCCCCACACATCTATAGCCTTGAACTTTTCTTATTTTCTACCTGGCTGTTTGGTAGCCTGTTGACAAAATCTCAAATACAAAGAAGGTAGAGATCACAGTATCTGGGTGCTAGAAGTCCAGTCCCAGGTCCGTGCCAGACTGCCTGCACTGAATGAAATTGTGGGGCTATCTGCTGACATTAGCAGTGAAGATTTACCTATTGTGAAAACAAAATTTTAATGAAAACAACAAACATTCTGGCTTATTATATCTACTTTATAGTTTTAGTGATTCTCATAATTGGGAAAATAGATACAATGTATGTACTCTGAATGCTACTGCAGAAGCAGGGAGACAGAAACAATTCTAGAAAAGTAAAGTGTCAATTTGTACTGGGAAAAAGGTCTGCAGCATTTTCCCCCTCAGTCTTAGGGACCATTGTGAGCTGGTAGAAGAAAACCCCTCAAAACTGGAAGCAAAGAGACTGGGTTGTAATGCTGGCTTTATCATCAACTAAAGGTGTCCCTGTAGAAAATAGCTGCAGAATTCCTTACATTTCTACCTTTTTGTGGCTCAATAATGCTCTTTTCCTAGCTCTGTCAAAATCTGGAAAACTACAGAGACCTTGCTATCATGAAGAACATTATATCCTTTGCTGGCAAATCGAAAAGATGTCAGCACAGTGATCACAGAAGGGAAATCTCCAGGCCCAAGTCCCACCACCTGCGGGAAATCACAGTCTCCCTCAGTGGGTGGATTGAGCACAGCAACCCATGGGTTTTCAAACTCCGTGTCACTGTTCCCTTACTCAGAGATCTAGCTGCCCAGTTTGGAAACCTTCAGAAACATTTTATTATTTGCTTTTGTTTTTAGTGTTGAAAAAAATAAGGGCCATTTCTCACCAGCAACAGATGATGCTAGAGGATAATGGGGTAACATATTCAAAGTTCTAAAGGAAATTAACCTGGAGTTCTACTTGAATCATCAGTCTCAGCCAAGATGAGGGTGAGAGACTAACATTCATAAAAATCCACACTCTTTGCTGAACCAAGTGGAAGTATGAATTTTGGTTAAAAAAAAGGAGGAAAGATTTCATAGAGAACAAATAGGATATAAGACACTGTTATAAACACAGAAATTGTGGAATATTTTGGCAAATTCATTTTAATAGCATTAATGATAATGGTAACAACTGATTTAGCTTGTGCTTAAAACCAAGTGGAGTTAAAATATTATATAATAATATGAACCTGCAACCCTTGGGTTAGCAGGCTGTCATAGTTCAATCCACTGAGCCATGCCAGCCAGGGCTCAAAATACTGTTTTTAAATGCATAAAATGAAAAGTAAGATTACAAAGAAACCAATTACAAAAAAATGACAATTATATTAAAAAATACTATGTAATATCAACATGGAAGACAAAGGAGGGATGTTAGAGATCTCTGGTTTGATCAAAATTTTCTATTACTCAACAGTGCTTTATAGCTGATATCAACACGGACTGTATCATATGTGTATACGCTTCTCGTTAGGAGAAAGACAGAGATGTTGATTAACTGTATAATTTGTTTCAATATATAAAGTTAACTGTGTATGTTAGTAAACAGATGAGCTATATAATGTGCAGCTTCAAAACTAAGATAAGGAAAACTAAAGGAAAATATATTGAAACTAAAGGCATGAAAAGAGAACAAAATAGAGAGGCAAATCTTAGTAAGTATAAAACTAGTATAAGGTAGTTTAAATAACTCCAAATATATCATTAATTAAAATAAATATAAGTAAATAAATTTACTTCTTATAAAGCTTTGGATTTCTAGATAGTGTTTGTAAAATACAAGCTATTTAAGAGACCACTCAAGATAAACTCAGAAAAGTTGAGTAGAGGAGGGCTTAAATATTAATCAGTTGGATAATCATTCCTCATCAGCAACAGATACAGAGTAACTCAATACTAATAAGGTTAGCATTATTTCTTTACTCCCAGCCCTCACTTGAACTGAATTCTATGGAACAATTAATTATACCTCTTAAAATAATCATCTCTATGAGTTTGAGATTTTACATTTTATACACACATGCACACTTACAATTTCTTGTTTCATTTTTGAAAATACATGTTATCCTACTCTCCAAACCTTTTTAGAAAGTAACAGGGAGCAAACCATTTTCAGTCTTATCTCTTCTTATTCCTGACCTATAAATCCCTTAACGTAAATATGTAACCTTATAACAAAATCTATTATCTCTTTAAATTCCTTCAATAGTTTGTCAGTGCTTTTAAAATAATGTATCAAATTTTTACCATGGGCTTCAAGTTTGTGGGTAGTCTGTTTTCTGTTTTTCTGATCAACTTCTTTACACCTTATTTTCTGCCACACTCTAATCTCCAGTTGTGTACATTCAGTTTCTGGGCACAGAAAATGCTTTTTCAGCAAAGGCCTTTGCTGTCACTGTTTTATTTCCCTGGAACACTATTGCAGAACTTTTAGGGTTGAACTATTCTCTTTAGGTGAGTGATGGTGAATTTTTGTGTCAACTTAACTGGACCAGGGACACCCAGATTTTGGTTAAATGTTATTGCTGAATATAGCTGTGAAGGTGTTTCTAGATGAGATTAACATTCACATCAGTAGATTGAGAAAAACAGATTGCTCTTCCCAAAGTGGGTGGGTCTTGTACAATCTGTTGAAGGCATGAATCAAAAAATAAGGCTGACTGGGAGTCTACTTTCTCTGCTTGACTGCCTTAGAACTGGGACATTGGTCTTCTCCTGCCTTTGGACTTATAGTTGGACTGGAACTGTACCATTAGCTTGTCAGCTGGAGATCTTGTGCACCAATTTCTTATATCGAATCTCTTTTTATACTTGTGGGTGATGGGTGGATGGATGGATAGGTGAGTGGATAGATGATGGATAGATTGGGTGGATGGGTAGGTAGGTAGATAACCTACTTGTTCTACTAGACGACGCAGGCTAATACTAGGTCCAATTAAAATGTCATCTCCTCTGAGAAGCCTTCCTTTCTTTCTTTATTTTTAAAAGATTGTATTTATTTATCTTTAGAGGCGAAAGGAAGGAGAGAGGGAGAGAAATATCAATGTATGATTGTCTTTCATGGGTTCCCTGCCGGGAACTGGCCTGCAACCCAGGCATGTGCCCTGACTGGGAATCGAACCGTGATCGTCTGGTTCGCAGGCTTGCACTCAATCTTCCTTTCTTTATTCTCTGTACCAACCAGTTGTTTCCTCCATAGTACTTAGGACAAATAGAAATTGTCTCATTTGTTTTCTTTTTTTATTTTTTAAAGTCTCCCCAACTATGATAATGCTTTCTGAAGGCAGAGACCAAATCAGACCTATTCATTCCCTTGTCTAAAGCCTGATACAAAGTAGATTTTCTATAAATATAGTTTAGAATAAATGAGTTAATAAGTAAATGAATGCTTAGGTGATTAGCTATCTTGCATGGATAATTATACTTTTTTCTAGTGGATTGAAATATTCTCTATATATTTGTGTCTTCCTAACAATATTCTTTAGTCATAAATTTTTATTCCTTAAACTCAAGATTTAGATTTCTAAGTGTATTCCTCATGTGTACCTCAAATATCTAAAACTAAACTCAATTTCTTTAACACTTCAAATCGCCTTATTATTACCTACCTATTTTGGTTAAAGGTTCAAGCATTCACCAAGCTACCTAAGCCCAAGACTTGAAAGTGATTCATGTAATCATTCATTTGTTTAGAGAGCAACTATTATGTGATCTATACTGTATGAAGCAGAGCATACATAAGGGTGAGCAAAACAGGCATAATCTTGTCTTCATGGAGTTTATTCTACCATTTTTCTCATGACTCTAATTATGTTTACTGCTCAGGCTTGTCTGTTCATTCTATTTAAGAATGTTACTTGATTGCCTGGCTGGTGTAGCTCAGTGGATTGAGCGCGGACCTGCGAACCAGACGATCGCGGTTCGATTCCCAGTCAGGGCACATTCCTGGGTTGCAGGCCAGTTCTCTGCAGGCCAACTCCCAGCAGGGGACGCGCGAAAGGCAACCATACATTGATGTTTCTCTCCCTCTCTCCTTCCCTTCCCCTCTAAAGATAAATAAATAAAATATTAAAAAAAAAGAGTTACATTTTAAGTGACTTTCTCCTCAAAAAAAAAAAAAAAAAAGAATGTTACTTGAGCCCTAGCCGATGTGGCTCAAATTGGTTTCAGTATCATCCCATAACCGAAAGTTTGTGGGTTCAACTCCTGGTTGGGGCATATAACTAGGCTGCAGTTTTGATCTTTGCTCCAGGCACACATGATCCCAGATTCAGACATGTACAGGAAGCAACCAATCTATGCTTCACTCACATCAATGATTTTCTCTCTCCCATTCTCTCACTCTAAAAAAAGGCAATGAAAAAATGTTCTCGAATGAGTATAAAAAATGTCACTTGAACCTGTATGTGTATGCATACACACACACACATATATAATATATATACACATTATATACTATATTGTATATTATATATATATTTTTTCCATTCTCCTCTTCTCCCTCTCACCCACCTTTTTCTAGACCAAACTGGTATCATTTCTTATGTGAACCTTTTATATAAGAAATCATTCTAATTGATCATTCTAATTACATCATTCTAATTGATTTCCTTGCTTTTAGTCTCATTTCACTTGAGTTCACTTGCTAAACTGTTTTCTCAAACATGCAAATTTAACCACCTGATGGCCCTACAAAAACTTACATGTCTCTTTCATATCTTTGAAGTTATAAGAGAAAGTTCAGACTCCTTAGTATAGTATGCCATGTCCCTTCATGCTTCAACTCCATCAAGTGGCATTCAGATCTATGAACACGAGTGTCTTTACCTGCATTGTTTTTGACCCGGGAATCTCCCCCCTCTCTGCTTTACCTGGGAAACTCCTTCAATCCTCTTCTTTCCCGTTAAAGTCTTCCTGACTCTTGTGCCTATCCACACAAATGCAAGAGCTCTTGGAATAATACTCTCATGACCCCTTTATAGGAATTTGTCGTGTCAAACTTATTTATGAATGTTAAATATGTTTACATGTCTTGATTCCTCACTAGACTACAGGCAACATGCAAGCAGAGGGTATGGCTTATATAAAATTCTATCTGTACAAAGCCTATGACATTGGAAATATTATGAATCTTTGCTCAGTAAATGAATAGTGATTGAACAACCTATGTTCAGTCATTTGCCTAAAGTGACAAAGTTATCAGTGGCAGAGTTGGCCCAAATTTCCAAATTCCAGCTCCAGTGACATTTCACTAAAGTGTCGTTACCATTTACCAATGATTTTTCTATTGGTGCAGGAAAGAGGAAGGCAATCAGCTGTGCCTTGGATCTGGGTGGGGGGGTGTGGTTCAGAATCACCTCAGGTCTTTTTGAACCTATATGTTTGCTTAGAAATTCTGAAACGCAGTCCCCAGAAGGGGTGGGGGGATCACGGATTGCAGGGCTGAGATAGGTCTATGTAACAATGCTAATGGTGGAATAATGGATTTGAAGGTAGTCAGCAGTGGGTTTGAACATCTCTTTCTTCATTGATCAGCTTTGTTTACAGGTGAGGAAACTGAGTCCCAGACTTCGTGTCATCTGACCTCTCTGTGCCTCAGTTTCCTCACCTGAAAACATAGCTCCATATTTTGAAAGTTATTGGGGGGGGTTATATTAGACGAATGACCCTTAATAAAGTACTAGAATATTGCCTGGTACATACTGGGTGTTCTAAAATGTAGTTTCTGGCCCTGACCGGTGTGGTACAGTTGGTTGGCCACTGCTCCACAAAACGAGAGGCCGCCAGTTCAATTCCCGGTGGATGTTTCTCTCCCATAATGATGTTTCTCTCCCTCTTTTTCTCTTTCCTTCCCTCTCTTTCTAAAAACGAACAAATAAAATCTTTAAAAGTTTAATTTCTATTTCCCATGTTCTCCTCTTGGGTTTTAATCAGAAATCTGAAGACACCAAAATGGCTTTTTCATTTGTGTGGGTAGATTTGCTCTGCTGATGAATTGTCTGCATTTCACACACACTTTAACAGCTCCAGGGTGTCTGCAAATTAGAGCCCCTTATCACTCATTAGCACCATTGCAGGGAAGCCGATAAACTTCGACTCTTACTTAGCCTTCTAACAGAGCTGGGGAAACCTCCTTTTTTTTTTTTTAATCCTCTGAATCCTAACCTTACGGTTTCACTCTAACCTGGGGGCTTAACTTATCTTCTGTTGAAAGGGGTAGTTTTCCCTTACATGGAAACTGTCGGGCTCTGAGTATGCGTAGTGAGACTGAGAAACAGCCCTGCCTGCTCCACCTCAGACACAAGGCAGGAGTCTCCCCCACCCTCCCCTCCCACTGCGGTCGATGAGGCTTTGATGACCAGGCAGCATATTAACACTTTAGGTGGCTATTGTACACTCCGTACCGTAAAGATTTAGAAGTTGACAAAATGCCACGAATGCCATTGTGTGAAGTCAACCTCATGTTTGTTTTACCTACTGTGCATCACAGTACACTTCCTGAGAGCTGAGAGTTTGTGTTATTTTGACTAAATCTGGACAAATATGCATAAAATATGTTTTCAACAGATATTTCACTTAAAAACAAAGGAAGGTTTGTGTCTTTAGATTGCCCCAGAACCTGAGGGCTACTGAGAATTATAAATAAATTTGGCTTCACAGGCTTGCAGTCATAAATGACATTTTTTTAAATGATGGAAGGGGGGCGATTTGAGTCGTACAGGAACCTTCCGTTTAACTCCCCTCCTCTCAAATATGTCCAAAATTTAAAGAAAGCTCCTCTAAATATAACTCAGTTGAAAAGGCGCTTTTGATTCTTAGTTATTGGAGAAAGACCTGTTTATTTATACCATTGCTTTGTTTTCTTAAAATTGATGCAGATGGAACATGGGACCGGCCCCTTTAAAATCCTATGTTTTATCACTCTCCAGTTGATGGGCGCAATCCAGCATGAGGAAATTAGAAACAGCTGGGGTGGACACAATACCTTCTTTTCAAAAGACAGTTCACAATTACTGGAGAAAAATAGAGATGGCACCAGAACAGCATACCTCAAAATGTTTTTCTGGACCATCAGCATCGCCTGGGAACTTATTCGAGATGCAAATTCTTGGGCCTTACTTGACCTACTGAATTAGAAATTCTGGGGATAGGGGCCAGCATCTGTGTTTTAGCAGCTCCCCCAGCCCCCAGGGACCCCAATACACAGGAAGGGGTTAAACATGAGACCTGGACCAGTGGTAGAAAGAGAAGGAAACTCACTTGAAAGGCCAGAGGCCAAACAGGAGTGATTGGAGGGACAGTTAATGATCAAAAGTAACCACAAAAGGTGCTAATCAGGTGTTTAACAGCTATACTCAAATGTGCATCTATTTCTAAATCTGAAGTTAAAAGGCAGACTATAAACAACTTCTAAGGAGACTGGAAAATAGAAGGCAGACACAAGCAGCCAGAGTTAGGAAAGATGTTGGTCACAGAGTAATAAGAAGAGTAATATAGCTTGTATTTAGGTTATTTTTTCTTTTAAGACAGTCTGTATAGTTATTTTCACATTAATAACCCAGACATGTAATTAAGTAAATGCATCTCAGTAAATTATTAAACTGTATTAAGAGTACATTTTTGCTTCCTGTATGAGAGTAACTTGTAGCAGGCAAATGGTCCTCCTGAGAAAGACTAGAAAACCTGCATAAAATATAAAAATCACACATTTGAAGGCTTCCAAGAGCTCTCTAAGCAGGGAGATCCTGGAAAGAAGGGAGCTCATTGAAGGAAGACTAACTTTGGCATTCAAGTTTCCTCCACCACCACCCAGCAATTCCACTCTTGAATACACGCCCACTAGATATGCAGACATGAGTGCACCAAAAGGCATGTGCAAGGTATTTCGCAAAGTTGACTATTTGCAATAGTCCCAAACTCAAAGCTACCCAATGTCTGTGAACCACAAAGCAGATGAACAAATCGTGGTATATTCCCACGTGGGCTGATGAGAATGAACTAATTACAGCTCCATGCATCAACATGGATGAATCTCACAAATATAACATATCCTATTTATATAAGCTCAAAATCATGCAGACATATATATGGTATTAGAAATGAAGCTAGTGGTTACCTCTGAAGGTGGCAGAAAATGGGAGAAGGGTGAGGGGTCCTATGGATTCTGGTCACAGATTCACTGCTGAAGTCTGTGTTGTGTGTTTGGTTTGTGGCAATTCAGCTGCTGAGCACTTGTGACTTGGGCAGTTTTCCATATGCATTTTGCAGTTTTATAAAAAAAAACTCTTACTGGAGTATATGTGTCAAGAAGAATATTTCTTTTATTGTTTCTCTGTCATCTTTTTTGGAGTAGGTTCATTAAATGTGTCTATGTCATCTCATAGAGGCACCAGGAATCAGCTGCAAGTAACCAGACAGGAGAATGTGGTCATTAGGAATCTCAGATCAGGGAGTAGACAGGCCCGAGGGTGAATTGCTGTGTGGTTTTGAGAAGCTCTCTAACCCAAGTCACATTTTCCTCATCTCTGAACAGAGGGCAGTCATTAGAGTAGCAGCTACTTGTAGAACCGAGTGAGGATTAAATGAGGGACTCCCTCTGAAGTAAGCACATAACTGCAGGGTCCTGGTTGGGATGGGGCTGGTCTAATGGCTGTGAGTAAAGGTCAGATAGCTAAGAAAGATTGAAAAAAGGCTTTCTAAGATACCTGTTTCTGTGACTACACCTTTTTTGAGTACCAGAGATGTCATGGTTGTTCACCTGGCAGAGCGGGTATTCCTAAGAAAACAAACCAGATATGTTTTATGAGAGAGGAAGATGGAGAGAGGGAGAGAGAGAAAGAAGAAGGAGGAGGTGGAGGAGGAGATGATGACATGCCATCATCATCATGATGACTGGAACTCTGTTTAATAGATGGCCTGGGGTCATGGAACTTGATAAAAATATCACTTGTGTGCTGGGACAGGCCAAGTGTTGAGAAATTAAAACTCTCTGGGGGAATTTCAACCAATGGCTGATGGGAATTGGTGGGTTCTCCCTTGTCCCTTGAGCAAGATAACACAGGCATGTCTACTACACTTTCTCCCATAGATGCCCAGTAGAACTGAACTCCAGTTGCCCACAATGGTAATTTACTTGACAGCGCAACCAACTTGGCTGCTTTTCCTTCCCTGTAGTGCTTTTCTGTCCTTCGCCAGTGTTTTCTGAGATCACCTTCTCAATACGTTGGATTCAAAACCTTGTCTCATTACCAGTTTCTGAGGGAATCTAAACTCAGTCAGTCTCTGCCCTTGTATAACTCCTGGTGCATTCTTAGTTGTTTGTTTTTCTTTTTCAGGGAACTTCTGTCAGCCAGCAGTACACCATGGCTGCCTTCTTTCTGAACACTGATTTTTTAAAATACTATGATTACCACCATCTTGCTGAGGTGCCTACACTGTACCCCACTGCTCTGAAAAAGACTTCTGTTGGCCACTCCCCAGGCCCACTGTGTGGCCCCATTGCCTTCCCTGCTCCAGGTCTCAGGAGTGGGACAGTTGTCACTGTGCTACTGAGGCAATGACCCTGTCACTTTACTCTCTTTCTTCATACCATGAAGATTCAATGAAACCAAAAACCATCTTCTACAGACTGTGGCCTTTTGCTGTCTCTCTCCATATCTCTCTGCTTGGCCAGAAAACCTCCCAACCACTAGTTTGTAGCAGAAGTATTGTCATTATTCACCTCCTCTGAAAGTTATGCTTCTTCCTTCCTCTCTCCTCAAGTTGGACATTCCACACTGGATCTGCATATTTTTTAAAGATTTTATTTATTTATCTTTAGAGGGGAAGGGAAGGAGAGAAGGAGAGACATATCAATGTATGGTTTCCTCTCGTGGTTCCCCTGCTGGGGACTGTCCTGCAACCCAGGCATGTGCCCTGACTGGGAATCAAACCGCGATCCTTTGGTTTGCAGGCTCGCGCTCAATCCACTGAGCTACACCAGTCAGGGCTGGATATGCATATTTTTATTGCTCCCTCTTCACTGGAGTCTCTGTCTTGGGCCAGAGTTAGTCCTTCTGCTTTTGGATCTTAGGCCTCGTGTGGAACCAGAGAGTTCCAAAGGAATTCTCCCATGAAGACATTGGAATGTTTCAATGTACGGGTTTATGCCAAATCTCTCGAAAAGAAAGAATCTTCTGTGTTCTGAATTTTTTTAGGATTTAACTTCATTTCTCCTTGTGCAGTATCGTAACACAAAGTAGAGTAAAGATGGCTTATAATTATCCACAATCATGAATAAAAAGAATGCTCTAAATATACTAATTAGTCTAATTAGAACCCATAAAAATTCCCCGAATCCTAGCTTATCAACATCCACCTCTGATCATAGAATTTTTCAGGGTCCTTTACCAGTAACAACAGTCACTCACTAGAGCTTCACTCCCTCTCTCTGGGCATGCTAATCCAGCCCAGAAACACGGATGAAGATGTTGAACAGGTGGTGAGGGAAGTTCAGGGGAGCATTATCCTGGCATCTCAGCCTTGAATGTGACCTCAAGGGCATATAGTCTAACCTGCATTCCTTTAGCGTAAAACATTTTGTATTCCAAAAGGCAGGGGAAACTTTTCCTGTGGTGGTATGGGTTGTAATCCTCCAAGGATGCTTCTAAGAATCACATTATTAAAATAGCTAAAGCAAAAGACTGCGATTCCCAAAGCCACTTAGAACACATGTAAGAAATGAGGCAGAAATGAGGTCATGTCCATAAAGGTCAGCTGCATCCCCAGATGTGTTCTTTACTTCAGCCCTCACCCACAGAGAGCCAAAGAATAGCTCGTCATGGGGAAAGTGCGGGAACCCATGCCCACATGTCTGTAGCAGACCCAGCACCTGGCCAGGCCTGGCAGCCGGTGGTGGCCCCACCCCTTGTTCTTTGCCAAACATTGTTCCTTGTACCTGGCCAGTGCCTGGGTTTTGCAGCCTCAGACACTTAACCACCTTTTCCAAAAGGACCTCACCCACTTTACCTCAGCCCCACCCCACCCCATCCCTTGGCTAGACCTGTAATTAGTGGACCTGAAAAGCAGCCTCAGAGATACCACACAGGGGCAGGGCAGCCCCCAGCAAGCAGCCCGAGTGTAAGATTTTTCTTTCTACAACATCCCTTTACTGTGGCCATCCTGCAACATCCACTTATTACCTCCCACCTGTTGTGTGTGCCAGCCAGGTCTGCCCCTCACACCTTTGTACCCCCAACAAGAGTGAAATAGAGCCCCCAGCCTGTGACCTGGTCCCTTGTCTTCTTACTCACTGGCTTTGTCCTCACACAAGGATCGATGTGTGGGCCCTCTCTTCCATCCTACTCTTCCCTCCCTGCCCCCCCAAATAGCCCCTTGCCACCCATTGGGCCTGTACCTGTGCACACTGCTAACCCCTGAGAGGGACAGAACCAGGGAAGAGACCCCTGCCCGTCTTGAATTCATGCTCAGGTCTGTTTGGTCTGGCCATCCTCAGGTCCCATGATGCCTAAGGTATGGTCTGGAAGGAGGGGTGTGGGTCCCTGGAGGGTATATCCACTTGGACCTGCAGATTCTTGCCCTGTGGAGAGGGGTGCAGCTAGAGAAAGACCAGAGTTGAGCTTCCTGAAAGGGGAGACCCAGGGCAGAGGCACCCACAACCTTGTCTAGGCTTATTACTGCTGCCAGCTTACTAAGGGGTTCCTGAGCTTCTCATGTTTTCCTTCTCACTGGAGTTCTTTGTGCTAGGTCCAGTCAAAGCTCTTCATAGCTCATACTTCCCTCTGTAATAAATATAACTTCTCTACTGGGTTGTCTAGAATCTGTACTCAGCCTGACTTCTGGAATTCTTTTCTTCCCATGCTGAACATTTTGTGATCAGCAAATAGAATCTTGGGGGACCCAGGGAGCAAAGGGGCATGAATTGAGTGGCTGCTGTGTCTTGTGAGAATGAGGAGGTCACCAGCCATCTCTCCTGGTCATCAGCTTTCCTGGTTTTGCTTCACTTTGTGAGTTCAATTTGGACAGGAATTTGAATGGGAAATCAAAGTCATCTGCCTTGTCTATGTTGCTGGTGCCAATATTTTCTTGTCTTTCCTGACAGTCAGTGTTTATCCAAATTCTGTCTTTCTCCCATGGGCACTTTAGCCATCTAGAAGTATAGCCTTCTATGACTGTAGGGACTTTGCTCTTCTTGCTGTTACTCCTGCCGTAAGAGCTGTGGTCCCCTGGCTGCAAAGGCATTGGCCATGGGTAAGGATGAGTTCCCCAGGACAGTGGGGCCAGACTCCTCTTGTCTCCCCAATCAAAGAAGCCACCCTGCCTCACTCTCCCACTCATTTCAGTGGTTCTAAAGGGGGGTGTTGTTGCTGCCCATAGTTTCTTCCCAGATCAATCACTGTTCTTCTCTGTCTACCCAGACAAGAGCCTATCCATCCTCATTACAGAACTCCATCCATGCTCCATCCATCACAGGAACTTTATACATTCAACAAACACAGCTTCAAATGGTGAAGCCCCTACCTTTTCCCCTTTTCCTCACCCATGCACTTCCCGATTGGTAGATATCCTGGGCTCCATGACAATGGACAAGAGGCCTGAGGTTCAGACTCAGTCTCTTTCATCTCCTTTCACCATGAATGTCCCATGAGTTGGTAAAGACCCGAGTTTGTGCTCTGAATGGTCTTCACACACTTCTATCATCACCATCATGTTAGGGGGCTTTAGGGGAAGAACTGCATTTTCTGGGCCACATTCACCTCTCACTATGCTGTCAGAAGGGACCAGAAAGTTCTATTGTCCCTTAGTTTCCCATGGGCAGAGATAGGAACCTCTCAGAACCTGGCTCCATGGAAATTCTCCTAGTTCTCACCCAGGTTTCAGCAGTGCTGGCCTCAGTTTCCTTCTACAATGAAGCTGGGTGCCCCAAGGTCTTCCCTCTCCCTTCTCTTGCTTTCCTGGGGAACATCAGATCCTGGCTTCTCTCTAAAACTGTCATTGATTGTAGGGGCACCAGCTAAATTCCAAGTACTCCCACAGTAATGACCTCTTGATCATCAACTGTAGCCGTGCATCAAAATGCTAACTTTCATTAAGATTAGAAAATGAAATCTCTTTTACATGACCTAAGGAGAAGGGATAACTGCAGTATGCCTTAATCTTCCTTCTGTGGAATGAGGATGATTGAAGTTTTTACGTAGCACAGGTTGCGAGGATGCAATGAGATAATGTGCTACCCTCAGCCAAGGGGCTTGATACACAGAAAGTGTTCAATGTATGCAAAATGCCTTATTGTCCTTCTTTTATTCATATTACTATGGCTGGAAGAGAAAATTGCTCTTCCTTAGGGAGAATCACAAATCCTCATATGGGTTCACTTCTCGTTATAGAGAATAATGAGGGAAAGCTTTCGCTTAGGATATAATTGTGACTGTGATGCAGAAAACCAGTAATTTAGAAGGTCCTGCTGAATCAACCAAATGATATGGGAACTGGTGCTGAAATGGGTTGCTGTTTTGTAATGCAGTATAATGGCTACACTTAGTGAGAACTCAGCAATGACCAGGTGCTTTCATAAGAACTTGATATGTATTAATGCATTTAATCTACACAAAAACTTTATGGAATATTGCCATACTATTATTACTTAAGGATGTGGACATTGAAGTACAGAGGGAATAAGCATGTTGACCAAGTTTACAGAACTGTGAGATTCGAGAGCAGGACTTAAACCTAGGGAGTCTGACTCTAGAGACATCATTTTCAATACCATTCTAGGTTGCAAATCATAGCCTAGAAGCCAGAGGGACAGATAGAGTGTATTTGTCTTCAAATGGAGGCTTCGTTCCATATTAGATTTTGGGAAATGTACTTCTTTCCTAATGCAGATCTAACTTTAGTATTTCTGAGGTACTGATTTGGGACATATTTGGTCTCATCACAGGACGACCTGAGGAATTCCTTCTTTGCCTTCTCTGATTGGCGGGCAGATCTTGAAGTGGACCAGGCACGAAGTCGCAGTGCCCACCCTGGGCTGCCCATCTCCAACCCCAACACTTCCTCCACCTTGTCCCTGACTGAATAACTCAGGCTTTGAGGAGGGTCCTGTTGGAGATGACAGGAACCCCAGATGTGGGGAGGATGACGACTTCAGAGCTAGAGCTGTTGGTTTGGGTTGAGGCTTGAGTTAGTTTAGTTTGAAGAAGGAAGCACTTCCTCTCAGGGAGCAGACTAGTGGGAGGGAGCAATACTGAGAACTCTGCTGGTGTATTTCCTGTTGACAATGGGAATGTCGTATAAACAAGATGGTTTAAACTTTTCTGAGTATCCACCAACCAATGATTGTTATTTGTTTTTTTATTCTACATAGTGTTTTATTTTCAGTTATAGTTGATGTTCAATATTATATTAGTTTCAGGTGTACAATCAGTGATGAAGCATTTATATGAGTATAACTTACAAAGTGATCACCTTGATAAATCTAGTGCCCATCTGACATTACACATAGTTATTATGTTATTGACTGTATTCCCTATGTTGTACTTTACATCCCCATGACTATCCTGTAACTACCAATTTGTACTTCTTAATCCCTTCACCTTTTTCACCCATCTCTCAACTGCCCTCCCATCTGGCAACCATCAAAATGTTCTCTGTATCTATAAGTCTGTTTCCATTCTGCTTATTTGTTTATTCTGGCCATTCTGGCATTTGTCATACTCTGTCTGACTTATTTCAGTCAGCATAATACCCTCTAGATCCATCTCTGTTGCTGCAAGTATCAAAAGTTTATTCTTTTTTATAGCTGAGTCATATTCCATTGCATATACGCACCACTTTGTCCATTCATCTATTGATGGACACTTAGGATGCTTCTTTACCTTGGCTATTGTAAATAATGCTGCAGTGAACATATGAATGCACATGTCTCTTTGATTTAGTGTTTTGGGTGTTTTTCAGATAGATACCCAGAAGTGAATTTGCTGGGTCTTTCTTTGTCACTTGTTATAGGCTTTGTTTTAAACTCTGTTTTGTCTGGTATAAGTATTGCTACCCCAGATTTTGTTTTTCATTTCCATTTTTATGAAATATCTTTTCTACCCCTGTACTTTCAATTTGTGTGTGTATTTCAATCTGAAGAGTCTCTTATAAACAACACATATAAGGGTCTTGTTTTATTAGCCATTCAGCCATGATATGTCTTTTGATTGAAATATTTAATTCATTTGTATTTGAAGGAATTGTTGACATGTGTGTATATATTGCCATTTTATTGTTCACTTTTCTTCTTGTTATTTTTCTTCTTTTTTCTTCCTCATTCTTTCTTCTTCTTCAAGAAAACCCTTTAACATTTCTTGTAATACTAATTTGTTAGTGATGAACTCCTTTAGCTTTTTATTTATTTATTAATTTATTTGCTCTGGAATGCTCTTTATCTGTCCTTCAATTCTAAATGATAGCTTTGCTGGGTAGGTTAATGTTGGTTGTAGATCCTTGCTTTTTATCACTCTGAATATTTTATGCTAATTCACCCTGGCCTGAAAAGTTTCTGTTGAGAAATCAACTGACAATCTTATGGCAATTCCGTTTATAGGCAACTGCTTTTCTCTTGCTGCTTTTAAGAGTCTCTCTTTGTCTTTAAACTCTGGGATTTTAATTATGATGTGTCTTGGTGAGGGCCTCTTTGGGTTCATCCTGTTCAGGATTCTCTGTACTTCCTAAACTGGTTTGTCTTTTTCCTTTACCAAGTTAGGGAAGTTTTCAGTCATTATGTCTTCAAATAGGTTCTCCATTCCCTGCCTTTCTCTTCCCTTTGTGGTACAGATGCAGATGTTGTCCCTTAAATTTTCCTCACTTTTTAAATTCTTTTTACTTTTGGCAGCTCCAATTGGATATTTTCTGCTACCTTGACTTACAAATCGCTAATTCAGTCATCTGTTTCATTTAACCTGCTGTTGATGTCTCCTAGTCTGTTATTCATTTCAGATAGTGTATTCTTCATTTCTGATTGCTTCTTTTTAATGGATCCTGTGTCCTTTTTTGTGCTCTTGAAGTTCTCTCTAAGTTCATTGAGCACACTTAGACCCATGGTTTTGAACTCTGCATCTGGTAGTTTGCTTGCCTCCATTTCATTTAGGTCTTTTTCTAGAGATTTTTCTTGTTCTTCCATTTGGGGCATGTTTCTTTGTGTGCCCATTTTGGCTGCCTCTTTGTGTTTATTTCTATGGTTTAGATAGATCTGCTACGTCTCCCAGTTTTTGTGGGGTTGCTTTATGTAGTAGGTGTCACATATGGCACAGTGGTGCAGCCTCCCAAGTTTCTTAAGCCCTTGGTGCACCCCGAGCATGTGGGCTGTGTTTACCCTCTTGTGGTGGGTACTTGATTGCTGTTGGCACATCAATAGAAGGGATTTACCCTCAGGCCAATCAGCTTCAAGGACTGCTTGCAACTACAGTGGAAGAGTACTGTGTAGGGGCTAACTGCACAGAGCAAAATTTGCTTCTGTGGGGCTCTGGTGCCCACTGAGTCCACCCCTTAATTGTGTTGCTTGTGGAGGTGGTTAGGTAGTGCTATGGTGTGGTCTAAAGCTGGTCAGAGGATGCTCTAGCTCTGGGGCCTCCTGACAGGTGCAAGATTAGGGCCACTCAGCATGAGCTCCAGAGCAATCTACAGATGTCTATTACTTGTACTAGACATGGAGATTCCTGCGAGAGGCCACACTGCAAACCAAGGCTGGCTGCTGCTAGTCCAGGGCCTGGGGCCATTTAGCAGGAGGTATGGGGCACGCTGAGGCCAGATGCTGCTTATTCGAGGTTTGTAAACCTTTGAGAGAATTCCAAAAGTCCACAGTATGATCCAAGACAGGCCACTAGTATAGAAAAGCCACTGAAAGTATCTTGAGTGGGCCTGCAAGTTGGGTGAGGTGGGGTCCCAGTTAATCAACAGGGCTGGGTGAACAGTTTTAGCCGGGTTGATGGAAACTCAGATATGGTGGTGCCAGCCTGCTAGCTCTGTTGGGAGAGGGCTCAGCAAAGGAGCAATGGCTTCTACCAGCACTTCTGTTTGGGAGAAAGCTGCCTCTCTTGCCCTCATCTCAAAGCCAGACAATTCAGTTCCTCAATAAATAGAATAGTAAGTAATTATGTAATGTGTTTGAAAGTACCATAAAAGTCCCTCTCAGTACTCATGCTCTCCATATGCCCTATTTCTCTCCACGTGAGTCATCTGTAAATGATTTTGAAGCCAGACACTTTCTTATTTAGCCACTGTGAATACCTTCTTCAACACATTGAAATGTGAGTAATTAGGTACATATATAGACAGATGCATAATTCCCAGGTAACCAAAAATGTAGATACACTGCTCCCTCCATTTGTTTATATGTTTGCTTATTGGAAGTGTAATATAAAACAGTGCACCAGGAATTAAGCAAGGGCATCTTAACAGATGAGTAACTGTAAGCAAGTTACTTGAATCTTTCAGGCTTCTATTTTCCTCCCCTGCAAAATGAAACAAGCGAGAAAGGTGCCTCTTACTGAGGGCCACTTAAGCTTATCCATTGCAATTTCTGCTTCTACTTTGCCACCTATGCCTTTGTCATTTCCTTTCCTCTTCCCTTAGCAGCTCCGCATAAGCAACATCTTTTGACTTTTCTGATTTTTTTTTTTCTAATCTTCACCTGCTTTATGAGCTTTCCCCTCTGGTGCCTTTTTCTCCCAGTAGATGGCAGTATTCAGTTTCGTTTTCCAATAGTGGTGCTTTCCTGGCTTGGAGGAAATTGTCCAGCTGCCTTTTCTGCAAAGCGTGTGTCCTTTTTTCCTTAGAGGTGATCATGGAGGAGGAAATCAAGGGAGGAATTGATGAGGGATGAGAAGCTTCTTTCTGAAACGCTTGGGGAGGCCAAGCAGTATCACCTTGCTTCTCAAGGAGGTTTATTTTATTTTGTTTTATTTTATATTTTATTTGGGGTTAGAGATAAAACAACTGCCCTTGATATTTCAAAGAGTTATTCCAACTTATTTGATCCTCCCACTCTGTGAGGTAGATAATACAGATCTCATTTATCTCATCTTGAGCCCAGAAGTTGTAGTAGGGTGATGAATCTGGCTGCTGTTGTGGGAAATAGTCAGGAGTAGAAACAAGAGGCTATTGCAGTGGCCTAGGCAAGAGATGGTGGTGGCTACAGGCAGGTGTGAATCCCCGTGGATAGGAGTGGTGTGGCGATGGACAGAGGTAGAATGGGCCCGGCTTGTTACCTGGAGAACCAGAGTCTCCTCGAGCACTGCTATGCAGTAACCTCTGGCAGTTCTCTCAGTTTCTCTGGGCCTCTGAAGTCTCTCCACGCTCTAGGATTCTATGGAGCTGTGAAAAAACATTGGTCTATGTGTGGCTTCTGAACTCCTTGACAAGGGACACACTGTTGGTCGGTGGTAGAGTGAGAACTGGAAGTCAGGTCTCCAGTGGGTGTTTGACCTCCCACTGACAGCATGGCCTGAGAATGTCTATTTCAGCACTCAAGCTACTTTTCTGCTCAGCGGAAATCTCACAGAGGAAAACCAACCCATGTAACAAACCAAAGCAGGTGGTTCTTGTTGAAGGAGGGCAGAGTCTTGAGGCCTCTCACTCTCGGGACAGCTAATGGGCCTTCAGCCTTCGAGTGCTATGCTCTGACCTGTGTTACTTGAGGGATTCTGGGGTCCGTGACACTGGTGTTTCTCCAGCTGCCTTGGGAAGAGTTTTCAGGGAGGAGAATATCACGGAGGTGTGGAGGGATTTTATCTGGGGTAGCAGAAACTGTCTGGGTGTGGGTTATATTAGGGTGGATGGTGTCACACTCCAATTTTAAAACCTTTTATAGTTCTTAATCACCTATAGGATCAAGTTCTGACTTGTTAGCATAGATAAAGGAGCTTCATAAGCTGTCCCCCTGTGACTCCTCCAACCCTGGAAGGCACACTGTGCTCCTGGCATTCTTGAAGATGTCATGCCCCTCAACACTCCTACTCACTCTGGAAAATGCAGCTCTGAAACTTTCCTTAAGCAATACCCCTGGCAAGCATTTATAGCATTTTGTACACAATTCTGTTATAGTTTATATCACAGTGTTTGTTTTCTCATGAGCTACCTCCCTTGTTTGTGACTTGCTTGAGAACAGAGGCCATGTCTTACCCGTCCTCAGAAAATCAAGCATAGTGTCTGATCCAAAAGCAGGTCTTCCCTATGCTGAATCAAGGAATAGCAGGGGATGTTTGGGGTTGAGTTATGTACTTCAAGGAGAGGAGAGAATGCTACAAGGAAAGAAGCTAAGAGATTAGAAATTTATTAAAGGGAACTACACCAAATACAGCCCCTTTGCCTCACAAAAAGTATATACATATATAGTTAACCAAAATGTTGAATGTAAACTAGCTTAGTAACAAGGACATTACATGGTTTGTTGTTTGTAAATGACCTTGTCAGAGTTCCTTTACAATCCAGGGGCCTGCAGTATAACCAAGAATATTAGAAGCCATAAATTCAGCCTACATGATAATTCAACCATGACAGTCACCATCCTTTTTGGGGAAAAAATAGTCGTGGCCACATTAATTATGAAAATGGGATTGTAGTATAAACTCAGACCTATTTAAAGAAAATGAAGTACTTTATTGCACACTAATAGCACCAATGCATATGCAAATAATATGTAAGCTTTATTTACATTTCTACATTTAATCACTTGTTTGTTTCTTTTAAAGTAACTCAGTATTTTTTTATTGGAGCTTTTTATTATTTGTCCAACTGCTCCGAATAAATTCCTGTTATGGTTTTACTTGTATGATCAAGGATGATTTTGAGGAAATGACTTCTTGGCTAATGTTACAACAGATGTTGTATTTTCTGTACCCAACTTAGAAATTGAAACAGAAAGAATAAAATAAAAAGGAAGAGAGGGAGACTAGGGGGTAAGAAAGGAAGAAGGAAAGGAAGGAAGGGAAAGAAAAGAAAAAAGAAAAGAAAAGAAAAAAGGAAGGAAGGAAACAAACCTTGTTTGCAAGTAAGAACAAACTTTACAACCATCAGCAACAATTTACCCCCAAATATATACAGACTTATAATCTTCTTTCATTAAGTCTATAGAAATTTAGAACATTACAAAGGATATTAAACATTTAAAAAGTGCACCTCAAAGTGTATGCATACACATGCACATTCTCCAAGTCCACACATGCCCATAACTACTGCTACCATTAAATAATATGCATTCAAAAACTACCCTAGGGGCATGCAGAATTTATCACTCTTCCCTTTAAACTAATTGCCTTTTCTTCATACTTTTTAATGCCTGTGCCTAACCTTGGTTCACGATCTATATGTAAAATAAAGTTGACCTTTTTTGCCAAAAAATATAAAAATAACTTCTCTGGTCCCCAATAAATAAATGTCTCAAATACCGGTCAAGGCCGCTCAAACTACCTGCAAATAGTTTTCAGTAATCATTTCAATAATATTATTGATCTGGCAACATTTGTAACTAGCTCATTGACATTTTCTAATTACTACTTTTTTTGCTTGTATAAATCACCCTCATAGAGTTTGACAGAAATTGGCACTAACAACCTGATTAGTGCTAGACAGGACTGCTTGGGAAAGGGATTCTTCAGAATAGCTGATTCATTTCTCACCTCCCAAGCCGCATTAGTTCCCTCAGCCAAGTAAAGCCTTATTTACAAGGATCAAGGAAAATATTGTGTATACATAAATCAACATGGAGGTTAAAAGCATAATTATAGATTCCTATTCTAGCTCTAGGGAAGTTCGTAAACTCTTTTTTGAACCCAATTTTTACCACATGTGAAATTAGAGAAATAATAGCTTCTCCTAAAAAAAAAAACAAATGAAGATTAAAGGAGCTAGTCATGCACCTGTGATCAGTTTTCAACACAGGACATAAGCTCCACTGCTGAGAAAACCACCCACCAGCAGCAGTGACACTCAAGGCATGAGCCAGAATTGCTGGACAGCTCTGTATTCCTTATTTGTGAAAAGGCAGATAATTCAGATGGGGAAAAATGTTGCTATCTTTACAGCTGAAACAACTTTTTACATTGACGTAGGTGCATAGGTGCACAGTGTAGTAAAAATATTTCTCGTGATTGCCAGCTAACAGTTACATAGTATCCACCAACTCCTCGTATATGTATTGTTACAATAGAGAGGCTGACTGTTGCACATGAGCTCTTGGTTCATCGAGGTCCCCAACTCACACCTTCAGTCTAATCAGGCATGTCTGTTTCAAAAACATTCCATGCTCATTCACTTGTACTGCTTTCCCCTTTAGCGTGCCCCTTTTCTCCCTCCACCTACCAAATTCCTTCTTATTCCTCTTGAGTTCACCTCTCACCCCCAGCTCTCACAGAGAAGCTTCCATTATTGCCCTGCCTGTTGATAGTCCTTTTCTCTGAACTGTTGCCAAGTCTGGCATGTGATCAGAGTTTGAACGATATAGATATGAACCTTTCAGAGACACATTGAGCTGGAAGGGGCATTACAGAGCATCTAGTCCAACTCCTTTGTTTTGTAGATAAAGAAACTATACTCCAGAGAGTGAGGGCATCTCTCCAAAGATCGCTCAGGGTGAGTAGCCAAGTTGGGATGAGGATCCTGGCTTCTTGACTCCTAGTTTGTATCTTTTGCCACTCTGCTAGTCAGATATTATGCTGCTGACCACGTTTCGTAGTTCTTCCCAATCTCTCTTCTTGGCTGTAAAATTGTGTTTCATGTATTTTGACCCTGCCCTTTCCATTGGAATATAGCTGCTTTTTTATTATTTGAGTGTAAATGTATGTCACATTAATCTTAAGGTATGGCTTAAATCATCCCTAGTCTTTCTCAGTTTGTCGATATTCAGGGAGAAACATAGGGGATAGGCTGCCAAACTACATTCCTTCCAAAATGGCAAATTTGTTATTTTCTCTCTTCTTCACATAGTATTTTACAAATACTAGGTCTCCTAGAAGGTATCCAGCTACAGGGTATGAAAAATAGAGACATTTATTGAAGTAGATACGAGAAACATTGTACATAGGACAATGACAGCTCAGTCCCCTTCAAAGTGGCACCTTGGGACCTCGCACAGTTCTCCGAATCGCCATCAGCTGCCCTGTCCTGTTTTCCTGAATCTCATTGGTAGTCTGAAATCTCTTCCTTTTCAAAGGTGATTTTAGTTTTGGGAAAAGCCAGAAGTCACAGGGCACCAAATCTGGGCTGTAGGGGTACTGAATCACCTGGGTGATTTGATGTTTCACCAAAAAACTCTGCATGAGACATGATGCATGAGGGAGGAGTGTTGTCCAGATGAAGCTGCCAATCACCTGTTGCCCGTAGCTGCAGCCTTCTGAATTATCCAAATAGTTTCCATGGAAGAATGTTCAAGGTTAATGCAAAAATGGATGCAGATTCTTTGCTCTCCTCGCTCAGTCATTTTGAATGCTAAGGCCACACAGTACATGTGCTCATTCGATGGTGTCTACCGCCCCCACTGACTAGTACAGTGAAGTTGTCATTGTTCCAGCATGTGCACTGCAGTCTGCTCTCCTTGGCTGCCAGGTTACATTGATGTTGCACAAACCACCCTCATTATATTAACAGTGGCTGGACTTTCTCTAGACGGGCCTCATTGTATATGCTTACTTTTACAGACTGTATACTCTGCTGATAATCAAAGTGTACATGAAGAATTTACCTGTATCTATACTTCTATGCAGTGCACACAAATGCATCAAGTTCATTAAACATATGCATGTTTAAAATAATTCCTACTTCAAACCTCAGTTGCAGGACACACTAATAAAAAGGGATCTAGATGCTTCAAAAATGTCAATAGTGCTGAAGACAAATATACACCAAAAAGAAACCGTTTCAGAGTCCGTAGCCTGTTCCTGAGTGTCATCAAAATAAGCTACTTAAAATACAGATTCCTGGGCCCTATTGTGATTTCTACTAAATCAATTCTGAGAGCATGGCCAGGAGATCTGTATCTCAAAATGATTTCTAGATGATTTCCAACAGCCAGATTTGGTCTAACCCAGTGGTGGTAGTGGTACTTGGCTTGGGAATCAGAAGCCCCAGATGCTACCCATGGCTCTGCTATTTATTACTTACTATTGAAAAATTCTCAAGTAATTTGGACTTCAGTTTCTTCATCTATAAGACAGAGGACTTAGACAAGACCATATCTAAGTTTCCTTCAAGTAGTAATGTTTGTAGATTCATGAATCCTTTTGTTTATTGCAAAGAAAGTCGTGGTATGAATGAGAGACACTGCTAGTAATATGCTCTTGATAAAGAATGTGCTCCCGGGGCCGCCAACTCTGACATGAAATATCTCAGGGTTACTTCATCTGTATACACAGCAGCTGAGGCTCTGGGATCACGGCTCCGCAGCTCTCTTGTCAGAGGCTGCCTGTGAACTTTAGTGTTTCTGACCCAGCACAAAGACAGACCGTATAAATGTTCAGGACTGCCACCTGTGACCCAGGCTCAGAGAATTTTCAGGGAAAACTCCCTTGCTTGCAAGTTGGGTTAACATGTGAAACCACAATGTGTTCACGGCAGACAGTGAGTAGAATGGAATGCTAGGAGAGATGAGCCAAACTGATTGACTGGCATGTGCGGGGGATAAATTCTGCTCCAAATATAGGCAGCTCGGTGCCTTCTCCTCCCTGCTTCGCTTTATCTGAACATGGCAAAAACTATTTCCATGAGATGTATTTCCCAGAGCTTACTAACCAGTTGCAGTTAATGGCTCCAGACCGATTAGTTACTTTTATCTCTAAAAATCCCAGGTCTTAGGAAATGATTTTTCAGCACTCACCATCATGCCAAGCATCTTGTCTCTGTCTATTTTACACCAGGTGATTGAATAAAAAGGGTAAGGGGGAATGGGGGAACACAGAAGCGGGAGCTCTTGCCCTTGTCTGCACTATTGAGTCATCACCATAACGTGCCAGATTTCTCAAATAAGTCTGGTCATGTTCGCATTCGGCAGTAAAGGAGGATGCTCTGTATGACTCGCACGAGGACACGAAATGCCAGCGGGATCCATATAATCAACGTCCTGACTTGTGCCAAGAAGGGTGGGTGGAGTCGTGTGCCACATGCAAGGGATTCCTAAATGTTTACTCTAATTTGCTGCCTGGTTATATTTGACTTCTGTGGGTTGGCACAGCAACCATTCTGTTTAATTCTGGCTCTTCTAATTGCAGGAAGAATAGTCAGGGGCTTTTTAAATAATGTTTTTTTTTTTTTAAAGTTGTTTGGGGTCATTGTTCCTTCTCCTTTAGAGTAATTGTTGAACATAGTGTTGTGGTTAATAGCGCAGGCTTCAGAGAAAGATAGGTTTGGATTTCAGTTCTGGGTCATGCTCCTAAGCTGTGCCCGACTTCTCCATACTCTGCTTCCTTCATTTTCATAATGGGGATAATTAACAGCACCTGCTTCATCAGGTGTAGGGAAGATTAAGTAAGTCTGATTTATATATGTGAGTACTTAGCATGATGCCTGCAGCAGAGCAAGCACTCAATAAATGTGACTGCTCTAGAAGCACTTGTTCACTATTTTGAGTTGAATACCTGTGTATCCTCCTGGATAGCTCAGTTTTTCACTCTTACGTGCAAATGACCTTATCTACCCAACAGTCAGAAGAAGTGGAGACTTGCAATGTCCAGTCCATTCTAATCTATTAATTAATTAAGCCATTTCATCTTGAGAGTAACATTTCTGGCCCTGATCAGAATTTTAATTGAAAGACTATGGCAAAATACCTTTGACTATGTGCTGCTGCATCCTTGAGTTGTAAAGATCTGCAAAAAACGATTTTACTTCTGTGCTCTGTAAAACCATGCTCAATGCTCCCTCTCCTAGACCAGTTCCTGTTACACTTCCATGTGGTCAGGAATCACTGGGGGATATTGTTAGAATGCAGATTCTGACGCAGCAGGTCTGGATGGAGCTGTGACTGTAGTTCTTTTTTTCTTTTTATCAAATATATTTTATTGATTGTGTTATTGCAGTTGTCCCATTTTTATCTCCTCATTATTCCTCTGTGCCCTTTACCCACCTCCTATCAGCATTCCCCCACCTTAGTTCGTGTCCATAGGTTGTACATATAAGTTCCTTGGCTTCTCCAATTCCAATACTATTCTTAATCTTCCTGTCAATTTTCTACCCGCCATTTATGTGGCTTATTCCTGTACCTTTTTTCCTATTCTCCCCCATTTCCCTGCTGATAACCCTCCATGTGATCTCCATTTCTGTGCCCTGTTCTAGTTGTTTTTGTTTTTTAGCTTTGATTGTTGATAGTTGTGAGTTTGTTGTCATTTTACTGTTCATAGTTTTGACCTTTTCCTAGGGCTTGGTGATGATGAACTCCTTTAACTTGACCTTATCTGAGAAGCACTTTATCTGCCCTTCCATTCTAAATGAAAGCTTTGCTGGATAAAGCAATCTTGGATGTAGGTCCTTGTCTTTCATGACTTTGAATACTTCTTTCTAGCCCCTTCTTGCCTGTAAGGTTTCTTTTGAGAAATCAGCTGATAGTCTTATGGAAACTCCTTTGTAGGTAACTGTCTCTCTCTTTTTTTTTTTTTTGCTGTTTTTAAGATTCTCTTCTAACCTTTAATCTTAGGCAACTTACTTATGATGAGCCTTGGTGTGTGCTTCCTTGGGTCCAATTTCTTTGGGACTCTCTGAGCTTTCTGGACTTCTTAGAAGTCTATATCCTTTGCCGGATTAGGGAAGTTCTCCTCCATTGTGTTCTCAAATAAGTTTTCAATTTCTTTCTCTTTCTCTTCCCCTCTGGCACCCCTACAATTCAGATGTTGGAACACTTAAAGTTGTCCCAGAGGTTCCTAAGCCTCTCTTCATTTTTTCTGAATTCTTGTTTCTTCCTTCTGTTCTGGTTGAATGTTTATTTCTTCCTTCTGTTCCAAATTGTTGATTTGAGTCCTGGTTTCTTTCCTGTCACTATTGGTTCCCTGTACATTTTATGTTATTTCACTTTGCATAGGCTTCACTTCTTCCTCTATTTTGTGACCATCTTCAGTCATTTCTGTGAGCAACCTGATTACCAGTGTTTTGAACTGTGCATCTGATAGGTTGGCTATCTCTTCATCAGTTAGTTCTATTTTTTCTGGAGTTTTGATCTGTTCTTTCATTTGGGCCATATTTTTGGTCTCCGCACACCTGTTATATGGTAAGAGGAGGAGCCTTAGGTATTTGCCAGGGCAGGGCAAACTATGTTGCTGTGTTGTGGCACTGTAAGTTGGGGAGGAGTCTGAGAGGGAACAATTCTACTTGCTTAGCTCTGGGCCAGCTTTCAGTCACTTTCCCTGCTACCCATAAGCAAATTGGGCCCTTCTGGTGCTGATTCTTGTGTGGGTGGGTTTGTGTACATTCTAGGACCATGTGGAGCTCTCCAACAAACTCTTCTGTGAGTCTTGGAGTTTATTCTGCCACTGCAACCCCCACAGGTTTTTTCAGTTAGAGGTTTTGAGGTTTTATTTCCCCACACTGGAACACTGGGTTGCTCGGTCTGTCTCACTCCCCAGTTCTTCCTTACAGTTTATCTGTATGCAAATGTGGGACCTCCTGGTCTGCTAGCCACCACCTTGCCTAGTTCTCCAGCTGCCATCTTCCTGCAAGTCCTCTCCACCCTGGCTGCCCATCTTCGCCTCTCCTACCAGTCTGGATAAATGTTTCTTCTTTGTTTGGTTGTTGGACATTCATATAGTTCAAATTTCAGCATTTCTGGTTATTTTTTGTTTTTAAATTTGCCATTGTCCTTCTTTTGGTTGTAAAAGGAGGCAAAGTGTATCTACCTATACCTCCATCTTGGCCGGAAGTGATGACTCTGTATTTCTAACAAGCTCCTGGGTGATGCAGAGTTTGTTCCAAGAATCATGCTTGGAATAGTGAGATTTTGGCTGCTTGGTTGGACCTGATGCAGGAACCTGCCACATTGTCCTGGGGTAGGCCAAAGGCTGGTGGAGTGGCACTAGCCCAATGCCCACTTTATGGGTAATTTTATGTGTATGTGAGGGCTGGAAAGAGGATATGGAATATCTAGGACAATGATTCTCAACCCCAGATGCATATCAGTATCATTTGATAAGCTTTAAAAAGGTACTCTAAAATACACACCAATCTAACTAAATAAAAAAGTATGGCGGGGGGGGGGGTGTCAAGCATTTAAAAAAGTACCCTAGATGATTGTAATGTGCTGTCAGAGATGAGTATCACTGTACTAAGACAGTGATTTTCCAACTTCAGCATGCTTCAGATTTACCTGGAGGGTTTTCTAAAAGATTGCTGGAACCCACTCTCAGATTCTGATTCCCTAGATCTGCAGGGAGGACTGAGAATTTTCATTTCTAAGTGCCCAGGTGAAACTGATGCTGCTGGTGTGTGTACCATACTCTGAGAACCTCTCCTCTAGTTTATTCTGGGATAGGCAAAAGTAGGCTTACAGTTGCTCAAATGGAAAAATACATGCAGGTTA
The DNA here is from genome assembly GCF_014824575.4 of Sturnira hondurensis. Taxonomy (NCBI): domain Eukaryota; kingdom Metazoa; phylum Chordata; class Mammalia; order Chiroptera; family Phyllostomidae; genus Sturnira; species Sturnira hondurensis. The sequence continues at coordinate 5,118,323 of NW_028080032.1, read as the reverse complement.
TGATTATAATAATATAATAATAAACTCTGTTTCATATACTCACAACTGTAGACCTACTTTTGTCCATTCCTGTAGAAAGTACTTTGCTCATTCATTCATTCATTCATTCAGCAGATAAACATCATAAAGCATTGAACAAATGGTCCTTAGTAGCTTAGAAAAGGAATATGCAGCTGGTAAGCAGGCAGCACTGGACACATTCAGAAACACACAGGAGAGACACTGATCCCAGGAGATGGCGTCCAAGTGGATACTTTAATGATGAGTTAGAATTAGTCACAAGGTAAGTCTGTGATGGGGGAGAAGGGCAGGACAGGGAGGCTGTCAAGCAGCAGACCCTATGTGTTGAAGGCAGGCTGAGTGCATCTGGGCTTATCAGTAGAGAATCTGGTGCAATGAAGGGTGGGGAGTGTTTGACAGTCAAGGCTGGGGAGATAAGCAGAAGCCAGATCACAAAGAATTTTGTGTGTCATTCAAATTTTATTACAAGTTTAGCAGGGTGCCATGGAAGGGTTTTAAGTAGGAAGGTGATGCAGTCAGTATTCCTTCTTGAAAATATTTTGGGCACAGGGTGGAGGATGGAATGGAGTGAGGGGACAGAGACTGTTTAGGTGGAAGGAAGGCAATGCTATTATGTTTTTAAAATGTTTACTGAAAATCATCTTTGTGGCCTTTTTCAGAGACAGCCAGATGTCACCCTGGTCACCTCCATGTATGAAGTCTGGAATGGGCATAGGAGAGTAGGGAGAGAAGAGCAGAGCCCCGTAATTGTGGGTACAAAGGGGTGGGTGTGGAGCACATACTCAAACATTTGGGTTTAGACCAGAAATGAAAAGAGAGAATTTACTTTCAATTCAGTATTATCTGGAATGTATTTTGAGGAGTTATTAGCCACTTCAGTAATACTTAGCAATAAATTCTTGCTCCAATGCTGTAGTCCCAAAATCATTTGAGCTTGAAGATGGTTGGTTGAGGTGGATGTACACTTAGGAATGCAGCCAAGTGAATATAAAAGGTGTCATCTGGGTAGTCGGGCAGTTGCCCATCCTAATGCCATTCTCATCCATGGTCATACCTAATGTTCTTTCTGAGTCTCTTCCAAATATGACCAAAGGGACACAGAGCTGAGGGGTAAAGAAGATCAACTTGTCTTCCTTCCTCATTTCACAAAGGAATAAGAGTAGTGTACACTTCTCTGTAAGGGTGGAAAACTACGATAGCACCTGGTCTTTCTGACATTTGTGTGGATGTACAAACTCCCAAAGCACCACATTATTTTGAAATTAGAAATTTCTGAACAGATGGAGGATTCAGAGCTATTACAGTTAAATGCTAAGGAAATATTTATCGATGTCAGAATACTTTAAATGATGGCTTTCTCTGTCCTAAAATATGTTCCAGCCATCAAGTTAGCCACTGAAGGAAATCCCTCAGAATTTCTATTGCTTGCTCCATTCCCAGTAGCAATGACTACAAATAGACTTTTAAGTTGCTCTGGAGACAAAGATGTTTTATGTTTTTCAGCAGTTGGAAGGACAGGTGCATGTATTGGTTTATGGATTTATTTATACTGTACATATTTGATGTATACATTAGGTTGTTAGGATGCACAGCAAGTGCTATGGGATAGGCTTCCATCACTCCAGTTTTACAGAAGAGAAAATGACATTTGTAGAAGGTAAGTATGATGTCTAAGATGACATGGCTGGTATGCCAGAATACTGGGTTAAGACCTGCCTGACATCAGACCTTCTAAGCAAATTTAGTTCATGGCACTAAATTCTATTTGCAGTCACTCTATTTGGAGAAAACTAAAACTAAATTCAACTGTTGCCTGAGGTTCTTCAATTGAGAGAGAAACGAAACCTGGACTACAGTGAGAAGCTACAACTCGCCACAAGTTTGGATCTGTTAAGGCAGGACTTTCTTGTGTTTCGAATCTCATCCTTGATCTTCATTTTAGTCACATGGAATGATGCCTTAAAGGCTACACCCCAATTGGGGGTGTCCTCTTAAATGGACCTATAATGCCTCCTGAGCTTTAAAGTCACCCTGAAGCAGAGTTTAGCAAAGAGGAAATAATCACTAGTCCTTTTTAAGCTTTGATTTTGAGTACATCTGGCATTAAAGTTATCTTCCCATATCTTCTCACCTTGGAGACACACACTTTTTTTTGCCTGGATTCCTCCTCCTCATTGAGCCCATGGGGCTTAAAACTACAATATGTTGTTCATCAGAACCCTGAGTGGTAGGTGTTTGAGTAGCCACCCACTTTGTGCTTTCTTATGTATTTATTCCTACTGGGATGTCATTGGGCAAGAACATAAGGTGCATTTTTTTGTTTATTTGTTTTTTTCAATGCATACAAAAGGATTCAGTTTATTTAAGGTATATTTCTCAGTCACAATGGAATTAAAGTAGACTTAATCACAAACAAGATCCCTGGAAAATTCCCCAGATATTGGAGACAAATAACATACTACTTCTTTTTTTTTTCCATTCACAATTGCTTTATTTTTTAAATAATTTTTTATTTAATTCTTGTTCAAGTACAGCTTTCTGTCTTATATTCCCAACCCTGCCCACCCCCCGCCCCATGTTCCCCACCTCCCTCCCATTTATAAGGTGCATTTTGGCTTTCCTTTCTCCATTGTGAGTTTTTGGCTCCTTTGTCAGAAATTATTTGCCCATATACATGTAGTTTTATTTCTGGACTCTCTATTCTAATACCTTGGTTAGTGTGTCTGTTTTTCTACCAATACCAATCTGTTTTGATTATCATTGTTCTGTAGTACAATTTGAAGCAAGGTAGCATGATACTTCCACCTCCATTCCTTATTCAGAGGATTGCTTTTTGTGGCTTTACACAAATCTGATGATTTTTTTGGTCTATTTCTTCTCTTTCCTTTCTATTGTATTTATTGTGGTGACACAGTTAAAAATGTTCTATTTATTTAAAAATGTCTTTAGGGTTTTGATGAGGATTCCATTAAAGGTAAATATTGCTTTGGGTAATATGGATGTTTTAACTACCTTGATTCTTCCAATCCATGAACATGGAATATATTTCCATTTCATTGTGTCATTTTCTATCTTTTAATGATGCTTTGTACTTTTCAGTATATAGGTCCTTCATATCCTTTGTTAACTTTATTCCTAGATGGAGCTCCTAGCCAAGATGGAGGCATAGATAGGTAAGTTTTTCTCCCTTCACAACCAAAAGAAGGACAACAACCAATATAAAAAAAGGAAATAACCAGAATTGCCAGAAAAATCAAACTGTATGGAAGTGTAACAACCAAGGAGTTAAAGGAACATTCATCCAGACTGGTAGGAGGTACAGAGATGGGAAGGCAGGGCAGCAAGGACACAAAACCAGGCAGTGGCTGGCTGACTAGGGTGGTGAGGTGGCAGCTGGTGGACTGGGATATCCTACTTTTGTGTGCAGATAAGCTGGGAGGAACAACTGGAGAGTGAGACAGACCATGCAACCCAGGGTTCCAGTGTGGGAAACTAGAGCCTCAAAACCTCTGGCTGTAAATAAAAACCCCAATGAGATACCATTTCACACCAGTCAGAATGTCTATCATAAACAAATGAACAAACAGTAAATGCTGGCAGGTTGTGGAGAAAAGGGAACCCTAGTGCACTGCTGGTGGGAATGTAGACTCGTGCAGCCACTGTAGAAAATAGTGTGGAATTTCCTAAAAAAACTGAAAATGGAACTGTCCTTTGATCCAGCAATTCCACTTCTGGGATTATAGCCCTGGAATACTGAAACACAAATTCAAAAGAACCTATGTACTCCAATGTTTATAACAGCACAATTTATGATAGCCAAGTGCTGGAAGTGACCTAAGTGCCCATCAGTAAATGAGTGGATCAAAAAACAGTGGTACATTTACACTATGGAATACTATGCAGCAGAAAGAAAGAAGGAGCTCCTATCCTTTGAAATAGCATGGATGGAACTAGAGAGCATTATGCCAAGTGAAATAAGCTAGGTGGTGGAAGACAAATACCATATGATCTCACCTATAAATGGAAGCTAATCAGCAAGTAAAATATAACTGGAAACATTGAAATAAAGAACAAACTGAGAGTAACCAGAGGGGTGGAAGGAGGAGGATAACAGGGGAAAGATGGGGAAGGGTCATCAAAGAACATGTATAAAAAATCTGTGGACAAAGCCAAAGGGGAGGAAAGACTGAGGGTGGGAGGTAGGGGTGGTTGGGGCAGGGGAAAGTAGTGGCTGGAAAATGAAGACAACTGTACTTGAATAACGACAAAAAGTGCAAAAACAACAACAAAAAACAAACCCTCTGGCTATAAAAATCCTGTGGGGGTCATGAAACTCCCAGTCTCACGGGAGAGCCTGTTGGAGGGGCCCACAGGATCCCAGAATGTACACAAGCCCACCCAACAGGGAACTAACACCTAAAGGGCAGAATTTGCTTGTTGGAAGTGAGGGAAGTGACTGAAAATGGGGCAAGAGCCAATCAAGCAGCACTGTTCCCTCTTTGACCCCTCCTCCACATACAATGCCACAACACATCAAAGTGGGTTACCCCACCCTGGCGAATACTTAAGGCTCCACCCCTTATAATGTAACAGGTCCATTGAGACAAAGAAATATGGCCCAAATGAAAGAACATATAAAAACTCCAGAAAAAGTACTAGGTGATGATGAGATAGCCAACCTATCAGATGCACAGTTCAAAACATTGATAATCAGGATGCTCACAGAAATGGTTGAGTATGGTTGGAAATAAAGAAAGTGAAGGCCATGAAAAGTGAAATAATGTAAAATGTACAGAGAACCAACAGTGACAGGAAGGAAACTGAGGCTCAAAGCAATAATTTTGAGAAAAAGGAAGAACTAAACATTCAACTAGAACAGAAGGAAGAAACAATAGTTCAGAAAAAATGAAGAGAGGCTTGGGGAACCTCTGGGACAACTTTAAACGTTCCAATATCTGAATCACATGGGTGCCAGAAGGAGAAGAAGAATAGCAAGAAATTGAATACTTATTTGAAAACATAATGAAGGAAGACTTCCCCAATCTGGCAAAGAAAACAGACTTCTAGGAAGTCCAGGAAGCTCAGAGTCCCAAAGAAGTCAGACCCAGACTTCCGCCAAGATGGAGGCATAGGTGGAAACACTGTGCCTTCTCCCACAACCAAGTTTGAATACAACACAGGTTTAGTAAACAAAGACACAGCCAAAGAACAGAAAACTGAACTATACGGAAGTCCAACGACAACGAACCCTTCAACCGGGACCAGTAAGAGGGGCAGAGCCAGCAGCGGAGCAGGGTTGGGCAGGAAAGATCCCCTGACCCAGGCACACAGGCAGCTGGGACTCAGTTGGGGTGCGGGGCAGACTGATCCTGGTCACACATTCGTACACAGTGAGACAGACCGTGCAGGCTCCAGCAGGCGAACCCAGTGGTGGAGGGCTGACGGCGGTGGCACATTTGCGTAAAGTGGGACGAAACATGTGGGCCCCAGTGACGGTGGCAGCTGCGTCACCTGTAGGGGCCGTGGCAGGAGGTGGCATACAGGACCGGCATTGCTCCTCTTTGACCCTGCCCCCACATACAGTGTCACAACCCAGCGACTGAGTTGCCCTGCTCTGGTGAACACCTAGGGCTCTGATCCTGATACCTAACAAGCACAAACAGTCTAAAAGATGGTTCAGGAAGAACTCAAAGCCCCAGAGCCGATAACTCTAAGCAACCAAGAAATAGCCAGCCTCTCAGATGCACAGTTCAAAACACTGGTCATCAGGATGCTCACAGAACTGGTTGATTATAGTCACAAATTAGAGGAACATATGAAGGCTAAACTAATTGAAATGAAGGGAAATGCACAGGAGACCAATAGTGATGGAAAGGAAACTGGGACTCAAATCAATGGAATGGACCAGAAGGAAGAACAAAACATCCAACCAGAAAAGAATGAAGAAATGAGAATTCAAAAAAATGAGGAGAGGCTTAGGAACCTCCAGGACATCTTTAAACGTTCCAACATCTGAATTATAGGGGTACCAGAAGGGGAAGAGGAACAGCCACGAGTGGAAAACTTATTTGAACAAATAATAAAGGAGAACTTCCCCAGTCTGGCAAAGGAAATAGACTTCCAGGAAATCCAGGNAGGAGAACTTCCCCAGTCTGGCAAAGGAAATAGACTTCCAGGAAATCCAGGAAGCTCAGAGAGTCCCAAAGAAGGTGGACCCAAGGAGTAACACACCAAGGCACATCATAATTACATTAGCCAAGACCAAAATGAAGGAGAGAATCCTAGAAGCATCAAGAGATAAGGGGACAGTGACCTACAAAGGAGTACCCATCAGACTGTCAGCGGATTTCTCAAAAGGAAACTTACAGGCAAGAAGGGGCTGGAAAGATGTATTCAAAGTCATGAAAAGCAAGGACATACATCCAAGTTGACTCTATCCAGCAAAGCTATCATTTAGAATGGGAGGGCAGATAAAGTGCTTCCCAGATAAAGTCAAGTCAAAGGAGCTCATCATCACTAAGCCCTTATTATATGAAATGTTAAAGGGATTTATCTAAGAAAAACAAGGAGATCAAAACTATGAAGAGTAAAATGACAATAAACCTCTATCAACAACTGAATCTAAAAAATAAAAAAAAAACTAAGCAAACAACTAGAACAGGAACAGAATCATAGAAATTGAGATCACATGGAGGGTTATCAGTGGGGAGGCTGTGGAGGAAGAATGGGGGAAAAGGTACAGGGAATAAGAAGCATAAATGGTAGGTACAAAATAGACAGGGGGAAAAAAACAAAATAGACAGGGGGAGGTCAAATGTAGTACAGGAAATGGAGAAGCTAAGGAACTTATATGTATGACCCATGGACATGAATTGGGGGGAGGAGGAAGGCTGGAGGGAATAGGGGTACAATTTGGAGGGAGATAAAGTGAAGAAAAAATGAGACAACTGTAATAGTATAATCAATAAAATATAGTTTAAAAAGTTTATTCCTAGGTATTTTATTCTTTTTGTTGAAGTTGCAAAGGTTTTTTTTTCATTCCTTTTTCTGAAATTTTAGTATTAGTATATTGGAATACAGTGTATTTATGTACATTGATTTTGTCTCCTGTAACTCTATTGTATTTGTTTATTGCTTCTAATAGTTTTTTTGTGGAGTCTTTAGGGTTTTCTATATAAAGAATTGTGTCATTCCTCCAAAGTAGTACTTTTACTTTTCCTTCCCAATTTCGATGCCTTTCATTTCTTTCTCTTGCCTGATTGTTCTGGCTAGAACAAATATTGCCATCTGTGACAACATAGATAGACCCTGAGATTATTATTCTAAGGGAAATAAGTCAGTCAGGAAAAGCTAAGAACCATACGATTTCACTCATCTGTAGGATATAAAATGAAAACCCTTAGACACAGACAGGTTGCAATATGGTAGTTATCTGAAGGAAGAGGCTGGGGGTAACAAAGAATAAAGGGGACAGGTATGTGGTGATGGATGAAGACTTGACTTTAGGCACACATTGCAATATGATCATGTATCATATAAATGTGCACTTGGAACCTGCCTATATAATCTTACTAACCAATGTCACCCCAATAAATTTAATTTTAAAAATAAGTTAAATTTTAGAAAGATGCATCATTGGATAACTTTTGAGGCCAAAACACAAATAAATGACAACATAACTATCTTTACTTCTTTTAGATTGCTAAAGTGTTTTTAGTTCCTTGCTACTCAAATTATGTCCCAAGGACCAGAAGCATTGGTATCACCTTGAGTTTATTAGAAGCACAGAAATACGGATTCTCAGGCTTCACTGTGTCATGAGAATATACATTTGAACTAGGTCCCCACATAATTTAGGAATGAAAAATCTGAGAAGTCTAGAGAACTATTAGGGAAGTGGGTCTCTCATGCAACCCAGGGTGCACAGGCAACCAGAAGCCTTGGCAAGCACCTCCAAGGAAGCAATTCCTTTCAGAGCTTGTTTCCTGTTTGATAACTCACCAGATCTTTATAACTGGAATGCAAAGTGAGGGTTCAGCCAAGAAACTGGGTGAGAGTTAATGGATCAATCTGCTCTCCCCCATCAGTGCTTTTACCACTGACTTCTGGAATGTGTTTGATGAAAAGAGAGCAACTTCTTCAGACAGAAGATACTGATGTAGCCTGCTGAGGTTGGGACCTGCAGAACAATACACCAATGTTATCAGGACTTTGCTTGCCTCCAACTCCATTTCAAAACTGACGATGGGAGGGAAAGCATTTTTAAAGCTCTTGCTGTCAGTTGTCGTTATTACAAATAGCCATACACCCTGCTTCTCCCTGGAAGGAAATAGGCATCATTGCTCCGTGCTTGTTTGGATTAAGAGTTTCTTTTCAATAGCTTTTAAAAGGTCGATCTGAAAAAATTGGAGCAAAGCAACATTGCTTCCAATCATTTTTCCAAAAGCTTAGATGTGTTGAAAGTCAAAATCAAAGAAGGAATTTCCTATCACTCGGTTTGATTGCTGTTTATCAATGGATATTTAACAAGAAAGTCAGTTCTACTTAATGCTCAATGTTTGCCTCAGAATTTTAGTAAAATAAAAGTTGGAAGGGTCAAAAGAATCCTAAATCACCTATGCCCCAACCTAACCATTGGTGATTTCTAACACCAGCTGATTTTCTAAGTAAACATTTTTCATCTTTTTCAGTATGGCTAAGCAAGGTTATTAATACAAAGAAATTCACCTTAGTTCAAGTTTCAGAGTGTGGTTATAAGGTGCAAGACTGACCAATGGTTGTAATGAGAGTAAAATAAGATCTGCTGGCTCCATCTAAAAGGGGCAATTTTCAGAGAAAAGAAGGCGCATCTGTGGTGGAGGATGAAGACAAGACCTTAATAGTGCCACCTTTTGGTTATAAAGATGCACCCATGGCCCATTCACAAAACAGTATTTACCTTTTATTTATTTTTTAAAAGATTGTATTTATTTATCTTTAGAGGGGAAGGGAAGGCGAGAAGGAGAGAAATATCAATGTATGGTTGCCTCTCATGAGTCCCCTGCTGGGAACTGGCCTGCAACCCAGGTATGTGCCCTGACTGGGAATCAAACCGCAATCATGTGGTTCGCAGGCCCTCGCTCAATCCACTGAGCTACACCAGCCAGGGCAGTATTTACCTTTTAAGTTGTATTTCTGGGAGTGGAAAAGTATTTGGGTCAATTGATCTGTCTCTACCAGATTTCCCTCCTTTATTAGGTTCCTAAGCATTACAAGGTAACTGGGGTCAGTCAGTCAGCAAATCCACTTTGCAGTTCTAAAGAGACCTTTTACTCTGTTAGCAATAAGAAACTGAGCCAGTCACCAGCTTAGGTCAGTTGAGTTTGTACACTTGGCTTGGAAGAGTGAGCTGATCAGAATTAACCAAAACTAAAGTGTAAAATGACTGTCCTGAAATGATGGGACATGGAGTGTGGAGTTGGCATGTTGGGGCCCAAAGCAAAAGCCACCCAAAAGACTCACGTCACTAGGGGATCCTGCAGGTCTAAGAAGGAATTTGAAACTTTCCCACTCGCTAAGCCCAGTAAGGTCAAGAGCTTTATTAGATTAACTCACCTCTGGTAGAATTTTCAAGGTTCAGGTTTCATTTCAAGGCCTTCACTGTCAACAGAAGTTTCCATTGTAAAAATGGTCTATTTTGTGTTTTCTCAACCCAAAAGGCAAATGTGGTTCTCTGAAGGGTACGGCTGTTGCAAGGCAATTGACGGATAGCACCCTGGTGTCGGATCTTCCATGCCGAGGCTCTTCTTGGGTAGGCTTGGGAACACAGACAGGCCTTTATGTGAAGGCAGGGTTCCCCTAGAAGTGCACCTGATCACATTCAACCTGGATTCAAAGAGCCTTGTGCCACGTCAAAGGAAAATGTTCTATCATAAATCTCCAGAAACGGAAAAGGTCAAAGTCACTCCTGGTAATTAGCCTGCTGAAATACAGTGACTCTGCTTTTTGTTTAACCTTTTAAGAGAAGGGCTGCACTCCCACAAGTCTCAACAAGCAGCCTTTTATTAGGCACATCCTCAACACTCCTAACCCCTTCCCCCACCTGTAGCCCTGGTAGAACATGTTTTTGGTTTGTTACTTGGATTCCTTTACTTGGGTGAGTTAAGGTTTTCTTCCCAGGACACTATGCAATCTTAACTACTTTAAATTCACAGAAAGGCATCACTTAACAGAGTAAAAGTAAGTGAAATTCAGGCCACCCAAAAGCATCATTTTAAACATTAAAAAAACCCCAACAAACTTTATTTATGCACCAGCAGTTAAATTTTTTTTGGCTAATTGGGTTAGCAATAACTATGCTAATTTTGGTTATTGCACAGACCTGCTCTGCCCAATACACTTCCCATTCTGAGCGCTCGATGGTTAGTCTGAACTGAGATTAGCTATCAGTGTAAATACACACTGGATTTTGAAGCCTTACTATGAAAACAACACAAAGTATCTTGTTAGTAATTTTTATGTTTATCATAGGTGCAAATAAAGATATTTTAGATACATTGGCTTAAATAAAAGGTACAATTAAGTTCATTTTTGCCTCTTTTTTGCTTTTTATAAAGTGGCTCTTTGAGAAATTAGCATTGCCAATATGGCTCACATTGTATTTCTGTTGGACAGTGAAGATGCAGCAGATGAAGTTTTCTGTGTACAGATAGAGAAAAAAGAACAATACGATGGGTTTGATATGGATTTCACACAATTTGGCATATAATTTAGCCTACCTTGAATTAGTATTTGAATTTTTATTGTCTCTTCATTCATCTTACAGTCATATTGGGATCTTGTAGAAGGCAAATGGAATGTTTAAACTTATTCTGTGACCCATATTATAACTACCACAGTGCCGGGAACATGGTCGGAAATTAATCAGTGCCTGTTAGTGGAGTACAACTCAAAGGCAGGGAAATTTCTAAATGAATAGATTTGTTTTCTGGATAGTCAGAATGCAGGCTTGGTATAACCACTTAATCTCCAAACTGAATATGTCCAGCTATGTTTGAGACCAGTCTGGCCAATGAGTTATGAGCAAAAGTAACATGTGTCACTTCTGAGCTGAGTAATTAATTTCCAGAGGGATCTTTTATTCTCTGTTGTAGTGTTAATTATCTTCCATACAGATACTGCTCCTGTTGGCTTGAATCTCCAGCGGACCTGCAATAGACATGTAGCCTGAGCAACAAATAACCCTTTGTTTTTTACAGCCACTGCAGTTTAGGGATTCTTTGTCATGACAGTGAAACGCACTGCTAACTTGCACCTGATTTGCCATGCATGACTGAGAGAGCATGTCTATTTCACTTTAGTTTGGTATTCAGGATGTTGCTCTAGCTTTGTAAGCCTTATATTTTATTGGTGTGGCTCTTGATAACAAAAGAGAGAGAGAGAGAGAGAGAATCAGTATTATGCTTATCTCTTAATTAAATTTATTGGGGTGACATTGTTTAATAAGATCTTATAGATTTAAAGTATACATTTTTATGACACATGATCTGTATATTGCATTGTGTGCCCACCACCCAAAGTCAGATCATCTTCCATTGCTATGTATTTGGCCCCCTTTATCCTTTGCTACCCTCTTCCCTCTCGTAACCATCATATAGTTGTCTGTCTGTGTCTATAAGTTTCAGTTTTATATGCCACACATGAATGAAATTGTATGGTTCTTACCTTTTCCTGACTGACCTATTTTGCTTAGCACAATATTCTCAAGGTCCACCCATGTTGTCGCAAATGGCAGTATTTCATCTTTTCTTGTGACTGTATACTCAACTCTTGAATCAATAGTGATCTTTGGTTAAGTTTGGAGTCACTATGGCTGCTATTAGAACATTAATTGAATCTTTGCTAATGGTAATGAGTTGAGAATGCAATCAAATTGCTCCAGGTAACTTCTCCTTTGAGCACAGGAGACAACTGAAAATGAAGCAACACATTTTAAAGGACACTGTGTAATTCTCTTTGGCTGGCATGGATTAATGTTTGTTGGATCATTTGATTCCCTTCATCACTATTTTTGAGGATTGATTGCCCCTCATACTTCCCTCACATGAACCGATTCAACAAGCACCATGATGGGTATCCTGGGTCTAGAAACATGACTGAGGAATTCCTGAGGAGGGCAGAAGTTCTAGAGGAAGGCGGTAATCTCAGTGAGGCATCCCCAGGCAAAAGTGAAAAGTTGTAAGCTAATCTAATTAATCACTTGGCAGGACAAGACAAGTTCTTAGCTTTGAGATGAGACATCTCTTACTTAACGAGAGAAACTCCAGTCTGCAGTTCCCAAACATGGCCCTGTTGTTTTAGTTCTAAATAAAATACTTACTGTCTGTAAGTATTTCAATTCCTGTATCTCATCTCTACTCATAGAAGAGTTTTCATTCAGGGTGTTAATTAATAAAGCAGAGATGAAAGAATCATTTTACCCTAAACTGGATGGGGCAGTGTGGCTAATGGGCTGTTTTGTTTGTCCCTAGAAACTCACACCAGAAGTGTCACCTAAATCTTATTGTCCCGGAGATGGAGTGAATGGTCAATGTGCCAGCAAGTGAAGAGCAAATTCTTCTCTGGGCTGCAATACACACCTAGTATGGCTGCATATTATGAATTTTGGACTCTGTAGATCTTTTCCTGACTGAAATATTGGGCAGAGGAAGAGAGAGTAGGAGATTTTTGGTTATTTTGGGAAGTTTCCTTCGGGCCAGTTGTTATTAGGCCATAAACGTAGTTGCTCCGCTCCCCAACCCATGTTCTCCTTGTGTCAGGCTGGCGTCCTAGAAGCAGAGTTCAACACAGAAATTCAGCTGCATATGATTTATTGAGGGAGTGCTTTGGAGAGAAAGAAAGTAAGGGAAGCAGGATGGGGCAGCGATTAGGAGATAAGCAAAGATATAATCCAGCTGTGATCCAGCTTCAGCCCGATGTGGGGAGCACAGTGTCATAAATTATATAACAAAAGAGATCCCACCTTGAGGTAAGAAAGGCATTTGTATGTATTTCTGTTTCAGTCATTACCTGCAGCTGCCCTGGGTAGGGTGTTTAATCTTCTAGGCAAGGTGGCTCCTTATGGTTCATTCTTTGGAGAAGATGGGGTGTGGGGTAGAGGGCGAGCTGTTAGCTAACACTCACAGCAGTGGGGAGAAGCATGTATCTGCCCAATGAAAGGATCTAGGCGGCACACCCATAACACCGAGTAACCTGCTCCAGTTATTCCTTTACTCATGTGTAATGCCCCCGTGTCCCTTGCTTTCTAATTTCACAGTTCACTAATCTACAAATCAAGCACCAGCTGCTTTGCCTCTAAAATGAGATTAGAAACACTGTTCTCTAAAGCCCCTTCCAACTTTGTGGGTCGATTGTGTTCCTGTAATAGGTCAAAGGCTGGCAAAAGTTTATCCTTTCCTGATGACAAATGGATTTTTGTAGAGATAATGTCAGCCTAAGGGAGTGATTCTCAAGGCAGAGTTTTTCAATGGTCAGGAGAGAGCTGGGATACAGAACCTGGTCAGTGCTGCTCAGTCATACCTTGTGAATCGCCACCTAGGCTGATTTTCTAGAGGCTGACCTTGTCTGGCACCTGTGCACCCTCTGCTCTCTTCTTGGTGGTTCTCTGAGCCTAAAATTTAAAGGAAACCTGGTACCATTGGGAGAAGCTGTGATCAGAGGAGAGGATGTCTGGGGAGGAGGCCAGTTCTGTTCTGTTGCCCTTGGCACATGTAGCAGCAGAAATCAGATCTACTGCCATCAGTTTGCATCAGCCCCTGCTGCTTATTTTTCCTGCTCATTTACGATCTGTTGCTCTGGTCTTTCTACCTCCTTTCCCTAATTCCCAAAGATTGAAACCCACTCTATCATCCTTTTTCTAGACAGTGACTTGGAGATGGTGGGGGACTGTCTAAATAGACCAGTACCTGCTAAAAGCAGACACGTTTGGAGTAAATTGTATTTAGTCACTTGACTAATTGGCTTCAAGAGGAGGTATCCAACACACTTCCTCATCGGGACAAACTGTACTGTAGTGACTAAGGGAGGGGGAGAGGGTCTGAAATCAGACAGCTGGATTTAAATACAGACCCTGCCATCAATTAGATATGTGATCTTGAGCAACTTACCTAACCTCCGTATGTCTTCTGTTTCTTGCATGTTTCCCATAGACTTGAATCTTCAGATGTAATGGGTCCATGTTGTCCAAAACAAAAATGAACCAATAATCAACACTAAGATAAATTCTAATGAAGCTATTAAAACACAAATATGAGGAAGACTTTCATGGGTGTCTAGAGAGAAAAAATAATCACTAACTGGGGACATGTCAGATTATTCTCAATAATCTATGCAGAAAACACTCAATGCCAGAAGACACTATGGCAAAGTCCATAGGATTCTGAGAAAAACAATGTGAGCTCAGAACGATAGGTCCAGCCAAGTCGTCCTTCAAGTAAAAAGTTAACACATGAACATTTTCAAATATGCAATAATTTATGTAATAGAACAAAAAAGACCAAGCAAATTATTGGGTTGCTTAATCCAGTTGGTAACTCAAATAAGCAGTATTAAAAAAATAAAAAATGGAGCAGCAATGGTGAAAGGTTGATGGTGATTAGCACTGGTGCAATTCAAATATGGAAATAAAACTAAATGGCTACTGAAATTACTCTTACAGAACAGAATGTAAACGTCATAAAACTCAAATATAAAAAAAGAACACACATAATAAAATTAGGAATGCTCATTTCCACATTTTTCATGAAAGAGAGTCAATAGATGTTATCAAATACAATGTTCTTCAAATTTAGGGATACATCCATTTTGTGCAAAAAACATTATTTTTCTGATGTTAAATTGTTCCTTAGCTTTTTTCCCTTCATTTTTAAATTCAAGAAAAGTTACAATTAAAGCTTTCATTTCAAAATGTCATAATAATTCCATTTTTCTATTGGTTTATTTATTGATCTGTTGTTTTTGCTCCCTTCCTTCTCTTCCTTCCTTCCTCCCTCCCTTCCTACCTATGTGTCCATCCATCCATGCATTCTTCTATCCTTCTCCCTGTATATACACACAGTAAAATGTCTGTAAGGAAGAGATGAAGATTTTAAAAAGTTAGTAATGATTGTTTTGGAGTGGAATCATTTTAAGTAATTTTAATATTTTTCATTAGCTATTTTATTACTTGAATGACTTAATAGAGCTATTTATCATTTTGACAAAAATAATAAAGATAACTTTCAAGGAAAGTGATGAAGAAATATATAAATCTATATATGCTAAAATTGTTAAATAGTGAGCACAGTACAATCCCATTTGTATAAAACAATGGATATAAATGTGTACAGATGACTAGACATTTTCTGGGAGAATTCATAATTAGCAGATAACAGTGGTTGCTTAAGAAGGGGGGTAGGGCAGTGGAACTGTAATAAGGGGGAGACTGTTTTCTTTCTCCTAACTTTCTAAACATGTATTTTAATAATGATGGAAAAATATTAAAAGAAAAAGACCAAACTGCTAAAGGCCATCTTTGAACTGGCATAGGAAGACAATTGACAAGTCTCTTAGCTTATATCCTTGCACAGTTCTCAAACCTTCACAATTAGTAAATTCTGCCAATTCTACTCAGGAGAATGACATGAAACCCAACGGCCAAGCAATAGCAATGTTTCCAGGACTTTCCCTCTTTTGTTCTGCCTTATAAATTCTCTCTTGTCTCAAAATCAGGTTCATGTTTGCATTAATTCCTTATACATGCCATGGCTTTGCCTCTCATATAAAAACATATTTCAGGCCAGTAGCATGTAAGAAAAGTATACAACTAAACAAAGTCTAGAAACAGAGACCTAATAGAACAAACACAGTGATAAATAGCAACGGATGCTTTGATTCTTGGGAGCAGTATGGACTGCAATGGACCAAAGGCATGCGCGGTCTAGAAGGTGCAATCCAACTCGGCTGCTGCCATTTATTGCCACGTTGGAATATGGCACAGTGTGCCAATATCTTCTAGAGAAACAAGAAATGTAGATTTATAAATGAAATTTCCCAGTTTTCAAATGTTCAACTAATTCAAATTAAAAACCCAAACCAAACAAAATATAAAGACCACTCCACATACCCATGCAGGCTGGATTTGGACTTTAGGCTGCCATTTCCTTTACTCTTTCCGCCATAGCTTATGAAAAGTGTGGAAATTGTTGCAGGGGACGCCAGTTAATCATATGTGGATGTGCCTCCTGTCTGGATAAAGTATGTGGCCCTAGAGAAGGAAGTTTCTACCCTTTTCCTCCTCCTAACACACTGGAAACCCTTCCTCAGAAAGTGGAGGGCAAACCCATGTCCACAGAGGAGGTGACATCCATTGTCACCTGTGGGCCAGGATCATAGACTTCCTCAGGCTCTTGGATGGAAGCAGGGCTGAGATTTAATTGTGGAAAACATCTAACAATGTGTAGTTTGGGGATCCAACCAAAAGAAACTCATTTTATTCCTTTCCGGGGATTTGACATAGCCCAAGGGCAAATGTGGCAGTCTAGGCTGAATTTGGCTTTGAAATCTGCACTTGTAGACTCCTGGCAGGGAAGAAACGATGAGGTATAGTGAGATGGAAGAGGAATGAATGCTTTGAGCTATGCAAAATAAAAGAGGCCCATGTCTGCTTGGGAACATGCAAGTAAATCAGAACTCCAGCCTTAAATTGCAGATAACACAAAGGCAGCCATCCATCAGAGAGAGGTCTTGTTTGTTTTATCTGCTGAAAGTCCGTGATTTTGTAACTTGATACTTCTGTTCTTGATGTTACACCACTCATTAACTGACAAGAATGTTGGCTATTGTTTCTTTCCTTTCTTTTCCAGATGCCCCCCACCCCAGCCCCTCCTCTGCTTCCTCTTAGGGTAGCCCTCCACCGTGGAATTGATTCTTCAGCTTCAGCTTTTTAATTTTTTCCGGAGAGATAAAAATCCCAACATTAATGTTTATGCAGCGTAGCATTGAAATTAGTTGGCATTTTAGCTTATACTGGTCTACCTGTAGCACCTAAGATATAGCTTCTGTAGCTACTCTGATTTATTGCACTCTCTTTTATAAAAATAATGTCCTAGACCTAGCAAGAAAGGCATGAGCATACAAGACAACATGCATTCTGTCAAGATCTTACAATCTTATTACAAGATAAAGCTTAGGACACCTCCTGCTTAAGGATGTTCTGTAAGATGGCCCCAAAGACGAACAGCAACTTGATTAATAATCCCATCTGTTTCACTCTTTGAATTTGTTTCCAGGAAAAATGCTCCTTTGATCACTAGGTGCTGATGAGGGTATAACCTGGCCCAAGGTGTTTCCCTGGAGTGAAATAGGCAGCACTTCTCAACTCCCAATTCCGTTTAATTTATTGTTTGTTTTTGCTCAAGAAGAGGCTGTTTTTACAGCTGAGCAGATTTGGAAGCTGGTTTGGGGTGTTTCATTTCCTTACATGAAGAGTTATAATGCAGGGGATGGTAACCAGCTGTTTCCACCTTCACTAAAGAGGGAGCAAATAGAAATGAGCCTCTACTGTAGCAGAAGAGATTTAGGTTAGTTGTAGGAAGGAACTTCCTGAGAGAGTTACAAAGGGAGGCTGGGACTCTTCCCTGGAGGGCTCTTACGGAGTATTCTGTTGTTTCTCTCTGTGATGTATTATACAAGATTAAGTTTAGCAGCATTAGACTCAGCTAAACTACTCGTCCTTATTCCTTCCAGGACTGTATCCCTGTTGATGATAACCACTAACCAGAGCTTTGCCTCTGTGGATATTTGAGTGATTGGGAGTAAGAATTTTTTTTTTGAGTCTTGAAAGTCTTGTTTCTTTATATCTGATTTCCAAGTAAATGCAATTAACAGTGAATGACTGGACTCAGCTGGCAGTACTCCTGAGAGAGTCAATCATTGAATGTTTAGGATGTTTTCAGCAATTGTTAAACACAGCTGTTATTAAAATTTTATTTATGCAAACTTGCAATTAAATAATTTGTATTAAAAGGAAAGGTATGTAACACATAAAACTACCACTTTGTATTTATTTTTAGAGAGGGGGAAGGGAGGGAGAAAGCGGGGGAGAGAAACATCAATGTGTGGTTGCCTCTCACATGGCTCCCACTGGGGACCTGGCCTGCAACCCAGGCATGTGCCCTGGCTGGGAATCAAACCGGTGATCCTTTAATTTGCAGCCCACACTAAATCCACTGAGCTACACCAGCCAAGGCCTCAACAGAGGGTTTTTGCTCTATTGTATCTGTATGTTGAAGATATCAATAGCATATAATGGTGCATTACTACACATTTCTTCCCACTCCACAGTTATGGTGAGAGTATTTAAAATTGTCAGACTCTATAAATCAGGCTTTCCCCAGAGCCAAGTGTTAAACATATATCAGCACATTTACAAGGCAGAAAGAAGAGAAGGAGAGAAGAGAGAAAGAGGAAAGGAGGAAAACAGGAGAGGAAGAGAAAGAAAGGGGAGAAAGGAAGAAATAAAAGGATGACAGAACAATATTGTCCTGGTAAATTTTGTACTTTCTCAATATTTTTACATTTTCAACATTGCTTCAAATCTTTTTAGAAGTAAATTTATTACAAATAAAGCAATTTTGAGAAAGAAAATTCTCAGAATTTCTGAGGTCCAGAAACACCCTTTATTTACCCTGTGCTAAATTAGCACAAGTAAAATCTGAACTCTGTGGTAACCCACAATAGATTCTTCTCTATTGTCACCATTCACCATCTAAGCCAGCGCGGCCCAGTGGAAATATACTATGGGTCATATACACAGTGTTAACTTTTCTAGTAGTAACTAAATTAAAAATAAAGTCAGAAGAAATTAGTTTTAGTACTACAATTTATTTAACCAAGTTTTTCTGAAAATTATCATTTTAACATATAATCACTATAAAGTATTAATGAGGTATTTTATATTTTTTGGTAATATGCCTTTGAAATCTTGTGTGTAGTTTATACTTACAATCATCACAATCAGAGGAGCCACTCAATAATAGCACATGTGGCTAATAGCTACCATGATGGATAGTGTAGGTCTCTATTTTCAAAGATGCCAGTCAAGGCACTTGTTATTGCCAGTGTAGGTTAGCCGACTTTTAGTGTACACAGATAGTGTGTGTAGAGGTGTATGTTAAGTTAGTGCTAGGTGGGCCCTGGAGTTCCACTCAGTTTGTAGATGCAGAGGTGACTGAATTTCAGGGAAGTTGTTGGTGTGTCCTAGTTTACACACTGGTATGCTCAGTGCTTTCAACTGGATCAACTCAGACCTTGGTTTCTGAATTGTGCAGTGCTTATGGACCGGGTGCAGGTATCAAACTCCCCATTATTACATCCCAAGGCCCCATCATCTATAAGCTGAGTGTTTAGGCTAATTACTCAACCACTCTGTGCCTCAATTTCTTCATATATAAAATGAGAAAAACAATAGTATCTACCTCACCGGGGTATTCATATAAAATACACTGTAGAATCTGTTGAGGGGAAGATGGCGGCGGAGTAGGACAAAGGATTTCGCTTCCCTTCACGCGCCGGAGAAAAACCAGGCTGCTCTGTAGAGGAGCACAGGGAACACCCAACAGGGACCCAGGATATGGGACAGCAGGACCCCAGAGAGTATAGCGGACACTGAATGACCAGAGGTTGAGGAGAGAAGATGGACCTCAGATCAACAAGGTACGAGGGAACAGCGCAGAGGCTGCAGGCCCTTCGCGGGCAGCGCCAGGACCCTGGCAGGGCCGCCTTGATCTCTGAGAGCCGAGGGAGGGCAACAACGACAACCCTTAAGAGAACTAGTCACCGGCATCCTCTCTAACCAGCAGGGTGCAGATTGGAAAACACCAGGAGAGATAGGTCTGCCTGTAGTGGCAGAGAAAGGAGTAGGCATTGGGAAGCAAACTGGAGAGCTCTGATAACCCGTGGAGTCAGGCTGTGGTTGCCAGTTTGGGGAACTGAAGGGCCCCGGCATTCCCAGTAGCCTGAGCCAGTGCTCCCACAGTCTCGGGGAGCTTCGAGATACTGGCAGTGCCCCTGGAAGAGCACCAGTCACCAGCTCCTTCCCTACCCAGCCGGGCGCAGACTGAGAAGCACCGGGAGTACAGTGTGATTACCAGCTTGGAGGTCTGGGAGTCCCATGCATTCCCCATGGCGCACATTCCTGGTGGTGCACATTCCCGATAGCTGGGGAATCCAGCCAGCGCTCAAACAGCCTCAGGGAGCTGCAGGCTACTGGCAGGGCCCCTGACAGAGTGCCAGTGGGGACTGAGAGCTCAGGACTTGGGCCTACACTCCCACAGTCTCGGGGAGCTGCGGGCTGCTGGCAGGATCCCTGGAAGAGCACCAGTCACCGGCTCCATCCCTACCTAGCTGGGCTCAGACTGAGAAGCACCCAGAGTCAGGTTGTGGCTGCCGCCTTGGAAGAATTGTGAGTTGCCCAGTGTGTGCAGCCACAGCACTGGGAAAGGTCCAAGCCCAAGCCTGCGATACCAGGAAAGCCTGGCTGGGAGTGTGTGCCCTCACACCAGGCCAGAGCTGGAAAGCCTGGGGAACAATCTGCTCTCAGCCGGGCACGGGAGAGCGGAGCCATTCTGGATGTTGGGAGGGCACTGGCGAGACCAGCTAACTTCACCAAGATGAGAGAAAGGCCACAATAATAGCCTCTCAGGCTGCTGCAGATGGTGAGACCAGAAGAAAAGGTTTGACCAGCTGGAAACCAACAAGAGGAGTAGGTGGAAGTGGAGAACACCAAGATACCTGCAGGAGACTGCACCACTGAATCTCACAGGTATCTTACCACAGAAGTTCACACCATAAACCCAGGAACCCAGAACAGATCACTTTAAGAAGCTGAAGCCAACAAGAAGAGCAACACAAACAATGGGAAGACAAAGAAACAATCCCCAAATGAAAGAAAAGGAGGAAGTCTCAGAAAGAATGTTAGATGAAATAGAGGCAAGCCAACTATCAGATATTGAATTCAAAGCACTGGTCATCAGGAAATTCAAAGAGCTTACAATGAGCTACCAGAAACTACAGGGGAGCTACAGTGAACTCTCTGCAAACTACACCAACATGAAAAAGGAAATAGAAACCATTAGTAAAGGCCAAGAGGAAATGAAGAATACAATTTCTGAACTGCAGAACACAGTAGAAGGTATGAAGAATAGAATCGATATGGTGGAAGATCGCATAAGTGAGATAGAAGACAGGATAGAAAGAATCTCCCAGACAGACCAAATAATGGAAAAGAGAATCAGAAAAAATGAGGAGAATTTAAGAGAAATGCAAGACAACATGAAACGTAATAATATCCGAATAATAGGAATACCAGAAGGAGAGGAAGAAGAACAAGGGATAGAAAACCTCCTTGAAAGAGTAATAACGGAAAATTTTCCTAAGTTGAGGAGAGAGAAAGTCACACGGATTCAGGAATCGCAGAGAGTCCCAATCAGGTGGAACCCAAAGAGGCCTACTGCAAGACACATCATCATTAAAATGGCAAACCTCCAAGACAAAGAGAAAATCCTAAAGGCAGCAAGGGAGAAAAAGGAAGTAACATACAAGGGGGTCCCAATAAGGTTGGCTACTGACTTCTCAATGGAAACATTCCAAGCAAGAAGAGAATGGCAAGAAATATTCCAAGTAATGAGAAACAGAGGCCTACAACCAAGGCTATTGTACCCAGCAAGGCTCTCAATCAAGATAGAAGGCCAAATAAAGAGCTTCCAAGACAAAAGAAGTCTAAAAGAATACGCCTCCACCAAACCAGCTCTACAAGAATTACTAAAAGGACTGCTTTAGGAAAGGAAGGAAAAGAGAGAGATAGAGAGGAACACAGGTACACAAATGGCAATGAATAAGTACCTTTCAATAATAACCTTAAACGTAAATGGATTAAATGCACCAATTAAAAGACATAGAATAGCTGAATGGATAAGAAAGCATGACCCACACATATGCTGCCTACAAGAGACCCACCTCAGGTCAAAGGACCACCACAGACTAAAAGTGAAAGGATGGAACCAAATTTTCCAAGCAAATGGACAAGAAAAAAAAGCCGGGGTAGCAATTCTCATATCAGACAAAATAGACTTCAAAAGAAGGGCCATAAAGAGAGACCCAGAAGGTCACTTCATAATACTCAAAGGGAGAATCCACCAAGAAGACATTAACATCGTAAATATATATGCACCCAACATAGGAGCACCCAAATATATAAAGAAAATTCTGGAGGACCTCAAGAAAGAAATTGACAGCAACACAATTATAGTAGGAGATTTTAACACCCCACTGTCTAAATTGGACAAATCTTCCAAACAAAATATCAACAAAGATATTGCAGCATTAAATGACACCCTAAACGAAATGGACCTAATTGATATATATAGAGCCCTCCATCCCAAAGAAGCTAAATACACTTTCTTTTCAAACGCACATGGAACATTTTCAAAGATAGATCACATGATAGGACACAAAACGAGTCTCAATAAATTCAAGAAAATAGAAATCATACCAAGCATTTTCTCTGATCACAAGGGACTGAAATTGGAAACCGACCCCAATGAAAAAAACCCAAAACACCCAAAATCATGGAGACTGAATGGTAGGCTATTAAACAACGAATGGGTCAAGATTGAAATTAGGGAAGAAATCAGAAAGCTTCTGGAAACAAATGAAAATGAACTCACAACAACCCAAAACCTATGGGACACAGTGAAGGCAGTCCTGAGAGGGAAGTTCATAGCAATACAGGCCTACCTAAAGAAGATAGAAACATTTCAAACAAACAACCTAACCCGACGCCTCCAAGAACTCGAGGAACAACAACAAAGACAGCCCAGAGCAAGTAGAAGGAAGGAAATAACCAAGATCAGAGCAGAATTAAATGACATAGAAACTAAAAGCACAATTCTAAGGATCAATGAATCCAGGAGTTGGTTTTTTGAAAAGATAAACAAAATAGACAAACCTTTAAGTAGGCTCATCAAGAAAAGAAGAGAGAAGACCCAAATAAACACAATCAGAAATGAAAGAGGAGAGATTACAACTGATACTGCAGAAATAGAAAGGATTGTAAGAAATTACTATGTGGAACTGTATGCCAAGAAATTTGAAAACCTAGGTGAAATGGACAAATTTCTAGAAAAATATAATCTTCCAAAACTCAATGAAAAAGAAGCAGAAAACCTGAACAGGCCAATAACAGCAAATGAAATTGAAGCAGTAATCAAAAAACTCCCATCACACAAAAGCCCTGGACCAGATGGTTTCACAGGAGAATTCTACAAAGCTTTTAAGGAAGAGCTAACCCCTATTCTTCACAGACTATTCCAAAAAATCCAAAAGGAGGGAAAACTCCCCAACTCTTTTTATGAAGCCAGCATCACCCTAATTCCAAAGCCAGATAGAGACACAACAAAGAAAGAAAATTACAGGCCAATATCACTGATGAACATAGATGCTAAAATCCTCAATAAAATATTGGCAAATCGCATCCAACAATACATCAAAAAGATCATACACCACGACCAAGTGGGATTCATCCCAGGGATGCAAGGATGGTTCAATATACGCAAATCAATAAATGTAATACACCAAATAAACAAAAGCAAAGAC
Source organism: Sturnira hondurensis (assembly GCF_014824575.4). Lineage (NCBI taxonomy): Eukaryota > Metazoa > Chordata > Mammalia > Chiroptera > Phyllostomidae > Sturnira > Sturnira hondurensis. The sequence goes on along the minus strand of NW_028080032.1, from coordinate 5,094,632 downwards.
AAAAATCACATGGTCATATCAATAGATGCGGAAAAAGCTTTTGATAAGGTTCAACACCCATTTATGATAAAGGTACTCAGAAAAATGGGAATAGAGGGAGCATTCCTCAACATAATAAAGGCCATATATGAAAGACCTACAGCCAACATCATACTCAATGGGCAAAAACTAAAAGCTTTTCCACTAAGATCAGGAACAAGACAAGGTTGCCCACTTTCACCACTTCTATTCAATATAGTATTAGAAGTTCTAGCTGCAGCGATCAGACAAGAAAAGGAAATAAAAGGCATCCAAATCGGAAAGGAGGAAACAAAACTGGCATTGTTTGCAGATGACATGATAGTGTACATGGAAAACCCTATAGCCTCTACCAAAAAACTGCTGGAACTAATAAATGAATTTGGCATAACAGCGGGATACAAAGTTAATATCCAGAAATCAAAGGCATTTTTGTATACCAACAATGAAGCAGCAGAAGCAGAAATCAGGAAAAAAATCCCATTCGATATAGCAAAAAGAAAAATAAAATATCTGGGAATAAACCTAACCAAGGAGGTAAAAGACCTGTATGCAGAAAACTACACAACACTGAAGAAAGAAATCAAGGAAGACACAAATAAATGGAAACATATACCGTGTTCATGGATTGGAAGAATTAACATCATCAAAATGTCCATACTACCCAAAGCAATTTACAGATTCAATGCAATACCTATTAAAGTACCAATGGCGTATTTCACAGACATAGAACAAACACTTCAAAAATTTATATGGAACCAGAAAAGACCCCGAATAGCTGCTGCAATTTTGAGAAAGAAGAACAAAGTAGGAGGGATCACAATACCTGATATCAAACTGTATTACAAGGCCACTGTAATCAAAACAGCCTGGTACTGGCACAAAAACAGGCACATAGACCAATGGAATAGAACAGAGAGCCCAGAAATAAACCCAACTCTCTACAGTCAATTAATATTCGACAAAGGGGGCAATAACATAAAATGGAGTAAAGACAGCCTTTTCAACAAATGGTGTTGGGAGAACTGGACAGCTACATGCAAAAAAATGAAACTTGAGCACCAACTTACACCATACACCAAAATAAATTCAAGGTGGATAAAAGACTTAAATATAAGCCGTGAAACCATTAAAACCCTAGAGGAGAGCCTTGGCAAGAAAATCTCAGATATTCCACGCAGCAATATTTTTACTGATACGTCCCCTAGAGCAAGGAACATAAAGGAAAGAATAAACAAATGGGATCTCATCAAAATTAAAAGCTTCTGCATGGCTAAGGAAAACAGTATCAAGATACAAAGAGAAGCAACAGCTTGGGAAAACATATTTGCCAATGATACCTCAGATAAGGGTTTAATCTCCAAAATATACAAAGAACTCATTCGGCTCCACTCAAAGAAGACAAGCAACCCAATCAAAAAATGGGCAGAGGACTTGAACAGACATTTCTCCAAGGAGGACATACAGAGAATCCAGAGACACATGAAAAGATGCTCGATATCACTAGCTATCAGAGAGATGCAAATTAAAACCGCAATGAGATACCACTTAACACCAGTCAGATTGGCTATCATAAACAAAGAAACAAACAACAAGTGCTGGAGAGGTTGTGGGGAAAAGGGGACTCTAGTTCACTGTTGGTGGGGTTGCAGACTGATACAACCACTATGGAAAACAGTATGGACTTTTCTAAGAAAACTAAAAATGAACGTGCCTTTTGACCCAGCAATTCCACTCTTAGGAGTATATCCTAAGAACCCTGAAACACCAATCCAAAAGAACCTATGCACCCCAATGTTCATAGCAGCACAATTCACGATAGCCAAGAGTTGGAAGCAACCTAGATGCCCATCAGTCAATGACTGGATCAAAAAACTATGGTACATTTACACAATGGAACTCTATGCTGCAGAAAGGAAGAAGGAACTACTACCCTTTGCAACAGCATGGATGGAACTGGAAAGCATTATGCTGAGGGAAATAAGCCAGGCAGTGAAAGACAAATACCATATGATATCACCATTAACAGGGATCTAAACCAAACAAACAAGCAAGCAAAATATGACCAATGACACTCAATTATGGAACGGGCTGACAGGGTCCAGAGGGGAGAGGGGAGAGAATCATAGGGGAAAAGGGGATGGACTCACATGAAAAAGTATAAAGGACACATGGACAATAACTAAGGGTGGGGGGGCGGAAATGGGAGGGAGGCAGGGAGCATGGGGCGGCGGGGCGGGCAGGTTTGGGAATATAAGACAGAAAGCTGTACTTGAACAAGAATTAAATAAAAAAATTATTTAAAAAAATACACTGTAGAATACTTAGAGTAAAGCTCAGTGCCTAATAAGTGTATAATCAATGTTTGTTCATGCTGTTATAATATTATAAAGCTAACATTTTAATGCTTTGAATAAAGACAATAATACTAATACTGGGAACAAAGAGAATACTATTGGTTTTAATAGTTCTTAAATAGTTACACTTCTTAATCTGGAAAGGCTAAATTGTTTTATCATTACTTATATAACCATTTGTATAAGAATATGTGTTACATAGAGATTGTGATTTTTTGAATACTTAGATAATAATTTTGTTTAATGGAGAAGTGTCTGCTTCTGAGTGTCACTATTCTTATTAAAGTCTTAAATATATGTATATGTTTAAATGAGACAACACTGATGTACAATAATACCAATTAATTCACTTTTTTTCAGTATAAATTTCAAAAGATTTCAGAAGTAGGCTGGCTATCACCTGTTCGCTCCATTCCACCTTCCACATTCCCTTGAGACATACGCATAAAAATAAAGTATTTTTATTCTACTGTGCACATGTCACAGGGAGTTTGAAAAAGAAATGGACAGGCAAAGCAAATGTGTATATACAGCTTCAAAATATTTGTTCACCCTCACTGAAGTTTTCTAGCATTTGGTAACTAACCAACTGGTATTTCTCAGCAGAATTTTCATGACGCTCTGTTGCGTCCACGTGGGCCATTCTTTGTTTAATCAACACAAGCTCTGGCATGCTTTCAAGGTGCAGAGGTTACTGTAGTGTGCTGCCGTTACTTTAGAAGTGATAAGGACCTTTCTAGTACCTGGAAAAGTGTCATAACTAATGAGAACAAATGCCACTGGGATAAAAATTAAATAGTACTTTAAGATGCTGTCAGTATATTAATGTCAATATGTTTTTTCTCCTAATGTATATTTCATGCTTGGCTGGGGAATTATGGAAAATATTATTTAATTCGATTGAAAAAAATCTGAATCCCCACAGTACATTTAGCACTGTTAATGGTGCAATTAGGGAATACTTATAAATATGTATAATATAGTTTTTCCATTAAATATATTTAATACCATTGAATAAGGCTAGATAAAGAAAAGTTGGATAAGAGTATAAAATGAGTAATTATATTCTTAAAATGAGTCTGTAGGAAATTAATGCTGCTGGGGCCCGAGGGTGGAGAAGTTAGAGAATACAGAGATCAGTTATATTTTATAAAGGGATTATACCTTGGAAGGAAAGTGTTTCCATTCCAAATGCTGGTAATAATTAATTATGGCCAATTTGGTGAAAAATAATACCAGTTTAGAGTTGAGACCTTGGAGTTAAGGTCTTTCCAAAGCTCATTCACTGACTCCAGCCCCATACGTCCAAACCAGTGTGGGTAGATCCATGAAGCTCATCACTCATGTTTGCAGGAAATTTAGAGAATATTGATTCTGGCAATTGCAATGAAGTTAATCATTTGTTCTTTTCTTCAGTAACTGAAAGTTTAAACAATCAATCAGTTTCAGAAGTTGGTGAGCTAAAAAATATGAGCACTTTAGTTCTGTAGGACAAACTAAAAGTGTTGAAAGACAGGTGATTGATTATAATTTATAGGATGTTATATATTTTATATTATTATATATTTATATTATATTAAATATTTATAATATATAAATATTATATATTTTATAGGATGATAAGGAAAAAGTAGATCTTCCATCAAATTTGTTCATAGTTAATCTTATAATCATCTTTTGCTCTTATTATATATGGTGGGTGTATCTTATAATCTCTCTGTATCTCCAGAGATCTGCTATGAAATTTCTACCAGAAAATAAATAAAAACAGAAATGCTGAAGTTCTATATTATTAAATGAAAAAGCTGATATACAACTTTCTTGAGAAATAAATCAGTTGTCTTTTATTGAATTGGCCTTAGCACACAACAAAGTTGTATTTTCCCCTTAATTTCTTATAATGAGATCTATATTGTTTAGAAAAACATTAAGTAGTATCGTTGTTTATCATACCTGAAGGTCCTTTCAAACTTTCTGTAATCATAAAATAGTTTTTGAATTGCTTTTCTGGTGTCACAGTGGAGCATGTACACATCCTCATCGTACTTGTGGTGTGTATCTTTTTCCATGTGCAGCAACTGCCTAACCATCTGTCTCCAAGGGACACAAGGGTATTCTTCACTTTTCCACTCTTCTGTGTGTAGGAAAGAACAAATCTGGAACTCTAGGAATCTCCATGGTTCTAGTTTAGTTCTCCCAGAAGCAAAGTTTGGAGTGCAGATAATTTACCTGGAAGATGATCTTGGGAAATACTGGTAGAGGGGGAAAACAACAATAAAGGAAACATTATCAAGCAAGTTCCACTGCAGACAACCTCCTCCCTGCAGACAGGGAGGTTAAAACCCTGGGGGATTCCTGGGAACAGTGTAGAACATGCATCTCAGAGTCATCCTAGGAGGGAGACACGATATTTACCTGCCGGTACTCACTTATCATTTATACAGGGCTGCTTTTGGGGACACTGATTACCCAGCAGATCCACTGTTCCCTGTATATGGGCAGAACATGTTTTAGAGGCAAGAGAACTTAAGGCAAAGAGTTGCAAGTACTGGCAGCTGGAGTTGAGCTAGTGTGCAGAGAAATATATTAAATTCTAAGGAGATATAAGGGAGGGAGTGGACTGACAGAAACTTCTGCAAAGTGTAGAGAAAGACAATATTCACACAGAATCTCACATAAATACACATTAAATAAATATTTATGGAGGACCTACATATGCCTAGCACATTAAAGAGGCATCCAGTACTTACCCTCATTGGCATGGCATTTTAGTTGACATATGTAGTTGAATGCTACATACTATATTCTCAGAATACCTAAATGCTCTTAGGAGTCACCTATGGATAAATTCTCAAACATTTTTCACAGGCACGTTTCTGTTTCCATATTAGCTTTTCCACCCTCAGTTAGTTTTTGCTGCATAATAAATAACTCCAAACACAGGGGCTTCAAACAACAATTGGTTTTTTAGCTTATGATTCTGCAGGTCACCAATTTGTGATGGGCTCAGCTGGGTGGTTCTGTTGATCTGGATGAGGTTCGGCTGATCCTGGCAGGGCTCATTTATGCATCCACTGCCTTTTTGATTGTTGGCTAGGGTGTTTCGGTCCTCCCTCATGTGACCAGTCATTCTCCAGCAGGCTTGCCAAGCCTTTTCCCCATAATGGCAAAGTTCCCAACACAATCTAGAGGACAACCTTCAATGCCTAAGTGCTTTTGAAGCCCCTGTCTGGATTATGTGTTGCCATGCTTCATGAGCCAAGCAAGTCATGAGGCCAGCCCAGTTTTAGGGCTGAAGAAAGGCTCCAACTCGTGATGGCAGGAGCTGCAAAGTCACCTGGCAAAAGATGTAGACACAGAGCAGGTAGGAATTTGTGGCTATTTTTGCAATCTACCACAAAGAGGAAGATTTTCGAAATCTACCGCAAACACGAAACTCATAGTACTTCATGTAGAAAAAAAGTCGTATCAGAAAATTCTTTAAACAGAGAGCGTGTGCTGGCCTAAGCACTTGCCCTGTAGGATTCACCCTGCATTTCACTGTCATGATGGTCTGTGAGTCTGGCACCTTTCAAAGTTCTCAATTACAAAATTGTGCTACTTGAGTTTCAGTGATTTGTAAGTCCCAAGTGCATGAGGAATCAAATGTCCATCAGCTCTTTGCTACCAACAGCAAGCAATTTCCAGTGCCTTCCCAGGAGTCATCAAAACTACAACAGCATGAGCCTATAAAATGGCAAATTACATTTGTCTTGCTTCCCTATTAGGGAAGTGGTGTTAACTGATTAGCCATTCACTCATGGAATAGGGCTGGGAATAATGCCAACTTATCTGTATTCTTTGGTTGCTCTGATAACCACCCCCCTATCCTGTCACCTTCATTAACAGGAATTCTTCACTCACTGATATCCTTGTTCTAGACGTGTATAGGAAATGCAAATTAAAACCACATTGAGATACCACTTTACACTGATCAGAATGGCCATCATAAACAAAGCAACAAATAACAAGTGTTAAAGAGGTTGTGAAGAAAAGGGGACCCTTGTTCACTGTTGGTGGGATTGCAGACTGGTACAACCACTGTGCAAAACAGTATGGAGTTTTCTCAGAAAACTAAAAATGGATCTGCCTTTTGACCCAGCAATTCCACTGCTAGGATTATATTGTAAGAACCCTGACACACCCATGCAAAAGAACTTATGCATCCCAATATTCATAGCAGCACAATTTACAATAGCCAAGTGCTGGAAGCAACATAGGTGCCCATCAGTAAATGAGTGGATCCAAAAACTATGGTACATTTACACAATGGAATTCTATGCAGCAGAAAGAAAAAAGGAGCTCCTACCCTTTGCAACAGCATGGATGGAACTGGAAAGCATTATGCTGAGTGAGATAAGTCAGATGGTGAAAGACAAATACCATATGATCTCACCTTTAACAGGAACCTAAACAATAAAACAAACAAGCAAGGAAAATATAACCAAAGACACTAAAATAGAGAACAGGCTGACAGTGATCAGAGGGGAGAGGGGAGAGAATTTCAGGGGAAAAGGGTGAAGGGTTTACAGGAACAAGTATAAAGGATACATGGACAACAACTAAGAGGGGTGGAAATGGGAGGGAGGTGGGGGTGAGCTGGGGTGGGAGTAAAAGATATAAAACTGTACTTGAACAACAATTAAAATAAATTAATAAAAAAGAAATCTATATTTATGATAAATAGTTTACTGATCTTGAAAATGTTTTAACTCCCATAAAACTTTTTTTCTGATGGGAAAAAGCAAATAGTCAACATTTCCCTGGACTTTAAAGGTCTGATTTAAATAACCTAGATATACAAAACTGTTGGACAAATTTCAAATTTTCAAAGATGACTAAAAATCTTAAGTATCTGGACTTTTGGCTTGTGACTATGTCACCTAAAATAAACTCTCCAAATTGTCTGCTAAATATTACCAAGTCACAAAAAAGTCTCAAATGTTGACTCACCAGAAAAAAAATTTTATCCTTGTATCCTTTATATATGTTCCTCTAAATCCCTCCCCTATTTCCCCTGAAATTCCCTCCCCTCTTCCCTCTGGTCACTGTCAGCCTGTTCTCTATTTCAGTGTCTTTGGTTATATTTTGCTTGCTTGTTTGTTTTGTTGTTTAGCTTCCAGTTAAAGGTGAGATCATATGGCATTTGTCCTTCAACACCTGGCTTATTTCACTAAGCATAATGCTTTCCAGTTCTATCCATGTTGTTTCAAAAGGTAGGAGCTCCTTCTTTCTTTCTGTGGGAGGGAGGGGGGAGCACGGGGGGTGGGATGGGATGGGATGGGAGTAATAGACAGAAAACTGTACTTGAAAAATAATTAAATAAATTAAAAAATTTTTTTAACCGACACACAACTCATCATCATCATTTTGATTGACTTCAACGGAGCTAATGCAAGAAAAGGCTAATACTAGGCTCAGTCAGACCTATAGACCCTCAGCCTTCGCTCCTCCTGCCCTCCCTCTCCCCCACACATACCTGGTGACAAGGACCTTGGAAAAGAGACCATGGCTCCTGGTGGCTAGATCACCTGGTGATGAGGTAACAAAGAGAGTGGTCTATCCCAGAGCTTCAGGCTCTTTTCTAAGGTGCATTCCCCCAATCCAGTCTCTAAAATCACTAGGAGGGGCACAAGCTATGGCCTGCCTTTGTCTCCTCTGCTAGGTACACATTGTTGATGAACCTCAGGGAAATAGATAATAGGAGAGGGGGTTTGTATATGTATATTTGTATGTTTATAAATGCATATTTATATTGAAATATAAATAGTTAAGTGTATGTGCATAGGAAAACCATGTATATGAAAAAAGAAAAGCAAAACTCCTAAACAGCTTAGAGCAAATAAAATAGAATATATCAGAACAAGAATTTAAAGTAAGTAAAATGAACATATTGAAAACAATATGGCAGGGTTGTATAACAGAAGAGAAACAAGCAGTTAAAAATAAATTAAGGCCCTGAGTGGGTAGCTCAGTTGGTTAGAGCATCATCCGGATACTTTAAGATTATGGGTTTGATCTCCAGTCAGAGCACATATAAGAATCAACAATGAATGCATAAATAAGTGGAACAACAAATCAATATTTCTCTCCCTTTCTTCCTTTCTCTCTAAAATCAATCAATAAAGTCTATTTTTTAACAAAAAGAAATTAAAAGTGTGAATAGGAGGTATGACAGACAGAAAAGCGGTAGCCCACTGGTTCCTAAAGTGTTGTCCCCAGAGCAACAGCATTAACGTCACCTAGGAACTTGTTAGAAATACAAATTCTTGTATCCACCTGTGCACTACTGAATTGAAATTCTGGGAGTGGGACCAGGTATCTGTCCCGAAGGTGATCTGAGGCATTGAAGTTTGAGAATCACTGCTGTAGAGAAACAAATTGATTGACCAGTGAACTACAGAATGGTTATTAGAGCTCCCCAAAGTGATTAACTGAGTCAGAAACTAAAGTCTAAAAAACTCAGGAATGGGTAAGGAGATTAATAGCCATTGTGGTAGAAATAGGACAGTCAATATCCATAGAAAATATCTAACAGGATTCCCAAAGAAAACAATGGAGGGAGATAAATAGTCAAAGACCTGTCAGCCAAGAATTTTCCAGAATTAAGTAAAGATCAGTCTGTTTCACATAAAAGTCCGGATTTTCATCTCTTTCTTGATAAATTGGAAGGCCTAGCAATACTGGCCTGCGTGTTTATAACACACTCAGGCTGACTAGCAGCTGTTCCCTTTAAATGAAGCATTTGTAGCCGACAAGAATGTGGGCTCCTTGGGTCTCAGACTGGCTGGGATTCTGTTCCAGCTCTACTATTCACTAAGCGTATGACTTTAGCAACCTTCTGAGTCTCTATTTCCTCAAGCAGACAGTGGGGATAATAAGATATCCACCTCAGAGTTGTTTTGGAGACTAAATGAGTTTACCTGTGCAAAGACTCAGCTTGGCACTTAGTAGGTGCCTTAAAAAATTCCAGCCGTTAGTTTTGCCTGTCATAATTGCACATCTGTAGATGTTCAAGCTCAGATATTTCTTATACCCAACTTGTCTTACTTCTGTTTGTTAAACTACCTTCTTGTTTCCTTCAGCTTGTGATTCTTGCTCTATCCCTTGATCCTCCTGATGTTGGTTGGTTTGTTAACATCTCTAGGCCTCAGTGTTCTCTTCAGTAAAATGGGATAATGACCTGCCTTGACCTCACATGTATATACAAGTGAAGTAATATTTGTGGACATGACTTCTATAGAAGGAGTACTCGGTAAGTGCTTGAATATTTCTTCATTTAGTCATTCATCTTCACATCCTATACAATTGCCACCAGATGGTGTGTTGCAGTCAGCTCTCAGTGGTCCAAGACAGCTAATTGCTAAATTTTCAGAAATTTTAAGAGCTGACTTTTAAACACAGCCATTATTAAAAACTAAGTCGTATAAACATAATTAATTAGATTAAAAACAAAGGTAATAAATTCTTAAAAACCTCTCTTTTTAATTTTTTTACATTTTGTTATAATCTTTACTCTTGAGGTAAATTAAGTCTACTTTATCTGTGTGATGCAATACTATATAGTGTTTTACTGCACATTTCTTTCCAATTACTGGTTCAGTGACATCATGTTGGCAGGTTGAAATTGGCCATGGTTGGAATATTTATCCCCTGGAATTTGGCAAACACTTCAAATGAGGGCTTTATTTCCCCTTGAAGGGCCAGTTGTAAAATATTTACCAGAACATCAGTAAGATCTGTAAAATCTGTTTGGATAACAAAAGCATCATAAAATAATGTTTATTACCGGAGGATGTGAAAACATTGTAAAATAGTGACAGTGACCATAAAAAGATGACTATTTTATTATCAATTTGCTCTGAAATTCATAGTTTAGGTATGGCAGTAAACATTTAACATCTTTATCCTTAAAATATTAAAGTTGAATATGTCCTGGAACTATATATAATATGCCCCACAGACACAGTTCTTTTTTCTTCTGCAATTTACTCACTGCAAACAGCATTCCATTTATCATGCTTGCATAAAGATTTGTTTTTATAGTAACAGTAATGAAGCTGAAATTGCGCTAAGTTCTTTGCATCCATTGACAATTTTCACATCTTTTTAAAAATTATTTTATTGTTGTTCAATTACAGTTGTCTGCATTTACCTCCTACTATTCCCAGGGGCTGACCCCAGCCATCTCCACCTCCCTCCCCTGCTTCCACCCCCACTTGATTTTGTCCATGTGTCCTTTATAGTTGTTCCTGAAGACCCTTCCCACCTTTCCCCCCATTATCCCCTCCCACTTCCCCTCTGGTTACTGTCAGATCGTCCTTTTTTTCTCTTTAAGTCTGATTCCAGCCTAATTTTCTGATTCTTGTGAATAATTTTGGCTTTGATTTTATTGCTGGGAGCCCAAAAGATTTTTTATTGTCTTTGAATTTTAGTCATTTTACTAAGATATGACTTAGCATGATTATTCCAGATCAATTTCCTCAGGAACAGTGTGGTCTCTTTTAAAATGCAGATTTAAGTTTTCTTCCATTTCCAGGAAGTTTCCTTGGATTATAGTTTATTTATTTATTTTTAATTATTTTATTGTTGTTCAATTACAATTGTCTGCATTTCCACCCCCACCCCAGTCAAACCCACCTCCCTCTTTTGCTCCCACCCTCCCCCTTAGTTTTGTCCATGTGTCCCTTACAGTTGTTCCTGAAAACCCTTCCCCCTATTGTCCCCTCCCCCCACTTCTCTGGTTATTGTTAGATGGTTCTTAATTTCAATATCTCTGGTTATATTTTACTTGCTTGTTTGTTTTGTTGATTAGGTTTCAGTTAAAGGTGAGATCATATGGTATTTGTCCTTCACCACCTGGCTTATTTTATTCAGCATAATGGTCTCCAGTTTCATCCATGCTGTCAGAAAGAGAAGGAGCTCCTTTCTTTCTGCTGCATAGTTCACAACTTTTGAGACACGCATTATATTTGTTCCTACTTAATGGATGAGAAAACTGAGGCTCAGAGAAGATAAAGTATCTTGAACATAAAATCTTGTACGTAACAGAGCTGGGAGTACACTGTGGACATCAGGCCTCAAAGGCTGCATTCTCCATTGACTCTCACTACCCTCCTGAGCTCCGCTGTTGATGTTGAAGGTCATGATGAAGATGATTTTAATCGAAGAGAATGATAAAAATCAAAGAACCTGATAAGTTTTTTTTCTATCTGTATTTTCTTTTTTTAAAATAATTTTTTATTTAACTCTTGTTTAAGTACAACTTTCTGTCTTATATTCCCAACCCTGCCCGCCCCGCCGCCCCATGCTCCCTGCCTCCCTCCCATTTCTGCCCCCCACCCTTAGTTATTGTCCATGTGTCCTTTATACTTTTTCATGTGAGTCCATCCCCTTTTCCCCTATGATTCTCTCCCCTCTCCCCTCCGGACCCTGTCAGCGCGTTCCATAATTGAGTGTCATTGGTCATATTTTGCTTGCTTGTTTGTTTGGTTTAGATCCCTGTTAATGGTGATATCATATGGTATTTGTCTTTCACTGCCTGGCTTATTTCCCTCAGCATAATGCTTTCCAGTTCCATCCATGCTGTTGCAAAGGGTAGTAGTTCCTTCTTCCTTTCTTCAGCATAGAATTCCATTGTGTAAATGTACCATAGTTTTTTGATCCAGTCATTGACTGATGGGCATCTAGGTTGCTTCCCACTCTTGGCTATTGTAAATTGTGCTGCTATGAACATCGGGGTGCATAGGTTCTTTTGGATTGGTGTTTCAGGGTTCTTAGGATATACTCCTAGCAGTGGAATTGCTGGGTCAAAAGGCATGTTCATTTTTAGTTTTCTTAGAAAAGTCCATACTGTTTTCCATAGTGGTTGTACCAGTCTGCAATCCCACCAACAGTGAACTAGAGTCCCCTTTTCCCCACAACCTCTCCAGCACTTGTTGTTTGTTTCTTTGTTTATGATAGCCAATCTGACTGGTGTTAAGTGGTATCTCATTGCGGTTTTAATTTGCATCTCTCTGATAGCTAGTGATATCGAGCATCTTTTCATGTGTCTCTGGATTCTCTGTATGTCCTCCTTGGAGAAATGTCTGTTCAAGTCCTCTGCCCATTTTTTGATTGGGTTGCTTGTCTTCTTTGAGTGGAGCCGAATGAGTTCTTTGTATATTTTGGAGATTAAACCCTTATCTGAGGTATCATTGGCAAATATGTTTTCCCAAGCTGTTGCTTCTCTTTGTATCTTGATACTGTTTTCCTTAGCCATGCAGAAGCTTTTAATTTTGATGAGATCCCATTTGTTTATTCTTTCCTTTATGTTCCTTGCTCTAGGGGACGTATCAGTAAAAATATTGCTGCGTGGAATATCTGAGATTTTCTTGCCAAGGCTCTCCTCTAGGGTTTTAATGGTTTCACGGCTTATATTTAAGTCTTTTATCCACCTTGAATTTATTTTGGTGTATGGTGTAAGTTGGTGCTCAAGTTTCATTTTTTTGCATGTAGCTGTCCAGTTCTCCCAACACCATTTGTTGAAAAGGCTGTCTTTACTCCATTTTATGTTATTGCCCCCTTTGTCGAATATTAATTGACTGTAGAGAGTTGGGTTTATTTCTGGGCTCTCTGTTCTATTCCATTGGTCTATGTGCCTGTTTTTGTGCCAGTACCAGGCTGTTTTGATTACAGTGGCCTTGTAATACAGTTTGATATCAGGTATTGTGATCCCTCCTACTTTGTTCTTCTTTCTCAAAATTGCAGCAGCTATTCGGGGTCTTTTCTGGTTCCATATAAATTTTTGAAGTGTTTGTTCTATGTCTGTGAAATACGCCATTGGTACTTTAATAGGTATTGCATTGAATCTGTAAATTGCTTTGGGTAGTATGGACATTTTGATGATGTTAATTCTTCCAATCCATGAACACGGTATATGTTTCCATTTATTTGTGTCTTCCTTGATTTCTTTCTTCAGTGTTGTGTAGTTTTCTGCATACAGGTCTTTTACCTCCTTGGTTAGGTTTATTCCCAGATATTTTATTTTTCTTTTTGCTATATCGAATGGGATTTTTTTCCTGATTTCTGCTTCTGCTGCTTCATTGTTGGTATACAAAAATGCCTTTGATTTCTGGATATTAACTTTGTATCCCGCTGTTATGCCAAATTCATTTATTAGTTCCAGCAGTTTTTTGGTAGAGGCTATAGGGTTTTCCATGTACACTATCATGTCATCTGCAAACAATGCCAGTTTTGTTTCCTCCTTTCCGATTTGGATGCCTTTTATTTCCTTTTCTTGTCTGATCGCTGCAGCTAGAACTTCTAATACTATATTGAATAGAAGTGGTGAAAGTGGGCAACCTTGTCTTGTACCTGATCTTAGTGGAAAAGCTTTTAGTTTTTGCCCATTGAGTATGATGTTGGCTGTAGGTCTTTCATATATGGCCTTTATTATATTGAGGAATGTTCCCTCTATTCCCACCTTGCTGAGTACCTTTATCATAAATGGGTGTTGTACCTTATCAAAAGCTTTTTCCGCATCTATTGATATGACCATGTGGTTTTTGTCTTTGCTTTTGTTTATTTCGTGTATTACATTTATTGATTTGCGTATATTGAACCATCCTTGCATCCCCGGGATGAATCCCACTTGGTCATGGTGTATGATCTTTTTGATGTATTGTTGGATGCGATTTGCCAATATTTTGTTGAGGATTTTAGCATCTATGTTCATCAGTGATATTGGTCTGTAATTTTCTTTCTTTGTTGTGTCTCTATCTGGCTTTGGGATTAGGGTGATGCTGGCTTCATAGAAAGAGTTGGGGAGTTTTCCCTCCTTTTGGATTTTTTGGAATAGTCTGTGAAGAATAGGGGTTAGCTCTTCCTTAAAAGCTTTGTAGAATTCTCCTGTGAAACCATCTGGCCCAGGGCTTTTGTGTGATGGGAGTTTTTTGATTACTTCTTCAATTTCATTTGCTGTTATTGGCCTGTTCAGGTTTTCTGCTTCTTTTTCATTGAGTTTTGGAAGATTATATTTTTCTAGAAATTTGTCCATTTCACCCAGGTTTTCAAATTTCTTGGCATACAGTTCCGCATAGTAATTTCTTACAATCCTTTCTATTTCTGTGGTATCAGTTGTAATCTCTCCTCTTTCATTTCTGATTGTGTTTATTTGTGTCCTCTCTCTTCTTTTCTTAATGAGCCTACTTAAAGGTTTGTCTATTTTGTTTATCTTTTCAAAAAACCAACTCCTGGATTCATTGATCTTTAGAATTGTGCTTTTAGTCTCTATGTCATTTAATTCTGCTTTGATCTTGGTTATTTCCTTCCTTCTACTTGCTCTGGGCTGTCTTTGTTGTTGTTCCTCGAGTTCTTGCAGGCGTTGGGTTAGGTTGTTTGTTTGAAATGTTTCTATCCTCTTTAGGTGAGCCTGTATCGCTATGAACTTCCCTCTCAGGACTGCCTTCACTGTGTCCCATAAATTTTGGGTTGTGGTGAGTTCATTTTCATTTGTTTCAAGGAGTTTTTTGATTTCCTCCCTAATTTCAATCTTGACCCATTCATTGTTCAATAGCCTACCATTCAGTCTCCATGATTTTGGGTGTTTTGGGTTTTTTCCTGTGGGGTTGGTTTCCAATTTCAGTCCCTTGTGATCAGAGAAGATGCTTGGTATGATTTCTATTTTCCTGAAGTTGTTGAGACTGGTTTTGTGTCCTATCATGTGATCTATCTTTGAAAATGTTCCATGTGCGTTTGAAAAGAAAGTGTATTTAGTTTCTTTGGGATGGATGGCTCTATATATATCAATTAGGTCCATTTCTTCTAGAGTGTCGTTTAATGCTGCTATATCTTTGTTGATATTTTGTTTGGAAGATCTGTCCATTTTTGACAGTGGGGTGTTAAAATCCCCTACTATAATTGTGTTGCTGTCAATATCTTTCTTGAGGTCCTCTAGGATTTTCTTTATATATTTGGGTGCTCCTGTGTTGGGTGCATATATATTTATGATGTTAATGTCTTCTTGGTGGATTCTTCCCTTGAGTATTATGAAGTGACCTTCTGGGTCTCTCTTTATAGCCTTTTTTTTGAAGTCTATTTTGTCTGATATGAGGATTGCTACCCCGGCTTTTTTTTCATGTCCATTTGCTTGGAAAATTTGTTTCCATCCTTTCACTTTCAGTCTGTGGTGGTCTTTTGTCCTCAGGTGGGTCTCTTGTAGGCAGCATATGTGTGGGTCATGCTTTCTTATCCATTCAGCTATTCTATGTCTCTTAATTGGTGCATTTAATCCATTTACGTTTAAAGTTATTATTGAAAGGTACTTATTCATTGCCATTTATGTACCTGTGTTCCTCTCTGTCTCTCTCTTTTCCTTCCTTTCCTTAAAGCAGCCCTTTTAGTAATTCTTGTAGAGCTGGTTTGGTGGAGGCGTATTCTTTTAGACTTCTTTTGTCTTGGAAGCTCTTTATTTGGCCTTCTATCTTGATTGAGAGCCTTGCTGGGTACAGTAGCCTTGGTTGTAGGCCTCTGTTTCTCATTACTTGGAATATTTCTTGCCATTCTCTTCTTGCTTGGAATGTTTCCATTGAGAAGTCAGTAGCCAACCTTATTGGGACCCCCTTGTATGTTACTTCCTTTTTCTCCCTTGCTGCCTTTAGGATTTTCTCTTTGTCTTGGAGGTTTGCCATTTTAATGATGATGTGTCTTGCAGTAGGCCTCTTTGGGTTCCACCTGATTGGGACTCTCTGCGATTCCTGAATCCGTGTGACTTTCTCTCTCCTCAACTTAGGAAAATTTTCCGTTATTACTCTTTCAAGTAGGTTTTCTATCCCTTGTTCTTCTTCCTCTCCTTCTGGTATTCCTATTATTCGGATATTATTACGTTTCATGTTGTCTTGCATTTCTCTTAAATTCTCCTCATTTTTTCTGATTCTCTTTTCCATTATTTGGTCTGTCTGGGAGATTCTTTCTATCCTGTCTTCTATCTCACTTATGCGATCTTCCGCCATATCGATTCTATTCTTCATACCTTCTACTGTGTTCTTCAGTTCAGAAATTGTATTCTTCATTTCCTCTTGGCCTTTACTAATGGTTTCTATTTCCTTTTTCATGTTGGTGTAGTTTGCAGAGAGTTCACTGTAGCTCCCCTGTAGTTTCTGGTAGCTCATTGTAAGCTCTTTGAATTTCCTGATGACCAGTGCTTTGAATTCAATATCTGATAGTTGGCTTGCCTCTATTTCATCTAACATTCTTTCTGAGACTTCCTCCTTTTCTTTCATTTGGGGATTGTTTCTTTGTCTTCCCATTGTTTGTGTTGCTCTTCTTGTTGGCTTCAGCTTCTTAAAGTGATCTGTTCTGGGTTCCTGGGTTTATGGTGTGAACTTCTGTGGTAAGATACCTGTGAGATTCAGTGGTGCAGTCTCCTGCAGGTATCTTGGTGTTCTCCACTTCCACCTACTCCTCTTGTTGGTTTCCAGCTGGTCAAACCTTTTCTTCTGGTCTCACCATCTGCAGCAGCCTGAGAGGCTATTATTGTGGCCTTTCTCTCATCTCGGTGAAGTTAGCTGGTCTCGCCAGTGCCCTCCCAACATCCAGAATGGCTCCGCTCTCCCATGCCCCACTGAAAGCAGGTTTTTCCCCAGGCTTTCCAGCTCTGGCCTGGTGTGAGGGCACACACTCCCAGCCAGGCTTTCCTGGTATCGCAGGCTTGGTCTTGGACTTTTTCCAGTGTTGTGGCTTCACACACTGGGCAACTCACAATTCTTCCAAGCCGGCAGCCACAACCTGACTCTGGGTGCTTCTCAGTCTGAGCCCAGCTGGGTAGGGATGGAGCTGGTGACTGGTGCTCTTCCAGGGGCCCTGCCAGCAGCCCGCAGCTCCCCGAGACTGTGGGAGTGTAGGCCCAAGTCCTGAGCTCTCAGTTCCTCACTGGCGCTCTGTCAGGGGTCCTGCCAGTAGCCTGCAGCTCCCTGAGGCTGTGTGAGCGCTGGCTGCAGTCCCCTGCTATCGGGAATCTCTATTTGTATTTTCTTTCCAGGTAATTCAAGTAGAGCTTTCTAGATTTAAAGGAATAAATACTCCATTAATTTTTTAAAATACTGTTAAGTTTCTATTTTCATTTTTTCTTGTCTCTTGGGTCTATAGCCTCTTTGTTGATAAGTATCCCAGAACTTTATTCATTATTGCAAAATTAGAACAATAACTGTTCTTCTGCCATAAATGTGGTTTGATCGATGTAGGAAGAGAGGCTTTTTAAATTATGAAAAATTGTCTTGCTTAACTTTTTTTGAAAATACAGTAAAGTTAGAAGAAAATAAAAAACTACAGATAGACTCACACATAGACACCCATACACCCACAGATATATAACCCTTACTATATTTAGTTGAATTTACTTCTGGTGTTATCTCTACATAGACAGGGTGGGGCAAAGATAGGCTTGCTGTTGTTACTATGAAAAATAATATAATAATTAATTAATAATAATACAAGAATAAAGTCTCTGTTTGTCATACTCACAACTGTAAACCTACTTTTGCCCCATCCTGTATGTTTTTAAAATACTGGCTATATAAATTACATAGTATTTGTTTCTGGGAATTTCTTTTTTACTTAAACCATTACAGTATTATAGTTACTTCTTGCTACTCCAAATTCTTTAGCGATGTCACTTTCAACTACATGATTAAATATGAAAGATTAATGAGGAAATGAGTATAAATTCTATATGTTGAGATGAATAGAACATTGAAACTTGAAGTCATGAAATATATGGTCCACCTATAAGTGATTGAGTAAAGATTTGCTTTTCAATAGGATATTCGATGTTTTCTAGACAAAGCACATTTCAATGGAAGCTTGTTGGAAAGAATCTTCTGCAGCGCTGTCTCAGACCTACTGAATCAGAATCTGCTTTCTAACAATATCCTCAAGAGATTTGTAGGCACATTAAAGACTGAGAAGCATCACTTTCATTTTTATTGCTTGGATGCAATCATCAAGTGGAATAATCTATTATAGCTGGCATTCACAGTTATAGAGGGCTGTTACTTTCAGGGGTGACACACCTATGAACTTAGGAGTACATACTCTTCTTCAGAGCTTCATGCTCATGCTTGAAGCAAGATGAATGGTCTCCCTGAGTTATATAGATCCACTTAATTAGAATTACATAAGCCCTTGGTGGTCATAATTCAGTATTATAATTTAGAGGTTCTCTCTGCAGCCCACCCAGAAATAGTAAAGAGTGATTGACTAATTAAATCGCTATTTTACCTAAATATATTTATCCTTACTACCAAAAGGGACTCTGTTAATAGGACCATAGGTGCAATGAATTTTATAAAAGTTTTATTTATTTGACCCATGATGGCTCAAGAAATAAACCATTCCAGAATTTCCCTTGCTTCTAGCTTACCGTTCTGTTTTTCATACATTTTTAGTTTTAAGGCACTCACTGCTAAGTTGAGCCTATCTCCTCCTTGGAGAAAAGGAGCCTCAGGGAGATTATAAGTCACATAATAGCTCAATGACTTAAAGAGGAGCTGAGTTTGTGAGAAATGTTTTTGCATTTTACATGTTGTATTTTACAAAAGATTGAATGGCAAGTCTACAGTGTTAGGCAACAAACTTTTTCACTATGATAGAATGCTATTGTCAGTGACCTCTTTGCAGGCAGTACAAGAAAGCAGGGAAGAATGTTCTTTTTTTAAAATGAAGTCCAAAGCAAGACAGAATGGATTGAAAGTTTGGTATTAAGGATTTGGATTAAATTTGTCTGCATCATGTATGTGTGTACATTTATGTGCCTTGGTTTGCACTAAGAGTTTGGAAAATTGGGGATGGAGTGAAATAGGGCCTCCTTTAACAATTCTTTGTATTACATGGAGAGATGACAACAAATCCTTCTCTGGAATTCTCCAATGAGGAGATTGCTATTACTGCTGTTTGTCTAAATGGTTGAGATAGTGACCTGCATAGTTACAAAAAAGATCATATATCCAGGGTTGTTCCAACCCTCTGAATTCAGAAACCAGGTCTATCTGTCCATCTTTTATTCTGAAGCTTTCTGTAAAGTGAGGCAGAAACCTAAATTAGTCTCTAAATTTACAGAAATTTAATTTTCTTAGCAAGGCTTATCCTAAGTTTATAGGCCATTGCTGTTTATCATCAGAAATCTATCCCAAATATCAAAACGCACTTTTATATATCCATCATACAGCCTAGGGAAAACACATGCACCAGAGGTAAAATAGGGGCCCAGATAGGGAAGTGGCAGTGCATCACGGCGATTTCGATGCAGCTGGCACTTTGGCATGAGGAAGTGTCTCTGGTGTGCAGACATTTCACTGGGTTGCTGTTGTCCGGGGTTGTGGTTGACACATATTCCCTTCCAAAGAACAAAGCTGAGCTCTTCTCAAATGCACAGTCTCCAGAGATGAATTCTTACCCCGAAGACATAATTTTGCTTCTTCTTTTGAGGCTGAAAATATGCACAAATCTGGGACATGACTGAGAGAAATGAAGACCTTAACAAAAAAGTTTTCATGTTCTTAGTGATAATGCCTTTAACAAATAAGTCCTAAATACACTAAAAAGTGATAGAATAGGTAAGTCCCCTATCAACACAGAAATATGAGGAACACTTATAAGGTCACTGCTGCAGGTGAATGTGTCTCCTGCAAGTTTACGTATTGAAACCTACTCCCAAAGATGGTGGTTTTATGAGGTAAGGCCTTTGGGAGGCAATTAGAACATGAGGGCAGAGTCGTCCTGCATGGGATCAATGCTCTGATAAAGAGAGGTCCCCTGCCCCCTTCTCCATTTGTGAGTACAATGAGAATTCTGTCGCCCAGGAGTCATTCCTCAATTGACCCTGCTGACACTCTGATCTTGGATGTCCAGCCTCCAGAACTGTGAGAAACACATTTTTGTTATTTATAAGCCACAAATCTGTTATAGAAGCTGGAACAGACTGAGAGGGCTACCTTGTAACTCTGTGTTAAAAAAGCTACCTCAGTACTAAGTAGTTTAAAAAATCAACATTCATTATTTCTCGCAATTCTGAGTATTGACTAGACTCATCTGTTTGAGGTTCTTGTGCTCTATATTGCATCGCCTGGGATCACACTTACAAAGAAATTCAGGAAGGAGCTTGGCTTGGCCTAGAATATCCAAGATGGCTTTGCTCACGTGTCCGAAGGTGGGTTCTTCACTCAGCTTGATTGGCCAGAACGGTGAGGTGCTGGCTCGACCTCTCTCTCTCCACAAGTTCTCTTCAAGCTCACTGGCATGGTAGCTTTAATGCAAAGCTGCCAACAGGGTACAAAAGGAACCCAATCACACACTATTAGTTCACCACGTTTAGTTGGTCAAAGCACATAACAAGGACAGCCTAGGTCCAACAGAGGAGAAATAGAGTGATTTCTTGAAGAGGGAAATCATGATCACATATCAAGAATTGTTTATAGCCATGTTTGTAGATATCTACCATTTTACCTACCACCCATCTTCAATTTTTTCTCTTTTGATTATGGTTTTTCTTAGTTGTTTACACTTCTTCAATGGTCAGACAGGGCTTCAGGTGAGGCTGGCTCTGTCTTTAACCCTGGAAAGGTGAACCCTGCTTCTTCTAAGCAACATAAAGTGGTCTCATTTATGAAAATATTTTTTTCATTTTCCAGTTATAGTTGACATAAAATATCATATTAGTTTTAGGTGTACAACCCCATGATTAGACATTTATATAACTGAAGAAGTGATCGCCCAATAGACCTAGTGCCCGTCTGACACCATACATAGTTGTTACAGTATTATTAACTATATTCCCTGTGTTGTACTTGGCATCCTGTGATTATTATTCTTTAACTACAAATTTGTACTTCTTAATCCCTTCACCTTTTCACCTATCCTCCCCAACCCTTCTCCCATCTGGCAGCCACCAAAATATCCTCCGTATTCATGAGTCTATTTCTATTCTGCTTGTTTATTGTGTTTTTTGGATTTCATATATAAGTGAAGTCATCTGACATTTATCTTTCTCTGTATGACTTATTTCAGTCAACATAATACCTTCTAGGCCCATCCATGTTGCAGATGACAAGATTTTATTCCTTTTTATGGCTGAGTCATATTCCCTTGCATATATGCACCACTTCTTCTTTATTCATTTCTTTACTGATGGGCACTTAGGCTGCTTCCATATCTTGGCTATTTTAAATAATGCTGCATTTAACACATGGATATATATCTTTTTGGTTTAGTGTTTTAGGCTTTTGGGGGTAACTACCCAGAACTCAGATTGCTGGATCTTTCATCTCTTAGTATAGTCTTTGTTTTAAAGTCTATTTTATCGGGTATAAATATTGCTACCCCAGCTTTTTTTAGTTTCCATTTTCATAAAATATCTTTTTGCAGTCTCTTTATTTTCAGTCTGTGTGCATCTTTTGATCTGAAGTGAGTGTCTTGTAGACAGCCTATGTAAAGGTTTTGTTTTATTAGCCCTCCAACAACTGTATGCCTTTTGATTGAAGCATTTAATTCACTTGCATTTAAAGTAATTGTTGTAGGTATATATTTATTACCATTTTATTTTTCATAATTTTGATCTTTTTGTCTTTTTTTTAGATTTTACTTCTTTATTTTTAGAGGGAGGGGATGAAGGGAGAAAGAAAGGGAGAGAAACATCAATGTGTGGTTGCCTCTCATGCCCCTTCTACTGGGGACCTGACTCGCAACCCAGGCATGTGCCCTGACCAGGAATCAAACTAGCAACCCTTTGGTTCACAGGTCAGCACTCAATCCACTGAGCCACACCAGCCAGGGAAATTTTTTTCTTATTATTAAAGGAGACCCTTAATGTTTCTTGTAATACTGGTTTGGTGGTAATGAACTCCTTTCATTTTTTTTTCCTTATCTAGAAATCTTTATATTTTCCCTTTGATTCTACATGACAGCTTTACTGGGTAGAGTAATCTTAATTGTAGGTCCTTGCTTTTCACTATTTTCAATGGGAGCTCCCTTGAAGGTAAATGACTGATTTTCTCTTGCTGCTTTTAAGAGTCTCTCTCTTAAAATCTCTCTTGCTCTCTCTCTTCTCCTTCCAGCACCCACTAGGTGTGCTGGCTCTGGGGAATCCTGGGAGGTACAGGTCAAAATCAGCACTGCTTGTGCACTTCCCAGGGCCACTTGTGTGAGCTATAAAGCAAACTGCAGATGGCAACAGTTGTCCTGGGCTTGGAGGTGCCCAGAAGAGGACGAGCTGTGAACCAAGGCTGGCTGCCACTAGTGCCAGGACTGGGGTAACTTAGAAAGAGGTATGGGGTACTCCAAGGCTAGATGCTACTTGTTTGAGAGATTTAAGGAGAGTCTGTAACATGAGCTAAGACAGGCTGCTTATATGGAAAAACCACTGGAAATGGCTTGAATGGGTTAGAAAACTGAGTGGGGTGGGGTGTGTGGGAATCACCAGGGCAAGGCTTACAGTGTTAGCCAGGTTGATGGAGACTCATATTTGGTACCTGCCTAGCACCTGCCAGCTTTTGGGAGGGCAGGGCTCAGCAGTGGAACAATGAGAGAAAGCTGGCCTCTCTCCCAGCTTTCATCCTGATGACAGGTAACCCAGTTCTTTCTCTTATATCCCTGGTGCCTTTTGAATTGCTGCCCTAGCCCTGGAGCTCAGAGGAAGTAAGTCTGAGGGCGTCCATGCACAGGCCCTTTAAGAGGAACACCTGGGACTCCAGCAGCCCTCCATTTAAGTCAGCCACAATCCCCACTGGATTTTACAGCCAGAGTATGAGGACTTCTCTTCCTGGTACTGAAACCCTGGGCCAGGGGGCCTGGTATTGGGCTGGGACCCCTCACTCCTAAGGAGAGACCTCTGTAGCCAAGATATGCCTCCTGAGTTTTTAAGTGGCACACATGGGTGTGTGACTAGCTCATTCCCCATCTCCATCCCTCCTACCACTCTCCATGTGGCTGTTTCTTTATATCTATAGTTACAGAACTTCTGTTCAGCTAGATTTCATGTGGTTCTGAATGAGGGCTATTCTGTAGTTTAGTAATTTTGAGGTGGTTGTAGGAGGATGTGACTACCACATTTACCTATGCTGCCATCTTGACTATTAAGTCCCAAGTGGTCTCATTTTTAATGCAAATTTCAGCAGAGACAATGATAAAATTCTGACCAGGGAAATTTGGTGGGAAGCATGCTGGAGAGTTTCTGGGAAATGTTTTGTAGCTCTTACAAAGACATAGAAAGACTTAGTTTTTTCTGTTTCTGGACATTGCTGAGTCTGTTTGACCATCAGTCCTGTTGCTTCCATTTTGCAACCATGAGGGTAAAATCAACACAAAGGAGGGAATAGAGCCACAGACCTTCAGGGATTGTCTGTGTCTGGTGGCTATCTCATTCTGGTATTCCTTAATTTTTAAAATTGTGTTTTCTGTTACCTTCAGATAGACATCTGTAAAGACGAAGGCCATGTGGAAAGATAGAGCAGTAGAAATGCAAATGAAAAGAGTGCTTATATTGGCTATGACATATGCTTTATATAATAAATAATAAAAAATCTGTCTGCTGAAAATCTTTATTGGGGGGCATTTGCTTTCTTTGTGAAAGTACCACAGTCTACAGCTTAGCACTCAATTTTGCAAAGTAAGAAACATGAACTTGCTAATTCATCAAAAACAAATCAATTTTTCAGAATCGAACTTATGCTATTCAAACTCATAAGATGAATGCATAACACTTTGTGACTCATGAATTATCAAAAATTTAAAAGATCACATAAAACTAAAATGCCAATTGCAACTTGCAATGAATCCTATAAATATCAATGAGTGAGAACTTTGAGGTCATTGTGACCTGCACATTCTGCAATCAGAACAAGAGGAACTGGATGAATGAAATATTTAATGGTAGCTTGGATAGCCTGATCAATCCATTTATGGTGAGAATGCTTTTGTCAACAAGATATGAACATCAAAAGTCCAATGACTAGCCACTCCCTGAATCCATTTTCATGTTAAGGATGTTCTTGCTAGTGGAATGGACTATAGCCAAAGATGATTGATTATGACCCTCTCTTCCCTGGATGGTGCTGGCATAGACATAAGCAACAATAATCTGGTTCTCTTTTAGTACATGCTTCCATGACTTACCACACAACCTTTTGAAAAGCCCATTTAGTTATCCTGGGTTAATGGTTTTCAAATGGTTGTGTGGTATCATTAATTTCTGAACAGAAACTGATCCTTGATAAAGTTTTTAAGGGTCTGTGGAAAAATGATAAAAGTAAGAATATACACATATACAAACTCTAACACACATATCTCACATTGATTATTCATATATATGTATAATACACATCAGTTTCTTCCATTCAAAAGTCACCTTTCTCGAGTTTCTGTCCTGAGATATCCACCTGTCAATTGCCCTTTAGTGCCTTGTTCAGTTCCCATATCCATGTAGGTCATGATGCAGGTGGATGATGGATATAGCTCTTCCATGGGCTGTCTGTCATCTCTCTCTTTGTATAGACCACAGTTCCCTCTTCTTCTTGGTCTGTTTGCCTGTGCTTTGTCCTGCCAATATACTAGGATAAAGAGGTTGTTGCTCTTTATCCAGGTATTAGTCCAGTAATCCATCTCAAATCTCAGCAGCTTAGCACAATGAAAATTAATTTCTTACTCAAATAACATCCTGGGCAATTATGTTAATTGGATTTCTTTCATGAAGTACCTCAGTGGCTCAGCTTCTTCCATCTTGCACTCCACCATCTTCAACGTGTGGCCTCTGAGGTTTCTACAGAAGGGGGAAAATAATGGAGGATCATAATGGCAGATGTTTAATTAGCCTGTCCTGGAAAAGGCATATCTCACCTCACTTACATTCCATTGATATGAATTCAATCATGTGGCCTTCATCTGACTACAGGGGGTCTTAACAATGAGGGGATTACAAGTTAGTTTTGTGCCAAGGAGAGGAGAGAAGTAGGTATTGGTGAACTTCAATAGAGCTTTTTTAAGGATTTGAGATTTCTAAAAATAATAACAAAAATTTCTCACTAAATATGATTCTCTATAGGCTCAAGAGACAAAATACTGATAAATTAAATTCTTTATGTGGTTTGTTATTGGGGACATACATACATTACCTAATGTTACTCTCCTGATTTCAAATTGAGGCCTTTCTTCAAAATACTGTTTTTTCTAAATTCTGGGTTTTTCTAGTAGATTCTTCTTCATTATAATCTCCATGGATAGCACTTCACTTTCATAAGTTTGATTTATTCAGTTTAGAATACCACTCTGACGTAGTGGCTATAGTAAAGTATCTAAGGTGGTCTTTGACATTCCAAGTCCTGAGGACAGTTCAATCAGATTCCTGAGATATACTCACTCATTTATTTTTCTGATTGACCAATCAGACTCACACACATGCTTACACACATTTGTGAAGATACATAACATCTTCTAAGATTAATTATCAATAACACTATATGGACTTGGTAAAATATATCCTTGGAATGTAATCCAGCTCATTGCCTATTTTTGTAAAAACAAAACAAAACAAAACAAAAAAAACCATAACTACATCCATTTATTCACCTGTTGCTATGGCTACTTTCAAGTTACAATGGCAATTTAAGTATTTGCAACAGAGGACATATAGCCCACAAAGTTTAGTATAGTATTATTGCATTAACATGTTAAATATATTATTAATGTCATAACATTTAATAAATTATCTGGTCCTTTAGAGACACTTTATTGATCCCTGGTGTAAATAAGGGTTAAAGAGTCATACACCTAGTATGTCAAAAATGCAATGTTGAAGAGTAAAATGAAGCAGCTACTATATGCAAAGCAATCTAATTTTTAGGGCACAATCAAGTAAACTCATATGCGTCTGAAAGCATTCAATTTTTTAAATATATGCGCCAACAAAATACATTTTCACACTAGATTAAGTCTATTGTCAACCAGTTTACAATTTATGAACTAAGTCTATTAAGACAAAGGAAAACATTCTTTTACCACCCCCGTAATGAGCAAGGCTGCCTCTCCACAAACAAAGCTGGTTACTAGCTCTTCCCTTTATTATGTGAAACAGGGTCACTTCCTTTATGTCACTGGCACCTCAGCCTCCTGCCCACACCCACCTTCCATTTGTGACTGCTTGGACTTGCTTAAGTAAGAAACTGGCCATGTTCAGTCCTATCCCATTGTTGCTCTTCCAGAAACACAAAGACTAGGCAGAACTCTGACGTAACAGCTTGTTAGGCTTTGATTAAATGCGTAGCATGCGCCATTTTACTCCCTGGTCACTAGGGGGAGGGATATCATCCTTTACAATATTTTATTATTTGTGGTTCCAAGGCAAATTTATGATCTTGCCACCCTGGATATTATTTCGTTTTTATATTTTACTTGTTTATGAAATCTCAACATATGAGAACCACTGACCCGAGTGACATTACAGCATTCTAAGATGACTTTGCTGATCTCTGATTTGAACCAGCATTAGTAAATTTACATAGTGTAACTATCGATGGCAACCTTAAGCCTCTTATATCCGAGTTCTATGTCTTGGAGGAAATGCCCAGCACGAGAGAAAGACCTTTAGAACTATGCGTACAGTAAGGACAAGAAAGCAGAAATTACAAATATCCTGCTTTCAGGATAGCAGGAGAGAAACATGCCTTTAGTGAATTTCTGCTACTTTAAGTTTCTTTTAGCAAACCATGAAAAGTACAGTTCACTGTCAAATTCACAGATTAATTTCTTAAACCTTACCATGATTAAACCAACATTCTCAAGATTAAGCAACGAGTTTAAGTGGTAAACTCAGTGCTACTGAGGCAAAAGCAACAGCTAACATTTCTATGCTTTTTTCTCCTCTCTTTTGCTTGACAAAAATAATAACCTCTAAAGTGTAATGGATTTAG
Organism: Sturnira hondurensis; assembly: GCF_014824575.4. Classification (NCBI taxonomy): domain Eukaryota; kingdom Metazoa; phylum Chordata; class Mammalia; order Chiroptera; family Phyllostomidae; genus Sturnira; species Sturnira hondurensis. The sequence continues at coordinate 5,067,286 of NW_028080032.1, read as the reverse complement.
AAAACTAGGCTAAGTCAGTTGAAGCAAGGTTAGAGAAAAACCTAGGGATAAATTATTAGATTTCATTATACAAACTCAAATCTTTGAGTGTGAAATCCATCCAGGAATTTTAAGATAGCATGTGGTATGCAGAATCTCTCTCACCTGCTTTAGTGAAATCATAGCTAATGAAAGAGGTCCCTATATGAAAAAGATTCCTACAGAAAACAACAAATGTCTATACGTTTTCAAGGGGAGAAAAATATGGGTTAGAGCAATCAGTGAACTAAAGAAATTCATGGAAAAAATAGATAGATTTGGTTCTTAAACAGAAAGTTGGTGAGATCTGAGAAAAACAATGACCTTTTGTGTATTACTTTGTAGGCGACAGAAAGTTGCACACTTATTAAAAGAAAAGTCTGGTCTGTGCACCATAATTAAAAAAAGCAAACAGCCATACCTTTGGCCTGTGTAAACTACATCAAATTTAAAGTCTGAAAAGTTCTGATTGGCCAAGCTTAGTTACATGCCTGTCCTGTTGTCCTACTAAGGCAGATAAAGAGAGAATCTGGGCCCTTGGAAGATCATGGTCTAAGGCTGGAAGCTAGGTTTGCCTGTCTGCCAAGACTGCAGACACAGAAGGTTATAGTTCATTCTCTAAAAGGAAATCAGTGTGCTTTATTGAGAGAAAACAGGATTCCAAACTACAAAAAGTTGGCAGTTGTCCTGTACAATTGAAAAATAGATTGGATTTGTGACATGCTGGCCCCTATCATTTTTTAACAGTGTTTTTGGACAAGTAGATAATCGTATAGGTGATTTATTCATTAAGGTTCTTGTGAGAGTCTTATGGTATTCTTGGAACAAGATAGGGAAGTGGAAGCTGGGAGATGACATGCTCATAGCTGGTAGAATGATATGGAAAGCAACACTGAACTGGACTTCAACGAAGACTGAGCTCTTGACAGAGAATGCTGTACTCTTCTAGCTCAACGTGATGATGAGGCATTTGAGTGGGGAAAAAAAGAGTTAAAGGCTCTTTTGGTTGCAAATGACAGAAACTCATTCAGAAAGTTTCAGGAGGGAGTCTGCAAGCACAGCTGCTCTTTTGGTTGCAAATGACAGAAACTCATTCAGAAAGTTTCAGGAGGGAGTCTGCAAGCACAGCTTGGATTATGAAGCTAACCTGATGTGATACAAATATTGTCTTTATCTTAGCATTTCTCGGCTCTGCTCCCTCTATGTTGGCTTCATGTTATGTAAACTTCTCCATGTGGTGTTAAAGGTGGCCCCCATGACTCCATTCTTACATTGTATCAGGTTAACAGTTTCAAAAGAGAGTCATTCCCAGCAGTAGCCCTGAGATAACTCTCATGGCCTCCCTTAGTCATATATCTAGTCTTGAATCAAAAACAGTGGCCAGGGTCACGGAATATTATGATGAGCCAGAGCAAAATTCCATACTATCCATGGAACCAGGGCATTAGGTCAACTCCACCCAAACTGCATGGATAGAGGATAGAGAATGGTTTTCAAAAAAAATTTATGACTTTGTTACAAAATCTCAAAGAGGGGGATTCTGAGAAGACAGAAATAATGAACATCTTTTTAAAACACAAATGTCTCTTAAAGTACAAAATTGAGAAAAATAGCTAATGTTGATAGGGTGAAGGTTCAAAAGATTTTAATAGGCTAGTGGAATAGGCTTAAACTAATATAATCAAATTTAATTTGGATTAATAGAATATCCAGTGTTAGTACCAAAACTTCAGTTAGATAAGTAATGATGGGGTGCTTGTTTCAGTGGCCAGCCATGAAAGCTTTAGTTGTCTCCACATTCAAGTATTTATTAATTCAGTTATCTAAAAAGCTAATGCACTTCTAGGCTGCTTTATTAAACTATAGTGCCACAGTGATTTGGGTTCCACTGTATCGTGTACTCCTTGGGTCATTTCTGGTTTGAACATATCTATATTCAATTTTGGCTGTTGACAATGACAAACTACATAACCAGAGCGATATGTATGTATATACTCCAAAGTCAAATAGAAACAATATTTTCTCCATAGTTCATATCCTATTTGTTATGTATACTATTACGTTGATTATATTACATCTAGAGAGTCATGCACATTATTTAGTGATTTATCTAGTTGCTCCTCAGATACTTGGTATAAGAAAAAGTGAAGTACACCTTGGCTAAGTCTGTATTGCCTGGAGGTAAAGCATGTCTTTAAATATGCAATCTATTAAACACGCACATCAAAAAGAGAATCCTTTAGGCCTCAATGCAAAAGAAATTAGCCATTAAATGTTTCTTTTAACACAGACTCATATGTTGTGTGCATGTGGATGAGTGTGGCTGTGAATACATATGCAAATATATATAAATACAAACAAATCCATCAGTTTGTGCATGTGTTTAGCAAGACTTTAGGAAAGTATTTCAATACAAGAATAACTATCACGAAAGCACTAGGACCGCCCTAACCCATCATGGAGAAGGACTGTGTTATCTTAGATGTTCTCTTTCTGAACCTTCCTTTAGTGACACATTAACCCCTGTATTGTTGACCATAGCACAAACCAGTTCCCCTCACTTCCTGTTACCTTGCTCCCACTTTAGAGTGAGGCACAAAGGGTGACTGATGGGAGGGAACATTTTTTGGTACAAAGGCAATTGGCAAACAGGAAAAACAACCAGCTTACTGGTTACACGTTAATAAGGATAGCAGAGGAGTTCCTTAGACTGCCCTTGGGCTGGTCAGCTTCTCTTGAGGTCAAGAAGTCCTAAAGCAGCTTTAATTGATTTTTAAAGACAAGGAAAAAGTATTTCTAGTTTGTCATAAAAACAAAAAGAGCTCCTGGCTGGATCAGGCAACAGCTGCAGAAATGCTAATGATCAATAGGAACCTTCTGGTGGTGGAGACCTGATGAGGCCGGTGCGCTAGAACACACTTTGGGAGCTGTAAAGCTCCCTAGAAATAACTCAGGCTCGGCCTGGCTGGTGTAGCTCAGTGGATTGAGTGCTGACCTACAAACCACAGGATCCCGGTTTGATTCTCGGTCAGGGCACATGCCTGGGTTGCAGGCCAGTTCCTAGCAGGGGACTCGCGAGAGGCAACCATACATTGATATTTCTCTCCTTCCCTTACCCTCTAAAGATAAAAAAATTTTAAAAAAGAAATAGCCAAGGGTCTGGCTAGACTACTTACATATACCACCCCTTTAAAGTGCCTACATGCACTTTTAAACCACTTTGGATAAAAATCAATCTAAAATGTATTGCTTATTTTCTTGTCTTTTAAAATAAGACATATTGAGGGAAATAGAACCTTTCTCAAATAACCCAGTGTAACCATTATGAGAATTAAGTTTTGAAATGTTGGACAATATACAATAATTATCATTTGTTGAAAGTTGTGTGCACTGTATTAAGCACTATGTGTACCACTTAGATGATGTAATTTGTAAAACAACCTAATTTGTAATTTGGAAAAGTCAGTGTTTTGCCCATTCACCTGTTTTACATATATTTAAATAGAGGTCTAGAGAGTTTAAGTAACTTAAATAAAGTTAACTAGTAATTGGTACCCACAGAACTAGAATTCAGGTATGTCAAAATGCAAAATTCATGATTAAAACCACCTGTGTGTATCTTATAGCAGTGCTCTTAGGGCAGTACTCTGCTAGAAGTGTTTAACAACCAGCCCGTTTCACTGATAAAGGGTACAAGCTAAAATGATTAAAATATGTAGAGAATAACCTTTATTGTATGTTCCATATAGCCAATTGACTATCACAGAATACTTTTGACAATTTTTGTCAAACTCTTGTTTCTTAGCCAACTGTAAACTCTTAGAAGAAAACATAGAAGAAAAATTTTGTGACCCTGGAGCAAAGTGGTCACTTAGGAAAATAATTTTCAAGCATGAGACCAAAAGCACAATTCATAAAAGAGAAAAAATAAATTGGACTCTATCAATACCAAAACATTTTGCTTCAAGAAATACCATTACTATATGTGTGTGTATATATGTGTGTGTATGTATGTATGTATATACATATACTTATACACACACATATACATATACATATATACACACACCATAGATTTGGAAGATATATGCAAATCATAAACTTGACAAAGAACTTATATCCAGAATACAAAAAGAACTCTCAGAACTCAATGGTAGTAAAATAAATAATGCATGAAAAAATAAACAAAAAACTTGAACAGATTCTTTACCCTCCCCCCAAAAAAGCACTTGAAAAGATGTTCACTATTAGCCATTAGGAAAATAAAAATTAAAGCTACAATGAGATACCACTACATACTTATTAATTTTTAAAATACTGACAATATCCGATGCTGACAAAGAAATAGAGCAACTGAAATTCTCATAGGTTGCTAGTGGTAATGCAAAATGGTCCAGCAACTCTAGAAAATAATTTCATAGTTTCTTATCTAATTAAACATATACTTATTGTATATATGTGTGTGTGTGTGTGTGTGTGTATATATGACCCAGCAATCCTTCTCTTCAGTATTTACCCTAAAGAAAGGATAACGGATATTTGCACAAAACTTTTTATGTGAATATTTATAACAGCTTTTATTCACAATTGCCCCAAACTATAAGTAAGCCAAATATCTTTCAGCAGGTGAATGGGTAAACAAACAGTGGTACCTCCTTACAGATGGAATACTAGTCAGGAATGAAAAAGAGCAAACTATGGCACGTGCAACACTGTGGATGTATCTCAAAGGCATTCCTCTTCTCTACCACCCCAATGCTGAAAGGACAAAAGGAAGGGATGGTTTTTCTGGCACCCAAGGACTGGGATCACATGGTATGAGACAGAACTATAGGGGGCTACACAGAAAGACCTGGGTGCCAGGAAGATGTAGCCCAAGGCAGAGAAGGAAGGGGAGATATACTCCGGTTTTTCTCTTCCTTTCTCCCTCTAAGCCTATACAGAAGCCAGCTGATGTGGGATGCTGAGAAATTCAGCTTGATGGGACCAACCTCCTCCTTCCAAGATACAGGGTGTTCAAGGGAAGTGTGAAGAATGGATCTGTGAGAAAACAGGCCTAGGGTGCTCCCATTCAGCTCAAGACTGACCATAAATACAAGAATTATTGTGCCTGATTTTTAGACTTTTTGTCCCTATGATGTAGGATTTGTAATCAGATGGGGAAGTCCTCTGACTGTCATCTGCAATGGCTACAATGGCAGCCATGAGAAGGACCCACACAGTTTGGGAGAGCTTCTTAACAGTACCTTCAAACTCTCAGCCTTCCCCCATGGGCCACTTTGAGGAATAATAGGCCCTCTAAGCTGTCTGTAATCCTCCCATGTTCCCCTAGGTGAGATATCTTATTCTCACATTTGCCTACAGTGTTCCAAGTCATAGTTCAGTTTATTTCTCCCCTACTTGTACACTCCTTACACAATCATGTACTTTGGTACCCAATGATGCTCAGCACAGCTTGCTGGTGATAGGGTGTCTTCTCAGTATGGACAGCAGGAGCCAGAGTCTACAGGTCCTCCCATTAGGCCTCTGTAATTTTTCCCAGTGATTCTTGGTGCCTCTCCTGATACTAATTTCCTTTTAAAATATGAAACAGTTATTGTGGAATCCTAAACAATTCTCCATCACACCCCTCCTCCAATAACTTCTCATGGAAATCCTTGTGGGGGATAGCCTTGTAACCATACATTATATAGCAGAAGAACGGCCTTCTGGTTTTATCAGTATCAATAATGGCTCAGTCATGAGCATGGAGCCCATGCAAGGTACTCCAGCAGAAAGGATTTAACATATGGAGCTAGTTACAATGGTGTTGGAAGAACTGAAAAAACAAACGAAGGCCAATGAGACAACAGCTCAAGTTGCTGCGACTCCTAGTGGCACCAGAGAATAAAGGGAAGAATCAGAGTTATCAGAGTCTAAGAATCAGAGCCACCCACAAGCATTGATATCAGTCTTCACAACAGGAGCAGGAACAAAGGATAAGACACAGCCACTGCCAGAGACCCTGCCTGAAGCTGAGAGAAAAGAGATGCAACATAGTAGCTCTCTCTTCCTCCTACTTTCCAGTCTTCCCAGTGCCTTTCATTGACTTAACTAAGCCAGAAGCTGGTTGCAAGAGACTCCAGGATATGAAGTCTACAGAGGAAGGACAGGGAAAGGATTTAAGAGCAAACCCAGTATACCAGTTGTTATATTCATTCTTATGCTTTACACTCTCTGATAGCTCTGAGATTCCTGCTGTCTGCTCCCAAATCTTTATTGATCCTCAAGAGTCTGTTCTTAACACACCAGTCTCCCTCTGCTAGTGGTTTAAAAGACATGCAAATGTAGAATGTCACAGGTCTGGGTCTGGAGTGTTCATCTGGTTTTTCCTTGTAAACTCTCTACCCTCCAACTCCTACCTCTGGCTTGCCCCTCTTCACCCAAATATAACTATGTCTTTGTGACCGTAATATGTGGGAGGGCACACTGGAGCAAATGTTGACTGTTAACATAGCATGCATACAATCGAGAGCAAAAATTTATGTAAATTCTTATTATAACTTGCACTTTGAGTCACTGACTGGTCCATTGAGGTAGTTCCATAGCTGGTAGATCCTTCCTGCCTCCCACCTCTCTCCTCCATGATCCCTTTATCTTTTCCATTGTTCACTGCCCTGGGCTCTTTTTGGCTGTCTTGCTAGTGCTAAGCCATGAGTAAAGAGCTGATATGTCTATGTAAGTGATTACCATTTACTGTGAAAGCTTATTAAATGTTTATGAGTTATTAACATTCTTTCTAGATTCTTAATACATACTAATCTATAGCTGTCTCTCTCTCTCTCTCTCTCTCTCGATGTGTGTTCTTTACTTCCTGTAAAATGGTATATCTTTACCAGATTGATTATGTTACTTACTCAAGAGGGGTTATTAAGTTATGCTTGGTCATGCTTCTGTGTGTAGTCTTCTCAGTGTTCTGATTCCTCTCACTGGATTGTGAGTGCCTCTAAAGGTCCCCACTCCCTCATGCAGAAAACTGCATTTGTGGCCTATAAGACAAGAGCTCCTTCAGAATTCATGACTTGAGTGACCAATGAGAGGAGAGTGTCAGGAGTGCAGAAGTTAGTGCCCCTGAAAGACTTTTCACCCAAGTCAGCAGGCACACCTGTTGCCACCCATTTCTTTTGCTCAGGAAGGAAACCTAAAGGTGCAGAGGACAGCTCTTCCATTGCCTTCCTGACCCACCACCTCTTTTTTTTAAGAACTGCCAGAGCCAACTTGTTTCCATCTCTGTTGCTCCCCCTCTTTTCCAAGTCACTCAGGCAAATATAATGGCCTCCCCACAGTGATCACACTGTAGATTAGTGTTGAATTTTTATATAAATGGAATGCTAAAGTATGAACGATTTTGTCTCTGGAGTCTTCTGCTTATCACTATGCTTGTAGAATTCGCCAAGTAGTTGTGTACAACCACAGTCCATTCATTGTCTTTGCTGAGTATTACTCCATTGCTCTGGTTTGTTTGAATGGATTTCTATTTCTTGCAATGAAGCAAGGCATTACTAAGGAAGATAATGAAGCATGAAACTGCCCTTTCCAGAGAAGCTACGGGCATGGAAGAAGAATTCCCTGGGAGACCTTTCTGTCTCCCCCCCTCCCCCCCCCATCAAGATGGGGCATTCCTTTCATATGCAGTGAACTTCAGAGCAACACTGACTTTTGCTGAGTGGGTTTAGAACTCCATATGGCAACTGTCTTGGATCCTGGCTCCAGGCCAAGGAATGACTTCTTTTCTCTGTATTTCTTTACCCTGATATGGCTCTTACCTGAAAATCTTACACTTACAATTTTTCCATTAGCTCAATGCCATGCGTTATTAACGCTTTGCATGCACAGTGTTGAGCTGAAAATTGCCATTTTCTTTTTTTTTTCATTGTTGTTCAAGTACAGTTGTCTTCACTTCCCCACCACCACTCCTCCCACCCCAGCCATCCCTACCTCCCACCCTTGATCCTACCCTCCTTTGGCTTTGTCCATGTGTCCTTTATACATGTTCCTCGGCAACTCTTCCCTCTTTTAACTCCACTATCCCCTTTCACCTCCCCTCTAGTTTCTGTCAGTTTGTCCTTAATTTCAGTGTCTCTGGTTATGTTTTTCTCACTTGTTTGTTTTATTCATTGTAGTAGTATAAAGTACTAGAGCCATAATTTGAGGGGAAAGATATAATTTTATCATGTACTTTCATGTAACATCAACAAATCACTCACTGAATCTTCACCAGTGTTTCCAGGCTTATGACCACTTTGTAAAATCAAGATGCACTGTCTCTTTTTTCCATAATTAGTTGAGAAATTTGAGTTGAGATGAGGGACCAGGTGAAGCCACTATGATTCGGGCAAGATTTCTCCCATTATGCACGTACTTTCAGATACACAGTTCTGCTCGGTAAGAGTAGAATAGTGTGGGTGGTGCACACCTTTATTACATAACTGCATCCTGTTTTCCCCATCAGTAATAATGTTTTAAAGGGCACCAGGGAATTTGGGAGGGAGCATTTCATAATATCAAAAAATGACACTAAATAAATTATTCTTCACAATAAATATGAGAGATAGATTGACATTTTCAAACCCAGTAGGAACTGAGGCATGATAATACCACTATGTTTTTTAAAAAATATTCTATAGAAACATAGTTTTAAAGGCCTGCTTGTTAATTTGCTGGCTTAATCTCTTTTTTGCTCCTGCAGCTCTCCTCCTGGGATGCCTTGATCCTACTGACTCTTGCCTGGTAGTGGAGGTATTATCTAATTGAGATAAAGTAGTGTTCGAGGGTTTTCACCCTGAAAAAGTCACTGCCTATCCAATAGTAGCATAACTATTGAACTATCCATCCCACTGGCCAAATGGATGCTCTTTGATATCTCTGGGCAAAAACTATCAGAGTGAACTTGCAGCCAGAATTTCCTGGCTTTCCTTCTGGGGACTAATACTACCAGGTACAGAGGAAAGAAAGAGGAATAAAGTAAATGCTGTTTGTCTGTTGAGGGGTGAGAAACCTCGTCAGAGGTAAAGGCACATCCAGAGTGGTTGATCCCATCAAGGCTGACTGTTGTTCTTGTGGGACTTTTCTTCTATTTCTGGTTTTTCCTTATCCTTCCATTCTTTCCCTCCTACCCTTTGTCTTTCTCTTTGCCCCTGCCCAGGGTAAAGATGCAGGTTTTGTGGAACTGAGGTTTATATTTTCTCCAGGGTCCAGGGTAGAAAAAAACACAATGACAAGTATAGCTGTGAAGTAAATACTTATTTATAATCTAAAATTAAACCATCAGAAATTACAAATTCTAAAAATTTGAAAACATCAAACACTATCGCAAAAAGTAAAACAGTGTTTTATTAACTGCTTTATACTTTTTCCTGCACTTTTGGCTGCATTACATACCTTGCCTTTTCATATGGCCATGGATTCAGTAATTTTTTCCTTATAGAAAACAGAAGGATAACTCAGTCCTTAGGCTAGCATGGCTAATCAAAAAAATTTTTTTATTACTGACAAAATGCATAGAACCTGCCTCTTCACAAAGCACTTCCATTGTTTTTAGTACTATAGCAAGTTTGTACCATACAAATACCAGGAATCTGATTAATTCTATTTCACATGTGTCTCATAAAAATAAAAGAAAAAAGTATATAGGTGCATTTATCATTATGTATGCTGGAACACTGAGTGTATTCTGATAGGAAAGAATTTGTGTTCTTGAGTTTTTAACAGGTTCTCAGTGAGAATGGAATCCTCCACTTACAACTTCACAAGTTCACAGAGTAGCTTCTGGCTCCTTACATTAAAGCCTCGTTTCTCCTCTACTGCCCATACAACTCCTGTGCCAGGTTCCTTTTACCGTAGGACTAAAGGATGCTATGACATGACCTGAAACCTGCACCTACTGGTTATGGTATGAGATGAGTTTATACAGTGGGCAGTGAGAGTATTTCAAAGGACCATTCCTATGCTGGGGTAGAAACAAATAATGTTATGCATTATACAAGTGAACATGAATTGCTTAATTATTATCCACTGAAAGAAAACTATATAGGAGATCCAAGATGGCTGCAGAGTAGCTGGAAACTGTCCACTTTCTTCTAGATCTGGACTAGCCTTGCAGCCAAAAAACCAGAGTAATCGACTCCAAAATCCAGGAGAGAGTGTATGAGAGCATGAGTGCGGGAGTATGTATGCAGATGAGAGTGTGGGAAGTGAGCGGGAGGGGACAAGAGCCTGCCTTCCTGCCTGCAGGGCACATAGGAGCTGGTAGCTCATGCTCTCCAAGCAGAGAAACTGCCACCACTGTGGCCCAAATCAGCACTTTTAGCTACACAGAATCAGGGGGGCTGCAAATGGGCACAGGAGTCATGAGCACTGGTGGTGGAGAGAGATGGTGGAGAGAATTCTCAAAACACCTCATAAAAGTCCCACAATAAACATATTACACCATAAAAATAAAATGAAAGACAAAAATCAAACGATCATATTAATAGATGCTAAAAAAGTGTTCCATAAAGTACAGCAGTGCAGCACCCATTTATGATAAAAACATTCAGCAAAATGGGGATAGAGGGAGCATACCTCAACATAATACAGGCCATATATGAGAAATTTACAGCCAACATCATACTCAATGGGCAAAAACTAAAAGCTTTCCCCCTAAGATCAGGGACAAAGGTACCTGCTTTCACAGCTTTTACTCAATATAATATTGGAAGTTTTAGCCACAGCAATCAGGCAAGAAAAAGAAATAAAAGGCATCCAAATTGGAAAAGAGGAAATAAAACTGTCATCATTTGCAGGTGACATGATAGTGCACATAGAAAACTCTATAGGCTCCACCAAAAAACTATTTAACCTAATAACTAAGTTTGGCAAAATAGCAAGATACAAAGTCAATACTCAGAAATCAAAGGCATTTCTGTACACCAACAATAAAAAATCAGAAACAGAAACCAGGAAAAAATCCAACTTACACCATACAACAGAATAAACTCAAGATGGATGAAAGATTTGAATATGAGCCATGACACCATAAAAATCCTGGAGGAAAACAAAGACAGTAAAATTTCAGATATCCCACACAGCAATATTTTTGCCAATATATCTCCTAGAGGAAGGGGAAGTAAAGGAAAGAATAAACAAATGGAACTATAGCAAATCAAAAAGCTTCTGCAAAGCCAAAGAAAGCATCATCAAAATGAAAAGGGTGTCAACTGTATGGGAACATATATTTGCCAATGATACCTTGGAAAAGTGTTTGATCTGAAAAATATGTATAGAGCTCATACAACTCAACACCAAGAAGATAAACAATCCAATTTAAAAATGGACAAATGACTTCTCCTAGGAGGACATACAGAGGGTCCATAGACATATGAAAGGTATTCAACATCACTAGCCATCAGAGAGATGCTAATTAAAACCACAATAGCTACCATCTCACACCATCAAAATAGCCATCAGACATTATCAAATGTTTGCCATTAACAAATCAACAAACAAGTGCTGGCAAGGTTGTGGAGAAAAGGGAACCCTCGTGCACTGTTGGTGGGGACACAGACTAGTGCAGCCACTGTGGAAAACAGGATGGCGTTTCCTCAGAAAACTAAAAACTGAACTGCCTTCTGACCTGGCGATTCCACTGCTGGGATTATATTCTAAGAATCCTGAAACACCAAATCAAAAGAACCTATGCACCCCTATGTTCACAGCGGCATTATTTACAATAGCCAAGTGCTAGAAAGAGCCCAAGTGTTCATCAGTAAATGAGTGGATCAAAAAACTGTGGTACATTTACACAATGGAATACTACACAGCAGAACTAAAGAATGAACTACCTTTCACGACAACATGGATGGAACTGGAGAGTATTATACTAAGTGAAATACACTAGGAAGCAAAAGGCACATACCATATGATCTCACCTGTAAAAGGAACCTAATGAACAAAACAACTTAGTAAAATAGAACCAGAGGCATAGAAATGAGGAACAGACTGACAGTGACCAGAGAGGAGGGGAAGGGGAATAAGTGGGGGAAGTAAGGGAAGGGTCTAGTCAAGGAACATATGTAAATGGCCCATGGACATAGACAGCAGGGTGGGAATTGACTGTGGGAGTGAGGGGGGTCATGGGACAGTGGAGAGCAACAGGGGAAAAATGGAAACAAATGTAATAGAACAGCAACAAAACAAAATACATATCTAACCGTTCAAATTTCCTTTATGCAGATCCCCCAAATACCAACACCCACTCCTGCATCACCTGACACAAAGGAAAGTGTGATGGAGCAGAAGTCAGAATGGAAGGAGACAGCAGGCTTAACTGACATAATTAATATATTTTTCTTCTGAAAACCTTGCAAAATCAAAAGAAGATATGAACCATTTTTGTGATCTGTCCCAGGGCTTGGAGGGGCCTTTGGGAATGAAGGCCCCGGCCCTTAAACATCCTGGCAAATCTTCTATTAATTTGGTCATTGCCAGTCTTGGTGCCCAGTCTGCTGCTCTTCCAATCACAGGAGTGTGAAGCTTCCAGCCCTGAGGAGGTCCCAGCCCCCAGGCGGGATAGTGCCATGTGTCCTGGAGACTGATGCTGCCAGGCCAGATAGGTCTGACCACACACAAAGATGGGTAATGGTCCTTGGCTTCCCAGATAGAAGAGGTGTGACTGATGGCCACTGAGGTTGGGGCTTTGGAATTTAGTCCTTTCAGCCCATGCATGATGCTTGACACACCCTGCCCAGTGCCCAAAACTGAGAGAGCCATTTAAATGGACTAAGAAGCTTTGTGCAGTGCATTTACCTCCTCAAAGTGTTTTTTCTTTCACTCTCTCCTTCCTTCCTTCTTTCTTTCTTTCTCTCTCTCTCTTTTTCTTTTTCTTTCTTTCTTTCTTTCTTTCTTTCTTTCTTTCTTTCTTTCTTTCTTTTCTCTCTCTCTCTCTCTCTCTTTTTCTTTCCTTTAAATCCACATTGTAAATACATATTTTTTCAATTATAGTTTACATTTAATATTATTTTGTATTGGTTTCAGGTGTACAGCATAGTGGTTAAACAGTCATAGTTTACAAAATGCTCCCCCTGATATTTCCAGTACCCATCTAGTATCATACATAATTAGTATAATATTATTGATTATACTCTCTAAGCTGTACTTTATATCCCCATGACCATTTTGTAACTACCAATCTGTACTTCTTAATTCCTTCACCTCTTTCTGCCAGTCCCTGACACCCTTCCCCTACTTTCTGTGTCTGTGAGTCTGTTCAGTTTTGTTTATTTTGTTCTTTTGATTTCACGCATAAGTTAAACCATATGGTATTTGTGTCCCTTTGACCTACTTATTTTAATTAGCGTAATAATCTCTAGGTACATCCATGCTGTTGCAAATAATAAAATTTCATTCTTTGTTACAATGGAGATTGTAAATGGAGATTACTAATTTTTCATTGTATATATGTACCACAGCTTTTTTATTCATTTATCTATTGATAGGCACTTGGATTGCTTTCATATCTTGGCTATTGAAAATAATGCTGCAATGAACATAGCCGTGTATATATTCTTTCAATTTAGTGTTTTGGGTTTCTTCAGACATATACTTGGAAGTAGAATTGCCAGGTCATAAGGCAGATCCATTTTAAATGTTATGAAGACCATCCATAGTGTTTCCCACAGTGGCTACACCAACCCACCTTCCCATCAAGAGTGCACGAGGGGTTCACATCCTCACAAACACTTATTTATTTTTAAGCATTTTTTAATTTAATTATTGTTCAAGTACAGTTTTCTGTCTTTTACTCCCGTCCCACCCCCCCAGTGCTCCCCACCTCCCTCCCATTTCCACCCCCCTTAGTTTTTGTCCATGTGTCCTTTATACTTATTTCTGGGAATCTTTCCCCTTTTCCCCTGAAATTCTCCCCCCTCTCCCTTCTGGTCTCTGTCAGCCTGTTCTGTATTTCAGTGTCTTTTGTTATATTTTGCTTGCTTGTTTGTTTTGTTGTTTAGGTTCCTGTTAAAGGTGAGATCATATGGTATTTGTCTTTCACCACCTGGCTTATTTCACTCAGCATAATGCTTTCCAGTTCCATCTGTGATATTGCAAAGGGTAGTAGCTCTTTCTTTCTTCCTGCTGCATAGATTTAGATATAAGCTGTGACACCATTAAAATCCTAGAGGAGAACATTGGCAGGAAAATCTCAGATATTTCATGTAGCAACATTTTTACTGATATGTCCCCTAGAGCAAGAGACATAAAGGAAAGAATAAACAAATGGGATCTCATCAAAATAAAAAGCTTCTGCACAGCTAAAGAAAACAACATTAAGATAAAAAGACAACCAACTGTATGGGAAAACATATTTGCCAATGATACCTCAGACAAAGGTTTAATCTCCAAAATATACAAAGAACCCACATGACTCCACTCTAAGAAGACAAGCAACCCAATTAAAAAATGGGCAAAGGACTTGAACAGACACTACTCACAAACATTTATTGTTTGTGGATCTCTCTCCCTCTCTCTTTCTTTGTCTCATTTGATTGTCCTTCTGGGAGACAAAATGAAAGCTTGGATCCTGGATTTTGGTTTTGAACTATCTGTCATAGCTGTGTGTCCTGGAGTGATCCCTTAACGCTTCTGAGCCTTAGTTTCACCATCTATAAAGAAAGTGAGTAAACTTGATGATCTTTCAGTTCCCTTCCCTCACTGATATCTGATTTTTCTTGGTCTTAATATTATGCTAGTGTCATATGTGATATTGCAATCTGGGAGGTTATGCTCTAACCACTAAGCTATTTCCACTAAATTAATAAGCAAAAGTTATTAAGTATGTACTATGAGCCTGGCACTACACTGAGTGTTTGACGTATATAATCCTCTACATTCCCCAACAGCCAATATCTTTGGGAAAATGTATGGACCACCTCCAACGTCTCAATTACTGTGATAAGCTCTTCCTACGAAGCCTGTATCATGCCACTGGGCATACAACTGAACAAAGCATATACTTAAATCCTCACAACAACCTTAAGAGGTGAGTGATGATATGATTGTCTTTCTTATTTTAGAGAAGAGGAAACTGAGGCACGGGAAATATAAGTGGTGGTGTGTCAAAGTCATACAGCTTGTAAGTGCCGTTGCCATTGCCTCCTATTATCTCTGTGTCACAAATGAGAGTAATTAAGTAATTTACCCACGATTATGCAGCCCCTAGATGGCAGTGATAGAAACAGAGTCCCTATTGTCTCTAGATGTGGGACAATGTAAGAAAAATCCACTAACTTGAGGTTATTTCTATTTGACAAAGGGGGTTCACAGTGTTACTCCCAGAGAAAAACACTTTACCCTTGCCTTTGGATATATCTGTTTTTAAAAATTATTAACTTTATATAAAGAGCCAGGAAGTAAAAACTTGAGGAATAGTACAGCAATCACTTAATCTTTGAATCTGGTTTCATTTGGTGATATTTAAAAGAACTCATATGCAGAAACAAATGTGGATAAAACTGCTCTTCTGGCACCACATGTAGAAGAAATGGTAAATGCTTCTCCCTGTTTCACGGGCATCCCCCTCCTCCCTTGCCCAGCCAGGCTTTATTGCAGGGCTCCACCAGGTGGTGCTCTAGTGAAGATAAGGCTCTAAAGTTCTCCAACCCCAAGGCTTTATGCTTGGAAGTATTTTCCAGTAGATTACGTGGTTACTCCCCAGAAAAAGGCTGCCTAGTGAGGGGGATACAGTGGCCCGTCCTGCCAAGAGGACACAGCCGTCCAAGGAATGTCCACACATAGAAATCCTCAAGATGCAGGACAGTGGTCTCAGAAAAAGTAAGCTCTGAAACATCTATTCTAAGGAGGTGTTAGAACAGTAGCTTGAGTAAGTCCTGTGGGACTAGAATCAAGTGTGAGAGATTATTTCTCTGCCGTTAAATTGTGACTTTTTTGAGAATTGCACACTTCTCTGGATCAGTATCCTTATCTATAAAATAATGTGTGTGTGTTGAGGGTAAGGCATGGGGAGCATTTAGACTGTATCAGGGTTCTTCAACATGGAATCATGGGCCCAGTCCCCAGAGTTTGTGATCCAGTCTCCTGAAGTTGTGTGAAAAGCTGTGTGTATACCTTTTTCTGGGAAGAGGTTCCATTCTTTCAACAGATTCTAATCAGAGGCAGTAAGTTCCAAAATGTAAACCACATCTGGATGATATAATTTCTAAGGTCTTCTCTAGCCTCAATATGCTACTATAATTTTTCTAGGAAGGAGTCTATGGCTGACAAGTAAATTGGATTAATTCCCTGGCCAGGTTCCACCAACATCCTTTCTTACGCACTCTCTAATGGTTTTGTTGGGGCAGCCACACCTAGGTCCAAGGAAGTCTGCAACACCCTCTGGTAGATTAGGTGGCATATCATGTGACTGCAGTGGTTCATTAGGGACTCGTGGCCACGACGGACCAGAGGAACTGTGAGCGCAGCATGCCAGATCCCACAGGAGTTCAGTGGTGGAAGCAGGTGCTAATTATCATCCTTTGGATGAACAGGATATGCACTTTTTGGGAGTGGGTAAGAATTTCTGGTTAGACGAGCTCCAAAGTCTTTGGCCTACTTAGAGGGCACTGCCAGTTCCATCAGCAAGGATGAGATTTTGTTTCCTGATGAGCACCTTTCAGCCAAGAAGGAAGGCCCAGCAAGGAGGTGGGAATATTATTTTCACAGGCATTGTCATGCAAATAAAGGTTCCTTCCAAAACCAAGCTGTAACTGTGAGGGAGTGTCACAGTCCCGCCTTTCTGGCTCAGAAAAAAAATGTCTCTTAAGTCTTTTTTACAGGAGTAGGTTTGGTAGCTGAGTAATGTAATTATGTAGATTACCAACAGAAACTAAGACTTCAACCTGTCCTAGATATATATTACTTGTGAAGGGAGGGCCTTGGAGAAGAAGGGCAGGAATATTGATTATATACAGCCAATGGAGAACCCCGTTATTAAACAGAGGATACTGTTTATGGGTTGCATCCACAGGGGAGCTTAGACTTAGCTTCTGGGGATGATAGGAGCTATGTTATTTTTTTTCTTTTTATTGAATTTATTGGGGTGACATTGGTTAACAAAATTATATTGGTTTCAGGTGAACAGTTCTACAACACATCATCTATACACTGTATTTTGTGTTCACCACCCCAAGTCAAGTCTCTATCCATCACCATTTATCCCCCCATATTCTCCTCCACTTTTCCCCACTCCTCCCCCAGCAATTACTACACTGTTGTCCATGTCTATGAGTTTTTCTTTTTTAAAAAATATTTTTCTCAATCCCTCCACCCTCCCACTCAGTTTCCCCAGCCCCCTAAACTCGACCCCTAACAGCTGTCAGAAAAAATAATGCTATGAGCAATGTTTGAGGTTTTATTGCTTATGTGTTCTTCTGGGATTTTTATGGTTTCAAGTCTAACAGTTAAGTCTTTAATCCATTTTATGTTTATTCTTATATATGGTGTAAGAAGGTGGTCTAGTTTCACTTGTTTTCCACATATATGTCCAATTTTCCCAACACCATTTATTGAATAGACTATCTTTACCTTATTGTATGTTTTTGCATCCTTTATCAAATATTAATTGGCTGTAAAGGCATGAGTTTATTTCTGGGCTCTCTATTGTGTTCCATTGATCTGTATGTCTATTTTTACGTCAGTACCATGGTGTTTTGATTACTATGGCCTTGTAGTATAGCTTGATATCAGGCAGTGAGATTCCTCCAAACTTGTTCTTCTTTCTCAAGATTGCTGTGGCTGTTAGGGCCATAGAAAATCACCTTTCCAAAAATTACTGATTCCTTGGGCCTATTCAATATCACTATATCAAAATCTTTGAGGATGAGGCCTGGGCATTTTTATTTTTAAAACATCTCCCCTGGTGACTTTAACAGGCTGCCAAGATTGAGAACCACTGGCCTAGATGAATGATGGTAAATATGAGGCATATAGGCCAACAACTCCTTCTCAAGTTCACAGAATGTGTTTGACAATTACAGAATTCTTTGTATAATATCAGGACTTGTGTGCAATGTCTTGTACATAGCAGGTGCTCAACAAACATTCAATCAAGTCATAGTTGGAGGTAAGGTAGGCTAATAAATAACCTCCATCTCAGTGTCAAAGTTTCAATTTATTCCTTTCCATGAAAAAGCCAGTGAAAAATCATCCTTTCTACTCTTTGATTCTTTCCTCTCCTTCTTTCTCTCCTTCCCTTGGTGTGATATACAGGGTCTGGCAGAAGTAATGCCTGCTTGAGTGTGGTTGGTAGGGTAATGATATGGGTGTAATAATTTGTAATTTTAATTTGAACATTTCACCTAAAATGTCATATGGTGTGCTTGAGTATGATATTGTTATGTTACAGAATTAAATGCTTATGATTTTATAATAAAAAGGGCATTATTTGTGCTGGACCCTGTATATGCTAACTCCAGGAGGTTGGGGTAAAAGTAAAATGCATAGAAGGAAGGAGCACAAGAACACTGTCATAGTTGTCTTGACTATTTGTCCCAGGGAATAATTAGGAGAGTGCAAATATTTCTCCTTTGCTGCTGTGCTAACCTCAAAGAGAAGGAGCTCTGCTATAGATCTCAAGATAACCATACTGACCTAATGAGGCCACTTGGCCTGAGGAAGTGGTAGTATTTTGAGAGTGGTGAGTAAAGAGATTGGGAGTAAAACTGGGCCATGAAACAGGCTTTTTCTTAAAGGAGTCCTCTTTTGTTCACTAACCATGTTGTCAATAAGTGGGTTTGATCATGGAAGGCCACATTGGATTTAGGTAAAGCCCTTATATACAGCCCTTGAAGAAGGGTAGGCTCACTGGAGAACAGGGGAGAGGGGCATTTCTCATGCCATGAGAGTGTTCTATTGGGGATGTGCTTGGAGGAAAGAGAAAGAATAAATTTCTTAGGTTACTCTTTTAGTTTAAGCCCTCAGTGAAGAGGACAAAAGAAATCTTTAAAACTCACACAAGAGCCAGTTCAATTCTCCAGGGATTCAGAGACATCCTAGAAGTAAAATGTGCATGTGTCCTCTGTCTGATAAATCCTTCAAAACTTTTTTTCTATCATGCACTTGTCATCAGCATGCATTTATTTGCATTTATTTATTGCCTACCTCTCACATTACACTATTGGTTCCTTGCATACTGGCAGGTGATAGGCACTCAAAATTACATGTTGAATAAATGAAAAGATGAATAAGTGAGATGAATCTAGGATGGCAGCTGGCAGCTGGTAGGAGATTCTGGGGCTTATTATTTGGCCATATCTAGATGGGAGACAAGATTAACTACCCATCTCCTACTCTCTACCATTTCCTTTATTGTCTTAGATTATTGCATAAATATTCTACCAGCATTTGTTGTCCAAAAGGGAAGAGAGTGGTGGTAATAATTTATGGTTATTCTAGTTTGTTTTTCATTTTTTAAGTCAGTTCTCTGGCTTTCCTTTTGTAAGGGCAGTTTCCCTAATTTGATGAGGAATTCTTGAGCCCCTCTATATGTGTGGTGGGAGGAGAATCATAAAAAAGGCTGAATCCTAGGAACCCTCCAGGGGCTCACAGTCCAGAAGGGGAGATCATTGGTGGGCAGTTTTGAAAGCTGAGCTCAAGTTTCAGAGTTCTCTGGGGCCACACAGAGGGATACCTCACCTAGACAGCAGTGGCCTCCAAGAGGATATTTGTGAGGAAAACTCGGGCAAACACAGCTGTAAAAACCAAGGAAGGTTCAACTTCAAGGAGGAGAAATGCCTCCATCTAGAGAGTGGGTAAAGGATTAATTGGAAGCCGAAGAGAGAGAAATGAGTAGGGCAACTTCTGCAGTGGCCAGGAGATGAGGATGGAGGTGACAGCAAGGCAGCAGCATATGGGAATGGTGGGGAGGGACAGACAAAGTCTGAAGGGAAAGGGATGGAAGGGGAAGATTGAGGGCTGGCTGGTAGTGAGATGCATTTGAGGAATGATGGCGAACGAGGAGCCCATAGAGGGGAGAATGAAAAGAAACATTTGTACTAGTGAGAATCCCAGGGAAAGAAAGCTAGGAAGTCAAATTAGTAGACTGTAAACAGAGGGAGTGGCCAGTAGCATCAGACATCAGTGACTTTGTCAGAAACAACAGCCATGCTGAGATAGCGAGAGAAGACAGATTGTAGGTGAGAGAAGAGTGAAGTGCAGATGAGTTATTCTAGTTCTTCGTGAGAAAAAAGGAGTTAGGTAGCATGGTAGCCGGAGGAAATATAGGGCCAATGTGTGACTTTTAAAATGGAAGAGAATGTTTTGTTTTTATAGGCTGAGAGGAAGTATCTAGTGTAAAGGGAGGAATGGAATATGGAGGAGACAGGGCATGGATTTTACCCTTTTGCCATCTCTAAACACTTGAGTTCCCATCTTCATTGACTCTTCTTTCTTTCTCCTGTTGAAACTAATGTTAAATTAGATTTCAAGCATCACATAGCCCCTCACTAAATCTAATCTGTCATTCCCATTTAGCAGGTGCTGGTAGTTGGGTTATTTTGTCCCTTGGTTCAAAGATTCTTCATCTGGTGTTCACAGATTTCTAAGGCATTTATATGCTCTAATACAATTTATTTTCTTTATACCACATGCATTTTGTTTTATGCTTCTGAAAACATCACTCTGGGAAAAGATGTGTTATTGGCTTTCCCGGTCTGCCAAAGAAGTGTGGGACACAAAGATGCTTTAAAGTGATAGTCATGACCAGCCCTGTATCTAGAAATGAATGGTTTGTTTCAGATTGACTGATGGATTGGGGAAATGGATAAACCTGACATGCCTTATACTGACTGTTCTTCAGTGATGTGTAAGAATCACCTTGAGGAGGAGACAAATAAATTTCGAAAGCCTAATTTGAAATCCTGTTTCATGTGAACCTAATTTAGTACATTTAATAAGTGGACCAAGAATCTGCATTTTAAAAACAAACTCCTCCATTAATTTTGTTGCAGATGGACTTTGGTAAACACGAGGAAACATTGCATACCTTTCCCTGGCTTTTTTTTTTTTTAACGAGTCCTAAGTTCTCTTTTATCAGATGTTTTCCGTGACTTGGGAAATGTCAAGTCTTCAAAATTAAATCTATTCCAAACTTCCCAAAAGGATTTCTTCCATCTTTAATAGTTGCACATGTGAGCAAACCAACTTACACTGGTATTCACTTAAGTGTTCTGAGAGGCTCACTGCACCAGAGTTATAGAGCAACATGTGAATCACTGCATGTGGGGAAGGAGCTGTGTACATGAAGGCTTGCAAGATGGACGGAAAGGAAACAGTGTTCCTTGAGAGGTACCATTTTAAAATTTGAAAATAGTGGGGTTTGAAAGTACTTTAAGAGAAGATGAAGTATGGCAATTAATGATGTAGCCAGGAAAATAAAAGCCTAAATAATGCACTCAACAATTTATTGTGTGAAACAGCCGCAAAGGAGACCAGGAATTTCCTGTAATACCAAACCACCAGGCAGATTTTCCAGGAGGTTGTTCCTCCTACCAGTTGAAAATCTCAGATGACTCCCAAGGAACATGGTGTGTTAGGATGTGCCATACTGAGGAGAGCTCATAACTGCAGGACTCTGTCGATGCTAGTTTGAGCTTCCACCAATGAATGAATTTGCCAGACCTGATTAATGGTTCGATGTGGCCGTAGACACACTAATCTTCCAGATCTGGGAAAACCTGGCATGGTTTCTCTCTCTTTGAGATGAAGAAGGAACTAATCCTTTGTCTCCAAGTCAATGGTACAGGCTAGCTTCCACTCTGAGGCATGTCAGACTTCTGCCACCAAGGTTGAAACAATGTTTCAGCCCTTTGAAGCTAACTGGAGACTTTTTAAACTAGGTTTTGAAATAGAGCCAGTCTATTGGAGAGAGGAAGAGAGGAGAGAGGAAGTAAAAAACGTAAGATCTGTCTCTGGTGTCTACACTTAGAAGCCCACATTCCAAACATGAAATGAATTCAGTCTCTGCATTTTTTAACGTCTCAATAATTTGGGGTCTCAGTACACTTGTGAAGGCACAGCCCATGTTATACCTAACACTGAGCAGTCTGAGGTCCATTTGGTTCACCAAACAATGCTGATTTAACAGTGCTCACTGAGTGTTTTGGTTCATCTGGTAGGTACTTGAAAGTAGCTTTTGTGTTTATTAGAAATAAAAGAATTAAGAAGAGCATGGCATGCTACTTCTCCAGAGCCAACAAAATCATTTTGCTGTAGTAGCAGCTGGTAATGGACAGCCGCCCTCAGTTAAGTTAACACCAGCCAAAGGCTGGCAAGATGAAACTGAATATATTTCTGGTAGTTTTCTCTGGTCTAATAAGAGTTCAAAATGATCATCAAGGTCATCATGTTGACAGCGTCCTCTTCTTATCAGACACTGGATGTAATTTTTCATGAAGCAGTTTTGGACTCACTTGTTTACATGCCTCTCTGGACCAAAGAAAGCTGTGTGCAGGACATCTCTCATGCTCTCATGGCATAACGGGGCTCATATTTTAATTACATATCTTAAAAATAATGGTGAATGAAGAATACAAAAATACACTGCCCCTCAGACTGGAAAACCATTGATTGCTATACAGTAGCTACTTGCTCATCCTTACGGAAAATTCCAGGCACTTGTTTTCCCAGACTTCCCTTAAGGTAGGCTAGGGGCATGTGACATATCCCAGCCAATAGGAATTGAGGGGGGAGTCTACTCAGAAGATCTCAGAGGATTTTCTTTTTTAATAAGAGGCTGTGTTTTAGAAGTGATCTCTTTCCTCTACATTTACTGGCTTTAAACCCAGTTGTGTGGATATGTGTGCTTGTGATTATGGCAGCCATCTTCGGATGATGAGGGGGAAACTAGTTGGCATGTGTCTGCCTCTCTACATCTTAAAGTTCAGCTGGGTATTCTGTTCCTTGCAATCAAAGTCTTTCTAACAATAAAATTTCATTGCTTAAAAATTAGGGATAGTTTTCTTTCATTCATTTATCCATTCAACAAATGTTTGCTCAGAATCCACTCAAGGTTAGGCACTGGGGCTATCTTGGTGAGAGTCGTGAAAATGGTTTCTGCACTTCTGGGGATTCCAGTCTAAGGGAGACATAGAAACTGATTAGGAGCTATAATATGTGTATAAATTACATATATTTTATAGCCCCTGACCAGTCTAGGGATGGATATGAGGATTTATGGTCAGAGAAGGCTTATCTGAGAAAGTGATGTTTGAGCTGCTCTCTGAAGAATGAGTGGGAAGAACCCAGGTGGAGAGGATTGTTCTCATTGTGTTTTGGCAAGTTAATGAATTTAAAAATAATCCCCTAGGAGCCAATAAAGTCAATGAATAGAGTCACAAGAGAAAAAGCAAGTGACCCATAGTTTTCACAGGGTGCCTATGACTCCGGAATCAGGGTGACACATGGTGTTGATGGACAGGATTCTTGTAGACCCTCAGCCTGATCCTCCTACCACAGGAACCTCCACAAACCCTATTGTGATCATTCTTATAAATAGAAAACATCGTAGTGTTTGTGGTAGCTGAGGTCAGGGATACCAGTTTTCATTTGCATGTTGTGCTCATTATAAATGATCTAATAAATTCTCCCTTTTGGCTAAGAATTTCCATAATCGGTTTCAGCCTGAGGGCACTTTTTGTTTGTTTTTAAATATTCAACCATTTTGATTTATGTGAATGTGAAAATATCTACATTTTTCTGCTTTGAATCCAATCTACAGAATATTATTTAGCACAAGGAAAACTCCAAAATAGCTGAACCTTTCCACTTATTTAGATTTCACCAAAGAGTCCCCAGGGTAGAATGAAAACATCTCTGAGCTAGGGTAATTTTACAAAAACTGCTTAGAGCTCAACAGCTATTTCTGTACTTTCGGAATTCTGTAAACATATGGGGGAAAATCTGTCCACAGTTATGCCGGAGCAGTGCCCAGGCCAAGAATTCTCCTATCATTTTATTGTTGGGAAGGTCCAGAGCCAGAGTCAATGTCTGAGTTGGAAAGGCACTGGAGATTTTGCACCTTTCTGCTTCTGCTGTTAAACAAGGTCTTTTGTCTTTTCTCCCTGAAAAATATGATTGTTTTATTCTTCTTTCTCCCTCCATTTATCCTTCCTTCTTTCCTTCCTTCCTTCTTTTCTTCTTTCCTCTCCTCTCCATTTTTCTTTTCTTCCTCCTTATTTCCACTATCTAATTTGGGATAGAATAGATATTCAATATTGAATATTCCAATACCTAATTTCCACTATCCCTAGTATTACATTCTCTTCTAATTGGAAGTTACCCTATGGGTAATGGCCATACATATTGTTTTTTAGTTGATAAGAGAATATTGTCTATTTACATCAAAAGGGGTTGTCATGCTGAATGGCAGGAAGGATTTTGGTTTGTGAGTGAGAAAAGGGAACGTAAAGAAAGAAGTTTGTCTTAATACTCAAAGTTGGGGAGTATTTCTGAAGTAAAATACTTCTTTCCCTCCCCTCCCCTCCCCTCCCCTCCCCTCCCCTCCTCTTCTCTTCTTTTCTCTTCTCTTCTCTAATGTATGCCAGGGTCCTGGATCACGACAACTCTAGAATGTCATCCACTTTCCCCCTTTTTTGACTAGGACCTGTCACTGGGCCATTCAGTATGACCTCACATGTACACTTTCTGTGTTCAAATGAGTTTATAAATAAGGCTTTTGACGCTTTCTTCGAATGAGGTTTTACACACAAGGATACTGATACAGAGGTTAAAAATAAATCCAAAGATATCCTTTCTACACCTTTAAACTTCTGTCCTTTTATCTGNTTCTTTTCTCTTCTCTTCTCTAATGTATGCCAGGGTCCTGGATCACGACAACTCTAGAATGTCATCCACTTTCCCCCTTTTTTGACTAGGACCTGTCACTGGGCCATTCAGTATGACCTCACATTTACACTTTCTGTGTTCAAATGAGTTTATAAATAAGGCTTTTGACGCTTTCTTCGAATGAGGTTTTACACACAAGGATACTGATACAGAGATTAAAAATAAATCCAAAGATATCCTTTCTACACCTTTAAACTTCTGTCCTTTTATCTGAATGAGATAATCTTTAATAAACCATGAAGTAATATTATTTATGAATATATACAAATTTTATGACTAACACAATTATATAGCATTCTATTTTAAAATTCAAAGTGGTCCATGTTCAAAATAAATATCTAATATATTTTGCAATTTTTTAAACTCAAATGATAAAATTTCTTTATTTTTTAATAGTACAGAACCCTTTAAAAATATGTTATCTCAACTTTCTCTTGGCCTCTGGGAGACCTTGATCATGACTGTTTCACCCAGGGAAGTTTTCTGTTGGTATTGTAAACACAGGCTTCCTCATTATCTGAAATCTAAAAAGCTCCTGTTAGCAGGGAAGTATAAAACCTCAATGAGTGAATCCTTTCCTACTTGAATTTTGAAATATCTGGGCCTGTCAGGTATTAGATTTCTTAATTCAAAGTAATTAAAGGCATTTCTTCCTTGATGCATTTCTTTCAATCTTATCCTTGAAACCTCAACACAGCACAACACTTAGCATAGGAGCTCAATGACAGTTATTAAAAGGAACATTTCAAACCAGAGAAATGTGTCCTAGAACCAGCAGTTTTCTTGAACCAAGAAGGGCTCAGGGGAAACAAAAGGAATCCCAACTATGCACCTCAAATTTCTGAGTCCACAAGTTCATTTTTAGTGGCAGCATGAGTGTGGGAGATTTTTAGTTAAACGCATCTCTTACTATATAGGCCCACTGTGGCTTTAAATGTATTTATGTTACTTAACAGACTGTATTTATTACTTAACATTGCTTTAAAAATGTGAACTGAGCTTCATAGGAATAAAGTTGAATTTTGAAAAATAAATGTTAGCTCTTTGAGTAAGTCAGATATATTGATCAATGTACCTCCAAATACTTGGAAACAATCAACAAAGTGAAAAGACAACCTGTCAAATGGGAGAAAATATTTGCAAATCCTATGTTAGATAAGGGGTTAATATTAAAAATACATAACTAAGAAACCCAAACAACTCAAAAGCAAAAAGTAAACAAATGACCCCCCCACAAATAACCTGACTTAAAAATGGGGAAAAAATTGAAGAGTTACTTCTCAAAAAAGAGATATATTAAGTCCACTAGATCTATGAAAAGGTACTCACATTACTAGTCATCAAGAAAATACAAAACAAAAGTATAATGTAGTATCACTTCACACCTGTTAGGATGTCTCTATTATTAAAAAAGTAAAAGATAGCGAGTGTTGGGAAGGATATAAGGAAAAGGGAACCTTTGTACACTTTTGGTGGGAGTGAAACTGGTACAACCATTATGGAGAACACTAGGGAGATTCCCCCCAAAATTAAAAATTAAAAATTCCTCATATTATCTAGTGATCTATTTTCTGGATATATATTCAAGTGAAATGAAATAATTATCTCAATGAGATATCTGCACTCTCATGTTTAATATACATGTGTTTAACGCATTATTATGAATAATGGCTGTATTATTCATATTAGCCAAGATATAGAAAAAATCAAGTGTTTATCAAGAAATAATGGATAAAATGATATGGTTTAGACAATGGAATATTATTCAACCTTAGAAAAGAAGGAGATCTTGCTATTTGTGACAACATGGATTAACCTGGAGGACAGTGTCCTAGTGAAATAACACAGTTACAGAAAGAGAAAGACAAATACTGTATGATCTCACTTATCTGTATATGCTAAAGTAGTTAAACTCATTGAAGCACAGAGTAGGATCTTGCCAGGCATTGGGGGGTGGGGAAAACAGGGAGATGGTAGGTAAAGGGTACAAAGTTTCACTTGTGCAAAATGAGTAAATTCTAGAGATCTAACATACAGTGTGATGATGCTAGTTAACAATACTCTCTTATATACTTTAATTTTGCTAAGAAGACATATCTTAAATCTTCTCAACAGACACACACAAAAGGTAATTATGTGATGTGATGGATGTGTTAATTAGCTCAATTGTGGTGATCATTTCACAATGTATATGTCTACCAAAACATCAAGCTGTACACCTTAAATATATACAAGTTTATTTGTCAATTATACTGCAATAGCACTAAAACAAACAAACAAACAAACAGACAGACAGACAGATGGAAAATAGCCCCAAGAGCTCATTGACCAGGTGACTCTAGTGTTGAATTGTGGAATATCAAAAACCAACTAAAGCTTCCTCTGGTCAAGATGGCAGCATAGGTAAATGTGGTACTTACATCCTCCCACAACCATATAAAAATTACAACTAACATACAGAATAACCATCATTCAGAACTGCTTGAAGTATAGCTAAATGGAAGTTCTACTACTAAGGGTATAAAGAAGAAGCCACACTGAAACTAGTAGGAGGGTCAAAGACACAGAATGGGCTGGTCCCACACCCATGTGTGGTGGATAAAAATCAGGAAAAACATCTCATCTGTGGAGGTCCCCGCTGAGAAGTGAGAAGTCTCAGACCCACAACAGGCCCCCTAGCCCAGGGTTCCAGTGTCTTCTTTAAAAAGAAGAAAAAAAAGATGAAAAATATGAACAGTAAAGTAGCAATGAATACATATGTATCAACAATGGAACTCTGGTGTACTGATGGTGGACATGCAGACTGGTGTAGATTCTGTGGAAACCAATATGAAAATTCCTCAAAAAATTAAAAATAGAACTGCCTTTTGATCCAGTGATCCCACTTTAGGCAATATATCCTAAGAATCTCAAAACACAAATTCCAATGAATATATGCACCTCTATGTTCACAGCAGTGTTATTTACAATAGCCAAGATATGGAAGCAACCCAAGTGCCCATCAGTGGATGAGGGAATAAAAAAGCTGTGGTACAGTTATACAATGGAATACTACATGGCCATAAAAAGAATGAAATCTTATCCTTTGCAACAGCAAGGATGGAGCTGGAGATTATTACGCTAAGTGAAATAAGCCAGTCAGAGAAAGACAAGTACCATATGATCTCATTTATATGTGGAACCTAATGAACAAAATAAATTGATGAACAAAATAGAAACAGAGGCATGGATATGTGGAACAGACTGACAAAGGGGAGGAGGAATGGGGGACTTGATAGTTACAGAATAGTCATTTAGTTACAAAATAGTTACTTGGTAGTTACAGAAGAGTCATGGGGATATAAAATACAGCATAGGGAATATAGTCAATAATACTCTAATAACCATGTATGATGTTAAATGGGTATGAGATTTATTGGGGTGATCACTTAGTGAGTTATATAATGTCGAATCACTGGGTTGTACACCTGAGACTAATATAATACTGTATGACAACTGTAATTGAAAAAAATTTAGAAAATATTAAAAAAACAACTGAAATTACTTAAGAAAGTTACTATTTTTGTCTTATCTACATATCTATGTATTGCTATTTATAGATGTATATCTATATCAATCTGTACTTATCTCTCTATAGCAATTGATCTATCTTGCTATCTATCTACATAGATAACATACCTATAATCAATACCAGTGCCATTGATGGAAATCTAAACAAAAAGAAATCTTAAAACAATTCTTTGTATTCAAAAGAATGCAATCTAATATTGTTATTTTTTTCCCATGGTTTCTGAATGCATTTATTCCAGAAAGACCTCCTATGCAGTGGGCTCTTGTGCGAGCAACAAGAGTCATAAATACTTTGAGGTAGAGGTGTCAGGATGGTGCACAGGAGAAGCAGATTTTGAAGCAGGTATTTGACAGGAGTTTTCATGGGAGGGAGGGAGGAAAAAACAAGGGTTGCTTCCATATCTTGGCTATTGTAAATAACATTAACTTGTTTGTTAAACATGTTAATAAAAGAGCACATTTTTAAAGAACACTGAAAACTTTTGGTGACCTGAATAGAGGGTGATTTTAATGCAGAAAGTGAGAGAAAGTGCTGCCAAAATAGATGCACATCAGATTTTGAAGGACCTATGAACTACGCTAAGTAATTTTGATTTTAATTTTTGTATTGTTCCAGTTATAAACGTGGCTGTCTTTTCACTGTTGAATCTACAGTGACTATCATGGAATGTGGCATGTCACAGGCGCTCAATTAATGTTGACTGTATGAACAGGTAGGTGTTTTTTAAAAAGAGAAGTGACAGGATCCAATTTGAGTTTTATTTAGACAAGAGGACAAATGGTCAGAGAGCCTCTATTGTGGCAAGTAGGAGCAGCTTTCAAGCAATAATAATGGGAGTTGAAATACAAAAACCCCAACTTCCTCACCTACCCCAGCAGAAATGAACTGCAGTTACTCACAGTGGTAACATATTTACTAAAATACCCTGTATTGGGTTTCTTCCTCTTTTATTTCATGCTTTTGTGTCCCCATGAGTGTTTCCTGGGCTTACCTTGCAAATAGACTGCCCATATTTTATCATTATCTCAAGTTCTGCTTTTGGGAGAGTACAATTTAAGACAGTAAGGCTGCAATTGTAATGGTTTATTCAGAAACTGTTAGGGCCTCAAGTAAAGCAGTGACTATGGAAAATGTGGTAGACAGAATTCCCCCTATAATCCTTACAACACATGACCTGGTATACCCACCCCTTTTCCCAGTTATGCAGTCACATTTACCCTGGTGCTGCTGTGAAGGGATTTTGCAGAAATAATTAAAGTTTCAATTAGTGGACTTTAAGAAAGGGAGATTATTTTAGGTGAGCTTGACCTAATCAGATGAGTCCTCAAAGGAGACTTGGGTGTTCCTGGTGAGAGAAATTCAGTATAAGAGCAATTGGATTTGAGGGTGATTCTTCACTGCTAACCCTGAAGCTGGAGGTAGCTGTGTGACATGGAATGTGGGCCTGTGAATGCTGAAAGCAGCCCCCAGATGACTACCACCAGGAAAATGCGATCTTAGTTCCACAACTTCAAGGAACTGGGTTCTGTCAACAACCTGCAAGAGCTTGGAAGCAGATACTTCCCCAGAGCCTTGAGATGAGAATGCAGCCAGTGAGACTATTATCAGAAAATTCAGCTAACCCATTCCCAGACTTCTTACCAAGAAAATCATGAGATATTATTGTGAGCTGTTAATTTTTTTGATAATTTGTTATGCAACTATATAAAATAATACCTAAAGAAACAATTTAAAATGTATATACAAGTCAAGTGTTAAAATTGGTAGGATTTGGTGGCTGAGTGTGTGGTATGGTTGGTTGAAAGAGGAAATTATTTTAAGATTGTAGTCTGGATTTATAATGATCTCATTAATGGAGTAGAACATGTGCAAAGAAGAATCTTTCTGGAGTAAGAATTCTTTTTCTGAGTGAGCCATGTTTGAGATGAAGATGGATAATAAACAATTAAAAATATAATCCAAAACTCAGAGAAGATTCTTTGTCTTAAGAATAAACAATGGAAGTCTCATTTGAATGTCAAAGCCAGAGAGAGGGTGAGAGGGCTTAGGTACCTGGTGTCATGATGTTCTTCACTGGTCAGCCTCTCAGTTTTGGTAATAGGGCTTTCTCGTGTGAGGAAAGATAGTAAAATTACATTTTAAGTAAAATATAATTATATTTTAAGTAAAATAATTTTTAATATTTTGCATAGGATATAGGGTGTGAATGGCAAATAGATGGAAAATGGAACCACTGATCTTCAGTTCTGAGCCAATGACAGACGTTACTGATCATTTCTCCTCAGAACCAGTATCCTCTTCAACCCAGTGCTTCCAGCAGCAACTAATTGATTATAACACACACACAACTGCCATCTGGGGTTCGTTTCAAAACCACATCCATTTAGGAACAGTGACACTGAATCAAAGAAAGATTTTTCTTAAAAAAAAAAGATTCTGTTTTATTTTTCTTACAAATGATATTTTCTTATTTGTCTTCAGGATGATAAGTGATATCAGTTGGCCTCTGCAGAAACTTACCCAGATGGCAAAACATGACTTTCATAGCTTATAGGCTCTCTGGGCTGCAAACTCCGCAAAGCTAAGTCTAGGTGTTAGGAAAAAAGTATAAATAGGGATTTCTTTCATTAATTCAATGAGGCTAAAGGGTATTGTCTTCACAAGTTATACAGTTCAAATATTATAATTTCTAGTTCCTATCCTGGGGGCTGGGAATAGTTCTTGCAGTTCCAAGAATGATGGCACAAAATTAAGAGCCAACATAAGTGTACAGAAATTGATTTCTTTCCAACAAAAAAAAATGGTTGAGTTGCACAGTCATTCATATTAATCATCTATTTGCTGTCCACGTCATTTTGGGAGACACTGAAAACCCCAGAACACTGCCTGAGACACAGTTTATATGACCCAGCCTAAGAAAAGCTTAGGCAGCTCCACTTCAGGATCACAGGGTGTTAACCTATTAGTCAATCCTTAAAAGCTCCCACTATTTATATAGAGTTGTATCATTGCATCACAGGTGGAGGGGCCTAAATTGTTTTTGGAGAAATATAGGGCTCTGTCTTCAGGATCGTGACCCATGAGTCACAACAAGGATTCCCAAAGCTGAGGCCAGTGGGGACATGGAAGAACTTGGCTTAGACACAAGGATATGACTCATTAAAAATGATGAACTGGTTTTGAAAAACAACAAGAACACCTTCTATTCTCTGTACCTGTCTTCTTTCCATAATATCCTTCCCCTCAGTCCCCCCACACAAGGCAACCTAGAGTATTTGGTAGTGTTTATGAGATATATAAACTTATTATTATCATTGCTTACTTTTAGAGATTTTGCTCCATTTTGCTACTGGAAGTGGTGGTTTGAGTTACCCTTTAAATAGCTGAAAAATAGCACTTGGTCTCCTTTTAAAAGAGGTATTTGCCGCATTTATTCATAACATTGAGTGAAGTTGTGACAAAGAGGTGTGATGTAATATTCAGGCCCAGCTTCCTAATCATTTAAAGGAGTCTGACTAGTAATTTATGAAGCTCATTAACAAACCAAGGTAATTGCTGAATTACTGCTGTAAACGCAGCAGTGGGTGAGCTGCAGGTAGAGTGACGCCTCAAGTGTGGACACTGGTCGCCGTACCATTGTACTCCCAAGGGCATGCGAAGGAAAGCCTGCACTCTCGGGCAAGGTAGGGCAATTGGTTTAGGCCAAAGGAAACAACACTGCAAGTTCAGTCCACCGGAACTCTTATTCTGTGATTCCTAAAAACCAAGTTGAGAATAATTTTAACATGATTTATGAAATTTAATATCTTAATCTTAATTAAGTTCGGGGGCTACTAAAGGTATCTATGCAACTAAACTGCAAATATCAAAAATTTGCCATTTTTTTACTTTTATTTCTGAATTTCAGGCTTACAAATATCATAACACAGAAAAAATGGAAAAACCTAGCCTACAGGAAAGATGAGAATGAGTGAAGACATATCTGACATTTTAGACGCTGTTTCAAATCAAATCCTCTCTCTCCATAGCTAAGCTGGGTGGGGAGCCAGTGTCTAGAACAGTCCACTCACAACCACCTGGTCCGCTGGCATGAGCATGGAGCCTGCTCTGCCCTAATAGGAATCCTGGCCCCTGCAACACCCACTGGGCCTCCATTAGTCACCCAGGAGGGGACATGTTGTTCCTTTCCCATTCCTTTGCTCCCTGAGGACAGGTTCTGATTTCCATGTTTCCTGCAGTGTGCTTTTTTCCTCTATATGGCTTCAAAGCCCACCTCTTATTTTTTCTGTCTCCACCTGAAAGGTCCTAATTCATAGGCCACTATCATCTTGCCTGAATGACTACCCCAGCATTCTCTGCACTTGCACGATTTGCCACCATGGGCCATTCTACTCTCAGAAACCAGAAGCACAGTTTAAAAAGCAAACATGATAGTGTCTTCCCAGTATTAAATTGAGGACCTTACATTGCCTTTGGCATAGCCTATAAGGCCTTAGATGACCAGCCTCTCCAGCCACACTGGCATTTGGACATTTTCTCAGAAGCCAGTTCCCACTGCAGGGCCTTTGTACAAGCAGCTTCCCCTTGATGCTGGAGATCAGTCATGTTCTCTGACAGCTTGCAACATTTACTGCAAGGTGAGTGCACTGTTTCACTTCTGCTTCCACAGCCTGCTGGGACCTCTGTGAACATAGAGCTTGTCTGTGTTCCCGAGGCCCACTATAGACTTGGCCACTGGTAGGTACCCAGTAAGTACTTGCCGAGTGCTTCCTAGAAATGTGTCAGTTTCCTGATCATTGGATTTCCTTGCTTATATATTTACTGAAGTTTTTACTTGGCTTATAAATGAACTCTTTCCAACTTCACAACCTTTGCATGGTCTGTCTCCTCCACCAGGACCTACACTGCTCTAGCTCTGCAGGCTAAGCAGTGAAGATGAGTTTTAGGAATTGTATTTACCCAGGACTTCTATAGAACTTTGTATGTACCTAGGTGAGTGTGCTTAGGGCTCTCAATAAATACATGTTGGGTGGATGGGTGGATGGGTGGATGGCACACAGTTAGATGAATAGATGGTGCACTATAGTGTGGATAATTTTCTTAGCCTATATATATCTAAAGTTTTTCCATGCCTATGAATGAATAGTTGAATCTTTTATTCTCCAAGTAAACTTTGGGCAGTGTATCACTAGTGCCTGCAAAATAACTAAAACAAGAAGAAATATCAGCAGAAGCCTGTATCCTCAAGGCAGTTTTTATGAAGATGAATTACTTTGTGTTTCTAAATACTTAATAGATCCTCAAGGAAAAACTCTAGGAATAAAACATCATTGCAGACTCCTAGTTACTACTCTGAGCAATTCTTTAATATAATTCCCCTTTTAATTGGTGTACTTTGAGCAAGATTGGAAAGTCATTTCTCTCCCTCTCTTCTTTTAATTACACTTAATTTTTCTGCAGCAGACACCTGTCTCACCAGAGAGAAACTGAGAACCTCAGGCTATTCTTCCTGGATTTCCCCTCCGTAGTTTCTAATGAAATCTTCCTTGTGAATGAGCCCCAGCCTGCTCACTTTCTCTCTTCTGGTTTCCAAGGTAGCAGACCCTCAGGTCCCCTCAGACCTGGACTCCCCCAGTTGAGTCCTGGTTGGCATTTCCTGGTTCCTAAGTGAGGTTATGGATACACATTGAGCCCAGAACTCATTGCTCTTTTTAGAAAGGGCAAAATAAGAGAGGGGATTTTCCATATTCACATTTTTCCACAGAAATGTATTCATAAGCTTTAAACTTGCCCAAGCTATGTTAATGTATGTGGTTGGCTTCTGTGCCAATTTTCATTGTGAATAAGATGCTAAATAAAAGGGTTCTTGTCTTTCCCCACCTTCCTCCCCTCCCAGAACTTTAAGTTCATAAGCCCATTTTGTAAGTGAATCAGCTCTTAGGAGAGAATCAGAAACGATGTTGTTCTTTTAGCCGCTTACGGTGTTTGCTTTAAACCCTTGATAGGAACACGGGGCTTGTGACAGCAGCAGCTGAGGTAAACAGATGACTTTATATATAATGCTTTTTACAAGGTGGTTCAGTTCATTTCTAACCTTGGTCTTGGCGTCATGGAATGAGCCAGGGAAATTCCATCCCTTAATCCTACCCTTCATGTCCTCCCTTCAAAGGCAAGAAAGTGTTCTATAGCCTGTGGTCTCACAGCCCTTTCCCTACCAGAGAGCTTGCAAAGTGCTGTGCCTCCAAGTACCAGAAAACCCCAATAGTTTCAGCAGCTGGCATTATTATTATTATTATTGTTTTAACCAACATTCACAATAAAAGTTGCAACCTTTATGAGCCATGAGCTGGCGTGTCCTGGCGTGTCCTGGTTGTCAAGTTTCAGGGCGCTTTGGTTCAAATGTTCCTGCCCGTGTTTATTCCTGGTCACACCACACCTCCTGAGACTGTCTTTGTGGCTTTTACCCAGTTGCTGACTCAAGTTGCAGAAGACATGGGGGATAGTGGGAGGAGGTCTGCAAGATTCTGGCCTGAAGAAACGGTCCTAAGGGCTGCGTATTTCTGAGATGTTGTAATCATCCACCCCTCCCTTTTCCTGGAAGGTTCCATAATACCAACTAGCCTAGAATATGCAGGGCTGAAGGGGCACTAACAAAAGTGATAGAGTGAGGACCAGAAGCCCTTGATATAAAGGGAGAAAATGTGGAGGTTCTTTTATAGAAGCCTGGATTCAAATTCTAGTCCGAGGAAATAACAACTACTTGCTTGCTGTGGACTTTAGGTAAGTTTTTTAGCCCCTGATTTCTTCATTTACAAAATAGCAATAATGATAATATCCATCTTAGAGGGTTGTACAAAGATGCTATGAGAAAATAAAAGTACACTTTACAGTCCACATTTGGGTACACGGTAAGATGCAATATTATTCTTAATCCTGCCATAGGCAACAACTTGGATGGCCCTTGAGGGCTAAGTGAAATAAGTCACAAAGAGAAAGAAAAATTATATGATTTCACTTATATGTGGGGTCAAAAAATAAAAAAAAACAACAACAAAAAAGAGAAATAGAACTTGGAAAAGGAGATTAGATTTGTGGTTACCAGGGCATGGGGTAGGGAAACTGGATAAAGGCAAACAAAATGTACAAACTTCCAGTATAAGATGCATGGGGATGCAATGTGCAGTAGGGACTCGAGGCCATACTGCTGTACATTATACTTGAAAGTTGCTAAGAGAGTAAGTCCTAAAAGTTCTCATCGCAAGGAAAAAAACATTTTTCTTTTTTGTAACTATATGAGGTGATAGATATTAACTAAATTATTGTGGTCATCATTTCATAATATATGTAAGTCATCATTATGCTATAGACCTGAAACTTATTCAGTGCTATATCTCAAATATATCTTAATAAAAATACTATTCATTATTGTTAATATTTATAATTAGTAGTTAGCTATAATTAATATGTTAAGTAGTATTGCTGTTATGATCAGAATCTAAGTACTTATAACCTATGATTAATTATTAATAACTAATAGTATTAGTAGATATTAATATATACAGGGATGCTCTTGAAGGGCCTATTTTTATTCATCTGGAAAATGGAGGTATTAACATGGACTTCAGAAAATTCTGGGTTTGCAGGGGGTTTTGTGAAGATAAATAAATGGCTTCATCCAGTACTGGCCCAACAGCTTGTAACAAAGGATCACTGTTTTTAATATGACATCTGTATGTCATTCTCAGACCCTGGATGAAGGAACCCATCCTTTTGCTTGTCAACAACTGTGACAAGCAAGCCTTGGAAAAGCGGCTCTTCCAATGCTGCCTAAACAGGGTAGCTGGCAAAGTGACCCCAAAGACAAGTCACATGCCTGGCAACATGCAGGTGCAAGGCTAGGCAGTTCTCCCAGTCTCCAGGAAAAGAGGGTCTCTCAGCTTCACCTGTCCCACGTCATGTCTGACACTGTGAGTTCTGCTTGGCAGACTATTGAAGACAGTGTACAAGCTGCAGTCAGTGCCAGCAGGTGCCCAGGAGAAGTGCGCTGGCTGCTGGACGTGACTAGGAGGTCCTCCTTTCCCCTGGGGAAGGGCACAGGTGGAAAGTGATAGCCTGGATCTTTCCAGTAGGCTTGTAAAGACCAGATTGGCTTTTCCACAGTTTATCTGTTCTTTAATCCAGGGCTCTGGTGCATGGATCTTCAATAGTCTGGTGAAGCCTGCAGACTTCTTCCTGAGAAATGTCTTAAATCCACCAAATAATATTTGGAATTATAAAGAAAACCAATTATGTTTCAATATATCAGAAAATTTAATGTGATATAGTGATAGGTGTGTTTTTGAATAGCAATTACATAATCTATCATAACATAATTTATTATGCTATTAAACAGCATAATCTAGCAGGGGACCTAGGAACTGCCCTAATTTTGAAGAAGTGATGAATGAAAATGGCATTGTAAGGTATCTCTGTGACATAAAAATATCTATAATTTCTCTAGAACAAAGCCATGGGTCCCACTAGTGCTACTGTGGTTTGTTGCCTGTATTCAGGATCAAATGAAGTGCTAGATTTCATTCAGAGATTAGTACAAATGAAGCGGCATTTTCTCCCTGTCTGGGTTGATAGACCCCCATGACAAGGAGCCCTGTTGAAGTCTGGCTTGCTCAGCTTGTCCTACTTTCTGTGAACTTGGAGGTCTCAGCCCTGACTTCTCATGGTCCTGCTGCCTCATTGTCCTCAGGGCCCTCAGTGCAACCTCTGCATGCTCTCAGACCTTCAGGTAAGTGTGCCTGGAACCATCACCCTGGTCCCATCTGATCTTCCTTTGTAATCCAAGGGTTTGATGGCCGGAACCTGTCTTCCTTAGTTTTCCACTTGAATAAGGGTGGACTGATGTTTCAAGCCACAGTGCACACCAAAATCATGTAAAGCACTTGCCGAGGTCCAGACTTTTATATTGGAACCATCCATCTGAGTTGCCGAGTCTTGGTTTCTATATTTTAAAATATAGAAATTCTTCTGAGGCAGGTGCTCCTTGAGGATAAATGACATTTCTGCTAAGAATAAAGCATTTTCCAGCTTGAAAACAACTATTTTATCCTATATTATGGGCAGGAAAATTAATGGCCAGCCAGTGTAGAATGGTATAACATACAAATAGGGATGCAGCTATGAAAATGTGGAAGGAAGGGAGGGAAGGAGGAAGAGCAAAAGATGTTGTGCCATTAAACCTGTGGGAAAAATTTTTATCAGCAGCAACCACATAAATATAAAATCAGCAAGAAGAGAGATGAATGATTTCGAAATTCAACAAATATTTATTATGTACTTACTGTATCCAGGTCAGGGGTTGCAAACTCAGAACACATAGAGGAGCCAGACAAGAAGGTGCTGATACCAAAGATTTCAGGGCTCTCTCTGTCTTCTATTTACCTACTTTAAAGTGCAAAGCTCTGCCCTGTAAGAAAAACCACAGGCTGAGGGTAACAATTTATGCCATCAGACCTTATTTTATTGTGTCAGAGATGGCAGCTGAACAAAACTAGAGAGTACATCAAACCCAGTTCCCGTCTACCAGTCATGAGGTCTGCTACCTAGCTTCTTGCTTTGGACACACATAGGTTGCATCTAACATATCCTCTGATTTTTCAAGGAACTCTGAAATTTTGTGGGAAATCTCTTTATGAAACTGTTCTGGCTATGGAAACCATTCTGGTTATAATTTCTGCCTAACAAATGAACTTTACATTTATCCACTTGAAGACCCCTGTTTTATCATTTTCATGAGTTCCTTTGGGTTGGAAATCACAGGCAAAATGGGGATGTCTTTATGTCTGCTCTCCCATGTAGGAAGCCTCAGCTGGGAAGACTCAGAGGACTGGGGTCATCTGAATGCTCATTTACTGCTATGTCTAGTGCTTAGGCTGGAAGACTCCAGGGCTAGGACTGCCAGTTGTAGCAAATACATGTGGTGTCCCCATGTGCCCTGACTTCCTCAAATCATGATGGCCTCAGGGGAGAGGAACTTCTTCCACAGTGGCTCAGAGCTTCAAGCACCAAGGTTTCCTCAGGAAAGAAGAAAGCCCCATGACCACTTATGACCCAGTCTTAGAAGCCATACCCAGTCTTGGAAGTCATGCAGTGTCATGTCAGCCATACTGTGTTCATTAAAGCAGCCACAAGCCCATGGGACTCAAGACTCTTGATGGGGTAGTGACAAGGCTGTATTCTAGAAGAGCTTGTGGGCCAGGACATAGGGTTGCAATCATCTTTGAAAAATATAATTGGCTGCAGTGACTAATTCAACAATTTATTTAGCAAATGAGTTAAACACTGTGTATAAAGCATATCTGTGAGCTAGACAGCAGGAGGCCGCTAATTTTAGACTTTTGCTTTAGGGTGTAAGAATTCAGAGATGATGAAAATTTGGCTCCTCTCTTTTAGGAACACAATCTAGTATTGTGGATTTTAGAACGCTTATCAATTATATTCTCACTATTTTTATACTCTCGTTGGAGTTGGAAGGGAGTTGCTGGGGGTGGGGCTGTGATTAGATAGCACTATATTATCAGAATAGCCCCCAAAATGGACACCCCCCAACTCCCAGTCCCAAAAGGTTGACTCTATGTCCAGAGGAGGGACATTTGCATTTTTAAAATGCTTTTGGAAATGTTCAGAGGCATGAGCTCTCACCTGGCCCCTGAGGAGAAACACTGTTCAAAACAGACCTCCACCCTGCAATTGGAACATACAAATTCAGAGATCATTCCTACATAATGTCACCCAAATTCTTCATTTGCTTGTAAGTAACATGTAGCTCTAGACTCAGAATCACCCATTACCTACCTCTCTCCATCCCTCGTGATCAAGTTTTTCTAAATATGTTTGGAAATTCACATGAAGAATCAAAGGAAACTTAAAAGATATCCAATAGCCCAGATAAGGGCACGTGCTTTATAGTTATATTGTTTTCTAGTACCATTTATAGAAACAATGACTCTGGAAAAATTCTAGAAGGACTTCCTTCTCATCTCTCTCTCTCCCCAATCCCCATGATATGGAAGGAAGAGGCTAAAAATTCCTACTTTCTTAATAAGGAATCTTTTCCTCTGATAAATACTGCTTCTTGTTATTTTATTTACTGCCTATTCAACTGACTGACATAATGTGCCTTTGAAAAGTCTGGTTGCTCCATAGGGTGATTCAGACGGTTATACCTGAAATATACCAGGAATTCTGAGTGCTTTACTGTGATCCTGTGTTCCAGGGTGCGGTATGTTGGGGAGGTTAAGGTTTATTGTCCAAATGTTAGTTGTGTAAATAAGGTGGCAGCCCTGGCAGCCCAGTACCATCCCCCTCAGCACTGGCAGATATCCAGAAAGGTGTGAGATCACAGCCTCTGTCTGAGCTCACCTTTGCAGGTAATGGGGCAGGTATGTAGCATTAAAGAGCAGGAAGGCCAGCACCCTTGAGTACGTGGACCACACCTGCAGACCTGGCAGGACGTGCTGTGCATGACTGG
This sequence comes from Sturnira hondurensis, assembly GCF_014824575.4. Classification (NCBI taxonomy): domain Eukaryota; kingdom Metazoa; phylum Chordata; class Mammalia; order Chiroptera; family Phyllostomidae; genus Sturnira; species Sturnira hondurensis. Next base: position 5,027,261 of record NW_028080032.1, on the reverse strand, counting down.
ACAGAGGTGCTTGGTACACTCGGAGCCAAGGAATGGGTTTAGGCGGGAACCCGGGGCTCGCAGGGAGCCCAGCCCATGGCCTGCTTGACATCTCAGGACTCAAATGCCTGTGCTTGAGGAAGACAGCTACCCATTAGCTGGGTGACATTAACTAGTCACTTTTAGCACTACAGTTTCCTCATTGTATAATGAGGGATCTAAGCATATTATCCCTAAGATAACTTTCAGCTATACCATGCTCTAGTGCTGTGGTTCTCAAACTAGAGGAATCATCAGAATCACTTGGCATACTTGATAAAACATATTGCTGGGCTCCACCCCAAGAGTTACTGATCCAGGTCTGATTCAGCCAGAAAGTTTGCATTTCTAACAGGTTTTCTAGTGTGCTAAGCTGCTTGTTTGGGAACCACACTTTGAGAACCATTGTCCTAGTCTATGATGCCTGGCCAGGCTTTGTGGATCTTCCTGGGCTACCTTACAGAGCTTCAACATAGTGAAGGGGCTCCTTTGCTCAAGGAATGAATGAAGCTTTGCTATCTGAATTTCCCCAGCCCTATGCTGTTGCTTCTACCATCAGACTAACCATCTGATTGAAATAAGAAAATAAAATGTGACATAGCTCATGTGGTCAGGCCGAGGGGCTATATTTTTTACCCATCTCTATGTCTTCAGGCTTGCTTAATACTCTTTCTTAATCACAAGAAACACTAGGTAAGTATTAGTTAAATAACAAATAGGTTTAATGGAGGGGAGGAAATTAAAAATAGTGTTCAAATGAGGTTTACTTGAAGATTGCAATAATCAGCTTGAAGTGGTCCCTGATACAAATTGTGCAGGGACCAGACTGGCAATGTAACAATATGAATCTGCTGTATGTAAGGCAATAGGGAATGGTGAAGTCTGTGGTAAAGAGGAGAGGGCAAGCATGCTTAAAAAACTTCAAATGTTTTCAACATCTTATTGGCCAAATTGGAGCTCTTGTGCTATCAGGTTGTAATGTCTAACTGTGCCTTTCGAATGCTCCCATACCATAGAGACAAGAAGGGAAGGAGGAAGAAAATGTATCAAATACTACTGTCTTATTATTCAACTTGCATTGCCTTAGCTTATATTGCTTATAATCTAATTTGACATACTTTTAGCATGGACAATGTGTCGTATACTTAGGAGGAGTTAACTTTTACTTATACTCTAGGACAGTGGTTTTCAACCAGTGTGCCACAAGAATTTTTAAAATATGTGACAGCTGAGTATTTTTAAAAAATATATTTTATTGATTATGCCATTACAGTTGTCCTATTTCCCTCCTTCATTCCTCTTCACCCTGAACACCCCCTCGCCCACCTTTCCCTCCACTTTAGTTTATGTCCATGTGTCTCAAGTTCTTTAGATTCTATATTTCCCATACTATTCTTGCACTCCCCCTATCTATTTTCTACCTACTGTCTATGCTACTTACTCTCTGTACCTTCTCCCCCCTTCTCTTCCTTCCACTCCCCTGTTGCTAACCCTCCATGTGATCTCCATTTCTATGGTTCCACTCCTGATCTACCTGTCTGCTTAGTTTGCTTTTGTTTTAGGTGTGGTTGTTAATAACTGTGAGTTTGCTGTCCTTTCACTGTTCATATTTTTTATCTTCTTTTTCTTAGATAAGTCCCTTTAACATTTTATATAATAAGGGCTTGGTGATGATGAACTCCTTGAACTTGACCTTATCTGAGACGCACTTCATCTGTCCTTCCATTCTAAATGAAAGCTTTGCTGGATAGAGCAATCTTGGCTGTAGGTCTTTGGATTTCATGACTTGGAATACTTCTTTCCAGCCCCTTCTTGCCTATAAGGTCTCTTTTGAGAAATCCACTGACAGTCTGATGGGAACTCCTTTGTAGGTGACTATCCCCTTATCTCTTGCTGCTTCTAGGATTCTCTCCTTCATTTCAATCTTGGCTAATGTAATTATGATGTGCCTTGGTGTGTTCTTTCTTGGGTCCACCTTCTTTGGGACTGTCTGAGCTTCCTGGATTTCCTGGAAGTCTATTTCCTTTGCCAGACTGGGGCAGTTCTCCTTTACTATTTGTTCAAATAAGTTTTCCACTTATTGCTCTTCCTCTTCCCGTTCTGGTACCCCTATAATTCGGATGTTGGAATGTTTAAAGATGTCCTGGAGGTTCCTAAGCCTCTCCTCATATTTTTGAATTCTTGTTTCTTCATACTTTTCTGTTTGGTCATTTTTTTCTTCCTTCTGGTCCACTCCCTTGATTTCAGTCCCAGTTTCCTTTCCATCACTATTGGTTTCCTGTGCATTTTGCTTCATTTCACTTAGTGTAGCCTTCATTTTTTCATCTAATTTGTGACCAAAGTTGACCAATTCTGTGAGCATCCTGATCACCAGTGCTTTGAACTGTGCATCTGATAGGTTCACTATTTCTTGGTCACTTAGAGTTATTGGCTCTAGGGTTTTGAGTTCTTCTTGAGCCAAAAGGTTTTGGTCTTTTTGCGCCTGCTATCCATGAGGAGCGGAGCCCTAGGTGTTCACCAGGGTGGGGTAACTCAGTCCCTGGGTTGTGACCCTGTATGTGGGGGCAGGGTCAAAGAGGGGCAATGGCGGTCCCCTCTGCTGCTTCCAGCCACTGGAGCCTGCGCGGTCGGTCTCACTGCTCCCTCCTTTGCCTGGCTTATCTGCATGGGAATGTGCGACTGCAGTCGACCTGCTGCCTAGCGCCCTCACTGGGTCCGCCCATTGCTACCTCATGCCTGGGATCCACCAACGACTGCTTGCATACCTGGGTCCATCCCATGGATCTTTCCTGCCCAACCCACTCCGCCGCTGACTCCGCCCCTCTTACTGGTCTGGCTGAATGGTTTGTTGTTGTTGGACTTCCATATAGTTCAATTTTCTGTGTTTTGGTTGCATTTTTGTTACTAAAACTTTGTTGTCTTTAAACTTGGTTGTGCAAGGAGGCATGGTGTTTCCACTTATGCCTTCATCTTGGCCAGAAGTGATAGCTGACTATTTAGTCAGGGCACTGACCTCTTTTCCCTTAGACTGTCAAATAAAAATGACAACAACCCACATAGCTATCCAGTGTGAATGAATCAAAATTAACTTTTTGTGTTTGGTCAGATTGGCAAAAGATATATTTTTGGTGTGCTGAAGAATTTTTGTAATTAGTTTATGTGTGCTCTGAGATGAAAAGGGTTGAAAACTGCTGCTTTAGAAGCTTGTGGTATGTTGTGTCTAAAATAGTTCCCAGTGATTCCCACCTCCTGGTACTTACAACCTGTATAAAATCCTCCCTTTAAATCTAGGCTGAACCAAGTGACTTGCTTCCACCAAATGGAATATGGCAAAAGTGTTGAGATGTGGCTTTTGAGATTAGGTTATAACACACTGTGGCTTCCATCTTTCTCTCTTGTGCGCTCTCTCTCTCTCTCTCTCTCTCACTGACTTTTTTCTATGTTGAGTATGATGATGAAGCAGGAGACACACACATGGTAAGGAACCATGAACAACCCCTATCTAACTGCCAGCAGAAAGTGAAGTCTACACCCTCAAGACTGAGCTTAGAAATGTGTTCTTTCCCAGTCAAGCCTTCCAGTAAGACTGTGAATGAAGCCAATATTTTGGCCATAGTCTTTTAAGAGACCCTAATACAAAGAAACAGCAGATTAGTCATACCAAATTTCTGAGTCACAGAAGCTCAGATAATGAATGTGTGTTATTTTAAGCTAAGTTTTGGAGTAAATTTTTTACAACATGATTTGACTAACACAAAGCTGTTTGTTAACATTGGATGCTTCTTTGAGTAGTCACCATTTTGAAAATCCCAAATTGTAAGACCATATTCAGTGGTGTCTGGTGTTGGCTTGAACTGGCTGATGAGAAGCAGTTGTATACATAGCTTTCTAATTCTAATCAGGGACTTCATGCTAATAGCTTGAAGTCAGTACAGTGGCAGTATTTATTCAGTGGAAGTCAGCAAATACTATAATTTTGAGATGCAGTTTACTAGCACACTGCTGCTTTTGAAGTTCTACTATAAGTCCTGGAACTCTCTTTGTTTTTGGTGAACGTCAGAAGCATAGGTTGTCAGAAATAATTTTTCACTGGTGGAATTGCAATTCTCTAGGCCATGTGGCCTGTGAGGAGGGGCAATGCAGGGCTCCGCTCACTTCATGAACGGGGTGGATGAGTCCAAGAGTCTGCAAACTTCTGAAGAACACCTTCAGTTTAGAAATATGATATGGTCCCAACTCTAGCTGTTTATAGAAGGATTTGGTGACTCTAATTGGACTAAACTCTGTGACTGACATTTTTCTGTTACAATGAAACTTCTGGACAAGGTCCTGTAGAAGCATCTAGTAGAACAAAGAATTAAGTCCAGAATTCCCAGACCTTGGCACCTGCTTATAAATAAATATTTGTAGTTGGAGCAAATTTTTCTCTGAGAATTGCTTTTATTGTTACACAGTACTTTGGGGGAGGCTAGGGGGAAGATGGCTTCATTTACCTCTAATGATTGAAAGTTACCTATGTTAATAAAAAAGGGACCAGTAATTGTGAAAGATGAAATTGACTTAGGTCAGTCTGAGGTAATATTTATTAATGGCATCCATAAAATATAGATATACCTTTAAATTCTCATTGTACAGTTGATGAATTTGGAGTATGGGTATGGAGATCATCTAATTGAGTGTATGTGGTTTGTACGTGACAAAGTTAAAGGGTTATAAATCAGCTATGACCCCAAAGTCTGATGGAATTCACCTTTCCCCTCCTTTAGTATTATAGTCTAAAAACCTTGGAAGGAAAATGCACAGACACAAATTTCACAGCCTTCTCTGACAGGAAGTCTTCAATAATCTTGAACTTCAGGGTCATTCGCTGTGGTTTAACATCAATTTTTTAAATTTCTAGTTAAAAAAAGCTCCACTCATCATGTCAGGCTCTTAAAACCTCCCAACTCCCCATTGTTGCTACCTGAAAAATGGATTACCCAAAATAGCAAGTCCTACAAATTCAGTCCTACAAGCTCAAATTCAGATGATACTGGTTCTTCTTAATTGATTGTTACACCATCACTTATGATATCAGAAAATTTTATTTTTAAGAAAATTTGGGCTAGTGTCTTAGTCTTCCCATTTCAAAACATCCCCAAAGCACGATTGTGGCTTCTTCCAGGATCCCTACATGTCAATAAGCAAACTGTAGGTGGTTTAGCCCTGGTACCCATGTCCTTTCAGGGTGAAGTCATTGTCTCAGGGTTGTCCACCGTGTGTGCATTTCCTCTGTCAACTAGGCCTTGGGGAGAACAGCCACCTAATTTTGTGGGTGAAGCATTATAACATAAAGGTAGAGACTATCCATGTTTAAATCATAGTTTTGTATTTTACAATCTATAATTCTGGGCAAATTACTTAAAGTCTCAGTGCTTATGTTTCCTTACCTGTAAAATGGAGGACATGCCCACCTTATAAGTCATTGTAAGAATCGAATGAGTTTAGATGTATAAATTGCTTGGAATGGTGCTTGGGACACAGAAGTGCTCGATTAATATTACTTATTACAATTCAACACAAAAGCTAGAATCTTTTAATAGCCTAATATCAGAAATGACACCCTATACCTTCTGCCATATTCTATCCATTAGAAGTATGTCACTAAGTCCAACTCATAATACAAAAGCAGGGAATTAGGCTCAACCTCTTGTGGGAACATGTATCAAAAAAAGTGTGAACATATCATTTAAACCACCAACAGTGTATTTCACAATCCCAGAGAGCTTGGAAATTTGCGTTTAAGTGTGCTTGGGAGATCAGCTAGTACTACTGCCTCGGTGGACAGATGAGGAAAGAGGAATCAATGACTTGTCCCAGATCATTCAACTAGCCAGCCACAGAGATGGGATCCATCTCTCCTGCTGTTGTTGTGTGTAACTGTACCTTGTTTTCAAAAGTTAGATTGATGGTGTCCCTCCATCATTATACTGTGGAACATCCTGAGGTGTTAGGGTATGGAGAGTTTAGAACTTACATGTGGTTTCTTTAGATTTGCGCTGACCAATGTGCCAGCAGCTACATACATGTGTAAGTAATATATGTAAGCATATGTTGTAAATGACATGTGGTGCAAAGTTTTAGATTTCCAAAACTTAGTATGAAGTAAAGAATGCAAAGTATATTTTAATTATTCCTATATTGATTACATGTTGAAATGATAATATTTTGGAGATACTGGGTTTAGTAAAATATACTACGGAATTTTAATTTTCCTGTTTCTTTCTACTATTTTAATATGGCTTCTAAAAAATTTGAAATTACGCATATGAGTATAGCATGGACTGGATTTCTATTGCACAGTGCTGCTGTCAACAGTCCAAACCGACACCCTCATTCTTCATGTCTTCATTCTATCAAGGTTGTGCCTATATACTTCCAGCCTTGTTTCTGGCCAAGTGCTTAGGCAATAGTGTCATAGGCTGCTCCAGGGCCCCTGCTCTCCTCCAGTTGGAGTGACTGCTAATTCTGCAGAGTAGGTGCCTGTGGTTTCATAAGTCTGCTCTTTTAGACCCTTCTGAAGCATGTTAATAACTGAGTGTATCCTGGGCACTTTATTGCAAGGGTTGCTGATGACATCTATAGTCTACTAAGCTCAAACTTTCCCTGCAGATTGAACTTCCACCCAAAAGCTGGCTTCTAAAATTACACTTCCTCTTTGGAAAGACCATGGCAGACTAAGTAACCCGAACTGGACCCATTACATACTGTTCCTTCACTCCTTTCTTTCTTTTCCTTTTTTATAAACTATGAGTCAGCATAGAAAAATTCAGGCTCAGTTTTGATCATGAAGATTATTGTAAATAAAATGACCAACTGCATCTCCCTAGATGGACTGAACATTTGGAATATTGATTAGTGGGGGATATTAAAAGACCACTCAGTGTCTTACAATTTATTGAACAGATTATCAGCTGCATTTGCTGTAGAGTATTGCATTCAGGAGGTTTGCTTGCTCAGGATTCTTGGTTGGCATTTGTCTCATGTCTTGGGGAGATAAAATAAATCTTTCTTGTGTGTTGATTCAAAGTACTTAGTCCACACACTCTTTCCAAACAGCCTCTAACTTTGACTCCTTTCCTCTCATTAATCAATGAGTGGGTCATGCAGCCTCTTGCAGGCCTCTGCCCCCAACCACCCTTCTTGTTGACATTCCAAACTGCTAAGCTCACAAATGTCCTGGGAGGACAGTAGCTCGAGGACACTTATTCCCTAAGAGAGAATCCTTGACTTTCACGGTATGTGACTTCGTTATTTTCCCATCCTTGTAAGGGCTTGACATTGTTTCAGAAAATAATGTTGAATTGGGGAATGTCATTTTCAGTTTCTCTCTCACTGACCCGTGCCATCCAATGTCTTCATTCTCCTCCAAACTTGTTTGGAATGAGGCAGGATATAAAACAAATAAATATATAAAACTGCTTCCAGTGTAAAGGAGGTTGAGCATGTTGAGGATTTTTTGCCCCTCAAACATTTGAAGGAAGATAAAGACAAAAGAGGAAAGCTGCCAGATATAAATAAGAACACTGAATAAACCAGAACTATTGGATGAACATGGTAAATTATGAGGGGTCAGTATGTGATGTTCATTTTTGATTGGATGAAAGCACAAATAGGTATGTCTACATTTTTTGCTAGTTGTGTGCAGCATAGAAATCCCAGAACTCCCAGTTTTTTATTCTCTCTACCCGTTGAAATTCTATCATCAATAAATGGCCCAACTCATCTGGCCACAAGGGATGCTGAGGTCTGCTAAAAACTAGGATCCAACCAGGAATCCTCTGAGTGTGGGTAAAAGGGAAGTGAAGTTAGGAGGATGGTTTGGGTCAGAAAAGGCATCTCCTCCCCAAAGGAGAGTTTTCTGGAAGACAGCATTTTATAACAAGTTGGGATCTAGTTTGTAAAGCCTTTTGGTCACAAAGAATAGAACCATGTTTGTGTCAGGCACAGTTAATGTTAAGTTGCTGTAACAACAAGGCAGGCAGAAGGTAGTGCCTCCCTTAGAGTAAGACAGTACTTTCAACTGGGGGTAGATTTTGCCCAATGGAGGACACTTGGAAATATCTGGAGACAGTTTTGATTGTCACAACTAGGCAGAATACTGCTGGTGTCTAGTAGGTAGAGGCCAGGATGCTGCTAAACATTCTACAGTGCAAAGGATAGCTCCTGACAACAAATCCAGCTCCAAGTATCAGTAGGGCTGAGGTTGAGAAACTCTGAACAAGGGGCACATCGCACCCTGCTTCCCACTCCCCATGTCTGTGGGCTGGAGGACCTAGCATATCAAAGATGAAAAGACAAAGACAATGAATGTTGGTTTTGCTTTTGTTTTTGGTTCATTTGTGAGAAAGTTCTTTACCTGATTAAACGAAAGGGAGTTTGAATACGAGAAGCTGACAAGAAATAGCCAACAGTGCTGTGGGCCATAATACTGTTGTTTATATTAAAAAAACAGACATTGAGTTTTAATGGAATTTCATCTGGAAATAATCCTGCAAAGGCAGTATTACTAAGCACTGTAACTGATAGACAAGACAAGCCTTCTTCATCCCTAAAGATCTGATGTAGAATGAAGACCCAACTGCCAGCAGTGGTCAGAGGGATGCCTACCAGGTGAGCAGGGCAGGACAGGAAGCCCTGGGGAGATGTACTGCCCTCCTCTCCACTGGTGACTTCTGCTCCAGATTTCACATTTCAAAACATTTTAGAAATGACTCGATAGCTCACTCTACAGAGAAATAGTGATGCACCATTTAAAAACTGCCCCCCCAAAACAGTGCTCTTAAAAGTACACACATTATTGCTTATACTATCTTAGCCATAATTTTATAATGCTGTGTACACCCTGCTCCCTTGTAGACCCATTAGCCACCTTTCTCTGCCCTGCTCTGTATCCCCAAGGGCTGACCCTTCCTGACAAATCACGTGGATGTTCTTGTTCTCTAGCTTCTACCTCAATTAACTAATGAGAGGCACTAGCAGGGGGACAGTGGGTAGGAAGTGGAAGAAACTGGGACACTTACTCCCCTGCCCCCACCTTGCCTTGGTACTTCTTTCCTGGCAGCAGCCCCAGGCCTCCATCATTATGGCTCCTTTATGGATCCCGTTCTTGGGCTCTGCCAACACCAGTTTTCCTCCTTTCACCTTTCAAGCCCATGAGTGGGAACAGCTCCTCGCTGTTGCTAGCCTCAGAGTCCCTCAACCCTTTTTGTTGCTTCCATTAAAATACTCATATCTCATAGAGGAACAGGAACCCTCATTGATTATAGATTCAATGGGAATTCAAAGTGGAGCAGTCACTTTGGAAGGCATTCAAGCAGTGTGTTACAAAGTTAAATGTCGTCTTACCATACGATTCAACAATTGTGCTCCTAGGTATTTACTGAAAATAGTTAAAAACTGTGTCCAGAAAACCCATGTACCAATGTTTATAGCAGCTTAATTCATAATTGCCCCAAATTGGAAGTAACCACGATGTCCTTCAATAGGGGTTAGATGAGCAAACTGGTATATCCAGACAATGGAATATTACTCAGTGATGCAAAGAAATGAGCTATCAAGTTATGGAAAGATGTGGAAGAAACAAATATATATTTGCTAAATGAAAGAAGCCAATCTGAAAAGGCTACATATGCTATGATTCCAATTATATAACAATCTGGAAAAGGCTAAACTACACAGAAAGGAAAAAGATCCGTGATTGTTAGAGGAAGGGAGGACATGGGGAGGGATGAGTAGGGGGAGGGCTGGGGGTTTTTAGAGCAGTGAAACTATTCTGTATGATACCACAGTGGTAGACACATTTCATTATGCATATGTCAAAACCCACAGGATGTATAACACCACGGTTGGACCCTAATGTTAACTATAAACTTTAGCTAATAATTATCATCAGTATTCATCAGTTGTAACAAATGAACCACATTAATGCAAGATATTAGTAATAGAGAAAACTATGTCGGGTAGGAAGGTATGTGGGAACTCTGTTTTTAGTTCAGATTTTCTGTAAATCTAAAGTTGCTCTACAAAGCGAAGTCTGTTATATATGTATATATATGTGTGTATGTGTGCACATATAATAAAGTGAATATGTATAAAGTAATATAGACATATCTATCTATCCATCTATATGATAAACCTATATATCTATATCTACATCTACATACATGGTAAAAAATTTTACCACATCTCTGTGGATACCCGCATATTAATTTATTATCACTTAAACATTTTTCAGGGAAATTCTGTTTTCTGCCCACTTCTTCACTACTGTTACTTGCATTAGAAAGGCATTGTGAAAATAAAGAAAACAAATAGGCCCTGGCCAGGTAGCTCAGATGGTTGGAGCATTATCCCAATACACCAAAGTCACAGGTTCGATCACCAATCAGGGCACATACAGGAAGCAATCAGTGACTGCATAAATAAGTGGGACAACAAATCAAAGTTTCTCTTTCTCTCTGTCTCTCTCCCTCCCCTTCACTCTGTCTCTCTCTCTAAGATCAATAAATAAAATTATTTTAAGAAAACAGATGAAATGATGACAGTATCAACTTGTTACTGACCAAATGCACTTTAGAAGTCAAAATACTGGTGACTCTTCATTTCACTAATGCTGGAAAGTTAACAAGTATATATGTATTTGTTTCTGGGACAATATCTAGGCTTTAGAGGATAAAAGATCATCAAACATCCAGGTTTGTCTGGAACAAGCCTGATTTTGACCTAGTTTTCTGATGTAGTTATTAACAGAACTCCATTTTAGTCCCCAAATCATCATGATTTGAACAATAAATTATTTGGTTGTATCTTTAAGCCTTTTCTTGGAGAGAAGAGGAGTTACAAAGTATCAGAAACAGAGTCTGGTCGTATTTGCTCCAGTTTGTCTGTTTGGACAGTGTCTGGAACAGATAGACTAGACTGAGAGCGAAGGTGTGTCTGCAAGGACCGAATGTTCCAAAAACAAATGGCTTTATCAGATGAAACTATAACCTAGATTTTAAAATGATTGAATGCAGTTTCTGTGGTGAAAAATCAGCTTAAATAGTAAAAAGATTTGCTAAAGTTGAACCTCGGGCCATGTGAGATCCTCAAGAACTTGAGCCAGAGCGGAATGAGGCAGAGGGGCTTTGGGGGGTCACCTGTGTGCTGCCTCCACAGTGGATGAGGTGCAGAGCACCGAAGCTTTGCCTCTGCACCATTATAGCTGCAAAACAGGCCCAGAAGCCAGTTACCCAGCTTTCAGGACAGGGGCCTTCCTGATGCCCTTCATTAGTGTACATTCATTTAACATGCCTACTCTAGGTAGGCGCTGTTTTAAAAATACACTGGTGGATAAAGCTAGCAAGAAAATTCCATTCAGTAAATAATCAAATCATTGAAATAATTCACATGACGGTGAGAGTTCTGAAGGGTACAGATAGAAAATCCCTGGGCAGGAGCGGGTGGGGGTGGGGGTGGGGGCTTCTCTCAAAATGATAGTTCAGCCAGTTCTAAAGAGGACAGGGAGAGGGTGTGAAACCTGGAAGGTTCAGTCCACAGCCCCTCTGGAATTTGTGAAACCACTAAATAAACAGTGTCCCCAGAGGAACTATGATACGTGCGTGAGTGGTGTTTCTTGATAAGGGAAAAGGAACTGCGGATTCCAGGTAATGTTTGTGGGTGCCCCAAGCTCCAGAAGAGAACTGCTCTCTTGCTGGGAGTCCTTTGCTATATTGATGGTAATTGTCGCCATCACAGTGCACCCCTAAAACTGAGCTAAGTCATGTTGACCCATCTTCCCCACTTCAGGGCTCCCCAAGTTGTTCCAGCAGCTCATTCCAGTTGCTAAGGCTGCATTACAATTACCCTAAAGCTCAGTTGCTTCAAACAATGCACACTTGCTTTGCTCATGATTCTAGAACTGAGGGAGGGCTTGGTGGGAATAGCTCATCTTGGTTGTACTCAGTGTTACCTAGGGAAGCTCAAGAGTGGGTCTGGAATTGTGCAAAGACTTTCTCATTATATGTCTGGTGGTTGGTACTAGCCCTTAGCTGAGTGCCTAGAGAATGCTGCTGGCCAGAACACCTACACGTAGCCTTTCCCTGGGGCCTGGGCTTCCTCACAATGCGGTTGCTGGCTAGCATGCTGAGAGACAGTGAGAGGGAAACCATATTGCTGGCCTAGCTTCAGATGACATATCATGTCACCTCAGCAATACTCTCCCAGTCAGAGCAGGAATAAAGTCCCAGATTCAAGGGAAGGGACCATAGATCCCATTTGTTATCGGAAGTCACAGTGTTAGAACAGCAGGTGGATGTACATTAATTAGTGCAGCCTTCTTTGGAAAATATAATCTTCCATAAAGCTCTATTCTTTGAGCTTCTTATCCTTCTGTTCTTCCACCTTTCCTTTTGCTTCTACATAACAAGCCCAAAATAGCGTAGTGGGCAACCGCAGAGAGTAGAGAAGTAGAAGGAACTGAGTGGGAAGACCCAAAATCCTCACTGGTGAGCAGGCAGACAGGAAAGTTTAGAGACTCATTTGCTGGTAATATTTCTCCTGTGTGTTTGTGATAAGCATTGAATTAAAATTAGTCATTGTCAAATCAGTTTAGAAAGTGTTGGCTTAAAGAAAAAAGTAAAACAGTTTTTTTTATATTTTCTATCTCCTTAGAAACCTTAATATGTATATACAAGTATACATTCTCCATAAGGGTGACATTTTCCCCAGTTCGTTTGCCCACGGAACCCCTCTTGCATGCAATCCTCAAACAGCTCATGGAACTATTTAGGAAATTCCATTGAGCCAGTTTGTCCTAAGAGAGGTTATAGTAGACCCACAGAGTGGGACGCTTCATAAGTTTATAAGGGGATGGAAAAATTCTTCTCTTCCAGGCTGAAGCTGTGAAAGGAATGCAGTGTCTGCTTTTCAACTCTGTTGGCGAGAATGTTGTACCTTATGGTACCTGAGTGAACTAGCTGAGCTGAGCGTGTTCAATCAATACATTGTTTCTAGTACATCAGAACCAGAGCCCATTAACATGAGTGCTTCAAGGTATTAACCACTGATGTAACCTTTGGGGAGAAAGGCTGGTTCACGTACAAATGACTCAGGATGTGATCAAGGCAGGAAGCCATGCCAGGGAGCAAGGAACTAACGTATGCTGCTGACGGAGCCCAACTTCATGCTGCCTCATTTGACCAAGTTCATTACCTGAGGGTGATGAAATGAGGCGAAGGAGAATGTCCTCTGAGATCACAGAAACACACATAAAGACTGTAGGTCAGAAATATAGACCAACCACAGGATGCCAAGATTCCACTTAGAAAAAAGGGAAACGCAACTGTGGAAATTAATGAGAAACACAGATCTTCCAAGGGAGTTCAGAACCTGGAAATTAGTGAAGCCAAGAAAAAATCTAGAGGGACATGACAGAGGGCAAATTTCATAGGAGTTTGCAATGTGATATTTGAGTGGAAAGGTTGGTTTGCTTTCAGCAGCAGGAGGAAAATTCCCATTTCAAGCACTCCAAAAAGGAACATTTTTGCTCTTTGTGATCCTGGTGAGGCCTTACCTGAGTTACCATCTTTGTATTTGGCACCTTGTCACAGCAGATAGCAGTGACTTCACCAAAATTTCAATGAGACTCGGAAGAATGCCTTTGGGCCTGGGTACACCAGTTAAATAAATCATTTTTTTGCCTGGGTATCTTAAAGCCCAATAATCACATTCAGGAAGACTATGAAAACTATGGAAGATTCTAAGGGAAATGTTTCTGTCCACAAGTATATAAAGATTAAAACGGCCAAGGAGAGAAAGAGAGTATTGCTCTTGGAGAGTGTGGAGTTTCAACCAGAGACCAGGGAAGGCTCTCCATCCTCAAGATGCATTAAATTTTATACGTGGCTGCTCATGGACCCTGCTTCGACGTGCCCTGCCTCTAGACACTTCAGATCAGCTGCAGCACTAGAGCATTTGGTGATATTTCAAAAAGCACGAATCCTATCTGGCACTGGCAAGGAAGCTTGGAAAAGTTGAGAAACCATGTGTTATTTAATAGCAAAATGATTGTTGAGTGGTATTCTTTCTTCTTTCAGTCAGATAAACACTGTGTTTAAAGGACAGAATGCATTAAACAAGTTATTCACACTTAGGCAAAAGTTTTGCATTTGGGCACATCTTCACTGCAGTCAGGATGTTAATAACTGCTGCAAGATTTCTAGCATTCATTCAAAAACCTAACTGAACACTCAAATGATAAGATTGCTTACTTCCGCCCTCTCTGGCTCAGCTCTAAATGACTTATTTTCAACATCCTAGTTCCATACTGGTCTGACTGTTAATGTCTCTCCTAATTTTCTACTCCCTACTTGCTCACTTTTTTCTTCTCCTCCCCTTTTTCCTCTTCCTGTTCCTCCTTCTTTTTCTATACTTGTCACTCCCTTCTCTCTTCACTTTCTTTTCCCATTGCAGACTCTAGCCCCCTTTTTATTCTTTTTTTGCCTTGAGTTGTTTCCCTTTTTCTTTTCACCTTGATTATAAAGTACACTTTATATGCGAGAAATTTACTCTTCAAAGGAGTTTTCTAATAATTATCTTCCCATTGTGAAAGGATCTTGTGCAAAAGAGAAAATTACCTTTCGAGTACAGGTAGCTTCTTCATAAATTGTTTAGTGTTCAACCCAAATCTGGAAGGAGAATACTGATGTCTATTAACTTACTTATTTTAAAGTTGCTGATTGTAATGTAGGCACTTGGAATAAATATAAAAATTGATCTCTTTTTTTTTTGTCAGCTGGGCTTGTCAGCTGGCAGAGCTCATTAAACCCACATGAGAATATGATTAGAGGTGTTAAGGACAGGTACAGATCACAGCTATGGTAGGTCAGGAGTGAGAAAGATTTTTCCCACTGGGAAATCAAGAGGTAAGATTTGAAGTATCTAGTAGACAAAGGATACAATGTAATATGGGACTTGCTTAGAAATGACAGATGAATGGTTTTGGAAAATGTAGCTGGGCCAGTGCAGAGGGATTTAAGAATAATGAGAGGTGGTGCACATAAAAACAACAGCACACAGTTTGGAATCACATAGAACTAAATTTGATTTATCTGACATTTATGATTCCTGGAAACAGTGATTTTGAGGATATAATAAACATTTAAATCATCTTTAGCAAAGATTAAAGGACATTCACTCTTTTTAATATTCCTGAGTCCTTGAATTTGCTATTACTATAGCACATTTTATCCATTTCAATTAAATATAAAAAGAGCCTGACTGCTGTGGTTCAGTGGGTAGAGCATTGTTCCACAAACTGAAAGGTCGCCAGTTCAACTCCCAGTCATGGCACATGCTTGGGTTGCAGGCCATGTACCTGGGGTGCCGTGAGAACCAACCAATCAATGTTTCTCCCCCTCTCTTTTTCTCTCCCTTCCCCTCTCTCTAAAAACAAATAAATAAAATCTTTAAAAATGAAATAAAAACAATATACCTTGATATAGTTGGTCAATTAACTATTTATCATCTTTAAATACATCTATTTTTGTTATTTGGGGAGATTAAATAGATAATAAAAGTAAATTTTACCAAAATTAAAAAAAAAAACACTAAATTTGAATTTAGACCTCTCCATACACTGGCTAGTTTACATGATTGAGCCTCAGTTTCTGATCTTTAAAATGAGATTAATATAACCTACATTTCACTGTTATGGGAACTAACATTAACAAGTTGTAAAAATTAAATTAGGTAATGAATGGAAAATCCTTTGCATAGTGCTGCCACTTGGTAAAAGTTCAAAAATGTAACAGCTCTTATTAATATTACTACCGGTTTGGAAGCTATCCCATTTATTGTGAAAAAAGAGCGGGCTTTCAAATCATCTTTAAATAATGCATAGATATTGTCTCCAGAAGGAAATGAGGTGATGCCTATATGCATAAACATATGTATAAGTAAATTGTATTGTTAGTTCCAGTACTCTACCCTTGGCTGTAACGACTCTCTTCCCCATCCATGCATTGCCCTCCTGTTGTAGGATGCCTGTGACTCCCCACTCTTGAGATATGCTGCAGCTAGTGGGAGTGGTGAAGTTATGACACTAACACAGACTTGGAAAAGGCTGCGTGATTTGATTTGCTTGTTCTTTCCCCTCTGCCATTCTTGTGAGAATAATATTCTAAAGCCCACACCCCAAGAGGAAAATGAGTTACCTGGAGCAGAAACATCCCCCAGTAACCCATTGGAGACCAGAAGAACTACCTAGCCAACTGCAGTCTAGTTCAGCCAACACTCTATCCACCTGAAGACATGTTTAAATCCACAGAGTATGAATGTGACTTATTATTTAGCATTATTGTGACAATAGATAATTGATACAATATGTGGGATAGTATACGTGTATGTGTATACATATACACATATAATAATAATTTCATATAATGTGTATATATGTAGCTAGGTAAGCATGGACAGCTACAATTATAGTATTTCCTGCCACAGGTAATTGCTATACAGTATCATACATCCTCAAAAAAAAATTTAAAGGTTTTCCCAAGGTAGTAACCTATACATTTAGAGGACTTTCTTCTGGTGAGTAATAAACATTCATTCCTCAGTGATTTTTGAACAGGTATTTGTTTGCCTTAGGAAGTTGGGGGATTATTTACATAGTCTTACACTGTATCTAGGTCCCTGTATTGTATTCAGTGTGTTTCAGTGACTATATGGTGTGGGTTAAACTATGCAATAGCAAATTATCATCACAACACATCTTCTGTTGTGAACCTTTAGTTCCTGAAGTCTAGTAGACCAGAAATATTAGCATTCATTTCAATGGGATATCATCTTAATTGCCATTTATAGAGGGGATCTATTGATAGTAACCAAACTGTTACTGTAAGTGTGGCTCTATAATAATCAATATAGTTATCAAATTTTCTCAACAGAATTCACTCAAAGGTACATAAAAATTGGCAACGCCATGTCAGAAATGGTACAGGAAGTAGTAAGGTAAGTAAAAAACATGGAGAACATCAGAGGGAAAGGGGTAGAGAGACAAAGAAGGGGCTTTGTTAAACCCCGGGCACTTTTGCAGCAGATCACACAGAGGCTTTGGATGAAGAGTAGCCATTGAATGAGTCAGTAAATGCAAATCACAATTGCTGTTGGCCTAAAAAAAAAAGTGCTCAAAAGATGTTGAAACTTTTGGTTTCAAATATTTGAAATGAAGCAAAATAATTTATCTTTGAAAATAAGTATTTTCTCATTACAGTCCAACATTTTTTTACTTTAATTATTGTTCAAGTACAGTTTTCTGTCTTTTACTCCCATCCCAGCCCACTCTCCCAGTGCTCCCCATCTCCCTCCCATCCCCCACCCCACCTTAGTTTTTGTCCATGTGTCCTTTATACTTGTTCCTGTGAATTCTTCCCCTTTTCCCCTGAAATTCTCTCCCCTTTCCCCTCTGGTCCCTGTCAGCTTGTTCTGTATTTCAGTGTCTTTGGTTATATTTTGCTTGCTTGTTTGTTTTGTTGTTTAGGTTATATCTCACCTTTAATAGGAACCTAAACAACAAAACAGTCTGACATTTGAAATCAGCCTTTAATGGCATGAAGCATTATATATTAAGCACAGATGCAGAGTTATCACTTTTTAAGCAAATTCTCCACAGACCTTGATAAGTACATAATGACATTTTTTATTCTTTCTCTTTATTCTTCTCCTTCTCCACGTTTAGTATTTGACAGTTACTTTTTGTGGGATGCACAGCTATGAGCATGGAAGACAAGTAGAGATAAAGCTGTTTTCTGTCTTGTTAGAGCTCAGACTCTGGTTGAAGTGATGAGATGCAGGCATGTGCTAACCAGACAGTCAACAATGTCTTGAAAGACAAGTAAGTAACAGAGCAGTCATTTCCAAAGATAGGGAAATGATAAGAAATGGAGGGGTGTTTTATCTTAAATGCTTTTAAAATAAAAAATCTCACATACAATTAAAAACTAATTTGGCAGGCGATGGAAAAAAATGGGTTGAGAGTCAATTGCTTGCTTTCTAGTGAAGAATATAGTGGATTGGACTTCAGGTCAAGATGGAGGCATAGGTAAACATGGCTTGACCCCTTCCAGAACCACAGCAGAAATACAACTAGGCTACAAAACAAATATCACCCAGAATCATCAGAAAATTGAGCTGTGTGGAAGTCCAACAACCAAGGAATTAAGGAAGTCACATTCATTCAGACAGATAGGAGGGGCAGAGACACAGAGATGTGGGGAGATGTGCAGGGAGGCATGGAAGCAGGAGACATGGAACAGGTGGTCACACACCCATGTCTGGTGGGTAAAAATCAGGAGGATTGCCTCGAGAACAAGGGATCCCAGTCTCATACCAGATCACCCAGCCCAGGGTTCCTGTGCCAGGAAGCTAAGTCCCCATAACTTCTGGCTATAAAAACCAGTGGAGGTTGAGGTGGTGGTAGAAAATGTAGGATTCTCAGGAATCACCTCTTAATGGGCCTGCAACAGACTTAAGACACAGACTCACTCTGTCTGGGCTTTGGTTCTGAGCAGCAGCTAGAAGGGCACCAGTGGCGTATGGGGAGGAATTCAAGTGTCTGGCATCAGGGCAAGTGCTGGAGCACAGTTTCCTCCAGGACAAAAATCCAGAGGCCATGCAGTGTCATTGTCTTCTTTGTGAACCCTCCCCCACACACAGCCACAGAGCACTGACACTGTATTGAAGACTCCATCAACCTGGTTCACATGGGTTGCCCCGTCCTGGTGATTCCCTAAGGCTCCACCCCATCCAACTTACTAGTGCACTTTTCTACAATAGTCTGTGCTACTAAGATAGGGAGTCAGAGCCACTCTACCTAATACATAGCATAAGACACAAACACAGGGAGCCTGCCAAAGTGAGGAGACAAAGAAATATGGCTCAATTGTAAGAACAGAACAAAACTCAAAAGAGAAAAAAGAACTAAACGAAATGGAGGTAAGCAATCTATCAGATGCCAAGTTCAAAACACTGGTTATAAGGATGCTCAAGGAACTCATTAATTACTTCCCAAACATAAAAAAGATCCAGGCAGAAATGAAGTTTGCACTAAGTGAAATATGAATAAATTTACAGGAAATCAACAGTGGAGTGGATAAACCTGAGAAATCAATGATTTAGGACATAAGGAAGAAAAACAAACATCCAATCAAAACAACAAGAATTAAAAAAGAGTTCACAAAAACGAGGATAGGCTAAGGAGTCTCTAGGACAACTTCAAATGTACCAACATTTAAATCATAGGGGTGCCAGAAGGAGAAAAAGAAGAGCAAGAAGTTGAAATCTAATTTGAAAAATAATGAAAGAGAACTTCCCTAATTTGGGGGAGGAAATAGACATACAGGCCCAGGGAACACAGAAAGTCCCAAACAAGGTGATGCAAAGAGGACCACACCAAGACACATCATACTTAAAATGCCAAAGATTAAAGATACAGAGAAAATTTTAAAAGCAGCAAGAGAAAAGCAGAGAGTTACCTACAAAGGAGTTCCCATAGGACTTCCACCTGATTTCTCAAAAGAAACTTTGCAGGCTAGAAGGGACTGACAGGAAGTTTTCAAAGTAATGAAATGTAAGGACCTGCAACCTGGATTACTCTATCCAGCAAAGCTGTCATTTAGAATTGAAAGGCAGATAAAGTGCTTTCCAGACAAGGTAAAACTTAAAAAGTTCATCATCACCAAGACATTATTACCTGAAATGTTAAAGGGACTTATTTAAGACAAAGAAGAAGATCAAAACTATGAACATTAAAATGGCAATAAATTCACAACAATCAACAGTTGAATCTAAAAAATCAAAGTAAGCAAACAAGCAAAACAGAAACAGAATCATAGATATGGAGATCATTTGGAGGGTTATCAGTTGGGAGGGGGAAGGGGACGAATGTGAGAAAAGGTGCAGGGACAAATTGGTAGGTACTGAATAGACAGGGGGATGTTAAGAACAGTATAGGAAATGGAATAGCCAAAGAATTTATATGCATGGCCCGTGGACATAAATTAAGTGGGGGGAATTGTTGGAGGGAATTGCTGGAGGAAATTGCAAGTACCAGGTGGAGGGGGGCAAATAGAGAAAATTTGGGACAACTGTAATAGCATAATCAATAAAATAGATTTTTTAAAAAGAATGTGGTGGATTGAAACGTAGGTCTTAGCCTTCGGTAGGAACTCTGTACTCCACTTAAGTAAGTGAATGTGATAGCAGTTCAGAGGCATCTTGGATTTTGTGAAGACTGCATTCTACTTTTGCCAATTAGATACCCAGGAACATATCTGTGGGCAAATCCAGCCAGTCTTTAGATTCTATTTTATTTATTCCCTTATTTTATCTTATCTTTGTAAATGACCTTAAGCGCTCATTTACAAGATGTAGAGTGAATAACTTCTAATGAAAACAATAAAAAGACATCTATCTCCTACACCTTGTAGCTGTCTCTGTTACAAAATGAGAATCTTGGGTTACGTTAAACTGAGGTTATATTTTTCTGGATGCCAATGCTTTAAGATTACATGAATGAAAGAAGGGTTATCCAAGAGTGACGTGAAGACAAGCTATGTAAGAGCATAAATAAACTTGATTTAAAACCATGAGCTGAGCCAATATATTAGAGGGTGTCAGTGTAAACACCTTCACCATGTTAGAAATTGTCAAAACACAGCACTTATTTGGTTCTAAGGATAATTAAGCCTATAAATACATAAGTAAATGCACATAAATAAATAAAGGACCTTGTGTGGCACACATATAGTACATATATGGTACATTCGGTAATATTTATCAGTAATATTTATTGAGGGGCAGCAATCTAATAAACATATGATTCAATTAAAGATAATTTTTAAATATCCAGCAATTTTAAGGTTTTATTGACCATATCAGGCACATGCTCTTAGAGAAAAGAAAGAACGTGTGCTTATTCCTTAACTAAAAACAAACAAACAAAACCTAAAGGATCTTCCAGGTGTGTACCATTATCTATTGTCATTTGTTAGTCAACAGGGGAAGCTTCACAAAGGAAGGATTTGGTTTTCTTTGTGGTATTTTGGTCGGGGGCGGGGAGTGTAAGAAGAAAGGCCCAGAATGGGAAAAGAAGTGGGAGGTGAATGCCATGGAGAAGAGAAACATAACCTAATGGTTCAGTAACATTAACAGTGGATGTTACTAAGCAATGACTGGGGCTGCAATGCTAATACGTTTCTGAACTCTTCTCATGTCAACCTTACTCTAGATTCTAGATGAAGTACATTTATAGTCCTTTATTAATTCAATTTCAGTTACACTTAGCCCGATGATTTATTATATATAAATACAAAACTAAAAATCTAAAAGAATATTGATTAAAAGTACAGAGTTGCTAAAAAATAGGGAGGCATAAATTAAAGGTAATTGGAAGACAGAGAAGAAAATAGAGGTATTGCTTTGACATCTAATTCCAGCTGGATATGATTTATAAATAAGTTGAATAATCATGATCTTAGCACAAAATCAAAGTTACAATTACTGCAGTCACATCTGAAACCTCTCAATCAGTTCAAGAAGTGTGCTTTTGAGCCATGCATATGGAGTTTATTCCTCTAGAAATGAGCAACTTTTAATAATTACAGATAAGAATTCATGTTATTACATTGATAAATATTTTGTAGATCCAAATACATCAGTTCTATGGAATAAAAAGGTGGTGAAATATTTGAGACATAAAGGACTCTATAATTATTTTGAGTAGAAGCTCCGATATGAGGTTTTGGTAAGTCAAGGGAAAAAAATCATCTTTCTGAATAGGAACATCACAGAGAAGAAACCTAACTTTAACTGCATCAATATTTCTATTGAAAAAGGATTTTGTGCTTTAGAAATTTTAATAGATATTTCCATAGCTTGGGTTTGAGGAATAAATGAAAACACAATTACACTGCATCAATGGGGAGATGAGAAGTAAAGATGTCTACAATTTTAGTGATCTTTGGCTTTAGAATCAATTGTTCCATTTTTTAAAAATAAAACGCTCTTTTATTTGATTTAATATTTAAACTTGTTTGCAAGCCTCACTAGGCAGTAAATGGTGGGTTTTAGGATTATGCTGAGAGACACAGGACAATCAGCTTGATAATGCTAGATAGCGTGTTCACAGGTGATAACCAACTCAGTGTGCCAGAGTTTAACTCCCAAGAATTGGAAACACTGAAGACAGGAGGACCTGAATGTGTTTTTAAGATAAAAATTCTGACTGGTCCTCAGGGACACTAGCCTTGTAAGGGTTGTTCACATTGGAAATTATTTAATCCTTTGTGTGGCCAAAGGTCCATAATCAAAAATCCACAGAAACCAGATCATACCACTGTTTTGTAGTGATTCCCATCCCCAGACAATCCCTCTGAAGTTTACTCTCCCAGATAGTTGGAAATTCTGCTAACATAAATCTTGTGAACCTCTTGTGGGGTAAATGCTAGAGAGAGCCAGGATGAGATAAATACCTGTTTCCCAAAGTAAGCCTTGTTCCCAAGTTACGCCTCTTATACCGCTTTCATAGGACCTGTAATATGGAGAGTTCATGTGAATGTCTCTTTTCTACTGAGAAATCAGGGAGGTAGAAAGGAGGTCACATATTCTCGCATTTTTCTAGCAAGATGAAAACAAGCTAGCCCCCAGTCACAGGGGACCACACAGAGCCATGGGGTAGGGAAGCTGCTGGACTTGAACAAAGTCATGATTTCCTGGAGGCTGAAGGGGGAATTTCATCTAAAATTCCCTCACTGGCTTCACAGCAAAGGCAATAAAAAGTTGCTAGTGGTGCCTGGCTCCTTTTATTCTATCCTTTGTTTACTTTTGATTAACATTTTACATTCCTGTATTTATTTTGGATTCATTTTTAAAAAATAGAGCCATTGGCTCCTACACTGGAGGCTGACATGGAGGTAGCAATGTATATATTTGATTGGATACCTCTTTGTTGAGGGATTGGCAAACCAGCACCTTCTTAGTAGGTTTTCAGGTTGTTCTGGTAACTTGCAAAATAAAAATGAGTCTCCCTCTGCTGTGACTAAGTGAATTGGAAGCTGTGTAAATGTTGCTTATGTCTAGACTTAGATGTGGAAGAGAGACCCTGGACTTCATATGGAAGGGCTCCAGGCCCTTCTGTTTTCCTTGATGCCCTGCTCCAGTCTCATTGCCACACTGTGCTTTTTGGCCACGTCACTTCTCTGCTTAACCTTCCCACATCTGTTCCAACCAGTGGCTTCCCACTCTAGTTAGAGCAAAATCCACACAAGATTCTATGTGACCCAGTCCCTCCAGGTCAATCTCACCCCAAGGGCTTGGACTTCTAGTTCCTTCTCCTTAAAACCACGTTTCTAATGTCACTTCTTTGGAGATCCTTTCTCACCTTCACCCCTCTTACCTACACTATCCAGATCAGCACATCACCTACTCTGTTTTCTTTCCAGCATCTATTCCTGACTGCCATTTTCTCATTTATTTACTCATTTGCTTATTTGTTGTCTCTCTCAGCAAGTAGAACATAAACTCCAAGATGGCAGAAATATCTGATAGGAATGGCTACATGCTCAGTATTTAACACGCTTTCAGGCACAAAGTCGTCACTCAATAAAGATTTGTTGAATGAAGTAGCAGATAAATTATTACTGTCATATTATGCATAGACTGTACCCAGAATGAGTGGCTTCAAATAGCCTCTTTTTATCTCTATTTCCACTAAATTCTGAATTTAGTGGAAGTAGAGATAAAAAGAATGAGAATGAGATAAAAAGAGATAAAAAGCTCCGAGACTGTCATGTTGCCTCCACCCCTGCTGTCCCCACACACATGCACTCTTTGTCCAGCTTGCTCTTCGAAACTCATTTTCTTATCCTCGCCATCATCCCTCCCAACCATCCCTGAAAGGAGCTAGCGCATCCTCTGCTGTTCAAGTTGGAGCGTTGGTCACACTCAGTAGTCAGAAAAGGTTTTATTGCTCTACCTAGAGCACAAGACTTACCTCCTTGAGAGACTTAATGCCTCTTTGTTAAACCAATGAATGTGTAACCAGAATGTTTTCAAACGTGTCAACTTTATTACCTTTCTATGTTGTACATTAAACACCCGTGATGTTCCACAGGAAAGGCATAAGTCATCAGCCTGTTCTCTTTTTATCTCCCTGTTTAACCAGCTAATTAACACCCTTAGAAGTGCTCGTGTTTTGCCAGGCTGCACCTGAGTCTTTGCATGGTTAATCTCTCTCCGAACTGCTTCAGGAGGTAGGAGGTGTTGGAGCCATTACAGTCCACTTGACATACCTAAAGCTAAATTGCCCAGATCACTCAGTCAGTAAACCTGGGGGCAGAATTTGAATCCAGACAGTCCCAGATGGCAGGGCCTTCACTGTTAATCTTATAGCAAGTTTGATACAAATGCTACCAGCATTTTTTTTCTGCCCTTGCAAACTCAGTATGGCTGCCAACATTTTACTTTACAAATACGAAGTTTCTCCCCTTTTGAAAACCTCTCTGACCTCACAAAAACCCAATGAATAAATTCTCAGCTTCCTGTTGTGGCAATCAAGCCCTGCTCCCAGCATACTTTTGCCATGGTTCCTCAACACGAGCACAGTGCTCCAGCTATTCACAGCCTTTTGCTGGTCACTAAACCCACCTGATTTTTTTTCCCTTTTTGCTTATTTATCTTCTGTGAGTTCTTATTCATTCCTTTAGCACTAGCATATATCCTTTTTATTTTTTATCCACATCTGAGGATATTTTTCATTGCTTTTTAGAGAAAGAGAAAAAGAGAGAGAAAGGGAGAGAAACATTGGTACGAGAGAGAAGCATTGGTCAGTTGTCTGCGGTACATCACCTGACTGGAGATTGTATGCATCAGGACCAGCGACTGAATCCACAACCTAGGTACGTGCCCTGACCGTGAATCAAACCCACGATCCTTCAGTTACAGGGTGTCTCTCCAACCAACTGAGCCACACCTGCTAGGGCAGCGCATATTCTTTGAGCCTCTCCTGTATGCATCCACTGCATTTTATATTTACTTTGAATTGTATGTATTTTCTTTCTCTGTCTCTTTTAATAGACACATTTCTAGGATCAGGGTCTGATTGTTTATGCCTGTCCCAGGGCCTAGGACATGCTTTGGAACATTCTATATTCTCAAAAGTAATGCATGCACACACCAGAACAGCTAACATATAAAGAAGAAACACACCAAGTGTACAGGCTCTTTGGAATACTGTTGGGGTGTATCTACTGCAGCCGAACCTGCCATATGGCAGTGTTCCACTGCTGGGTATATACACTAATGAAAAGGGTGTTTTTGATCATCAGAAGACTCATTCAAGAAAGCTTATAGTGGCATTACTTGCAATAGTTGAAGAGTGGAAATCACTCAAATACATTAATAATAAAATGCATAAATAAATTGTGGTTTATGAGTACTATACAGCAATGAAAGTGAACAAACTAGAATTTGGATAACATGGATGAATATTACAAATATATCTTTCAACAACAATAGCAACACGTATGAAACAAAAGAATACATCCACACTGGCTGGTATGGTTCAGTGGATTGAGCACTGGCCTGTGAACCAGAGCATCACCAGTTCAACTCCCAGTCAGGGCACATGCTTGGGTTGTAGGTCAGGTCCCCAGTAGGAGGTGTGTGAGAGGCAACCATACATTGATGTTTCCCTCCCTTTATATCTCCCTCCCTTCCCTTCTCTCTAAAAATAAATAAATAAAATCTAGTTTTTAAAATAATACATGTGTATGACTCCATTAACAGAGAGTTTAAAACTGGCAAAACAATCTATGCAGTTAGACATCTGGAGAGGAGTTACCCTTGTGGAAAAAGTGGTGACTTGAAGCAGACACAAGGGCGATTCGGGGATGCTAATAATCTTTGGTTTTTAACCTGGGAGCTGGGTATATATACAACTATGTTCAACTTTGTGAAAATTAATCAAACTTTCATACTTTTCTCTGTCCATTTTGTACTTCAACAAAAAGTAGAGATAGAGAATATAAGAAGAAAGGAGTAGGGAGGAATGAAGGCAGGCGAGAAGGAGAAAGGGAGAAATTTTATGAATAAATAAAGTGAATTAAAAGTTCTGCATTTTAATGAAATACCAAATCCCACAGTTTGCTTCAATTCTTCAATCAGAACCACAAGAACTGCATCTGAGTTGACACAGAATTCTATTCAGTTGACTTGGGAGTCCCACCAAGCCTTGTTTTACATCTCAAATTATATCCAAGGGAATCCCCCATGTTTTTAAAGCCCAAGGGGGTACCTCTGAGAATGGATGTGTCCTTCTAACCATCCACTAGCTACCAGGGGACAAATGAACAATTGTAATCCATTCAGCTTAAAGTATGAGTTTATTTGGATAAATAAAGTCTATTTTATTTATCAGGGGATTCCTGATTGTCAGCAGTACTTGAGGCAGGCAGGTGTGAGTGGATGCAGATATTTCCCCCTTCGTAGATGGTGGAAATGATAGGTGCCCATACCTCCTGCTAATTTGCAGTGACTGGATTCTACTCATAAGTTGAGATGACAATACTCACATTGCAGTGGCCACATTCATGCGATTTCTTTAGTAATTGCATGACGACTAAAGGCTAGTCGCAAGGCTATATTTCTTCCCCATGTCACAGAAACAGAATTTGAACTGTTTGTTGGCTAGGGTAGACACAGGAAGGTCAAATACGAGCTTTGTCAAGCAGATGGTAGCTCTTTACTGAGGAAAATAACTATTTCCTTTTCCTAAGGCAAGCAAGTGAGAATTTTAGGAGTTATGATAGTGTTGAATTTCAGATCAGGTAAACCGACAAAAGAGCCCTGCTGTGAATCAGAGTGTTTCATTTTGTGTGTTTTGGCAGCTTCTTGAAGGCAGAGAGTAAGACTGACTGTCAGCCATTGCATTTGATAATGTTTGATGTTGATACTTGATGTGAAAGAACATTGTGCATTTGATTTGAAAGCTAAGTGTGTGTGCATGTATGTGTGTGTGTGGTTAGTGCATTAAAAATAACTTGAGGACAAAGAACTACCAAAAGAATCACAGGTTGTACGTCAGCAAGTAAAAATATTTGAATCACATACCCTAGTTGCTAAGCTTTTCTGGAAAGGTACACACCTTTACTTTTATAGGCAGTTAAAGGCAATTGTGCCTGTCCTATATGCTTATAACATTCATAAATGTCTTTGTTGTGCATATGACACTATGTTTTCATATATAAATTGAATCGTCAGAGCCTCATCTCTGCAATGAAAACACATTAAGCAATGTTTTATTAGCAGAATGCTCAACAACTGACCTAACTCTTTTTCCTTACTGCTTAAACAAATTTTTTTCTAGGGTGTTTAGAATTATTTGAATTCCTCACAATACAAGATCTATCTCTTCTACTTTGTGCCTCAATAACAGTTCAGGTTAAAATGTTCCTGGGGATTATTTGCCCCTAGTTATTATCAGTTAAATGTTAATGTGCATAAAGTAATTTTTTCTTGTAGATTGGTTTAATAGCAAGGAAGTACTACTGAGAGGCTTGTGGGAGGAGTAAATTTCAAGGGGGAGAGGAGAAACAGATTTGCAGAAGAGTGAGATGTGTTAGCAATGTTCTTAATCATTTCAGAAGAGCTACAGACTCCTTTTAGAATCCAAGAAAGACTATGGATTCCTGGCTTAGAAAAAATGCATATGGAAGCATGTAGATATCAAATGTGGATGAGCATCTTAGTTTGGATTCCCTCAGAGCCAGAAACGTTGAGGGCAAGTAGTGATATGAACAACATAAGGAAGTGTATTGAGGATGACATGGGTGGGGTGGTGGGGTGACAAGGCAGGCAGTAAAGGGTGGAAAGCACTTTCCACAAAGGCGACTTAAGCCCCTGGAGAAGTTCTGAAAAATGGTGCAAAACACACACCTCAGTATTATCCCAGCCAAAGACCTCAACACTTATCAATAATCAGTTATGGGTGCCCCTGGTAGAACATGGATTCACAGGTGCATCTACTGGCAATGTGCAGGGCAAAATGGATTCTGGCAGTGCAAGGGCAGTCCCGCGACACTTGCAGGTGTTGGCCATGGGTAGTAAGCTGGTGTGCACAGCAAACAATGAAGACGGTATGGGTAGATAGACTTTGCTACAGATACGGCTCAGGTCCCCTATTCATCTGATCCCTTAAACGTCATCCTGGACTAGTTTTTTGAAAGAATTTTTGTTGTGGAAAAAAAGGCACCTAAAGGTAAGATGGCCAATTTGGAGATGACTTTACCTATAACATGTTTGAGAAGAGCCAAATTATATGCCCAACAGTATTTTCAACTCATAAAATTATTGCAGAAGGAAGGGATTCCATGAGTCAGTGAACACCTTTAGAAAGATTATAAAGAGTCCAGGGGAGTCTTTAAACTCCTCTGACTCACTGTTTCTCATAGATGCAATCATGTGACCTCTCTGTGCAAGAGAGTTTCAATCTGAGGGATGGTATAACCAAGGGCCTTATCATTCTGGGAAAGAAGGGTGCCCAAGTACATGATGCTATGAGACTAGTAGCCCCAACACCCTTGTGTGACACTCTTCCTATTTGTAACCTGCTCTGTTCCAAGCAATGAGTTGAGTCAACAGTGCAATACTATCTTGGACATTAGGGAACTGAGTCTGGAGCATCAAGTTGATATACCGGAATCACCCAGTGAGTCACTGTCACAGTAGGAATTAGATGCTAGAACATCTCAATTCCATGGCATTCTTTAGCTCCCCAGGCCTCACCAGCTCCTCCTTGAAATGGGTGTTGTTAATAATAGGCCTGGTCCTCTCATGAGCCAGAATGACTTATTCACAACCTGCAGACAGAGTCATCCAGGGGAGCTGAGTTAACCCTTTCAGGGCATCATTCCCTGACAAAGGCTAGCCTAAAAGCCCTGGAAAATGGTAACAGTGTGTGCACCGTTTCTGGATTCACTGCACTAGGATCATGAGTTGTCTGATTTATTTTGTACTCATGTCATGTTTGGCATATTTCTTAATGGGTTGGGTGTTAATGGACAAGATCGGGAACCCTGCTGAGGTCTCTTAAAATGTTTGGATGAGTGAAGAAATGGCAGATTACCTTGGGAAATACTTGGCAATTCCTTATAATTTCTAATATATTTGTACACTTACAGTACAACCCAGAAATCTTACTTCTGGGTATTTATCCAGGAGAAATTAACACCTGGGTTCATTAAAAAAAACCTATGTGATTACTTATAGGAGCTTTACTCATAATTGCTAATATCTAGAAATAAGCAAGTGGTGAATAGATAACTGGCATGCCTATAATATACTGTGGTGCATCCAATAAAAAGGATATCATTCAGAATAAAAAAAATAATGGACTACTGATTTTTGCAACGATGTGGGTGAATCTTTACTTTAATACATTATGTTATGTGAAAGAAGCCAGATACAACAGGCTACATTATATACTCCCATTTATTTATATTTTATAAAAAGCAAAACTGTAAGGACAGAAAACAGATTAGGGGTTGCCAGGACCTAGGGACTAGAGAAGAATTTGACTACAAATGAGCAGCAGGAAGGATTTTGGGGGTGAGGGAACTGTTCTATATTTTGACTGTAGTGATGGTTATATGACTATATGCATTGGTCAAAATTCACAGAATTATATGTTGAAAAGGGTAAATAAATTATTCCTCAGTAAGCCTGACTTGCCTCCCCATCAATGGAGATAGAAAAGGTGGTAGATCCATGCTAGGTCTCAAAGGTGGTGGTGACATAGAAGGAGGGAATTGGAAAGAGAGCTCTGACAATAATATACTAATACATCATAGTGTCTCTTTCAGAGCCAGAACTATGGACAGCAGGAGCCCAGGAACCCAGGAGCCAAAACCTTAGGCTTGGCCCATTCTGGCAATTACTATATTATTACTATATTTTCTCAAAAGCAAAATCTTTCTCTCTCTCTCTCTCTCTCTCTCTCTCTCTCTCTCTCACACACACACACACACACACACAGAATAACAGGCTTTGCAAAGTGCAAACATTTCCATTGCTGCCAAGGTTCAGCCTGAGGATGAAGCTCGAAACCTTGAATTTGTCCAGCTGTCATACCCCAGTTTCAGTCAATGCTGTGAATGTCCAGTTGTATCCCGAACATACCTACAAATACATCTACTTGGAAAATACTGGCACATAAATTTAGAGAGGTTTAAAGTGGGAATGAATACCTCAACCTACGGGTGGAAAAAACCTGTGCCCTGCTCCTTGTGGGCAACCCAACCTGTTTGAACTGCTAAAAACACTCAGGGCAAAACAAGGAGAGCTGAAAAAAATAAGCTTTTAAGAAAACAGTTCTCTCAATATTCCTAAGTTTAATGGCTCAATATTTAGCATGCGTTTCATAATGCCAGCTTTTTTGGGGGGTGGAGGCAGGTAGGGGAAATGGGAATATAGTGAAGGGTTTTCAAAACACTTGCTATTTGTAAGCCTTCTTTTTTTATGTACCATAACACATGCAGCCTTCTCAGGCATGGGGTCAGGATGTTTCCTTGCAGTGGAATTGAACACTAATGAGGAAACTGGGTTAGGCTACTACGGAAAGTATGAAGAGCTCTGAAAATGTCAGGCCAGGGTCTGACAATGGTTCCAGGGTTATTAGAGGCACTCTTTTTTCTTCTCCTTCTTTCCTCCAAGTTCCTAGCAGGATTCCTGCGCACTGATGCTCATAAAGAGTGACCAGGGGGTCCTGCACTCAAGAGGCTTACAGTCTAGTGGGACGGACAGACAAGCAGACTAATACCCAGGTAAACCAATGACTAACAGTCACAACAAAGTGAGCCAAGAGCTGCTGAGCAGGGACAGAGCAGCCAGGAAGCCAACTGTATTCAAAACAGAACTCCCCTGTTTGTCTTTGGCTCGATTGCTAGCTGCGTGGCTTTGGGTAAGCTAGTTAACCTCTCTGCGTCTCACATTTTTCATCTATCAATTGGAGATAATAATAGCACTGCTCAAAAATGTGTTTGAGGATTAAATGAGGAATTTATGCAAAGCACTGTGAACTGTGCCCAGCACATAGTAAATGGTCATAAATGGTATTGGCTGCAACAGTGATTTCATGGGAAGGGAAGGGGCTGGGCAGAGGCCTCAAAGCAGCAGGGATGTTGAAGCTGAGTCTTCAAGGAAAAGTGAGTAGAGGCCACATAGACATAGAGTGCCTGTTCGTGGGGCTGGGGAGATGTTTCAAGCAAGGCTGTATGTGGGGAAGGGCCTAATATATTTAGGTTAAGACCAGAGTAAGACCTCTGGAGTGATGGGACCAAGGTACAGAGCCCCTCCCAAGTGCAATGCGATATCACTCAGTGTTAAACCATAGAGTACATATGGATCACATTTCTGACTGACCTTTCACAACTAGATTGGATGCTTTATAATGAAATGTGAAATCTCAGATTTCTTCAACAGACCGTTGCTTTTGTTGTGGTTGCTAAGGAGATGTCCTGATTCACCAAGGTTTGATCCCTGGTAAGTGCACATATAAGTGTCAGTCAGTGAATGCATAAATGAGTGGAACAACAAATCAATGAATCTCTCTCTCTCTCTCTCAAGTCAATAAATAAAAAATATTAAAAGGATACTGAATCTTCTTGTGGGATCACCTGGTAGTTGACTGCAGGTGGAGCAGCTGGGGGTTTTGGAGGATGAAGACTGAAATGTGAGCTGACTCCAATTGTGAAAGGGAGATCTTTGGAATCTTCCAAGGATTTGGACAAGGAAAATTTGGTGAAAATTTTTATATTTGTTGAGTGACATTGAAAGGTGACTCTGGTGGCCTTGTGGGGAATGAATTTCAGTCGCGGTTTCCATTCCAAATGAGGGACATTGGTAGAAGATCAAACCATCTGAGAAAAACTCTTGGCTCTTTGAGGGATAGGATCGGGAATGGGTTGTGAGATCTAAGGAAGAATAAAATGAGAAGAATTCTGGGACATACATTATTGGGAGGCTATTGAAATATTACCTCATTAACCTTCTTATTTCCCTCTGCTCACATTTCTGTCGGGTTGAATTTCACCCTGTCCCGCTGATATGTATTGATATATTGTGGGAGGGGTGATATATATATTTCATATGAAAAATAATATAATAACTAATCAACAATAATATGAGAATAAACTTTGTTTCATGTCCTCACAGCTGTAAATCTACTTTTACCCCACCCCGTGTATATGTGTGTGTATATATTTAATTTATGGGAAATAAATTGCAAAATATATACAAATATGCTCAAAGGCTATTTTGCACTCACATCAACCCAATCTAAAACCAGAAGCTAGTCTCCTTTTAATTTATTCTGAAGTCCCAACTTGGGGCCTCATAGAGCCAGGAGAGCCAGGTGAGGGTGGGAGCCTTTGATTCCTTATGTGCACTGAGTGGTGTGGGACCTTATTCTGGTCTCATGTGTACTTGGTAAGGATGTTGCAATCTCATCTCAGTTTGGAGCCAAATCTCTGCTTGTTTTTGATATCTAAAATTTCTACTTTGGTTTTCTGTTTGTTTACGAAGTTAGATGCACACACACACACACACAGAAAACCAGAGTGAAATAAAATTCAGGGGAATGTGGCCACCTAAAGATTTCAGGCCTAGGTAGAAACTACCAGCAACCTACTGTGTACGTGATTTGGTGTGGTGTTTGTTTATGTTTTTATACAAGATGAGTCACAATTCAAATTTTTTTTAGTGAAAAATTTGAGACTCATGACTTCCAAAAACATCTGTAAGTTCATGTATAGCTATGTGACCTTTCAGGCACATTAATCTTTCTAGGATTCAGTTCCTTCATAATAAAAACTGCACCTGTCTAGGGTTATTGTAGGGCTTAACTGAGCTAATGCATGTGCCTGGTGTATAGTAAGTGCTAAATAAATGTTAGCTAGTGTTGTTCTGTTTTGTTTTGTTTTTAACCAACACTTCCTTGCGGGTTCACAGTCCAATGCAGAAGCAAACAGAAATCTTTACAACATAATGATAAGTGCTGCAATAGGAGTTAGTGCAAAGAAATGTAGATAAGAGAGTGAACAGGGAGGTGAGGAAGGCTTCACAAAGGAGAGGTGAACTTTGATCCGTTTTCTGGAGAAGAAATCTGGTTTCAACTAGTGAGGAAAGAAGTCACTGCAGGTAGAGGGAGTTGCCTGTGCAAAAGATGACAGCACAGAGAGGCGCTGAGGGTGATGAGCACACAGGGTCCCGTGTATGGTGCTGGGTGAAGGGGAAATCAATGTGGGCGGGTTGGGGGCACATCCAGTTCCATGCAAAGAACATCGGACCAGAGTGTACATCTCCATATATTTGCAGATATCTGAGCCTTCATTTTTCTGTGAACTTACATTCCAAAGTGGAACATTATTGCATTAGTTATAGAAAAGACATAAGGAATATCCCTCCACCCTCCACATGCCTATTTCCATAACATTGGTAACCAATGATATGCCTCCAGGGGAAATAGCTTCAAATGCAGTCAGAGTACTATGATATGAGTTGCCGCGATGTCATCAACATTGACAACCAGAGCTACCTGGGCTTTGGCCATGAATTCAGGGCTCCCCAAGTCCCAATGGTCCTATTATCGTATAGAATATGCAGTGTTGCTTTTCATGCATGTGTCACCCAAGCTGGATATAGTAAGAAAGTCCAAGGTCTCTGGACTCTGAAAGAATTGTGCTGTAATCCTGTCTCTGCTCAGCTGCTTGTTTTTTATTTGATCTACAGATCCATTTTCTCTACCTATCTTCCCTATTCTGGTGTCAGGAGGCTGACCTCTCTAAAATGTACTCCAGGTTCCTTCACCCTCTGGATGTATTTGGGTTCAGGCAATGAGAGGGGTCAGCAGGATGTAGGCAGGCAAGGAGAGACAGGGAGGCTGGGATATGTATTCCTCTCCTTTCCCAGATTCTTTCTGGTTCTGGTGGTAGCTGTGCTTCTCAGTGGCTACAGCTCTTGCCAGGTGGCTCCTCTTTGCTCCTGACCTCACCAGGCTCCAGTGACATCCATTTCCTCTTCAGGTCCCCTTCAGCTCCCTGCTGTCACCAGTCCCAGTGCCTGGTCATCCCTGTTGGTTCCTTTAGCTCTGGCAACACCTCCATAAAGAGCCCCTTTATTAAATTACTCTCAGCTGAATCCTTTTGAACGTGTCATCTCTTTTCTGCTGAGACCCTGATCAAGTCAACTATATACTAGTTGTACATGACTTTGTCCAAGACCCTTATCCTCTTGGAGTCTCAGATTCCCCATACGCAAAACCACGATGATCATGTTCTCAGCCTCATGAGTTTGTTTGAAGGAAACAATGAGCTCATGTGTTTTGATATATTTTTAAAGTCTCTAGCATGGTGCCTGACACACAGAAGGCCCTCAATAAATATTGACTACCATTGTCATCACAAGTATCGCTAAAGTTATCATTATTGACATTCAATAGAATTGAGGGATGTCAGGTCTGGAAAGTACCTGGGACATTGCCAAGAACAACCCTGCTATTTTCTGTTTGAGGAAACTGAGGCCCAGAATGCTTGTCCAAATTCACATAGCTAATTAGCGGAGAGCTAAGGATAGTATCAGTCCACATTGAAAGAAGGCCAGCTGTGTTTACATCAATTCTATTTAACTTCTTTAATGGTGGTGTTGATTCCTTCAGTGATGTCACCCACTTGTTTTAGAAATGAGTTACATAAGCCCAACTCCCTCCACTAACACTTTATTTGCTCCCTCTGAGAAGAGCATCATACTGTCCCAAAATAAGCGAGAATTCAAGAGAAAACCCCTGTTTCATTGCTCCTGCTTCCTGCTGCTGACTCATTTACTCCTGGGCCTCTGAGCTCTTGCACATCAATCACCCATCCCCAGAACATGCTGGTCTGTGTCATGTCGTCACAAGCTCAGGCTGGAGAAGCTCGGCAATGCCACCACCTCCAGAGGCTCCCGCTGCAGTGCAAAAAAGAGGTCACTTTCAGGATCCCTGCTGCAGCCCACTATCCAGCTAATGATCACTGTTAGCTGCTGCCTTTTGCTTTTTAGAGAAGAAATGTCATGACATCCCAGGTCGACACAGAACCCAAGCAGCTATGCCTTTCAACGACACAGTTTTGAAACAACTAAGTAAAAAAGCAAACATGCGCTCTGTTATCCTTTTGCTGGCACTGAGATCTTTGCACGCTTTCAACAGATACACAAATAGACATACATTTCAGCTTGGTGATATCCATTCCCTGAGTAAGTGGGGTTTACCTGCCCAACCTCAAATATAAATTTCTTATTTATTTTCCCCCCATCCTTCCACAGTAATAAACTCTAAATTACCTAATTCCCTTGCACCATCATAGGACTGCCAGTGACTGGCTGACATCACACAATCTTACTGCACAGGAAGCCTATGTTAGTGAGATGCCCAAATAAGTGGTGGATTCAGGGAAAAAAATATTAGTCAAACCATTTGTTTCACTGAATTAACAAATCTACTCAGGTGAAGTAGATGCGCCTGTAGGCTGGAGCAGGCGAAGCTGTGTGCCCTGGGATGACCCCCTCTGCTTTTGTTACAGGGAAGGCTGAGCTCTCTGCAACCCTGAAGGAAGTCCTTTGGGCAGAAGGCAATGTTTTCTTCCAGAAACTTGTTGTTCACCCCTTTCAGTGGACATGTGACCCCTTCTCACCCCCTCCAACCCAGCCACAAGCAATTTTTACCTTATCATGCTTAAAAGGCTGCTTTTTTCTTGTTTCTTTTCTTATTTGTAACCTGTGATCTATTAAAATGAATTTTTTTTTAAATAGGGGCATTTGCTGTAGCATCTAATGGGCAGGGATGAAGAAAAGCTAAAAAGTGATAAAACATATTGAGAAAAATCAGTGTGAAAATTTCAAAAGTGGAGGAAGGAAACTATCTCCAGCACACTTACTATGTGTCATGCTTCTTCACATGCATTCATTTAATTTTTATAGTAGTAACCCTGTGCGGTCTGTGCTACTGAAGTGCCTGTGTACAGTGCTGCATGCTGTTTTCTAGTGTTAATGAATCACCACATGGCATGCTCTGATCACCCTAAAAACATATCCAGAAGTCTTGTAGAGATATAGTGTGTGATGGTGGTTGTGGTAAAGGTGGTGGTGCTGGGGTGTGTGCGTGTGTGTCTGGATCCTTTGACCATTTGCCCACCAGCACTGCACGAATCCCCAGGCCTGTCAGCCCCTTGGGAACCCTCACCCTCTGTATTAAACAGTAGGGCAGTAGCTCCTGCTGCTCCTCTGAGTAACCAGGAATTCTCTGTGTCTCACCAATTCTGTTCCTAAGGCTGCCAAAAGGTGACTTAGAAGCTTTCACACTATAGTGCTGTTTTGTTGTTTCATGTTAATACTCCTTAGGCATTTTATATTCAAAGAGGGGAAAGAAGACAAGAGAGAAATCAGTTCCAATTCCAGGAAGACATGGTGTGACTAGTAGCATTTGGGGAAATTCTAAGTATTTGAGTGGCAGTGTCTTATGGTTAAGTTCAGTGTCCCATTTCAGAGGTGAAAAAACCAAGGCCCCGGGCAACTGAAATGGCTTTTTCAAAGCCACAACATCTCTGGTCTGTCTCCTGGAGTTTCTCTTCTGCACCGGGAGACTCGTGTCCTCTCTCAGGCCCTGCCAGCAGAAACTCCTTTTGCGAGTTTGGGAAAGCCACGCAATGTCCTGGTTGTTCTCCTTATGTCCCCTCAGGTACAACCTCTGCCATTCCTTGTCTCGCTCTGTGTCCAGGAAGCAAGGACCCCTTCCTTTGCCCCCTAGCTTCCAGCTGCTGCCAGGGAAGGGTTGGGGCATTTGTTTTTCACGTTCCTCCAGGCCAGGTTATGGTTCTCTCGTGGCTCTGCTCCTCAGGTGTGGCCGTGGCTCTCTCTGTGGCTGCTGTCCTTGCTGCATTCCAGTCGCGTTGCATCCTCCTTCCTTCCATTCTAAGTTTGGGAGTAGGAAAGGCTCCCCACTGCTGCTGGTCCCTGGATGGCTCACCGAGCTATTTGTCTTCATCCTGTCCACTCTTCCTCACACAGTCCCTTGATGGAAGTCCTTTCAGTTGAGCCATCTGAGTGGGCTGGAGGTTTCCTGCCAGGCCAGAGAAATACACTCATGGCAGATAATTTTCCTTTCAGAAATGGTGCTAAAAACTGTCTGCTTGGGGTTTTGACAAGGGCCATGTGTGTAAACATGCTAGGTCTGGCCCAGGTAAAGGTGTGGTTTGACCAGCAATCATGCCAGGGTTTGGGCACAACCATAGCTTATGCCTTAACTAGTTTTCATGTCGATATATGACAGCAGCACCCCAATCATCCCTTCTCCATCTCTCAGGCTAGCTGCATTGACACCCCTTCGCTGAGTCTTCCAGTGTTCATTCTGAAGGCAGTGAATCACAAACCAATTCTTTGGTCTAGACGTACAACAGTGAGACATGCGCATTCCACTCTTATACCCCAGACAGCTGCTGGCATTGATCTGCAAAGGATGCTCTGCCTCTCATGCCTCCACCTTTTACTTGAAAGCCAAACCAGAGTGACTCACTGGTGGCTGAATGCAGCAAAGAAGGGAAACGAGTTCTCAACAAGCGTGGTGTTACCAACTGTGCTCCGCTTATATTCCTGAGCCCAGGAGCCAGGACCAGCCTCGGGGGAAAAATTAATAGAAAAGTTCCCTCCAAGGACCCTGTTCCACAGCACTTACTCCACTCTGTCAACCTTCACCTTGTGGTGTGTGCCTCTGGCAGCGCCCCTTCTCTAGAATACTGAGCCCCAGTTTCCCAAGGACTTCCCCGAAGACCATCACACAGCCTTTAATGTCAGTCGACTAAACCCAGTAAAATTCCACTGCCATCTCTGGATACCGACAACGCGCAGGTGCCATCTCAGATGTGGGGAAGACAAAAGTGATCAAGACATGTTGTTACTTCATCTGTGCCAACAAATACCATTGTGATTATCTGTGAAGATACTTGTTCAAGATAAACATTCCAAAGAGTGTGCTAATCAGTGAGGCCCTTCTGGTTGGTTCTAGCTATGCTTCGTTAGTGGTTAAAGTGAGGATTTTGGAGCAGTGTGCCCTGTGTTCAAAATCCATTTCTGCCACATACTTGCCCTGGGATTTTGAGGAGGTAACTTAATCTCTCTATTCAGTGTGTGCTGGAGCTGGCTGGAGAAAACCAATCGTGCATAACTCTTTCCGACTCTGCAGTCACCAATACCCGGTTGGGAGTTTAAAAACTTCTGTGATATAGTGAATATTTAGCCCATAGAAACTGGCAAATATCACATGTAGGGGCTCTTTGGCCTGGAGAGTCTGTTGTTGACATATACTAGCACACTACTGCCTCTTGCCCCATATTTCTTTGCCTCTATACTAGAACTAGACAGTACCTATTTCATTGGGTTACTATGACACTTAAATGATACTGAAGACATACATGTCACATGGTGTTTGTTCAACATGTATGACCTGCTATTGTGGTTATTGTAGTAGTTAGTCCATGGAATTTTTTTTTCCTGTGATTCCTTTGGGTAATGATGCAGCAACCAGGTTTTCTAGAAGCTTCAGGCTGCCCTGGCCAAGAGGAATGAAGTTTTTTCCACATCCCTATCTAGAATCCTCTAAGATGCTGTTTTAGCAAACAAAACAAACAAAACAGTAATTCTTTGCTTGGGAATGACTCAGCTTTCTTTTAGGGAGGCACAATTCTGCTTCCCAGGAGTCAAAACAGTGATTAGTGAAACACGGAATAACCCTCTTGACTCCGGGCGATCATCAGACTGCTAGGGAAGGAATGACCTTGTTGATTACTTGCTGACCTGCAGAAACTACCAGCACAGGTGCCCGACAGCTTCGCTCTTGAGAAGCTGGAATTGAGTTTCTGGGGTTCCTGGGGTTGGGAGGGTTCAGGACGCACTGCAGGGTAATAGGAAGGACATGGGGTGAGAAAAAGGTTCCTGCCAAGTTACTGAGAGACACATGATAGCTCAACTGGGAATGGAGAGTCAGGTTTAATATTGTTTCTGCTCCACATTTAATAATTGAGGTCAATGGTTTATCAAGTCGCCACTGAGGGCCACAAGGAGGCCAGGCATCTAAATGCAGAAAGACAGCAGTGAAGGCTGAGGCTGTGGGAAACATAATCAGAGAGCAGAGCACTAAACAGTACCTACTGATGAGGCTGGGAGGCATTCCAAAGACCCCTGACCCTTGACTTTTCACTGTGTCAAAATCCTGTTACATTAGCTCTTGAAGAAGCTTTAGAAACATGTGCCCTCCTGCCAAGATAAGGCAAAGTTGCCTAAAAGACAAGTATCTCACTGGTGCAGATGCTCCTATCGGATCAGTTACCATCTCTGGTCCCATGTCTGGAAGCAGGCTCTACAAACTGCACCCTGGATGCTCATGCTCTCTTTAGATGAGAGGTGCATGTGATGAAAGATGGAAAAAGACTTGATTTAAGGCTTGCTTTTGGTGCAATGGGCAGCCAAAGTAGGGGCCCTGGGACATCAGAGGTTGTGTTTTCTATGCGGGAATAAGGTGCCGGGTGCAGGGAGGGCAAAACGAGGCAGGAACCTGGCCAACTGCAAGATGTGAGCTGAAGGCCACGGTGGGGCCGCAGGAAACAGGAGGGACAGCTGCTTGCTTGCTAGACCTTTTTCTCCCGTGCTAACCGATGAGTTAGAAGGCTCAACAGGAAAGAAACTTCTGATAGCAAATGGGGTCAGAAACGGGAAGGGCACTCAGAGGGCAGTAAGCACCGTGCAGCTCTGTGGCCTTGTTGGCAGCAGGGAGAGTGTATTTTTGGCTTGTGGATCTCGTGAGTAGAGAGAAATCAGGAAAGGGAAGTTAAGCATTTTAATCCTACAGAGATCATGGGCTAATCGTACCCTGTTTAGTGCTTGTAAGTGAAAAGTTGTCAAGACTTTTTGATAGCCTTGAACTGCAGGCATTAGTGGATAGATAGCCTGAGCTCAGAGGGAGGTGCATCCATCATCTACACAGCCTGTAACATGCGCCCCTCTTACTCCAAAGAAGTGTCAGGTTAATCAGAAGTGCTCACCAATAGTGCTCTAATCTAGTTTATATCCTCTCTCTCTCTCTAAAAATCCTACCCTCCCTCCCCAAAAGGCATATACCATTGGACCAGGGATTTCGATCACCCAGAAATCACTTTAGCATGCAGGAGAGAGGCAGTCCTTCCTCTACCAAGAAAATGTATATTGAATGCCCTTAAGGCCTATGTCAGACATAGGCCTTACACTGGGGAAGCAATGGTGAGGGGAAGACCCAGAGGAGGTCCTCGCATGCCTGCCAGCTTTTGTCTGGCTTTTCGGTAGACTTCAGGGTGGGTCACTGTGGCTCCCCAAACTCACCTCCTCTATTTTTCTCCCCTGTGCTCTGGGAGGCACAGTAAATTCAAATCCAAGGTACAGGGTAGAGAAGTTTTCTTTCTAAGGGTTTGTACTTTCTCCTTTTGCCCCTAATTTGGCCTTCCACTCACTTCACTTTGAATCAACATCTAGGAAATATTATTTTCTCATCTGTGAACTGATGAAAGCTTGTGGATCACGCCCATGAGACCATATGAAGAATCAATGAAACAATGCATAGAAAGTACTTACATAGTGCCTGACACTTACTCATCACTCAGTGAGTGTTGTTGTCGATATTATTTAAAATGGATGAAAAATGTATTGGGTATTGATCCATGGGCATGTTAACATAGTCAGGGACCAAGTTGATATGCATATTGCTGATTGTCTGAAGAAAGATAACCTCCTTCTTGAAAGATCTGCTTATTCCTGTTACATAGGTCTATTCATACTTCAGACTAGAAAAACTTCATTGAATATCCAGTTTTTAGTTTTATCAAAAATCTGCCTCCTATGTCTATGTTGGAAAGTGAAGATGGTACAGGTTTTGTTTTGTTTTGTTTTTTGCTTTGAGAGAAAGGAAAGAATGTAAATGAACAAATGGATTTATTTGGGAGAACAACATTTTCTCCTGGGCTTATAACATGTGGCAAGATTTTTATTTTACTTTAGAATTTTGGGTTGTTTTTTTCTTTTTAAAGTGCATCTTCAGAGGAAATAAATCTTTCTATTGACATTGAATATGAGTTGTGAAAGAAGTGTTGCCACTTTTCTTTTCAGGGATTTTTTTTCAGCTGATTTTTTCCCCATTATGTTTTAGCAACAGGAAAATATGAACTTGAAGCATCCACCAGGATGTGATAAAGTAGAAGCATCCATCCCCTGTTCATCCCTTATTGCAGAGCATGAGAAAACTCACAAATCACTTATAGACTTTCTAGAAAGGTTAATTGTCAGACAGCCTCCTGCTTCCTTTATTTTTCTAGAACCAAATGCGTGTTAGTGTTTCAAGAAAGCAAGGTTGATAAAAAGCAGCTGATGGAAGGTCCACATTACATATGGGTCAGTTCTTTTTATCGCAGAAACACTAGAGAGTGGATAAGAGACAAGTCAGCATGTGCGGAAGCCTGCCTGCACCTACACACGCTCCTTGGCCTGAGATGCCAAAGAGACCAACATGCCAGCAATTGATTGGAAATCCTTCCTTGTCTTCTTTCAACCAGGGCTACATTTGTGCAAATGCCAGTTAACAATCGGGCATAGTCAATGACATATGAGTTATAAAGATATTTATGAAACCTTTGGAAAATTAAGTGTCCTGACCAGTTTTGTTGAGAATGCTATGTACAAACCAACTTTCAGAATCATTCAGTCTTTCTTCAAGATCTTTGAATATATTTTGACAAAGTCAAAAATTCTGTTTTGTATCCTCAGCACCCACAGCATTGCTTAATGTTGAGTAGGGACATGACAAGCTATGGGCTGGAAGGGACTCCATCAGCAGCTCAGGTGCTCAATTATGTTTGAAATGAGCCTGATTAGGATGCTCAACTCTTATGGCCAAGGTTTCTGTCTTTAGTCAAAGTACTTGCATCCTGAGGAAGTGAAATAATTTGGCCTCCCTGGCCCTCCATTTTTTTCTCTGCAAACAAAATGACTGGACTTTATCTGGTTATTTCCAGTTCAGTGAAGGAGAGTGGTCAAATCCACATTTTGTCGTCAAGGGATTCCTTTTCTTCTGTGTGAGTTACTTGGTTTTTAGGTTCTTCTCCTTTTTAGTTTTTCTCCTGTCCTACCATCTTTCCTATTATTTTCAACTTATGGTCACCCACAAGGAAATATATGAAGGCAGGGAAAAATGCATTTCCTGCCCTAATTCTATTCTTTAGTGTATCCCTCAAAAAACCTCATTGTAGAAAGGCTGTTCAGATGCTGAGTTCCCTGCGGGTTTCTATTTTTATCGCTCTCTTTGACTTATATTTTCATGTTCACTTCAAATTTGGCTGTAATTTCTTTTACTGTCCCAGAGAAGATGAAAAAATATACTGATACATGTTCTTTTAGTTGGGCATTACCAAAACCACCCAGTTTTCCCTGAGATGTCTTGCTCCAGCCATCTTGCAGCAGAGCTATTTTAATTATTTCATGTGACTATTAATCATGTGCTTAAAGGAAATAGATAAGGCTGGAGACAGAATTCAGCTCTGCAAATGTTTACTCATCATCTCCCATGTGCCTGGCTCTGGTACTAGGTATATAGAGGGTTATAAGGATGAGTATGTCAGAGTCTCTGATGGAGGAGCCAGAAAAAGCTGAGTGAGAACCTACCTATGCACAAGTTTAGGTAAGAAAGGCCAAAAACACTTGGAGGATTTAAGTAATGAAGAGGCTATGTATATGTGTGGAGGTGAGGCGTTTGTTGAAGTCTTTGGAGTTTGACAAGGTAAAGACTTCCCATACATACCCTTGAGTGCTGGGTATGGGATTCAAAATTTCCTCTCTTGGCAATGGGGTGTCATGGAAGGCTTTTACACCAGGAAACCGTGACCCCACTGGGGCTTTGGGGAAGATGAATCTGGCGGGTGTATTCAGGGTAGTTAGCAGAAGGGGAGAAGGGGGAGGGGTACCTGCAAAGAGCCTTCTCTGAGTCCTGCTCCTGGTTGTAACGCTTCTTTGCCAATCCCCACTCTATGTGGTTGGAGCAGCTCACAGCTATAAAAATGTGTTGACCCAAGAGGTTTAATATTAACCAAAGTTATAGTCAAAGTCAATTTGGAGGATTCAAGAAAAAATCTGATGCTAATAGAGAAATAGAAGTCAATATTTGTAATGTGAGTCACAGGCCCAAAATAGAAAAGTAAAACACATCACTGCTGCAGCTCCCAGAGGGCTGTGGGTTACACGGGGCAGCAGATCTGTGAACCAGGCTTGACCACCCTCTAGGGCTATTTTAAATTTCCCTCTGGCCCCTTCCTCTAATTCCTAAATCCCAGAGCATGATATTCTAGTGGAATTTACCAAGTAACTATCCCCAGTGAAGTCATGGCTTGTTTTGAGAGGGTCAATGGAAAAAGATTTTTTTCCCTAGTTGTGTGTAACCTTTCTCTCTAGTGATGTGACATGGAACTAACTTATCATGATTTTATTTTGTAGCCCACACTTCATTCCATAGTGGTTATCATTGTTTAAATCCTAATCTCTGTCTGTTGCTTATTTTGCAAAAGGTGAAGAGGAGATAAAAACAGTATATTCTGCTATTTTTGGTATATATTTATATGTATTGCATTTTTATAGAATAATACATAATTTTGTTATATCAAAGGCTTACTATATTAATATCCAAAAGGGGGGATGTTGTCCCCTGAGGGCGTCTGACCAATTGAGAAGCTTTGGAATTTCCTTTGATAAGATGGTTTTGTGAGCATTGATCTGGCTTTTTTCTGGCTCAGATGTTAATCCCAGACTGAAGCTTGGATGTGCTTTACTGAGAAAGTCTGGAAAACTGGAGGATTAATGAGGGTGAAGGAAAAGGAGA
Source organism: Sturnira hondurensis (assembly GCF_014824575.4). Taxonomy (NCBI): domain Eukaryota; kingdom Metazoa; phylum Chordata; class Mammalia; order Chiroptera; family Phyllostomidae; genus Sturnira; species Sturnira hondurensis. Next base: position 4,983,196 of record NW_028080032.1, on the reverse strand, counting down.
GCATAATTCACATATATGTGTGCGAGATGTAGTAAGCATACCCTGTGAACAGACATTACTTTCTTAGCATAGTGTCTTAGCCAGTTTATGGTGTGTAATGTGCAACATTAGAGGCTAAAATTAGCTGCACCAGATAGCATCTTATCATTAGTGCCCACAGGAGGGATAACTCATTCAAAACCAAGTGTTTAAGGGCTACAGTGGGTTTGATTATAGTCTGATATTTCATCCCAGACTGTCCTTATAATGAGTACTCTGGAAGGCCTGTGAAATAAATGTGTTATACTCAATATTCCCCTGATTCCTTTTTATTTGGTTTGCAGGAAGTGCAGCTTATAAAGTTCAGCTTGGTTGATATCTGCTTCAATGACGTGCTTATATCACCTGGTTTTAAGATTAAAGGTAAGACAAAGAAGAAAGAGCAAATGGTAATGATGGATGGATGAGGCCAAGGCATGGTTGACTGGTAACTGATGATCAGAGTTGGGCAGGTGGCTTCCATGCTCTGTCTCTGAGTTAAACATTTTTTTCCCTATCTATGCAGACCTGGTCAAGAGTGGGTAGTTTATCGTAAGTCACCAACCCCTGACCCAGCATCTGCTTCCTCATCAGCACAATGGGCATAACTCCATCTCCCTCCCAGCACGTTTGAAGAACTAATTAATGCTTATGAGGTGTTTCGCGATCACTGATAAAAGGCACTCTACTTGCCCAGGGTGTTATTACGTTATTTTATTTTCCTCTTCTTTGTCAAGATTTAGCCACTGATAATCTAGAAATGAGGCAAATTTGTTAAATATGTAGTGTGAAGGCCATCCTAACAATTAGGTTTCTATTGGACTAGATATTGCACTTGAACTATATACATAACAAGTGCTGAACTATGCTTGGGAAATCTCAATTGCTTTAGAATTTGATGCCACGTTACATTTCATGACTCTACTTAGACCTCTTTTGACATGGTAACTCATGAAGAGCACAACATCTGCACCCATTATCCATGAGAATGGACTCAGTACCTGGTTTCAGAAATACCCATTGTACATTTGACCCTTTGCAGATTTGTTTCTGTTCCCCTAGAATGTATCTCTTTGGACAAGAGACAGGATGTATATTAAGTGGTAATGTCAGTTTATTATGCTCATGTGAAAACTGGATAGTCACCAAACCCTCCAGGATAGGATCATCCTTTTACAAAACTCAGAACTATGATGCATGTGAGGCAAAGATTAAGAGGGCGTCACTCCCCCCCCCCCCAAAGAAAGGACACTGGTCTGAAACCTTGCGTGGTTATTACAGGATACTTCCATTAGATCTTTTGAAAGCAAGGTGGAGATGACCAAAGGGCAGAAGGTCACCTACGTAATGAGATTCACATGAAACATTAATTAAAATGGAATGCTGAAGGATACATATGACCACATAATTCCCAATAAAATTACTCTAAGTTGATCTTCATCTTCCTTGAGATGTTCCAAAAAGCCACATCCCATTTTCTCTAGAATTCCTTATAAATTCATGGATGCTAAAACTCAGGGGATAAGCAAATGTCTTGAGATAAATACAAAATGTTATCCACTTGCACATTTTTTTTTGTTGGGGAGATAGTTTATCCTTCTGTCATGATATTCCTAACATGACCTGTGACCTTGAGGAACCACTGTGCCATGTGAACTAGTGCAGAGGAATTGTGTGTATTTGAGCAAAATGTGAGTGAAATTTATATGCAGTACAGATTTATCTCTATATGCAGATTAGAAATATTATTTTAAGATAATATTTGTATTTTCCTTGATGCCACCTCCTGATTTTTTATTGTGCTGTAATCCTTATCCAATCATAACTGCTCAACCAAAGTCTGAAGTTACATACAAAGTATACAATATTTTACTTACTTGGAAATACAAAGAAGTATCCTATGGGGTGTGTCAGTGACAGCCCTTCTCACTAGAGAGCAAAGATCATTTCTTGGAATTAGGACTAAGGTTGAAGGGGGAGGGGACAAAGCCTTAGTGTCAAAGTGGGCCTGAATCCATACATTCTAATCAGTTTCCCTCTCCCATTCTGCACCCTTGTGCAACATGCCACATAGGCAATTTAAACAAGAGACAGATTTTAGAAAAAGGACAGATAGTACAGGCTAACACTATAGATCTTGGAACAACGTAGGCGCATACAGAGCCAATGAAAATAACACTTAAACTCTGAGCTGAAAGAGTAAGTTGGGGAAGACCCAATGGCCCATGTTTATACAAATGTCTACAGGGTAACCCAGACTGAAAATCAGGGCTGGAGACAGAGAGGGAGAGTGGGGATCACTTCCTGCCACAGTTCTATTAGGAAATGGTTGGGATGCCTTTGGAAAACAGAAGCTTCCAGCTCTGTCTACTGCATGAACAGTGCATGTGCCATGAATGTGTGTACCCAGGGTATGCACCAGGCCATGTCTTGAGTGGGCTTGGATTAGTTAAGGCATATTAGTTAGGCACCTGTTCTGGTGAAGAGAGAAAGTGAGATTGAGCTGGGCAAGAATTTAGGGGCCACCTTATATGTCTGTGATTTCCAGTGGTCTAAACCACAGGGTCTACAGATATGACAGCTCACAACTCTTCCCAAGTCTGCACATTCTTACTACTTTTCCCATCAAAGCAGGAAAGGTTTTTTTCCCCTTCACCTCTTGAATCTGGCATGATCTGGAGATTTGCTCTCATCAGTTGAATACTGCCAAGGGCACATTCTGGAACTTCCAAACTCAGGCCTTAAGAGACTTTGTAATGTCTGCTTTAACTTTTGCAACTCTGGAAAAGTCAAGGCCATCCTGCTGGAGAGAGAGGACCTTGAGGATGGGAAGCCATGTGGAGGTCTCCTTAAGAAAGGCTAGGAGGAGGCGAACCAAGGTGATCCAGCAGATGTACTGCGATGAACCATCTTGGGTTCTCCAACCTAGCCTGGTCCACAGCTGAGTGCAGCTGCAGGAATGAGTCCAGCTAGCCCACAGGGAGCAGAGACAAGCTGTCCCACTAAGCCTTGCCTGAGTTCTTGACCCGCAGATTATGAGCAATAAAATGACAGCTGTTTTAAGCCACTATGTACTGAGGTGATATGTAACACAGCTGTAGATTACTACAACAGTGTCCAAATGGCCCTGGGAAACTCAGGTCAGATTTAAGATTTGTAACCTCTCAGATAAGCTAAGTGAGGTTTGGAAGTGGGAGATTTGGCAAAAATGTGCCAGCAGTATAGTCTTTTTGATTTAGAATGAAAACCCAGAGTTTCCAAAGTACAACTCTGTGGAGAAGACTGGCAAATTAAGGGTGTAAGAGCATAAGAAGCCTTTAGTAAAAATTGGGGAGTGCTTATGGAGGTCAATGCATTCATCCCCCCTCTTCGCTGCTGATGAAACTCCTCATAGGCCACCTGTCTTGGTCAAAGCTGGTGAGGATGGCTATATAGACTGGACGCTGCAGTGGCTGGTGGGGTTATCTCAACCAGCTGGTATTCAGACAACCAGCTCATGTGCCCACTGTCAAGTTGAAAGCTGAAGAGAAGCCCATCCCTACCAACCAGATAGTAAGGAAGGTTTGGGGCCAGACAATTGGCTATCACCTTAAAAGAGATAGAAAGATAAATAAGACACAGTTCATTGCAAAATGTGCACTGTCTTGGTTTATACTTTTATTTTTTTTCCTTTCAAGCTTTTCATGGTATTAAAGTTAATTAGCTCTCAGGGGTGTCCAAACTTCTGGTGTCTCTGGGCCACATTGGAAGAATTGTCTTGGGCCACATATCAAATATACAAGTACTAATGGAAACTGATGAGCAAAAATAAAAGGGTTTTAAGTAAATTTATGATTTTGTGTTGGGCCATATTTATAGCCATCCTGGACTACAGGTTGGACACCCCTGAAGGCTAGCCAAAGCAAGCCAGGGTGATGGGATGGGAGAGCCATTCCAGCTTCTGCTGGCCTCTGGGACAAGAATTCAAATTTGAGTGCAGACTCTACAGCCCTACTTGCCAGCATGAGAGGGCACGAAGCTGCATGGTTTTGTATGTAACTCTGGTACCCACACATTTCTTCCAAGCAGATTTGTCTTCAGTGTCTCAGTGAACATGGAAATACTTATTCAGCAAGAATGTATTTAATCTCTACTAGATGAGCCCTAAGCTAAGCCGATTGTGGAAGGATAGAGATGTCTTCTTGACATGTTTGGTTGTGCACAGTATGGTAATTTTTAATTTGCTGTTATTATGTGTGCTGTATCTAACAGGTATCGATATCTCCATGCTTCGTGTTGGATTTCTCAGAGGTGTGGGGAAGTTGAGGCAAGAGTAAAAATGTATAGTATGAATTCAATCCCTAAAAAGCAGGGTAAGAGAGGATAGGAAGCAAGTGGGAGAGTAGGTTATCTACATGCCAATCCCTTCTACTCCTCTTCAACCAGAACCTGAAGAATAAACCCAAGCTTAACACCCTTTCGTATCTGGTACCTTGTGTTTGTGTGTGTGACATTGTGGGGTTATAAAGGTGTTGGCATTGTGTTCACCATTGTTTCCTTAGAACTCTTAGTCCAATTCCATTAGGTCCCAATTTAACCTATCAAACAGGACCATAGATTGGGAGCGATTTGGCTTCCTGGTCTCACTGGGACAGACTTTACTCAGATTAAAAATGGGTTAAAGTTTTAAGGGAATCACTAACCGTCTTTTGATAGGAAAAGTCCTCTTGATCTGACATTTCCTCACATTCCATCCATGCTTTATGCTAGGGGAGCTAGGAGATTTCCGGGTCTGTGATATACGATTTAATGATTTGTGGAAGGCAAGAATGTTAACTCAGTTGCTTACTCAAAACGCACTGATAAGGTATCAGACAGGTTAATTTGCTACTTTTCTAAGCTCTCCCAGGGAACTTGAACCAAAGCCTTGATCTCCATAGGTCATCTTTATTGCACTTCACATGGAAGGTTAAGAACTTGTGAAGGAAATAAGCATTGTGTTCCTTGTGTTTTCATTTGCTCCATCATTTTGTTCCAGGGAGATAAATCTTTATTTGTGATAACTTATCCTCTCCTCAACAACAAATGGTGATGTCACAATTGGAATATTTTTTACCTCAAATAGAAAAAGAACACAGGCAGATAGACCCTGTTTACACTGAGAAATAGTATTTAGCAATAGAGGTAAAGAGTAAGGCATTCTAGATTTAATTTAAACACCAACTGTCATCAGAGTGTTACCAAAGAGATAAACATCCAGGAATCCTAGGATCTACAGTTTGCTTTTACCTCCTGACCTGTTTTCTTACAGCCATCTCCTCCATTGATTCTAGAACCCCAGCTCTAGAAGTATCCTGAAAAGAGCAGCTGGCCATTCCCTTTGCCTGTAGAGGTTTAGAAATAGCTTGCTTAGCCTCATCTGGGGAAGCTTATTTTATACGTAGTTTTGAGAAAGTGATAACTCTGATATGAGCCAATAAAGGAGTTACTGCTTCATACACACTTATTTCAGGAAATGAGAAAGTTAAAGTCAAAAAGTGTAAGAGTGAATTTAAATTGAGATGGTCTCAACTGCATCCTTGACTACTTGGTATTTAATATTCCAAAGAAGAGTAACTTTTTAGGAGGACATATGAAATTTCACAATATGATTCAATCTTATATTAGAGTTAAAAAATAAGATATAACATTTGTATTAGTGTATACAAAAGATATATATTCAAAATAAATTTAACCTAGACCCCTTGCCCCCAATGAATGTTCAGACAATTCAAAATGATCTACACTTCATCTTTTCTGCTCAGATTTTCTTACTATTAAACACACATATACCTGAGTACTCTTACTTGTGTATTAGGTACGCAGACTTGTTTTTTTCTGTTTAAACGAGTGGCATACTTGTGACAGGTGAATATAGGCTTCACATGTGGGTTGAGTAGAAAGTAAAATTTATTTAGTATTATCACCTAAAGCATGAGTTCATTCATATTATAACAGGTACAACAATGCTTTAAAATGCAAGACCAGGGAAAAGTTGGACAGAGTTTGGACATAGTAGTCCAAACTATGGTCCTTAAAAAAGGACATAATAAACGTCTAGGGTCAAGTCATATAGACTTCAATATGAATTATATTGTAATACTGTGTATTAAGCAAATACTATACAATTTAACTGACAATGAGAAAATGAGAATCATTAGGTAATGCCTCAATTAAGTTTTTTTAACCTACTTTCCTTCCAGTTCCAGAGTCTAGAAACAGTCTGTATTATAAGGTGGTCTATATAAGGCAGCCTCTGAAAATGTGTAGATGAAGTAAACCAGCCACGTGTCACAAGGTAAAGGAGACCTTCATTCCCCTTACCTTATACATGCACAGCGCACTTTCTAACAGTGTTACATATGTGGGGCTTCTGATTCACATATTAGGGAATTTGCTAATTCTCTTGGCCAATTTGCCAATTGCTCTTGGTCTAAGCTGCAGAATTTATCCTACACTACAGGTTCGCTAGTGACAAAGGAAGAAAAGAAATGGCTAATCAAAGGGCAACACTTCCAACCATCCCTAACTGCTTATAGTGCCTCACTTCTGAAGAGTCCTAATTATCTAAGACAAATAATGCTAAGTGGCACTTACTACTTAACGATGATTAAAAAATGAATTCTCCCAACCCTTGGATTTCTTCAAAACAATCATTCTGTGCTGTAGATTAGATAGACAGCTATAGAACAGAATGCCATTAATATCATAATCTTTACAGTGCTCAGAAATGGATGGAGGGAGGAGGATACTCAAGCTACAGAGGCAGTAAGGCCAACGGAAAGCAATGCAAAGGAATAGGGAAGGGGAGACCAGGGAGTAGGAAAGAGCAATCAGGGGATAGAAGGGCAGTGCATGCAGTACTCCAGGCATGGATATTTCAGCCAAACTAGCCAAGTTCCAAAAGTAGCTCTGTAACCTCCTGGTTATGAGACTTTAGGTATGTTACCTAACCTTTCTGATTCTCAGCTCCTCACCTCTAAAATCTGGATAATAGTATTGCCTTCAGAGTCATAAAGATTCAGTGGTACCTTGTATGAATCACTTGGCATAGTGCCTAAGACAAACTCAATAAACAGAAGGTGTTACGTCAAAACTGCATTATTATTATTATTAGCTTTAAAAGCTGGCCCTGTGATAAAATCCATATATGCCCCAAAATGGTCTATGAAATGAAGCCACTTTGATGAAAGGTGACATGTATGGTACTATGTTGATTTTATGAGCAATTTCTATTCACTTATTTAACCAGTATCCATTTCTCAACCACATTATTATAGGCATTGTTCCAGTCAATTGGAATATAAAAATAAATAAAGCAAAAATTCTAGTTCTTAAGGAGCACCAAATCTACAAGCACCAAATCTGACAGCCATGCAAATTATTACAATAAAATATAGGGGAAAAGGTTGCTAGGCAACCTGAAAGCAAGGTGACTAACTCAGATTGTGGGAGTCATGAAAGCCTGCATGGAGGCAGCACCCAATCTGAGTCTTGTTAGATAAGTCAAAGTTTTACAAACTGCAAAACAGAGCAAGAATATTCCAGTTAAAGGGACAGCATCAGCAAAATTAACCAGGCATGACACTGCCTCATGTTTCATGACTGTGGAACAAGGAACTATGGGAAATGAGACTGAAGAATTGTGTGTAACAAGTTGCAGACGTGGGAAAAGGAAGAAGGAGGAAAGCAGGTTTTGAAGATGAAGAATCTGGTGGGAGTAATTGATGAGAGCCTGGAAGAAAAGTGATGAGCAGAGAAGTGATCAGTGCAAAGGTGTTTGTGTCTGGCCTTAACAGAAGGAGAAATACCTCATCATCTAAGAATGCAGAGGAAGAAGGAAGTAGAGATGGGCGTGGGTGCAGATAAGCCAGTAGTGGAAGATAGAAGGAGTTCACCTCAGAGATCTTCTCTAATTTTTATGTAATAGGTGCAGATTATACATTGAGATTTGAAATGTGGACTGGACTGAATTGGAGTTTTGAGAAGGTGGTAAAAATTTGTAACGGCGCCTCAAGGATCTGAGCAACTATGAATGAATGAATTGTTGAACTTTGCAAGGGCCCAGTAGAGGTTAAGACAAAGCATTTGTGGTGGAGTCAGTTGGCGCAATTGCATGAATCTTTTTTGACCATGTACAGTTTCCCAGGTTTAGGAAGAATAAGAATAAGAATAATGGTACTACTCCAGATGCATAATGAAAAAAATAAAGGGATGGAAGGAATGTGTGAGAGAAGAGTTGGAACAACCATATAGAAGACCCAGGTTACATACACAAAGAGGTCAGGAAACAGTGAAGGCATCAAGGATGGAGGCATTAAAAGATCAAGGCTCAGCACAGGTAGAGCAGAAGAGAGGTGGAAGGACTGGAGGTGAGGGAGTGGGATATCAGGGCTTAAGTTTTAGGAGTTCTTAAGCAGTTCGAGGCAGTGGCCAAGTATAGGGTGTGGATCTTGCCATGGTTAGCTGCAGTGGAGTGGAAGTAAAGTTCATTCTCATTTTTAAAAAATAGTTAAGAAATTGGGAGGGCAGGTATTGGATGATCTGGCTATGTGGATTATAAACTGATTACAAGAGGTATATTGGAGATGATTGTTATACTTCAAATCCCATTCTGCACCAAATGATGGGGTGGACTGGATTGCAAATGACAATGACAAGGGCAGTGAGATGGAGATAGAGTCAGACTTCAGAGGGATGAGCTTTGGGGGGACGAGGGTAAAAAAAAGCAGTTTAGGAGCCATGAAAAGGTTACCCATCATTAGGATACAGCACAAGGAATCTGGAGAATGGGACCCAGGATTGGTACATTTAAGTGGAGAGTGGAGAGAAGAGGAATATTGGCCAGAGGACACAGTCTAAATGTGATGGGGAAGGAAACAACTGAGGGGCTGAGAATCTCTCGAACACCTGGCCACTCTAAGTGTGGTTGAAGACCAGCAGATCAACATCACTTGGGACCTTGTTAGAAATGCAGGATCTCAGGCCCCATTCCAGGCCTATTGAATCAAAATCAGCGTATTAACAAGGTAATCTTTTGTGCTAATTAAAATTCTAGAAGCACTATTCTAAAAATAGGCATGATGATTACAGATGGGAGAGGGAAGTGTGATTATAAATTGTTTCTGATGCTTAGATGAAAAATTAAGCTTTTTAAAAGAATTATAAAGTGGTCTTCTCAACTCAGTTTTAATTCCTTGTAGGCTCAATGAACCAGTTCCTATTTTGTATTCTTTTATGTAACGTGAAGAAATGTCAGCAACCCATGTCTTTTACCTTCATTTCAGAGAGAGAAAGAGAAAACAACAAAAAGCAATTGCCTAAGGGTTACATTGCTTTCAGACATGAAGTTGGTGGAGGAGCCAGGAGACAGAGCCAGGGCTCAGACTTCCCCACCAATGTGTGTTCTAAGCATCGAACCACACTTCCTCCTCAGCCAGTCCCTCCAGCCAGAAAGCCAAGAAGAAATGATGCCAGGGAACCGGTAATTGTATAGCTTTTCCAGTGTACTGCTCCAGATCCACATAATGGACATGTCAAAGCCTGCTCTCCCCTCTGAACACTCAGCAGTGACCAAAGGGGCTGGAGGAAGTGGGAGAAATACCATGAAAAATCCTGGGCTGCACCTCAGAGACTAATAAATAATTACTAATGGGAAAGAAAACAGAGGAAAGGGAAAAAGCAAAGTAGCAGGCAAGAGAAGCAGAATGGATTCTGGCCCACAAGAGAGGAACAGGCTGGAGATTAAGTGCAATAAAAAAAAAAAACAACCCCAACACACCAAGTGCAGTGACCCAAACACAGCAAAAGACAGAGAGTAAAGCTCATCAGGAAAACTTTCTGTTCTCACATTTGATCCCTCTGCTCACAACATCTCAGTGACTTACTGAGGCTTAGAGTTTGATTGTTAAATCATTCAGCTTATGAGATTTGTCCCAAATTAAATGGATCACTTTCCCTTGTAGGTTTTTGAATACTGGCCTATATTTCTAAGTTTTTATTTATTGATTTGAGAGAAAAAAGGGTTGGGGGGGAGAGAGAGAGAGACATCAATCTGTTGTTCCAGTAATCGATGCACTTATTAGTTGCTTCTTGCATGTTCCCAGATTGGGGATTGAGCCTGCAACCTTGGGGTGTCAGGGCCAACACTCCAACCAACTAACCTACCTGGCCAGAGCTGGGTACTGGCTTGTTTTTAAGGAGAGACATGAAGGTCTTCACTAAATTATTGATGTGAGGAAGACTTTAACCCAGGCAGCAGAAATGACTGAATAGAGACGCATGGGCAGGTGCCATACTGTAATTTGTCTACCTCTTAAATTATGTAGCATATGTATCACAATATATTGAATTTAAAACCTGAAGTATGACATTCAGTAAATAATTCATCCTGGTTTTTTCATTAAGTGTGATCCGAGGCTTAGGATAATGATATCCAGTGTTAGGGAGGGCATCATTTAAATACAGATGTGGAAAAGGGAATTTCTTTAGCTCTCAAAGAGACAAAACTTGCACGACTGTGTTAAAAACAAAACAAAACTGCTGAATCACACACATACACACATGACCACAGCTTCCCCAGGAATAGCCCAAAATAAAAATTAAAAATACATTACTATTTAAAAAAAAACTAGTTTGTTCACCCTTCCCCTGCCTAACAACTTTTTAAAAGATATATACTGAAAGATGACTAGCTCACTAAGGACACTATTTTTTACTTGTTTTTTTGGAATTTGTGAGCCAGACTAGGGAGATGAAAGGTACTAGGGGAAAGGCGTGAAGTGGGTAAAGATGTATTCAAATGAATGTTCAAAAGATAACTCTAATGTAGAGTTTGTTGGAGTCAGGAGGAACAGTAATTAGGTGAGCCTGTTAGGAGGCTAAAGTCATGCATTGAAAGTACAAGATAAAAGTACCTGATAAAAGTAACATGGTGACAATGGAGTGTGCCTTCTCCACCTCTTGCCTCTAAGTCAATTCTCAACCTACTGTCATCTGGCTTACTCTACTCGATATCCCAAATGGAATTTGTCTTCATTATAAACCTACTTCTCCTTTTATAGTCTACATCTCAGTTATGACACCACTTATAGGCCCAGCCAACCCAGAAACTTCCAAGTGAAGCCTCACTTCTTCCTCTTGTGAGCCCTCCTTCATTCAATCAACCTCAAATTCTTTTTATCTAACCACGTAAAAACTTGCTAAATCTAATCTTTGTGAAATCCATACAATCCCTCCCGAGCTCATCTAATATTTTGCAGTCCCCTTCTAACTGGTTTCTGTGTGTCCAACTATAGCAAATAATGTAGTAGTTCAATATTTAACTTTGATCACAAATTTCCAGGGCTTTCACACTTCCTAACTCTATGGCCAGGGGCAAGTTCCTTTATTTCCTTCTGCCTCCTTTGCTTCATATGTAAAATTTTAAATCATAGTAGTTCATATTCAAGGCTGTGAGGAAAATTAAATGTGCTACTATTTGCATATCACTTGGAATGAAAGGTAATAGGTGCTGTTGTATGTTTTCTGTTTTAATTAAAATAAAAAATAATTCACCCTTCTACTAGGGAGATAAGACCTCATCATGTGTTTCATTGGTAGGTTGAAGTCTAAGCTATGTGACATGGTATACAAACTGTTCTACAGGGTAGACCCTGCTTAATTCTCCCATCTCATTTCCTACCACCCCTAACCTCACACTTTTAGCCCAGATAACTCTAAACTACATGAAGAAACCCAAATCTGGCATACAAAATCATGTCTTCCTGGTTCTTCTCAGAAATCTATGTGATTGCCATGCCCCTAATCCCCTTTTCTTTATACTGCTTACTCATTCCTGAAGCACAAACTCAGGCATCATGTCCTCCAGGCAGGCTTCCATGAATGTCCAGGTAAGGCTAGATGCCTCTCCTCTCCACCTACAAGATAATTTTATCACACCGTGAATTATATAGTGCTGAAGTCATCTTTATGATTCTACTCCCAGACCAGACTAAAGACTTGAGGGCAGGGACTATGTCTTATTCATGTTTAAATCCCACAGAGACAAGGGCCATATTAGATCTGTAGTAGGTTTTCATAAACAATCCTTGAAATATAGGGGAAAAACTTAACAGGCTTGGCAGTTAACTGAATGTGGAAGTAGTGAGAGAGAGAGAGATCTGAAGCTTAGTTCAAGGTTTGAAGTCCAAGTTACTGAAAGGACCAAGGTCAGATTTACAGAAATAAGGAAGTTAGAAGGAGAAACTTCTTTGAGGAAAAAGAAAATAAAAGCAAAACTTTCATGAGTTAATTTTTAAACAAATTAGGTTTGAGATGCCAACAAAGCATACAGTTAGAAATATGGGCTGTGTGGTACTAAAAAAGAAGCCATGGTAAATTTCAGAATCATTGTGTTTGTCATATTTTACTAGCTTATGCTGTGTAACAAATATCCTGCCCCCCTCCCCAATCTCAGTGGCTTATAACAAAAGCCTATTATTGCTCACCTAACCTGTCACCTGTAATCAGGTTCAGCTCTATGGTTCTGCTGCTCTGTTCCAGGTCACATGCAGACCTGGCACGTACTGGTCTCATGGTAAAAGGTAAGAGATAACACAGATCCCACGTACACATTTAAAACTTATGCTGAAATAGGACATATACAAAATACACTCACATTCCATTGGCCAAAGCAAGTCACATGGCTAACCCTGAAGTTAATGGTATGGGGAAGCATGGCAAGAGTTTGGGAGGAAATAAGATGTTATAAACAAATAATACACTCTAGCCCACTGGGAATAGTTCGGATTACACATGGGCATCAGAAAATACCCTCATTTCTAATTGGATAGGAAAGAGAAACCAAAGAGAAGAAAGGAAGTAGCTTAAAGGCATTCAGAGAGGTAAAGAGTTGAACTTGAATAGTCAGTTATAATGCAAGTCAAAGGAGAAGAGAGTCCATGGGGAGGTGGACACATTGTCCAATACTGCAGGTGTCAATGACAATGAGAATGCTACGTGACTGTGAGGAGGAAAATGGAAGTATTTGAGAGAAAGGATGTATCACCTATGCCAGGCGCATTTCTACACTGATCTCTGGTCAGGTTACATTTGCCTAATCTAGGTTAGGGGTGATACTCATAAGAGATTGCTTAGAATGATTTTGGACTCTAGGTTCTACAACAGCTGATTTACATGGACAAGAAGACAAGCAGCTGAGAGCACATAACACAGCACTTCTAATTCTCATCAAATATTACAGAGATTGTCTTGAGGTGGTGGGGTGACAGGCCCAGGATTAGTCTAGAGAGCAAGATTCCTGATGGTAGCTAGTTTATTCCAGGAGGCAGATTTTTGCTCCATTAAGAAAAGAATCTTCTACAGCTTAGAAAATCCAACAGTGGATGGAATGGTAGCCTTTATTGAACAACAAGTTGTCAACATCATTAAAGTTTCCAAGCAGAACCTAAATGAACACACAATAAGTATGCTGTGGAAAAGTACCTGAACTGGGCAATGATTATCACATTAATCATGTGGCCTAACATATATTTACTGTTTACTTTTTTTGCTTCTATAACTCCTTGCAAATGTGCTCAGCTTTATTTTCCTTATTGAATAGGTGTTTTTAGGTATCTGAATGCTGTGGTTTGAATTGTGTGCCCTAAAAAGTTATGTTGAAATCCTAATCCCTAATACCACAGAATGTGACCTTATTTAGAAATAGAGCCTTTGCAGGTGCAGTTTAGATGAGGTCATATGGGAGTAGCATTGCCCCTTAATCCAATATGATTTGTGCCTTTATAAGAAGAGAAGAGACACACAAGAATAGAATGCCATGTGATGATGGAGGCAGAGATTAAAATGCTGCAGCTACAGTCCTGGCTGGGTGGCTCAGCTGGTTGAAGCGTTGGTTGTCAGTACAATTCCCGGTCAGGGCACATACCTGGGTTGTGGGTTCTACCTCCTGTCAGAGGCATCCAGGAGGCAACATATCAATGTTTCTGTCTCACATCAATGTCTCTCTCTTTTTCCCTTCCTCTCTCTCTAAAACCAATGAATATATATATCTGTGGGTGAGGATAAAAAACGCTGCAGCTAAAAGCCAACAATAGAGAGCAACTACTGAAAAGCTGGGGGAGAAACAGAATCCTCCCCTATAGGCTTCAGAGGGAGCACAGCTCTGCCAACATTTTGATTTTGGACTTCTAGCTCCCAAACTGCTAGAGAATAAATTTCTGTTAAGTCACCAAATTTGTGACACCTTGTTATGGCAGCACCAGGGAACGACTGCACTGAACTACATTTTGAAAGGAAGCATAGTAGCTTTCCAAAACCCCGATGACGGCTTTGTTGAAAGTAATTTTAATTAGAGTAGGATTTTTTTTCTTTAAGCTGCAAATCTTATCAATATGAGAGACTGACAAGCATTCTACCATTTATGAAGATGCAGGAAAATGTATGTTCAGTACAGTAACACCTGCTTTTCTGTAACTTGTCCTTGATAAAGTAACATTCCTCTAGGACTGTTCTTTGTGAAACTTGCTTTCAAGAACTGTCCTTGGTCATGTTTACATTGCAAATTTTGTTTTAAAGATTTGAGCCCCAGTTTGAGGTAGATATTTCTGGAAATTCTAAGGAAACTTCCTGGAAATATTTTGTAGTTGTAGCTACTTTAAGGAGAGAGGAAAAATACAGATTATTATTTGATTAAATAAAATACGTTTGCTTGTTATGTTAATTACAGTTGCACTGAAAACTTTATATAGTAGTCCTGCCTTATCTGTGGCTTCACTGTCCATGGTTCCAGTTACCTGCCATCAACTGTGGTCCAAAAATATTAAATGGAAAATTCCAGAAATAAATAATTTATAAGTTTTAAATTGCATGCCACTTTGAGCAGCATGATAAAGTCTTGCTCTATCTCACCTTGTACCTCCAGGGATGTGAATCATCCCTTTATCCAGCATATCCACACTGTATATGCTACCCACCCATTAATCAGTAGCTGATTTGGCTATCAGATAGACTGTTGTAGTATCTCAGTGCTTGTGTTAAAGCAACCCTTATTTTACTTAATATTGGCCTCAATGTACAAGGGTGGTGATGCTGGTAATTCAGAAATGTCAAAGAGAAGCTGTAAACTTTATCATAGGTATGTATGTGTAGGAAAATATGTGTGGGATTCAGTGCTACCTGAGGTTTCAGGCATCCACTGGAGGGTCTTGGAACTTATACCCCAGAGAGAAGGGGAGAACTACTGTGTTCCATTATTTGCATTTTCCTGGCAAGCACTTAGCTTCTGAAGGTTACAAAGCAAAGGACATTAAGCTTTCAATCTAATTGAAAGAGTATGTCTTCAAGACAGGTGATCTGTACTACAGAATGTGTACTTGATGCCTGTGGTTGAATGCTTGTATAAGTATACATGTGGGCACAGACACAAAGACACAGATGCATCTGGAAGCAGAATAACCTTTGCAGCCATTCATGTTCAGTACTTTTATTTTATAAGAAAAGTCCCAGAGACATGCCCAAGGACAGCTCATCCAAGCATAGACTAGGTCTAAATTCTACTAAATTCATCAAGTGCTTTTTAAGCACCCACTATGTGCATTTGTTGCCCACAGTATCCTGGAGGTTGCACATTATATATCTATTCCATTTGAGTCCATTGTTTTGTTCTCACTAATTTCTAGATGAGACAAGCAAGTTCAAGACAGGCGCTCTTCCCTTCCAGTGTTTTATAACAAGTAAATGGCAGAAAGGGCTCTGGGACCCAAGTTTTCTCTTTCCTAATGACTTACACTTATCCTATAATAAAAATATAAACACTATGGTTTATTTTATATACATTTATGTAAAAGACACATCAATATGCATGACTTGTGCCCCCTCACTCTCACAGGAGTAATCCTTAACCCCAACTCCAGGGTGCTGAAGAGCTTCTCATCAACATCTTTGTTTTGTTTTAAGCCAGGACTTTTCTTATACTTTGAAATGCAACCAACCAAGCAATTTGATTAAAAAGAAAATTTATTTCAGTTGAAATGTTGTCATGAAACCTTAATCATCTTGGCAGGGGGCCATTTGCAAACTGCCTATATCTTGTGTCGATACTTCCTTTATATCCAAAGAGAAAATAGAAATTTGCAGACATTTTGAGAGTTTGGAGGTAAATCAGTGCTGGATCATAAGAAAGATTTCTTCCTTGCCCTGATGTCAAGGGTTCTTGCATTTAAAAGAAAATCTCATTGCTGTTATATCCCAGTACCATGAAGACCCACGATTTCCCTTGAATCATTAGTTCTGCTCAGGAACCTAGTTCAAGTGCCAAGAACCTGTATAGTTGAGTGTATGGTTGTGAGGGTACCCTAGGGGAGAATTTTGCCTGGGAAGAGAGGCCAAGATTAGGACTAACTAGCTAAAATATAATCAACAATGATAAATATAAAGGTTACTGGATTTGGACACACATTATACACCAGGAACATTCTATAGTTTATTGTTATTATACCCTACAAATCAGGGGTGCTTCTCAACAGTTTCCAGAAATTGATGTTGTGAGTTTCATAACTTACCCAAAGTCACCCAACTAGAAAGTGGGTGAACCAAGATTGGCAGAAGTGTCCAATTCTAAAATTCTATGCCTTTTTAAAATATCATATTGCTGCTTTGCAAAAACCAGCTTCCATGTATTGAGTATTAGCAGAATAAACAGTTCTCAGCACTGTCCTTGCAGTACTGGGCTCACAGCCTGCCTGCTCACAGGCAGGCATCACCATTTTGCAAGTAGGGATGAGGCTGGGAGCTTGTTTGCATGGTCATAAGTGAGAATGCTAGTATGCACAGCCAGGTCTCCAGGCCACAAATCCTGGACCCTCCTTCCTGGTAACCAGACTGTCTCTCAGTGGAACAATGGAAGGGAAGCTCTATGTACTAATGACTGAAATATCAGTAGTTAGGGTTCAGCTACTGGCCTGAACTAATGATATTTTCTTACAAGATTCAGATTCCATCTAGACATCCCTCTTTCCACTCTGACTTCCCTGAGCACCACGAGATGCGTGTTTATTTACACAAGTCGGCTCTGTCACTAGATCCCCTACAAAGCCATGCAACCAGTGCCATGATAGGTCACCCACAGCCTAGACAGTTCTGTATATCCAATTAGTAAATTTCAAAACAGTGATACATTTTATGCTTGGCATATGAAGACTCATAGTTATTCATTATTCAATTCATAACAGCATTTCTGCATAGAACTGCCTATTGCCACGTCAAATCTGTGTTGTTCTTTTCTTCCACCTCTTTCTATAAAAATGCTACCTGATAAGTGCTCAATGGTAACACTAGTAATAAGACATCACTATAATGTGGTCTCTGACAAGATGCCTTGAAGAATGTCCAACATCACTTCTTTGGTTTTCTTGACAGTATTCCTAATTTCAAAGTAAGAGTGAGCAAAAAAATCAGACAAATGCAAATAGACATTGATGAAATAACTGAGTGCTACTCCTCAAAAGTGAAAATATGAAAGACAAGGTAAGACTGAAGAACCATCACAACTTGGGGGAAATTAAGGAGACATAGTTAAATGCAATGTGAAATCCTATATTACACCTTGGAACATATAGGAACATTATTGGAAAAATGAGTGAAATTCAAAAATATCTATAGTTAACATTCTGCCAGTGTTAATTCCCCTGTTTTGATCATTGTATCATGATCAAATTTGGTGCCACTGAAATAATAAGTAGGAATGTTGGCTAGTTATAACTGGTAATTCCTTTCAAATTTTTAAAAGTTAATTGATTATTTATTTATTTATTTATTTAATTCTTGTTCAAGTACAGTTTTCTGTCTTATATTCCCATCCCCATTACTCTACAATAATGGTATTTCAGACAGCATTGGGGGAGATATTTTAAAGAACAAATGAATACTTTATATCACATTTCATATTGCTCCATTTGGCTTGTAACCAAGACTTCAAACTCTCCATTAGTTCACCTGATCCCCTTATTAACTTTTTGAAAAACCAGGACTGACTACCAACCGGTATGAGGTATTAATGGAGCTCATGAGCTGGTGGGCTCAATTTTCCAGCTCTGCTTTTTCATGTTGCTAGAAGGAGGACCAGAACATGTACAGATACTTCCAAAGACTCACACCAATTTTTACAATACATGAATATTCAGTTACCATAGGTATCTCCACTTATAAGTAGGTACTTTGATGCCTTTACTAGCACCCCTGAATCTAGTGTCACAATTATTTTGGTCTCCTTGACAAGGACATGGACTGCTTGGCGCCTGCTTTTGTCCCGTGACCCTGTTTTATGAACCACAGTTGGCAGCGTGCTTGACCAACAACGTCTCAGTTCCTGGGCGTATGTGTGCAAATTTTTGCATGTATGTAAATGACAGTGGAGGTTTGGGAATATGAAAGCTTTCCTACTCTTTACTGAATAACATACAGAAAAAGCACACACATTATTAAGTGCGTATGTCAATGACTTTTCACCAAGTGAGCACATCAGAGTGACCAAATCAATAAATGGAACATTGGCATGTGTGGAACATCACCACTGCCATGGAAGCTCCAGCCGTACTCTCTTCCTGTCACTACCCCACCCACGGTCTTAACTTTTAACATGAGAGAAAAGTTCTAGAAATGTGTATATAATTGGATCACATGGCATGTACTCTTTTGTATATGGCTTCTTATGTTCAACATAATGTTTATGAAATATCCATATTTTAATGTGTTATATGTGTTATTATATGTGTAATAGTCACTCTCACTGCAGTGAAGTAGTCTATGATGTAAACTCACCGCAATTTATTTATTATACTATTGATGAATACTTACATGACTGTCTGTTTAGGAATATTCTGAGTAGCACTGCTATGAACATTCAGGACATGGCCCTTGGTGCACATATGTATGTGTTTCTATTGTGCATGAACCTAGGAGTGGAATGGCCAGATCACAGGTTTGTGTGTGTTATGTTTTAGCTCACACTGCCAAGCAGCTTTCAAAAATGACAGTATCAATTTATAGTACTCTAAGCACAGCATGGGAATTTTGTTTGCTCTGTATCCTTGGCAACATTAGGCGTTGTCAGTGTTTTTCTTTTCAGCCATTCTTGTGAGAATATGATGGCAGCTCATTCTAGTCTTAATTTGCAGGTGTTGGATATTTAGATACCATCTTTGTGAAGTGCCAATTTAAGTCTTTTCCATATTTTTATAACCCTTAACTTCTCCTTCTGTCTTCTCTACCCTCTTCATTTTTTGTAAGACTGTATCTTATTTCCATAAAGAAAAACAATGTCCAACAGCAGGTAAATGGATAAATATACTGTGGCATATTTCATACACTGGAATACTGCCCAGAAATAGAAATAAATGATATATGGATACCTGAAACATCAATGAAATTAAAAAACATTGTCCTAAGCAAAAGAAGCCAACTACATAAGCATACACACTGTATGATTCTATCATACGACATTCTAGAAGAGACAAACTCATTCACAGTGACAGAAAACAGATCAGCGGTTTTTCGGAGCTGGAAGACAGTATTGACTTACGAAATGCATGAGGGAAGATTTTAGATGGATGAAAATGTCCTGTTTTGATTTCAGTAATGCTTACAGGGACGTACACATTTTTCAAAACTCTTTGAACTGCACATTTAAAATGGGTGAGTTAATTGTATTAAATTATACTCAATAAAAATTATTAAAAAGAAAGCTTTTACTGAGTCCTACCAGGTGTAGCCCATAGGATATGGTGAAATTAAGGCTTTTCTTCAGCCATGGTGATCGGTCAAGATGCCCAAAGGTCCATGTGTGCTCCACTGGAGAGAAGGAAATGCAGTGTCGCCAACATCTTTTGAAATAACTGTTTCGATTGAAGACATCACAAAAGCCTGGTTCTGGCTACTTTGGCCACCTCATCCCCCACAAATGGTTTAGTTTCCGCTCACTTACAGCTCTCTGCCAGTCACTCAACAAGCCAGCCAGAACACTTAACAAGCTGGCCCATCACCCCAGTTAAAATATACAAGGAGAACACAAGCATGTCCAACCCTGGACTGGGGAGAGAAACCTCCCCAGCTCGTTTTCCCAACACTTACCTTGCAGGAGCCAAACTGCAGTTGTTGGTTTTTTTTTTCTCTGACTCTCAAGGGAAACCCGATAGGGACTACGTTTTAGAAAGCTCCTCTCCCATACAGCACCAGAGCTGTGGTATTTTCATAGCCTCTTTCAGACCTCCCCTGGGAGCATATTATTTTGTGATCATTAGTGATGGGCAAACCTCACTGGGTTTCCAGGTTTGAGTCTATTCCAGAAGTTGAGAGTCCCTCCTTTTTAACACCCCCAAATTCCCCATTTCCCCTTATTTATTTATGTATTTGTTTTTGTCTTCTTTCTTTTGTTCCTTCTTATTGACATAGACATGCTCTCCAACCCTTTACCTACTCTGAACTCCAGAAGCAAGAAAGGGAAGCGGATGGGACAAGGAGCATGAGTTTCCATCTGGTCTCTCGCACGACCAGCATGCCATCTCTCTCTGTTAATGTACTCTGTTGAAGTGTAATCAGGCCCCAATTATTGATGTTGCCAGAAAAGAATGACTGGATATTTATTGTGTGCCCATGACCACACTTCTGGGGGTAAATTTGTGGGTGAGTAAAGATAAGGCCTTGCAGAAGGCCAATAGGTATAATTGACATGCATGCCAACATCACTCTAGCAACAGTGCCCTTAGAGCTAAGTAGTTAAGACTATAGGGAAGCTGAAGAAAGAGCTTTAAGAAGCTATGAAACATATATGCACATTCATTATTTGAGGCAACAATTTCTGTTTCTAGAATATGAGAATAATCCATTAAATTCATATGTCTAAACGCAAGCACTTCTATCAAAGATTCCTGTCTATGTTTTGCTTCTCTAGGAAACAGGAATGTTCATATTTATTCCATGAGCTCGTTTGTCAGTGAAGAAGCTGAGTGGAGTACTGAATCTATCAATTAGGGATTATACTTAATTCAAATCCATAGAGCCTTGATTGCAGGGCTGGAAGTCAAGTCTGCATTTGTAAACTGGACCTGCCAGAGACTCACAGGGTCACGAGGTCAGTGGGGACAAACAGTCTCAAGCCCTTCCCATCTTTCATTAGAGGAATCCCAGAATACAGCACGTCCTGTGGCCTCACAGAAGGCTGGGAATGTCCAGGTCAGAGGCAGCAGCTGGCCTAGGCGGGCTGCCAGAATTTCCAGGACACTGATGCATTCAGAACAGGAGAAAAGGGAACATTGGAGGGGGTGTCTAGCAGGGGGGAGACAGGAAGAAAAGCACAAGGAGCCCTGAACCGATAAATCCAGATTTGGGTATTTCAGTCTGAAAACACTAATGAGTCATTTATGCTAATATGTGTTTTCTCTTTTAACACATTTACCCCAGTTGGTCTGTAACTATACTGTGTCTACTATGAGTAATCTCACATAGTCACAACACAAAGTTTGTTTTTCTGCCCAAAGAACAGTCACTGTTTTTGGACCAGATTCCTTCAATGTGTAGCTGAAGCAGGGAGAGCATTTCTGCCACAGTTCATGCCTTGCCACTGCTTTCTGCGAAACTTCAGTGAAAACACCTGCTTGTTTGGGAATTATTCTAATAGACTAAGGAGATCTAATGGAGTAACAGACTAATAGATGCCCTACTAATTTTGGGGGTTCTCTTTAAGCAGTAATTGTGGTTCTCCCTGAGCCTTTCTTTATCATGTTGTATTACCATCTTCAGACAGTACCAGGTGAAAAAATGGAATGTGTATTTAGCATATTATCTCTTTTCTAGTTTGTCCTTTTATGATTGCATGAATTTTATTTCAAATGTGGTTTGATGAATTGACAGACAGCAAAATGTGACAGACAGCACAACTTATATCAGAAATGCACAAAATATCTAGGTAACGCAAGGTAACTAGTTGTCACCTCAGGTGCCAACTTCATAGATTAGCAGCAAGGTTAGCAGGGCTTTACTAAGAAGGAACTGAGGCCACTTCTGGGTCAAGCAGGAAAGAGGGACAAGAGGTGATTAGTAATGTTTGTTGCAGCAGTGCCTTGTGGTGAGTGGGAAAGGGGATGAGCAGTTGGCTATCAGCACAGACATCAGGTATGTGGTCTTGGTCTTGGCAAAACGTTAATTCAAGCAACTATTATAATACAAAGTTCTGTAGTAACTTGATTAAATTGAATAGAGACCTGAGCATTTCATTTTGAGTGTGTAGATGTATCAAAATACATCCCAGGGTGCTTCTGACAAAGATTTCCTCATCTATGCAGTTCTATTTTTACTCTCATGCAGAAAAAAAGGACTTGAAGACTGTCTTCTAGTTTAAGGCACGCACAACAGAAGCATATTTATCATTTGCCTCAGGAATTGCAACTCCCTTTAACCTAAACACATTAAACACACCACCTACCCTTCTGCTCCCTTCAGCATTCATTTTAGTTCCACGTTCCTTGTGTGTTCCAAACAGAAGTTGTATGACTGATGTTCAGAGGAGGGGCATTAAAATGGGGAAAGGAAACGGTGGTGTCATCTTTTTTCAGCTGTTGATTTGTTTCTCTTGTTTACCTAGAAACTTCATAGAGAATCAAGCAAGGACATCTTGGGTCTCAGCCAGGACTGACAAATGAAGTCTAGTAAGTAAGTCAAAAGAGAAACAGTGGACTCTCTTTGCAATGTACAATCTGTGAGTGCATGACCTGTATGAAAAGTCCTTGGACAAGTATTAAGTGTTTAATAAATGTGGTTGTTGATCTGAAAAAAAATAAATTGAAGTGTTCTTAGTGTTAAATAGTACCTTTTTTCTCATATATAATAAGAACCTCAATTTTGCTCATCACAAAAATGTAAATTATACTTTGGGCTAAAGGGGAAATTATTTATTTACGTGAGATCAAAATAATATGTCATGTTAAATATTCATAATAGGTGCTCAAAATGCACACATATATATATATGTCTTCTATATATATATGCACACAATTGTGCTAAAAAAGAAATCATTTGCCTTTCAAAATTGTATCGGTCAGCTCTTACCACAATAAAGCTGTATAACAAACCACTCCAAATCTCAGTGCTTACAACAGCATTTGTGTTTCTCACTCACAGGTCTACAGGTCCGCTAAAACTGTTCTGCTTCAGGCAAGGGGTTTGGGCTTTGGGTTGAGCTCAGGCTGATGAGGTTGCTGCTACCTCAGGGGTAGAAGGGAGTGACTGAAACAGCCTTTTCTGGGAACTGGCACACAATCACTTCCACCCACATTCCACAGATTAAAGTTAGTCATATAGCCAATTCCACTACCAATGGATAGAGAAATTGAGTAATGACATGCAAAGTTACATGGCAAAGAGTGTGAATATATAGTGCTAAAGCAGAAGGGCAGGGGAGTTGAGAACAATGACACAATTTACCAAAAAAACTAAGTACTATATAACATTGGTGGAAGTTGGTGGGGCAGGGGAAGGTGGTGGCAGAAAAATGGAGACAACTGTACTTGAACAACAGGTAAAAAAATATTGAGTATGAAAGGAGTATAACAAGTGCTTTTTTTTTAAATCAGCCTTTAGAGCCAGGGAGATCTGAGTTTCATTGTGGCTCCATTATTTTCTGGCCATGTGACTTCAACAATGGCAGGTCTTAGCAAACGCGAGACCTGGAAAAGTGTTCATCGCCGTACTGTGTAGATATCCCTCCCTGTGCTCTGCAATGAAGGGGTCTCCATTATATTTTGCTTGTCTGTTTCTCCACCTGACTGCTTTCCATATTTGGCAGTTCAAATTCCTCAAATATGGCATATATTTGAATCAGCTGAAAGTCATTGTGCCAGTTGGGGCACACATTTCTACAATGTGCCACTTGGCTACCAGTGGCCAGTCTGTGATCAGGGCAGGTGATACCCCTGGTTCAACCAGCCATAGCTGAGGGGAAGTCCTATAAAACATAACTTCCTCTGGGAAGCATGGCTAATTGTCCACCAAAAAGTCATGCCTTTAAAGTAAAGCTGCAGCTGTGTTGGGAAGTCTTCCTGGAGAGGAGCCACAATTCCCAGTCCCTCTCAAGCCTAGGTTGGG
Source organism: Sturnira hondurensis (assembly GCF_014824575.4). NCBI lineage: Eukaryota > Metazoa > Chordata > Mammalia > Chiroptera > Phyllostomidae > Sturnira > Sturnira hondurensis. The sequence continues at coordinate 4,959,025 of NW_028080032.1, read as the reverse complement.
TCATGCGACTAAGTCTCCCTAGTGGAATACTGGCAGAGATTATGTGCATCACTGTGGGGGCAACTTTGCCAGCAAGTACCCCCGTCCGCCATGGATGAAAATGAAACTACCAAGACATGGTTTGCTTGGGGAGGAGAGATGGTCAATCTCTCAGAGAAGAAGGACCAAGAACCTCTTCTTCAACAGCTTTTATTAGATTGTACTACACAGGGATACAGGTAAAGCTCATCAATGAATGTCAGGTGGCAAGGACCAAGCAATAGATAACATATCAAAGAAATCTGAGGGTTTAGTCTGACTCAGTGGTTGTCAGGTAAGGGGATTGCAAAAACTTTGGGAGACATACTCATTTTCTGCTCAGACCCTTATTATAAGAATGGAAACACTCTTAGCAAAGCAGGCTTCACAGGACTTTGTGAATTCTTTCTTATGCCCAATCACCCTGGATCCCACTCTAGCTGGCAAAGGGCTGCACTGCCTTCTCCCATCATAGGTTTTAGGCTTAAGTGGATTACAGCCCGGAAGTGCTTCTCCCAGATGGAAATGGGGACTCAGGCTATATCAGAATAGCCAAGGAGCAAGGGTCCATCACTCCCTCTTTGTTGCAGCACCCCAAGTCCTTCCTTGAGGGCCTCCCAAGTGATCGTGTCTGGCTTAGGTTGCCCCCCACAGGGGGCAACCTACTGGTCTCTGACTGATTGACTGGTCTCTGGTCTCTGACTGATTGACCAAGAGTTGGGGGCAGGGAATGAAGCAGAGACAAGCTTTATCTCCTTAGTGGCTTTCATTCCAGAGGTTGCTCACTCAGCCTTAGCCATGGGGGGCAGTTACAACTCCTAAAACCAGGCAGAGTGGTTCCCAACACATCACCTCTAAACAAAGGGGTTAAGATACTGGTCCCTTTTCTACTGTCTGTTCCCCCCTCCAACCCAAGTACTTAAATGACAAAGACTCAAAGACCCCTAAAATAGGACAGAGCCACAAGATGGAAAGAGTTTGGCTTACTGACTAGTCATGTGGAAGGCTTCCTGTGAATGATAAGCAGTAAGGACTAACATTTTGGGGGCCGTTTTATATCAGTTAACAAAGTCTGTCCATTCTGCAGGAGTAGAAGAGAACGATTGTTCCAGAAAGGGTTTGATGGCACAGTAGTCACTAGGATTGGGATGTGAAATGGAGAAAAGCATAAATAATCAATTGAGCAAAGACTTCAGTTGGAGAAGTCCCAGTAAACCTCCCTGGGATAGCATGATACTACTATGCTCAGTTGAGAAGACTGAGTTCAATAAGAAATTGACTGCAATTGTCAGGGAGAACAGTCTTTGTGAAGAATGAACCCCATATCCAAACAGTTGTCCACATTTCACCTTTCACTCATGAAGGAGAGCTTCCATTCAACACAGGAAAGAAAGAATTTCCTTTTGGGTCCATTGCTCCTCTGGACATGGTTTCTGAAATAACTTTCTTTTTTAAATATTTTTATTTGTTTATCTTTAGAGAGGAATGGAAGAAGAGAGGGAGAGAAATATCAATGTATAGTTGCTTCTCATGTGTCCCCCGCTGGGAACTGGCTTGCAACCCAGGCATGTGCCCTGACTGGGAATTGAACTGCGATCCTCTCTCTGGTTCGCAGACCTGCACTCAATCCACTGAGCTACACCAGCCAGGGCTGAAATAACTTTCTTAAGGACTAAGCTTTTCTCTCTTTTCTTTCAGGGCTTTGCTCACCAAAATCACCAGTTTTTAACAAAATTTAAAAATTGTCTCTCTGGGAAAGGCATACTGCCCTCTTGGCCTCCATTAGTAACTAGCCTTGGCACCAATGACACAGGTTCACTGATGAGAAAGGAGGAGCAGGAAATTGTTCTCTCATTGCTAACATTGAGCCAAGTGTTAAGATTGGTAGCTTAAGATTGGTGTTAAGATCTGCTGGGTTGGGTGGTGAGGGGTGGGTGGCAGTGGGCTGATGGTGGCTTGGGCCAGAGGACTCTGCTAAAAGAAGTCCATTTTGACTGCAGCAGGGTGTTACAAGGCCAAATAGAAATGAGGGAGAAGAAAGCTCTATCCCTTGCAGTTCTCTCTCTCTCTCTTTCTTTCTCTCCCCCCCTTCTCTTTCTTTAGTGACACAGATTCACTTGTCCAGTTGCTGCCAGCCTCCAGCTGATGCACCACCCACCAGAGCTGAATTGACTCCACGCTCCAACACTTTCCCTGCAAGCTGCACTGCAATCGCTTCTGCTTCCCTGGTTAAAAAAGTCTCTTGTCTTCCTTTGCTGGATCTATGCTGCTCATCTGTCATAGAGCCCAACCTTGGCCTGTGTGTTTCCTCCACCTCACTCACACAGTCCATCTACTTCCCTCTGTCAGATATGCCTTCCTACTGTGGGACTGACTTCCTTTTGGACCCAAGGGTCTGCTAGGTTGGTAGTTCTCAGTCATGAGAGCCAAAGCAGACTCCATTTTGGATCTCTGTGGCATAGCCATAAACAAGAACCGGTGGCGTTAGTTGTGGAAGGGGGGCCACTCAGCTGTTCAAAACAAAGGCTTTATTCTGAATCTTCCTTTCCCAACTGATAACCAGTCTGTCACTGCAAGTGGGAAGGGTGGGGGTGGCAGGGCACTGAAGAGAGGGGAGCAGAAAGCTTATTAACCTTTCCAAGAGGCTTGTGATTCAAGCTTCTGGGGCTTAACATTTTTTTTCTCTCCCAATTATTTTAATGATGCTGCAGAAAGTCCTAACTTCTGTGCTGAGACCGTGTTGCTGCCACGGTCTGGCCTGATCACATGGTAACATTCCGACCCAGGCTGGGTCACCTCGTAAGAAAAATCAGCTTGGGAAAACCACTCCTCTCGCTGCGTGCATCTCGCCCTCTCTCTTAAGAGGGAAAAAGCCTCCTTTTTAAGAGCTTTAGAGCTTAAGTCTCAGATGTGAGCTTTGCTTCAGCGTTTACTAGCTATTTTTTGTTCCCATTCACCAGCCCCCTCAAAAAAGTTTATGTTCACTCAGAAGGGCAATTATTTGATTCTAACTCAAACCATTTTTGTGTCATTTACATCCCGGTACTTTGCTTGATCTTAATAATAAGGGAACCACATATTTTTGTTGCTAAAAGAACTGTAGTCATATAAGCCAGTTCATCAATCATTTTTTCCCTTTCAGAGTCTTAATGTATTCCTCATTTTGAGCAAGAAAATTAAGCCTATAACATAAACTTAAAAGCCAACTGCTGTAGTCTGTACTTTGAACCCAGATACAAAAGCAAACATTCCTTCCTATTAGTTTTAGATCAAGATGTATTGGTTTAGGAGGTTAACTAATACTTAGCAGGAGGCTGATTGGGGGTTGGAAATGTGGGAGGAAGAAGGTGGGGGGGAGTAGAAAAGGAAGAGACTTTTCTTCTCATATATGCATATGTAACTTGTCTGGAGACATTGCTAGATTTTCAGTAGCCGACCATGAACATCATCATAGCTGTGGGGATTGCAAAGATTGAGAACATCTTTCTGAAAAGCCAGCATCCCTTACCATTTAACAAGAGTAACTGGACACTGTTCTGGACTAGAGGGAAATTCATTCTAGTCTAAACTGTCACCTACACATATGTTAACTTTTAATCTTTTATTGACATATCCACATAGGAAAAATTGTGCTTATTGTAAGTATATGGTTTGGTAAATTTTTACAAACTGAGCACAGCTGTGTAACAAGCATCCAGATTACAAAATGAAACATCACTAGCATCTTAGAACTCCCATTGTATCCCAACCCAGACACTATCTCCCCGAGAGTAACCACTATTTTAAATACTAATATCACAGATATTTTAGTCTTTAAAAATTGCTGTAAATGGAATCATACAGAATGTATTCTTTTGCGTATGGCTTATTTCGCCAATATCATGGTTGAGATTCAGCCTCGTATTAGTGTATAGTTGCAGAGTATTCAGTCTCTTGGCTACTAATATGCCATTGTGTGAGGATACCAAAAATTATATAACTATTCTACTGTTGATGGATAGTCAGGCAATTTTCAACTGGGCTATTATGAGTAGTGATGTTATAAACATTCTAGTGCATATCTTTTTGTGGACCTATGCTCACATCTTTTCTGGGCTTATTTCTAGGAGAGGAATTGCTGTATATAGGGTATGCATGTGATTAGTTTGAGCAGAAACCAAACAGTTTTCCAAAGTGGCTGTAACCAACTGATACTCCCACCAGCAGTGTACGAGAGTTCCAGTTTCTCTACATCCTTGTTAGTATTTGATATTTCCAGTGTTTATTTTAGTTCTTCTGGAGGGCATGTAGTGACATTACATTGTAATTTTACTTTGAATATTCCACACTCATTAATTTCCAATCATCCCTTAACCCAACAAGAGCCAACCTAATCATCAAGTCTTCCCTTTACAAAGATGATCTTTCCTATTATAGTTTCCTCACATCTTCTCCTCTACTTGCCCACAACGACTTTTTCTTTTGTTGAGCCCAGGTTGAACAGACACATGGAGCCATCCTATTTATACTCAACTAGCCACAAGGTACTGTTATGCTCTAAGTGTTTCTCCTGTGTTACTGTCTTCCCAACTAGAGGCAGAGTCCCCTGAGGGCAGAGTCCAGCTCAGGAGGCGTGTGCACCCACACAATCCCACTGGCTGAGTTAAGATGGACACAGACTACATTCTGATTGGACTGGACTTTGCACTTCTTGCCCAATCATTATGATGCAAGAGCTTTAGCCTAGATGCCTGATATTGATTAAAATCACTCAAGACTCGAGAAGTTAAAGGCAGGAAGTTGAGTAATGTTATTTTAAAAAAAAAGAAAAAAAAAGAAAGGTTCTTAGAGTTTGGTTCTTTGTGATCTAAAAAGTTGTTTTATGATTCTGAGCCTCAATTTCCACATATACAGAAAGATAAGAATGGAGTTATAGAGAGGATTCAACATGAAAACATAGCAAAGTGTTTGGCACTTTATAGGTGCTGAAAAGCTGATCTCTTTCTCCATGCCCTTCTTTGGGAAGGACTCAGTATCTCAGTCTTACAAAAGGATACAACTCAAACAGCTTTGTAGTTCTTTAGTTTGGTCTGGAATCGGCCAATTCCTTTTTGTCAGTCTCTCTAAAATCAAACATCATCTTAAATTAGGCGGTGACTTATTAAGTAAATTTAATAACTTAAAAGTAACTCTTTTGAAATAAAAATTAAGGAGAAGGTCTTTTCTGACATCTAACTAGGCCCCTTTATAGCAAAATCTTCTTTGAGGCAAGGCTAGTTAATAGCCTTCTGGGTATCTTTCTATTTGCTCAGCCCACTACAACTAAAGGGAGGTACCTTGAGTGCAAACGATGCAGATGGCATTCACCTCTGCTCTTACATATGTCACTGAAGTTCAGACAGCTCTACTTCCAGGGAGCTCTTGGAAAAGTGAGTAGGAAAGGGATGTGTCTTAGGGTTTGCTTACTCTGACAGTTTTTGGCAGCCTTTTTCAATGGACCAGTAAGTTCTAGGGTCCCATACTGATTTTGCTCCTTAAAGTGACTCAGGACTTGGAATGGCGGCCTCTATTTTTCTTCCTCTTGAACATTTTACTGTGCTGTGCCAGGGTGGGTTGGTGTGTCCAAAACCAATTTGGCAGGTCATTCGTTTGTTTCCTCTGATAATGCCACACTGGAGGCAGGGTTACAAAACACATTCCAGCTGGCTGGACTTCTGATATGAGTATCTCAAAAAGGTTCCATGGTCTCTAGTTAGATTTAGTGGTCAAGATTCCAGTAGACTTCTCTTTCTCTTTTCTTCTTACTTTCCAGCCAATTTAAGAAGGACTGCATTAAAATACAGCTCAATGTATTTATATATATAAATAAGTGTATTTTATATATAAATATACATTATATTTATACATATTGAATATGCATATTCATATATGTAGAATATATGTATATCTCACAGGTCAAACTATGATGTAAGAATCTTGAATCTTGGATGTTAATCCTATAACCAAATTTGCTTAGGTTATAAGAAATGATTCCTACATAGATATTTTCTTTTTGCCCCCAGTAAGAGAGGAATAAATGGAAAAGTTAGAGGAGAAACTTGTAAAATGCATTTAATCATGTACCAAGAGGAAGATGTATTATCTTCATTTTACAGAGATGAGGACATAAAGGATCAGAGTGGTTAAACAAGTAGTTTAAGGTCACAGAGCCCTTTGAAGTTGGGATCAGCATCTTGGATTTATTTATTTCCAAAGCCTGAACTCTTTCTTCTCTCCTCTCCCACCTGGAATACACATAACCCTTACACAAATCTTTCAGTATTAGAGTTAGACAGGACCTAAGAGGTCAACCTAGGTCCTATGAAGTACAGAATTTCCTCTAGGAGATCCTGAGGAAATTGAGCAGCTCTTTTAGTGACCCACAAAAACGAATACCTAATTCCTTCACAGGGCAGCTGATGGCCATTTTGGATGGCCATTTCAATAAAATCCACTTCTTTGACATTTCTACCCAGTGGTGTATTGGAGTGGGCCCACACCTACTCACGCCAGCTTGAGAGCTGTCTATGCATACCTGTTCCCAACTCCACACTGAATGAACTCAAGTTGGTATCTTAAAATCAAGATAATGGGTGTGTTTCCATCACAGAAACTGCCAAAAGCTACAAATCAGGGCTCCTTTCCCAGACCCCACACTGAGAGCCCATTGTTAAACATTTATCAGCACACCACTGCTTTTATCCTTTAGGAGTAATTCTGCCCTTTGTTCTTACATAGAAAAAGTTTAAATCTTCCTCAGCAGCTCCTCAGAGATTTCAAACAGCTCTTGTGTTCACTCTGTCTTTCTAGAATAGTTTCAGAGAAACCTGAGTTTGAGTCTCAGGTCCATCTCTTAGTTACTGTCAAACCATTAACAATTGTTTAATCTCTCTAAGCTTTAATTTCCCTATATGCAAAATAATGATGATAAAAACAATGTCTTACCTCTAGGGTGAATGTGCAGCTTAAATGAGACAATGTGTGTAATATACACTGTTGGACCTATAGAAAGCTCTCAATTTTATTATCAAAATGATCATTATTATTGATCATAATGTGATAAACATTTAAATAGTTACTCAGGACCTTTAGCAAATAAAATTATACCTGTTAGTGTTCTAACAGGGGTTCTAGCAAGAGCAGATAGCTCTTTATATGGATAAAGAGTTTAATTTCAGAGAGTTTAATTCCCAGACCTTGTGCAGAAGAGTAAAGACAGTTGGATAGTTAAGGGAAGTAATAGAGATTGAGATGCCCAAGGTACACCAATAGGAAAGAACTGTTAACACCCTAATTCTGAAGGTATAAGGGAAGAGAGTAGTATAGCCAAGAAGCCTAGCAGGAAGAGAGTTGGGGAATAAATACTGTGACTTTTCTATTCCTCTCCCGGCCTCCAACCTCTTGCTGGTACCTGATGAAGTTGGAAGAATACGCAAGGAATGAAGATTCCATCCCCAGATAGCACCTTATGAGCCACAAAGCAAGACAGAGCAAAGAAATGTGGATTGAGAGATGGAGTGGGGTTGGGGGGATGTAGTAACAAACAGAAATAACCAACCAGCATCAAAATTTTTAATCTTATGTTTAACCTATTGAATCCACCTCTGGCCTCTTTTTCTGTAGAAGACCCAGATTAAGAAATTGTACAAAAATATGCCATATATTGCCATGTATAATGAGCACCCGTGTTTTGGGCTCAAACTTTCAGGGAAAAAATCTTTCATCTTAATTATTTACTTACTTACTTAATTAATTAATTTTATATTTTCTGTTGTTTTATTTGTATATATTTTGTTACTAGTAAACTTGAACACTCTTTGTAGCCATATACACACCTGTTTTCATGCTTAATTAATTTATATTTAGAGACTTTTTTGTATTATACAGAAATTTGAGCATTTATTTTTGAACATATGGCACAAGAATTTTTTAAATATATATTTTATCGATTACATTATTACAGTTCTCCCATTTTTTCTCCCTTTTATTCCCCTCTGCCCTGTACCCCTTTCCCACCATCATTACCCCACCTTAGTTCATGTCCCTGGGTCATACGTATAAGTTCTTTAGCTTTTCCATTTACCATACTATTCTTAGCCACCTGCTGTCTATTTTCTATCTACCATTTATGCTTCTTTTCCCTGATATCTTTCCCCCCATTTTTCCCCTCCCATTCCCACTGATGATGCTCCATGTGATCTCCATTTCTGTGAATCTGTTCCTGTTTTTGGTTGTTTGCTTAGTTTATTTTTGTTTTTGTTTTTTAGGTTTGGTTGTTCATAGTTGTGAATTTGTTGTCATTTAACTGTTCATAGTTTTGATCTCCTTCTTTTTCTTAGGTAAGTCCCTTTAACATTTCATAGAATAAGAGGTTGGTGATGATGAACTCCTTGAACTTGACCTTATCTGGGAAGCACTTTAACTGCCCTTCCATTCTAAATGATAGCTTTGATGGATAGAGTCATCTTGGATGTGGGTCCTTGCCTTTCATGACTTGGAATACTTCTTTCCAGCCCCTTCTTGCCTGTAAGGTTTCTTTTGAAGAATCAGTTGATAGTCTTAGGGGAACTCCTTTGTAAGTAACTGTCTCCTTGTCTCTTGCTACTTCAAAGATTCTCTCCTAATCTTTAATCTCGGGTAATATAATTATGATGTGCCTTGGTGTGTGCTTCTCTAGGTCTGACTTCTTTGGGACTCTGAGCTTCCCGGACTTCCTGGAAGTCTGTTTTCTTTGCCAGATTGGGGAAGTTCTTCTTCATTATGCTTTCATATAAGTTTTCAATTTCTTGCCATTCCTCTTCTCCTTCTGGCACCAGTGTGATTTGAATATTGGAATGTTTAAAGTTGTTCCAGGAGTTCCTAAGCCTCTCTTCATTTTTCTGAATTCTCGTTTCCTCATTATGTTCTAGTTGAATTTTTATTTCTTCCTTCTGGTCCAAATCATTGATTTGAGTCCCTGGTTCCTTCCCTTCACTGTTGGTTACCTATACGTTTTCTTTTGTTTCACTTTTCATAGCCTTTACTTTTTCTTCTGTTTTGTTACCTTAGTCATTTCTGTGAGCATCCTGATTACCAGTGTTTTGAATTGTGCATTTGATAGGTTGGCTATCTCTTTATCACTTAGTTGTATTTTTTCTGGGGCTTTTATCTGTTCTTTCAATGGGCCATATTTTTTTTTGTCTAGGTGTACCTGTTATGTAGTAAGGGGTGGAGCCTTAGGTATTCACTAGGGCAGGACAACCCATGTAGCTGCGTTGTGGCACTGTCTGTGGGGTAGGGGTTGAGAGGGAACAGTGCTGCTTGCTCACCTCTCAGCTGGCTTGCTTTCAGTCATTTCTTCCACTATCCACAAGCAAATTAGGCCCGTCTAGTGCTGATTCCGGGGTGGGTGGTTTGTGGGGGCGACTTTTCCCGCAAGTCCCCCCTTCTGCCACAGATGAAAGTAAACAAGACATGAGACATGATCTGCTTGGGGAGGAGAGGTGGCCAATCCCTCAAAAGGGAAGGGCTGTGAGCAGTGGCTAGTTTCTCAGGGGAAAAAGGCCTCGAGCCCCTTTCTCCAAGGGCTTTTATTGGGTTGTAATACATGGGAATACAGGGTGGCAAGGATCAAACAGTAGATAACATTTCAAAGATATCTGGGGGCTTAGTCTGAGTCAGAATCTATCAGGAAGGAAGTTTTACAAAAACTTTAGGGTTTCCTGCTCGAACCCTTAACATATGAATGAAAGCACTCTTAGCAGAGCAGATTTCACAGTTATTTTAGGAATTCTTTTTGATGCCAGATTCTCCTCCCCACCGCCATCCTCTCTGGCAAGGCAAGGAGCTGCACCCCTCCCCATCAGGTATTCAGGCTTAGGTGGATTAGAGCCAGGAAGCCAGGAAGTGCTTCTCCCAGAGGACGTGGGGACTAGGGCTATGTCACATAGCCGGGGGCAAGGGTCTATTGCTCACTCTTTGTTACAGCCCCCCAAGTCCTTTCATGATGGCCTCCCAAGTGATCATGTCTGGCTTAGGTTGCCCCTCCTCTGAGGGGATTTACCCACCAACAACATAGACCAAGCTTTGGGGGCAGAGAGAGGAAACAGAGACAGCATTTGCTACCGGAGACAAGCTTTGTCTCCTGTGGCTCACATTCTGGAGGTCACTTGTTCATCCTTAGCCACAGGAGGTAGTCACAATTCCTGAAACCAGGCAGAGCAGTCCACACATGGTTTTATGTATATTCTAGGACCCTAGGTCTCTCCAATGAACTCTCCTGTGTGAGGCTGGGAGTTTCTCCCACTGCCTCAATCCACACAAGTTTTTTCAGTCAAGGTTTTGAGGGTTTAGTTTCCCATGCTGGAACTCTGGGTTGTGTGGTCTGTCTTGCTCCCCAGGTGTTCCTGGTTTATCTGCATGCAAATGTGAGACTGCCCAGTTCTCCAGCCATTGCCTTGCTGCCTGTCTCCATCCCTCCTACTGGTCTGGATGAATGTTTCTTCTTTAACTTCTTGGTTGTTGGACTTCTGTACAGTTTGGTTTTCTGGAAGTTCTGGTTATTTTTTGTTTTTAAATTTGTTGTTGTCCTTCTTTTGGTTGTGCAGGGAGGCAAAGTGTGTCTTACCTACGCCTCCATCTTGGCCAGAAGTCTACTACAAGAAGTTTTATGTAACAAATATTTACAAAATACAGAAACAGATACAAGGTATTTCAGGTACTACCTATGTATAATGCACATCCTTATTTTTCCATCAAAATTTTGGGCAAAAACTGCACATTATACATGACAAGATAGAGTAATTAATTATCAGGAGTGGAGGAAATATCTCAGTGCAAGGAAGTATGTTTGGTTATTGGGATTACTTACGCTTAAGTTTGATGTAATGCATTGAAAAAACTATCCAGCCCCGGGATTGGCAGAATGCCTATTACCCTGTGATTTTTAAAGTTCCCCCAAATCCTCCAGAGAGAAAGGTCCCATGTTACCTGATTGATTTATACTATTCTATTCATTGGTCTTATCCAGTGTTTGCCTTTACTCTTATTTTGTTTCACTTTGAAAATATGTCTCTTGGTAGATGTCATTGCTGTTGTCTACACATGTGTGTGTTTCATATTTCAGGGTCCTATAATTTCCCCACTCTACTGGCATTCTCCTTCCTTTTGAAATATTCCTGTAGTCTGTTATAAAAATCTTCAGGACGTAAAATGTTAGAGTTCCCCATAAAATAGTTCCATCTGTTTGTTTTTTTTTTTAAAGGAGACATTTTATAGCTCTGGGAGAGTCACTTAAAAAATCTCATCTATGAGGCAGCACATGCCGCTGGGTGCTGAGAAGTCTCAACTGACAGGAACGGCTTCCCCTCTCACCTGGGTCCCTCTAAGCCTGGCTCATTTTAAGAGGCGATTGACTTTTTCCTCAACTCACTGTTTATACAAAATTCTGTGGTCTTCACACAGTTCATTAAGGATAGTATCATTTAGCCTTTAAAAACTATTTCTAGGGGTCATTTCTTATAAAAAAGTGTAAGAGAAGGGTTAGTGGTTCAAATAAATCCTAATGATCTGAGCAGATAGATTCTTAAGCCTCATCTTCTCATATATTTTTGATATTGATATCCACATGGATATCTACAGAACAAGGAGAGAAATGATACTTTACTAAGTAGTTATATTTGTATCACAGATTGACTACCGTCAACCTCACTGGGATTTGCACCCTCCTATAATAAATAAAACTAATTCAGACTCTCAAACTCAAATGCCTACAGCAGCCATGCAGGTAATGCACATGAGTGAAGTAAAATAGATGTAAGAAAACATGTCTTGGCATGCATAGATGCTTTAGGTCTATCTCTGTTTCTATCTTCTCTACATTTAGTAGAGATGTTCATACAAGATATTTTACTTATTCAATTAAGAAAAACATTACTGTGCCCTGGCTGGCGTAGCTCAGTGGATTGAGCGCGGGCCTGTGAACCAGACAATCGCGGTTCGATTCCCAGTCAGGGCACATGCCTGGGTTGCAAACCGGTTCCTTGCAGGCTAACTACCAGCAGGGGATGCACAAAAGGCAACCATACATTGATGTTTCTCTCCCTCTCTCCTTCCCCTCTAAAAATAAATAAATAAAATCTTTTTAAAAAAAAAGAAAAACATTACTGTGAGTGTAATGACAAATGGCAACAGAGGTTAAGTACAACAGGGAGTAGTGGGGTCTGTGGAAAACTGGAGAGCACACATCCCATCTGGAAGGATTCCCCACTACTTTGGCTCAGCACACTGATGCTATGTGGCAATGAAGGAAACTTAGTGTTTTCAAATCTCTCTCTTTCACAAGGCAGCAATTCTAGGTTTTTAAGAAAAATTTCCCAAATTTTAGATATTGGTAACAAACTTGAAAAAGGTAAAAACTATTTTATAAGTCAAATGTAACATGTTTTAAGCTAGAAATAACCAACTAGCCACCAATTGGCAGCTGTTAGACTCAATGAGTCCTTGAATGAAAGGCTACCGGGCAGAGTTTTACTTGGAGTGAGGAGAAGAGGGACATTGTTCCAATTTCCTTCTGCAATGATAAAAGTCAAGAAACTATAGAGTGTTGTAAAAGCCACTAAGAAGGTACTCAACTACTTTGGGAGCAATCCTGGCTCCCAATTAACTTCTTTCTACTCATCAGAGTCACTGATTCCTCGTCACCCCCATGCACTGACACCCCCGCTCTTACAGACATACATATTCACTTTGCATGGTTGTCTAAGAATGACCTTCGTTGATACCCATTCTGTATTTCTATGATTTATCTCCCTTCTTGTGCGTTTTGCTATTAGAGTATGAAAATATCTCCATAACTATATTATCATTTCATCAAACTCTGATTTATCTTTAATTCAATGTCATCTAGGCACTGACATGGAAAAACTCTGACTAACATGACCTTCATAAACATTTCTCAGGTGCCTCTTTAGAAGTAGTTGTAGTTGATTGCTGATTTGCAAGCACTTGTCTAGATCTCATTGAGAACAGTGTGTGCGTTAGGATTGCACAATTCAGTGATCTGGTGGGCAAATCCACCTAAATTATTGCTCACCATTGTGTGAATAAAAAGGCTCCTCAAACAAGGGATCAGCCTAAAGAACTGGGTATGCCACAAAACATCCTTCAATGCTTTAAGGCATTTCAGAGCAGCTGTGTGGCTCTTGCTCCTAGGAGGGGCACTTCACAGCCTTACAGTACTGAGTGCTTTAAGGAAACAGGATAACTCTGAAGTTAGGCCAGAGCACAGGGGAGGGCATCCTTCAAAGGCAGCCTTCCTCCAAGCTTAGCTCCCTCTTGGCCCAGCCCACTCATAACCCATGAACCAGTCTGCTGCCTCTGTCTGTCCTCCCTCTACCTCTGCCCTGTCCGTTTGGGGCTATTATGATTCTGATGTTGACCTGCTGGCTGGACGCACGCCCTCTGACTTTCTCAGATGGTCAGCATCCTGTTTGCTGCACATGCTTTCCTCAGGTCCTGCTGTCAGTGTTTCCAACTCAAGTGCATTACCATTGAACCCTTGACTCCTTGCTAAGAGGATGCTGTCCTTGACAGCATGGAGCCAACTTCCCACCTCTTCCAAAAGTATCTACCTCATGGAAGGATCCACAAGCTCCTTCCTCTGACAACAACCCTTCTTGCCAGAGGCTGTGACTTAGAAACTCTGCCTTACATAAACCTGAACATTGCCCATCGTTTGCACTGAATTACGTTGGCTGACTACTTGTGCCCAGGGCATACCAGAGTCACAGCATTGGAATTATTATTTTTTGTCGTTCCCTCTAGTTTAAAAAAGTTTTAATGGTTTCATAATGAACAGAAAGCATGACGTAATTAACCTGAAAATAAAAAGGCAAACGCTTATTAAGGCGTGTTGGTCACTATGTGTTAGAGGACAGGAATTCCTGGTGATGCAATCCGCCTCATCCAGAAACTGAGCACAGAAAACCTTTTCATATGTGCTAAGTCTGCAGCTGCAATAAAGTTTCTGTGCAAACACTCAGCTCTGACTGCAGATCCTGGCTTCTCTACTAAGGTTCTACTACTTCCCTGGGGGTGCACTGACGCTACCTGACAGAGCCTAACACCCAAATTCTATATCCAGGCCCTCAAATTGATAACACGAAAGCCACTAAAATGGTTTATGAGGCAGGATTCCTACCATGTCTTGGTGGTCCTGAGGTCAACAAAAATGATCATTGAGAAAGAGTCATCAAAGTCAGAGATTAATTATGTTAAATCACAGCAGTAGAGGAGCTTTTTCTAATGGGTGATGAGTTTTTATGCATCGTATGCCATGTGAGTTTGACATATGGCATAATTGGTCTGATAAAAACAGAGTGTACAGTGAGGAGCCCATAGGAAGATGAATTACAATTTGATTACATCTAAGTAGATAATTCATTCTCTTAAGCAACTCAACTCTCATGCCTGCTAAATCAGCAGGCTAGAATTACTCTTACCTATAGCCCTAACATAGCTCAGTTAGCTCAGAAGAAAATAAAAATTAGCCTGTGACAGGTAACTGGTACAGATGTCTACAAAACATCACGTCAATGAAACAACACTACTCCTTTTAGGAGTATATTTTAGGTCAGGAATAATGTTTTAAAAGTTTTTATGGGCACCTGTGAGGGTCCAGGCAGGAAAACTGGAGTTACATTAGGTGTTTCAAACAGAAGAGATTTAATAGAGGGCCTTGATGAGGAGGAAGCAGAAAGCTCTACTTGGGACAATGAAGAGATCCAGAGATAAGTAATAGCAAGAGGCAGTGACCACCCCTAAGGTTAACAGAAGGAAATATCGTCACTGGGACCAGAATCTGGGTGCATCTGTTGGAAGCTACAACAATGGGTGAGTCTTTCAGTGAAAGTTGAATATTATAGAGAAGATGATGCAGTCCAAAGCAGAAAGGCAGAGGAATCCTGGCTTCTCCCATCTTCATTCTCATCTCCCAGCAGAGCCTCCCTTTGGCCCAATCTACCAGGAAGTCAGGGTACAAGAGAGCCTGGGAAATGGAGCTTCCAGAGCAGAATGTGGGGAGTATTGCAGATGGCCTTATGAGGAGTGCTTTTGGCATCTCTGAAGATATGTATATTTGTATATTTGCATTAGCTAATTGACCTATATCTTAAGTGGACTTTAATGAGCAACTTTTAGCTCCTTTTTCACTCATTTTCATTTAAAAAATGAATGAAGAAAAACCACAGATGACCAGACTGTGGTGCATCTGCCAGTAATTTACTCTGCAAGATATCTAGTGAGGTCTCTCTGTACCCATATATCTTCATTTCTCCATAAATGTTCTTTGCTGTCTCTCCTGCTCTTTTTTTAATTTTAGCTTTGGGATTATCCAGTAAACAGGAATGATGATTTCATTCATTTTTATAACCTAATCCTTCACAGGGTGAGGCAAGCTGCAGAGTCGGGGAGGACATGCTGGTAACTATTTTAGACTTGTAAATTTTATAAGTTCAAATATCTAACCTAATGCTAGGAGGGAAATGCCTGGTTCACTGATGTAAACACAGCAAACACCAGCCTAGCATGCAGGAAGGGAAACACAAGCAGAAAAGCTTTTTTCAGAAGCACCCCTGCTTTTTAGACACCAGCATTTTCTGTGGTTTGAATTATTCAAGTTCATCAGCACTTTAAACAACCTTTTCACTTACTGTCATAGGATTTGTCCTCTGAAATTCAAGATGCAGAATAATTTACTTTTGAACTGCACTGAGTGCAATCTGCTTCTAAACCTGTAAGACACAGCGAAAAACTCATCCGTGATTTATCGAAGTAATGCTTCAATTTTTGTCTATTTTTTTTTGCTAGCACTATTTTAAACTATTAACATTCTTTTACTCTAACAACTGTATAAGGTGCAGGTCAGAAGACAGGTGGTGGGCACCATTCTATTATTTCTCCCCATTTTATAAATGAAAAAACTGAAGCACAGAGAGATTAAGTAGCTGTTCTGATGTTAAGAAGCTCACGATTGGTAAAGGCAGGATTTGAACCCAAGCACTCTGGTTCTAGCATCTGTATTCTTAACTAGTAATCTCTGCCATCCTCTTCAGTGCAGCAGAGCCAGGATAGGCAGAGTTATTGTGGGGCCATTCAGGGCTCTGGGAGTGCGCGTTTCAGTGAATAATGTGGAAGCTACTTGGCCTTTTATGATTTGGCCTCAGAAGTCACTTAGTGTAACTTCCTCTGTAATCTCTGGTTGGAAGCAGTGACAAGCCCACTTGATCCAGGAATGTGGGAGGAGTATAAAAAGTGTCAAAGTAAGTATTTGCAGTCACACTTTGCAGCCATCACAGTGAACAAAGTACCAGCAGCAGTAACCACAATATATGATACCCAGAATGGTGGGTTGGTTTTTATTTGCTGAAATGCCCTTATGGTTTCCTATATTTGGTCCTCATTTATCTACAGCGGGAAATGGAAGGAAATAGAGTCTTTCCTTAAGGCAGTTTTCTGTTCCAACTGGTATTCTTCTAACGCCTCCCTGAGCTCTGACAACCTTCTAAATGGCTTCGGACAGGACTTCCACTGACTCAAGTTTCATTGATGTAGTTGTACCCAAATAGAAAATGTTCTGTTGACTATATTCAAAACACATTGCTAAGCCAATTTTCTTTAAATTCTCCTGAATTTCCTCCCTTGGGAGGATTATACAACTGCCAAGTTTGAATTTTAAACTTTCAGATACTTTTGAGTAATACTCAGTGGAGAGAAGCAAAAGTATTTTGGTAAGGTGATGTTGGTGTGCGTGTGGGTGTATGTGGTTGTGTTGAGTGTGTGTGTTGTCCTCAGAGAAAAATGCGGGTTTTCTATTTTAACTCAGCTGTAAAATGCTGAACTAACTTAGCTCAAATCTTTTCAAAACACGTTCAATTTATGGGACCAGTGACTATCAAAAACTTTTAGCTGAAAAACATTGCAAAAACCACTCAACTCACCAGAATTCTGTTTTTGATTTAATTCTGTGTTTGTGACCAATATTGCTTTTAATAAAGTAGTTCTGATGAATGTCACAATTAGGGTATTTGGGATATTTTTAATGATGTGTCCCGAGGGAACAATTTGATGGGTATACAGAGAAAATTTTCAAAAAAGTAACCCTTCCTTCTGTGCTATTTTCTAAGACAGGAACTCCACAGCAAATATTGCAATGATCAGGCTCGTTCATCTGTCCTGCCTTCATGGCCAAGGTTAATGCTAATTACATGGCTCGCTGCCAAATTTGTTATTTCCTCTCTCACCAAGATATAAGAAGAAAAACGACAGCCCCACTGCCACATAACAGTTCACTGTTACATTTTCTGTAACAACCTCAAACTGTGTGGACAAAAGTGTTAAAGGGGTATCAGTGAAATTATTTTTATTGATTAAGGTTGAGACAATATGAAATTAAACCATCCAATCAATCCAATAAGAACTTGAATAAACCCTATCACCAAGAGTATTGTGTGCGGAATATCTTGATGAATGGGTAGAGCTGACAAAGTTGATTTATTTAGAAAGTATCTCAGCCTTCTTCGGATGACAAGTTTTTTAAAAGTCCACATGTGCAATACAGAAAGCTTAATGTGACTTGGACTGTGGTTTAGGCGGTATAAGGTAAGGGTTAAAACCACCACTTCTGGGACTGATTGGACCTCCAAGATTTGAGTCCTATTTTTACTACTTGAAGCTGGGTGGCTTTGGACAAATTCTTCCACATTTACACTTTTGATTTTCCTTCTATAAAGTGCAACTAATTATTTTACAATATTGTTGTGAGAATCAAATTAGTTTATGCTCAGTGGTTAGAAGAGTGACTGGCACATTATCTGCTTCTAATATTCTTACCAATTCATCAATACAATTTCTCTAGTTACTGCAACTGAGCAAGTAAGATAAGTCCTAGCTCCGACATGACTATCCAGTCGGTGGCCTTGGGGAAGTCATTTATTTTCAATGAACCTTGTGAGATTATAAGGCTATTTTTGCATGGTGGCATCTGCTTTTAAACCAAGCTAACTAACGCCAATGAAATGGCATCTAGTAAATAAGCAGTTGATATGTATCACCCAAAGTGAAATGGCAGAGTGAAAGAGAACAATAAGGTTTTTTTTAAAGATTTTTAAAAAGATGTTACTTATTTATCTTTAGAGGGGAAGGGAAGGAGCGAGGGAGAGAAATATCAGTGTATGGTTGCCTCTCATGGGTCCCCTGCTGGGAACTGGCCTGCAACCCAGGCATGTGCCCTGACTGGGAATAGAACTGCGATCCTTTGGTTCCCAAGCCCATGCTCAATCCACTGAGCTATGCCAGTCAGGAGAACAATAAGTTTTTTTAAAATGGAGAAGAATGATGGGGAAAAAAAAAAGGGAAAGAAATACACCGCTGGGGACCAAATGAAGGAGAGGACACCCTACCTGACTCAACACCTTTGAAACGTGACAGAGAGAAACTAGAGACACTGGCATCCCTGCTCCCCACTCTGCCTCCCGAATGCAACCTTCATTTCTGCTCTACCTCAAATAGATGGAGAAAAGACTGTAATTGGACACCCATATACCCCCAATCTGAAGACTTGTGCGTTCAGAAGGTATAAAGGAGGCCGGGGGAAAATGTGAAGGATGTATCCCCAATGACTTGTCTTGTAAAGAAGTCATGGGGATACAATGAAAAGCATGGGACTACAGTTACTAGCACTGTGTGACATATTTGAAAGTTTCTAAGAGAGTCAATGTCTAAGGTTCTTATCACAAGAGAAACAACTTTTATAACTATCTGTGGTGACATATGTTAACTAGAATTATTGTGGTGATCATTTTGCAAATATACAAATATCAAATCATAGCATATGTAAAACTAACTAATGTCATAATGTCATCTGCAAAAATTCAAGAACTATAACTTTTTATGATTAAATTATTTAACATTTATAAAGCCCTTAGGATAACACCTGACATATAGAAAACAGTTTGTAAATGTTAGTTAATTCACAAAGAATAAAGTGAATGCTATGAAACCCGTAAACTCTTCTTAATAAAACCTACCTTAGGAGAAGCCCTGATAAAACTACAGGTGGATGCACTGAATCCATTTACACATAAAATTAAAATTAAATTCATGTGGGAAATATGGTTTCAGAAAGTTTATATTCTAATTATTGGACATTTATAAATAATAACAAAGCAATAAGAAATCAGGAGGTGAAGAGCTGAGCTGAGAAAATATGTCAATGTGCTGATTTCTCTGTTTTTATATGGAGAATCAATAGATTATATCTAAAGTTGATGAATCAAGATCTAGAACTTTCTATTATTCATATGTCCAGCTAGTATTTTTGAGGCCTACTTTATATCACACACTGTTCTAAATGGTATAGATTTAACTACAAACAAGGTACACAAGATTCTTGTTCCTTCACACTTTATATTCTAGCAGGAGGAGACTAACCCATGCAATTACATAAGAAAAAATATAAATCAATGAAGAGTCTCAAATACAAATGGAAAAGTACATTTCAAACTAGTAAAAATGGATGGATAATTTAATACATGTGATGAGAAACTGTCAAACTAAAATAAATTCCAGATGAGTCAGAGATTTAAAGATAAATAATGAAATTCATTAAGATATTATAGGAAAGCATTGGTGAGTATATAATCTTGAGTATAAAAAGTCCTTTTGAAGTAAGACAATAGCATGGAAATTAAAAATTAAAGATTAATATGCTTAATGTAAAAAATTATAAATATTTTATACAGAAAAAATATATCATAAAGTCACAAACCAATCAAAGATAGAGAAATATTTATAACACATTTCTGAAAAAGGACTAATTTCTTTTATATCTGAGAGGCTATAAAAATTTAAGTGTGATTATAGTATTATAATGTTTGTGCTTGCTTGCTTTTTAAGTCAGTAAGGAAAAGACAAGCAATCTAGAAAGATTGGTAAAGAAATATAATAGCCAGTAAGTATAAGGTAAAATTTTTCTATCTCATGCAAAATAAAAATACAAATTAAAATGAGATAGTCTTTTTACCTTACCATTTTACCAACCTTTGATGACACACAAGGTTAATGAGGATTCTGTTGGTGGTAGAACAAATTAGTATGTACTTTTCTGGTGAACAGTTCAGCTATACTCTTTCCAGATTTTTTTTTAAATACACGTATTTTGACTCAGAAAAATCTATTGTTAGAAATGTGCCCTCCAGACATGCTTTTAAACCTTTAAATAAATTTATTATTAAAATATCCTTATAAGAGCAAAAACATTACCGTGGAAATATCTAAATGTCCATCAGGAGGGGCAAGTTAAAGAAATCATGGCAATAATATCACCCTTTAAAACAACACAGCAGATCTGTGTGGGAAGATCTCCAAAGTGTATCTATCTAACATTTCTTTAAAGAACTAGGATGTGGATATCAGTGTGTGTGATATCAGTTCTTCATGCAAAACATTTGAACACAGATACACACACATATATGTACACATACTAGCATACATGTAATGTTTTAATTTTTATGAGGTTTCATATGCATCTAATAACCCCCATTACCTTTAGAAAAAGTCATTTCCAGTAAAAAAAAAGGAAAACCACTATTTTTATTTTATATATTTTGGTACTTTCAATTTTTTTAGCATATTCATGGCTTATTTTAATTAACAGAGGTTATCTGGGTACCAGAATCATGAATCATAATTTTCTTTCTTTACTTTTCTCTAGTAAAAACACTTTAAAGTACTATTTAAAAGAAAATGTGATGTCATCATTCCACTTTTAATAGTTTTTTACCTTCCTTATGTTAAACTGAAACTGAAATTTCTAAGTCTTCAGATATTTTGTAAACCAGGAGCAGTGCTTTTGGTTTAAGTGAGCAATTTTGGGTGGCTCAGCAAGGCTAGCATCTGTCATTTGCATCCTTTCTCTCCTGAGGGCAGTGGGTCCAATGGCCTTCTCCCCAAGTTTTCCTTCCAAAATGAGATCTTTAAATTCTATTAAAAATAGATATCTTTGAATACTTTCCTATGAAGTGGGCTTGGCGGAGAAACCATAGAGCTCAAAAACAATAGGGAACACAAGAGGAAAAGTAACTTAGAATATAATTCTGAAAGTGTTTAATTTTAAGATCAGTCCGACTCACTCAAGTTATTTCAAAAAGAAATAAAGGGCAGCTGGAGAAGAGCTGTTACCATTCAGTTTGTTTGGTGGCTTCATTGACGGTACGAGTCAAATTAACCAAATGGAGAAAGCTCCAACTAATTAATATTAAATTTAATTACTGATATAGGACATGAAACAAGAGCCGACTGATCTGAAAGTTGCTTCCTAACAAAGAGTGGTTCTTTGGATTTTGCTGAAAATGAGAGAGGACAAGTAGGAATGTAATTCAGACATCTCTTAGTGGTTCCATGGTGGAAATCACTTAAAATGTTTAGCAAATGCATTTAGGCTGAATATAGTCAACTAGTTCTGGTTCTGTCTGGTTATATTTTGAGCACTTTGGGAAACTGTAGTAATCTCTAGTTAAGGGGATTAAATGGTAATGAAAAAGTACAATAAAGATTAAATTTAAAAAATAATGCAAAGTTAAACTTACTCTGACTTCAAGTAGCAAGAATGCCTAAATAACCAGAAGTCATTACTCCTTACACTACTGTTATGACAAATGAACAAATAACAAGTGGGACTAATTGTTTTCCTCCCTCCATTCCCCCCTCTCTTTCTCTCACCCCTTCCTTCTTCCTATTTTCCTTCCTTCCCTTTTTTTTGCAACAACCACTACCTAGTGTCTCAAATAGTCAAAACAAACATAATGTCTCTCTCTCTCTGTACATACATTTTGATTAACGGCTGGTACCAGACAAAGTTTTCACTATAGAAACCTTACCAAACTTAAAATAATCAAAAGTAGATAAATTGTGTTTAGTGACATTTTCTTAAAATGTTATGTAATGTATAAATAAGTTAAGTGTAAAATTGCTTTTTGATTTTGCTTTTGAAATATTACATATGATAGTTATATTCATCAACATATTAAAATAACTAACTCCCCTAAGTCCCCATCTCTTCTGTACATATAGTAGTTTACTTGTCGAATAAGATGCTAAAATAGTAATGGGCTGAGTCAGTACCAAGTTAGCAAAAATTAATTGTTATAAATGCAGGAAGTCTGATGTTAACACTAATTTTTAAGGCATTCAATGTAATAGCTATTTTCCCTAATTGTCTTAGAAATTTTTCTACTCTGGGATTAGACCAAATATCACCCATCTGTTAGCTACTTTATGCATGCAAATTGGTCTTTTACTAATTGCTCAAACACAAAATAGCACCCTAATAGCTTAAAACGATTAGTTTTCCACTGTACGTGGACTTCACTTACTCCTGGATATATGTGTATTGACATGAATACCTTGGGGGAATAATCTTAAGGACATAATCATTGAGAATTGGGAATTGAAATTTTGGACTCTGGAAGCCATGTGAATCTTTTCAAGAATTTTCTCAACCTCTACATACTTGTAAATTGAGCATGCTTCTTTTTCTTCACTTCCTATACTGTTAATGTCATTCCAACCCCCTTTTCATGCCCTGTGGGCTAAATGCCAGCTGATCTTATCTTTTCAGTCTTCTATAGCCTTCTCCTTCACCTCATGCTTTTGCTGAGTTCAAGGACTTCCCATCTCTTGCTTAAATAATTACAACATCCTTTTAATTTGTCCTTCTGCCTCCAGTCTGGCACGACTCCAAGCCATCACATTCACTTCTACTTAAGGGATTTTTCTCCAAGTAGATCCTATGGGGAAAAGTCCAAATTCCTTTGCCCAGCAAAATGCTGGCATCCCTCTCCCCTCATCTGTCCAGTCAAACTAAATTGCAGACTGTTTCTTTAATGCATCTTGATGTTTCACGCTTTTCTGCCTTTACCCCTGCTGCTCCTGCCTGCAGTTCCCTTCCCCCTTGCCTATCTGCCCAACACCTGCTCAGTTTTCATGATTTCAATGCAAGTATTCTGTCCCCCACCCCAGGAAACCTCCTCTGACCTACAAGGGAAGGTGGTCACTCTGTTTTTGGTTCAGTTTCTGTACCTGTGTAAACTTCTATTCGATCAATTTGTGTAAATCACCCTATTCATCTCTGTAGCCCCAGAACCTTAGCAGAGCCTGGAAAAGTGAGAGTCATGGAATGAATAAATGAACAAAGTGCAGGAAATAGGTTTCCAAAGCCAACAATTTTATTTCAGTCTTGGCAGAGTACAACTTAAATGTGAGGCACTTCAGATAGGTGCTATCTCAAGTCAGTAGAATGCTCAGTGTTTATTTTGAGTTCCCCCAGAAGCTGACTCTAAGGGATTCAAGTACAATTGGTTACAGGGAGGTGGAGAAAACACAATTAGGGGAGTGGAGAAGTGAGGCAGGGAAGGGAAGGCAGCCAATAAAGTAAGCACTATCAAGCCAGTTATCATGGTGGACGACAGGAACTGTGGGGGTCAGTTTACATCATAATACCTCAGAGTTATCCCACCTCAGAGCTACCCCACCCGGAGGCGTGAGGGAGGTGATTAGTCGAATGCTGTTCCTGGGAGGTATCAATTCTCTAGCTCATCTGGCCAGCCGCACATGTGGGCAGAGCAAACTTCACCACATGGGGAAGGCCAGTCAGGTGTGTCCTGGAGTGGTCTGGGCTGAGCTCCTGCAGTGGGCACTGACCTGTGGGCTACATCTGGCCTTCAGCGCCCTTGAGTGGTCCTAGTAGAGTAAATACCAAGAGGATGGAATAATTTTCTCAAAATCTCTCGAGTCACACACACCTTGCATTATTTGCTCAACCAGTCAGTTCTGCATTATTTCTGGCAGAAAGCAAAACCCTTGTCTCCCATCGAGACAACTTGTGAAATATTCCCAGTGTGAGAACATCCATATCAGAATCTTTGTGGGCAACATGATTCTCTTGAATTGCTGCTGTTCAATCTGAGTATTTTTACCACAATTCTAACTTTGCTGTCCTTAAACCCCCTTTGTCTTTGCAAAATCCTCTTACTAAATTATTAGGTAACCAAGATGAAAGAATTTGCCATTGGTCCCACGTGAGCCCCCTAGAGAGATGGACGTGAGTAACAGTCTAGGGTATAACTATGCTGGACTTACTGAGCTTTGTGTGGTCCAGCAAATTGTCAAAGGTGCAGAGACATGCAACTACAGTTATAAGAAGTAGATGAAGAACCCCTGAGTATTCATTAGAACTCAGAAACGCTCCGTATTTCAGTGTCATTGGTCATATTCTGCTTGCTTGTTTCTTTTGTTGTTTAGATTCCTGTTAAAGGTGAGATTATACGGTATTTGTCTTTCACCGCCTGGCTTGTTTCGCTCAACATAATGTTCTCCAGTTCCACCCATGATGTTGCAAAAGGTAGGAGCTCTTTCTTCCTTTCTGCAGCATAGAATTCCATTGTGTAAATGTACCATAGCTTTTTGATCCAGTCATTCACTGATGGGTATTTAGGTTGCCTCCAACTCTTGGCTATTGTGAATTGTGCTGCTATGAACATCAGGGTGCATAGGTTCTTTTGGATTGGTGTTTCAGGGTTCTTAGGATATACTCCTAATAGTGGAATTGCTGGGTCAAACGGCATGTTCATTTTTAGTTTTCTTAGAAAGTTCCATACTGTTTTCCAGAGAGTAGAGGGGAGAGAATCATAGGGGAAAAGGGGAGGGACTCACATGAATAAGTATAAAGGACACATGGACAATAATTAAGGTGGGGGGCGGAAATGGGAGGGAGGTGGGGAGCACTGGGTGGGGGCAGGGCAGGGAATATAAAACAGAAAACTGTACTTGAATAAGAATTAATTAAATAAATAAATAAATATAAAAAATTTAAAATTGAATTAAAAATGAAAATGAAAATTTTTTCATGAAATTTTGGGCCCAAAACACAGGTGCACATTATACATGGGAGTGCATTATACACAGCAAAATATGGTCATTCAAACTGAAATGTGAAAGCCCAGGATAATAAAAGAATGTCCAGTATCTCCTTAACAAGTTTTTTTTTTTTTTCAATTTTTTTATTTAATTATTTTTCAAGTACAGATTTCTGGCTATTACTCCCATCCCATCCCACCCCCCATCCTCCCCCCTCCCTCCCATTTCCACCCTTCTCAGTTGTTGTTCCTTAACAAGTTTTTATATTGATTAAATGTTGAAATGACACTTTGGAAATATTGGGTTAAATAAAATGCATTGTTAAATTATAAAAAAAAAAGAACTCAGAAACATACTATTCTCCTGGGAGATTTCTTTTTGTTAAAAAAAAAATGACCATACAGAAATTTTCCAACCAAGCCATCATGCAAACCCTGGGTTGATTTTGCTAAAGGCCTCCAGATAGCTTCAAATATTTCATGAACTATTTGGAGATACTTTTCAAATACTGATATTTCCTTCTCCTATGTTCTTCCATTTATTCAGTCAAATACCTCACCTCACCCCTTCAGTTCCATGGAATCTCCTTCCCACTTCACTGTCCATTCTTCTTCTATACCTGTGATCTTGAAATAGCACCAAGGAGCTGCTTTTACCCCCTAGTCTGTCTGTTGTTCTCCCAGCCTCACCAGCACTGAAGGCCATGGACCATCCCCTCTTCTTGGATGAGAAGATAAGTCATGAATTCTAGGACAAGTTACTACTGTCTGTTTTCACTTCTTTAAGACTTTCTGCAACATCTTCTCCACCTTCCTTGGCAATCTTTTCCTCTCCAAATGATTAAGCCTTACCTCAGAAATCTGCAACCCAATCCTCTAATTAAACACTAGCTGAACTCCCAGCAAGTGTTTAATTACCTACTCTATACTTCTATGAGGATACTAAATCAGATGTTCACAGGTACTTCCGAAAAGAACCACTCCTGCTTCTCCCATCAGTTCCTGTTCACACTCCTCACTCTTGACAGCACTAGTTGTTGCTTGCCCAAGACCCAAGCTCCAAAACCTACATGTACTCTATCCATCTCCATGCCACACTACCAATCTGATCTTCTTTGTAGCTTTCGTATTGGCTTATTTTTCACGGACTCGAGTTCCCCATTACCACCTATTTCAAATAATTACAAAAGCTACTATCTGGTCCCTTTACCTCCAGTCTCTCTATACTTCCTTTTCCCCACGACTGCACTCTNCCTGCAGTGGGCACTGACCTGTGGGCTACATCTGGCCTTCAGCGCCCTTGAGTGGTCCTAGTAGAGTAAATACCAAGAGGATGGAATAATTTTCTCAAAATCTCTCGAGTCACACACACCTTGCATTATTTGCTCAACCAGTCAGTTCTGCATTATTTCTGGCAGAAAGCAAAACCCTTGTCTCCCATCGAGACAACTTGTGAAATATTCCCAGTATGAGAACATCCATATCAGAATCTTTGTGGGCAACATGATTCTCTTGAATTGCTGCTGTTCAATCTGAGTATTTTTTACCACAATTCTAACTTTGGTTAGAAAGCTACTATCTGGTCCCTTTACCTCCAGTCTCTCTATACTTCCTTTTCCCCACGACTGCACTCTATCACGCATGAGATTTGTTTTCCTAACACGCATCTCCAAACATGCCATTTCTCTGGTTAAATTATTTCACAGAGACTCATATATACAGAATAGAGCCCGAACTTCTTAGACTACCAGCCGAGAATCTCGAGGTCCTGAAGTTTGCTTACCTTTCAACACTTACTGTGTTGGATGTTCTCTCTTCGCACCACAGAGCCGCTCTCTACCTTGCTCTGTGCCTGAGCGGTTGATCTCTTTGGCTACACAGACTGAGATTTCCAGCTTCTCCATAATCCCCGCCCCTTGAGTATGATCTGGATCTAATTATACGACTCCTCTTATTAGGCCATATATGTTATATGGCAATAAGTGATAGGAATTTTGTAGATATAATGAAGGGTCCTAATCAATTGAATTTGAGTTAATCAAAAGGGAGATTATCCTGGGTGGGCCTAATATAATCAGATGAGTTTTTTAGAAGAGGGCCTAATGAAGAGATGTTCTCTGTCTGGGTGAAAGAAGCAATCATGAGCGAATTCTAAGCTGTAAGAAAATGAATTCTGCCAACAACCCCATGGCTTTGGAAGAGTACCTGGGGCCTTAAATGAGACGAGCACCTTGACTGCAGCCTTCTGAGACCCTGACTGCATCCCTGACCCACAGAAACTGGGAGATAGAGGGGCACCGAGCCACCAAGTTCGTGGTAATTTGTTACCCAGCGATAGATGACCAATAGACTTGTCCTGGTGAAATTAGGTCAGTGGAGATATTAACAGATACTCAGAGAGTAAAAGAGAAGAAAGGCTGAGCCGCTTGTTCTCTCTGCCAGCTCCTTGCCCAGCGAGCCGCAGTCAGAGGCCCTCCCACTTCTGCCAGTGGCTATTCTGCAGCTGCAGCTCTTTCTAGGCTGCACTCCTGCATCCTGTGTCCCCGGAGATGAGAGGGTTGAGCTGGCTAACGCGGGCCAGGGTGCTTCATGAGTCCTTGTCATTGTTCCTCGACTTTGCCCACACTTTTGTACAATGTCCTTCTGGTAAACTTTGTTAAATTCCTTGTTAAGGGATGCGCCATCTGCCCTGACCGGTGTGGGGCTCAGTTGGTTGGGTGTCATCGCACAAAGTAGAGGGTCACCAGTTGGATTCCAGGCTTACGCTGTGAGTACGGTCGGTCCCCTGTCTGGGTGCATGAGAGAAGCAACTGATTGGTGTTTCTCTCTCACATTGATTTTTATCTCCCCCTCTTTCTCCCTTTCTTCCCTTCTCTCTAAAAAAAAATAGTTAAAAAAAAAAACGTGCCGTCACTTTCCTGAAAGTGACCCTGCCTGAAAAATGGACTCACCTCTTGATTGCCTTATTACCTTGTCCTTATTCAAACCCACCTCTAAATACTAAACCACCATCTTTGATTTTCAAAACAATCCTATGTGTTCTCCCCCCCCGCCCTTTTTTAAAATCCTCGCCTGAGGATACCTTCAGTGATTTTTAGAGAGAAGAAGGGGTGGGGGAGAGAGAGAGACAGAGACAGAGACTCAGAGTGAGGCAGACATCAATGAGAGGGAGAGAGAGAGAGAGACTTTGATGTGAGAGAGAAGCATCCATCAGCTGCCTCCTGTACACGCCTTGACCCGAGAGTGAACTCACAACCTAGGTATGCGTCCTGACCAGGAATCGAACCCAAACCTTGCGGTGCACAGAGTGATACTCCAACCCATTGAGCCACCTGGCCAGGGTTCTACATTTTCTTCTCAGATGTCTTGGTGTTGGGTTGCTTCTACTCTCTGGAATCAAGAGACCATTAGCATGGTGTGGGTGGGCAGGTGGTCGAAGGGATTCCAAACAAACAAAAACACGAGTTCTAGAATATTTGCTGTGCTACTTGCTGTATGACCTTGGGAGACGGCTTAACTTCTTTAGGCACAGTTTCTTCATCTGTGAAATGTGGGTAGTAATAGCCATTGAGCAATGTTCTTGTGGGGATTACGTAAAACGGCGAGTGGAGAGCAGCTAGCCCATGAAGCCCAGTCACTAACGTGTTGGTGTTGACAATACACTGCTGCTACTGCTGAGGTTCACGAAGACGCCTGCTGATCCTGCAGAAATTCTGCTCACTGTGAAGGTTCCTCTCAAGTGTCCTCCACATTAAACCTGCAGCACTTTTTTTTTGCTTCTCTGAAAGTTCTTATTCTTACTTACCAGCAACCACGTACCATCCTTTCTGCTGAATTCTCATCTCTGCACTATAGGTAGAGAGGATGTATGTTTGGTCTCCTGGGACTGCAGTGAATAGCACTATGGGCAAAATAGCTGCTTAATAAATATGTGGAGTCAAGGACACACTGTGAGCGATACTGTCATTGACGTCACACTCATTGACGTAACACAAGATCAAATGTATTCATGTCATTGACAAATTAGACAACTATTTTGATATTCGGTAATAAACTAAGTTTTAGTGGATACCTACAACAACCTAATGGGAGGCCGTAATTATTTTTTAAATGCATGTGTTTATTTAACATTCATTTTTGGTGTCTCCCAAGTATAAAAGGAAACAAAATATTCATTCTTCTAAGAACCAATGTCCTTAATTTGCATGGACATAGTAATTAAAATTTTGCAAACTTTTTTCTGTTGACACATATCTTAGCACTTATTTTAAACAATGGCTCTGTGAGAAGATCAGCTATTAATCTCTACCTATTATTCATGAAGGAACTGAGACTATGGGAATTTGTTACTGCCCTGGACTGACCCAAGCGATGACCTTCTGGACCAAATACCCACTGTTTGGCAACACGATAAAAACTGTTAGAAGAAAAAAGCCACATGAAGTCCTAGCTCTCAAAATTAGGCCATAATATTTCAGGCAAAAAGCTGAAAATAAATGTAAAGATACATAAGGATATGTGGCAATCAGGATCTTGTATATGTAGGACATTGTTAAACTCTCCAAGTTCACACATGTTATGTATTTGACCATCATCACGCCATCTGCGGCAGGCAGAATGTATATTTGTTTATCCCAATCAACAGACAAGGCCAAGAGATGACCATTTTAAATTCAGCCATCCATAACTGAACTACAGAATTAGAATCTAAGTCACCCAGCTAAGTCTCGGGCTGTGATCAACATATTTGTAGAACGCTTACTTGTGTGCCCCCTAACAATATGAAAATATGATCTCGTCAAGTCATAACATTCATTCTCCCCTAATTTTTAAGAGGAAGTCAGTACTGGCTTAAAAACAATAACTCTAATAGTAGGCTTGGTTTTACAAATAAATGACTCCACCCCACCCATTCTTCCTACCATATTTACATATACATCAAATAGGTAAAAGCTGGACTGTAAATGCTGCTCTTTTGCTGTGCCTCCTGGTCCCTGTGAAAGCACCTTATCCGGGTGGAATTGGTGTTGGGCGTTGCACCAATAACAAAGCAAGATATATGTTAAAAAGCCAAGAGGTTTCAATGGGGAGTTGCCACAGGTTTCAGTGGAATGACAATTACTAGGTAGGTGGATTATTTAACGACTGCTATGGCCTTTACAATAGTGAGGATCATGATTTGAAGGTTAATTTGCATAATGGCTGGCCTAGCAAGAACAATGGCAAATGCTAATAGCTGCAGGATGCAATAAAACATTATCCAGGCTGAACTGCTAAGGGAAGAGTTGCCAAAGTGAGACTCTATAAGCCCTTTACTTCATCCCAGGTCATGTCCACACATAATGAAATGCAGGTTTCTGGTTGTGTCTTCAAAAACTGGCAAGCATTGGCTGAAAGGGAATAGCATCAACCCTCTTTACACAGAATCCTTACCTGGAAGGTTCCCTTTTTCTTTATTTTTTAATTATATAACTTGCTGCCCCCTCTGAGGTGGCTGAATTTGCAACTATCATCACCCCTCCTCCAGACAACTTCCCACCCCCACTCTTGCCACACCCCACATCTGGCAGATACACCACACTGGATGCAACAAGGAAGAAAAAAAATTGCCAGTGGGCTGAACAACTTTCCCTGAACCTTTGGAGAGGGCAGAGTTGACCATGTGTAGCAGCAGGTGATATTTTCAAGGCAAATAGACACGGTCCCCTCAAAGTAGTAATCTGGCATTCTGAGTTGCAGGTTGCAGGTAGCTATTAACAAAGAGAATAAAAAGAGAGAGAGGTCATCTCCATTCAGATTTATCATTTTTAACTATTTATTGACTAGAGATTGGATAGGCCCGGTCATCCTGTACTTTGTGTTACCAAATCAGTCTTTGGAGATTTACACATTTCACTGAATTCTTTTTCCCAAACGTTTGAACTCATTTCCACCACAAGAGGGCAGCCATCTCTAAAAAACGACCAGAGAGCCTGGACCTTAAGAGATAGAGCCAAAATTTAGGAAGTTGTGCTTAGGAAAGGCATTCACTGGGCAGTCCCTCAGAAATCACATAATCACACACAGAAGAGATCCTGGGATGGGCAAGACTGAAATAGAATAGGAAGTCCAGAAATGCCAGTTTCATAAACTGACGAGGTTCCCCTTTCACAAGTTACCAAGGCCTGAAGCTGCCAGACATACTTGATGTCATCACCAGAGCTTTTTTCCCCCCCATCTTTACTTAAAGAGCATCCAATAGCTATCAACTTTCTCCTCCTCTTTCAAAGCTACATACTCATTTAGGTCTCAGAAGTTTTGTTTTGCTTTTTAAATCTCATTGATGACAGAAACAGTTGTTACCTTCTCAATTAAACTTGATAGGGAAGGAAGTAGTTTCAGTAGCACAATAAACACTTTTTGACTTGAGTCTATGAGTAGAATATGTTTTATTCTCTACTTGTGTTCAGTGATTCAGAGTGACAGTCAACTGTTACAGCACTTTATTTTCAGGCTAAAAAAAAAACGTAGCATGTTCCTGAATATTTTGCTCGACCACAGCAACCCCCCCTCTTTATTTTCCTAGTAGGTAGGTTTCCTCTGAAATACCTTATTTGACCTTTATGCTTTCAGAAACAGCAAGTGCCTAATTCCCCTCCGTGAGCTGCTAATCCGATTAAGAGCAGAATCTCAAATTATTTTAGCTCTCAAACTGAAAAAATAGTAACATGGGTAATAGATTGTTATGAGCTCCCACTTCAGACTTCTGCCTTTCTGCTTTGCAGACTTGAAGGTTCTGTACACACTTGATTTTTGCCATCTGACCTTATCTAAGAAAGCTTTCTGCCTTTGACATCTGGGATCATTTGGGCAACTTGTTTGTGCTTTGCATGGAGGATCCTGGAATCTTGGGAGGGACAGAAAGCCTCGCAACTCATGGTGCAGCAGATTTGGGAAATATTTCAGCACAGGAAGACAAACCACGTGCCATAGACCTGCTACTGGGCCCCGTGGAAGGGGTTGGGACAAAAAGAAGGTTCCGAGGTCTCAATACATAATTGTCTGGTAGGCTTGGATCACACTGTGCATTATTTTACCTTCCCCTGATCTGCTAATCGCCTGCCTCTGAGCAGGGAGAGATAAATATCACAAGGCATGAAGTGATTGCTACCATAAAAAGAAATAAAATCCCTCTCATCCTCTCTTCTCACTGCCACAGGCACAGAGTCCAAGTTGCACGTGTCTGTCTAGCAGGATGACATCTCTTTCATATACACAGACATATTTACAGAAATGTTTCATTAGCATATATTTACATGTATAGATGTAGTTATATAGACATACACACGCATATTTGTGTACTACATATATTTATTTGAATAAACTGTGCATATTTATATGAATGTAAATGTATACATGCACTTAAATAAATGTAAGCGCATATATTTACATATGTAAATATCTATGTATTAATGTTTAAATACCACCCAGTTTTCAAACTCTAGTTTTCTTTGAAGTCTCCTTCCTCTAACTTGGCTGTTTTATTTTGTTCTTTTTTTTTAATAGTGAGCTACCGAAAAACTTCAAACTGAAAGTTGAATAACGGGCCGCGTAAGGAAATAAAGTCTTATACCCGTATTCTGCCGGGACTGCCTCCCCGCAGAGCTACCGAGGTTCCGGCGCCTGAGTAGATCTCCCCTCTGAGAACAGGGGCTCGAGGCGCGAGCGCCCCCGTCGGCCGCCCTGGGTCCCCGCCCTCCGCCCCACCCCGCCGCGGCTGCCCCGGCGCGCGGTCCACACCCCTGCGCGCAGCTCCCGCCCGCTCGGGGATCCCCGGCGAGCCGCGCCGCCGAGGGGGAGGTGTTCGGCCTCGGCCGGGAGGGAGACGGCAGGCGGCGTCCCCTTTAAAAGCCGCGAGCGCCGCGCCACGGCGCCGCCGCCGCCGCCGCCGCCGCCGGAGTCCTCGCTGTGCCGCGCCGCGCTGCGCCCGGCTCGCGCTGCGCCCGCCGCCCCGCTTCCCACACCCTACCGGGGACTGTCAGCAGCCGCCAGCCGCCACAGGCTCTGCCGCCGACCCGGACGACCTCGGGCGAGTGCCTCCCGGATTATTGGGGTCTCCGAGGAACCGGCGCCCCGCACACCCCGCTCGGGCTGGAGCGCCCGGCCGTGCGCTCCACTGCGCCTTGGCCTCGGCTGCCCGGGCCGCGCCAGAGCTCAGGACCCGCGCGCAGAGCGCTGAGGAGCCAAGGCTGAGTACCGGGATGGCGATCAACTCTTGCCGGAGCTCGGGGGCCAGGGACGCGCCGGCTGAAGTGTGATCGGACCCCAGGCTGGCCACAAAGGGTACGGCTGCTTGGACCCGTGGCTAGGAGAGCGAGAGGAGAGCGCGGCCACCCGCCTCGGCGGCCCGGGACTCGGCTCGACTCGCCGGAGAATGCGCCCGAAGACGACGGAGCGTCTCAGCCGCGGTGGTTGCTACTGGCAAGCGCTAATGGGGGTGCGCTGGAGTAAGGCAGAGTGATGCGGGGGGGCAACTCGCCTGGCACCGAGATCGCCGCTGCGCCCTTCCCCGGACCCGGCGTTGCCCAGGATGGCTGCCCCGAACCATGGGCCGCAGCGGAGCTAGCGCGGAGCGCCCAGCTCTCGCCTCCCGAGTCCCGGAGCCGGTCCCGCGCGGGGCCACGCGTCCCTCGGGCGCTGGTTCCTAAGGACAGCGACAGCACCAGCTTTTCCTTTCTCCCTTCCCTTCCCTGCCCCGCACTCCTCCCCCTGCTCGCAGTTGTTGTGTGTCAGCACTTGGCTGGAGACTTCTTGAACTTGCAGGGAGAATAACTTGTGCTCCCCACTTCGTGCCGGTGCCTTTGCCCAGTGGACCCAGCCGCACCGCCGCCGAATCCCGCCGGTCCTCCGCTCCGTCGCTGGGTCCTACCCGGAGCCGCCGTTCGCTGCGTGAGGCCAGCGACTGACCAGCCGGCAACCGAGGAGAGAGGGAGGAGGCAAAGGAAGGGAACTCGCTCCCTGCGCCAGGTCCTCCGGCCAGAGCTTTTTCCATGTGGAGGCTCTTTCAATGGACGTGTCCCCGAGTGCTTCTTAGACGGTCTGCGGTCTCCTAAAGGTAGAGGACGTGGGCCCGAGGCTGGGACTAGGGGTGGGGTGGGGAGTGGCACACTGATGGTCGCTGCGGCTGAGCCCCTCTAGGTCGGGCTTGGCCGGATGTAAACAGACCCCCCTCCAAGTCCACGTGCAGCCGAATCCCCGCTGGGATGCCCCCATCCTACCGCCCCCGGCGACCGTCAGCCTCGCCCTCCTGGCTCGATCTCTTCCGCCCCTCCTTCTTCCCCTCTCTACGGTATTTTATTAGGACTGTTAACACTTAGATGATTTTTAAAAAGTCAAAGAGATCCCCTCGAGAGGGTGAATTTCCCCTGTTAGCTGCCAACCTGTACTCCCTGCCATGGCCATCCCTCCTCCCTCCTTCAAGTTTCTCCAGGAGACTTGCTGTCTCTATTCAGAGCCATGTCCCATTTGGGACATTGCTAAAAGTTGGGGTTCTCCCTGTTTGCTTCCAGGAATTCGAAGGGCAGTACTAAAGTGCTCAATAGCTATATCTACGTGAATTAGTAGATATAGCTATTTACGTAATCCCAGGAAGATACCTGTGTATCTTGACTGCGTGGGGGAGGGAGGTGGGGTCTGAGTTGGAATGTCCTGCCCCCACATCGCTGAGGCTAAAGGCGTGGGCCATAAGTTGCAAGTGCCTTGGGAAGTTGTGGCCTTTAGTTAACTGGGCCTGGAAGTTATAGCCTATGTGTGTGTATCAGGAAGTTCTATATGGTGCCTCTAAGGAAGTCACATGCACCATTCGTGCGTGTTTATATGCAAGCCAGTGTTGAG
The DNA here is from genome assembly GCF_014824575.4 of Sturnira hondurensis. Classification (NCBI taxonomy): domain Eukaryota; kingdom Metazoa; phylum Chordata; class Mammalia; order Chiroptera; family Phyllostomidae; genus Sturnira; species Sturnira hondurensis. The sequence continues at coordinate 4,924,166 of NW_028080032.1, read as the reverse complement.
CGCTAGCAGTTTGGGTTTGTTTAGGGGACAGACAACGGGTGTCAGACCCAGTAATGGTTTCCCTGGGTTCCCCGCACTGGCTGTCAGCGCGAGTGTCACAGAAAAAAAAAAGGTGACAGTCACTGAAGCCGTGGGTGGGAGGAGGTGGGGGTTGCAAATCACGTCCCCCGAATTAAGGGTGGGATGAGGGGGGGAAGCCTTATGGCCCAGAAACTAGGGCACTTCCACTCTTCCAGATGTTCTAGCTTCAGCCACTTTTAAGTATTCCCCGCGAGTGTTGCAAGCCAGGCGGGCACCCTGGAGGAGGAGGCAGGCGGGAGGAGGCAGATGAAGCGGGAGCCGGGCGCGGGGGCGGAAGGGGGGAGGGTTGGGCGGGGACCTCGGTGACTCACATTGGCCCCGTCTGCAGGTCGACCATGGTGGCCGGGACCCGCTGTCTTCTTGCGTTGCTGCTTCACCAGGTCCTCCTGGGCGGCGCGGCCGGCCTCATTCCCGAGCTGGGCCGGAGGAAGTTCTCTGCGTCAACTGGCCGCTCCTCATCCCAGCCCTCAGAAGACGTCCTGAGCGAGTTCGAGTTGCGGCTGCTCAGCATGTTTGGCCTGAAGCAGAGACCCACCCCCAGCAGGGACGCAGTGGTGCCCCCCTACATGCTAGAACTGTACCGCCGTCACTCGGGCCAGCCTGGCGCGCCCGCCCCGGACCACCGGTTGGAGAGGGCAGCCAGCCTCGCCAACACTGTGCGCAGCTTCCACCACGAAGGTGAGGCACGGAGCAGGGGAATAGGGGCGGGGGCGCGGAGCCATCGGCCAAGCGCCCCACTGTGGGCAAACTGCAGGCAACTGCAGGCATCCCTAGAAGGGCAACTTGGCCTGGGCATGGAAGCGGTTTCCAGGCTTGTCTCTTGTAAGAACCTTTCCCGACCTGGCTGTAACGCACTGCCTTGTGTAGTGGGGGAGCCAGGGATTCCCCACTGGTAAATCCGCACCCTTTTCCTGGCTTGCAGCCAGAAGAGCGACTCCTCCTCCAGGAACTGGAGAGAAATCAAGTGATGGGAAAGATGAGGCCAGCGGCATGCCCCTCGTCAGCTAAACGTGCAAGAATTCCAGAGGGGAAGAAGAGAGGGAGGGGGGCGGATTGGGATCTCCTTCCCTCTGTTTGGAAGCCCTCACTCTATAAATCTGCCTCTCCTGCTTAAGCCGGGGCTTCAGGCTAGACAGAGCCAAGGGTAGAATTTTCAGAGATTGTATTGAAAAATCAAAGTCCAGGGCCGAAGTCTTTCTAATTTACAGTTGATCTGGGCCGGGTTTGGAAAATTTCGAATCCCTATCTAATCCCCGTGGGAGATCAGTTCCACAATCAATCTTATTGTTTCCACAATGACTTTCTTGTCTTGTGCTTAAATCTGAGGTGAACTCCTAGCGGAGATGAGGGAAGCCTCAGATAAAATCTTTTGCAGCAGCTGCCCGTTTTCCTTCATGTGCATTGCAATGTGGGTTTTTTTTTCTTTTATGATACTGGATGTGGTTTTTCTAAGGTAGGATATTTTGCTTGTTTCATCAGAAAGGCATTTAGTGGGTATGAAATGTCTTAAAGCAGCTCTTGAAATCTGTTGTACGTAGGTTCTTAAAGCAATTAGTCAAAAGTACACTCCACTTCAATCCCTTTTCTACACTTTTAAATGCCCCTTTGGCTGGATATGTAAGGCACCGGTTCCTTCGAGTTCCAAGCGAAGGGTCCAAAGTTGCAAGTCACAGGGCAAACCCCTTGTGGGATACTGGGGAGCTGGGAGTGAAGTTCCCTTTTTCCTGCCTTGCCCTGCTGAGGTGGTAAGTTTCGAGTGGGATCTACACACTCAGATGTAGAAATGCTTCATCATAACCTTGGGATGGTTAGAGAGCCCACTCATCCTTTTCAGCCAGGGCTGGTTAGAACGGTTTTTCCGAGTACAAAAGTAAAAAGGGCTGCTCTAGCCACCTCTCCTGGAAATGTAGCATGGAAACCATTCTTTACTGGTAAGGCCAAGAAGGCACTATGTGTCTCCGGTCGCAAAAAAGGAAGATCGCTTAAATCATTTGACGCCTGAAATACTCAGTTGCATGAGGATTCCATCGGAAATATGAAGTCTGCATATTTCTTCCTCTGGAAGTGGCTTGATCAGAACTGAATAAGCTGCAAATCATTTGAGAGTGTAATTTCAACTTAAATAGCATGCTTAGTTTCTATGCCAGAAACTGTATCTTTAAAGGTGGAACTGTGAAGTGTGAAATAGTACAGAAGTTACCAACTTGCTTAAAATCAACTTTCAGTAACCTCAGATGTTACTGCAATTATAGGATAGAGAAATGCTTTGTAATTTTTGCCCCAAATTTCAACAAATCCATTTTTTCTCTTGTTACAACTAGTGTATCAGCCTTAGGCCACATATTGCACTATTTGAAAACCATTTCATTTTTGTGGAACCCAGGACTTTGTTTTTATAAACATCTTTGTGGCATGCATGGCGATACGAATCTTTTAATAAAGCATGTGATAAAGGCTGCTAGCTTAAGAGAAGAATTTGGTTCATGTATTGTTAATGGGCACCTACCTGGTAAAGGACAAATGGACCTGATTATGAGAATTACTTGTTGGTTTTATTTGTGGGTGGGGTCTGGATGATTTGGTGAAATTAGGAGACAAGAGATGTGATGGAATTCTTTCAGCCAAGGTGTGAAGGTAATGGGACCACATGGAAGGGGATCCAGAGACAAAATCATCAGTTGTGGTTTCTCCTCTTAAACTTGGTCTTGTCCTGTGTGCAATGGCTTTTATTCAGGACAGCCCAAGTGCTGAAAAATTTCCTTTTTTCAAAGTCATTAAAAAGCGCTTCGGCCACATAGCTTTCAAACTACCACCAAGGACGGAATAATCACCCTCTAACTGGAGTGTTTTATGCTTTGCTGTAGTGAGAAACATACTGAAATGGGTTGATTCATTGGCTGAGCAAAAAGTCTTTACTCTTTTCTGTTAGACTGGACCACAGATTGCTCTCCAGACTTGGAAAGGCAGTCGTCTTTTTGCATGAAATAACGGAATTATTTGTCTCTATGGCAAAAGTTTTTACTCTTCCTACAAGTATAATTATTGTGAAAATATCCATACAACAGGAACATTCAAGAAGCAAGCATTGCCCTTTGAAGGAGAATTTGTATCACATTCTCAGTGCAACAAAAGGATTTAAACACTAGATACCCGCAAAGGCAATACTTTCGTGGTGCTTCCCTCGTGTCCCCAGGTTTACATTGTGGTTATGAAAGACCCCATTAAATAGGACAGACATTCTCTTTGGGAGCGCTTGAAGAGATTGGTGCTCAGTGGTAGCTCTTTGGGAGTGCACTAATGTTTTCTGTTCTACTTATTGTGTATGTGTGTGTGTGTGTGCGCGCGTGCGGTTCCTCTATAATCTCTCTTGCTCTCTTCTCATTAAGCTATTTTGTCTTTATTTTTCCATATCAACTTGCCCTCTGTGTGGGTCATTAAATAGTAAGAGGACAATGAGAGGTCACTCAATTATATTAGAGGTGCTGGACCCAAGGGTGGGCGGAGGCGAAATCAGGGTTGGTCATTACCATCTCCTCTATCATCTTTTGTTTAACTGGCTCATTTTAACCTTTTGTGTTTTATCTTTTTCTCATTGATATTTCAGTTCTATAACCATTACTTTATATTCTAGAAAGTTACTGTTTATTATTTTCAGCCACTCCCACTTTATTTCCGGACAGTAATTTCCGACCTTACTGATTTGTTAGAACATCCCCAGGTTTTTGTTGTTGGTATCTTAACGGAATTTTTTTTTTGTCCGGATAGGGTTGCAAATTCTCAAAACATAGTGATAACTCACTTTTTTTTTGCTGAAACTCGCTGTGCAATAGGACAAAAAGGCAGCCACGAGACATCAGTGTTCCAAACAAGATCTGTGTGTCCCAAAGGGCTCTGCCGCGTTACTCTTCGGCTTGCCGAGTTCTGTGTGCTCTCCCTGCCGTACTCAGGTAGTTAGTTGTCCCTACCCCTTCAGTTGGGGAAGAAGTCACCCTGTGGTTGTCATTGTATTATTAGTTTACTATCAATGGTTCTGACTTTTGCTTGAGTTTTTGATTCATCCCTGTGTTAGGTAGTGCCGTCTAGTGGCCAGAATCTTGGAAACTGCGGTAGACCGAAGTTCATAGCTCTGCTCTTCCTTTCCTAGCTCTGTGACCTTAGGAGAATAACACAACCTTTCCAAGCTCCCACTATTTCATTCACAAGTAGAGGTAATAAGTTTCTCTGTAATCAATTTGTTGTGAGATAATTCATTTAAAGCTCTCAGTCCCAGACTTGGCACCAAGAAGCCTTCAGCACACTAGCTTACCATTATTATTATGACTTCTTTCTTCTGTGTCTAATTCTCCCCTTATCTGGGGAAGAGGAGGCCAGAGTAGACCTGGGCTGATTGAGGGAATTCAGCCTTACCTTTTGGATTATTTTGATGCAGATGAATAATTGACAGAGCGTAGCTGGTTCTTCACTCTTGGAGGAGAGGCTGAATGCCATTGCCTAATTTTCTTTACTCCCCCACAGGTTTATCATCATAGCTCCATTTATTTGGTGAAGAACCTTTAAATACATGTGAAGAACAAGAACATGTATGTGATTAAGAACCAGGTTCAGGAACCCAGGTCCGAGATAGCCTGGAACCCTCGAATCCCATGTCAAGTTCAGATTATTCCACAAGGGTTATTTCCAGAGAATTCACAACTCTAGAACCTTCCAAAAAAGCATACTTTTACCTCCTTAGGAAAATGGTCTATATTTTCAGATTCCTGGAGCTTCCTGTGTTAATTTGCAGAAGTCTTTTTTTTCTTTAGTTTATTTCACACAAGTTTTCATTTTTCAACCCAAAGAAAACATTTACGTTCTTCCCTTGCAGATTAAAGGAGAGGTGTCAGATACCCTAACCTGGAGCATTTATTCTCCTGACTTTGGGGGTTTCTGAGAACTTCTCCTGGGCCTGACCTGAGTCTGCAGTCAGGGGAGTGGTCCAGGAGGCTATTGTATTGAGGAGGAGGAGGAGGAGGGTTCCTTCAAGGAACAGGTTGGCTGAGATGAAGCTGGAAAGTCAGAGAAAGTTCTTCGAAGCACTTGATATTATTTACCAGGGAAAAAATGTCCCCTTTGTTCAGGTAACTAAGTGGTTAATCCTTTTTTCCACTTATCCCCAGTGAGATTTTGAAGCCCCTGAAATTGACTGATGTTTTTATAGGTCGAATCTGGTCAAATGGTGGCAATTTTATCTGGTCGAATTTTATATTTATCTTTGGAGGGTTAGTATTTTATTTTCTGCCTGCTTCATACCCATGTTCTTTATTTCAATCACCTGTCTCTCGTGCTTGCCTTGGAGATTGTCCCTTCCTTGATATTCTTTGGCTGTGTGTGTATCCATGTGTCTGTGTGTTTATAATTTTTTCAGCTTAAGAATTTAGATTCAGGGATTCTGTTGCCATCGTGATTTCTCTGGGCACCTTCATGAACACAGCGGGTCAGCCAGTGCCTTGGGTAATTTGCCTTTCCTTCCCCCTTTTTAAAAGGAAAGAAGGTGTTCTTAGGTGGGCTGGCATTCTGGGAAATCAGGCGCAGGCCTGGCTTTGGGTCCCTGCATGTGGGCAACATGGCTGATTTCAACTTCACTCCTGTTTTCTGGGATATCCTGTTTCCCCTGGTAGCCCTTGGCTTCTCTGTTTGAAGAATGCCTTTAGGGAAAACATCAGAGGGCTCCTGAATTGCAAGGAGGAAAGGAAAGGAGGTAAATATAGGCCTCGATGCTTGTTGAGAACCACTGAGGAGAGCCCTGGTTCCACTTGTGGGGGTGTTATTTTAAAATAGTGCCTGGTCTGAAGTATTACTTGTTTACAATGGGGTCTAGAATGTAGATGGCTCTCACAAAGTATCCCCAGCAGGTATGGCCTAGGAGGCACAAGGGTACCATAGAGGGCTCACTTCTTGACCTGATAGTCTCCATGTCCAAGGAGATGAGTTTTAGATCTCCCTACTTCATGGGCCTTAAGTCATTCCTTGGCCCACACTAAGGGTGATACTCATTTTTATCTTACTCAACATAATCGCACTTAATAATTACCCCCCAGCAGTTTGTTCTTAAATGCGAAATGCATCCCTTAAAACCTGAGGTAGCATCACTTCACCTGGGAGCTTGTTGGAAATGCGCAGTCAGTCGCAGGTCCCGCCCCTGACACACTGAATCAGAGCCTGCGGTTGAAGATTTAAGGTGTCCTAGGTGTTTTGTGTGAAGGTAGAGTTTGAGAAGCTTCACATGAAAACATTACTCCATGATTTGGTAGAAACTACCTGTGTTGAACTTGGTGCTTCCACTTAGCTTGCAATGATGACTGTGGCTTTGATGATGAAGGTTCTCACAGGGAGGACCTTTGAGGGAGTGATCTGAAGTGGTTCTCCTTTGCTATGACATGTAGATTCTGTGAACAACTTACAGCTGTTTGATTTGGAAAAAATACAACAAAATTAATGAGAATATGGTATTCCCTTTTGGTGATGACTTAGAACTATGGCCAAATAGATTTTGTCAGCATTTATATTGGATCCTGAATGGAGAGGATACATTGTTTTTTTTGTCAATCAAATGACAAGATGCAGTAAAGCTAGAAGAAAGTAAACCTAAATATCTCAAATTCCAGTGTTGTGTACCATCAATTTAATAACACTGTGTACCTTTGATGACTTGCAGACTACAGCATTCAAGGTGCTATGCTATTTTTTATTTGCTTGGCAAATAGTATTCAATATTGAAATTCAGGAATCTTAGAAAAAGCTTTTATGCATAGTCCACTTGTATGACTGTTTTTGAAATAATGATAGGTAGAGAATGAGTGTTCTGTAATAGGATGAGATCTCTTGTAAGTTACAACCATCATGGCATTTTTATAGATTATTATCAGTTTTTTTCGTTTTGTGTCTATTCTTGGGTAGGTATTTCTTGTTAACATGAGTTATTTTTTGAAAAGATAAAGGAATTACAAACAGGAGAGTTGTTACCTTTTTTCTTCTGAAAGCATCTAAGTGAGATTTCATTTGAGAGGTCGTAAGGAGGTGAGAGGGCAGACAACACGTGGGAAGTTATTTCTTATGAAATTGGCCTTAATTACTACAGTGGCCCAGTACCACCCTTACGTTTCAAAGAAGTAGATTCCTGTGTATGCCTTTGTCTCTAGATTTTTGAGTTAAAATAGTAGGGTGTGCTTTGCAAAATGTCATCGTTGATGCTGAGTTTCAGAGTCTTTAATTAGGAAACGGAGATCTGTATATCGAGATTTGTAAATCATCTAAATTGCAGAGCGATGTTTGAGAACACTGCTTAAGGGATTGACATTAAAGCCTCTTTCTTTTTACGAAATGCAATAATTTCCTCAAATCCTCACTCATTAGACCTCTACTAACTATAGTGCTGACTTTTTTTTGCCCTAAAGTCTGTGAATTCCAAAGAAATGCTTCACCATTTCCCCCGTTATTATAGCCACCTGGAAGCAGTATTCATGTATTGGATTAAAAAACCTAACAATGAATGATGAAATTGTGTTTCATGGTATGCATATTGACATAAATGTATAGAAAAGGGAGAAAGGGAGACTATTTTTACCTGACGGGGGAATTTTTATTTTCTGGTTGCAGACTTTTAAATGGGTTCCATCAAACTCTGGAGTGCGATTTACAAATTCTTACATATAATCAGATTGTCATTATTTACCTTACCAAGTATTTTTCTTCTTTTATTCCCACCTCTTTACATCAAATTAGAATCTTTGGAAGAACTGCCAGAAATGAGCGGAAAAACAACCCGGCGATTCTTCTTTAATTTAACTTCCATTCCCACCGAGGAGTTTATCACCTCAGCTGAACTTCAGGTTTTTCGGGAACAGATGCAGGACACTTTGGAAAACAATAGCAGTTTCCATCACCGAATTAATATTTATGAAATTATAAAACCTGCAGCAAGCAAATCGAAGTTCCCTGTGACCAGGCTTTTGGACACCAGGTTGGTGAATCAAAATGCAAGCAGATGGGAGAGTTTTGACGTCACCCCTGCTGTGATGAGGTGGACTGCACAGGGACTCGCCAACCACGGATTTGTGGTGGAAGTGGCCCACTTAGAGAACCAGGGTGTCTCCAAGAGGCACGTCAGGATTAGCAGGTCTTTGCACCAAGATGAGCACAGCTGGTCACAGATAAGACCGTTGCTAGTAACTTTTGGCCATGATGGGAAAGGACATCCTCTTCACAGAAGAGAAAAGCGTCAAGCAAAACACAAACAGCGCAAACGCCTTAAGTCCAGCTGTAAGAGACACCCTTTGTACGTGGACTTTAGTGATGTGGGGTGGAATGACTGGATTGTAGCCCCCCCAGGGTATCATGCCTTTTACTGCCACGGGGAGTGCCCCTTCCCCCTGGCAGATCACCTGAACTCCACTAATCACGCCATTGTTCAGACGTTGGTCAACTCAGTTAACTCTAAGATTCCTAAGGCGTGCTGTGTCCCGACGGAACTGAGTGCTATCTCCATGTTGTACCTTGATGAAAATGAAAAGGTTGTATTAAAGAACTACCAGGACATGGTTGTGGAGGGTTGCGGGTGTCGTTAGCACAGCAAAATAAAATAAAAATATATATATATTATATATTTTAGAAAAAAAACCCAAGTTGACACTTTAATATTTCCCAATGAAGACTTTATTTATAGAATGAAATGGAGAAAAAAAACACAACTATTTTGAAAATATATTTATATCTACAAAAACAAGTTGGGAAAACAAATATTTTAATCAGAGAATTATTCCTTAAAGATTTAAAAATGTATTTAGTTGTACATTTTATATGGGTTCAACCCCAGCACATGAAGTATAATGGTCAGATTTATTTTGTATTTATTTACTATTATAACCACTTTTTAGGAAAAATAGCTAATTTGTATTTATATGTAATCAAAAGAAGTATTGGGTTTGTACATAATTTTCCAAAAATTGTAGTTGTTTTCAGTTGTGTGTATTTAAGATGAAAAGTCTACATGGAAGGTTACTCTGGCAAAGTGCTTAGCACATTTGCTTTTTTGCAGTGCTACTGTTAAGGTCACAAGTTCAAGTCCAGAAAAAAAAAGTGGATAATCTACTCTGCTGACTTTCAAGATTATTATATTATTCAATTCTCAGGAATGTTGCAGAGTAGTTGTCCAGTCCATGAGAACTTACGTCCTTATTAGGTGGAATATTTGGATAAGAACCAGACAATGCTGATCCAATACAGAAACCCTCCCCCACCCCTTGATTTGCAGGAAGAGTCTATAAAGCAGGACCAATAGAAACAATTAGGAAAATGATGAACCTACAGGAAAGTGAATGAAGGTTTGTTGTTGTTCTTTCCTAAACTAGTGGTTCCTTCAAAGGGGCTGGTCTGGCCAAAGTATTAAATAAAACATAAGATTTCTTCATTATTGATATTGTGGTCATGTATAATTAAAATTCATATCTAGTGGCCCTCACGAAGCCTTGGAAATTGATTTTCAGTTAACTTTGACCTCAGCTGGGAGCTCTTTGTGCTCAGGAGGGACCCACTTTTCTAATTGCCTAAGACACAGCAAAGTCACGCTCATCTTGCTTTCTGTCCACCCCCTGCTCTCTGTTCCGTCAGCTTGCTTTTCTTTCCAAGGTCATGTGTTTGAACACATTTCTCCAAATGTTAAACCTATTTCAGATAATAAATTTCAAGGCTCTGGCATTTCAATTTATAACGTCCAACCTGCAAGAAGAGAAAATGATGTGTTTGTACAGTGTTCACAGCAATTTCCTTGGGTTTCCATTGTTTGCTTCTGAAGTTACTCCTTTTGGTGGGAGGGGGGGGAAAGGCAAGCAACAGTTGGAAATTTGCAAGCAAGTCATTTGATAATTCCTGTTTGCACCAAAGGAGTTACCAGTGACTTAGGATTTCACATGAACCTCTTTGGGGCAGAAAGATTTAAGAGAAAACCCAAGCTACAAAACAGGCAAAACCTGGGGAATCCAAGATAAAGTTTCAGAGATAATATCCCATGCAACAGAGGCAACGGTGCCAAAAAATTAGAAAGGGAAAGTGTCTGAGATCAGCTTCTACAAGGACATCTGCCAATTGGACTGAAGCCCGAGCAGAATGAAGTCAAATTAGGCTGCTCAGAGTGAACACTTACAGTGGCAGGGCTGCTGTGCTCTGGGCTGAGATGAGACGCCGGGAAGGGTCTGGTGGGTGGCCACGTTGGTACAGCTAGGGGACGCAGAACTCCCCACTATTTTACTGGAAGTATTTTAGGTCCGTTCTGAGGACTTTGTGTCATTTCTGATCCTACTATGAATGCTTGAGGCCTAGTTCAAATATTCTTCCCTAGCCCTGCCTTGGCATTGGCCGAAAAAATAGTGTGTTTGTGATGAAACAGACTGTTAAAGTCAAATTCTTCCTGGGAATAAACTTGCGTTGACCATGAATATAGTGACCTTTGGGGTGTGATAGGTTTAATCCTCGCCTTGAGATTATGTAGGTTATATTTTTAACTTAATAACAAGTTGTCTTGTATTCCTTCTACTCTGAACAATCTTTTACTTTCTTTTTCTCCATGTCCCTCTTGCTCGTCTGTAGATGAGGGTCATGGGGTCAGATCCAAGTTCACAGGGCAGGACAGGCTCTGTCCTCCAGCCACTCTGCACCTTCTCCTGCCTTGGAAATGAGGGGCAGACAGCACAGTCTTAACAGCTTAAAAAATAGCCCATGTTTTCTCCAAATACTCTAGAGAGGGAGAGGATAGCACGAGAATTTTCATCCGTTTGGCAGATGTACTTACCCTTGATTTCTGTTTCATTGGTTCTGATTTTCTTGGTTAAAATCGTTTACATTGGTATCAACTCAAGTGTGTTTTCTTGCATGTTTTTTATATATATGCTTTATATATATGTGCTACATATATGTGCAAATATATATACACATACAGTATGCAATATGCATATATATACATATGCAGAATTATGTAATATATATTACATATGTATAGATGATGGCATTTTCAGCTTAGTTTCAGGAATTTTGTAATACTTAAAGACTGGCCCTCTTGGCAGCTCATTTGAGAAAGAATATTCCTACATTCTACGTTCTTCATTCTGAGAAAAAAATGTCACAACTAACCTCAACAATGTCAGGACACTGAATCTCCTGAATCCTCAGTCACTATTCTGTAGGAAGCTGTGAGTCCTTTTAGAGTTGGTGTTTTACAAAGTGTAGTGGCTCCTGAGCTGGGGACTTGCTTTCAAAGCTAAATTGTGTCACTTGTTTCTGTGCTGGTTGGGGCTGCATCACGGGGCTCCCTTGCGTGGTTTTAACTTGTATGGTGGGTCCAGAAGGCTCTTTTTGTTTCTTGACTTCAAAATTGGGGAGGGGGAGGATGAATGGTTTACACATTTATTTGTGCTTGCATCTTTTCATAACTTCTACTCCAGTTTCTACTTCTCGGGTATCTCAAGAGGCCAAGAGTAGAGAGATGATCTGCAAATCTGATCTCTGTAGAGAGCTACACAATCACCAGATAATTTAAGAGTTCCATATGTTTCTCTCAGTTTTTCGTTGGGCGTGGAAAAATCATTTGTGCATTCAAAGCACTTTTAGAAATAGCATGTTTGTATTCCATAGCCATATTAATATTAAGATATTGATTCACTGAGTGTTAGATGCCACAGCTGCCCCCATCCTGGCCCACCCCGATATGTTATAAAGCCCAAGGAGCACAGCTTTGCAGTAAGAATAAGTGTAGAATAAGTGTGATGAAGGTGGGCAATCCCAAAGAAGTAAGAATGCCCTGGCACTGTTCCTTTTCTTTTCAGTTATCTTGCAGGGAGGGGTGGGGTAGGGTAAGGTGGGGAATGAAATGCAAGTTTGCTTCACTGGGGTAAATTGCTTTCCTTTTTCCTCCACCCTGCTGACATAAATTACAGCCTTACAGTATTCTCCAGGGCAGAGTTTCTGTCCATCTCCCTGCCCTACGCACTTCAAAGTGAACTTCTACCTAACGTGGGGGACCCATGCTATAAGTAAGACTTGTTCGATTTTAATGTGCGTATGAATCACCAGTCCTGCCACTGGGAGAATACAAAGTTAATGTGTATACAGACCCATTGGGATCATGTTATTAATATAGGTTCTGTCTCAGTAAGTCTGGGTGGGGCCCGAGATTCTGCATTTCTAACATGCTCCCAGGTGAAGCTGTTACCGCTGTCCCAAGGACTCCACTGGGTAGCACAACTGATAATGATCTTAATCATAACAGCAGAAAGTTGGACCAAGTTTAGGCTCCTCTAACAAGTAACACTCACAGGGGAAAAACAAACAACAACAAAACCTGCATGCAGGATGGCATTTGAATACATTTCGCCATACCTGAGATGATGCCCTACATATTTTTTTTCAAAGGCATTCTTCTCCCCCACAAGATGACTGGCAATTTTGTGTTCTAGCTACCCTCAGACATGAAAACACTTGGTTGCTTATCTTGTAAAATCTGCTTTGCTTGCTTGCTTGGGCATGTATGCAGCCAGTTTAGTCAAATACGTGTCAGTACATCTATGTGGATGGGGGAGCAGGTGCAAGCCCTTAACGTACTTTAAAAAAGTTTAACACTTAAGTCAGTCCACTGAGTTGATCCGTGTGATCTTAGTGCCAAGTGTCTGAGTTTAAAGTTTTCCCTTTGAAGGCAGCAACAAGATGTCATACATTTGAAGCATTTGTTTATACTAAAAATGATGCTTGAATTTTTCAAAATAAGACAGTTCACTGTACAACACCACTGAGCCTAGAGGGTGGATATAAAGCTGCCCAAGCTGGTATTTGAGGTTTGATTTAATGGCGATGGGAATTTGTGATGCTGCGTCTGGCTTCAAATAAGGTGCTGAAGTGAATGGGCTCAGGTTAGAAAAAGCACAAGGAAACGATTTCCCTCTACGAAGGGGGGGGGTCAGCAAAAAAAAAAATAACTTTGTACGGGCACCTTCTTTTTAGCCAAATGTCCTATGAGGATCAGGTGTTTCACTGCCTCATTTTACTTGAGGGGCCACTTTTGAAGATGTCTTACAAGCAGCACAGATCTGAATATTTGTTGAAGAAATGCTGGGATGAATGAATTCCTAAGTTCAAATATATTTTATGTGTAATATCTACATATAAAATATATGCATATAATATATACATATACACACACACACACTACCCAAGGGAAATTTTGATTTTTTTCTTTTCTAGAGTTCAAATGCTGAGGGTACTTTGCCTACTGCTTTACTCGTTGGGTTTATCATTTCATTTAGGTTTCTGTGTTTTGAATCCAGTCCCTCCGAGTTGCTTACGCTGCGTGCCAGACACTGACTTGCATACCGCTTCGAGCCCAGGTTTGCCCTGGGCCCCAGGCCCCCCTCCAAGGCAGTGCCAGGCGTGCGTTATTGTTGCCTTGCCCTCCGCTCTGCTCTGATGAGATCTCTCTGCAAACCAGCGATTTGCTTAAAGCTTCCCTCGTAAGGAGCATGATCTCATCTGGACTGCATTTACACTGGAACCACTTGGCCACAACCCTATGAGAGAATAATTATTGAACTATTTTACTGTACAACTATTTCCAAATTGTTGATTTTTTATTGATTTCAGGAGGCAAGCTAATTGCCCCATGGCAACTTGATGTGAACGTTTAATGAAGATCAGGAAACAGAGTTTATGAAAAGCTTTTGTATAGTAACTGCAAAGTTTCAAGAACTGTTTTATACTTCCTGACAGTGCTGGGCTGAGCTTAATGGTTTGTTTTTATTACTTAAGAGTGTAAACCTTGCTTTAGCCCAGTGTGTGGAAACTATACCCTCATCCCGCATTACGCATTTTCAAGTTGCTTTTTACTCACTCCCAACTTCCTTTCCTGCCGTCTACACTCGGGGACTTTTCTGTTTTAATTGTCTGAAAGTGAGTTTCTATCTTTGCACGCTGAAAATCTCAACACACGCACACACACTCATGAAGTTAAATGTCTGTATTGTTTCACTTTGTTTTGGGTGGAGTTTTCTTTTCAGCACTTGGTTGCTAGACAACCAAGCCGACAAAAGTTAAAGATTGAAAAGGCATTTTTAAAGATGTTGAGTCTTGGCAGCTGAATATTTTATCTTTGTCTTTATATGGAAGGCTTAGTTTTCTTACCGGTTGCCCTGGTCTTTTGTTGGGTACATGGCTGGTAGGAGAGTTTTTGATGTCGAGTTCTTAAGGCATGATCTGTTTGAGAACTTTCTGAAGTGTTGTTCCCATTTGCTGGAACACGCTTCCCACCTGGATGGACAAAAACAGGCCAGATTAGTTTCCAGGGGTGTGTTTGAAATCACTAATAAAGTTGAACTTCCGCTCGAAGACAGCTGCTTTGATTGTTGCAAGGCAGAGGAGAGAAAGGATGGCTTTTTGAGGCAACATTCAAAAACATAAGGCGTCAGTTTGTGGAGAATGCTGTCTCCAGGAAGCTGCATTTGCTTTTTTGGTAGATAGTATTGGAAAAAAATTTTTTTTAAATTCTTAAATGCCTAATTTTAAATCAGAGTCGTTTAAATCGCTCATTTCAGTGAGATGTTTGAGGAGCATGTTATAAATACACGATCTTTATACATCTGCCAAGTTGGACGTGTGTTCACAAGTTCATCTTGCATGTGTACACAATTTGTAGCTGATGTGCTTTCCTCACTCCAGGTCTGCCCTCTCCCTTCGTTCATCCCTTCCTGCCTTTCCTCTTCCTAGGGTTCCCTATGCTGGCATTCGGTCAAATCCATGGAAAACTTGACCAACTTCACTGATTTGTTTACAGGCAGGGTGTCCTGGCATGGGGATCAAACAGGGAGCCCTGACGTTTTTTCATCGTAGACTGCCTTGGAAATTAGGGTCTGGTCTATACATACACCTTTGAAAAAATGTTCTCCTATGAAGAAAACTTATCACTGACTTAAAAATCGCCCCGTCACTTGGTGTCACCAGTAAGCCTACAGTCCTCATCAGCACATCAGTACTGTCAATATTATCAGTCATGACAAGAATGATGCTTAAGCACAGGGCCCTGAAATGAATTAGATTGCAAACCTCATGGCATTCAGTAGGTGAGCTAAATGGAAATGGGAAAGTAGGCCCAGAAAAAATTTAAAATTTTCTACCCTCGTAGAATTTGTTTGCTGTCTGAAGATAGCTAGGCTGAATAAAAGGAAATGGAGAGAATTGAAGTTAGAGGTGGTTTCTACTTAAAAAAACAAGCAAATCTATCTATCTATCTATCTATCTATCTATCTATCTATCTATCGACACACATACTTAT
The DNA here is from genome assembly GCF_014824575.4 of Sturnira hondurensis. Lineage (NCBI taxonomy): Eukaryota > Metazoa > Chordata > Mammalia > Chiroptera > Phyllostomidae > Sturnira > Sturnira hondurensis. The sequence continues at coordinate 4,908,742 of NW_028080032.1, read as the reverse complement.
CCAATCAATGGAGCTTTCATGGGCAGAAGGGTGATTTTTAAATACTATCTGAGCAGAATGACCCCCTCCTTGGCGGTGCCGCAGAGCATTTTTCCTGTGTAGAGAACCCAGAAGTCAATTTTGACGGCTCCCATTTTATTACACCGTGGAGGAAGAATAGTCTCAACTGAAAAGAAAGCTGAAGTCTAGGAATTCTAGCGTCCTCTTACCAATAACAGCCATCCTGAGGAAAAGATATCCCTGCCTTGAGGAAATATGTCTCTGGAAGCTTGTCATATTAGATAACAGAAGTGAGCTCCAAGTCCTCTCTGTCTTATGAGTGCCTTCCGCTGAATATCACTTTAACTGATGAAGCTGGTCAAGGCTTGGGTGTCTGAAGGATACTTCCTTTGTGCCTTTGTTAACTTTATCCTTTGATGTACTCACAAGTTCACTGAGGTACTTTTAAGGAGGTGGCATGAAGGGAGCACAGAGGGTATTGCTAGACATTTCTGAAATACAATCAGGTGTGTTCTCACAGAATGGCAGGCAGGGTCTCAAAGAGCTCCTCTTCCCAGAGAGGACGTTGAAACTATGACACAGCTGTTAACCCTTAGGGAGATTAATTGAGGGACTCCTCTGAATGGGTCACAAGTTCATGTATTATGTACCATTTCTAGGAAGTTCAGAGGATGGTGGCATGTCAGCCCCAGTGGTGTAAAAATAAGAAGCATCCTTCATGGTAGCTGTTGCTCAAACTGAACTTTCTGGAAGGCACCTGAATAGCTGGTCTGTGGGGTTTTGATCTCTGGATCCCAAAGGAGCCGGGACCCACAAGGTTGTCCAGTGATGAGGTGCTAAGTTGAGTGATGGTCCTTCTATGTCAGGAGTAGATATTGCTACCTTTAATCTTGCATGCATCACTCACCCAATCCTAAAATAATCAATTAGAGTAGTTTATATTCAGCTGTCTTCCTCTCCATCTGTTTCTTCTTCCCTTGCTCTTGGTATCAGGACTTTCTGTGGAGATAAGGAAATATGTCAAGGGAAAAGGAGCTGGAAACACCAAGTTGGTTTGATACAAAAGGGGACAGGTTTAGGGTTAGGTTGTCACAAACCTGAGGGATTTTGTATTTTTTTAATTTTAAAATATATTTTATTGATTATGCCATGACAGTTGTCCCATTTCTCCCCCTTCATTCCCCTCCACCTGGCACACCCCCTCACCCCATTCCCCCCTTTAGTTCATGTCCACGTGTCACAAGTTCTTTAGCTTCTACATTTCCCACACTACTCTTGCCCTCCCCCCTGTCTATTTTCTACCTACCATCTTTGCTACTTATTCTCCATACCTTCTCACCCCTTCTCCTCCTCCCACTCCCCTGTGGCCAACCCTCCATGTGGTCTCCATTTCTATTGTTCTGTTCCTGATCTAGCTGGCTGCTTAGTTTGCTTTTGTTTTAGGTGCGGTTGTTAATAACTGTGAGTTTGCTGTCCTTTCACTGTTCATATTTTTTAACTCCTTTTTCTTAAATAAGTCCCTTTAACATTTCATATAAGGACTTGGTGATGATGAACTCCTTTAACTTGACCTGATCTGAGAAGCACTTTATCTGTCCTTCCATTCTAAATGAAAGCTCTGCTGGATAGAGCAATCTTGGATGTAGGTGTCTGTATTTCATGACGTGGAATACTTCTTTCCAGCCCCTTCTTGCCTGTAAGGTCTCTTTTGAGAAATCAGCTGACAAGTCTGATGGGAACTCCTTTGTAGGTGACTGTCCCCTTATCTCTTGCTGCTTTTAGAATTCTCTCCTTCATTTTAATCTTGGCTAATATAATTATGATGTGCCTTAGTGTGTTCCTCCTTGGGTCCACCTTCTTTGGGACTCTCAGAGCTTCCTGGATTTCCTGGAAGTCTATTTCCTTTGCCAGACTGGGGAAGTTCTCCTTTATTATTTGTTCCAATAAGTCTTCCACTTGTTGCTCTTCCTTTCCCCCCTGGTACCCCTATAATTCGGATGTTGGAACATTTAAAGATGTCCTGGAGGTTCCTAAGCTTCTCCTCATTGTTTTGAATTCTTGTTTCTTCATTCTTTTCTGTTTGGTTGTTTCTTTCTTCTTTCTGGTCCACTCCATTGATTTGAGTCCCGGTTTTCTTCTCATCACTATTGGTTCCCTGTGCATTTTTCTTCATTTCACTTAGTTCAGCCTTCATTTTTTCATCTAATTTGTACCAAAATTCAACCAGTTCTGTGAGCATCCTGATCATCAGTGCTTTGAACTGTGCATCTGGTAGGTTGGCTATCTCTTGGTTGCTTAGAATTATTGGCTCTGGGGCTTTGATCTGTTCTGTTTGAGCCATAATATTTTGGTCTGGCTGTGCCTGTTACTTAGTGAGGGGTGGAGTCTTAGGTGTTCACCAGGGCGGGACCACACATCACTGGGTTGTGACACTATATGTGGGGACGGGGTCAGAGAGGGAGCAATGGCGCTTGTTCTGTTCTCTCTTGGATTTTGGTCCCCTCTGCTGCTTCCCACAAGTAAATCGGTCCCTTCTGGTGCTGGTTCCCGGGTGTGTGGGCTTGTGTATGTTCTAGGACCCTGTGGGTCTCTCCAACGAACTCTCTTGTGAGGCTGGGAGCCTCTCCCGGCACCTCGACCCCTGAAAGTTTTTCTAATAGGTGTTTTTTTAGACTTTATTCCCTAGCACTGGGGCCCTGGGTTGTGCAGTTTTTTCTCACTGCCCATTTTGTTTGCCTGGTTTATCTGCATGAGAATGTGTGTTCTTGGTCAGCCAACCATCTTGCATGCCTCACTGGGTTTGCTTATTTTCTCCCCATGCCTGTGTCTGCCAAATCACCTCTTTTTCCTGCCCGGACCCCTCTCCAACAGCCACCGACTCTGCCCCTCTTACCAGTCTGGATGAATGGTTCGCTGTTGTTGGACTACGGTACAGTTCAATTTTCTATCTGTTTTGGTTGTGTTTTTGTTTCTAAGTCATTGTTGTCCTTAAATCTGGTTGTGCAAGGAGGTACAGTATTTCCACCTATGCCACCATCTTGGCCAGAAGTCCCTGAGAGAGTTTCTTGAACCCAACTGAAACTGTGCTGAAGGTCTCTTCTGAGATGCCAGCTTGGAGCTATTGTGACTTTTCTTTTTCCTGGAAATGGAAATGACTTTTCAGAGAGGACTGACTCCACAAAGTTCCCTCTTGGAAAATGCTGATGGGGGGGGGGGGTGTTGCCTTCCTTCCATTTGTAACCCAGCCTCTGGGGTGCTGGGAAGAAGGGCTGCTCCAGAAGGAGGGGGTGTGTTGGGGTGGGAGGGAGCGGGCAGCCAATTGGCCTTCAGCAGAGTGTAAGCACAGAGCAAAGTGCTTCTGCATTGCAGCCAGGAACAGTGATTCACTTGATTTTAATTTTGATGTTAGCATTTTTCTCATGACTCATTGATAATTTCATATGGAATTTAAAAGGCTGAAACAGTTATTTACTTTTTAGGAACTTAAAACGTTCTTTGGGTTGAATTCACTTTTTCCCTCTGAAAAAGATGCTTCATTTAAAATAAAAAGGAAGGGGAGGAGACATTTCTCCCACTCTTCCCCTCCTACTCCTACCTGTTCCCTATGCCAGCTGATTTTTCACTAATGTTGACCAACTGTCAGGAAGAGTGTGTCATCTTTATTTATTTTTTTACTGATTTCTTTTGAGAGAGAGATTTATTGTTCATAGTTATACATTCCTTGGTTGCTTATTGTAGGTGCCCTAAATGAGGATTGAACCCACAATGTTGGTGTATCAGCATGATGTTCTAACCAACTGAGCTATATGGCCAGGCCAGCCCATGTCATCTTAGTGTTTCTCTTATCTCGAATCCTTTTCATCACTATCTATAAAACATAGCTGTAGATATCTTTTAAAGAGGTGTTTGTTTATTGGGAAATTCCTTTCTATTCGTGCATTTGAGAATTTTTAACATACATAAAAATGCATTTTAGGCTTCAATTTCTGTGATAATATAATTTTTCTTTTTAGTTTATTATTGCAGTAGATTACATAAATTGATTTTCAAATATTCAGCCATCTTTGCATGATTGGAATAATCTGCACTTGGTCATTAATTTTTTTTCATGACAAGTAGGGTTTATTTCAGCAATAGAAGGATTGTTCAACATTTAAAAATTGATCAATGTATTAATAATTCACCATATTAACAAAATAGAGAAGAAAACCTCTATGATTATCTTAATAGATTCATAAAAAGCCTTTTACAAAATTCAATATCCATTCATAATAAAAAAGAGTAAAGATAGAAAAAACTTTTAGCAAACTGGGAATAAAGTGTCTTCACCTGGCAAAGGGTATTTAAACCAAATAATACAACTAAACCTATCATCATATTTAATATTGACTGACTGTTTTACCCTTTAAGATTGAGAACAATAACATGAAATAATATCCACTCTCACCATGCCCATTCAACACAGTGCTGGAAGTCCTAGCCAGTGCAATAATCTAAGAAAAATAAATTAAATGTTTAAGACTGAAGCAGAAAATAATGGAACTGTTTGTCTTTTTTAGATGACATGATTTTTTACTTAGAAAACTCAAAGGACTCTACATAAAAGGCACAGAACTAATTTTTATAGGTCTATATATTTCTTCAGCCTTATCATACTTCATACTTGAAATATGTACAGATTATATAAATTATACCTCAGTAAAATTTAAAAATATAAACACCACAAACTGGTATACAACAAGTTAGAAATAACAGAAACATCAGCCAAGGAGATTGACATACAGTTCTCAGTAAAAGAAACAAAATGTCTCCGAAGTATACAGAATTTTGTCTCACCAAATTAATGTAATTCATTATATAATTTTCTTATTAATAAGAATTTTTAAGTATATAATGCATAAAGTAAAATAAAAGAAATTTAAGTGTGACTTTGATGCATTGGCAAGGAAACAATCCCATTTAACCATCACTCTAATCAAGAGACAGAACATGACCGGTTTTTGGGAGTCCCCTTTGTGACTTCTTCCAAACTGGCCACTTCAAACTGCCCTAAAGGTATCATCGTGCTGTCTTCAGACAATGTAAGAAGTTTTTCTGTTTTTGAGAATTACAGAAATAAAATGGAAACATGTATTCTTTTGTGTCTACCTTTCATCATTTATTATATTTGTGAGACTTACATCGATAGACTAAAATTTCCAAATGCATAAATCTTTAGCCTCAATAATTGTACAGTGACAAATTTATTTGACAGACATCATGCATATGTGTAGTGAAGATTTTGAAAAGAAGTATTTAATCTGCATTGCAATCACAAAACCTGAAACTAGCAACAACAACAAAAAAACATATCAATAGCGATCTTACTCAATATTTAGTGGTATTTACATAGAGTGGAATATTATGGAGCCATTTCAAAGAATGAGCCCTTTCTTTTAAAGGCACAGTTACAATATACACGTCTATTGTGCTTGACTCATGTATCTATTCTTTCTGTGGACTTTCTTCCTGATATTCTGAGAGCTCTTGTCTTACCATTGCCTTTTTTCCCTAACGGTGCTCCCTGGTTGCGCGTGCGCACATGGGGGTGGCTCTGGAGAAGTAGCAGAGCGCACTGTGGGTTTCAGCCCTGGCGGGGCTCTCCCACAGCGCAGGGCAGCTGGACTGTGTCAAGGTGAACAGCTCGTGCTTTTCAGTAGGCGTTCTTTTAAGGTAGGTTTGTTGGCAACAAATTCCCTGAGTTTTGTTTTGTTTTTTTGTTTTGCGTTATTTCTACTTGAGACTGCCTTAGTTTCCCTTTCATTCCTGAAGGAGTTTTTTTTCACTGGGTATAGCATTCTGGGTTGCTAGTTCTCTCAGCATTTAAACAAGATCGTGCGCCTTCCTTCAGGCCCCTGTGGTTTCTGGTGAGAAATACGCTGTTGTTTGAACTGGTTTTTACCTTATCACAATGCATCTTTTCTCTCTGGCTGCTTTTGCGATTTCTGTTGTCTTTAGTTTTCGGAAGTTTGGCCATGATGTGCCTTGGAACGGATTTCTTTGTTGTTGTTTTTCTGTGTAAGGTTGGCTCGGCTTCCTGATCTGTTGCCCCTCCCACCCCGCCCCCACCTCCCCACACCCCTTAACTAAATTAAAAATTTCTTTGCTTTTATTATTATCTTATTATGGTTACTTTTTCAGCTTCATTTTTCTTCTTTCCTCTTTAGACTTTGATGACAAACTCTTTTGTTAAAATTCCATGTGTCCCTGAAACTCTGCCTTATTTTTTTCACTTCATTTTTTCTCTGTTGTTTTGATTGGATGATTTCTCTTGTTCTAGTCAAGTTCACTGATATTTTTTTTCACTTGCCTTGTTTGTTCTGCAGTTGAGCCCACCCATTAAGTTTTTTATATCAGTAGTTTTGTCTTTTTAGTTCTAAATTTCCATTTGGTTTTTCCTTGTCTCTTGTATTTCCTTGTCAAGACTTTCTATTTATTCATTTATTTCAGGCATGTTTATAGTTGTTCATCAGAGCAGGCTTTTGATGGCTGTTTTAAAATTGTTGTCAGATAGTTCAAATGTGTATTATCTAGGGGCATGATCTAATGATTGTCTTTTCTCTTTTAGTTTGAATTCGTACTGTTTTTCTTTGCATAACAAATGACTTTTAAAAAATTGAAACCCGGACAGTTTGGGTATTATGCTATAAAATTCTAGATCTTATTTCATTTTTGTGTTTTAGCAGGCCTCCTCTGACAGTGCTTGGGTAGGTGGTCATGGGGGATGGGAGGTTGTACCTCCTTATTGCCAGGTGGGGGTGGGAGTCCAGGTTCTTCATTCTGCCTCAGTTGACAACCAGGGGATGAGGGCTCCTTGCTACTGTGGGATGGGGTGGGATGTCAGTGTCCCCATATGGCTTCCAGTGACACTGTGGTTGGGGGTATTCTTGTTGCCACTGAATACTGGTGAAAATGCTGACTCTCCATTCTGCTTCCTCATACACACCGGTGGGAGAGAGGGGGTGGAGACACATTGTTCCAAACTGCTAAGGGTGGATGTCTAGGCTCTCCCCTTGGCCTTCGCTGGCAGAGATGGGGTTTGGGCTGCAGTTCTTTTTCTGTGTTGTTTAGCTGAGTAGACTGGTTATTATCTAAACGATTTTTTCTTTCTTTTTTTAATTTATAGACTACCCCTTTCATTGTCCTTTGGCCAGAGAGAACAGGTTTTCCTTTAGGCTTTTTGTAGTTGTTGTTGTTGACTGTGACAGTTGGTGATGCCTGGGTAACACCTCTCCAGTATTGAGTCTGGAATACATGAAGCAAAAATAAATCTTAGGGAACTTACCACCTATGTTCTTCATAGGTTCCTAGCAAGCCTATTTCCTCTTTTCACCTTTCAGATCTTCCTGTGGTTGTTTCATGTGTAACATCCAGGATTTTTAGTTGAACTTAGCAGGAGGAACAGGGGAAAGTATGTCTACTCTATCTTTCTGGAAACAGAAATCCCAGCAGGTAGGTTTCATTCAATCTCTAAATACCCCTACAAATTTACAGATCAAAGGTGATAAAATTATTTCAATTTTCCAGAGGGAAAAATTGAGACACTTAGAGGTAATTTACCTGATCAAAGTTGCTTAGAAATGTGGCCTTGGCTTGAAGTAAAACCTTGGGATTTTAAAGTTATTATTTTGCCTTTTCCTTTTCCTTTCTGTGTTTGTAAAAAAGAAAAAAATGGGAGTAGGAGTGGTGGGGTTGGGGGAGGAAGGGCTAGTTACCAAACAGAAAAACTAAAGGATTAGTTTGGTTTACAAGTAGCAACTGTTGAGAATTATAAAAGTAGGATTTTTCAACGGGGTTTTATTGAACTTTAAAATGCTGTCAGTTTCCAGTAATTGACTATATGATCTTCCTATTTACTCATTTGTGACTCATCTTACAAATAAATGACTTCAATTATTTATACTGTGTCCCGAGACTTACGCGGCAGGGCACACAATAAACAGTCCCAGCCACTTCATTGAGTAAGATTTGCATAGAAATGGGAAAGATGAGAAAACTGTGTCTTCACTTTGCAGTGATGAAAGTTTGTACAGCTCTCATCTGAATGCCTCTGGTCCTGAACATGCTCTAGATTGTTTAGTATTGCAAAAGAGTTTAACTGGCTCTCTTAAAACCCATGATCTAGAGTTCTTTAATGGTGTCCAGTATTGTAAAGGCAACGACAAGAGAATTACCTTCCCTAGGAACATTTTCCTAATTCTAATATATTTTCTAATACAGCATTCACTGGCCCTCTTCTTCTATATTGTTCTAACACCACTCTTCAGAACTTCCTGAGGTGAAAATCAGGAGGGGTAGGGAGATGGGAAGACCTTCTAGGACCAATTGACCTGTTCACTCGATCCTTTTGTGGTCATGTTGGTTCATCCAGTTATTATGTGTTTACATCTGGCATATATTGTAGGAAGGAGAAGGTTGGCAAAACAGCATAAGTTCTTTAAAAGAATGTGGGGGCACAGGAAAGGGTGATTGGCAGGGTCGGATAAGGTAAGATTATACTATAGTCATCCCTGTGGAAAATTTCGTTTGCTTCCAGGAAGAGTCGGGTTATAAGAGTTCTGGCTTTACCCAGGGATTTGAGGTTCCATTTCAGCTACTGACTGTTCTGGAGTCTCCTGGATTATCTCCGTCTTCAGTTCTGGCCCCTGGTCTGCCCAGAGAACTTGACAGAGATAAATGTCTCTTTGAAGGCTTTTGTAAAGATTTCAGCTGCAGAGATTTTTTTGTAAGTTGTTCATGGTTTGTTCCAGCCCCTCAGCTGTAGATGCATTCAAAGTTGTCTTAGGTAGTTCAAGAAGTGCTTTTGTTACTTTTATTGCAAGAGAAAGCAATGAACCTTGCTGCCTATACTTCCTGTGTTAGTGGCCTAGGCCACTTTCTGCTTATGGGGACAGGAAGAATGGATGATGGTATCTCTGTTCTCTCTTTTCTTCTTCCCACATATCCTGTTCTCCTGAAAACAAACACAAAAACAAACACAAACCCCCAAACATAAAGTACCTGGCTAGAAAAAAAAAAAGAACCTTCTGTCCCATGAGCTTGGCAGGAGACAGGCTTGGACGTGAGGGGCAACTGAGAAATATCAGTTATAACTTTGCAGGCATTTACTTGAGGCTGATTGTCACCTCAAAAAATCAGGCCAAAAGGAATAAATACCTTTCTCCCTGATAAGGGAAGGAGCAGGAGGAAATGGGAGCTAGGGATTAGCCCTTTTCACAGGAACTGAGTAGGCCTCTGACAGCCTCTGAAGTAAATGAGATGGGGATCCTAGAAGAGTTGAAGACTTTACATTGGTGTTGACTGCTGGGAGGATGGCTATCGTCCCCCACCCCCCAAACTCCAGAAAATTTGCTTCATTAGCATATCAGAATTGGCAAATGCCAGGGGTCACAAATCTGAGGCATTTTTGGTTTTTGTTTTCTTTTTTTAATGTTTAACAATCTTCCTTTCAAAGTTTTTCATTTGGAGATCATGGTTTCTCTCAAGAGCCTTCATTCTGGGTAAATGTATGGAATTCAGTCCAAGTATCTTTGCTTCCTTCGTACAGCACAGAGCTGTTTCTGAAGGCTGTAGATAGTAAGAAGTACGTAGAAAGATGTAAAAATATTTCCAAAAAAGTTCAATGAAGAAAAGTGAGAAAGCCTTTTAAATCTAAATCACATGCTCCTAAATTTTCTAATGAATCAGAGGACAGTGTGTTAACAAGAGTGTCTTATTTCAACATTCATTTCTGTGTATCAGTTTGAATATGGATACTTTGTGTCATTTGAATTTTTTTAACATGCCACTTAACCTTGTTTCATACAGGAAGGCATGCTAAAAGTTTGCAAAGCATCATGGTATTTATTTCTAGACTCAGGCACTAAGTTTGCATGTAGTACTTCTAATTTCAAACCTTTGTGCACCGGGAAGGATCCCTATGTCTAAATATGATCATCTCAGTAAGTTTATCTCTTATTAATTTTATTTAAAAAAGGATACTTCTGTAACTTTTTAGTTTCAATGTACAAGTGTTGTATAGCTTTCAGAATCTATTAAGTGTCTTAAATAATATTGGAAAGGTTTAAAAGTTGACAGTTTAGCCCAGAGACGGATGATAGATTAGAAAGACCTGTAACCCAACTATGCATCAATCCTCAATTGTGGAGAAGATATTCTTCAAAATCAACAAATATTTATATAGTAACTTTTCCATGGTGGGTGGCATTATGGGTCCTGGGAATTCAATGGTGTTGCAAGCTTACAAGTCATTCTACATCTAGTGTGCACACCCACTGTTCCTGTGTACTCAAACACTGACCGTTCATGTCATCCTGGACACTGGGAATGCAGAATCTTAGACTCCACTCCAAATCTCCTGAATCAGCATCTTCATTTTACAAAGATGCTGAGAGTATTTGTGTGGACATGAAATCCTGAGAAGTTTGCCAGCAGTCAGTTTAAGAACCCAGGCTCTAGCCAATCAGTATATGGCATTTCTATGGCCATAGGAATCGGCTCAGAAGTGGGTATGTTTTCAAGGAGATGCTGGTAAAGGAAGGTTGGTTTTGTTTTTGTTTTCCTGTAGAGTCAGAGGAAGGAATAGTCCCTTTCTCCTTCTGTCTGCTATCTAGTCCGGGTATGATTCTGTTCTGAGGCTCACTGTCAGACTAGAGGTGAGGAAAGACAGAGGCCAGAGCATCAAAGGAACATGCAGCTGAAGACTGACTGAGCCGTACCTGACCCCCACCCTGCCCCTGGACTTTGTCAGTTACAGGAGCCAATATGGCCCCTAACTGAGCCACTCGGAAAGACTGTTTTTAGAGCCTTAGTGGTAAGGCTCATGTGTCAAAACCAGAATACACCAGAGTGGGTAAACCTGGCCAGCAACACGTCAGCCTGGGGAGCACCCTTAGTGCCGCCTGCCAAGGGGGATAAATGAGACAGAGTTTTGGGAAATCTCTGGGCTTGGGACCAATTTGGGAGGCAAGGTGGAGGAGTGAAACTGCATAGTTTGCTGATAGAGAAGAGAGAACGGTGAGTCATAGAGATATACAGATGCTTGGGGTTGTTGTGAAAGAGAGAAGCCCTTGGATCCTGAAATGGGATCTACAAGGTGGCCTCGGGCAGAGCCAGTCCTCTGTGCTTCCTGCCTCCCCTTGCCACCCTCACTTGCTCTCACCTAGTTTTGTCCATCTCCCCAAACAAACCACTGGCCCTCTGTGGCCTTCTGTTCAGTGCCTTCTTCTTTCTCATCTTTCCTACTTTCCCTCCCATCTCATCCCATCCCACATAATAGGGGTGTGAGGCTATAATGGGTTTTGATATTTATTTTAAAGGGGGCTTTCTTACTTATATATGTATGTGTACACACACACACACACACACACACCTTACCCTAGCATTAATCTAGTAAAGGGGAGAGAGATCAGGTGTGGCTTCCCAACCACATGTGTATACAGCCACCTCCATTGCCAACATATAAGACCATCCCTGGAGAAACAGAATAATCATGTCTACCACCATTTATGGAATATTTGTGCGCCAGGTTCTGTGCTGTGAATTTGAAATATCTGTTTTAATCCCCATAGCTGTCAAAGTAAGAAATGATTTTGTACTAATTTTCAGATCAGGAACTAGGGCTTAGAATGGTTAAGGGTCCTCTCCAACAATTACTAAGTGGGGAGCAGAGACTGGAAACACGGTGTTTAGATGGACAAATGTGGTGTTACATTACTTATCTGTGGCCCTTAGGCCTTGATTATCTCGTCATTATTTATACTCTCAATCAGGTCATTGTTTGTGCACTTTGATTGTTGAGAGTGCCAGAGGGCTGCGGGTGCTCAGAACTAGTGACACATTCATGTTCTCTGAGTGTGTGCTGAGCTACGTCCATGCTCCCCAGACCGTTTTTACCAAGAAAGTGTCTCTAGGGGCTTCGGTGCAGCATCATTGCTTATTCTTTGTTACCATGACCCTTGAAGCATCTCTTAGGCGTGTTTTCCTACAGACATGACACTTACAAAGACCCGAAAAGGCAGTTGAATTGCAGCTGCTTTTTTGACTGCTGAGGCATCTGAGGCGCAGCTAGATGAGGCAAAGCACCAGAGTCAGCCCCTCACTGGCAGCAGAGTCAGAGACAGATCCCGGTTTTCTTCATTCGCAAACAAACGTTTTTAAAATTATTATTCCTTTTTCATGCTATTCACATTTTCCAGACTACAGGATAATTGTAAGTTTTGATTTTATTTTGTATGACAGTGATATTTTCTAGATTTCGCCCCCTCAATAACCCCTTTGCTGTGGTTCTAAAGACATAAAATTTTATTCTAGAGGGCAAGGCTTCAGGATGGAAGAAGTGAGGAGTATAGCAAGTGTGCTCCAGAAAAAGCAGTGACAAAAGTGAACAAAGTATTGAAAAACAGTCATTTTATAACTTTTCAAATAAGTCCACCAAAGACTTAACAACAAGTTTAGAAAAAGTTATTTTTTAAACAATCTAATGACTCTTAGGTTAGAACTATGAAAATCTGTGGCATTGTAGGCTGGGACTAGTACTACTCACGCCACCCCTGAGACTCATTTTGGTCAATGCAAAAGTTCTGTTAGGGTGTGGCAAGCTGAGAAAACCAGAAGCTTTACTGCTAGAGGCAAGGACTTGATTTGGAACAGAGTGTGAATAAATATCACATCCTTAAGTGTTACTGAAAATAGTATGAACTTGATGGCAAACAAACAAGGAAGGCCAACATTGCAATTAGCCTGAAGTTGTGATCCTGGTTGGAGAAAGAAATTGAACAGGAAGAGCCAAGGAATGAGTTCGCTGTAGTGGACCTTGATAAACTCTGGGATATCTCTGGTCATCCTGAAGGCTGTGTGCATGGTCAGGCCACATATATACTCAGGAGAAACAGGGGAGGTCCCTAGCCATATATTTATCATGGCTGATTGTGAAGCTTTGCACACATAGAGAGTAAAAGTCAGGGCAGCCTTGTAAACCACCTGAACTTTAAATGCATTTCCCAGCCTACACACAGTTCTATTCTCAAACCCTGGCTCAAGGTGCTTGAGTACAACTGACCAATCACTGACGGCCCGCTAAGTTATGCTAACACAAGGGCAACCCCTGTAAAGCCGGGCTCAACAAATAAAGGCAAGAATAAGAAAAGTCTGAACAAAGGCCTAAGTGGTCACACAGTTTGGGGGAGGCAGACTCCACAGAATTAGTTCTGGTAAATTACTAAACAAACAAAGAAATACATAAAAGAGTAGCAACCATAATAACCCCCTAGTAAGGAAAAGGAGAAATTCTGAGTTGCTACAATGTATTACCTGAAATGTCCAGGTTTTAACAAATTGTTCACTTTTTAACAACAAAACTGTAAGACATACTGAGAAGTAGGGAAATGTAACCCAGTCTGAAGAAAAAAAGTCAGTATCTGTTAACCTGAGGAGTGCAGTTATTGTGCACAGTGGACAAATTCTTCAAAGCAGCTATTATGAATATATTTGAGCAAATAAAGGTAACTTGCAAGGAATTAAAAAACAGTGTGATAACAATGACTAATCAAACAGAATATTGATAGAGATGTATTATACAAAATAAGTGAAGTAAATTCTTTGGTTGAAAAGTAAAATAACTGAAGTGAGAAATCATATAGGAGTTCTACAGAAGACTTGAGATTGAAGAAGAAATCATAAAATTTGAAAATAGGATACACTCCTAATAGTGGAATTGCTCAGTCAAAAGGCACGTTCATTTTTAGTTTTCTTAGAAAATTCTATACTGTTTTCCATAGTGGTTGTACCAGTCTATAATCCCACCAACAGTGAACTAGGGTCCCCTTTTCCCCACAACCTCTCCAGCACTTGTTGTTTGTTTCTTGTTTTTTATGATGGCCATTCCGACTGGTGTAAAGTGGTATCTCATTGTGGTTTTAATTTGCATCTCTCTGATAGCTAGCAAACTCGAGCATCTTTTCATGTGTCTCTGGATCCTCTGTATGTCCTCCTTGGAGAAATGTCTGTTCAAGTCCTTTGCCCATTTTTTAAATTGGGTTGCTCATCTTCTTTGAGTGGAGTCAAGTGAATTTTTTGTATATTTTGGAGATTAAACCTTTGTCTGGGGTATCATTGGCAAATATGTTTTCCCAAGCTGTTGCTTCTCTTTTTATCTTGATACTGTTTTCCTTAGCCATGCAGAAGCTTTTAATTTTGATGAGATCTCATTTGTTTATTCTTTCCTTTATGTCCCTTACTCTAGGGGACATATTAGTAAAAATCTTGCTGCGTGGAATATCTGAGATTTTCCTGCCAATGTTCTCCTCTAGGGCTTTAATGGTTTCATGGCTTACATTTAAATCTTTTATCCACCCTGAATTGATTTTGGTGTATGGTATAAGTTGGTGCTCAAGTTTCATTTTTTTTTTTGCATGTAGCTGTCCAGTTCTCCCAACACCATTTGTTGAACAGGCTATCCTAAGAACCCTGAAACACAAATCCAAAAGAACCTATGCACCCCGATGTTCATAGCAGCACAATGTATGAGAGCCAAGAGTTGGAAGCAACCTAGATGCCCATTGGTAAATGACTGGATTTAAAAAGCTATGGTACATTTCCACAATGGAATTCTATGCTGCAGAAAGGAAGGAGCTCCTACCCTTTGCAACATAAGGCAAAATAAGCCAGGCGGTGAAAGACAAATACCATATGATATCACTGTTAACAGGAATCTAAACAGCAAAACAAACAAGCAAGCAAAATATGACCAATGACACTCAAATATGGAACAGGCTGACAGGGTCCAGAGGGAAGAGGGAAGAGAATCATAGGGGAAAAGGGGATGGACTCACATGAACAAGTGTAAAGGACACATGGACAATAACTAAGGTGGGGGGTGGAAATGGGAGGGAGGTGGGGAGCACTGGGTGGGGCAGGGCTGGGAATATAAGGCAAAACACTGTACTTGAACAGAATTAAATGAAAATAAAAATTAAAAACAGAAAACAAAAAAATTTGAAAATAGGACAATACAAATTAATCAAGCTGGAGAACTGAAAGAAAAAAATGGGGAGAGACCCAGAGACCTTGCCTGGGATATTATCAATTATACCAACACATGCATACTGGGAGTCTTGGAAGGGAGGGAGGGAGAAAAGGGGTCAGCAAGTATATTTGAAGAAATAATGACTGAATAGTTCCCAAATTCGATTAAAAACAAATCTACAGGTCCAACACACTTAGTAATATCCAGGTGAGATAAATGCAAGAGAGCTGCACCTCTACATGTCTTAGTCAAATTCTTGAAAAACCAGTGACAAAGTTGTTTTTGAGGACAGTTCCTTATTTTTATTTATTGATTTTAGAGAAAGTAAGGGAGAGAGAAACATCACTTTCTTGTGCTACTTTATTTATGTGTTCCTTGGTTGATTCTTGTGTGTTCCTTGAATGGAGATTGAACCTGCAACCTTGGTGTATTGGGATGATGCTCTCACCAACTGAGCTACCTGGCCAGGGCCTACAAAGAGAGACTTAAAAAGGACAAGAGAAGGATGGCTCATCACATACAGGGGAGCAATGATGTGACTAATGGCTGACTTCTCAGTTAAAACTGTGAGAACTAGAAGACAGAGGGATGGCAAAATACTGAAAGAATTCTAAGCCCATTAACATTATATTTTAAAATTCACATTCCAAAAATAAAGTCATTGCCAGATAAACAAAGAGTGAGTAAATTTATTGTTAACAGGTCTGTCTTACAAAAAATACTAAAGAAATTCCTTCAGGCTGAAAGGAAATTGTACTAGATGGTACCCAGAATCCATGTGAAGATATAAGAAACATTACAAAAGATAAATATAAAGATAAGTATATGAATTATATACATATATATTTTTCTCTTTTCTCCTCTTTACTAGTTTAAAGTACATAAGATTAAATACACTTCAAAATAATATATATCAAACTGCATTACTGAGCTTATATTAAGATGTTATATATACACACACATATATACACATGTGTATACATATATATGTATATATACACATATTTACACACACACACACATATATATATACATATATATGCTAAAAGGAGAGACAAATAGAGCTATATTAGAATGTTTCTATGTTTTATAAGAATTAAGTTAGTATTAATTTGAAGTAAGTTTTATTAAGCTAAGATCTCTAGTGCAAGTCCTAAATCAAACACACACACACGGAAACAACCACTCAAAATATATAAGAAGTAATGAATGGCCCTGGCCAGGCAGTGAAGTTGGTTAGAGTATCATCTGGATTTGCCAAGGTTGCAGGTTTGATCTCCCATCAGGGCATGTGTAAGAATCAACCAATGAATACATGAATAAGCGGAACAACAAATTGATGTTTCTCTCTCTCTCTTTTTTTCTCTCAATCTCTCACCTTTTCTTTCTCTAAAATCAATTTTAAAAAGAAGTAATAACAAAGGAATTACAAGGTTTCTCTACAAAATATTTACCACAAAAGAAAGTAGTAATGGAAGAACAAAGGAACAAAAGAGATACAAAACACAGAAAAACCAAAAGCAAAATGACAGATGTAAATCAACCAATGTCAATGACTACATTAAATGTGAATGGATTAAAAACTAACTAGAGGCAGCCCTGGCTGGTGTGGCTCTGGGGACTGAGCGCTGGCCTGCAAACCAGAAGGCCACAGATTCGATTTCCAGTCAGGGCACATGCCTGGGTTGCAGGCCCAGGTTGTGGGCATGTGAGAAGCAACCAGTCAATGTATCTCTCCCTCTCTCTCCCCCTTTTCCTCTCCCTAAAAATAAATAAATAAAATCTTAAAAAACCTAACAAAGGCAGAAATTGTCAGACTGGATAAAACTGAGTGCCATGTATAAGAGACATACTTTTGATCTAAATAGGTAGCATGTCAATGCAAACAACAACATTAAGAGAGCTGACATTGCTCTATTTATATTAGAAAAAAAGACTTTAAGACAAAATATGTTGCTAGAGACAAGGTTGGGCATTTTATAGTGCAAAAGGGCCAATTCATCAGGAAAATATAATAACTGGTCAGTGTATAAACACTTGCTAAATAACACAACCCCAAACTAAAATATATGAAGCAAAAATCAAAAGAATTAAAATGGGAAATGGACCACTAAACAGTAATAGTTGGAAACTAATACCCTACTCTCAATTTATGAAATGGTATTCTATAATGACAGAAAATCAACGAACACCTACTTAAGTAAAATTATCAACCAATTCGAAGTAACAATTTGTGGAATATTCTACCCAACAATAGCACACATGGAACATTTTCTAAGGTAAAGTATATGGTAGGCCATAAAACAAGACTCATAAATTTAAAGTGCTTGAAATCATACAAATTATGTTCTTTGACTACAACACAATTAAATTAGATATCAACAATGGGAAAAAAATTAGCTGATCCCCAATTTGGAGATTAACATATTTTCAAATAACCCATGGGTCAAAAAAAGAAATCACATGGAAATGAGACAGTATTTTAAATGGAATGAAAACAAAACCCAACATATCAGAACATGTGGGAAACAGCCACAGCAGTGCATAGAGGGAAATTTGAAGCGTTTACCAACTGCACTAGAAGTGAACAGCTTAAATGAAAAAGAGCTTAAGTCTAGAATGTAAGCTCCTATTTTAAGAAACTAGGAAAAGAAGAACAAGCTAAATTCGAAGCAAGCAGGGGTGGAGGGATTGCACAAAAAGGAAAAAGGACTCGTGGACGTGAACAACAGGGTGGTGATTGCGGGAGTAGGGGGAGTATAAGGGACCAAATGGTAATGGAAAAAATACAATAGACATTAAGTTTAAAAAAATGAAAAGGGTTTACACACAGTAAAAAACATTAAAAATATTAGTCTAGGACTCTAACAAGTAGAGAAATTGAATTGGTAATTAAAAATTCTTCCTGCATAAAAAAATCCAGACCCAGGTGACTTCACTGGTGAATTCTATGAAAATTTAAAGAATATCACTGAGAATATCCTTCACAAAGTCTGCCAGGATATAGATGAGGGAACTCGTTCAATTTGTTCCATGAGGTCAGTATTACCCTGATACTAAAGGCAAGCAAAATCATCATAAGAAACCTATAAACCACCATCCCTTGAGAATACAGATGAAAAGCTTCAAAATATTAGCAAACCGAATCTGGCAATAGGTGTAGAGGATTATATACCACAAACATGAGTCATTTGTCCTAGGAAGGCAGGGTTGGTTTAATATGTGAAAATCAATATTACACACTATCTGAATTTTAAAAACTAGAATTTCTAGAAGAAAACATAAGGGAAAATCTAATCTTCATTGCTTTGGGACTGGTAGAGTTCTTAGGTATAATGCCAAAATCGTGATCCATAAAATAAAAACTTCATAAATTGGACTGCATCAAGTTTAAAAACTTTTGCACTTCAAGACACCATTAAGAAAATGAAAAGACAGGCCACAATTTGGTTGGAAATATTTGCAAATCGTATATCTGGTAAAGGATCTGTATCCGTAGATAGAAAGAACTTTTAATTCAATACCAGTTAATTCAATGCTAATTAAAAGATGAAAAATTATTTGAGTATTTTGCCGAGAAGATACACAAATAACTAAAAAGCACATGAAAAGGTATCTATCATCTTTGATGATTTGGAAAGTTCAAATTAAAACCATAATGAGATGCCAGTGGAAAGGCGATAATAATAAACGTGGACTACAGAAAAAGTGTCAGCAAAGACATAAAAAAACTGCAACCTTTGTACTCACCAATGACAGTGTAAACCGATGCAGACATTTTGGAAAACAATTGGACAGTTTCTTAAAAAGTTAAACACAACCCAGTAATTCCACTCCTAAATACTTGCCCATGAGAAATGAAAATATCTGTTCTCCTAAAGATTTCTATGTGAATGTTTAAGTAGCTTTATGCCCCAAAGTAGAAACTCTATGAATTTTTCATCAACTATTGAATGGATAAACAAAAAGTGGTATATTCGTGCAATAGAATAGTATTCGGCAATAAAACAAACTGTTGATACATCCTACATTGTGGATGAATTTTTAAGATATTTTGCTAAATGCAAGAAGCCAGAGGCAGAGACAATATGATTCTCTTTATGTAAAATGCTTAGTAAGGGAAATTTGTAGGGACTGAAAGCAGATTAGTTGTCTGGGATAGCGAAAAACTCAACATGTCTGAGGAATATTTCTGGGGTGATGGAACTGTTCTAACACTGGATTGTGGTAATGGTTGTATAACTATAAATTCACTAAAATTTGTTGAATTAGGCAGTTTATGTTAGGTTACACCACAATAAAACAATTTTTTTTTTAAAATACAGGGACTGGTACAAATAACACCTCCATTTTTTATTACAAAATCATAAGCATGCAATTATGTAACATAACATCACACTCAAGCATACCATATGACATTAAATTAAAACGATAAATTACTATACCCATATTATTACCCTGCCAACCACACTCATGCAGGGCTTACTTCCGCCAGATGCTGTATTTTCTAGGTAAAATTGACTAACCAACAAGCAAGCAAACCAAATAAAAAAACCCCAAAATATATTATACCAAAAACTTTTTTAATGCCAGCTTTGCCCTGACCCTTGGGGTAATGTTAAAATAGTATCCCAGAAACAAGGCTAGTTTTGTTGAGCAAAAATTAACACAAGTTTCCTGCCCTTTGAAAATGCGAGGTGCATCATTTAGTGTGTATTCCTAAACAGTTGTGAGCTGCTTTGGGTACCTGTTTCTTCTATTTATTTGATATCACCTTCCTGTGTCCCCCCGCCAGGAACCCACAAACAGTCAGAGCTGAGTGAGTGTTTACTGACACCCCTGAAAGAGCCTGTTGTCCCCTCCCAGCGGGGGCAGGACCACGTGTAGTCGTTTCTCAGCCCCTTCTAGTGGGAGGAGAGGGTGGGCACAGATCCATGTAGCTAATCAAGGCTGAACTTCATATATGGGTCAGCAGAGGTGATTCCAGGCTGTAACTACAGTTGTCACACATTCTTCCTCCACAAGGGGCTTTCAGAGGTCACCTGGCTGAGCTGAACTCTGGTGACCGCCTGTCCTAGTGACTGGAGCACTCTGGAGTCAAAGTAGTAAAAATATGTGTTCTTATTGCACTTCTCTGGCTCAAGGCAAATTTGAAAGATTAAGAAGGCCCTGGGTTCCTTGGTTAAAGATTTCTCACTATAAACATAAAGGATTGTTATCATTACCAAAACATTCTGAAAACAATGCTATTCCTGGCACTTGACCCAACTTCATAATCTATACACAAAATAACTGTGCACTAAAAGCTTACTATCTTATGTTGTCAAGGTTACAGAAAGCCAGAAGGTAGTAAATAAAGGGCATATTACAAATGCAGTTTCTCTGTAGCCTCACAATTAGGCTTCTGAGAACACCATAAGCGAAAGCACTAAATGAAAGAAGCCTATAAAATCTATATTGTCCAGGTTTTTCTCCCTCTGTCCTCGAAGTCCTCAGACTTAAGGCCTCAGGGAACTGGCAGGTGCAGATTTCCATGAAAATCAACCTGAAATGGCCCTGGCTGGTATAGCTCAGTAGATTAAGCGTGGGCCTGTGAACCAGAGGATCGCAGTTCGATTCCCAGTCAGGACACATGCCTGGGTTGCAGGCCAGTTCCCAGCAGGGGACGCATGAGAGGCAACCATACATTAATATTTCTCTCCTTCTCTCCTTCCCTTCCTCTCTAAAGATAAATAAATAAAATCTTTAAAAAAACCCCAAAATGAATAAAAACCCAAAGAGAGAATTGTGTAAATGCCCTGGCTCCTGTGTAATTTTCTTGCCATCAGAGTTCGAGGTCAGCTTGGATGATTTCTTGAAATTAGAGGCACTGATGCTAGGATTTTCCCAAACAAGGAGGGTTGTTGCTCAGCATCATTGGTTAGAAGTTCATAGGTTAGGGGCTGGTTCTCTGCTTCTAGAATAGCCCTCACTATTCGGTTGAACTTTCAAATATTTTTTTAGTCTGGCCTCATTCTGGTAAACCAGAGACATGTTTTTTTTTTTCTTTTAACTTTTAGGTTGTATGTGTTTATTTACTTTAAAATAAAAATAAAAATCATTAAAAAACAAATTGGGGTATTATTAAAGAATCACAGGATGATACATACATATATACATATATATGTAAAATCATATGTGTACAATCTTATATGTGCATACCTATATATGGTAAAAATATTCTAACAGTACAAAATGTCAAAAAGGTAAAAGGAAAATCTCTATGAGCTCCTCTCCCCAGAAGCAAACTGCCACAAAAGGAGTGAGCATGGGTGTTCTAGCATTGGCCCGAGGAACGTCCTCGTTAGTGTCCGCCAAGGTGGAGATGGGCACCTCACTTTTGGAAAAAGCCCTGGGCTTGAAATCAGTTTGGGAACTCTTCTGCACCTTGCTTTGTAAATTAATAAAAATATAGCTAAAAAGACTTTATTAGCTCGCAGACCCAATACGCAGATCAGTGGTTCTCATTTAAGAACATATCAGAATCACTGCGAGGGCTTGGTGCACCCCCCACCCTGCCTCTCAGATGACCATGTGCTACCCTCAGAGTTCCTGATTTATCCTGTCCGGGCTGAAGTCGAAGAATGTGCATTTCTAACCATCTCTCAGGGGCTCCTGTTGCTGCCAGTGGGTGTACCTTCCTTCAGCAGTGCCAGCGCTCTGGTCTCCGGGCAAATGTAGAGATCTACCTCAGCAACACAGCATGCCATTGTATGAACTTATCACCCTGCTTTTAACCAGCTCCATGTCATTAGACACTGTGAAATTCTTTCTCTTCTCTCATGGTAATCCTTACAACAACCTTATGATGCAATAATGTGAGTAGCCGCCATTCTTAAGTACTTACTGTGGGCCATAATTACTGTGAATTATGTTTTATCCTCACAGTGATCCTGTCCTGAAGGTATTACCCTTGTCCCCATTTTGATTATGAGAAAAACGAGTCTCACAAATGAAATAATGCGATTAGATTCACGACAACTAATAAGTGGCAGAGGCTGGAAATTAAAGGCAGGTTTCTCTGATTTGAGAGGCCATGTTCTTTTCAGAATTCCTGCCTACAAGGAATTGACAGGATAATGTGAATAAAGGATGACCCTCTAAGCACTGGGAATAATAGGAAGTGATACGTGTGATGAGAAAGGCAGAGTAGGGGAGCTGGTTTCACTGAAGGAATCAGTGTGCAGTTTCTGCCATCACAGAGGGCCCTGTGCTTAGACGAGCTTGCCCTTGGTTTAAAGCTCAAGTGTCATCATCTTGAAATTCTTCATAATATTTTAACAAGGGCCCCATATTTTCATTTTATATTGCGCCCCACAAATTATATGGCCACTGTTTGAAAGATTAATTTGCTCTTCAAAAGCTTCAGCATTGCCTTAATAACCACTAAACTGATATGTCTACGAAGTTTGCTTTTCACTGTTCATTAATTGTTTACTGCACCTTCAGGGGTGGGGGGCATTTTCAAATGATTTGTGCAAATTGTTATCCTATACTGCTTTGTTTTTAATTCCAAGTGGACACACTCCTGGGATTATTATTTTTTCTTTAATATGTTAAAAGAGGCATTGTTTTGTTAAAAATAAACATTATTAGGAAGACAAGTCTGAAGGGAGATAAGACCATACACAGCTTTTCAAAATCAGCCAGAAATGATTTTTTTGTGTGGGGGGGAGAGACGAATCATTTGTCATTTCCCCATGTCATGCCCCACATTGGTTTGTTAGTATACTGTTACCCTAACTATAGCTTGAAGTCTGAAATTTATTCTCCTTATGAAAAGCAGAGTAGAGATTCTGAAGTTTTACTACATTAGCAATTTCCATATATTTTTCAGGGAGAAAAATCACTTCCACTCTTATACTTGGAAGGTGGGAAAATTCTGTTTTGACCGCGGTGCACATCGACTGTGCCCCAGGGGAGTGCTGCCTTGTGCCTTTCATATTTCACGCCGTAACAATCTTATCCGATTTTATAATTAACATTAAACTTTTATAGGAAAAAGTACCTTGTTATATTAGTTGTTAACCTTTCGATGTATTTAAAGCTCATTTCATATGGAGCCATATGCTTCTTCATCGCCATCCTAAGTGGGCTGTGTTACTAAGTGTTATGGGATCTGGTAATGAAAGCTGTATACACAGTGCTTTTGCCCGACACCAGGGGCAGAATTAGGGGAGCAGTGGGAGCCTTAACTCTTGAATTTCCTGACTTCTGTGGGTTTCATTTGCAATTTCAACATTCCAATGATATTTCCTTTCTCACACTCTTTTTTTTCCTGTTTTTCTTCCTCAACATCTCTACCTCCTCTCTAACCCAGACAATAGCTATTTAAACATTCATACTATTTTCTGACCACATCTGTTATATGATTAGTTTATAAAGCATTAGTGCCATCTTTCAAGGTTTAACTATTATTTAAATGTTTCCAAACTATTGCTCAATGACACAAATCTATCTGGGACAAGACATGTAATCGGAAAGCACTGGTGAACCTCACAGGTATTTATATAATTTCCCCAAAATGTTAGTGTATAACATATTACATGGGAATAGGTTCTCAAGTTTGTATTTAAAGTAAAAACGGTGAATGGTAAAAATGGCCATCGAAAATTTGCTTACATCATTCCTCAAGAATATGTACACGTGTGTTTAATGTAGCAGTAATCTTGACTAAAGCTAAAGTTAAAGAACCACTAAGCTGGACCTAACGAAGAAATTAAAGACAACTGGGCAGCCAGATCCCCTGTGCTCCGACACATCCCTGGTGGTGAAAGGATGGGCAAGGTTTCTGTGCTCTTGTCTGATAGTTTTTCGTTCTGTTTAAATATTAAGCATCTCTGATATTAATTTATGTTCAATGGTCTCTTGCTCCTGGGGATTAAGAGAAATGCTAGAGTCTCATCTTCCTACGAGCACAGTTTTAAAGTCAGCACCTGAGGTGGATTCAAATGTGGTGCAGACTTAGACTCCTGTTGTTCACTTGATTTTATAGTAACATTTCAGGGAGATAAGACATTCTGGCTGCATTATCATCCAATTTCTAGGGAAAACATGATGATTCAACTAGGTGGTGGTG
Source organism: Sturnira hondurensis (assembly GCF_014824575.4). Lineage (NCBI taxonomy): Eukaryota > Metazoa > Chordata > Mammalia > Chiroptera > Phyllostomidae > Sturnira > Sturnira hondurensis. The sequence continues at coordinate 4,884,560 of NW_028080032.1, read as the reverse complement.
TAGGCCAGTGGTTTTCAGCTGAGTGGCCCCCAAATCTTTAAAACATGCAATACCTGACTATTTAGAGGCACTGACCACTTTTTCCTTGGATTGCTGGGAAAAAAAAAATGACAACAGCTAACACAACAATAGTCATCCAGGGTGAGTGAATAAAAATTAGACCTATTTTTTTTAGTCAAACTGGCAAAAAAATATATTTTGGGGTGTGCCACAGAATTTCAGTAATTCTTTTATGTGCATCATGAAATGAAAAAGGTTGAAAATCGCTGGTGGAGCCTAAAGCATTGCTTCTCAAACTTCAGTGAGCCTGTGGCCCCCTGGGGACCCTGTAGGTTTATGGGTCCTGAGGTGGGACCTGAAAGTCCGCATTTCCGAATTCCCAAGTCTGGCTGCTGCTGTTGCTCTGCGGACTGTGCACTGAGTAGCCAGAGTGCAATGGAATAAGTACGGGGAACTGAGAGAAGAATGGCCGTGACATTTACCTTCACCTCTGCCTTTTTGGGCTCCTAGATGGATGCCTCAGTTCCAGCTTCTTCACCTGAAAACAAAGTATCGGGGCAGGGGGGGTCTCATGTTAATGAACTCCTTCACCAAATAGGTATTTAAACTAGTTGAAACAGACGTACAAAAAACTTTTGGTGGGAACATATGTTACTTTTTATAATGCATACATGCATATTTTTGGTTTAAAATTTAGAAAACCACAATGCTGTAACTATTCCTAATTACTGTCCAGGTTTAGGGTCCCAGAAGTTGCAGACTTAAAAGATTAAACACACACAGGTGAAAGCATCTCTAGGGAGGAAATCCGCTCCTGGTTGGCCATCTTCTACCACTTACAGTTGCCACCTGAACTTTTATAACCTTATTTAATAGAGCCTTCTCAGTACTTAATTATTTTTTCAATTAAAAACTAATTCTTTGTGTTGAATTTTTGTCCTGGTACTCATTTGAGTTAGAGTATTTGAATCCACTATCCATGTAAAGAAATTATAGTAGATATGATTTATTTTCCATAAGCCATGAGATTTCTTTTTACTATATCAAGGCATTTGGGGATTAATGATAGATTTTTTAAAATGGTGCAAACTCTGGCCAATAATCTTAAGTGCTATCATTCTGCTGTAAGGATAGGGCCTTACATTGGACTTCATCTAATAGTTAGCACTTCACCATTCTCCTTTATTCTGTAAAACAATGACATATTTTGCAATAGCAATGTACTTTGGACTCTCTAAAAGCACCTCATTAAACTGATAATTCAAAAATGTATCTTTTAAAATATTTGCACTTATTAAAAATTTCTAGATTGAAATTTTTGTAGACTGAGATGATATGGAAAAGTATAGTACAAATGGTAAGACAGTTGAAAATTTCTCTTAACTAATGTGATAAAAATAAACAGTTCTTTCTTTCATGGAAAAAATAAACACAGAAGTTCAGAATATTTTTCAAGAAGGAGCTGCTTTTGGATATTTGGTTTTTCCAGCCTTCTTTTAGTGGAAGGATTGGAGAGAGGGTCCCTAGTGAGGGTGGGATGAGAGCTAAGGGTGTTGGGAGCTGTGAGAGTTCAGGGTGAGGCTGCTGACCAGGGTGCTGAGAGGGGGATAAGTAAAAGCACAGCTGCCTGTCCATTCCAGTGAGCAATGTGGATGTACAAAACTTGGCACTCCTACTCTGGTTCTCCACATCCGGTCTTCCCGTGTGGAGTTCAGTGAGTGATACAACAGGGGCAGTTGCCTTTGTAGACGAAATGGCAGTGATTTAGAGGAGACTTGGAATTGACTGTGACCACTGCAAGATTTTCCTGTAGGAAATACTAGTTGGCATTTTATATTTGTCCAATTAAATTTATAAAGATGCTTAAAACTACATTCTAGCTTATACATTTTCACAATCATGCATTATCTTTCATGGGGTGAATGGAAGCCCAGTGAAATATTTTCTTTGGCCCAATTCCTTTGCTGTATGTAATTAAAGAGTCACCTTTGCTAACTAGGATGGCGGGATATATTGTTTGGGAATTGCAGTTTTTCACTCTGCAGGATGACACCCAGCCAACTGAGCCACGCTGGTCAGGGCAATTGCAGTTTTTAAATACTTTTATTTCAGAGCTTCAGAGACTGCAATCATAAGGAATTAAACCAAATAAAAAGATTCTTTTCTTTCTGATAACATGAAGTTTGGAAGGAGGCAGTGTAGGGATGACATGGAAATTCTGTACCCCGACCAAGGTCTTAGGCTTGTTGCTTTTGTTACACCTTTTTTTCAGAATCGAAAGGCAGCTGCTACAGTGCCAGCTACAGCGTTCACTCTCCAGGCAGGAAGAGGGAAGACGGGGAAAGTGACTGCTTCCGGTTCAGCAGACCCTCCCTCTGGAAACCCCCCAGATGTCTCACATGGCAACGTCCTCTTTTATCCCGCTACCCACACTGATCTTCTAGGGAAATGTAGGTGGTGGCTGCCTTCAACAACAGAGAATTTGCTAGTCAAAAGGAAGTGTGTTATGGATGTTGACTAGGAAACTGGTAGAATCTTGCCACACATGTTGGGCATTTTAGTGGAAACATGATGCAGTTTCATGATGACGTGACATGTATACTCTTAGAAAAGGCTACTCAAGATGGTGCTGTCCAGGGGCTGGATGAATCTTCCTTCATACGACCAGAGTAGCTGAGCGCATTCCTTACAGGTGTGAAAAAAGAAAAAACATTAAGGGAAAGAATGAAAGCTACAGAGTGGCAGAGTGGAAGGTGAATGCTTAGGTGTCCTAGTTCCAGTATGGTAGATGGAATTGTTCACTCCTTCAGTGCCCCCTTGTGCCCAAGATATTGTAACAGGATAATAAAGTGAAGCACCGTTGAAAGAGACTTGTTGAAAAGGTGCTTCCACTACAGTTACAGTGTAGCAATGTGTCGTTTCAGCTACTAGAAAAGCAAAATCAAAAAATACATTATCTTTATAATATTGGAACAAAGGCCACAATGCTGATGATTATCTTTATTACGCTACTTGGTTTTCTTGTCAACATGTGTTTTACTTACATTTAGGAGGGGTTTTTCCCCTTATATTTATGCATGGTCTGTGTGTGTGTGTGTGTGTCTATTAATTCCTCTTAAATATACAAGCTGTGAATTTGGGTTAAATTTACAAACAAATTTGATCATTTGGAACTGAAGAGGCTTTTGTGAAGAGAAAATACCCATTAGGTTTGTACAGACATCAAATTGCAGTTTACTAGAGAGAGCGCGGCTGGGAGTCCTTCTGATAGATAGGAATTAGGCACAGATTTTTTTGCACTAAGAAACCGAAACATGAAAAACTGTAAGCATCCTTTTATTACTGTTTACGTTGTAACTTACTCTATAGTTTATCTCATAAGTAAGGATATTGTTTTTGTTTTTTGGAGAGAAAAGAGACACAAGTTAGACAATTCCATTGAGTTGGTGGTATTTCATCTTTCACATGCCGCTACCAGTTGCGTACACCTGACTACAGGGAAAAACAACAGACCTCTAACATGTTCTGCCAGACAGGAAGCATCAAATTATAGTTACATTAAATTCGGAATACTTTGTCTTTGACATCTGCCTTTATGCAAACTCGAGTTAAGCTACAATGTAAGTTTGTTTGGTTTAATTTAAAAAAAAAAATTCTATAACCGAACAGCGTGGATACATACGCTGCAAGATTTACCAGCCGTGGTAAAAGTGGTCAGCAACACTAAAGTTGCCCACACCCTTGTTAGGTGTGGGCAGCCACTGAGCATTGGGGGTGGTTTTGCTGATCTGCCCTTGGGCAGATTTCCACAGGAGTAACATCTAGAGTTGTAATCGTTAATACAGGCCGACTAGCTCAATTCTCTCTTTACGCAGAGGAAAAGCGAAAGGTACAAAGGAGAAACAAATCCTCTCAGAGCGTGATGGGGCCACAGTAGGAACTAGAACCAGGGCTTCACACGAAGTTCATGTTAACTGCGAATGGTGCTGCCATCTCTACAGAGTCTTACAGGGACGGCTACTCCATGGCAGGGCTGGGACTAGGTCTTGGAATTTTTGTCTATTTGCCTGGAGCCCTTTTCACTCTATCTGCTTCCTCTTATATGAAGACTTGCCCCCTGCCAGACTTCCGTCGAAAGAAAATGGGCCAACGTATAAGAATGCCACTGGGCTAGCACTGTCAGTGAGAAAATTAAAATTTTTCTTCCACTTGAAATAAACTGTTGTCAATTTAATGTACAGTGGAAAAGTAATTCATCACAGGCAAAGAGGAAGGAGAACCTTTGGAATTTATTTTCAATAAAAGATCCTGCAAGTAGAAGAAACCCCCTGAAACTCTGGTTTTATTGAGGCCCATTAACATGTGTACTTGTAGCAAGGGCATGAAGGTCTTAAAATCTGCCCTTTCAAGAACTTTGAAAAGTTATGTAGGGAATTATAAGTACATAGATGAAAATGAACACCTTCCCGTGGTAAATGTATTTCAGGAGCATTGAGGAACCATAAAGAGAAATCTGAGGGCAATAGAACTTCACCTGGTAACTTTTAGGGGTGAGAAGAAGAGGCTGAATTGCCCAGAGCTAAAAGAAAAAAGGAGAAATAAGGGCAACACCCTGTTAAATAATGTGTATAGAATTCTGCTTGGAAATTCTTATTTTGGGTAAGAAATTTAACCTTCCCTGATAATGTGATCAATTGACTAGTTTGATAAAATATGACTAGTTTAAATGTCTAACCTTAGTGTTTCTGCTAAATAAAAACCTAAATATAAGGGAATATCTTTGATTAACTATTCTATACCAATATAATTAGGTGGAGAGTGGTGAAATCTAATGATACGTTTTTCAGGTGGATTGTAGTGGAGATTCTTGGGAGTATGAGAGTCTATTAAATTATTATGGACCTTTCCTTGTCTTATATCTATCTGTAATTGCACATTATATCCTGGTCCCAAAGGTAGTGTATGAACAGATGACTAGCAAAGTCATCTTTGCATCCATGCACTGTTTACTCTGTCTGCTCTTTGCATTGAGCTGGTCACATCAGTATCAGCTGGGAGCTTGTTTGAAATGAAAATCACAGATGTTTACACTAACATGCTGAATCAGGACAACATTGTAAAAAGACTTTGGGGTAAATTGTATGCACATGAAAGTTTGAGAAGATTCCATTGTCTATGTAGCACTCTTCGCATGGAAATGTTGATTATGATGCTGACAGAGTCTAAAATATGCCTCCCCTGGTTTACATGCCTACTGTGGGAAACATCTGCCAGTATCTGGAAAGTAAAAATCAATGAGATTATCTGTGTATATACATATATATGTATATATATATGTATATATGTATATACATATATATGTATATATATGCATATACATATATATGTATATATATGCATATATATATATGCATATATATACAGTTTTGTATGTCTCTGCTTGATGTTTCTTTCCTGTATTTTGTGCCAACAATTCAGCTGTTCTTCTGAACTAGCTTGGTTTTTGATTGGTTAATTGACTTATTCCATAAATCTACATTAAACACTCAATGTACCAAGAATAATAGAAAGACAGTGAACACATGCTTCTGACTAAGGGAATAAAGTTAGTGTTTTGAGGTTCCTGAGCTCACATATTCTTCACTTAAGTGGGTAATAGACTTGGAGAAGTTGATAGCACAATGAAAGCTAAGGCAACTTCTTCAGGAAAATGCCTTCAATTTTGGTTGTTAAAGCAATCAGATTGGGCACAAGATGAAGCTGCTCAGTACAAGCCTCATGTCAGCAAACCAAAACTTAGTAAGTTTCCATGCCTGGTTGTCCAGAAAAGGAAGGCTTCAGTCAACCAATACTAGTCTTTGTCTGTTCAGCACAAGATACCTGACCTGTGTCCAAGACTTTCCTTTGCTTCATGTAAGGAAAGTAGTCCCGTTCTTACAAATCAGTGCACGCCCAGTGTAACTTCCCTGATGCTGCCCACGTCAGTCCATAAACATCTCCTTACACAGCTCTCTGGAGCTCCTGTCCGTCTTCTAGATTGGATGCCGCCCAATTCACTTAAAATAAAAGCCTACAGAGACCAGTAAATTGTCCATGGACATTTTCTTTTGACACATGGACTTCATGGCACCCCTGGAGCCTGGCCATAGACCTCCTTAGATAGCTTTCCTAATCTGGTTCACTTCGGCCACAGTGTCACTGATTCATGAATCTTAAGAGCTATCCTCAACCCCTAAAATCATATATAAAGTTCTATGTTCATATGCATTTTTCTGGGAAGAGAAACCATAGTATTAATCTGATTACCAAAAAAGTCCATTTCCCAAAAAGCAGGTCTAGTGGATAATAATCATTTTGAAGCCTTTCATAGGTTTTTACTACTTAGAAAATCCTTCCCATGTATTATCTTTAGTGACTGAACAAAATGGGTAAACTAGAGATTCAGGGGTGGGGCCTAAAGGAAGTATACGCGAATTAGCTTGGCTTCAGACTCATTCGCTATTCTGTATCTGGAAAAGCCTATCTCGAGGGGCCCTTGACAAAACCCACATCTCCCATATTCACAAGTGTTCCCAGAAAGGTGTTCTGATCCCTAAATCTTAGTTTTTCCTGGGCATGGCCAATCAGTCCTGACTTCCCAGGTGTCCACCTGGGTCCTTCCAAAAGAAGCAGTTTCCCAAGTGTCCTGTCTTGGGCAGGCAGAGCAGATCCACTTTGAGGACCTTTTTGACCATGGAGAAAAGGAAGGAAATTAGCTTAGAAGGAAGGCATGGAGGTAAGGCATGCTGTGGTTTGACACTCTATTTCAGAGAGCATTAGGAGTCAGTTGAAATCAAAAGTTTGCTTAAAATGCAGCGGGCAAACTGTCTCTTTGGGCAGGGTGAATGAAAATGATTTGAAATTTAATAAAGTTCTTTAAAGAGTCTCAGCTTGCCTAACATCACCCAGTTAGTAGAGCTTTGGCTCCATTTTTATAGTGTTGGTATTTCAAAATACGTAGCTCTTTGTGTTCTTTTTTTCTTGAGTGATCTTGAATGACTTCATAAACATGAGCAACTGTGATACATTTTTCTTTGAAATACTTTATGTTAAAATATTCACCTTTTGGCCTTTAAGCATAGGATACATAAAGTAGGCAATGCACTAAGATATATTTTTTTCTTTCCTTAATGGTAAATTTTTGAACTGTAATCTTACTTATATAGAACTAGATTTGATGAACAGAGACTATTCTAGATTAGGAAAAGTTGTCATGTTTCTTCTTTCAAGCTGAATTTCTTCTAAGATGATGAAAATTTTGGAAAAACTGTTTTTGAGTAGAATGTTTTGTAGAATATTTTAGAATGTAGCTGATGGTACTTATTTTTGAAAGTTGAACTTCATGTATGAATTATAGTGCCCAGAATAGTCTTGTTATTTTGTTTTCATTTGCCTAATAATAACAATTTACTCTAATTGAATCTTTTAATCGAGAAATACCAGGGCACTTTACAAGCATTAATTAATGCTCTCAACTCCCCAGTGCGGTAGGTAAGTGTTAGCCTTGTTCTATATAAATGGGTAACTAGAACAGAGTTAAATGACTTGCCCAGGGCCACCCAGGAAGCCTGGGGTGGAAGGCCGGGAGATACCACAGCGATGGATGATTACCCCCTTGGTTCTCAAGATGGAGGCAGGCCTGCATGTTGACTTATGTGGTAGAAGAGAAAGAGGAGGAAAGTTGGAGATCCTCTGATCTTTCTTCTTCATTTCATAGATGAGGACACTCAGTCAGAGCACTGATGTGACTTCACTATCCAAGATAAATGTGTTCGTTCGTTCATTCATTCATTCAACAAATACTCATTTGAGCATCTGTCACGTGACAAGAATCCTTGAATTCTAGAAACACACTGGACAAAACAAAAGCCCTTTTCTTGAGGAGGTTATATGAAGATGGGAGGAAGACAGTAAATTTTATACTGTATCAAGTTGTAATCAGTGTTTTGGAAAGAAAATAGCCCTCAAAAGAGGAGAGGAAGTGTGTTTGTTGGAGGGGAGGGATCTACTTCGTAGATAGTGTGCAATAAAGAGCTCATTAATGGGAAAACATTTGAGGAGAGAATTGAGGGGAAAGACTTGCAGGTAGCTGGAGAAATAGCTTTCCAAGTAGAGGGAGCAGCATATGCAAATGCCTTGAGGTAAAAGAGTACTTGGTTTATAATGAGGAATAGTGAGGAGGCCTTTACCCAGGAGAAGTGAGCATAGGGAAGAATCTTAGGCAACGAGATCAAAGTACAAAAAGGGGACAGTATTTCAAAGAGCCTAGTTATCCACTGTTGAGGACTTCAACTTTTACCCTGAGTGACGTGTGAAGCCATAAGATAATTTGGGAAGAGGAGTGATACAATCTGACTTATAGTTGAGAAGGATTATTCTGCCTGTTATATGGAGAGGGGTATGGGGGGTAAGCTTATGGGGGCCAATGAAATGGATAAGAGATCATGCTAAAATTGAATATTGACCAAGATAAATAGCGTGGAATAGGAAAAGCTGTTACAGACGGAACATCTGTGGCATTTAATTCCAACTTCAAGGCACGCACTTTTTTCTTTGTCATACCAGTTATTTAATAAGCTGCAGAAGATTTAAACTATTCCTTCTGGGTAATAGTTCTGAATTTTCTCCAAGGTATACTGTTTAAAGTACAGATGCCAAAAGATGGCCAAGGGGTGAGCTGTCTTAGGTGTGGATGTACAGGTTACTCAGGTGAGACACATTCTGAGAAACTGAGTCTGCAGATCAGAAGAGAAAGGAAAGAAAGGAGTGGATTATGGGCTGAACATCTCTGTTGGAGGCTTGTGAACACCAGGTCAGTGGATTTGGGTTCAAATTCCAGCTCTGCCTTGGAAGCTGAATGACACTGGGAAAATTAACCTCTTAGAGCCTCAGTTTCTTCATCTGCAAAATGGGGTTAGCAAAACTGGCTCATTCATTAGGTAAGATCATCACAAGCTCAGATCCTTGAGGTAAGACAATTACCTACTATTTCTCAGTAGTAGTCAGACTCATTAAGATTAATTTTTGTTATCCTTAGGTTTATTAAGCAAGCTTTTCCATTGACATACTTATAAAACAAGTCAGCTTTATCCTTCAGCCTTCACTGGTTACTGCTTAAGAGCTTCAGGAAAGTTCAGCAAAAAAATTTATAAGCCTCAATAATTCTGTTGGTCATTTGTCATCAAGCCTTTCTAAGTGCATGCTACATTATAGAGTCTAAGATTCTTCAACAGTGAGTCATCAGCAGTTAGCAAGAAGGTTCTTTGTGAATGAATACCTCAGATAGAAATATTTGCAGCTGGTGTAACAGAAAGATATGTCAACAGAGTCTTCAGTGATAAGCATAGGTCATTATTTTTCATGTGAAGGAGTCTGGTAGAGCTTCGTAGACCAGGAATGGTTTAGTGGTTCAAAGATCAGAGTCCTGTGCCTTCTGCATCTTACTGAATTATCTTTTTAGTGTGTTTGGGTTTCACGATCACGCTTTTATCTCAGAGTCACAAGATGGTTGCTTACTTCAGCCACCTGAGCCCTAGACCTTGCATCCTCACGGTAGCCACGTTCAGATAAGCAGTGGCTGAAGAAAAGATGGGGCCCTGACCAGGCTTGCTTGTTTAAGGGAAGCCCCCAACAGACATCCCCTTATCTCTTGTTGGTCAGGATAAGTCCACATGGCACTTTTAGACCATTCTGTTTTATCATTGAAGAGAAAGGATTACCATGAGTCCTTCTGTGTAGATGAGAGGAACCTGCATTCCATATGATATGATCAAGATCTCTTTGATTTCTCTTGAACACAAAAGCAGGATCTTCTGAGCTGGTAAAAAGTGCATGTGTATGTGTGAGTGCAGGGGCCAGGGAGGACAGTGGGCAGGGGAGTGTCTGACTCATTACTGTAGGCAGCGCAGCGTGTGCTGGCTGCTCTGGGAGTGACAACGAAGCTGTGACTGGCACCTTCCCAAGGAAGAGGAACCTATGCTGGTTCCTTGGAGAAACAGGAATCTGCCCAGGGTGGCTGGGCATGGTGGGAAGTGAGGCTGACTCATAGGCAGGGCCAGGTGAAGAGTTTGGCCCTTTCCCTAAAATGGGAAGCCATTGGAGGGTTTTAAATACAAGAGTGACAAGATTTGGTTTATGTTTCAAAAAGATGATTCTGGCTGCTGAGTGGTTAATGAATGGCAATGGCAAGAGGAGAGACAGGGTGGTGGATTAGGAGACTATTTCAGGCAGCTGAGCAGTCGAGGGTGAGAGGTGGGCTAGGACAATATGCTATCCAGTCATCACGTTTGCTCCACTCCCCAGTGATTCCCTCCTTCTACACTAGAAGTAGTAGTGTAGTAGTAGTAACTATACTACTCCTTGTGTAGTCAGCCTCACATTTTACCAAGGGTAGTCGGTGTGACCAGTAGAATATGGTAGAAGTGATGTTCTGTTGCTTCTGAGATTAGGTTATAAAAGACCATGGTTTCCATCTTGGTCTCTTTCTTTTCTTGGGTGTTTCACTTTGGGAGAAACAGGCTTCCATGATATGAGCTACCCTAAGGAGAAACCCATGTAGCAAGGAACTAAAACCTCCAGCCCTGTGCCAGCAAGGAGCTGAGCCATGTCAGCAGCTCCATGCATGGCCTCAGAAGAGGATCTTTCCCAGGTTCAGAGATGCCTGAAGCCATGGTTGACAGTTTGCAACCTTGTGAGAAACCCCTTGCCCACAAAGTCCCTTCTAGATTCCAGACCCTTAGAAACTGTGTGAAATAATATGTTCTTGTGGTTGGAGGCTACTGCATTCTGGAATGATTTATTATACCACAATAGATGGTAGCAGTGGAGATGGAGAGGATTAGACTTTTAGAGAATTTGATGCCTATGGATTCAGCAAGAATTCCTGAGAGGTTATGCAAAAGGACGGAGAGAAAAAAGTCTGATCAAAGTAAGCTTTTATATTTTTTACTTGAGAAATTGGGAGGATTTTAGTGTCATTGACTGAGATGAGAAAATCTTGATAGAAAACCAGGTTCGTTTAACATAATTGAGAGTTAAACTTTGGGGCACGTTAGATTTGAGATGCTGGTTATTTTTCAGGTCGGCAATTGGTGATGAATCTGGAGTTCTGGGGACAAAGTAGGAATGGAGAAATAGATGTAAGAATCTCTAGAACAGAATATATGTAGGTTTGAAGACTGTGGATCTAGACAAGACAGCCCACAGTGAGTGTGTAGAGAAAAGAAGGGCCCGGGACATGGCCATGGGACTCTCACCATGGCTGCTGTTATTGTGAACATTGACCAGGGAGTGAGAAATTAATATCTATCTTAAAACACAGCTCACTTTACAAATGAAAACTCAGAGTGTGAATACGTGTAAGTGTTAAGTTGTCCATGCTGGGCCTATTCAATATCGAGCATTCCTATTGAGAAACCTTTTAAACCTCTTTATGACGTGGCACTTGTGCACTGTGGGTGTGTGTAAAGGTTGCTATGGGGCCTTAACTCTTGAACTTCCTGACACTTGGTGTATTTTCATTTGAAACCTTCCTCTTACTGTATGGCCGTAAACTTAAAAGTTAAACACGTACAGCTTTGCACAGTGGCTTTCAATGTGTTGGATTTCCAGGGAAATGTACCAAGGTATTGGCTATTTATGAGTGTAGAGAAATCTAAGGAAATGTATTTCCATTTCATAGTCCATAGCAAGTTACTACTTGGTATGGGCCTTTAAAAAATAGAGTTGCTTTACTTCAAGCAACTTGCTGACCTGAGTTTTTCTGAGAGTGTTGGTACATATACTCCTGAGGTCTCTTTATAAATGATGTGGCGTGCCGGGACCTTGTCACCCCCAGGCTCCTTAGAAACAGGCAGTACAGGCGATCTTTTGCTGTGAGAGTTTATCTAGGGAAAACTAAAAGCAGTTCGTGGTTTGATGTCAATTTCCAGTACTCTGAAAACTTTTAGTTAGAGAGATACAAAATTAATACAGCGTGTTGCCAGTGGTCAGGAGAATATATGTCCAATGTATCTTGCAAAGAAAAAGATCAAAGTAGTTAATTCCGTTTCTTATATTGGTAGAATAATAAGACTGAAACATACCAGAACTCCTTGAAAGTTGAGTGTGAATACAATCTTTTCCCTTTGCACTCTGGACTTTTTTTTTTCCTGTCTCAAGGAAACTGAGTGCCTAGGGCATGAAGATTTTGGACTTGGCTTTAAGGTTACACTTTGTGCTTCCTTTCAGAATACCCACCTCACCATGCCCTGTACTTCAGTCGTGAGTGTTACCAGCAGGTGGCAACAGTGAGTGCAATAGCAGGAGAAACCCCAGGTCAGGATCTCTACAGATAAGTAGGGAGGGTGGTGTGCCCGTGTATGCAGAAGGGAAAGGGCTGCTGCTTATTTAAAAAGAGGTGTGCTTCACCACTTTATCTCACCTCTTCAAGAGCTCATTTTCTTTCTTCCACCAGCATTGATCTGGACCAGGTCAGTACTCTATTAACCAGAGGGAGGTCCTTTTAACAGCCTGTAGATTTTTTCCTCTACATCAAGGGGAGGGTGGTTTGCCAGTGTTTGTTAAAGAGTTCTCATTTTCTGACTGGCCTGCCCCTATGGGCCTCTTAAAACAACTCTGACAGCAAGTGGCAAAGAATAATTTATTACTTAGAAGACTTAGCGAGAACCGACCAATTAGATCCTGTTACATGGGGTTTCAGAAGGCCAGGAAGGGATGACTGGGTTATTTGCTAATGCACAAGAACAACAGAGCCCATTGGTGTTAAAGATTCGTCAGAGGGGTCACTGACATGGACTCCAGCTGGGTAGTGAGGAGTCCTATTTCTCTGTGGATGCCGTCTTAGAGAGAGGGAATTGTTGTTCCCCTGTAGTGGTTTCCGTGTGATTTCAGAGGGCACATGCTCAGGCCTGTTATGTGCGCAGTGAAGGTCTCAGCCTCTCTTTCAACCCCAAGGAACAAGGTTATTTGAGGAAGGTCAACCGAGAGTGAGTGCTTTTTGAGGGAACCTTTGCTCCATAGGGATGCAAACCTTTGCAAGGGCATTCTCTGCAGGCTGTGCATGGGACAAGCCGTGAGTGGATGAGGGTGAGCTCATCCTGTGGTTGGGTTCCCTTGGAGCTCAGAGTTGGCTTGCAGACTCAGTAAGTTAGTTTGGCCTGAGCCATGACAATGTGTCAAAAGAAATAAATACAAAAATGTGAGGACACAGTTGCAGACACCGCCTTAGGGGAGCAACTGTAAAAATGATCCCCTCATATCCCCCTGAAAGCAAGTGTGTGAGCCTTTTGCAGAAACCTTCTGCCTGGATCCCACTCATAATCTGAACAGAACCAGCAGCATCCTGAGGGGCAGTTCTTGTTATCCAGGAGGCCTCTTCCCACTTTGCTGGCTCTCTAAGAATAATTCGTACGTTTAAAAGAGGGATTGGATTTTCCTCACCACCTGAAATAGCTTCCCCCAAGTTGTAGGAGCTTGGGCAGTGGCTTTAGTCTTGCTTGTCACTGACATTTTAACTTCTTGGCAAGTTATAAAATATTTCCATTTCCCTTTAATCATCAGTCAATAGGGTAGTCATCTTGCCTTGAAGGCTATACAAAATATATGTAAAAATAATAATATTAACAGCTAATTAAGAGTACCACTTAGACATATTCTAATTGCTAGACCGCGTGCCCCCTCCCCCGCCCATACTCCTAATATTGCTGATAACCCATGTCTGGTTCTGCTTTCTCTATATTCCAGAGCACTTACCTATTAATTATGGTGTCTGTTTATTGACATAAAATCTGTAAGTACAAGAATTGTTGTTTGATTTTTTTCTCAGTGGAGAAAAAAAAATATGGTGTCTGTTTATTGACATAAGATCTGTAAGTACAAGAATTGTTGTTTGATTTTTTTCTCAGTGGAGTATTCCAAGATCTTTAAAAGTGTTTGACATACAGAGGCGTTCCAATTAATATTTGGTGAATGAATGACAACAGTTTGTACCTATGTGCAGTTTTTGTCCTACAGGTAGGCACACACACCACACACACTCACACAAGCAGTGTGGTAATTATGAATGACTCCTATCTGTCCTTTCAAATAGACCTAGCAGACTGTTTATTCGGAATAACTTAGTAGCCTGCTTCCTATTACTTTATATATTCAAGACATTAAAACCACACTTCTCTTAAAATATTCTTAGAGTTTGATGTTTCGTAGTCATACTGACCATCTCATAGTTATTCCATATTAGAAAAATAGTACTCTCTAAAAATATGTGGATAATGAAATATACTTTTATAATATAAAAATAGTTTCAGGAAAAAGAACTTATCCAACTTATGTAAATGCACATTTCAGTAGTTCTTATTGTACTACCTTTGTAGTAAGTTATTAGCCAATCTCATCAGGATCTAAACTGAATTCCTTCATGTGTGTGTGAGTGTGAATTGTGTATGAGTTTGTGAAAGGTGTGTGTGAGAGAGAGAGAGTGTGTGCAGGTTGGTGAATACGTGTGTGTGACTGAGTGCATGTGTGTAAGAGGGCGTGTGATAAAGTCTGTTTGGGTACCTTGTTACGGCTGTTTATCTGTTTCTGGTCAGGTGGTAGGCATTCTTATTGACATCATTGGCCCTTAAAATACCCCAGAATCTAATCATTGCTTCTACTACTCTAGCGAGGATAATCTTGAAGCACAGACTGACCAAGAACTTGTCCAGATATTATGCAAATCTAGCCAAGAATCAAGTTCAAGTCTTTGAACATAATGAACAACGATGAGGAAGGCAAATGCAGTGCCTATATCTACAGCAGAGAAGGGCATTATTGTAAATAGTGGTGATTTTGAGTCTTAATGTCTGAACTTTTTCAAATTGATCAAAAGCAAGGGGACATGGAGGGAGTTGGCTAACCTTGGCACTGTCTGAGGTCCTAGCGTGACCCCTAGATTCTGGATTGCTTTGAGAAATCGTGGAACACGTAACAATGCTTACCGTTATTACATTGCTTTCCCAGACCAGATAACAGAACCACATGAAGGGAATTAAATAAAACAGGGGAAAAGAATCGTGAAGGAAAATCACCTTCAACTCAGAACTAAATGTGGTGACATCTAATATCAAAGAGGGCACTTGCAGGGTGTAGAATGGGTAGCCACTGCAACGATTATTTTCAAGGCCAAGTCTTCTGCTCTGCCTCTGTGTTAGGTTTTGTCTCTAGCAATTGCCCCCTGGGCCTTAGGGATGGTTTAGGCTATTTTACAGAACCAATATATATAATATATATATTTTGTGTAACTAATGGGGGTAGTGAGAGAACATGGGCTTTCTCACAAATGGTTGTCACGACTGTCATTGAATTCCTAGTGAAAGGATCTGAACATTTTGGCTTCTTTGATGAGCCCATAGTTTTGCCTCTCGCCACTTGCAAACATATTCCTAGAGTTAGGGAACTAAATGAATTTGGTTTCAAAGCTTATAAAATGTTTTGTGAACTTCAGAGGGAAAATCCATGTGGTAGAATATCATTACAAAGTGACTTATTAGGAATATTAAACCAGAGTAAGTAAGTATTGTGCCTGAATATAATTTTATTTAGTAAGGTCTTAATGGAAGGCTTAATAGTCACTGAGTTTATATTCAAATTGCATAGTAAGCATATAGCAGCTTTTGATATTATGCAAAAGACTATTTTGAATAGTCACCAAATTTTTCTATATTTACCTAACTGAGGCTCAAGGAACTGGTACACATTAAAGTTATAAAATGTGGCCTGTTGTTACAAAGACTGTAACTTTTTTTTGTTTTCCATTTCTTAACAGCTCTGATGGTTCGACCAAAGGTATTTGTTAAATAGAACATAAAACACATGTGACATGCTTCATCTCCCTGTATCATACAATTGTAAAATGATATTTATGATGTTTTCCACTTTTAAGTAATATATGCTCTGTTATAGAAAATATAATTTTTTAAAAAGTATAAAGAGAAAAATACTGATTCAGAAATTAGCATTGTTAATATTTTAAGGTTTCTTTTCTGTCTTCTTCTATTACATTTTACATAATCTGTCATTTTTTTTTTTTTTTTTACTTCATGCTATGGCTATGCATATTATATTCTTCATGCACTGCTTTGCATATTATGAGTTTTTCCTAAATATGTTTTGTAATATTCTGTCAGAATGGATAATTATAGCACAAATGACAAAACCTTTCCATGTTTTAACAATGTTGTTTAAGGAAAACATACTTTAGATGATGAAAAAACAAGGAAACCTAAAAATCAAAGCTTCACTTATTATTGGCCACTACTATGCAACTGTAAGTGCCCATTAAATGGCTCTTGGCTTCTTGGTTCTCCTGCGCTCTTAAGACAGCAGTTTAAAATTATCAGGGAATTCATTTATTTTAATCTTTTAAAAATTTTTTTTAAAGATTTTATTTATTTATCTTAGAGGGGAAGGGAAGGAGAGAGAGAGAGAGAAATATCAATGTATGGTTGCCTCTCCTGTGTCCCCTGCCTGGAACTGGGAACTGGCCTGAATCCCAGGCATGTGCCCTGAAACGGGAATCGAACCGCGATCGTGTGGTTCGCAGGCCAGCTCTCAATCCACTGAGCCAGACCAGCCAGGGCTAATCTTTTTTTTTTTAAATTTTATTTATTTATCTTTAGAGGGAAAGAGGAAGAGAGAGGGAGAGAAACATCAATGTATGGTTGCCTCTCCTGTGTCCCCTGCTGGGAACTGGCCCTCAACCCAGGCATGTGCCCTGACTGGGAATTGAACCTTGATCGTGTGGTTCACAGGCCTGTGCTCAATCCACTGAGCTACACCAGCCAGGGCAGGGGAATTCATTTTTGAAAGGTGGACTTCAGGCTGGGAGGCTTACTGGGAAATAAAACTATTAAGACAAACACAGAAATCCATGGATGTCCTGGAGAAAAATTATGTATTTTAGGTTTTCTGAATTAACATTAGGCCTGAAGGAAGGCTGACACTGGTCAGCTTCTATGGGCTAATTTTTGTGCTATGATGTTAAACAAAACAGGAATATTCCAATATCCAGAACACATACATGCACCACAATTTTATGGCTTAGTAAATAAAATATGCTATTTTTTTGAATTGCTCTGTTTTATCCATAAAAATCATCTACATTTTCCTTCTGATTTCATTGCTTTGTAGAGGTGGGAGAACTATTAATACAGTTTTTCAGTCTGTTGAAACTTTTGAAAGCCTTTGAGCATACAGTACCCTCCTTACCTTTCCAGATATCACATAACTTGTTTATTTAATGGGGGACGGGGGTGGAAACCAGAAAAATAACCTCTAACCAAATACCAACACAACACTCTTAGACCAAAATTTTCTCTATGCTATTTCTGAATAAGTCAAAGTAACACATGGTTAGTGGGATATTTTAGCTGCTGAGGTAGCATTCTTTTTGTACCCCGCACTTGAAGAGTTTTGGATTTTCAAACTCTGGCCTGCCCACTCAGTCCCCTAGGGTGATATTCTAGAGCTTCAAATGTACTTTTGAGTTAAGCAACATAATTAATTGTATTGACACAATTGAGAGGTGCATTAATCTTTCTTATTTAGAGTTAATGAAAAAAGGCACTAGTCATGAGTTCCTGCTTCAGAATTTTAGGGTTCATGTGAAAAAATTCAGATCTGGGAGACACTTGAACCATCTCTGACCTGTCCACAGCAATCCTCATTTTCCAAAGAGTAAACACTTACTTGTTGTGCCTTTGTGATTATAACAACACCCCCCCTACCCCGTTCCTCTCAAGAGCTTCTGATTTAAATGATCAGTTACATAGCTACCTTGCTAATGAGGGTAATGAACCCCAAGCCTTGAGAACTGCCCACATTTTATAACTAGACCAGACTAAGTTTATGGCAAAGTAGAGACGAACTCTCTAACTTCCAAACCAGACTTAAATTTATTTGACTGATACCATTCATGATCTCACGTGGTTTGAATAAATGCAAAAATCTCGATTTTTGACTGAGTGGCATGCTTAGTGGTGCTTAGTGATACTCTCACTTTGAGAACCTGCAACATACAGTGCTCAAGTTGTGAAGGTGGAGGTGTGAGTGTGCCCCTTCCACAGCTATAAATGTTTATTTTTCCTTCTCAGTGCATAATCAGTTGTATGTGTGCCAGACTTTTCTTACAGTAAAAATTAGAGAGGTGGAGTGGAAAATTGATTTGAAATACAGAATTTATGGAAGGAGGTTGGGTGACGTGGCGTTGGTTTGGTCATTTCTTTCATCAGGTGGCAAACGGACCACTCTGGAAGACTATGCAATTGGAAGGATGAAAACTGCTTCTGCATTTATGCTCTAGCACCTTGCTACTCAAAGTGTGCTCACGATTCATCAGCACGATATGGAGATTTCTGGACACGAGAGTTAGGAGAGGCCTACCTTTGAGCACACAATACCCTCACTTTTCAAGATATTATATAGTTCTTGTTTATTTAACGGGGAACCTGTGAGACCTTCTGAACTTGTTCCTGGTTGCTTTCCTGTAGTGAGCAATCACAGAGGAACCTGAGGCAAGAATTGGAGGTGGCATCCAAAATGTACATGATGTGGAGGAAGCATCAAAAAAAGTATGAATTGTAAAAAAATCTTTCCCATGATGTTAACTTCAGAAAGTCTCTTTGTAACTACTGTGAAGAATATTCAAGTTTATAAATATGTTGATCTGAACTAGTCCCATTTTTCTGAATACAATAAAATCCTGAACTAGGAATCTCTTGGGTGGGGAAGACCTGCATCATTCTCTCTCCTTTCAAGAAGTCTGTAACTAGAAAGAGATGAAAAACCAACATCAGGTAAGAAAATAGAGGAAGGATGATGAGTTTAAAATCATAAGGAAAGGATCATGTCAATCAGGGAATAAATGATCTTAACAGTTGCTTAAGCCTGGTTGGTAAGAATGATGATAAGCACCATTGAAATCAGCTTCACTTGGAAGTTCTGAAGGTGGAGTTACTAAGAATTACTGGTAGTGTTATTTCAAATACTTGGAGTTTTTTAGGACCAATTAAATCCAAACGATATGATAGTGGCATTGGATTCCCATTCCCTCCTTTTCTTCAACAACAAAATGGGAAGACCATTTCCCTGTAAAATACATATTAAAAACAGAATTCTGTGTGAGTCAAGCAAAATCACCTTTGCAACTGTAGCAATGGTGAGTCACCATGTTAAATTACTTGTCAACTCTCAAAACCCTGCGGTTGCTATGAATGACATCGCCTTTCCTGGAGCATGCCTGGAAGACAGCCCCAAAGAGCACCATTTTCTCTCTGCCTTTTTAAGAGGCCGAGCTTTCAAACGCACTTTTCCTTTGTGCACCTGCAGTTTTGAGTCAACAGAAATTGCCAACCCATGGTGATAAGCTCCATATAAATAATTAATGACATGGAACTAATTACTCCTGCATTAGGCCACCTGCACCCTCAAAGCTCAAGAGCCCCAGGTGTGAAAATTGCAGGGACAACTAATTGTGAGCAGCATTTCATCACACAAACCCTGCAGAGGAGGTCCTGGCTGTTTCCTGCTCACATTTTTTCAGGGTTCAGCAGGCAGAGCATGGGTGGGACTGGCTGCATTTATAACTATCTCAGAAGGTAAATCAGACAACACAGTGACTCTTGAAAATTGAGCCCTTGGAGGCCACCAGGAGGTAATAGGGATTAGGTTTAATTAAAGGAAACTATGCCTTGAAGGGTAGGGTTGGAAATTGTGCCTTGAGGTATGGGAAACCTCTTGCAACAGACTCTAGGTGGGAATGCTGCACTTGGGTATGAGAACTTTGTTTAATTATTCAAGTAGGTTCAACCAGAGGACTTCAGGATTTTAGTTGCCAAATAAGTGTATGAAATTATATATATTACACATTATATATAAAAACATATTTTATATGTAGTATATATAATATATTTTATATATGTATGTTTTACAAATGTACATCTTTTTGGTGGGGATCTTTATTTTGATGCACTTGGGGTGTGTGTGTGTGTGTGTGTGTGTGTGTATGTGTGTGGTAGGATCCCTCAATCAAGATGTTAAAATTTTGTTTAAAAGAAATCCAAAGAAAAGAGCTGTATAGGGCAATCATTTTCAACCTTTTGTATCTCATGGCACACATAAGGTGATTACTAAGATTCTGTGGCACACCCAAAATACACTTTTTTGCAGATCTGACAAAAATAGGTATAATTTTGACTCATTTACACCAGATGGTTTTTGTTGTGTTGGCTGTCGTCATTTTTTCATTTGACAATCCAAGAAAAAAGAAGGATGTCAGTGCCCCTGACTGAGTAGTCAGGTATTGCATGTTTTAACAGTTCCCGTGGCTCACTGGTTGGAAATCGCTCATATGGGGCCTGCCGATGAAACACCTGTAGGAGTTCTCGGGCTGTCTTGTAGAACCTTCATTATTATTTTGGGTTGGCTTTGGAATGAGTAAGAAAGGAACAAAACACCATTAGAGTCACTACCTCTAGTAACTTCAAATTCACTGATTTGGCTTGGTGCAAAGCACTGTCTGAAGATCTGGCTCCTCAATTAGTGACAGTTTCTCACCGATTATTATCCCTGTCTCATGGTTTGAAGGTGAGTTGAGCAATGGGACCTTTATGAAGTGACAGAATTAAAGATTTTAAAAGTCCTTGGAAAATGTTCCAGCTCAATTATATGTCTTCCCTTTTACACACACACACTCTCTCTCTCTGAAGTAGATCATGGAATACCTATTGTTTTCATCTTGTGAGTTTAAAAATTTTTTTAAAGATTGATTCTTTTTTTGGCTTAACGTCCTCATACATTCCTCTTCCTCCCCTTCTACCTGCAAGAGAGGTTAATAAGCTACAGTTTCCTCCTTCATTATTATATTTAAATTTATATTTTAAATAAATATACAGTGATCTCTAATCATGTTAATTATTTATTTGTTTGTTTGTTTGTTTATTTATTTATTTTAGGCAGAAAGGAAGGGAAGAAGAGAAACATCAATGTGTGGTTGCCTCTCACATGCCCCCTGCTAGGGACCTGGCCTGCAAACCAGGTATGTGTCTTAAACTGGGAATCAAACTGGTGACTCTTTGGTTCTCAGGCCGGCACTCAGTCCACTGAGCCATACCAGCCAGGGCTAATCATTTTTAAATTAGTAGACTTTTGGAGCAGTTTCAGGTTCACGTAGTGATTGATTGGAAAGTACAGAGATCCCATGTACCCTCCTCACCACCCCTCCCTCAGTTCCTCCTGTTATTAACATCTTGTATTAGTACAATATGTTTGTTACAATTGATGAGTCAATATAAATATGTTTTAAAATCTTCACCTAAGTATATGTATATTGATTTTAGACGGGAATGTGGGGGGGAGTAGAGAGAGAAAGATTGATATGAGAAAGACTGGTTGTCTTCCATATGTGCCCCAACTGAGGGTTGAACCCTCAACCCAGGTCTGTTCCTGGACTTGGGGTGGAACCTGCAACCTTTTGGTGTATGGGACTATGCTCCAATCAACTGAGCCACCTGGCCAGGGCTACAGATATGTTATTATGCATCATTATTATATTTTTAACTAAAAGCCATAGTTAGTCTTCTCTCATGTTTTGAATTCTGTGGGGTTTGACAAACAATCCACTGTAACAATACCAGGCAGAAGAGTTTCACTGCCTTAATATTTCTAATCACTTTTTTTTTTAAACAAAGTAAGTATATGTTGTGGTCAACTGCCTGGGTGGATTTCCCCCATTCTTTTTTAAGGGTTGTGTTGTTTTCCACAGTTTACAACTCTGCCACAGTGTAGTCAGCATTTCCCCTGGTAGAGAATTCGCATCATGCTCTGTGCACAGTCTGCTTTTATACCGACAGGATTAACCCCCAGGAGCAGGGCTGCAGCGTCAAAGACTGTGTGGAGTGTTACGTTTCATAAGCATTGCGACGTGGCTTTTAAAGATGGCCAAGCCCTTATTGTATGAAATGTTAAAGGGACTGATCTAAGAAAAAGAAGATGAAAAATATGAACAGTGAAAGGACAGCAAACTCACAGTTATTAACAACCACACCTAAAACAAAAGCAAACCAAGAGGACAGCTACATCAGGAGCGGAACCATAGAAATGAAGAACACATGGAGGGTTAGCAACAGGGGAGTGGGAGGAGGAGAAGGGGGGAGAAGGTACAGGAAATAAGTAGCATAGACAGTAGGTAGACAATAGACAGGGGGGAGGGCAAGAATAGTAGGGGAAATATAGAATCTAAAGAACTTGTGATGCATGGACATAAACGAAAGGGGAGGAATGGCGGGGGAGGGGTGTGCAGGGTGGAGGGGAGTGAAGGGGGGAATGGGACGACTGTAATGGCATAATCAATAAAATGTATTTTAAAAATAATAAATAAATGTTTTTTAAAGGAAAAAAAGATGGCTGCCTCAAGTGACATTCCCTAAAGCAATATAGAAGTACTGTTTTTCCCCAGTCCCCATCAATAGCAGGTGATTTTTGACACTTGGTAGTTTTAAACACTTGGTAATTTTTGTTTGAGAAGGACTCATAACATGCTGGTTACTTAGGTTGGCTCTGAATTCTGACAGGGTTAGAGTCCCAGCTCTGACACTTTCTGCACAGCAGCCTCAGGCGATTCCCTTCACCTCACTGTACCTCAGTTTCCTCATCTGTAAAGTATGGATGGTAGTGACTCGATGACATCATCGGGTTGATTGGGTGGTGAGGGAAGATGATGCATACCTCCAATAATAGGCTCAGCTTGGGCCTGGCTCGGACTAAGTGTCCACTTGACGACAGTGGTTATTACCGCAGAGTGCTAAAGGCCCGTCATCAGCTGCTGTGGCAGTATCCAGGGTTAAGGCTTCATTATGATATTCCTGGATAAATCGTGGATAACTACTACATTTGATGTTAATCAGGGGAGATACAAAGCATTGCAAATGTCCCCTTAATGCCAAACCATAGAACAAAATGTTCTTCTGTAAATGTGCAAAAATAAAAATTAAATGAAATCCAGGTTTTTATAGAACCTCGCTTGGTTTAAGCACAAACCTGTTGTCAGGGCTGAAGCTACCATCTTGGCATGTTGAATTTATTTACATGCTACTTCCTTTTCCGTATTTAAAAATGAAATAGGTGTTACTATTGAATCAGTAAGTAGCCTCTTTCTCTTCAGATTGTATTTTAAATCCTTTGTTTGGGCAGCCTGGAGACTGTGCCTCAGGGCATATCACCATGTTCCTTGTTATTCTTTGTACCCAAGACTATGTATCTGATTCTTACCCTTTCCCATGCAGTTTTTGCTACTCTCTCACCAAAAATTTGTCCTTATCGGAAACTGGGAGCATTTTGGGGGGGGGGAGAAAAAGAGGGAGGGGAAGGAGATAAGGGAAATGGAAGCATCACCTTCTGGAAGCCAGAAGGCCAGTGAGAGTGAGGGAAGGTGTTCCATTGTAGCCCCAGGTGAAATGGGCCCTCCTTCTGATGAGAGTTTTCCTGCTTGGTTAAGAAATTAGGAATGCCCTGATAGCATGGCTTCTGTTCTCACGCTGGGCAATGTCTAGTTATGACAGAAATCTGGTTATATTGGATAAAGATCTTGAAGAATTGTGAGGATTTTTGCTTGTTTGTTGGGGGACTCTTGCCCTATACTGAAGCAGGAACTATGGCCTATGACCTAGATGACCTAGTCAGTGTACATGGCCGGCTGGGGCAGCCCTTCTTTCTGAAGAGTCAGGGCGTGTTTGACAAAGGAGTTTTTATTAACTGCTGTAAGTAATGACAGACATCAAAATATCCAACATCTTTTCACTATTTTATGGGATGTGAGTAATAGAGTATTCTAATTAAAATTGACATTGACGTGAAAATCAATGAAGTTCAGTTTCTGAATAGTAAAACAGAAAATTAGTTTGCTTTTTTCTTTAAAAAATTCTAGCCAATTCTTATACAACTCCATACCAAACAACAATTTATCTCCTAGATATTTTAAATTATTAATTCAGTAATATCTGTTTAATGGCCATGGTATGTAAAAAATGGTAAACAAAAGTACGAAAGGCCTGATCTAACTCCCCTGTAAACTCACTATCCAAAATGAGAAATGCAACATTTGCCAATGACTCCAATATATATAAAACTGTGAGCAAGGAGAACTGACCCTAAGTAAGTGTGAGAAGAAGGAATGGCTTCTGTTTGGAAGGTTACCAGCAGGGTCACGTGGGCAGAGAAAGGGGGCCAGACTTGGAATGATGGACATAGATTCCAACCTTATCAGTGAGGGGAAGCCTTGCTAAGATGCAGCTATTTGTGGCTGAGCGTATGAGGGACATTCTGGAGAGAGGGAATAGCTTGGTTTGGATCTCATACCCGTGAGTTCGGTCTTACTGTCGGATAGTCCCCTTTGTTGTCCTTTCATCCAAATAAATTTGTGAATCGATAAAAACAAAAGTCCTTGCCACCTGATGCATCTCTCTGCTGACAAAGTCTGCTCACCCAAATCCAAGAAACATGGTGGGCAGCAGCTCTCAGATTGTGGAAGGACATAATGCTGAAGACCTTGAACAACAGTTTGAAAAAAATGGACTTCCTTTCTGGAGTCTACAGAGAATTATTAAAATGTTTGGGGCAGGCAGAGGGGAATTGTCAAAGATGAGCCAGTCCCAAAGAGATTCAGAGGAAGAAACTAGGCTTGCCAGTTATTTATGTGGAAGGGACAATGAAATGGGAGAAACCAGAGAGGAATCTGAGATTTTAAACTGCTGTGGGTTGATTGAGAAGTAATACAATGATTAAAAGCTTGAGTTGTGCCATGTGTGACTGTAGATTGAACCTCATTTTCCTTACTTCTTGGGAGTGTCACTTTGGAAAATTTTCCTTGCCTTTAAAATAGAAATCCTTATAGAACCCATATGATAGAGTTGCCTAAACAAATTTGTGCTCCAAAAATTTTAGTTACATTATTAGGAAAGTATTTGAGGCAGGAAAGGTTAGATAGTCTCACCAAAATGCCCAACTCTCTTCCACTTGTTAGAATGGATACAGCAGAGGCAGAAATCAAAATGAGCATGAAATAGTGGGTAAAATTTTACCTTGTGTTTTCATTTGTAAATTGTCTCTAGAATGCCGTGGATGATTTACAGACATTCCTGCAGTGATGGGGTAGGAAAAAGAAAAAAGAAAAAGGACAAGAACCCTACTGGTGGGACATCCTGAACCAGGGCAGAGAAGTATTACCAGGAAAGTTGTGTGTGGTGGGGGGGATGGGAAACAGGCAGGAGGAAGCCTGGGCCATGTGTGTGCTCATTACACTGCTTATTTTGGAAAAGATGTGGAAAATTGCATGCAGAGTTTGAAAATGACTGTCCCAGCTCTGATTCACTAAAGAAGTCACTCTCAGCCTCATCGACCTTGGCACTTTTTCAGAGGTCATGTTTACACATAATTCATAAAGTTATAACATGTGGTTGAAAGTTTCTCTGGCATATTTAGAAATGTCAGGGAGGGCAGTTCTCACCATTTCACTCAGCCCGCCTTCAGTTCCTGCCTATGTTTTAATTCAGTAAGTATTTATTGTGCTTAGAGCAAAGAAGGGCTCTAGTTTTATGTGCTATGGACCACAAATCTGGAGCCCTCTGGACATTTAGTTCCTGTTTTGTCTGCCACCTGTTTCTCACCTGGTCAGTTTTAAATAATGAAGAAACGCTGTGCTGTGGACTCTGAGAGCATTAGTCATCTGTCCCCTCACGTTGGTCCTCTTCATGTTCTGGGTCATAAATGAGGAGAGGGTTTTCAAATGCTTTGGAGACAAGTCATCAGGTTAGGTGTGCTGTGGAACCTCACCTGGCTGCTGCTTTCCCTTATGATTTGATAGCATGAAACGGAGGTGACTTGTGCAAAGGGTCTGAATTATTCGCAGGGAGTTTCATTTGCTAACATACCCCTCCTTAAAATCTGCAAATATCTCATATTGGTTTGTTGCCCCTGGAGCTAAATAGAATAAATCCATTCCCTCTTTGAATTAGGAGAGATGAATTTGGAGGCTCTTGTGTTCTCATAGTTCTTGTTTATTTCTTTTTTCTTTTACAAGATAAATTTCTCCAATCCCTCCAATAATACCTCATGCTATGTGGTCAATGCTATTTTATATTTCGTCTTTCTGATAATCAAAATTTAGTCTGTAGGTAATTAACAATGTAGTAGTGTGTCTTCAGCATAACTTATCTTGATAGGTATATTGGGATTTCACAAAATCGAGCAACTAATTTTTAAAGTTACCATCAGACCTTGGTACTCATCAGCTTCAGAACTTGTCAAACCCTGTACTTCTTGCATTTTGATGACAAAAAAGTGTTTTGGCCCTCAGTGCTTTTTCGGGACTCGTTGCACTGGCTAGAACTTGTGTGAGTCATGACACTGCCCTACAAGACAGGGTGCTTCATAGTTTGGTACTTGGTTTTGGCACTTGCCATGAGTTCTGGAACGAATCAACAACAAGTACTGAGGTACCACTGTAATTTCTCTCTGGAAGTTAACTTGTTGACTATGGACCTGATAATTGAAAAAATTTGACCAATATTCTAAGGAAAATTCACTTTGAGGGTTTGCCATTCTGTTTTCCAAAGAGGTTTCTTGTGACCAAGTCCAAGTTGGACATGCTTAGTATTTTTTAGAAAGGAGTTTTAGCTCTGGGGATAATGTTGTTGTGTATTATTAATTCTTTATAGTAATAGCAAAGTGAGCTCCTTCACTCATTTGTTCATTAAGTGTTTACTGAGTGACTGAGAGATTAGGTCAGTGGTAGTAAAAGAGGAGTAATATTCCTGCCAAAAGCTCTCCTTGTCTCTTGGCTTTGGCCTCCCATTGATAAAGCTCATCAGGGCTTTCAAAGTGCTTTCACATACACGAGGGTGTTTCAGCTCTGGAATCGGGAGGAGTAGAGAAGCCAGCTGAGAACTGAGGTACTTGAAACCCAGAGTGGTAAGACTGTTTGACCTTTTCCCACCCTGTTCGCCAGGCTCTGCAAGCTAATAAATAGAAAATCATCAAAGTCACTTTGGGATGATAAACACTTTGTCTTTACTTTGAAACTAAAAATGGCACTGGCTGGTGCGGTTCAGTGGATTGAGTGCCAGCTTGCGAACCAAAGGGTCGCCAGTTTGATTCTCAGTCAGGTCATGTGCCTGGGTTGTGGGCCAGGTTCCCAGGGTTGGACGGGGGCGGTGGGGTGGGGGGGGGAGGGCGGTGTACCAGAGGCAACCACACATTGACGTTTCTCTCCCTCTCTTTCATCCTCTCTTCCCTACTATCTAGAAATGAATAAATAAAATCTTTTTTTAAAAAAGAGAGACTAAAAATGATGTGAGAGATTTAAAAATGACAAGTTCTTTTTTCTATTTTTGAGTGGATTGTGTTACTCTCCATAGATCTCGGAGACGATTTCTAGTGTTAACTGGGAAATAACAACTCACAGGGAAATGTTTCAAGGCCATTATTAAACTTTCTGATACTTCTGAGATAATGGCACATACTTAGTGTGATTTAGCAACAAATTTTTCATTAGGACATTTTTCTCTCCACCTCAACTTTGGGAACCAAAGCAAAAACCCAGAGGGAATCATAAAAATTCTTTGAGCAGCCAAACAGATGTTACAAGTTCTATAATTGAGGTTCAACAAGAGGATTCTACAAATTCAAGAAATACCTAAATGTTGTTACACATCATCTTTATAATGACGGGAGAATTTTATTAATTTCAGAAAGATGGCTAACAGATCTATCTTTTCACAATGGTGGAAATCAGTTATGTAGAAAATTACTAATGTGGAATGACATTGAATGACACGAGATATTACTATGATCTGTTGAGTGCACTTGAAGGATGACTTTGGAAAGAGACAGAGATTCATACACATTCGGGAGTTGTTGTTTTTTTTAACAGTAATATTGTTAAGTAAAAGGATATTTGAACTTAAGCCTTGAGACTGTTCCTAAATCCTTTGAAGCTGGCATTTAAGTTTGTGGCTATCTGATGTGTGTCTTTACCTCTGTTTCATTACCATCTTTGGACTCCATCATTAAGCACATTATTTAGAGTATAGGTCAACCTCTTTCCAAACAAATGCCACTAAAATGCAAAAAAGATTCCCAGATGCCACTGCCTTTACATGGCATTGCATACAATAAAATTCCAGAACTATAAAATAAATTGGTTAAACTTGAGAGTTTATCGCACAGGAGGGTTTGGACTGTCACCTGGTTATGGAAAGTGTAATGCTGTTACCTGCCTGGGTCGAGCCTGAGTTCCTGTGAGCTTTCCACTGCAGTAGGGGGTCTTGAGTAGGGATTAAATCATGTTTCCTAGAAACTTATAATTCTGTAGATCTGTTTTCAAAGTCTTGTACCTCTCAACAGTGTCACCCATCTGCAAAGTTGCATAGTGTTTTTCCACCAGTATTTGCCAGTCTGGAGGTAAAAGGAGAGAAGGCATATGGTTGGATTGATCTATGGTTTGGAGGTGCATTTAAGAGAAAAGGAAATAGACCTGGCTGGTATAGCTCAGTGGGTTGTGTGCACCCCACCTAAGAACCAAAGGGTTGCCGGTTTGATTCCCAGTCAGAGCATGTGCCTGGGTTGCGGGCCAGGTCCCCAGCGGGGGGCGTGCGAGAGGCAACCACACATTGATGTTTCTTTCTCTCTATTTCTCCCTCCCTGTCTCCCTCCCTTCCCCTTTCTCTAAACATAAATAATTTTTTTAAAAAGACAAGGAAATAAAGAATTAATAAGCAAAGTAGAAGATGAAAGGACAAATCAGAATGGTTGGGCTGCTTAGGAAAGAAAGTTAGGAGGAGACTCTTGAAGTAGAGGAAAAGGGGGGCTGCTAGGACTAGGGAACTAAGTGAGTGAGAATGTGAAAGACCAAGGCAGGTGGAAGAATGTGCTCAGAAGGAAGGGTATTTGGAACTAAAATTTCAGAAGTGGGGCAATTCTGAGTGCAGGGTATGGCCATGGAAATAGATTAGCAAAGGCAGTAGAATATTGAACCCCTGTCATTGGGTTCAAATAGACAGAATACCAGAGGTATCTGATAATGGCTGTGTTGTCTACTTGGATGTCGTCAGTTGGCAAAAGCTATGGTGATTTTAGAAGACGGCCATCCAGGTATGGAAGTCTTCAGTGGTGAAGTGTTCTAGGAGCCAATAGGTATCAAGCCCATGGAGGGACAGGGAGTGATGCAGTTAGGTGTCATAAGGCTTTGTAGAGAAAGGGAGTTTTGCAGGAGATTGGAAGGTGGTGAGTAGCAAGGCAACCACCGGTGTCAAATGTGTCTGTGACATGTGGGAAATTGAACAGGCTTCCCTTAGGAAAGTTGCAAAGGGGAAAGGAGTGAACCTGTGAGAGGGAAGGTTTTGCTGAGCAGGGGGCCCATGACTGCCCTTCGGTTTCCGTTTCCGTTTCCGTATCCATGACACTCTTAGGGTCTGTTTTCCACCTTAGACTTCTCACTGTCATCTGTGGTGGGAAGGCCAGTGCTACTACTCTCCAAAGAAGAGATCTGGTGGCTTAGTTTTTAATACCTTGTTTGAAAATCGGCAGCCTGAATCAACAAGCCTCATCCTTCCTCCGTAATGTTCCGTAGCTGTGAATTCTCCAGTTAATTATATGCTGGGTAATGAGGATTGCTTTTATCTGGACTAAATTTCAGTTTTAAGCCATCTTAATGGGGTTTTCATTTTGGCATTTTGTGGGAAAAGGCCAGGGAAGAGGCTTATTCAATTTTCTCTTGAGTTTTAATGTATCTTCCTTCCTTCCAAATAGAACAATAAAAATTTGCTTCCTGTCTTCTGTAACAGTCTCCTATCTGTTTTAACACAGATGCCCTCTCCACCATTTATGAATCCCAGGCGCACCACCTATTAGCTGCTCCATGCCTCAGTTTCCTTATTTGTGAATTGATGATGATAATGTTTTCTCCTTTAAAGTGTTGATGAGGTATAAGGGATACCATTTTCAAAGCAATGAGAACAGTGTCTGGCAATAATAATCCCAATGAGAAGTATTTGTTAAATAAAAATATTTCCCGTGTGTGTGTGTGTGTGTGTGTGTGTCTGGTAATTCTTTAGTAGCAAAACTTTCTAGGAATTTCGCCACAGAAAACAAAAGCACAAAGCTATTGACCAGTGTTGTCATCTGTTAAAGATGAAGTCTTCTTTTTGGAGCTCCTGTTGTGGTTCTGCAGACTTGGATATCTGTAGTAAAATCTTGTGAATAGCCACATCCTCAGTATCAACTTCATAACTTCCTCTGCCTCTGTCACCAGGGCCGCTTATCTCTCAGCTGTCTCACACTTGTTCCAGCCGAAGATTAGGAATTTTAATCAAAGTCTTAGTAGGAGATTAGGAAGCCTTCCTCTGCTTTGGTACACTCTCCCAAAGCCTCTCAAGGCTAGTGGTTGGGCCATTTAAGGGCCTGAGCTGAACTTAATTGTCAACCCACTTCCTAACCAAACCTCTAACTCAATTAGCACTTATTTGACTGTCTAAATCTTTGGCTTGAAGCACCCCGCCAGTTTGGGTGGGAGCTTAAGACTGACTGCCTTTTCCTGGGAACTCAGCCCGGACAAACCAATTCATTTCACACTTCTTTCCAACAGCCTACAAATGGGAAGCAAATCTCCATCCCAGTTCAGCTATTGGGATTGCAGCCAAGAAGCTGATAGATCTCATCAGCCCATCTCTTAGGTTACCTGGTCTTTTCATACGTATAATTGCTTTTGAATAACACCTTTGCTTCGAACAACCATTTAATTGAGAGGCTTTATGTGCTCATTGGCAATTTCTTTGGGGAGACCCACATTTTCGAAGATGACATTCGTGTCCCTCTTCCTGTCATTTTATAATGTGAGTGTTAAAGATTGTTAAGCAAGCAAGTACAGCCTTCGGTTTTGTGCTAACATTTTATGACTGGTGAATTCAGTGACCTTCTATTTTGGCTTTGATCTTAATTATTCTAAATATCATAGGGTCTGATTCACAAGGCAGTAACGGCAGGTCATTATTCCTGGCATGATTAGTCTAGGTTAGGAATTAGCTTTGATGCCCCTGGCAATGTGCTCTAATACTCTCTGAAATGGAACACCTGTGTAATGGCTGCACCAATCATTTGGTTAAATCAGTCTCTAATTTAATGAGCTCTGGCTTCCCATTTGTGTGGTTATCTTTCAGAGGTAAGTACGTATAGATAGTTTTGAATTTGCCATGTTATACAATTATGTGCATGTTCAAGTTGTGTAACTTGTTGTTTCTAATTTGTATAAGAAAACTGTGTAGATAAGCATCGACAAATTGAAAATCAGCCTTTAAAAGGAACAAAAATAGAAATCCATAGTAATCTATTTACACAGCAATCTACTTGCCAAAAAAATAAAGGGCAGCAACAGATTATCCTCATGATTTTAGCCTCAGAAACTTTGGATGAAGTCACAAGTGAATATGAGATTTTTAGTATCTACACCAGAGGTTCAATATTATACATGGCCAATTGCTATTTAGAAAGTTACTCTTTCATTTTGTGGTCTCTGGACCATCCCATCACCTGGAAACTTCTCCATACTGTAGAGTAAGTCTTTTAAAAATTGACCTAACTCCGTCTCTCACTGCCTAAAACCTTCCATGCCACTCCCTACTCATGCCACTCAGTGGAACTACTGTTGCACCATGTTCTGCTCAGTCACTTCAATCCAGTGAACACTCCAAGAATCACCATGTGAGTTCTTCCTGGAATGTGTGGATATTGGGCATCATATGGTATCTACTTCCTTAATCATATTTTAATAGTCATTTACTTTTCACTTTCCCAAATCTTTGAAACCACTAGGGTTTATATCACTGAGTTTCCTCCACCAAAAGGCAAGGGACTGCTACTGGCTGCCCGGTATTCCTTGCTGAGAGTTTTAGGAAATAAGGCTTTTGGGAAGGGAAGGTGACAGGCTGAAAGTGAATATGTTGGAGGTATGGTGCCTGGAATTAGGCAGATGCTTAAAAAACTACCTGGGGAAACCTCACGATGCTGATAAATTGCACTTCATGCCCTTTCTCCTTGCTGCCTTTGTCTCCTTCCCTCCTGCTATGTAACTTCTGTTTTCTTTTCCTTCCTCCCTCTCTCCTTTCCTTCCTTCCTTCCTTCCTCCCTTCCTTCCTTCCTTCCTTCCTTCCTTCCTTCCTTCCTTCCTTCCTTCCTTCCTTCCTTCCATCTTTCCTTCCTTCTTCTCTTTCTTGCTCTCTCACCCGTCTTTCTCTTTCTTCTTCCTTTCCTTTCTTCCATTTTTCTCTATTTTTCTTCCCACCTTCCTCATGTTCCTTTGAGAACTAAACATATTATGAATTGCTGACTATTCTCTAAATGTCTTTGTAGTTCTTTTCTTATTTTAAAGGTATTTTGAATTGTGATTGTTCATGTTTCTTCAAACATATCCTCTAGGACTCAAAGGTCAAGATTTTTTTATGTTGCAATTTAATAGATCTTGAAAGAAGAAACCACGTACCTCTGCTCTGTATGTTCAACAGCATTTGAGCAGTTCTCCTCCATTAGTTCACCTGGAAACACCTGCCTGTGGCTGATCTCTTTTAATGGGCCAGAGATTTTGCCATCAGGTTTTACAAAAAAACATTTGAGATGTATGCAGATTGTGTTTTCTATACATCCCAGCGACGATATCTCCCGTGCCACATGTCTGGAATTTGACAGTCTGTTATCAGGAGGTGAAGTCTGTATCCTCTCTCCTTGAAACCGGATGAGTCATTGTAACTGTCTCCATGAATAAAGTAAAATGAAAGCAAACACTATGTGACTTCTAAGAGTAGGTTATAAAAGTGTGTACTGCAGAACATCTGGGATATTCATGCTCCGAGGAGCCCCAAGCAGCCCGTGGGGAGGCCACGTTGAGAGGACCCTTGGCTTCTAGCTTCTGGGCCTAGCTAACCTCCACGCCAGTATCCAGCACCAACCAAGCCACCCATGGGAGTGAGCCACCTCAGAAATGGTTCCTCCAGCCCCTAGTGGAGTTGCATGGGGCACAGATGAGCAGTCCTGACCACACCATCTCAAACTGTGTATTCATGAGCAAAATAAATAATTGTTATCGTCTTAAGCTACTAAATTTTAGGGTGACTTGTCATGCAGGAATAGATTTAGCCAAAGTTTAAAAAAACACTTAATGATCACATCCTACAGTTTACTCCTACTCATTTTTATAACTGGGACCACCCCCCAAGGATGCCATTGTTGCAGTTTTTCTGAAGCATTTACTTTGTCCCAGGGCCATAATTTGAATGCAAAGACAAACCCAAACAGAAATAAAACAAAAAACAAACCTCTGGAACTCTACCCAGGATCAGTTAATTGTCTAACAACTTATCACATCAGGTAGTGATGTACTACTGTTCCCAGGCCAGTGTCAGACTCCTAGAAGCAATGATGGAGGACCCCCGAGAGGTTTCTCATCAGGAGTGAGAATAGCAGCAAGTGTGAATTCCAAGCTCAGTCACAACCATCACCCGGGCAACTTTAGCTTTATCAAGGGGAAAGAAGTGCCTTAAATAAAACATGATATAACCCTGGCTGGTGTGGCTCAGTGGATTGAGTGCCAGTCTGAAAACCAAAAGGTCATTGGTTCAATTCCCAGTCAGGGCACATGCCTGGGTTGAGGGCCAGGTCCCTGTAGGGGGCGTGTGAGAGGCAACGGCACATTGACATTCCTCTCCTCTTTCTCTCTTCCCTCCACTCTCTCTAAAAATAAATAAATAAAATCTTTAAAAAAAGACATGATATAAAAAGGGAATGAGCCTTCAGGGAGGGGTAAGATTGAGTCTAGCAGAACTGAACTGATCTTGAGAGCTGGCCCCCAAAGTACTTGGGTAGAAACGAAGTCCAGAGAAGTGTTGTCTATTAGGAGCCATCTTGACGGTGCTTAGTACCACAGATCCAACCTGCTAGGTGTGGGTCTAGTGTTAGGAACCTCTGAGCAGAGACAGAATACAATGCCAGGAAGTTACAAGCAAAGTCACCCATGTATCAAGCAGTAAGGCCCTCCCTGGTGTCTGCAATCCAGCCCATCTTGGAGAGGGGTCAGAGAGGGTCAGGCAGTCTATCTGAACTGTGGTTCAGAACAACATTCTCAATCTGAAGGGCAACTGGATTACCGGCCAGTGAGGAAGCCAGACAAAACTGGCTTCCCCCAAGGGGGCTAATTTGTATTATTATTCTTGGTCTGTTTATTGTGTAATATCATTTAGAATATCATTCAGTTTTTAAAAAGTAAAATGGATGAGTATATCAGTCCACAACACTGTCAGCTATTTCTGCATTTGCCTTGACTTGTCATTTTTCCCTTAATTTTCTACTGATATTAACAGAAGCTCCCAGTCACACACTTTTGTGTCCTGGCAAATTGCATAGACCCATCTTAACTATAGACACAGAAAAACTATAGAGAGGTCATCCCTTGAGTAAATGGGCCCTTCTGCTAGTTTGTAGAGGTGGTGGAGGGGAGAAGAGGTGAGTGGCAAAGAGGATTACCTGGTAGTTCTATGGCCCAGTGACCCAGGAAGAGGCCTGAGAACACAGACAAATGCTGAAACAGCCTTAAGAACAATTTGGAGCAGTTTGGTTCTCCTGTAGAAGAAAATAAAAAATGGGGGGAAAAGTTCATATACGTGTCTATTTTGTTTACTCTTTTATCTCCAGAAATTAGGGCCATACCTGGCACATAGTAAATATTCAAAAATATTTACTGAGTGAAACACACACACACAGACCCTACAGCTCCTTCAGCACATACCTGAGATAAACGCAGGCCACGGTCCCTGACTTTTCAGTCCTTGCAACTATCATCCAAAGATTTCTGTGCTTCTTTCTTTAAAATTGTGTGTGACGATAGATGAGCAAGAGCCTTCTTTATTGGCAATTCTTCTCCATATTAGGGGAGAATACATTCTTTTGACTATTCTCTAATGGATGAATTGGATCTTCCCAATACAGTGGGACGAAGACTATGCATTCTAAGGCATAAAAATCAAACACAATGTTCCCAGGCCCTGCCTATCCCGTAAAGCCCCTTTTATTTCCTGCGTAAAGTAACATGGGTTATAATCAGGTACTATTTGGGATCCTTAGCCTTCTGTTAGAGGGGCTTCTTCCTCTTGCTTCAAATGTCCAAGGAGTAGAAACCTGTGGCCTCCTCCCCCAGTCTCCCCCCTTAGATAAAGAAAAACAGAAGTTAATTCACCAAAGAGATCTGTGGGCATGGCCAGGTTACAGCTTCCCAGGGGCAAGGAAACCCGACTCTCTCTTTAATAAGCAGATGGTTGACCCTAGTGACATCCACTTACCACTTTTCCTTTCTCATCTGAGGCCCTGGGAGGTGGGCTTCTTCTCTGCTCTAGCACATACATTGTGAAATTCCAAGCATGCAGATTTTCAGGACAGAGAGCAAGGTATTGTGTTAAAATGAAGCAGAGCATTCTACGCTTCGGGTTCTTTCACATGTTGTAATATTCATGGATTGTCTTGAATGAAATGATCCTGTTCTTGTGGTTCCATATTCAAGGAATAGCAGAGCATTCATTTATGAAGCTTATTTCATCCCAGACTTAGGAAGATTCTGATGTGTGAGGCTTGAGTTTGTTCCCCATGCCACACTCTCTCTGAAATTTTTTTTTTATTTCAGTTGCATCTCGTGCTGTTCCTTAGAGGATACTCACCAGATGGCATCCAAGTGCCCATAGTGTAAACAGTGAACTTACCTTTTAACTGGCTTTCCCCTCATTCCTCCTTGTGTCTTCCAGGATCATTTCTATTTCCTATGAGATCACCTCTCAGACAAGCTATCTGCATCCGAGTCCTTGTCTCAGACTGAACTGTTAGGAGAACTCAAACTGAGACACAGTATTACACAACACGGAGCAGACAGTATCGCACCTTTTGTGTGGACACCACGGATAGCGTGTGCTGGTTATCAGCGCTCCCAAAGAAGAACCCGTGATTTGTAGCCTGTGCTGCTTTCTGTGGTGTGAATACTCCCATTATGATCAATTTCAAGCTACTGACATATCACTAAGTCAGCGGGAGGAGCCGCGTACCACCAGCTCTCCAGATGCAAGCTGGCTTCAGGACATCACTCCCAGAGCCCAGATCAATACAATTCCCGTGACCGATCGTCAAGAAATAGCCATTAAGAGTGTGGATACTCTTAATGTTCTGCCTTCTGTTAGGTGCCCTAACACATGGCACTGCATATTGCCTTATTTATTTGAAACATCAAAAGTGCATATTTTACCCATGGGCCTATATTCAGAATGTAAGTCACTGATACTTGGAACTGCCTTTGTGTAATTATGTTGCATAAAAAACAGTTTCCGTCTCCCCAGAGGGAAGCAAGTGACATACTCACTTCGGGATAATTTGAAGATAATAGCTTAGTGGAAGAGCTGTTTACAAAGGAGCTGGCAGACTGTAGAGGAAGTAGGATTTGTGCACTACCCTGGGTCTATGTTATTGATTCTAGGCCAGGATGGATGAAGGGAAGGTGTAGTTATCAGAACAGAGTGCAGAGAGAACTGTGTGGCAAGGGCCGACTGACAGGAGTTGAGAGAGTGCAAAAGACACAGCCAGCTCACAATCACCCACCAGAAGGCTTCAAGGAAATTTATTCCAGCAGCTCTCTCCTCCCTTCCAATCTCCCACTTGGGCAACCCATTAGCAGAATCACCTCTGCCCTTGAGAAGCTTACAGTCGAGTTATAGCAGGGGCTGTGCACTCACTAAGCCTCAGAGGATCCACTCTGTTGGCTCGCAAACATGTATTCACAAAGTGAACTAATGGAGGCCATAATGAACTGGCTTACAATAAAGCTAGGTTGCAGTATGAAATAATAATAGCACTTGGGCTTTTTGAAATAAAGAGGGAAAATGGAATCAAATGCAATGCTGATCTGTTTGCTGGGAAAGCTGTGCTTTAACTAATGAAAGAACCACAATCGAAGTTGGGAGAATGGAAATTTACAAGGCAAGTATGCCAGGGAACATTCTGAAGGAAATCCAAGGGAAAGGTGTCTAGACAATATTAAGGAGTGGCTGGACAACGCCGTCAGCTGGTGACACAAATAACTATCTGTAAAGTTAGCAGCTCAAAATGGTTGCCATAGATACTCCTGGAATGGAACAATAGGGTTTCTAGCAATGCTTTCTTTCCAACATGTTAAAATGTCTGAAGGAAATCTCTTTGATTTTATTT
This sequence comes from Sturnira hondurensis, assembly GCF_014824575.4. Taxonomy (NCBI): domain Eukaryota; kingdom Metazoa; phylum Chordata; class Mammalia; order Chiroptera; family Phyllostomidae; genus Sturnira; species Sturnira hondurensis. The sequence continues at coordinate 4,847,210 of NW_028080032.1, read as the reverse complement.
TTTAATTCTTGACTACTGACCTGTCCGTGTGGAAAACCTCAGGTTTTAGAATATGGGCCTGGGAGCGGTACTTTATCCTGACCTAGATTTTGACCTCATTTTCTTTTTCAATCTTTGGTCAACAGGTTTCAGAGACATTACAAAGTCCAAGACTTGGATTTAATCTTCGACATCACTTTCTGTTAGTGAAAATTTGGGGGTAGGGCAAGGTGGAGGAAGGGTTGCTTTCAGTAAGATTTTTTGAAAGATAGTCAAAGAAATGATTCTTAAGTTGATGTCACTGGACTCCTGACAGTTGAAATTTCTGAGTTTCAGTCTTGCTTATAGGATGTACAGCCTCCTGTAGCTTGAAGGATGCATGCCAGGCTCTTGTGCACAGCCCCTCCTTCCTGGGACCACAGCTTTAGCAGGACATTTTTCAGGAATGTAATTTAAGCTCATCTTTATAAAGAAGGAGTGGAGAGGGACATTATATGCTGAACAAAAGGGCAAGAGAGTTTATTAAAATGCTTTTTGTTACAATAAGAACGACCCAATCCTACCTGACTCTAACAATATGGAGTTGTATTGCTTTTCACATTGGGAGTTTTCACAAAGCTTTAGGCCTGGTTTGTTCAGAGTTCAAGCTTTTCTTTCCAGTAAGTCTCTCATTTCAGCCCTCTTCTGTGCGTTGTTTTTTGTACTCGTGGTGCCAAAAGAGCTACCGTGGCACCACAACCACACCCTGCATCGCCCCAAGCACAGGAGTCAGTGTTCAAGAATCTTCAGGGAATTCCCAGAGGTCACTATGATTAGATTGACTTAAGTTACACACCCACCCCCAGATCAGTCCTGTGGTCAGAGCAATAGAGAGAGTGATCTTCTCCACCTTCAGTCTGTGCCTCTGAAACCACATTCACACAAAGGGAGGTGTGGAACAGATGGTAGGGAGATCGCAGGGCACCTGATGCCAAGAGTGAACATGAGAGAGAATGAAGGAAGAGAAGGCTAAAGGGGAGTTTGACAATAACAAGGCTAATTTTATTCTGCAGCTGGTTCAGGTAATGCCCAACCTATCTGAATGAGAGACAGTATCACTGACATAAGTCAAAGTGGTTGTATCAAACAATGAGAACATTTTAGTCCTATAGTCTATAAACTGTGGTTCTGAGTGGGTTGGTTTCCTTTTCTCTCTAGTTTTTTTCAATTGTAAGATATGGATAATAATCATTATTGTGCCAGATTGTATTTTGTATTGATAATAAGCTAAGATAGTACTTCTACAGTCCCTACTCTAGGATCTTGCATAAAATAGGCAAAAAATATATTGTGGAATTAATGGCAAAAATAGTAATTTATTATTACTGTAGTTCAATTTATGCATTCCCAGGTGCTATATTTTATTTTATTATTTCTATTAAATTTTTAAAAGATTTTATTTATTTATCTTTAGAGGGGAAGGGAAGGAGAGAAGGAGAGAAATATCAATGTGTGGTTGCCTTTCATGAGTCCCCTGCTGGGAACTGGCTTGCAACCCAGGCATGTGCCCTGACTGGGAATCGAACTGCGATCGTGTGGTTTGCAGGCCCGCGCTCAATCCACTGAGCTACACCAGCCAGGGCCCCCAGGTGCTATATTTTAGAGTTGTTTTGATATTGTAAGAGAGTGCCTCTAAAGGATTTGGAATAAATGGGGAGAAAATTAATATTAGACTTAGTAATGATATATTTTATTAAACATTATATAACACATAATTATTATTTATCCATAATAATCTGTTACTAATTTTCTATTTTATGTTATTCCAAGGTACTAATTTGAAGGACAGCACTTAAATAGTTAAATCTAATAATGATAGTTTGTAAGATTTTCCTTATCACTCTATGGCTCCATAGCATAGTCACTGGGAAAGGCCAATAAATAAACAGTACTGGTTATGATTCACTATTATTAGTTAGTTATTACTAAAAGTGAGCTCTTAACATGTATTTGTTTGTTTACAATGCTCTATGATTGTCTCCGTTTGGTATTCAGTGCCTCCTGTGTACAAGGATCCAGTTTTGAGGAAACGAGGTTCAGATAGCTGTGACTAGATTAAGGGGTTGAAGTCCACTCATGGCCGTGCCTTGCTGGGTTGTTCTGTCAATTATATTCTCAATGGCTTATCTTCAGGAATCAGGCTCCCATAAGCTGCTTATGTAAACTTGGGGGTCTCAGGTAGTGGGTCCGATGAAACCTGTGCATTATGGCAACCTTTAGTGTATGTTTTGAATTGTCTGGCCTTGCAACACACAAAACAGTAACATGTTCCTCACATTATACTCTTCCAATTCATTATGATTTGCTGGTTACTCATCTCCAGTACTTTATTGTTTAATTCCTATGGCAATTTTGTGTTTAGTTTCAACTGCTGTGTTCCATCAAATGTTTATTGACTCATAATTGGTAGTTAATTTTAGTTTCACAATCCATGTGATTTTAATTTTTCCTAAGCATTTCTTCCATGACTTGTCTGGATTCTTTTCCAACTTGCAACCATTTCAATACATTCTAAAACATTTACACTGTTCTTTAAGTCTCAGAAACGCATATAGTTATTTGATCCAATAAACAAATATTGGAAACTCATAGGATTATTAAATATATTTTATGTCCTATTTTAAATTTCAATTGAGAGACAGAATATTAGAAGTTCTAACTTATTTTTAAAGAGTGAATAAAAAAGTGTTCAGAAATCCATGTAATTCTTAGTAAATGCCATTACCTGTCACCTTTAAGCATTGACATTTATCAATTAATAGCCTTGATTTATCAGGCAATCACTGTGTGCTTCGTCATCCTTTAGTGGTCATCTGCATGTGAAAGTCACTCCTACCGAAGCTTAAGAACACATACATGCATATACACATGTTCTAGGCTGTACATGAGATGAGAAAACATTGTGTTTAGAGATGCGCAATTCAGTGCATTTGTGTTTTTTGGAATGGATCACCAATTAAATGAAATGTTGGCCCTTCAAGAAGTAATAAAATGGGTTATCAAAAGATAAGTTCTTTGCAGACAGTACATTTTAGAGTCAGGTATGTCTTACAAAACATCAAAATTTAATTCTAAGATGAAACCATTAAAAGAAGGAAAAAGGCATTTCGGTGGTAATGAAATGGTTGTTTCCGAAAGGGTAAGGGCTTTAAATATGACTGACCACAAATTGTTTACAATCAGATAGAAGGGAATGACAGGAAAGACATTCCTGGACACAGGCCTTCAAACTCACGGAACAGCACCAGGTTTTTCCTAAAGAAGTCTGCTGTGAAATCTCCCCAGAGCCTCTGCTTAGAATACGATGCCTTTGATGAAGGACACTTTTTTATTTCCTAATGTATTTTAGTAAAATTAGAGTGATACAATGTAAAGAGTAAATAAAACAATAAAAAATTAAAATGAATTTACCTTTATATATATTTTATATATAACACACTATATATAGTGTATTATAACTACATATCATGAATGCACAATTTCATATACTTGAAACCAGAATTGCCTCATTTAATCAATTGACATGCATCTCAGAATGTTTTTTTAATTACAGCATGTAAGTACCCTGTATCAGACTTTTGGTATCTGTTTAGCAACAGATTCCTTACTACAACAGTGTTTCAGTGGAAAATAAATGATGACTTCCAGGTTTTCCCTGTCAAGTGCTATTTTAAGGGGTGTAATGTGCCTTCCGTAACAGTATTGTGTTTATTCATTCGCATCCATTGCTATCAGATGAGTGTTGACCAATTTATAAATAGTAAGAAGTTCTGTCTCTATGGGATTGACATAAACTACTTGAATGGAGGCTTGTGAAAATCTTACATTGTTTCTTCTGTTTGCCAAAGAGTTGACTAAGGAATGGTGATGGGTTTTTGCTGTATGACTGTGGGCAAGTTGCTTTGCCCCTCTGAACCTCAGTCACTTTATCTGTAAATGAGAGGATTGAAGAGTATTATATTTGAAATGTCATTCTATTTCGGATTTTAATCTCATGATAAGTTAAAGTTACTCCTTGGTAGACATCAATATAGGAAAGGTAACCAACGTGGGACCCGACTGTGTGCTTCTTGCTTCAATCCAATGCGTGGAAATGCAGTTCTCATGGTTTGTAGGTAATCTCTGGCCACGAAGCAGCACAGTTCAGTTAAACCTACAAGGAATGAGAAAAGTAAGTTCTTTTTGGAGCTTCCTCCAAGTGGAAAGATATTTCTCAGGTTGTCCTGTGAGCCAATAACAGTAAGCACAGAAACCTAGTTAACTTTGGACTCCCCATCTTCAGATTACCTTCACTCCTGGAGATAGGACTTCAGCTGTCTTATTATTCTTATATACCCAGGGCCTGACTGACACTTAAAGAAACATACTAAATATTAGTTGAATAAGTAATGAAATAAAATGTGTTGTGTGTTATGTTAACAATTATCTAATATCATCCCATAACTTTGAGGTAGGTTATACAGTTTTTTTTGACAGAGGGAGGACCAAAAGATTCAGAATAAATCCAACTAGATTAAACTTGCTGCAAAAATTATTAGCTTGAATATTGAAAACAAGTATGTAACAAAAATAAAAAGTAACCAAGTTGGTAATATATCTTATGAGAAACACACTTAAACAAAACAACAAAACAGGTTGAAAAACTAAGAGATGGAGAAACATCCCAAGAAACCACAAGAAAAATATTGGAGAAATCTAGACTCATAAGGGGATATTTTATACTTTTCCCTCAAAGCCGACAAGTGAAGCCAACAAAAGATTATTATAGATACAAAATTGTCGACCATTAACTAACAAGCTTGATATTTACTTTACCCTCTAACTTGGCTGTTTCTTCTCTGTTATTCTCTTTCTCTAAATGGACTTTATTGAAGTGTACCTTAACTACAGCAAAATGCATCGATATTAACTGTGCTGTTTAATGCACTTCGACAAATATGTGCATACATGTAACAATTGTCCCAGTTGAGGTTAGAGCATTGCATTATCAGGGAGTTCTCTTGGGACCTTTCCACTCAACTCCAAAACCCCATCTCAGAGGCAACCCTGATCTGATTTCTATCACTACAGATCAGCTTTCTGCTGTTCTTGAACTTCATATAAGTGAAATAATATAGTATCAGTTTGTCTCCTTTCACTAATCACAGTACTTTTGAGACTCACTGATATTGGTGCATGTATCAGCAGTTCATTCTTTTTCAGATCAGTAACAATTTATTCTAATGCTTCAATTTGTAACTGACATTTTATCATTTAAAACAAACAGAACATTTGAGTTATTTTGATTTTTAAAATATTTTTTATTTTTCAATTACAGTTGACATTAAATATTATATTAGTTTTATGTGTACAATATAGTGATTAGACATTTATATAACTTATGAAGTGATTACCCTGATAAGTCTAGTACACATCTGACACCATACATAGTTATAACAATATTATTGACTGTATTTCTTATGCTGTACTTTACACCCCTGGGACTGGTTTTAAAATTAGCAATTTGCCCATCTTAATCCCTTCCTCTTTTTCACCCATTCCACTTCAGATCAAAAGACACACACAGACTAAAAGTAAAGGGATGGAAAAAGATATTTCATGCAAATGGATAAAAAATCTGGAGTAGCAATATGTATATAAAAGACAAAATAGACTTAAAAACAAGTATAACAAGAGACAAAGAAGGACCCAGCAATTCTACTTTTGGGTATTTATCTGATGAAACCCAAAACAGTAATTTGAAAAGATATATGCACCCCTATGTTCATTTCGACATTATTTACAATAGTCAAGATGTGGAAGCAACCTAGATGTCCATCTATAGGTAAAAGGATTAAAAAGCTATGAAATACACACACACACACACACACAATGAAATATTACTCACCATAAAAAAGAATGAACTCTTGTAGTTTCTGACAACATAGATGGACCCAAGGGTGTTTTGCTAAGTGAAATAAAGCAGACAGATACCATATGACTTCACTTACATGGGGAATCTAAAAACAAAATAAATGAACAAATACAACAGAAACAAACTCAGACATACAGAGAACATTTTGATGGTTGCCCATAAGAATAAGAACATTCTTTTTTATGGCCAGTTAAACTGGCATGGATTTGTCACAGTTCGTTTCTTTGCTCACTTTTGATCCACAGTTGGATTGTTTCTAGGTCTTGGTTGTTGTGAATAAAGTCTCCATGAACATGAAAGTACAAGCGTTTCTGTAGACAGGCACTTCCATTTCTTCTGAGTAAGTACCTAGAAGGAGAGGTGCTGGATAATAGGCGAGTGTAAGTTTGACGTTACGAGAAACTGACAAACTCTTTCAAAGTAATTGTGTTGTATTATTTTACTTTCTTAGCAGAAATATATGAGAGTTCCAGTTGTTTACATTCTTACCAGCCTCGTTTTAGCCAGTGTGGTTTGATGTAGTATCTCAGTTGAATTTTATTTGCATTTCACTTGTGGTAAAAGATTTTGGTGATGTTTCCGCGTGCTTATTTAAGTGTATCAAAACACCTAAGTTTTTTGCCCCATTAAAATAAAACAAATTAGGTTGTTTGCTGTATTATTAAGTGGCATGCAATGCCACTTTTTATATACTCTGTATATGAGTCTGTGGTAGGCAGAGTGGCCCTCCAATGGTGTCCATGCCCTAGTCCCCGGAATCTATGCATGTTAAATCCTATATTGAAAGAGATTTTGCAGACAGAATTAAGATTAGGGACCTGAAAAAGGGGAGATTATTTTATATATTGGGTGGGCTCAATGTCGTCACATGAGCTTTTAAAAGTAGAGAACTTTCTCTGGCTGGAGGCAAAAGAGACCAGGCAGAAGGAAAAGTCAGAGAGATCTGAAGCATGAGAAGATTGGATACATAACTCTGGGCTTAAAGATACAGGGGACAGTGTGACAAAGAATATAGGCAGCGTTAAGGAGCTGAGAGAGGCTCCTGGCTGAAAGCCAGCAAGGAAATGAGGGCTTCAGTTTAAAAGTCTCAAGGAACTGAATGCTGCCAACAACCTGAATGAGTTTCGAAGTGGATTTTCCCCAAGAGCCTCTAGTAAGAGCCCATGATGGCTGACACCTTGATTTTGGCCTTGCGAGATCCAGAGCAGAGGAACCAGAAAGTCCGCCTGGACTTGCAACCAACAGAACTATGAGATAATAAATTTGAGTTGCTTTAAGTAACTAAGTTTGTGGTAACTTGTTAACGTGGCAATAGAAAAGTAATGCAAGACTCAAGTAATGCATTGCACATATTCTCTTGCAATTATTGGTTTCATTTTTCATTTTTTAAAGTTTTATTTTGATGAGTAATAATTTTAAATTCAGGGGAAGTCCAATTTATAGTTTTTATTTGTATCATTCTTAGTGGTCCTTATTTTGTCCTTGGGAACTTATCTCTTACCTTGGGTTCCATCTTTCAGGAAATGTCCTTTTTCAAAGTTGTTAAGGTTTGTCCTGCAGTGTCCAGTATTGTTCAAAAACAATTACAATATATCAGATCACTGATTAGTCGTGAATCCCTAAAATGACACCCACATTTATTAGCTAACTGTCTCCCTATATGAAGAATAATTCGTCCCTATTTTATTAAATTGCTATTGGTTCACTTTCCCCAAACCATTAATTTTGCGATAAGCTATTTTAATTCTAACAGAAAGCAAACTGTCTTCAGTACTTATTCCCTTAGCTCCCATTTACTGAGCACTGTAACGTAGCAGGTACTCTGCTGAGAGTGTAATGTATCACTATCTTCATAATAACCCTGCAAAGGAAGTATTATGGACGCCACTTTTAAAAATAATATTGTAGCGTAGTATTTAAAGGAAAACATAAACGTTCTGAAAATCCATTGCATTAGAGGTTGCCGTTTTCAACTCTTATCCCCACTAGGTTGTTAATCCATGTGTATCCATAGATTTCTCTTTAGAGTAAAACTTTAGGAGTTTTTACTTTTTAAATAATATAATTATAAAAATGTTTGGACTATACAATATTACTGTTTAAATATGTAAGAACAAGCGCTATTGGGGAAGTTCAAGGAGGTGGATAACATAGTGTTTACATCTAAAACTCAGACGTGCATACGTGTTTTGTTTCATCAGACAAGGCATTGTTCTTTGGGGCCACATGTGGAAATGAAGGAAATTGTACCACTTAGGAATCTTACCTCTCTTGGTAAATTCCTTACTTTGTTAGGTTTAGGAACTCGTGAAATATGTATTCTGGCTGTTGCGGTTTGGATACCTATGCTACCTGGATCAGAGATGGCTCGGAATGTCACCTGAATGACAAACACTGCAACATGAAACTCAATCCACTGTAATTCATTCTCTTGAAATCTTTATAAAGCAGTTGCAAGGGAAATGCATGGATAATTACTGTTTATGCTCAAGGACCAAATTTACCCCTTTCATTGGGTTTGAAGGAGATGGTAATGAGCTTCTTTTGTGGCCCTGCCATTCACCAGAAGACAGCTCTTTCAAGCTGAAGGCCGACTTAATTCTTTCTCACTGAATAGCATTTCAGCAAGGTTGGCAGGGGAATTTTATTTTTGTTATTTTTTTTTTTAGTGAAAGTGTTACATCCAACTGTTTTTTAAGTACCAAACTCTACAAAATGTATTGATACAAGATAAAAAATGTAACAGTCACATCCACTTCTTGCACCTCTAACCCTATTGTCATTATTAACTATTTCTTGTATACTTCTGCAAGAGGATGTATTCACATATCCACAGGCATGCTCTTTAAAAATACACAAAGGATTCCTCATTCTATGTAGTAGTTTCCATTTTTTCTTATATGAAAACATAACTTACTTTTTCTCTCTTGCAATAACATATTTGGGATCTCTTCTACTATATTGTTGAAATAGCTTTTTTTGTGTGGTTTAACCTAATATCTCAGGGTATAGATGTAACTCATGCTTTGGGCCAGCGATGTCATGGTCTGTATTTTAATTGGGTTATATCTGACATACATTATTAGTTTCAGATACACAACACAGTGATCTGATAGTTTGTGTGTTACACAGTTGTCTCTTCTACCACAGACATACCGAAATGTATCTAGTCAGTCCTATTTACTGGACACTCAGTTTGCTTATACTTTTTTTATTATATACAATGCTAAACTGGATATATACAATATATATATATATATATATATATATATATATATATATATTTCTTGGGATACTTTTGTGACTTTATCTGTTTGATACCTTCTTAGTAGGAGAATTTTGAGATCGAAGAGAATGTACAATTTTATTTCAATTTTGTCAAAATTTCCTCTGAAAGGTTATACTATCTACAAGGACCCAACAGAATAGGATACTGCCTCACAACTGTTACAACCCAGGAATTTTAATTTTTGCTAATCTTATAGGTAAAAATTTTAGTTATTTCATTTTTTTAGATTGACTTTTTAAAAAATAATTGGTTTTGATCATCTTCTTATAGTTTAATTTCTTTTTTGTATTTTTTTCTGCAGAAGTTGCATTTTAGAATCCTTTTAACATTTTTTCATTGATTTGTGTGTTTTCTGTGTAAGTTCAAGAAATTAGCTACTTGTCACATTTTTCAAACGTGGAATGAGGAGCATGAGGAAAATGTTAACATGATAAAAGTAATTTTGAGACTATTTCACAGGTTACACATAGGATGTTTTTCTTTGCAGTTTTATTTTGATTTTTTAATTTGATTAAAAATTTTTACTTTTTAAACAATTTTTATCCATTTATCTGATATAACTTTTTTCTTTCTTTATGGATTTTATGTTCTTTGAGTTAGAAAGATCTTTCCTGCTTCAAAATTATTACAAATTCATCTCTATTTTCTTCTAATATTTCTAATATATTCTTGTTTTCTTTGAAAGAAGCACATTTGTTTCTGCTTTTCCTGAATAGTTCTGGTTATAATATTCCACCTTAGTATAAGACTATGCCACAAGAATTAATTTTAGAAAAATCATAACTATCTCCAGTGACTTTAGTTACTATAACTAAATAGTAACTAATGTGGTCTGCATTAATTAAGCATCCTCAAAACTGTTTTCACCTGTTCTTCTGGCACCTCCATGATTCACACTCCAAAACAACTTTCCAGACATTACATTTCGGTTTTCTGGAAGGGGATGCTCTGGAGTAGGAATGTAGCTTGAATCTCACCAGTAGGTGATGAATTTGCAATCTGATTCATGGCTATGTTCTCTGCAACAAGGTTTTCCCTTGGAGTTCCAGACTTGCAGAGTGAGCCCACTGTAGAAGCTGGAGGTAGGGTGACTTGAATTACAGATTGAGGAAGGGGTTAGAACCTATTCCTAATTTAGGTTCCCATCTGAAAGATGGCTCAGATACTTGTCCCACATAGCAGAGAGAGAGAGAGAGAGAGAGAGAGAGAGAGAGAGAGAGAGAGAAAAGAGAGTATCCAGGTAATAAGATCTTACCCAGGGCAAGCAAATGTTAAGGCAACAAAGTTGGAGGTTTATTGTTGGTTTTGTGCATTTTGTTTGCTTGCTGGCTTGTTTTTTTCCAGGAGTTCATTGGCCCTGGTCAGCCCAGCTTTCATTTAAGGAAAGATTCGTGGGCGTCTTGTGGGCTTCACTCCATATGCCTCTGCAATACCTCTATGACTTGCAATAACAACCATGTGGGATGCTAATTCAGTCTTTGGTTTCTTTTTGGTATCAAATACTGCCAGCTTGGCCTTAAATGTGTGCCAGATGCTCTATGGTTTTATGATGTGATACCGTTAGGAAGTCTGGGTTAAGTATGAATGTGCGCTGGCTTCTGCTTCTGGAGCAGTTCCTGTCGCCGATGGCTACGGAACAAGCTTGGGAGCCCAAAAGCTTTGCTGAGTACTTTGGTGAGAAGTGCCTGGCAGTGAAAGATCATTGAATCCCTGGTGACAACTGCAGGTTCCCTGGTTTGTTGTCTTTCCTCTGATGGCCAAATTTGTGAGTCCTATGAGAACTCACTTGCCACATGCCTGCCTGGGGAGAGGTGCAAAAGCCTCACCAGAATGCAACAGACACTGCCGCAGCTTGTCACAAGTGTTCCAGATAAACTCCTGATATGTACACCGAGGGCACTGTTGTCTTTCCGATTAATATTTTAAGGATGGCCATCACTGATGGAAAAGGAAACTTGAACAAATTTAACTTTTGAGTAGGAGTTGAAAGCAAAAATAGAGGGATACCTAGTGAGAAAAAAATAGTGACTTGGAAGTCACTAAGGAGAAAAAGGGATAGTTTGAACAGAAATGGACTCTTTTGGAGACAGAAGTATGTAGGCAATTTTTCCAGTTCTGTATATACATTTTATAGGGGACATACTCCGGGCACCATACAGGAACATTTTGATTGTTTACATTTTTTCTTTTATGTCTGTTGTGTGAAACAGGTGCAAAAATAGATACAATTTTGTGTTTTGTTTTTGATTTTGACCAAATCTGATATTTATCATGCCTGTGATTAAAGATGTGCTACTGAGTGGTATAAAATACTGTACACTTAGAGAAAACGAATCAATTTTATGAATCAATGAAATTGTCACATTTTATAAGTTCTAACATTTTTAAATTTTGAAAATTTTGGGATTGGTTGCAGGTTCTGTTGGTCACTGGGCAGACTTGAATATTTTATTTCTGAAACCTGTTTGCTTACTCTGCTACTGTTCAGGATAAATTAGTTTATACCAGAATATTTAGTGCTGCTGATGATAGTGATTACAGATGGAAGGAAATTATAGAGGAAGACAGTGATGTATCTTGGACATTATTTCCATATTTACAAAATGCAGAGCCATGGAAGAGATTTTTACATTGAATTAAAATGAGGTGCTGAAGACCAGTTTGTTTTCAGAATGTGGCAGCGACTCCCATTTGCTGTAGCAGGGTCATAACCTGTTGCTAACAGGCTACCTCTCCCACACCTTGTGGCTCCTAAAAGATTTATAGCCTTTGCAGTCCAGAATCATATTTGGTTCACACGTACTTGTAAACTTGTAGTAGAAGTAAGGAAGATAATCTATTCTCTGCATCCCCTCTCCATTTTGGGGGGGCGGGGGGCACTTGTCCTTACATAAAGCTATACAATAGAACTTTCTGCGATGACAGACATGTTCTAAATCTGCACTAATTTGGGAGCCGGTGGCCACATGTGGGTATTGAGCACTTGAAATGAGGCTAGTGTTGCTGAAATTTAAATAGGCAAATGTGGCTAGTGCTGCTGGCTTGGGTAGTGCGGCCCTAGATTAGAGTTTACATAATTTTNTCTATTCTCTGCATCCCCTCTCCATTTTTTTTTGGGGGGGCACTTGTCCTTACATAAAGCTATACAATAGAACTTTCTGTGATGACAGACATGTTCTAAATCTGCACTAATTTGGGAGCCGGTGGCCACATGTGGGTATTGAGCACTTGAAATGAGGCTAGTGTTGCTGAAATTTAAATAGGCAAATGTGGCTAGTGCTGCTGGCTTGGGCAGTGCAGCCCTAGATTAGAGTTTACATAATTTTCCCAGTGAGGATTGACTGGGGGAAAACATCACCAACAAGCATTTCTTCAATAGTAGCCTTGCTAAAAAAAAAACCTCACAGTAATTGTTTACATTTCCCAGAATTTAACTTAGGTGACTTTTCATAGGATGCTACTTCTCCCAAATGGCTTTAGAGAACACTTATTGATTATATATGAAAAGAAAAAGCTCTAATATGTTTTTTCATTTTATTGAGTCTATTGGGGAGACTCTGGTTAATAAAATTATGCAGATTTCAGATGCACAATTTCACAACACATCATCTGTACACTGTATTGTGTGTTCACCTGCCCAAGTCAAGTCTTCTTCCATCACCATTTATGCTCCCTTTATCTTCCTTCACCTATCCCTCCCCATCCCTTAAAAATCACACTATTGTCCACATTCATCTGTTTTTCTTTTTTTCTTTATGCTCAGTTCCTCCAACCCACCCTCCAGCACACCATTTGCCCCCCATCCTGCCCCGATAGCTGTCAGCCTACTCTCTATGAGTCTGCCTCTGTTTTGCTTGTTAGGTCATATGGTACTTGTCTTTCTCTGACTGGCTTATTTTACTTAGCATAATGCTGTTCACATCCATCTATGCTGTCACAAGAGGTAAGATTTCCTTCTTTTTTTAGGGCCAAGTAGTATTCTATTATAAAATGTACCACAGCTTTTTTATTCATTCATCTATCGATGGACACTTGGGCGGCATCCATACTCTGGCTATTGTAAATAATGCTGCTATGAACCTAGGGGTGCATAAGTTCTTTCAAATTGGTGTTTCAGAAATCTTAGGATATATTCCCAGCAGTAGCATTGCTGGGTCATAAGGAAGTTCCATATTTAATTTTTTGAGGTATCTCCATACTGCTTTCCATAATGTCAGCACAAATCCATACTCCCATCAATAGTACAGGAGGGTTCCCTTTTCTCCACATCCTTTCCAACACTTGTTGTTTGTTGATTTATTGATGATAGCCATTCTGTCAGGTGTGAGGTGATATCTTGCTGTTTTAATGTGCATTTCTATGATGATTAGTGATATTGAGAATTCGTTCGTGTATCTATTGGCCATCTCTATGTGCACGGTGAGAAGTGTCTATTCAGGTCCTTTGCCTATTTTTAATTGGACTGTTTGTATTTTTTAGTGTTAGTTTTATAAATTCTTTATAACTTTTGGATATAAACTCCATATGAGATGTTCTCCCATTCAGTGGGTTGTCTTTTCATTTTGTTGATAGTTTCCTTTGCTATGCAAAATCTTTTTAGTTTGATGTAGTTCCATTTGTTTATTGTTTCTTTTGTTTCCTTTGACTGAGGAGATATATGGGAAAAATGTTGCTATAAGAAATGTCCAAGATTTACTGCATATGGATTTTTTCTTCTAGGATTTTTTATGGTTTCAAGTCCAACATTTAAGTCTTTAATCTATTTTGAATTTATTTTTATGTATGGTGTTAGAAGGTGGTCTAGTTTCATTTTGTTGCATGTATCTGTCCAATTTTCACAACCCTAATTATTAAATGTGTTACCTTTACTTCATTATATGTGTTTGCCTCCTTTGACAAATATTGACTATAAAGGTGTGGGTTTATTTCTGGGCTCTCTATTCTGTCCCTTTGATGTATGTGTCTGTTTTTGTGCCACTACCATGTTGTTTTGATTACTATGGCCTTGTAGTATAGTTTGAGATCAGCTAGCATGATTTCTCCAACTTTCTTTTTCTTTCTCAAGATTGCTATGGCTATTTAGGGTCTTATTTTGGTTCCATGCAGATTTTTGGAATATTTGTTCTAGTTCTGTGAAATACACCTTTGATATTTTGATAGAAATTGTGATGAATCTGTAGATTTCTTTGGGTAGGATGGAAATTTTAATCATGTTAATTTTTCCTATTCATGAACATAGTACATGCTTCCACTTATTTGTATCTTCTTCCCTTTCTTTCTTTAGTACTTTATTATTTTACAAGTATAGGTCTTTTACATTTTTGGTTAAATTTAGTCCTAGGTATTTTATTCTTTTTGAAGCTATTGTGAATGGGATTGTTTCTCTTATTTCCCTTTCTGATATTCATTATTGGTGTGTAAAAATACAACTGTTTTCTGGATATTTATTTTGTACCCTCTACTTTACTGAATTCATTGATCAGTTCTGTTGTTTTTTTGTTCTGTCTTTAGGGTTCTCTACAGACAGTGATATGTCATCTGCAAGTAATGACAGTTTTACTTCCTCTTTCCCAAACTGTATGCCTTTCATTTCTTCTTGTCTGATTGCAGTGGCTATGACTTCCAGTACTATGTTAAATGAGAGTGGTAGAAGCAGGTATCCCTGTCTTGTTCTCTCTCTTAAGGGAAACACTTGTCGTTTTTGTACTCTGAGTATGATGTTGGTTGTAGGTTTGTCATACATGGTCTTTAGTACATTGTGTGTTCCTTCTATTCCCACTTTGCTGAGAGTTTTTGTTATAAATGAGTTCTGCATTTTATCAAAGGCTTTATCTACATCTATTAATATAATTGTGTGGTTTTTATCCTTCATTTTATAGATGGGGCATATCACATTTATTGATTTGTGGGTGTTGTACCAACCTTGCATCCCCAGATAAATCTAACTTGACCATGGAGTGGGACCTTTATAATGTTGCTGGGTTTGGTTTGCTAATATTTTCTTGGAGATTTTAGCATCTATGTTCACCAGGGACCTTGGCCTATTATTTTCTTCCTTTATAGTGTCCTTATCTGATTTGGGAATTAGGGTAATGCTGGCTTCATAAAATGAGCTTGGGAGTCTTCTCTTCTTTTTAATGTTTTTTGAATAGTTTGACAAGGATATAGGTATTAGTTCTTCAAATGTTTGGTAGAATTCTTCTGTGAAGCCACCTAGTCTGGAACTTCTGTTTGTCAGGAATTTTTTGATTAATGCTTCAATTCCATTAGTTATGATCAGTCTATTCAGATTTTCTTATTCTTTCGGATGCACTTTTGGAAGATTGCATGTTCCTAGGAATTCATCCATTTATTCCAGATTGTCCAATTTGTTGGCATATAGTTGTTTGTAAAACTTTCTTACAGTCCTTTGTATTTTTTTGGTGTCAGTTGTTACATTTGCTCTATCATTTCTGATTTTATTTATCTGGTCCCTCTCTTCTTCTTTTCTTGGTGAGTCTTGTTAAAGGTTTGTCGATCTAGTTTATCTTTTTAATGAACCAGGTCTTGGTTTCACTCAATTTTTGTATTGTTTTTTAGACTCTATTATGTGTAATTTTGCTATGATATTTATTATTTCCTTTGTTGTCTTTTTTCTAGTTCCTTTAGGTATAAAGCTAGAGTCCTTATTTGAGATTTTTCTTGTTTCTTGATATTGCTATGAATTTACCTCTTAGGATTGCTTTTGCTGTATCCCATAGAATTAAGGTTGTTGTGTTCTCATTTTCATTTGTTTCAAGGTATCTTTTGATTTCTTCCTTATTGTTAACCCATTAATCATCTATTAACATGTTATTTACCCTACATATCTTTGTGGATTTTTCAGTTTTTGTTTCTTGTGATTAATTTCTAGTTTCATACCATTATGGTCAGAGAAGATGCTTGACATGATTTCAATCTTCCTAAATATATTGAGACATAATTTGTGCCCTAACATGTGGTCTATCCTTGAAAATGTTTCATGTGTACTTAAAAATAATATATATTCTGTTACTTTGGGGTGAAATGCTCTGAAGATATCAATTAAAGTTGTCTGATCTAGTGTGTTATTTAAGGCCACTATTTCCCTGTTGATTTTCTATCTGGAAGATCTATCTATTGATGTCAATGGGGTGTTAAAATCCCATACTATGATGGTATTACCCTCAGTTGTATACTTTATGTCCTCAAGATTTGGTTTACATATTTAGGTGCTCTTATTTTGGGTACATAAATGTTTTGCCAGAGTTATATCCTCTTGTTGGATTGGTCTTTTTATCATTATGTACTTCTTTGTCTCTTACAGCCTTTGTTTTAAAGTCTGTTTGTCAGACATATGTATTGCTGCCCCAAGTTTTTTTCCTTTCCATTTGCATGAAATATCTTTTTCATCCTTTACTTTTAGTCTTTGTGTATCTTTCATTCTGAGGTGGGTCTCTTGTAGAAAGTGTATGTATGAACCTTGTTTTCTTACCCGTTCAGCTACCATATGTCTTTTGAGTGGAACATTTAAGCCATTTACATTTAAGTGATATTGATAGCCATTTTATTCTCTTAGTATGTTCTTCTACATTTTCTTCTTTTTAATACTGGTTTGATGATAACAAATTCTTTTATCTTTTTTCCCTGGGAAGCTTTTTATGTGTCTTTCTATTTTATTTTATTTCTATTTATTTATTTTACAAAGGGAGAGAAGGCAGAGAGAGAGAGAGAGAGAGAGAGACATTAATTCATTGTTCTACTTATTTATGCCCTCATTATTTGATTCTTGTATATGCCATGACCTGATATCAAACTAGCAACTTTGGCATATTGGCAGGATGCTCAATGGAGCTACCTGGTCAAGGCACTCTCCTTCAATTTTAAGTGATAGCCCTGCTGGGTGATGTTATCTTGGTTGTAGGTCCTTACTTTTTATCACTTGAATATTTAATGCCAACCCCTTCTGGCTTAAAATGTTTCTATTGAGAATTCAACTGGTAGTCTTATGGGAGCTTCCTTGTTGGTAACTAACTTTCTCTGGTGGCTTTTAAGGTTCTTTATTTGTCTCCAAGCTTTGCCATTTAATTATTATGTGTATTGGTGATGGCCTCTTTTGTCTGGCACTCTGCACTTCTTGGACTGATGTGTCTTTTTACTTCACAAGGTTAGCAAAGTTTCTCATTATTTCTTCAAATAGGTCCTCAATCCCTTGCTCTGTCTCTTCTCATTCTGGTACCCCTGTCATGTGGCCGTTGTTGCACTTTATGTTGCCCCCAAAGTCCCTTAAACTATTGTCATTTTTCTTGATGAAACTAAAGTTTGTTTCGGTTCTTCATATAAACAAAAAAAAAAATCAGCCAATAACATGCCATTCTCAAAGTAGAACTCAGCATTCCTTATACTAATTGTAGCCTTCCTTCAGCAAACAATTTTTATTTTATTTATTTTTATTTTTATTTAATTCTTGTTCAAGTACAGTTTTCTGTTTTATACTCTGCCCGCCCCCCGCCCAGTGCTCTCCACCTCCCTCCCATTTCCGCCCCCCCCACCCTTAGTTATTGTCCATGTGTCCTTTATACTTGTTCATGTTAGTCCATCCCCTTTTCCCCTATGATTCTCTCCCCTCTCCCCTCTGGACCCTGACAGCCTGTTCCATATTTGAGTGTCATTGGTCGTATTTTGCTTGCTTGTTTGGTTTGTTTAGAATCCTGTTAACGGTGATATCATGGTATTTGTCTTTCACCACCTGGCTTATTTCACTCAGCATAATGCTTTCTAGTTCCATCCATGATGTTGCAAAGGGTAGTAGTTCCTTCTTCCTTTCTGCAGCATAGAATTCCATTGTGTAATGTACCATAGCTTTTTGATCCAGTCATTGACCGATGGGCATCTAGGTTGCTTCCAACTCTTGGCTATCATGAATTGTGGGGCTATGAACATTTTTTAAAAATAGTTCTTTCTTTTTCTGTTCTGATTGGGTGTGTTTTCCTATCTTGTCTTCCAAATAGCTAATTTGATCCCCTGCCTTATCCAACCTACTGTTTATTTCTTCTAGTGTATTCTCTATGTCAGACATTACATTCTTCATTTCTGACTTGTCCTTTTTTATGGTTTATATGCCATTTTTATGCTGTTCAGCATCCTTATAACCATTACTTTGAACTCCATGTCTGATAAAGTGCTTGCTTCCATTTCATTTAGCTTTTCTGGAGATTTCTCTTGTTCTTTCATTTGGGCCATTTGTCTTTGTTTCCACATTTTGTCTGCCTCTTTGTGTTTATTTCTATGTATTAGGTAGATGTCCTATGACTCCCAGCCTTGGTAAGGTAGCCTTATGTAGTAGGTGTCCTGTTGGACCCAGGGGCACAGTCTTCTTTATCACCTGACTGGGTGTTCTAGGAATGCCCCTTGTATTGGCTATGTGGGTTTTCCTGATACAGTTGAGTCTTGATTGCTATTAGCCTATTCATGCATAGGGTAACCCTCAGGTGGTCTGACTATGAAGATCAACTCTGACCACAGTGTATAAACTGCTATGCACATGATGACCACATGGCACAGAATTCACCTCAAAAGGGTCTGGCACCTGCCAAGATCTTCCTTTAGATATGCTGTTGATGAAGTTCATTGGATCCTTTGAATTGGAATTTGCCTTATCAGGGTTTGACGCCTGCCAAGATCTCCCTTTGAATGTGCCACTTGTAATGCTTATTGGATCCTGCTCTGTTGTTGTCTTAAACTGGCCACTGGGTGTGTTGGTCCGGGGCTTTTGGAAGAGGATCTGCAATATTAGATGCTGTTGTGGCTGGCCTTCAGCAACCTGTTTGAGCTATAAACAATCCACAGTCTGTAGCTCTCTCTGCTGGGCTTGGGTACATGTGTGAAGAACAAGGGTATGCACCAAGGCTGGCTTTACCAACACCAAGCCTGGGGGCAGGTCAGCAAAAGTCCCAAGGCACCCTGAGATTTACCTCCACCTGCCTCTGCCTACTGGCTGCCTGTTAGACTCTGTCACTGAAAGCCTCTGAGTTGCATGAGGTAGTACTTGAGTTGCATGAGGTACTTGAGTTGCATGAGGTAGGTTCTCAGTGAGTCACTGGGTAGGGGCAAGTCATTTTCACCGGATTAGTATTGGTTCAAACTCACTGCCAGTGCTGGATCTGAGGCTACCCAGCAAAAGTCTCCAGGTATACCAAGTCTAGCTTCCACTCCCTGGTAGTTCGCACACCTTTGTGCTGGATATGAGGTCTCAGGGAATCATCAGGGTGAGACTAGCCAAGTTTATCAGGCCCAAACAGATCAAGATTTGGCCATGTGAGTGGAGGGCTCTGCTCCAATTGGGTGTGCATGGGAAAAATTGTCCCTGTTCTAGAGCCACACAGCTCAGTCTGTTTCAGATTCTGCCAGGAGGGTGGGGTTGCCTAAAGCCTAGAGGGTGATTCTAGCAGCTCTCCTGTGATGGGGAAGCACCAGTCAAGTTTACAGGAAAGTGGAAGCAATGGCCCCAGTACCAAAGACAAACTGTCACTGATGGATGCCCTCTGAGTCTGCCCAGAACTCTACACACTGTCCAAAGCAGCTGATTCCTCAGCAGGGCATAAGCTCTGTAGAGTGGGGTAAGAGGGAGCCCAGAGGGTGGGGCTATTGCTTTCCCCCAGGCTGATACCACATGGAGGGGAGTGCTCCACCCAAGAATGATGGTGTCTGAAGTATGAGAGAATGACTCAGTACAAAGATCCTGACGGCTGTCCCTTCAGCTCTCTTCCCAGAGCCTCAGACTCCAGAGTCTCCTTATGCAACTCTGGGCCGCTCCTCCCTCTGCCGGGTGAGTGGCTACAGATGAAAGTGCGTGTGTTGGCTCTTTCAGAGGGTACCTGTGTCCCTAGTGGACTTTTGTCTCTCCCTGGCAGACAGAAACTCCTTGGTTTTCGCAGCCAGATGTTATACGGGTGCCTCTTCCTAGCTCTGGTGGTCTAGGCTACGGAGCCAGGCTTGGTGTTTAGACCCCATGCTTCCCAGGGGGAACCCCTCCCCCCAATAGTTGAGATATCCCTGTGGAACCTCAGCCACCGCCTTTGGGAGCAGGGCCAGCCCTTTTTTCATTTCTGCCCTTCCTATCAATTTCAGTGTCACTTCTTTTATAAATCCTTGGGTATAAGACTTCTCTTCAGCTACTCTTCAATGGGCTATTCAGGATGATTGTCCTATAGTTTGGTGTAATTTCAGTTTTGTCTTGGGAGGAGGTAAGGGTAGCTTCCACTTATTGTGTTGTCATCTTGGATCTCCCCATTTACTAAAATGTTCGAACAGGAATGTACAATTTGATAAATAAATCTTATCACTTAGATCTTTGGGATTTGCTTTTCCTTATTAAATACATTTAAGTTATTCTCATATAACCTTAACCAGGTTGGATGCAAATTTGAAACCTTCTTATATTTATCCCAGACTGTTTCTGTAGAAATTTTATGTGACAAGATTTAGAGAGGAGGCATTTTTTCCCTATATTTTGGTGCTTTGCAAATGGTCTTCTTTTAAATCATGAGGGAAAATGTATGAAATTATTCTCAGAAATTATTCTCATAGCTGCAAGTGGCTTTGCTTCACAGCTCTCAGGAGAGCAAAACTTCTGTTTCTATGTGATCCAAGATGACTAATATCATCCCGAACAGTTCATCACCCATAATAAACTTTTCATTCCCAAATAAGTGATTTTTAAACATGTAAACTAATAGTCAACAAGCATCATGATCTGTGCCATGATATTTTTCTAAGGGATATGGTAAGATAAAAGGTGTTACTGGGGCACAGAGATTAAGAGATGTCAGACATCTATGCATTAGAGCACATACAGTACATTTAGTTTGACTTTCTGAGTAGTGATTTTATTCATTAATCTGCTTTGTCATATGAACATGCTGTTACTGCCTTCTTGGAAAATCATTGTCCGGGAGGTATCCATGCATGTCCTAGGAGAAATAGAGATACTTATTGAAGAAGATACAAGATACAAGAAACATTATACACAATGACACCTCAGTCTCCTTCAAAGTAGGTGCCCTGGGACCTCACACAGTTCTCCCAATCGCCATCAGCTGACCCATTGTATTTTCCTAAATCTCATGGATGGTCTGAAATCTCTTCCCTTTCAAGGGTGATTTTAGTCCTCTGGGGAAAAGCCAGAAGTTGTAATGTGCCAAATCTGAGCTCTGGGGGTGTTGAGTTGCCTGGGTGATTTGACATTTCATGAAAAAACTCTGCATGAGACGTGATGCATGAGCAGGTGTGTTGTCATGATGAAGCTGCAAATTACCAGTTGCCCATAGCTGTGGCCTTCTGAGTCATCTGAATAGTTTCCATGGAAGAAAGTTCAAGCTTAACAGTGCCATGTTCAGATATAACATGTCATTCATTCTAGGCCCTAAAAATATAAAGAAGTGCTATACATATAGTAACGTCTCTTGAGTTTCTCAGGGTGGTTAAGAATTGACTAGTAAAAGGAAGCAGGGTGGAGAAAGGCAATTAAAGGAGAGGGAATCTCAAGAGTAAAGAACAGAAACAAGAAACACCTTGTAAGAAATAAGTCCGATATTTCCAGAACATAAAGTGTATTGCAGGGACAGGTGGGAAACAGATTATCATGGGATAATTTCAGGTGAGTGTTGTAGGCCTTGCTAAAATGCTTGTAGCTAATGGAGAACTGCAAAGTGCTTTCGGCAGAGGGGTGGCAGGTCTGATTTGCATTTCAGATAAATCTCACTAGAAGCTGGGTGGATGATCAGTGAGAAAGAGAGACCAGTCAGGGGACTGCTGTGGTGAGTGCAGGTTAGAAAAGACGGAGGGTTGGATGAGCGGCACTGAAATCATGATTGTGGTGATTGGAAGGAGGAGTGTAAACTTGAAAACATTCATGAGCCTAAGCCAGCAGGGCTGGAGATTGATGGGATATGAGATACAATGGGAGTAAAAGGGGTGATAAAAAGGATTCGGTGTTTTAATTGGATGACTGGGCACATATTGGTGCCAGCACCTGCACCTGTGAACTGTGGGGGATAAACCAGACTGAGGGAAAGATAATGGCCTTGGATTGCCCTTGGAATATATCCTCAGGAAACTATCCAGAAGGCTGGGAGATATGTAAGTCAAGGTTAGAGAAGATTTCTGGGCAAGAAAGAGAGATTTAAGAATAATCAACATTCTAGCAAATCTCCCGTGTATAGGCAGTGATGGAGGAGGATTGTCGATGTGTGAAAAAAGTCAAAGAAGAAGGATCCTATGGATACAGAGAAGGAATAGGGTTGGGGGTGGGGAGAAGGAGGGTGAATAAGAGTATAGCATCATGGGAAGGAGAGAAGCAGTTTCCAGGTCAGCGTGGTAAACATAGAAGAGAGTAGAGACTGAGACTATCCTATAGGCGTTGTCTTGCACATGAAGAGCATCTAGTCCCTCTGTTGACTGCTCCTCTTTCTCTTTGACTCTTCTCTGTCTTGTACCCATGAATATTCTGCTATGCATTCCTCAAATTTAAAAACTCTGTTTACAGGCATTGCCACCTTAGAGGGTGGCAAACCCTCTAAACTTGATACCCATCAGAGCTACAGAAGGTACTTCTTTATTTGACGCCATTGCTCTAGTGCTGACATATCATTGCTAACCTACATGCTTACTTTCTTTTCTATACCAGAGGTTCTTCAAAGTCATTGTGGCAGACGGATTTGCATGAAGGGCTCCACGTTTTCATGCTTTTCTGTTTCTACTCCCTTTGATAGTCATGTGTTTCCACACACATGACTTCGACTGGGTGTCTTATCTGAGGCAATAGAAAGGTAGCAAACTTGATGTAAACAGTGACTGGGAAGTGCTTGTGCATTTTCATGTTCTTTCTTAGATTTCTGCTACCGAAGGCTAACAAGTGCAGGCTAACCTGCTGGTGGAAGAGAACGCACTTGGAGCAGAATGAAGTTATCCTAACCAAAGCCATCCTATACCGCCCAGCCCCTAGCTGACCCACTAGCAGAATTCCCAGGCAGTAAATTTTGGGATGATTTGTTACACAGCAATAACTGATACAATTAGAAATCATGTCTTGTACAGTTTTTTTACATTAGCACATTAGCTGAGCACTTCATATAGTGAGTTGTGCATAAATATATTTTGAACTGAAAAGCATAGAAGAAATGGAATGAAGATTTCAATCTATTGCAAAGCTTTTTTCTCCTCTTTTTACTGAACATCATGACTATGTCCCAACTTTCTCAGTTTTACCTCTGAGACCTCAGGAGCTAAATCCGTAGGGATGGCTGTGGGAATTCCAGCATGCACAGTGTGGTTTGAAGTCCACAGACAGGGGAGCATGGCTTCCTTCCTTGGCCTGCTGCCCCACACACGGTGAGTGGAGCAGCCAAGCCAAAGCGGCAGCCGCAGTGTGGGAGCCCAGCTCTGCTGCCATAAATTACCCGGGGCCAGGAAGGAGCCGCGAGAGTCAGTGGTTTCAGCTACCTAGTAGTTCGTTTTTGTTCTTGTTTTTCAGTTAGCAATCTGTAAAATTTATTGCAAAATTAAGCTCCCTGCTCCAGAGTCAATAATATTCCTGGTGCCAGGTGGTGTAATAATTCACAAAAAGGTCAGGAGTCGGAGGGAATGAGACTGATTTAGGAAGTAGACTTCCAACCCCTATTTGCTGCTGCCTGCTCCCTGCTGCTAAAGGTCAGGTAAGTAGAGGGCTAAGATTACAGCCTCGTAATATCCTTGGAGGGCTAGAATTTCTATTGGGTTTGAAATTTAAAACAAAAACTGTTTCTTTTGCGTGATGGATTCCTCTTATCCTTCCCACCTCTGCTTCCATTTTAGCATAAAAATGGAAACATTCAATTTCATATTTTGTTTCTGGCATCACAGGAAAGAGGTATCATAGAAAACCTGGCCCTGTGCAAGCTTCCTACAGTGCTCTCTAATCTCCTAACGTGAGTCTCTGAACCTGAAGAGTCATGGGAGGGCTCTCTATTCCAACATCTTCACTTAGAGATGCAAATGCCCTCTTTTGTCTGCCTATTATATATTTCAATATTATATATTTAATGTATTTATAGAATATCTTTATATGTAATATAATATCTTTAAAAATTCTCCATCTCCTATTTTTCTTTTTGCAAAATGATCACAGTAAGTATAGTTATTATTATCCTGTTATTTCTTAAAGAGTCTAAATTATGTGTCTGATTATCTAAAAGAACCACAAAACCACATTTTCATTCCAGCTCTAAGGCACGAGATGTTATCGTTAATTTGCTTTCAGTTAATTATCCTTACAAAGCTACTTTCTGAAAGACAGCGATTAAAATGTTATGTTTTGTTAACCAGTCTCTTCTTTAAAACGTGTACAAAATCATCTTTGCAATCTAGGGTGCAATTTAGTGTTTTGGGGGAACATTTAACAGTTGATTGGGAATTTTTCCTCTACAAGTTAAATTTCTACCCATTTCTCTCTCTCTCTTTTTTTTTTTTAGCTAAAAATGGAATTTATTGGTTCATGTCATTGAAAAACCCAGAGGTAGATTTAATTCTATTTCTCAGTCTGTCATCTGCAGGGTCAGCTTTCTTGTTCAATGTCGTCATTTACTATTTTAGAAAATGCAGATGGAATTTCTTTCTTTCGAATCCTGGTTCTTTATTGGAACTGGAGCTTTAGCCACTGCTCAGGGCTGGTTATAAGGCATAGGCCAGAAGGAATTGCTTTGATGTTTTTCAAAGTCAAGAAAGAATTTTACACCTCTCCGAGTATTCCTTGACTGCAGGTAAAGAATGTACCTCTCTGGAGAGGTACCAATTAGAGCTAATTGTATATGACCTGATTGATCCATGGAGTGCTTAGGGCTTCTAATTGGATTTGCTACTGTCTCATACAGTGAAGACTTGGTCTAGTAACAGATTGTGGATTAGAGGCCCTGGCTGCATTTTCTATCTAACCACAGTGACACTGTCAACCTAGTGACCTACAAGGTAAACCAACCCCTGTTCCAGAATTCCTTCTCTGAAATCAAAGAAGGTTCAGGAGTGCTGGTTCCCAGCATCTGGGAGGGAATGCTGGCTGCACAGCTCAAGAGCTGATACTCTTTCCCAGGTACTTGCCCAGTGGGTAGAGTGGGAGAGGTACAGAAACTCAACTGTTGTGAAATTTTTGTAACCTGACCTGGGGCTGGGCAAAAGGAGCCTGGCTTCAAGCTCCACCAAGACCTTGAAACTCAGCCCAAACTGATTAAAACTTGTGAGTATGTGAGTCTTTCCAAATGCACTAATTGTGGTACCATGTGGACAGAAACTGTGAAAAGGGGGTGTTTTGAAAGTCTCAAGCTTGGGGTGAATCTTACTTTTAATATGATAAAACATCATTCCAGTGTGAGATTTGGGTCAAAACTCAAGTGGATGATCAATTGGAAACAAATTAAATAGGTGTAGTTGAGCAGTCAGTAAATTGGTTACTTACTCTGATGTTGTTTATTCTGTTGCAGTTCAAATTAAATGCCTCAAATGGGTATCATCTTTTCAGTGTTAACAATCAATATGTTTTAAAAAACTGAGTACTTTTTAATTGATATGAGACTGATTGCATATTTAAAATTGTTTCAAAATAGGAATGGTCTATACTCAAGAAGTATACTTGCTGAAGTTTACTTTTTCTTGTAAATGTGAGCATTCTATGACCTTCCTTGGGAAACAAAATTAAAATGTCATGCTATCATCCCTACCTGGCAAAATAGTACTTACAACTTCATTCTCAATTGCCTTCCTTAGCTCACACACATAGATACACTTTATTTTTCCATCTACATAGCAAGTACCCTAGACATTCAGTTTCAGTGCCCACCTTCCAGAATCTATGTCACACAATTTAGAGCAAAAAGAGGTGAAGGAAGCATTTCCTCACCTAGCTATTTTCTTCCCAATTTGCATAATAACACAGTGTCTACAATGTATTGAACATGAAGCAGAGGTTCAGGCAGCAGGATATAATGTTGTGGTGAGAGGTATGTGCTTTAAAACTAGACTGCCCAAGCTCAAATTCCTGCTTTGCCACTTATTAGCTCTATGACCTAGGGCAAGTTATTTAAATTGTTTGGGCTCTGGTTGGCTCCTCTACAAAGTGGAATAATATTTCCACCTCTCTCAAGGGATGTGGATGAAACAAATCAATCTACACAAAGTCCTTAAAATAGTGCCTGTGTACTATTACATTTATATACACAAAATACTCGTTTCTCTTACAATACCCTAAGTGTCTTGGGAGTCTCGTATTTGTGAGTTCAAGTAGTCATGAAATAAATTTCCTTCCAGTAATGCAAGACTTACCTAATTAGAGTGTTCCATTTTGAGGTTGTTTGGCATCCGCATGCCACCGTCCTCTGGAAATCAGGGGTATTTTGCTTGTAGCTCAGAGCCCTTCTGCTTGAGGAGCACACGTGAAGCCCCAGAGTATACAAACCACGTTGGAGATTTTAAAATACCTTTTTCTATGATTTTTCTTAGGCTCAGATAAATTTTATTTTTCTAATCACAAGGAGGATAAGCTGATGTGCCTGATGCAATAGTTTTAGTTAGGGAATGAATGGAAGTCCACTAGCTGAAGCTGATCTGCCTCACTGGTGTATCTGCTCGCCCTTTATACAACCTTTTTCTAGAGTCCTTCTCATGAGAAAAAGGTTTTTAACGACCCTCTTGGAAGCTCAGGGTGGAGAGGTTTACCTGGTGTAGGGATTTGTTTCAGGTTATGTCATAAGCCAGCGTGTGCTACTTTCTCTGCTCTTCTTGAAGATTCTGATGGGGACCGAAGCAGTCTTTACCTTAAATGAGGGAGAGAAGAGCAGAGAGAGATGGAGAATGAGAGGGGAGCATTAGAATAGAAAAGAAATGAGAAGAAAAACTAAGCCCTCAGATCTGAGAAACCCATATACTTACCAAACTCTATTTTCCAGTCTCTAAGATAGATGAACTTTGATTAAGGTGCCACTTTGTCAGGTATCAGGGTGAATAAATTCACGGGGTTTTCATGTTATGGGATGTTTATTCTTTCATGTAATGCAAAGTGGATGAATGATCTCCTAGCCATTTTTAAATGTGTGAACTTTTAAATTTTGACTTAAAACATTGTTTTTCTTTTTAAAAAAGGATCATGACTCTATTTACTGCCTCCATTTAAAATTTTGTCTTCTGTAAGTCTAGACATAACCATTTTTATCTTATTTAATATCTTTTGGTAATTTCATTCATTTTTGGATGGTAACACAAGAATACTTAAAGTATGTTACAAAAGACTTCAGAATAAGAGTCTGTTAATCCTTGTTTTCTCTTTCTAGCTAGAAACTTCTCATCAAGGAGTCAAAACGTCACCAGGTGTGAGATAACCAGTTATTAATAGTGATAGCTCAGGAAGAAATCATTTACAATAAAAGTGTAAAAAGAAGGTATTTTAAAAGAGTTTATAAATATTCCCCCAACAGCTGTCCTTTCCAAATTTTTGTTCTTTCTACCCATAGGCAGGGTCGCCTATGAGTCATTCTTTCTTAAAAGCCAGAGATAAATTCCTAATAGCCACTGACTTATTAGACACTGTCTTTTCACTGCTTGAATTCTGATTTCCTGAAAGCTACCCCAACTTAAAGAGCCAAATAATCTGTGTGTGGAACACTTTTGCAGAAAATTCTCTGGCTTTGTGCCTCAACACTCAGTAGGCCATTAGTGGAGTGACTCTAATTTATCACTGAAACCAGGGCATTTTTGAGAGGGAAAGGAAGTGCTATTAATAATTATCCAGGACAGCAAAAGCTGGGGTTATTTCACACAAATTGTGGTGAATTTTTAGGAAGTAACTGGTCAGCAAATAAAAACTCAAAAGAAAAGGAGAAAATCAAACTAGAAATTATTTTCTTGCAATAATGTTTAAAAACTGTGCTGTGTGCTATTAACCCATCATAGTAACTGCATTCGATAGATATTATTATTCCTGTTTTATGGATGAGAAAACTGACCTATAGGAAGTACAGTCGTTTGCCAAACATCACAACATAATATATATTGGGGGTAGTATTGACTTTAGAGGTTAGAAATTGTGAAAGGAACTGACTGAATGAATGAGTGTATAGAATGATGAAAAAACACAGTACATCTCGTTCATGAGATGAAGAGATTCCTGTGTATATTACCATCTGAGTTTTCAAAAATATGCCAATTTGAAAAAATATTCTTAGCTAATTTATAGTTCCTTTGCCTATTTTACTTTTACAACATCATAAAGATGATAGCAAGTTCCAGCAAGTAAGAAAGCTCAGGACCATTGCTGTGGATAATTTCTTCAAGTGGAAAGATATATATATCGTTTCCCAGTCATATTTTTGACTAGTTGAAAAGAGTTCTTAAATTTTTATTCAATGATTTCACCTCTAATAATGTATTTTACAGAAACAGAGCTGGTCTTCATACTCTTTGTATGGACTAGTCATTGGGCACAGGCTGCCCTGTGGAGGGGTCGAGTCCTTCAGTTGGAGGCTTTCTTCAGCCCATTTTAACATGCTTTCCAGTGTTAAATGGGGTTGATAATAACCACCTTGTTTACTGCACATGGTTATGGTAGGAATCAGTGAAATGCCACCATATGGTTATGGTAGGAATATGGTTATGGTAGGAATCAGTGAAATGCCACCGTATCTCAAAGTGCGTCAAAATATAAAACATGAAATGTGAGAGATCTTGTTGTCAGTCCAATAGCCCTGAATGAATTTGCCTTCCAGTTGGACTGTGTATGAAGACCTGATTTTCAAGGGAGGTCTTTCAACGACACACTTGGATTTGGAAAGGTTCACATAGGCAGGCAGTGTTGACCCCGTTTCTTCTGTTTACATTCTGTGAACCACTGTCCTTAGAAGGGTAAATGTGGTGGTTGGTGACTATCCATCATACAGTGGGTGTGGCCAGCAGGTTTTAAGGTGGCCCCCAGTTGTCCCCCGTCCTGCTCTTCATGCCCTTGTGTGATTCCCTCTCCTTGAGTGTATGCAGGAACTGCGATTTGTTCCTAGCCAATGGAATACAGCAAAGCATGTGGTTTGTCACTTACGTGATTATGTTACATTAGATTGTAAGTTTCAGCTTGTTAGCAGACTCTCCCCTTTGACTCTTCCTTGCTGGCTTGGTGAAGCAAGCTGTTGGGTTAGACAAGGCCATACAACAGGGAACGGAGGGTAGCCACTATTCAATATCCAGCAGGAAATCGAGGCCCTCGGTCTGATAGCTCACAAGGAAGTGAGTTCTAACAGTCACGTGGGTTTAGAAGGGGATCCTTACCCAGATGAACCTCAGTCGAGGGCACAGCCCTACCTGCCAGCTCAATGACCATGTGCAGAGGACCCAGCTAAGCCATGGATTCCTGACCACCAGGAACTGAGATAATAATGATTTGTTGTTTTAAGCTGCTAAGTTTGTGATATGGTTATGCAGCAATAGATAACAAATACACTAGGTATTATTACTGCACCATGTAGTAATAATACAATATACTTTCAAAGGCACATATTGATAAGTTATTGTTCCCAAATGGGTATTTTAGAAACTAAGCCAATTATACTTATCCACTCTTGAGTTGTGCTCATGTCACTGACTGCCAGTATGAAAGAGTCCACTCTGGGAGTTTGGGAAAGAAGAATTCCACCCACAGTACTATTAGATGTATAACTCTGAGAAAGTCACACACCCACTCTGTATCTATCTATCTATCATCTGTCTATAGCTGCTTTATATTTACAGTGAGATAATATTTACCTTACAGGATTTTGTGAGAATTAAATGACATGATGTATGTCAAGTGTCTGATATAGTGGTCCCTGAGAGATTCCAGTTTCCCCCCTTTCTTTCAAAGGTTGACTGGAATTTAGTTGAGCTGATACATGCTCTATAGACAAATGGTGGGGGAGATTGTTTATTCTTTAAAAGAATAAAACTTCTCTAGCTTCTTTGAGAGAAACTAACTTCAGTAGAAGATCATCTTGCCCTTTTTCATTGTGATTGGATTAACTAATTTAGTTAAACCAGTTTATCTAAATTAACTAATTTAGATAAACCAGTTTAGCTGGACATTAGCTAAATTAGTTTCGTTTACTAAAGTCAGGTCCTGCTACTAAAAGTGGAAAGTGCATTGGACATGTAAATCTAGGGGCTCTTCAGGCTTCTGAAAAGACTAAAGGATGCCAGGTTAGGTAGATAGAAAAAAATTTAAATTCATTTAGGAAATACTTTTAGCATTAATTATGTACCAGGCACTCTCTGTGGTGTTTAAATCTTAATTTTATCTGTATATCTGGATATAAAACTCTTTATTAAAGGTGAACAGATTTAAATTTTCAGTGATAGGCTTTCATTGGCCCACAGTATCATGAGGTGAAGTTAGGGTTGTTGAGGTGTTTATATAGAGTGGCGAACTATTTAGCAATAAAAGGAACAAACCAGTGATACATGCAATAACCTGGATGAATCTCGACATCATTATTCTAAGTAAAGAAGCCAGACAAAAGAGAGTACATATGTATAATTTCATCCATGCAAAATTCTACAAAGTGTACACTCTTCAGTAGTGGTTACCCGTAAATGGGACTGGAGAGAGAAATGAATTGAACCAGGCTTGAAGAAATTTTGGGAAGTGATGGGATATTTGGTATCTTGATGGATTCACAGATATATAGCTATGTTAAAATTTATCAAATTACATGCACCATATGTCAATAATAGCCCAATAAGTGTGGAAAAAATATTTCTAGACCATTTGAGGGATATATGAAATAAGGAATGGTTAGTTGATATATAATCTATATCTAACCTAACACCATTTTTGTAGTGGAATTTTAGCAGCATCTGGGACAGAGAAGGAAAACAGTATTTCTTTTTGTCTGCTAATCATGTAAACTGCTAAGGGATTTGTTATAAAGAAAGTGTGCAAAGTCACTGAAAGACGTGGAGCATTGTTGCTGGAGAACAGATTTTTCTCGTGCCCATTTAAATCTTTCTCTTGATTGAAAAAAAGAAAGAAAGGTCCTATCATCACAGTTTGACTGGTGTCTGAATGAAAAAAATACTCTCATGGTGGTTTCATAGAATCTGTAGTAGTTGTAAAGCAACTTTGTCTTTTTAAACTAGCATGATTCAGCTGGTGTATTTGTGAAAACAAAACAAAACATTTTTTATGTCCCATTCAGGAAAGTCTTCTTTCTCTGAATGTAATTTGAATTTACATTTGGGATTAAATAGACTTGTGAACATTCAAGTGGGCTAATAAACATAATAACATAGCAAGGGCAAAGAGTGGGCATTAAAAATATAAATACTCTTTATTCAAATGTTTTGGAATTCACGTATACATATTTCTACTTTTGTGTTACTTAATTTTCTCTAGATTAAAGGTGTATGCTATTTTATAGAAATCTCTTTTCCAGTAGAGAAAATAACCCATTGCTGTAACTAATTGGCTTTAGAAAAGAAATTTATTTAAATAGCTTAGGAATATTTACTGTTCATTATCTATGCCATTCATTCCAAATGATTTATTTTCCCCTCTTCTTTTCTTTCTGATTTCCATTTCTTTATTTTTCTCTTTATGTTATCAGAGAATATCTCAGGATTTTATTCTTACTTAGTCAGTTGATTTTCTGCAATATCTAACCTGTTCTTCTCTGTTTCCAGTGACTTTTGATTAGACAATTTGATTTCTCATTTATAAGAACCCTCTATTATCTTCAGAGAGATACCTTCTCATGACTGCTGGTTCTGGTCTTACATGTATAAGAGATACAATCAGGCTACAAGTTTGAGACTTTGAAGATTATTTTCATTTCTTGTACTGTATTTTGTAAAGTGATACTTATTCTACCTCCTCAGATTGATCATCTTCCTTCTAGCTTTGATTTATGTATTTTCAGTCTATTCTATGAATATATTATAACTTATTTCTCCATTCTACTTTTGGTGGACCTTTGAGTTTCTTCTAGTTTGGGGCTATTACATTAATGTCATTATGGCTATTTTTAAAATATTTATTTTGGTTTACAAAAACTAGCTGATCTTGGTTATATAAAAAGGAACAGAATTTTGGGGTCACGTGTATGCACATCTTCAATTATACTAGATAATGCCCAATCATTTCCAAAGCAGTTGTGTCATTTTACAGTTACCTAGTAATGCCTGTCTTCAAGTTGTCAGACTTTGTAGCAGACAGGTGATAATTAATATGAGGAGGTGTATCTTAGTGAATTGGAGTATCTTAGAGAATACCTCTGAGGAGGAACATTTGACCCTAATGAAGTATAGGAGCAAACCACCCATTCATCTCAGGGAAGAGCATTCTAGAGAGTAGAAGGAGTGTGTGCAAAGGCTCTGAAATAGAAGTAATTGATTCGAGGATAAAATTATAGGCTTGTTTGGCTAGAGTGGAACAAGGTGGAAGTGACAGAAAATGAGGCAGAAGACATAACCAGCGATAAAAAATTAATAAATGAATAAATAAATAAATGCTTAGGATAAATATCTGAATGAATATATGTATGAGAAGCAACAAGATACAGAGAAAATTTATTCATCTTTTTAAAAAATATTTTATTTTTATTTATTTTTAGAGGGGAACAGAGTGAGAAAGAGAGGGAGAGAAACATCAATGTGTGGTTACCTCTCACACAACCCTCATCGAGGGACCTGGCCTATAACCTAGGCATTGCCCTGACTGGGAATCAAACCACTGACCCTTTGCTTCACAGGCAAGTACTCAATCCGCTGAGCCACACCAGCCAAGGCTTATTCATCTTCTTATGACTAAATTTATTAATTTGTAGTATGGGAATATTTATGTTTAATCTAGAGGGGGTGAGGATTAATCTAGAGGAGGATTTGTTTATTGCTTCTTGTTTAAGAAGCAATGAACAAATTGCCTAGTCAGAATAACCTTTTAATGAGAACTTAGTAGTTGTAGTAGTAGCAATAGTAGATGTGGTAGTGGTCATTCTAGTACAGAGTACAGAACTCTGGTAGTTGGAGTAGGAATAATTTTCTCAAGCAAAAGAAGGGCCAAGGGAACATACTGAAAGCATTTAATATTTCAGCTCAGCCAATTATGGAAATGTGCCAGACAAAAAGAGAAATAGCACTCTAGAAGTTAAACTTTGTCTATTGTTGAGGATCCAAATTGGTGGCGTAGGTGGATTTACACTCACCTCCTCCCAGGACCAAACTTGAACTGCAACTAAAATATAGAATAATCAACCTGAATAACCACTGAAGACTGGGTGAAGACAAGTCATAACCAGGAATTTACAGAAGAAACCACATAGAGACTGGTAAGAAGGGCGGAGATGCAAAAAGGGTTAGCCTTCACTCGCATGAGTAGCAGCTGAGATTGTGGAGGGATATCTCAACTGCACAGTTTTCCCCTGAAGAGTGTGAGTATTCAACCCCACACCACACTCCCTAGCCTAGAGCACCAATAATGAACTATCCAAAATGGAAAATAAGAAAACAATGGCAATTACTATTCTATCAAAAAATATACCTAGGAATAAATTTAACCAAAAATGTAAAAGATGTCTACTTGGAAAATTATAAGACATTGAAGAAAAATCAGAAAATATACAAATAATTGGAAGTATATATGGTATTCATGGATAGGGAGAATTAACATCATTAAAATGTTTATATTATTCAAAGCAATCTACAGATTCAACACAATTCCTGTCAAGATACATATGTCATAGAACTAGAAGAAATATTCTAAAAATTATATGGAACCATGAAGACCCTGAATTCCTGTAGCAAGTTCGAGAAAAAAGAACTAAGTTGGAGGAATCATGCTGCCTGGTAGAAAATTATACCACAAGGCCACAGTAATCAAAACAACATGATACTGGCATATATATGGAAAAGAATAGAGTTGTAGAAATAAACCCATACCTTTTTGGTCAGTTTGTATTGGACAAAAGAGGAAAAAACATACAATGGGGTAAGGATAGTCTATTTAATAAATGGTGTTGGGGAAATTGGACAGGTAGGTGCAAAAAACCCCCCATTAGTCCATCTTATTGCACTATACACAAGTGTAAACTCAAAATGGATTTAACACTTAAATATTAGACTTGAAACCATAAAATCCTAGGAGAAAACATAGCCAGTAAAATCTTGGATGTTCCTTGTAGCGGTATTTTTTTTTCTGGTATATCTCCTCCACAAGGGAAACAAAAGAAAAACATAAACAAATAGGACTACATCAAACTAAATTTTTTGCACAGCAAAAGAAGCTATCAACAAAGTGAAAAGACACCCCACTGAATGGGAGACATTCACAAAAATTTTGTGAAGAACTTACAAAACTCAAAACCAAAACAAACAATCCAATTAAAAACCGATTTATCTCATAGCAATATTTTTTCTGATATATCTCATTGGACAAAGAATGCAACAAAAAGCCCCAAATATTTTTAAGATGATCTGCTAGTTCTGCATGCTTACCTGCAGTTGGGTGCTCTTTGCTGACTAGGCTGAAGTAGAAGAAAAACAGGGTGATGAGTTATGTATAAGTTAATACTTCAAGAGTGCTTATATCATAAAAGCTATGGCATTTTGAAAACATCATTGCTCTTGAAGTTTAGAAAATCCTGTGTCTATCATTATCTGTGGTTTACAGAATACAAATTAACATATCAGTGAATAAACTAGTTACACAGGTGATGGAAGAGCCAATAATCCCAACATTGACTATTGAGATAACACAGATAATAGCAACAACAGGTAGCCATTACCACCCCAATGTCTGGAAGGACAAAGAGAGGGGGTGGTATTACCAGAATGTAGGGACCTGATTCAGGCAAAAGCTGGAACCATGGTGGGCGTGCCTGATAAGGGCTGGTCGTGGAGAAGGTAGAGCCACAGCCAAAGATATCGCCTGAAGCAGGAAGAATGAGCACAGTCAGGGAGAGACACACTGGTTTCTCATCACACTCACCCTCCATTCTTCCACCTGTAGCTCACATTTGCTGATATGGAAGCCTAGGAAACAGCATACACAGAAGTCAGCCCCACCATGGTGCAGTCCAGACAGAACAGAAAAGGAGCAGGAAGAGAGCGAGGAATGGATCAGAAAATAAACCTGGGACCCGTATACCACGGAATAAAAAGCCAAAGTTCAAGGAACTTGGAGAAAGGGAACTTCTCTTGAGAATTCTCATGCGAATAACTTTTAGCCCTAAATTTTAAGTCACTATACCACATCAGTCTGCTTTTTGAGAGAGAATGTTTCAAGTCTTTTCCCTGATCCAGTCACTCATAGTCAAAGACAAGGATCAGCTCACACAAAATGTGGCATATTGGTACTTTACCTTATGGATTCCACTTCCTAGAAAGGGGTGGTGCAGGTGTTGTGCATAAACCCCACACTTTGACTGACTCTGCAAGATTTCATTGAATAATACCTACTTTAGGGTTTTAAAATCCATATTCTTAGGTGAGATTAGCCTATTCTGGTTTATATTTGTCAGATTTGGATATCAGTATTATGCTAGCAATATGATATTTTCTGGCTTTGTATATTTTTGGATTAGAAGATATAGTGTAGGAAATACCTTTTCCTATAATGGTTTAATGAAAACTCAACAGTAAAATATTTAACCAGGACCCCGTTTTAGAAGCAACTTTAATAATGCTTCAATTTTACTCTTATTATTTGTCCTTTATTTGTTAACATTCTTACCTTCTGAAATTTTATTTATAATACAAATATTTTCAAATTTTACATGTTGCTACATGCATTTCTCTTTTAATTTAAAAATATTCTGTCATGTCTGTTTTCCATCGCTTCATTTTATTTCATTTCTTAAAAGTAGAGTTAAAAATAAAGAAACTTTATATTTTTCTACTCTAGTTCATTAAAATCTAAGCACTGATTTTATTTTTACTGCCTAGTTATTTGTTCGATGTCTTATTTTGCAATTCAAAAAATTGCCTGGACATGTTAATTTATCAGTTAGTTTTTCTTCACTAAAATTGGTGAACTGTTTCAATGTGCTTGCTTTTTTCACCTCCTAAATCTGCGCATTTTTAATGCTTGTTATGATTACTTATGTTTTAATTTTTACAATTTTCTTTTTGAGGATACACTTAAATCATTGGTTGGGTCCTTTATTTTTCACTCCTTTTTATTCTTGCCCTCTACACTGAGGAAAACTGCAGGTTTGAGTGACCAGCTGCCTCAGTTTCCCCTGACGGATAGGTTCCTGAGACAAGGGACTTGTAGTGCTGAACCTGGGAAAGTCCTGGGCAAACTGAAACATCTGGAACATCTGGTTACCCAGACTGGGCATCACTGGCTGAGTCTTTCACAGTATCCTGTTAGTAGTTACTCCTTCCAACCCTCCAACATTGGTTCTAATGATACTATTTAAAAATATATTTTCCTACTGTCATTCCTCACCTTGATGCCCTTCTCTCCCTTTCCATCATATCCTATTGTTAATGACTTCAGTCTGTTGAATTTTTTTTTGCTCACTTTTTAACAGCCTTTTCTTCCATCTTGTAGAGATGCCACCAGTTTTAAGTGTTGTTTTATAGTTTTTGTAGTAAGTAATTTTCAGGGATGGTATCCTTTGAAATTCCAGCCTGTCGTTTCTTTTCTATGAGTCATAAAAACTTATTTTTAAAACCAGCTGTGGTCAAATATCCACATTTCTGTAATATCAACACACATATTATATAGTCATTTTTTTAGATCCTGTTTGTTTTTCTTTTTTCATTCTTGATAGGGACAATTAATGTTTGCTTTCACCAATGACAGAATGTGGATTTCCCTTGACTTTACCCCCTTCCTTTTCTGGGTACTAGGCATCTCAGATCCGAAGGTGGAGAACAGGTTTATCTGCATATGGTCTAGGTCACAGGTGGCAAACACAAGGCCCGTGGGCCAAATCCGGTTCTCTACCTTGTTTTATCTGTCTCGGCACCTTGTTTCTACTCAGTAGCAGTGCCAAGCTCCTTGCCCTTAGTTAAGGAGTAGTTACATTTGTACAGTCCTAAAATTACATTTGGCTCTTGGAAGGCAACTACAAGGCTGATGCGACCCCCAGTGAAAATGAGTTTGACATCTCTGGTAGGCCAAGCAAGTCTGCTTTCAGTCCCCATGGTCTAGGCTCTGCCACACTGCTCTGCCTTCTCCATGGCCACAAAAGAAATTGTAACTTTAGCATGTAGTCAATCCTTCCAGTGTCTCTAGTAACTTATTTGTATGAACTACCTTCTGTCTTCCTTTTTTTTGTTTTTTTGTTTTCCCTTGCTATCCACTCCTTTATGACAACTTCTGCTTTATTGTTTCCTGGGAACCAGAAATAAATGCAAAAAGATAAGAATTGTGGTAAACTTAGCTTACCCTCCTCAAGCACAAACAACCAGGTAATAACAATATTAATAACAACAGCAACATTTATCAGAATTTGTTATGTGTGAGGCACTGTGGTAAAAGCCTTAGGTGAGTTATCATCTTATCTATTAAGTGGTGCAACTATCTTGTTAGTCAAGTTCACATATCTCTAAACTAGGGACAGATAGTAAAGCAGGGTCAAATTTCTTCTGACTTTTTATCCAGTAAGTAGATGACTTATTCTTTCATCTAACCAACTCCATTAACATTCTATTTAGTGACAGTTCCTTCTATATTCTAGCTCTATGTACTCATAAATTTTCATTATCAATGTTTTTGAGAGTTGTAATATTTTTAATTTTCTTTTAAAATATTTTGTTAAGAAATTTAAAAATTGTTCTTTCAAATTTGTAATTGTATAACTTTGTTTTGTTTATACATTGGAATTCTAGGAGACTTTAACAGATAGAAATACTATAATATTTTTCTATTGCAAGCAGAAGATACAATTTATAAATAATAAAAGCAGCTCATTGGGTCATGTTTTTGAAAAGGTCAAATTTAGGATGGATGCCAGGTGAAGTTTAACCATGATTCCATTTTTTTCATGAATCTCTTAGCTTTTCTCTCACCTATACTTATTTCTTATTCTTAGACTTGTTTCTCTAATATTGGAACACTGTGCATTAAATTCTGAACATTAAGTCATGCAGAAAGAAAGGGTTGTTCTGTCAAATTGTTGAAAAATGTCCTAAGCTGTATTCTACTTCTACAACTCCTGAATTACTTTTTGTTTCTGGGATGGATCAGAGAGCCTTACCCTGGCCGGTAACTGCAGTCAGTCATTCCCAAACCTCTTGGCTGCTACTTGCACAAGGCAGGGGGAGGGGTCTAGTCCTCAGGAAGACAAGGTCATGGTTAGAGATTCATTCAGATTCTCTCAGAAGTAGGAAACACACCACCATGGCCAAGGCCATGTTTCCTCTTTCTGAGACTGATATCTAGTGAGTGGTTTTTCTTGAAAACTTTTAGTGAAATGTTGCTGGAGTGAGAACTTACTGTTCTTTGATTTGGAAAACTCTTTCTTTTTTGACTGTGAGCATTTAATTCTTCTTTCTCTGGGAAGCCTTGCTGCTTCAAGGGCCCTTTCTTGGTTTTACTAAGTCTTATAATGAAATAAATCACATAGCTCTCATTTGCCATATTTCTTATTTTTACACTTAGGGTATTTACTATACCTCTTGTACTGTTAATAGATGAACAGTGTTCCTGACACTGAAGCTTTACATGACCATTTGTTGTGTGTCATTATCTTTCCTATCAGTAGATAGGAAGTGAGTCTGATTGATTCTTGCCCTCATCCCACAACCCCTTTGGTGTTATGCACACAGCATGTACTAAATAAAAACCCACTAAGTAAAAGAAATAAAAATATTCCACTGGAACGGAAAAATTTTCTCCAACACAATCACTACCTATATAAGAGTTTCCTATCTACTCTCTCATCTCCATCCAAATTACATACTCAGCCTTATCTGTTTCCTCTAATTACACCCCCTCCTGACCTGTAAATGATGGGAATACCTCACTGACCTTTGTTGAACTGGTTTTAAGTTTCTCCCCTGTTTGAAAATCTAATGCCTTGAATGTTTTTTTTACTCTGTAGTTCTCGGAGGGCTATGTCAAAATCTATATCCTTTGAGTTATAATATACCTAGCATGATATTAAGCTCAATTTGGTCCATAAAAATTGGTTTATGATTATATGGTTATTTATTATTTATATGGTGTGATTATATAGTGTGGCTCTGAACAAAGCCATATAAAGTGGAAGTACATAATATCAAGAATGCACCTTAAAAAAACTGCATTAATTTAAACCTTATGTAAAAGAACAGAAATACAGAGGGTACTAAAATAGGGGAATTTAAATGCACTTCAATATTTTGAAAGGAAAAACAAATTCTTTCACTTTTTATACACTGTGCATGTGTACATCTATACTGTTGCTGAAAGAAACAAAAATTATATTATGACATGAATGTTTTTCATGCTTAAAAAATTAGCTGACTCTTAAGTCTCATTTCCGAAACTAGTCTTTCATTTCAAATTGGAAATATCTATGTGTTTTTTGTGAAAGTTTTCATGTACTTCAGAATAATCCATCACATTTTTTGAGATTGATTTAATCATTTTTATGTTTACTCTGGTAGTGACAAGACTATTGATTGGCCACAGTCATCACTTTTCTACCTGGCCCAACAGACCAGGCAAAACTATTCTGCTGTATTTTAGAAAGATGGTCTATAATATAAATGGTTTTCACTGTCTCCCCTTCCATCTCCCTTAAGAGCAAAATGAAGTGAAACAAAATGAAATTAAATCACACAAATAAGTTGAGCTACAACTAAGTAAAAGTGTCTTATATTTGTCAGAACATTAAGATGAATGAGCAACTCCAGTGGTTTAAGCAGTGTAAAGGAGATGTTAGCATTCTTGAGTTAAGAGTATTGAATTATCTTAAATTCTGAAGTGCAAACAGTGAAGTGTTAACCTAAACCAGGGGAAATCATTTAAATAGAAACTGGGTAACTCTTAATTCTGGCACCATCTCTAAATGATGGCTGGGAGTTAATTAATGATTATTTTAAACTTAAATTCCATCAATGTGGGTTTTTTTTTTAAATCAACTGTATCTATAAAATCTACATGAGAGTTAAACTGGAGTGATTATCCCGTAATCCCGTAAGACAGATAGTTTGCACTCAAACTGACGTGCTATATCTGGTTACAGGGATGATGTTAACACTCTGAACCTGGAAAGTTGATGCATCAAGGAATTAAGTAAGTGATCATAGAAATGAGATTTCCTGCAGGTCTGCTTTTTTGACAAAGCTAAAGAAAATACCAAGTTCAACTTAACTTCTTATACCTGTAGAAATGATATTAATTAGAAAAAGTCTAGTGTGCAGTTCTTGTACAATGTAGCAGCTACTTTCACTTTATTCCCAAACCACAAATGAATTCTCAAACTTGGTTTTTGAAAGTGTTAATTTAAAACAATGAAGTGTGCAAAT
This sequence comes from Sturnira hondurensis, assembly GCF_014824575.4. Lineage (NCBI taxonomy): Eukaryota > Metazoa > Chordata > Mammalia > Chiroptera > Phyllostomidae > Sturnira > Sturnira hondurensis. The sequence goes on along the minus strand of NW_028080032.1, from coordinate 4,806,492 downwards.
CTCTTACAGTCTGTGATGTAGATCAGTAGGATCTGTATAGAGTTAACAGTTTAAGGAATATCTTTACATAATTATCTATTACTCATCTGATTCTCTAGGGTGGTAATGGGGCTGTGTGTGGGAAACACAGATAATGGACCATTGGTGAGGTTGCTTTCTCAGTTTAATGAGTTGTAGTGGGACAAAAATAAGCATGGTTTTGAGAGAGGAGGGGAAGCCTGTTATCAGTGTATTAACAGTGAACAAACCTCTATCTAGAATTTACTTGCTGTAAACACTGTGTGTTACCTGGATTAGTCCTTACCCTCATGTGGCTAAGGAACAGTAAATGCCCCATATTGTGAAGAAGGAAACCAGGCCATAGATTGTCCAAGTCTACAGAACTACTACATGACAGAGATGCGATTCAGACCTAGCCTGTCTGACTCCAGAGTCTTTTCCTTACATATTGGTGTTCCAGTAACAGCCTCTTTATTTCCAAGAAATGGAATGTGCACTTACACAGAGGCAGAAAGCCCAGCTGGGTTTATTGGAAACTGAAATAGAGAACTGAACAGTCATTAGGAGTCAATGTCTCTTTCATTATATCAGGTGTCTCTCTCCAGCTCTATCTTCTTTCTTCTTTAGTCGGTTTTCTCTGCCTTCCAATTTCCACATGGCCCAACATAAGTTAATAACCATGTATGTATTTTTTAGTTAAAATTCTAAGAACCATAACTACATTTGAATAAGCTTATCACTCATAAGTTTTGGGTGGACAATGACTTGTCTTGTTAAGTTGTCCAGTCTTGTTTGGTCAATGACTTGTTTGGTCAATGACTTGAAGGCCAATGACTTGAATGAGAAGAGTCAAGGGAGACTAGAGTAGCCATAAACCAGGCTAAAGATAGAGATATTGCAGCTAGGCCCTTCTCCTTAGGCCACTGGCCATTGGCCTTCAGTCAATCAGAGAACCTGATGCCTTGGTTCTCTGAAGCTTGGGGATTGTCTTCATCAACTGTATGAGAATCAAAGCCAAGAAAGGAGTTACCTAAGCCCCTAGTTCACTTTTCTGTGTATGATGAGGGCTCATTAAATGTTATACTGCCTGGAACTATAGTCACTTTTATGTAGTTAGTATTGGCAAGAGAGAAGTCATGGTCCCATTATTTGTTTCTTTACATTTGGGTGAGGGAGCTGGACTAGAAGGTGAGTGGAAAGTGGAAAAAATAGCTCTTAAATCTCTGAGTGAGAGAAATTTCTTGCTAAGCTCACACTGGAGGATTCCAGAGGACCCAAGTATTGCAATGAGATTTCTTCCCTTCTGACTCTATCCTCTGCTTCTGTTTGCAGGGGCGGTCTCCACTCAGGTTCATCTTAAGGCGATACTCCCTCAGAGAGATCCTTTAGGGGGACTCTTCCTTGGTCTTTGTCCTTCTGAGGAGCCTTTTCCAATTACCAAGAATTTTCTGCTACTCTAGAACAACCATTGCCTCAAAAGTGTGAGCTTAAAAGCTACTGTTTACCTCTGCCAGCGTCATGATGAAATCATTCTTATGTAGTTTAGATTCCCCCAAGTACAATGTTATTGTACATTATTAACTTCTGTGTTCTCATTCTGGTGTATGGCCTTGCTGGCAGGAAAAAGACATGTAATATTACAGATCCTTAACATTCTTTATACATGGTGAGGAAATTATGTAGTACTTCCATTGTCACCTTTGATTAGCTTTCCTAAGATGGCTTTAAAATTTGTTGGCTTGGCCTCTGAAAAATGAAGAGTTGAGAAAGTTTCACCTTGCCTATGATTAACTTTCTCAGTGCATGGAGTTTAAAGCCAGACCCCTGTTTCTTGCTGAAGTCCCTTTGGCCAGCTCATAGACCGTGGAAACACCAGTTTTTGCAAGGAAAGGGCTACTCTTGATATAGCAAGGTCAGAGCTAAGATCCTAGGAAGCCAGTTTGGCTGCACACTGTCCCTCTGATTTCAAAGCAAAGCAGTGTAAGGAGACAGCTTGGTAGTTGTTTTGTTTTCTCTAGAGTGGACTTATGTTATCAATGGCAGAAAGCCATGAACCACGAAGATAAAATAATGCTAACCAGAGTGCTAAGTAAAGAAAACAAAGATGGCTCCACAATTAGTAACATTATATATGTTAGTGCTAAGTAACAACAGATGTTTCTACAGAGACTGAAGCATTCCTTGCAATCCATCAGAAACCAAAGACCTCTGATACCACAAGCCATTATGGTTATCTTGGGCTTGGAGGAATGATGGTCGAGTCCATTGGTTTGGCAAAGTGGGGTTGCTATTGAGGGTGTTCCAATCTACCTGTGTCATCCTCACCACGCTGCACACTTGTGCTGAGTTAACAGGGCGATGTGTGCTGTAAAACCTGGTTCTGTAAAGACATGCACTAGCCATGAGTCATTAGCAAGCATGCGGAGCTAATTGGCAAAATACTCATAAAAGATTTTGAAGGTGGGTTAATTACAATTCATTACACCGTAAACTGTCCCCAGGCTATTGTTAAAAAATGCAGGAGTTTCAGGGCCCATTATTTTATGATTCATTTTGCCATGTTGTGAAAAACAGACTCTAAATCAAACTACATTTATTATAGGTCAGACCACAAAATCTTTATTGGTTTTTCCAACATTCCACCCTCGTTATATGAATTCATATGGACTGCACATTTCTGTCAATTGGCAAGAAAGCATGAAATAAAATTTATGATATTTTCTTACCTTATCCTCAGTACAGCCTTAAAAATCACAAGATCTAATTGCTTCCCCTATTTCTCCAAGTTCATGAGAAAAATAAGTATTTCAAATTCAACTCTAAAGTTCTGATGATTGGAAACAACTAAAGGATAATGAAGTCTGTCTTCTAAAGGAAGCATTTTAAAGAATAACATAAGATGCATCATCCCTTTGAAATTTATTAAAGCTGTTCTTTCCCCACCTAAAAAAAAATGACTAGGATGTACTTTTCCTTTGGGGGTTAATTTGAAGTCCATTGGCTTCGTAAGCATTGAGCTTGTTCTCCTTATCCCCGTCTTTGAATGTATCTTTTTTTTAACAAATAAAAATATATAATTTATTTCTCAAAAAACTGTGATACAATTGCATGCCTCCTGTTATTACTACAGACAGACTTGGTCAAAATCATGTAAGGTCTCGTAAATACTCATTCTGTGCTATTATATGTAATTGTTTGTTGCTTAATGCTTTCAATTATGTCGATTTTCTCTATGTGACCCAAACCACCTTGACAGTGACAGCCTGGGATACTTATTACCAGGGATGAGCGAAGAACAAAATGCTAGGTTCACTTCCAGCCCTCAAGAGTTCAGCAGCGAATTTGAACCTTATCTGAACCATTAAAAGCTTTGACTCTGCAGAAGCCCGTGTTTGAGGAAGGGGAGGAAATCTGTGGTGGAAGGAGGCTTGGGGGTGGAGTGTGGGCTTTTTGTTGGAAATTGTGCAAGAATGAGTTTCCTCGTGAGCGATCCGGTACTTCCTGATTCTGGCTGGGCCAAAAATACCACAAAAGTCTTTCTTGAGATTTCCAAAATCTTTGGAAGGCCTTCCTCTAAGCAGTTTGCCACTTCTGCATGCCTGGGTTTTGGCCAGGGCTGGAGACAGAAGTATGTGCAGGGGGAAACCGTTTAATAGAAAGTTACCTGGATACTTGAGGATTGTCAAGTGAGGTTTACCTCTAATGGAATAAAACCTGAATGGTTTGGCCAGGGTCAATGATTTTAACCACTTCCACCCCCCTGCAGAAAGATGGACCTGGAAGGCAACATTAGACATTACTAAGGCAACCCACTTATTTTATACAGGAAGTCGGGATATCCAGAGAAGCCATGTGACTGGAACAGAGTGAAGTCTAGCAAGCTGGTGAAGGAGTACAAGGGAAGGAGTGAGCCCAGCAGCTTTCCAGAGGCTTGAGTCCTGCCTGTACTCTGCCACTAATTAGTGGTATGACCTTGGGCGAGTCATTTCACTTCTCGGACTCTCTATGGATCATGTCAACCACAAAACACTAAGTTGAACATTTCTGTGGGATGAGAGTTCTGAAAGGGGGTGATGTAGAAGCAAGGCCCGGCTGGATGAGAAGAGTGTCAAATAGAGAAGAGAAGCAACAGCACCCAGGCAAGGCTGGTAAGTGAGAAAACTCTGAATGAAAAATAAGGAACCTGATGAGGTGTTTGGTTTACATTTGGTAACAGGCAGATGATTTTTTTTTATTTTAAAGCTTAGAGAGAGAGATTGGGATGGGAGTAAAAGGCAGACAACTGTACTTGAACAACAAATAAAATTGAAAAAATCTTAGGAAGTAAAATTGTTTGATGTTTTGTGAAATAAACAGAACAATCTAAAGAGAAAGGTATGAAAGGAAGAAGTGCTTGAAAGAGGGAGATACTAGGACACATTAGTTTCTTAGACTCTGCTGGGTGGGACTTAAGGCAAAAGGTATGGAGCATCCTACTCAACCAGGATAATCCAAATTTATTTTTGAGAGTGAGTTTTCTTTAAAGAAAGTTTTCTGGGACTAAAAAGAAGCTTTCTGATTGCTGAGCTTGCAAAAAATCAAGAAAACTAGTGTCATTTTATGAGTTTGTTTACTGTGACTCATAAAAAATAAAATTCCAGGGCCTTCAGTGGATGAAGTTTGAAAGTATGTATCCTATATAAAATACAAATGGAATTTGCAACATGGCCATTCTTTTTTTTGTTTATTCTATTGCAGTTATCCCAATTTCCCCCCATTATCCCTCCTCTGCCCAGCCCACTTCCACTCCCACAGTCAATCCCCACACCATTGTTCATGTCCACGAGTCACTCATACATGTCCTTTGACTAGTCCCTTCTGAGTGGGAAGTAATGTTGGCACTAGAAATCTCTAAGCTGAGCTCTCCAAGAGTGGAGGACCAGCCCTTCTATAGCAGCTGACATTCCACTTTGGGTCATGGTCTCTTGACCAAGGGCTTTCAGTGTGTGAGGGGAAAGAACCAGAATCCAGTGCCACGCCCCCTACCCTGCAGTCATATTGGCTTCCAGAAGAATCTGATGACAGTGGAGGAATTGGGGACAGCAACAGTAATCAGTAACTCAAAAGTATAAACAATGAGAAGGAAGAATATCCAGGAAAACGAGAACAACTAGTGAGCATAATGGCATGATAGAGAACCATGGATATTGATCAAGTCAAAGTTGGTGGTCTTGCAGCAGGCAGTGTTGACACTGGGGTCTGATGGACTAACCTTCCAATGTTGATTTAGAAACTGCATAATGGGAGCAAGAGAGAAGGGATCCCTGCCCACAGCATGACTAGTATAAAGATGCTTCTCTTTGTGAGGCATAGAGATCATTTTTAAAAATTATTAAGTGACAAGATTATCTTGTTTTGTCTCTTTTTCACCCAAAGGATCTCCCAAGCTTCAGCTGTGTGATTGCTTCCTCACTCTCACTAAGCTCTTACTCTGAGGCATGAAGGTTTTCACCAGTACCTCAAGTACCTCAACTTGCTCCCTACTGGGATTGCCTCAGCTGTATAGAGCAGAGAGAGCTGTCGATTTCAGAGCCAAGTGCAGAAAGCAGCTGGCCCCCAACTTGTTGTCTGAGGGAGCCAAGCAGAGCAGAGCTGACAATTACCCTGGCTAGTAGGAGCAAGAGCCAGGCACCTGTCCAGGTCTGCATTGCATACTTTCCTGTGCTGGGTCCCTGGGGCACCTGCTGTGAGATGGCAGTTCATTCCACCACCTTCTCCCTCCACAGAAAGCCAGCTGGTACCAGCATCCCCCAACTTCCTTCTTCAGAAAATGATTTAGCATTTTGATCCCTAAACAAGTTATGAGTCCCTCTCTCTCTCTCCTTCCCCCTCCCTCTCCTCTTTAGGGAAAAATGTACAAAAGGAGAAATGATAATGTCTTTGTTTTATTTTTACATGAGGCTACTAAAGATAGCGTGCCTAGTCTTTGAGGAAGGGCAGGAGGCATGTGGTGTTGGCTATTGTTGTGAGGTGTTGGAAGGAAAGGGGTTTGGGTGTGTACATTTATCTGTTATCTCGGTCTTGAGAAACTTGAAATCTGCATCTAAAAAGACTAGCCCTCTGTAAAATGTTAGTAAATATTATGTAGAAGTGAAAGAATTTCATTTCTAGGTGTGCTGGGTTCAGGCTGACCCTCGGGAGAGGGCATTGAAAAATGAACCACAAAACTCTGGGCATGAATTGATACGGACATGTCACAGATCCAGGATGAAAATGCTTATCAGCAGGTCTGGTCTGCTCTGCCTCAGGGAAGACTGCCCACTGGATTGACCCTGTGACTTGGGACATAGGCACTGGTTTGGGAATCAAAAGAACTAAGTTCAAGATCAGCTCTTGTTGCTAACTCACGCGGGCCTTCAGCAGGCTTTTGCCTTTGTTGGATTTCAGTACTCTCATTTGTAAAATGAGAGGATTAGACCTCATCTCCAAAATGCTATGATTTTCATAAATCTGGCCACGCTTGCATTGTGAAGCCAGCAGCCCTACCCTGAAGCCTGTGAACCAAGTAAACTCATTTCAAGTTAGTCTCTTTTCTTCACACAGGAAACAAAAAGCATCCGGTGTTGCAAAGAGCCCAGGGAATCAGTCTGTGTTCAGAGGAGAACCTTCAGATGACAGTGGCCTGCATACCAGGCGCATTCCTTCACCATAACCACAAAGAGCCTGCATATATTTGTTGTTGTTTTTAATTGCAAACTTTTCTAACAATCTGCCCTTTAGAAATGATTGCCCCTCTCTGAGGATCAGATCCCTGCCCAGCCAGTTCTCAGAGTAAATTAACTGAAGAATGCTGAAGCTGGAATCTATGATTAGGATGCCTGGCTAAGTAAAGATGAACATGTACTTCCCCACATGGGTCAGTTGTGACCCCAGATGTCCACAACAGGGTGGCAAATGACTCATGCTGCCTTGATAGCCTCTCTAATGCTGGATTTACATCTGGATTTAGAGCTAAAAGTTGGAGGTAAATCTGAAAAAGCAGAAAGGGGATAGGGAGGGAATTGAGAGTCAAGGGAATTTCCATCTAAGCTTTTCAGAAGCAGGAGTCCATTTTACCTTTGTCGATGACTGTGGTTTGCTAGGATCAAGATCAAAGGAATCACCGTGGGCAGAGCCATGACAAATTCGAGGCACAGTCTGGTGAAACCTAGCATTAGCTCCTCTCTTAGGCTGCCGTCTAGACTGGAAGTAGGTGCTCGTGCCAGACCCAGCTGAGTGTACAGTCAGTGTGTTCCTTCATAAAGGGGAAAAGTTCTTCTCTGTCCCCAAAGCTAGGGCCAGCCCAATGGGGCACAACGTGACTGTGGCTCCAGTGGGAAGAGTAGCTTCTGTGGGAAAATGGGGAACATGGAGTAAGCATGGAGCTAGGTGGTCAACAGAGATGCAGATGTTAGTAGCACACAGCTGCCTTGAGTAGTATGTCTTTCCTCATCCTCCCTGAGGGCTTTGGAGAGCTGCTTCCAAATTCTGCTAAAATGTTGTTCACCTGTAGGCCCAAGACACTTACAGACATTTGAACTGGCATTCACCAAGAACAGCATTGATATTTCTCTCTGATGGTCCACATGATTTCACAGAGCTTGGGCTTGTTTTCTACAATAAGACAACCCAAGTACCTGATGAAGGAATATTCTGGATTTTGAGCGGGCAGTGCCACTTCTACATTGCCTGCTGCATAGCACATCAGCATTAACAACTGTTTAAATCCCATTTGCATCATGAGAACACCAGCATGGGAAAAACATGCACACACACACACACAGATACCAATGACACCTTTCAAGTTTCTATGCGTGCATTATCTTATGTGGCATTTATGTGGATTTTGTGAGGTGGGCAGGCGATATCCATTATGGTGCACATTTTAAGAGTGGACCTAAGAGAACTAGGTAAGTCAGGAATCAGGGGTTCGATTGTGCTTCTGACAAACAGTTCCAGTGTCACTCAAGGCAAATCTCACTTTCCTTTTCTATGACCTGGTCCTTAAATAGGGAGTGCTAGGGGTGGGGGCATTAGTATACTAACTTTCAGAATGATTATGCCCATCATGGTATAGTCACCAGACAGAAAAATTTGCAGCCTTGAAAAATGACAGTAACAGATATAATACAGAAAATGATCATGGTATAATGCTCCATAAAATATCAAACACAAGATTGGTTGCATATCTAGTTTATAGCTCTGTGAAAAGATATATAGGGGAAGAGGGAAAGGAAACAATGCAAATTTTAGCTAAGGTTACAGTAAGATAATTCTTACATATTTTCATTTTCTGTGATATGATCCACTGTATCATTTCTTGCAGATTTAAAGGTAAATTAATTTGTGATTGGAAAAGAGAGACCCCCCACCAACCATTCCCAGTCCTACAAAGAGATTTGACACTTACTAAAGTCTTGAGCAAGTTATCTGAGCTTCAATTTCCTTAACTATAAAAGGACTATAAATATCTTAACTTATTAAGTATGAAGTCCTTACTTTGTGCCAGACAATTATCCTGAGCATTTTCACTTGTAATAACACATTTAATCCTCATTATACCTAGAGAAGTAGGTCTTATTAATTTCCGCACTTTACAGGTCAGGAAACTGAGGCAAAGGGAGGTTAAATGAGGTCAGACAGCCATGAGTGGAGGATCTTAGAGCAAATCAGGACAGAGTAGTTCCCATGCCTATGGAATGACCACTGAGCCATATGATTTCAAGGGATGGTTACAAAGTTGAATCTTATTTCTTGGGAAATCTCTGTTGCACATTACAGTTGGCACATTACAGACACTAAAAAGATGTAGTTCTTCCTTAGATTCATCCATTTCTAAGGTTCACAAGTACACATAGAAGTTAAAAAGTGATGACTGAACAACTGAGTGCTGAGAAAATCATAAGTTTGTCATTGGTTGCTAACTTCACTGGGACCAGTAAACCAGGTCTAGTAATAACAAAGAGGTACTTCCGGGAATCACATGGCTACATCTAGAAATGTGTGTTTTTATCTAAAGCAAAGTTATCATGAACATGTTCAGATATTATCTGATGTTTCTACTTTTTTTCCCCACAAGCATTTGGGACTTAAAGTAAACCTGAGCTCACTGTACCCAGAAAATATTTTTCTATCTTTTTCTCCCCCAATAATCCCTCCTACTAGCACTATGTGTGGTAGGGGACATGGAGGTAGCATTACACCTAGAAAATGGAATCCACATAGTTCTGATTCCTTTCCTTGCAAAACATTGATCTCTATGAGCTATTTTGTATGTTGACCCCATAGCCTCTTGAGAGCTCTTTTACATGGGTTTTATAGGCCCATTCAATGACTTAGGTAGTTAATTCTTGGAAGCTATATGTTGCCAAGCTAATTCTCCACCAAAGGTTTAAGTTCAAGTGAACTCTCTAGACCCAATTGGGAAGGAGTTTCAGCTACTTTTGTTTCCTTGAATAGACATTCCTATCACAAGATAAGCAGGCACCACCTTCCACTAAATTAGGAGTCTTGATATTTAAGTTTTGTATGAGGATCATTTCCAAATGGCCTTGTGACTTTGGGCAGGTTGTTGAACCTCTGTGGATCTTTTATCCCTGTGGAAATTGAGTGAACTCTATGGATTAAACTTCCTCCCTTAGGAAAGCATAAGGTTAGGTCAAATTATTCTCATGAAAATAAAAATATTGTTTTATGTGAGCTGTTTGATGCCCATTTAAAAACAGTCTAATATTGTATATCTCTCATTTAAAAGGAAGCCAGAAACTCAACAGCAAGGTGGGAGGTGGGCTGGATGTTCAATAGGGTGCCTCCCATGATACAAGTCCATTATTTCATAGTTTCTGCTTCTGGTACTACCCTCCATTCTCTTTGATAGGTTTAAAACTAGAGAACAAGAGTTTAGGTGCTCAAGTATATGATAAACATGTGTTGGAAAACCTTGTGGATGGAGTCCTAGCTTCCCAGTGGGAAGGAAGAACCTCCATAAAGAGTTAGAAGTGGAAACCATACCTGGTACAGGTCTTGTTAACTAGACATTGTCCTGTTAGGTTCCCTAATTATTGGAACCTAATAATAATTAAAGTCTTCTTCCTCCGCAGTCCAGTTTCCCTTCCTTCACATTGAACCTCCCATGTGTTTTATGACTGATCCAGTTCATTTTCTATCTAAATGATTAAAGCTAGGTTTGGCACCATCCCAGGACCAGCCTTCCAAGTGTTCATTTATTCCCCGTAATTTAAGGCTTCCAGTGCCAGGAGTAATAATCCTCCTCCCTCAGACCACTCTGGCTGCAGAACCTCAATGCCAGCCTGGGGCAAGGGAAGGAGAGATAGAGGACAATATGATTGCTTGTAGATTTTTAAAATATTTTTCTGTGGAGAATTGTAACACTTGGGAAGGGTTCACTGACTTTCAGACCACTTTTTAGGGATGGTAATCCTGGAAAAGAAAAGGAGGGTGTATGGTTTTGAAGTATCTCTGCTTTAGAGAAAAGTTAAAAAAAACTAATAAAAACCAAGAGCATCTTGGACATACATAGACAAAACAGTATATCAGGAAAGAGGATGAGGGAGCTATCCTCTCTCATTCTACATTCTTTCTTTCTTTCTTTTTATTATCAGTCTTCATTGAATAAATGAATAGGTAGATAAAGAATCAGTGATTGAGTACATTTGTGAATGAATAAATGAATGAATGAATCATAGATCAGTGGCTCTTAAATCTGATTCATCTTTAGAATCAACTGTAAGCCCTTTTTTGTAATACATATCCTGGGAATATCCTTCAGAAATTCTGATTCATCAGGTCACAGATGGAGCCAGAGATCTGTGTTTTTAACTGCTTCCCAAATGATTACAATAGTCACCCAGGCTTGGTAACCCAAGGCCTAGAGCATAGCTATAATCTAGATTTGATTCCTCCTAATTTTTATTCTGATTGAGGACCCCACACTGATTGGCCTCCATACTGAATTTAGTTGCATATTAATTAATCAGTTATTATTTCCTCCTTGATCAAACCAGCTTATTACCATGCCTTCCATCCTTTTATGTTGCCAACAAAACTATCTGAGTGATATTTTGCAAGAATTTTTCTTAGAAGGTTTTATATTAAAAAATTTATTTTTCCCATAGTGTTCTATCTCAACTGTTTTGGAATTGTCCATTCTCAAACAATCCAAGAGTCCTGGCTTGGTTTATTTGTTTGTTTTTGGTAGAAATGAGGATGCTTTTGAAACCCAGGGATTTTAGAAATACTCGAACCATCTTTTTCTGTCTGTTTAATCATTTATTCAATAAATCTGTATTAAGCATCTCTAGTTTGTTAGGAACAATAGGGATACAAAGGTGAAAGATATGTTCCCTTTTCTTATGGAATTTACAGACTAGTGAGCAAGTTGGGTAAGAATGTAATTATTCTATAAGCCACATATGGTAAAAGTAGATATAGGTAAGGAAGTTGAGGTGTATTTTGGGTCAGAGGTATGATATATCTTGATGAAGAACACAAAAACCAAGATTGAGGGGATGAAGGAGGGCTAAAACATTGTGTTTGCAGCCATAGAGGTAACACCCTTAAAACCTTGGAGAGCTAACAGGAGCCCTGTGTGTGTGTTGGAGGAGTTGCTGGTGCGAGATGACATTGAAGATGCAGACAGAGGAGATATCATGACATACCTTGAATGTCTTCCTAAAATGCTGGATTTTACACTGAAGCAATGGTAATCCCATAATGGACTTGAGCATGAGATGGACACAAACAAATAGAGTGGTACCTTGCTACTCATCATTAATTCATTCTGGAACTCATGATGGTGCCAAAACCAACGAATACTGAGTGAGGAAGCATTTTCTTTTGCAGGGTGGCGTTGTGACTCATACAAGTTCTAGCAAGTGTGACAAATTCTGAGCAAAAAGAGCTGAGTGTTGAAAAATTTTTTTCTCATCAAAATGCAGTAAGTGCAGGGTTTGATGAATTCTGTGGCTGACAGGTACTGAGGTATGACTGTATCTGAAGAAATGCTCTTTCATTATTGTAGGGGGTTCACCTGACCTAAAATTTGCCAGATTTGAGGCTTCAAGACCATGAAAAAAATAATAAGGCCCTGAAGAAGTCACCACCAGGATTTAAAGAAAGAGGCCAGAGAGGAAAATGAATTGGTAGAAATAATTGATAAACCTTGGTGATACACAGGCGTGTGTGGAAAGGGTAGCAATAACAAAGTAAGGGGTTATTAGAGTGTTCTCAAAACCTTGACCACCTGGAGAATGGCAGTGTAATTCATGGAATCAATTGTTTGGCTGACTTTTATTCATTTTCCTCTGGTATCCAAGGAAAATACTGACAGCATCGCAATATGAGGACCCATATCCAAGCACTTGAGCAAGTGGCTTTTTTTTTTTTTTGAGTTCTTATCAAGGCTGAAAAATCTTCTAAGCACACATGAAAGAAACAGCAGGGCCACGACTACTTTGAACTTCCTGCACATGATTCCTTTCATATAAGATGTACTTGACAAACATTAATTAAGTCTCCCAGCACCCCTTTGAAGTAATGCAGGAAATATGTACAGGTGGGTAAACTGAGGCCCCAGGAACTGGAAGGAGAGCCTGAGGACATACTAGGGCAGGTGCAGCATTTGAAAAGACCCCCATATGAGGCCCTTGTTTCTCTGATGAGGACAGATGTGGGCGACTGTGTTTAAGCAAAGGTCTTCCAGCAAGTTCTCTAAACCAGGCAGGATGAGGCAGGCTGATTATTTACTCCAGTGGCCACACACTCTGACCTCAGACCTGGCAGCCTTGAGTTTTATAACACACCTTGTCTACTTATAATCCAGACCCACTATCTCCTTCCTGAAATCTACAGCTGTGTCATATCCCTCCTGATACCTGTGTCCTTGCAACTGGCTGATGGTTTGAGGGTGAGAAGGTGGGGGTGCTTGATTTCATGGCCAAAAGAAGTAATCTGAGTCATTTTTGTACCCGTTTCTGCTTTTTAGTTTTTCTGTTGTTTTTTTTTTGTTTTTGTTTTTGCAGTTTGGCCCCTTTGGTTTAGTGTGCAAGATGTTTGTTAGAGAGTAGAAGTGGGTACATGGAAAAGTTGAGCTCTGATTAGCTCCATCAGCAGCGTTGGCAAAACTTATGGATGGCTCTGAGGCTAAAATGCCCCTTCTGTATTGGTCCAAGTTGGTTATGATAGCTGAGCTTTTGTGCTTCCACACTGATGGGTCATTGGACAGGGCCAAGGCTGTCGCTGAGCCAACCTCTGAACTGGCTGATTGGGGAAGGCTGTGCACAGTACACATTAAAACCTTACCTTCAACAGAGACCAAAGGGATGTTTGCTGGGGGAGTGGCAGGATGGGGTGTGTTGGGGGATGTGTAAAAAGGATGAAGGGGGAATACAGTCAGTGATATTGTGATAAAGTTGACAGATGGGTACTAGAATTAGTGAGGTGATCACACGGTAAAGTACAAAAATGTTAAATATCTATATTGTACTCCTGAAACGAATATAACATTGGATACCAACTATACTTAAATAGAAGAAATAAGAAAATGGAAATAAAATCTCATCTTCTGCCTGCTAAACTAGATGCACCCAGAAAGATGGGCCTTTATCAATTACATCTGCTGCCTAACTATTGATTCATGATTCATTCTATCCAATTTGTTATTCTATCTATTCAGTATCTATCTATCTATCTATCTATCTATCTATCTATCTATCCATCCATCCATCTACCTACCTTCCTATCACACCTATAGCATGTATGATGCTGGAAATAATATTAATTTCTATAGTTCTATACTAATAAAAGATTAAGTCCTTGTGCTCAGGAAGCTCTCAGTCCAGTGACTGAAACACAAAACAGATAGAAACAAAATCAGCTCAGAAATAGCCAAGTGTTTCAGAGAGGAAATGCAGAAAGTAAACATTGCATATACACTGTCAAAGAGAAAAGGATGGGAAGGACTATCACTGTCTTCAATGACATAAAAGGTCTTCTTCATAATAATCCAACAAGATATGTAGATCACCAGCAATTAAGAGGTTACAAAGAGACACCTTTGAAACTTATGGTAAATAATTGAAAAGTATTTTCATTGTGCAATTAGCCTTCTTTGCTTCAAAGAGAAAAATTAAAAATTACTCAGAGAAAAGAATACATTTTAAAAACTGAAGATTTTGAGTTAGTGAGAGTGTGAACAATGAGATTTCCATGTAACACGTTGGTGATATAAAGTGTGAATATTTTTGCCCTTCTTCGCTGACTCTCTTTATTTCTGATACATCCTTCTGAATCTGCTGTCTTTTTTCTTAGATGTTTTAATTTTTTTCCAGAAGCATTTCTCAAAGAAATAATAGATTATAAACACATTCAGTTGTCTTGTGGAATGTAATGGCCCCTTGGAAAATCCTGTTCCAGTTAAAATTTCTGAGGAATCTATTCAGAGATGAGAGTCTTGTAGACATTTTACTCACTGGTTTGGTTAACCATTGGTTTTCCATTTTATTTACTACATTTTCCTTTTTCTGTGTGATTTAGCTCTCTGAAACATTTGGGCGGTTTGCATGAAAGAGGCTATATCATAAATGCTTTTAGGGTCTATATGATTTATACATACAGCACTCATGATTCATGTCTCAAATGGCCATGTTGGTAGTTTTTTTATTAAATTCTTGATTTATGTGAGATAGATAAATACACGGATCTTTCAGAACAAGGGTGTCTGTGTCTGGGGTAGAGCAGGGAAGGACGGGAGGGATTTGTATGCATGAATAACTCCCTATTGGTCCTAATGGGATCTGCACAAGGAAGACTCCTGTATTCCACGACACAGTCTTTCTTCATTCTAGCTTGTGGTTAGGAGTATGTTATTGATATCATAACTTTAATTTCCAAGCCATGTTAAATCGATACATGTTTTAGATGTCCCCCTTAAAGAATAAAACATAAAAGAATATGCCGCTTTTCTTCTCTCTTTCCCCATGTTGTATTTGGCAAATTACCTTGACATTCTAAAGTGTGTTATCTACCTCTGATTTTAATCTTCTTGAGGGCTGTACATTGGCTTTATTCTGTGTTATGTGCAACCCCTTATGTTTAACCAGTATTTACCATCTAATAGTAGCAGAAAATGAAACCAAGAATGTTTCTTAACAATAGGAGCATTTCATAAAAGACGATACTTAAATAAGGTTTTCCTGTAATAGCAATAAAACATTTTCAAGCTGACTCTCAGCTGAAGAAAGGAACTTTTACCCTTCTCAAAACTGGAGTTGTGTGAGAAAGTGTACATATGCATGTTTCAAATAACCAAACCAATAAGCCCCATTTCTCTCCTTATTATAATCAAGGGAACAACCATTCTAATAAAATTGTGTTCAACAGTTCCTCTATAAACTCCCTCCCTCATCCCAGCTCCACCTGGTATAATATAAAATGTAATATACTTTGGAGGCATTTTTAATAAAATTCTTTCAGATGACTCTATGTGGCAACACAATTCATTTATAGTTTCCTATTAGTTCACCTTTATAGAGGTCTTAGTCTTTTCCTATCTCATGGGGTAAAAAAGTCACATTTTTTTTCATAACTAATATGTATTTCTGTTGACTTAATCTCTCCATGTTTTAGTGTTTCACATATAAAAACAAGGCTGGGGCAGGGGAGAAAAAAGTTTCCTCATACTCCTATGATATTAAGATTAATATTTTATGTGAATCTTACTTTGCCCTAGGAGATATGATATTTTTATTATAAGGCCCTATATTATTTGATTATTTATGAAGTTATAAAAGGGGAGGGAGGAGCAAATTCATGATTTATTCTTATCAAAATAACTGCATGCTTATTCAGTGTTATCCTCAGGGTCAAAATAATGTTATTCATTCCAAATGACTACTTATGTAGGTGAGATGATTCAGGGATGATGAGAATTTTGAATTACTTTATGGCATGAAAGACTTGTGTGCAGCATAATGTGAGCATGGGAGAAGAGAGTATCCAAATTAAGAAGGACCACTTTCAGCAATTGACCAAAACCCAACTGCAAACAGTTTCAGGTTCACCTTGTTCTGTTCTTCGTCCAAGAGAGGGGAAAATAAGACCCATAGGTAGGCTCATTGCTTCTCAGACTCTCCACCATTTTTTCTGCTTTCAGCATCATCCTTAACACAGAGTTAGTGGGGGTGGACTTGACCAGAGGTGCCACTGGATCTATTTGACTCATGGTCTGCTTCAATTCTTACCTTTATATTCTACTTCTTGGGCTTGCGGACTCTTACAAGTGATAGCCAGTAGAGTGAAGAGCTGAGGAGCATCTTGGTACATATTAAATAATCTCCCCAAAGCTAAGGCCATACTAGATACCTTCACAGAATGGCTATGTAGTTTGTAGGGCTCAGTGCAAAATGTAATAGCAGGGCCTTCTGTTAAAGATTATTGGGATTTAAAGATGGTGACAGTGGAGCATGAAACCAAACACGGGGAGGGCCTTACCTGTCTGTGCAGGTTGCAGCACTCATGACGCTGGCTCTGCCTTCAGACACCTCTAGACATGAGAATAAAAGTAAAGCTAAAGATAGAAATTTTGACTGAACCTCTTTTTCAGGAGAATTTAGACAGCAATTTGGCTGCTGTCTTTCTCCCTCCGTAGCAGAAGGCTGAAGTTGAGTAGTCGGGGTTATGGCCTTTGCTATCCTGCTGATTTGCTGTATGCAATTGCATCAGTAAATTATTTCTCTAGGTTCCAGGTGCTTCATTTTCCAAATAATAGTTGAAAGTAGATTTCATAAAAAAAGCTAACATAAAAACTAAGTTTAATATTCATAAACACCATTCAAAACCATGATAGAAATTTTCAAAAGCAGTTATTGTAGAGTTTGAGGTAGCCTTTTGGAAAATACTGAGTAAGAAGAGGTTATTGGAATAACTGATTATTAATATTTTTCTCTAGTGATGGTTTTAACTTCCGCCCAAAGGTAGCAGTGTATTGAAATAGAGTATGGCAGTTTGAAACATTCTGAAGTGAAATGAAGCAAATATGAGATGAATGAAAATTCTGTGTCCTATCAGCTGTGTGATCTTGGGCAAGCAACTTACCTCACTGGATCTCCCGTAAAATGTGGTCAGTAATAGTACTCACATCAGAGGGTCATTGATGGGCTCGGTAAGGTAACGCATGTATGGTACTTCTCAGGATGTCTGGCATGTAGTAAGCATTCAATAAATGCATCAGATGTGGGTGATGAAAAATATATTGGGGGGGTGGTGATGAAAGCCATAGCTGTTTAAAAGGTGAGAGTTAAATTCAAACCAATCTGAGTTGGAATCTTCTCACCACCAGTACCTGTGAGAACCTGGGCAAGCAACTCCACCTCTTCGTGCCAGTAACTCAGTGACAACATAATTGTCATTGATTCTAGCTCATGGGATCCAGAGTCAGATGATCTGCACAGGCTCAGATACTATGCATCAAATTGAAGATCTATCTGGCCTGGCGTACTTTCTGTCAGTCAGGCTCAAGTCCGCTTTCTGTGTTTGTTATCCCCCTTGGATTTATGGAAGTGGTGGAAGCATAAGAGAAAAAGCTCCCTGTGCAAACCCCTTTCCAGACTTTGCTCACTTAATGGCTATGACCGTCCCATTGGCCACAGCAAATCACATGGCTGAGCCTAAAGATAGCGATCCAAAACATACTCCACTCCTCTAGTGGGATGAACTCATATAGCCATGGGTGTGGATGCAGAGGGAAAAAAATCTGAGGCCAATAATTCAATTTCCTTATTTGTAATATGGGGTTGATAAAATGACCTCACTCATAGACTTGTTTTGAGGATTAAATGAGATAATCCTTGTAAAGCATTTAACACTTAATTAGCACTTAATAAATTTTAGCTGTGTTTGTAACGATGACTCTGATCACTCTATGACCCAAATCTAATGAAAGATTTTAGATGAAAAAGGCAGGTGTGGGCAGGGATAGTTGGAAAAGATTTAGTGGTGAACTTTTAGCTAGACCATAGGAGATGGGTATAATGTGCAAGAGAAGGAGAGCTGGGAATAGGGGGGCTGTTCCTGAAGGGGGAAGAACAAAAGCAAAAACCCTAAAGGCAAAATAATGTGGATTTACAGTGTAGATTATGTTTAAAGTCTTAGGTGAATTAACCACACTTCATTTCCATTGCTTTTCTTTTAAAATCCTTGAGGTGAATTGTCATTCCCAATCCTGCTGTTTGTTTGGAAAGAGAACAGAGCGTGTGTATATAATAAACCAGCTGTGAACCTGTGTTCTTTGCTTGGAACTTCCTTGAGCATTTCCCTTCCCTGGGCAGGTGCTGCTTCCCATGGGCCTGCCTCTATCCTGAATGGAAGGCTTATGCACAGGAATCCAGGCTGCCAGAAATTGTGAAATACTCCTTGAGGGCTCAGTCTCACATTGTAGCCTTTGAGTAAGGCTATTGCTTATGTACAAGGTCTGAAGAGCACCGAGTCTGAATTCTGTTGTTCTCCCTGTGCAGTGGGGATTTGAGGCAGAAGACCTTGTGAGCAGTTAATATTGTAATATCTTCTATTCAAGCTTCCTGCATATGCCATGCCCAGTCCTCCCAACCCCTCCACCCTGCTGCTTGATTGATCCATGGTGTATTGATGAATTAACAGGGGCGGAGAGAGTCCTGCTATCTTAGCCCAAGTTGTCCAGGCCTGTTAGCATCCCCCTGAATAGCCGCAGCCTGAAGAAAGATGAGGAGGGGGTTTCCTCCCCTCCTAGTAACATATGTGCACTCTGCAGGTGCTCTTTTGAAGACAAATCTTTAGAAAAGTCATGCACAGAATAAAGTTAAACATGGAGCTGGAGCTTGGAATTTTTCCAGCTGTGACATTGTCCTCGCTTCTCTCTTTTGACCTCACCCCACTCTACCTTAAAATGCATGGCTTTTAACTCTAGCCTGGCAAATCAATTTTGAGAAATCACTGTGCAAGAAGCCATTTTATCCAGTTATCACAGTTAATGTTGGTGCTCTCTAAAGTTGTTGCGTCCTCACACTCCTTAAGAGATATGAATTACAGGGGATGGTGGTGGCATCTAGCGGATACTTCACAAATATTTGGTGTAGAGTGCAATGTGATGTGCTGCCTAGATTCCTGGTCCAGGTCTGAGGTACTCATTCCCCTGGTTGCGGAGACTGTTGCCAGGTAACATTTCTTAGCTGTGAATCTCATTTTTTAACCTTCAGCTGGAGAGAGGCCTCAGCACAGGCCACTTCAAGTACACCAAACATGTGGAACATTTGTTGAGGAGTGGATAAATGAATGAGATGTTACAGCAGACAAAAAGGAGGGTGGTCAGATGTGCTTCATGAAATGATCTCTCTGTGGGAGTGTCAGGGGTGAGTGCTAGGGAGTTTGCACCAGAACTCATGTCTGGGTATGTCTGATGTGCAAGTAGAACTGCAGCCATGGGTGACCTCAGAGCCCCACGAGGAAAATACACACTTCTATTCATTAGGGTGAGGATGGGTGGGGGAAGGGACAGCACACTCACATGGAGGTATGTGAGGAGAGTTTAGGGAAGGGACTATTTACAAAAGTGTGGGGAGATTTAAAGATTTTTTATTTATTTATTTATCTTAAGAGGGGAAGGAGAGAGGGAGAGAAACATCAATGTATGGTTGCCTTTCGTGCATCCCCTGCTGGGAGTTGGCGTGCAGGGAACCAGCCTGCAACCCAGGCATGTGCCCTGACTGGGAATCGAACCGCGATCCTCTGGTTTGCAAGCCCGCACTCAATCCACTGAGCTACACCAGCCAGGGCCAGTGTGGGGAGATTTAAAAGATGGTGATGTTTCTTGAGTCTAGCAGTAGCAGGGAACTGTTGCCACCCATAAGACGGAAGGGGCTAGGTGGAAGTGTGGCTGCTGGGAAAAGAGGCTGAAGTGGTGTGAGAGAGCTGACTGGCAGGAACCTTGACAGGAAGACCATGTTCAAGCCACAGGCTGACAGAAGAGAGGTACAGGGAAAAAATACTTCAACTACTTCCCTCTCCTACCCTTCCATGCCCCATTGACCAAGGAGTGCAAGCCAGAAGGTATGGGAGCCAGTTTCTGCAGCCCATACTGCTAACCTGTCGGGGCACAAAGCTGGGTGGGCTGTGGAGAGGTGGGGCAGGTGGAAGATTCTGGCACAGCACAAAATGGGAGCTCTGGCTTCTGGAGACACTGAGATAAGGGCACCAAGAAATATTTATTCTATGATCAGATACCAGAGCACGATTCAGAATTAGGGAGAGTGTATCCTTTCCACTATGAATAAGGATGTGGCCTTAAAGTAGATGACAGAGACAGCAGCCTGGTCATGGCCCTGATGGCTGGCAAGTTGGGAAGCACTGGGCAGCACTGCCCTTGGCATGAATATAAGTGTTAGCAGAAGCAGCAAGTCACTCCCCTCAAGTGGCTTTTCAAGTCATGTTTATCAACAAGAAGTGGCCAGGAAGGAAGAAGAGGTTAGGACTACTTCCAAGTTCATATGGGACGAATTTGAGCCTTTCAGAAATGACTGAGAAGATCTTGAGAGGGAGTCTGCAATATCCTGGGTTGCACTGGGACTTAGCTAGTAGGGTTTAGCCAGTGAGATGTTACTGTTAGTGTAATACCTTTGTACCCACAAGCTAGTGAAATCTGGAGAACAATTTAAACAAAATTATAGAGAGGTAGAGAAAGCGGAAGCTCATTCATTCACAGAGAAGCTCATTGAGGACACAGAAGGAGAAGCAGCTTTTCAGCAAATGTGTTTGAACACTTTCTGTAAACCAAGCACGTGGGATTAGTGCTTCTTAACCTGGATCCACAGAACCCCAAGGGTTCTATGCATGTAATTCATGGTGCCATGAACCAAGAAGAAAAAAATACTCATTTATTTTCACTAACCTCCTCTTGAGACTTAGCATCATTTTTTTCTATTATGAAGGCAACAAAACACGGTATGAGTAATATTAGGATATATCCTTATATTACATTATGATTATTAATATTCTTTATGCTTATGACTACTTGAAGAAATGGTACTTGGTTAATATGTTAACAAAGGTGTGTGTGTGTATATATATATATATAGTGACATCTCTTATTATATTATATATTTATAATATATATAATATATATTATATATATATTATATATAATGTATATAGTGACATCTCAATTTGGGGAAAATATATTGATAATTATATTTCAATATGATTTGCTTTTTTTGTAGTTCCATATATTTTATTGTATGTATTTAAAACACTACATGGAGGAGTGTTATAAGGCTTCATTGGACTGTTAAAGGGGTTCATGGCATAAAAATTAATTTAAACTGCTAAGCAAGGTACTTGAGATACTGTTTCTACCTTCAGGGGGGTTTCTTCAATGTAGGGGAAATAGAATTATGCACACAGCTGATGCAGAGCCCAGCTCCTGGGGTCCGTGGTGTTATGGATGAGATGACACAAATTCACACAGACTACCGAGTCCTGTGGAGGAAGAGGGATGGTGCGGCTGCTCTCTCAAGGAGAGAAAAACCCTTGGAGTGCCTCAACCATTGCCTTGACAAGCTTTTATTGGGTTCAGTTTGCACAGGAATACCGGGTCTATGCATAAAACTCATCAATCATTGTTAGGCAGAAATGATTAAACAATAGATAACGTTCAAAGAACTCTGAGGACTTATTCTGAGTCAGCGTCAGATAGTTAAAGGGCCATAAAAATTCGGGGCACAAACTCACTTCCTGCTTGGACCCTTATCATTTAAATTGAGGCTATTAGAAACGCAGGTTTCATAGGATTTTATGCATTCTTTCTTAGGCCCGATCGCCCTAGTGAACCCGCCCTTTCCAGCACAGGGCAGCACCCACCTCCAGCATTGTTTCAGGCTTAAGGCATTGTTTCAGGCTTAAATCAGGCAGGGGAAGTAAGGCAGCTAAGAGATTAGGAGACTTCTTGTAGACAGAATGAGGACTCAGGCTATGTCAAAGCTGAGGGGTGAGGGTCCATCACCCCCTTTTTCTATAGCCCCCGAGTCTTTCCCTGAGGGCCCCTTTGTGATTGTGCCTGTCTTAGGTCATCCCTCTTTTGAGGAATCTTACCCGTCATTGGCTAACCTGTCATCTGCCCAGGGCCAAGCAGGGTGAAGAGAAAGGGGGGCAGAGGTGGTACCCCTACAAGGAAGATAAGCTTTGTCTCCTAAGTGGCTTCTGGTCTCAAGGTCCTCTACTCAGCCTTAGCCATGGGGGACTATCCTTCTGAGGTGTGTTCAACGCAGCCTCTCAGAGGCACTGATGGCAGGAAGCACATTGTCCTTGGCGGTCACATGCTGTTCTCTGTCCCCACTACTCTTCATGGGATCAGTTCTCAAATAAACCACGTAAATCTGGTCTCAGAGTCTGCTTTGAGAGAACCTCAAACTAAGACAGGCATTTTTACTGGGTCTGGGTGATGACAACATGGAAGGAAAAAGAGCCATGAAAGAGGTGAGATTACAGAACTTAGTCATCAATCAAATGTGCAAGTGAGGAAACGGAGGTTTCAAGGATGATGCCAGTGGAAAGATCTTCGGTGCTCCAAGGTGGAGATGACAGGAGGAAGAACAAATGGAGGGGAGCATAATGAATTCAGTATGGACATAATTACTTTGAAATACTCATTGGACAGTGGACAGAGATTTCTAATAGGAAGTTGGACATGCAGAGGTAGAGTTTATCAAGAGAAAGTTGGGCTGGTGGACCTTACTTGGAGTCATGAAAGAATTGGGTGAGATTTTTCTAGAGAAAATGTAGGGAGGGGATTTGAACCTAAACATTTTCAACAGGACATCTGTGAAAGCTGTTGTTTTCCAAATTGGCCTTCTTCCTCCCCTGATTCTGATTCTGCCACCTACCCCCTAAACACTGCTTGCTGGACACATGGTGGAAAGCAGTTTCCAGCCTAAAATTTCTTTCAGTAATAGAAAGTCAAAACAATTAAATTTTTTTTTTCTAGGCAATGATCAGCTATAGGCACGTTCACAAGAATGTGTGCCTTCCTGTTCCTATTTCGGTTTCCACAAAGTCAGGTATTATTTTTAGGGCGACCATATTATTTGCCATCCAAATCAAGACACTTTCAAGAGTAAAAGAAAGCACTATTTGTAGTTATACCTGGGCAGTTGGCATACATGGAGACGGTCTAAGACAAATAGAAGAATATGGCTGCACTAGTATCTGATCAAAGATGTAGACCACCTCAAGTCTTTCTAGAAGTGTATGGATATAGAAATAAAAGACAAAAAAGCAAGAGTAGTACAAGAGAGTGACAGAAAGAAGGAGAGGAAAAAACAGGGAGAGAGAGACAGAGAATGAGGATAAGTTGTGTGCCTGATGATGAGAGTCCTTTGGGACACACCGCTACCTTTTCCCCTTTTCAGCCTTTTGTCTCCAGTGAATAGCCCAGGGCTGGATATGCACCAGACAGTAAGTAAATGATTTTTAAATACATAAATGACTAAATTTCTTTTAAAAAATACTACTAAAAATTTTATTTCTCAACCTCTCTGCACCATGTGACATTTTTTTTCTCCACTGAAATTGTATGCCATCTCTCATTTTCATTGCTCGATTAAATATTTGATGAAATATATTCTTGTTCTGTTGATCAGTTCAGGCATGGAAATTTGATCTGTATTATAATGATCCTATTAAAATGTTATGACACTAGTATTTTCTTCTGTAAAATAAGGATAGTTTTAATGCCTGCCTCATAAGATTATTGTGAGGATTAAATGAGCCTGGCCCATAGTAAGGACTCATGGTAGCTATTTTGCCTTTATTTTTATTATCTCTTCTAAGACAGAGATGAAGCCATTGCATTTGTTACTATTTGGGCAGAAAAGAGGGGTGCCATTTTTTAAATGACTTAAAAATGACTTAAAGACATGTTACCTTGTATTTGATAAAATGGTTTCACTGAGTTAACTCAATTCTTCATATGTAGTGCATTCATGAATTGCCTTCAGTGAGCTGTTCCTTCCCTGAAATACTCTAAGTTGAATTCTCAAGCTATGTTTCTGGGATATTCAATGACCTCTTCCTCTTAATGTGAAAGCATACTAGTTATGTCAAGGTGGGTGGGAAATAATGTCTGGAACTTAAATTAAAAAAAAACAAAACCCTCATCCAAGTAGATCTTCCATCAGTGTTCTGAGAGTGAGAAAACCTCTTTTCAGCACTGTTATTAATGTTCTTTTCTGGATTTTGCAGAATAGGGGTTAAAATTGAAATGAGCCCCTTTCCAGGTAGTATTTGCAGAATTTCTAACCTATCAAGTAATACGACACTTGGCTGATCTGAGGCCAGTTTGTCAAAAGGACACCTATAATGTGGATTATCTTCCTGCTTGAAGAAACCCTCTCTCCCTCATGTCAGGGCTTGAACTTAAAGACCTTGCATTCCTTGGTCTGTAGTTGAAATTTCCTCAGTCCAGCTTTCTACCCTTTTCCCCTTTGAACACATTCTGAAACACATTTACCACCTGCCCCAGTCTTCTCGTCTGTAATGGAGGCAAATGCCACATGCTACCTTCTTTTTGACCTTTTTCATCTTCTCTACTCCTTCCTGACTTCCTCACCCAGAATGTGGCAGTATTTTAATACGTTGAGTTTTGCTTCACTTTTGGTTCACTTAATCCTGGCTTCTCATTGACACTGGGTTCTCTCAGACTGGGGCTGTTCAGTAGAACTCTTCTCCAATGTTGAAAATGTTCTATGTCTGTAGTATCAAAATAGTAGTTACTAGGCAGATGTGCTATTGAGCATGAGAAATGTGATTAGTACAACTGAAAAAAATTTTAAATCTAATTTTATTTTAATGTAATTAAATAGACAGAGGGGGCTAGTGACTACCATATTGGACAGTAAATTTAGATTATCTTTCCCTTCAAAGGTTTCACTCAAATTTTAGTTTCAGGGAAAACAAGACAAAAATAAATATGCTGTTTATTTATAGTCACAGTCACTGTTTAAACCATATGTCTAGATAACCACAACATGAAATTTACTAAAATTGTGAGATACATACATTGGAACTTTGGCTAAGTCAGAATTTTCCTTGACTTGGGGGATGTTGCTAATCTCTTGCTTTTTCTTCTAGCTCCTTAAGTAAATGTTGCTAAGTCTTCTAGTATTGGTAAGTCTCACAAATGAGTCAAAGACCCTCACCTTTATTAGCTCCACATTCTACTTCCGGGTTATCTTACCCATGCCTATAGCTTTAGTATGCTTTACATCAGTGACTCCCAAATTTACATCTCCAGTACACACCCCCCTTTGAGACTTTTTCAAGTAGAGCATGTCAAAATTGACATGCAAAGTCTGACTCCTTTCACAGTCCAGTTGTTCTACATCATTGAATGCTATCAATCTAGTTAGGTAAGCCAGGAATCCCAAACCATCCTTGAGACCTCATCTTCTGCCATTAATTCCCACATCTAAGTCATCTCCAAATCTAATCAATTTAACTTGGAATATAGCTTTCAAATTTATTTGCCTCCCCCCATTTCTACTGTTGTCACCATGACCTAATTTACTGTGAACTTTTGCCTGGACCTTCTGCTAGAGATTTCTACATGATCACTGTCACACAGACCTTACAGTGTCTCTAACGTTAATTCTGCCTGGAATGCTCCCCAGTTTCATCCCCCACCCTCCTGCGGGCCACCCTGTGTTGCTTACTTAACACCTGGTGATTTCCTTGAGGTTTCGGGGAATGAAATCTCAGTTTCTTAAGGATAACTTTCCTGATTCCCCATACGATATCTGGAACCCATTATACATCACTATATTACCCCATAGTTCCCCTTTCAAGAATTTGTTACCATTATAGTCTTTAATGTCTCTGCTTTAAAAAGTAACCTCTTTAAGGTCAGGAACCTGTTTGTTTTATTTATTGTCCTCTTCTTGGTGCTTCACTCAGTACGTGCAGACAGTAGGTGCTCACTCAATATATGTCGATTCCTTAGTTAGTTAAAGGGAAGTTGAACGTACACTCCTGTTGCCTGGGGTTAGTAAATTAGTGAGGAAATGAGTTTAGTAACTTGTCATTTGCATGGGATAATTCTCAAAACTCTGAGTTTCTCTGTGAAGAAAACAATAGGTTACTAACCCTTGAACTTTTCACAACAAACTCTTGATGTAAACCTTTCCACATTTGTTATTGCAGCTGCAAACTTTCCATCCATTCTATAATATTTTAAATATGTTTCATGTTATTCATTTACTATTTAGAGTAGTTCTTAGATATGTGTTTTTAAAAAATTCAGTTAAATTACTAATATTATTCTAATTGTTATTATGTTGTAGAACAATGTTCTTCCAAATGTTCTTGCCAGAGACTTTCTGTATTATTACCTGACCATGGTTACAGATTGTCAAGGAATCATCCACCCTTCAGGAATAATCTTTGTAATCAATTGTTTTTATGTGGCATGACACTAATCTACTAACCATACTATTTAAAAGTAGCACCTTTTCTATTTCCTCTGTTATTGTTCCCAAGAGTGGATTTGACAATTTCTGTGCAGGAAGGGAAAATGAATGCTTCTGGACTTGTATGAGACTTTTTTTGTCTTTGCCTATTAATTGCTCAACTGACCATGCAACTAGCTTCCTCTCTTTGATCTGATACTTTCTTATTTCACACTTGCAGATGTTTTAAAATGTTCCAATATTTTTCCCCCTGGGTAAACTGGATGCTTTGTGGTAGCTGCTGACATAGTTTGCCTGGCCACCATGGCTTAATTTGATAACTTTGCTTAGCAAGTAGGACATTTAGGTTGAGGATAAGAAGGATTATCAGAGTATGCTAATTCACGTTTGATATATTCTTCATTGGATTACCATATTAAAGATATATATGTATATGTATATCTTTATATTTCTGCCAAATATATACATATATCCCATATATATATATATATATATATATATATATTCCCTTTATATATGTGTGTGTGTGTGTGTGTGTATGTATATATAGGCTATATATATATGGGATATATATAAGGGATATGTGTGTGTGTATGGGATATAAATAAGGGATATATATATATATATATATAGGATATATAATATATGTATATATTCCCTGCCAAATATATATATATTTGGCAGAAAGGGATTTGCTGTGTATATCCTGCAAAATTCCTGGTTTTACAAGTTCACAATAAATATTTCTACAAATTAAAGCTGTGTCAACATAAATTATTTAAAGGAACTGTAGGCTTTTAAAGATTTAGAAAATTAATTTTAAAAATGTAAAATTCTGCATTCTTCAGAATATTTGATTCAAGTCACATCAAAGTTTGAAAAGTTAACTGTAGTAAACATCAATTATTACTCTGTGAAGTATATTAATTTTGTTAACTTTAATTAAAATTATAAAACAATCATGAAATATTTACACTTCTCTATGATACATTACTATTTTGAATAATTGTTTTCTAAGGCCATAGAAAGTTATAGTTCTTTTTAATTAACTCTTTAATTTAAAATTATCATTTAAATTTAATTATAATTTAATTATAATTAACTTTAATTTTAAATAATACTTAACTTTTGTTTTTAGAGATCATTTTTAATGAACTCTTTAATTTTAAATTATAATTTAAATTGTAATTAACTCTTTAATTTTAAATAATTACTTAACTCTTGTTTTTAGAAACCTTTTTATAAAATTTCCTAAAGCACATTATCATTTAATCCAATTCTATAAAGGCTTAGACTTCAAGTGTGATCATTAAGCAACAATTGAGAAATTTAATAAAATGAGTTTTTTGAATTTAGGAACAGCTATTTACAAATGATAATAATTATAAGATAATAGTCACACATATCTTCAGTTAGAGAAAAAACATGAAAATAAGACCAACTTATATCTAAAGCAACGGTGAAGGCTTTACATGTGCATGCAAAATGAAGAACCTTCCAGATGCTAGCCCAAGTGTGGACTAAGGTCTTAACTAACTGGAACATTCCAGTGTGCAGGTTGGAGGGGGTGGGGAACTACATGGCATAGCCATTCCATAGCCCTCTCTGGAGGTGGGTGTTAGGTATTAAAGCCACATACCCCAAGAGAGTAATGACTGAATTCATGAAATTGATAGAGGAAGCCATTTACAAATTCTGTGCCATTATAACTTCAGCTGTTATAACGTTCTGAATGACTGTAAAAAATATGTTCTAATTTTTTGCTGTGCCTGGGCAGTGTCTCTTGGTGCACCTCGACCCCATTCTGGCACATGTATTCCACTCACTGCACACCGCTCCCTAAGGCCTGCTGTTCAGTGTGGGGGTAGAGGACCTGGCTTAGTGCCTCGGGTGAAATCCTGACCTTGCCCCTTATTACCTTGGGCATATCCCTTAACCTCTCTGAAATTTAGCTTTCACCTGTGTAAACTAGAAGGATAATAGTTTGTTTATCCCCAGTTTTTCAGATTCGTGTGTGGTTTAATGAGATAATGTGTTCAGGTGCACAGTGAACGTTCAATAAATGTTAACTTTTGTTAGTTCTGTTATTCCCTCTATGGACTTTGGGTGAGCTTTCTTGATCAGGTCTCGAAGCGTTTACATCTTTCATGGCAATGTTTCATCAGAAGAGGGTGTAGCGTCAGCTTCAATAAATCTGCATTCGCTAGTGTGAGGGTGCTGGCAGCACCTGGACTTCTCAGAAGAAACATCATTAGAGCCAGATTTGCTGCTTCTGCCAACAGAATCAAAACACATTAACTTCATTAGCACAGCCCTGCAAATAGCTTTTCAAGTGGTCAGGATAGTAAAAGTTCTATTCAGCTTCGGGGCTAGGGACACTTTCTCCCTAGAGAGGCCACCTGCATTTTATAACCTGAGAAGGTCTCTCTGTCAAGTCCTCACACAGCTGCTGAAGGCAGACACACATTCCTGGAATTTGGCATCACAATGGGAGCCTGAAGAAAGGCAATTCTGTCATTTGTCA
Source organism: Sturnira hondurensis (assembly GCF_014824575.4). NCBI lineage: Eukaryota > Metazoa > Chordata > Mammalia > Chiroptera > Phyllostomidae > Sturnira > Sturnira hondurensis. The sequence goes on along the minus strand of NW_028080032.1, from coordinate 4,777,446 downwards.
ACCTCTTACCTATTTTCCCCCAGGCTTCCCCCCAATTTTTATGAGGCCTCAAGCTGGAATTAGGAAGTACAACACAATCAAGAGGTGTAGTAGTGTGTTTTAAAAATTAAACTTTTTATCTGAGTAATTGTAGACTCACATGGAATTGTAAGAAAAAATGTAGAGAAATTCTCTGTATTCCCCCAAAGATAACATCTTGAAGAACTAAGCTGCGATGTCCAGAATTCAAATTCCCATTGATCCAGTCAAGATAGAGACATTTCCTATCACCACAATTCCTTTGTTGACCTTTTATACCAACCCTCTTCCTCTTTCACCCCTCTGTCATCCCCGTCGCCCGGCTACCAGAAATCTGTATTCACCCTTTGCATTGTCTTTTCCCAATGAGCACAATGCCCTGGAGATTTGTTCAAGATGCTGTATGAGTGGTTTGTGCCTTTTTATTGCTAAGCAGTATTCCATAATGTGGACGTATCATGATTTGTTCAACCATCCTCTCACTGAGGGACTTCTGGGTAGTTTCCAATTTTAAGCTAATAAATCTGCTACAGATAACTATACTATTTTTATGTGAACTTAATTTTTTATTTCTCTGCAATAAATGTCCAAGAGTACAATTGTTGGGTTTTGTTGTAGTTGAACGTTTAGTTTTATGAAAAAAAAAAAACAAAACACACTGCTGAACTGTTTTCCAGAATGGCTATATCATGTTATGGTCTACCAGCAATGTATAAAGGGTCTAGTTTATGTACTTACTCTCTAGCATTTGGTGCTCTCACTACTTTTTACTTTAGTTATTCTGACAGATGTGTAGTGATATCTCATTGTAGTTTTAATTTGCATTTTCCCAGTGGCTCATGACGTTGACCATCTTTTGCAGTGGTCTTTTGTAGGTAGTATCATTTAAAATCTGGAAAGTATTGGAGAGGGACCAGTGATTGAGTCCAAAATCAATAAATTTGGATGAGAGTCAGGTCCCATTTACAAAGAGAGGGAGGGAAGGTGAAGGAAGGGACATAGAGAGAGAAGTTCACTCTGAACTCAGGTCTCCTAAATCTGACCCCGTGATGTTTACCGTAGATCCCACTTCTATCTAGTTCACCTCAGGGATGCGTTGCTTACTCTTGATTGAGTGGTGAGGTTGAACAGAACTGGATGGTGAAGCCGATTTAGAATGCGTGTAAGTAATTCAGTGATTGCTCTTGTGTAGTTTTTAGCATGTAACTGATACCTACTAGGAACTCAATAACTAACCAAATATTTTTGCATGTATTAAAGGAATATATAGCTTTATCTCTACATATGCATATATCTATATCTATCTACTTATATCTATATCTCTGTCTCTATCTATCTATGTATCTCCCAGGAGCTGACATTTTTTTTTAAAGTAGACATATTAGAAGTTTGTCTTATCCTTTCAGAGCAGGGAATAGATAAATTAGTTTTTTAAAAGTATAATTTGAAATACTGTCAAAAAGGAAAGAAAATGTCTGTTCAGTCCATGCCATAGGGCTCCTTATATCTTCCTAGGGTTAATAATGGAAGGGGTGCTGTGGAAAACAGAATTTCACAGAAATGAAATGCCATCTTTGATGATGCTCAGGAGGGTATTGGAAGAGCCAGGACTGACAGTGTTTTCTGAGTAAGGAGCCAGGTGCCCCTGATTGAGCTCCTGCCAGGCTCACACACAGGGCCAGGCATTGGAAGCCCAGGGCTCTGCTTACATCGAGAGATCCCACTTGAGGATGGGAGGAGGAATGAGGTGAACAGTCATTCCCTGTGATGAAATTTGCACGTGAAGTTTGACTCCTTAGTTTAGCCCGAAGGATGTCACGACTTCTCTGACTTTGCCAAGAGACCAGGTCTTTCTATTTGGACATAAAAGAGGTCAACACTCTAATAACCACTTCCAAAGCCAACCGCCATCCTGCCCCTGGCTGTGCAGACCCAGATGGTAGATGGAGCAAAAGGAATTTTAAAATGTGTTTAAGACAGAAAGAAGGGGGTATACAATATATGTATCTAATTCAGACATAGCGTGTTTTAAAGTTAGGAGGTGACTTGGCCAGTAAAAGACACAGTTGCAAGGTAGAATACATACAAAGTAAAATGTACCTGAGGAGATGTAATCCTAAGGGAGACAGGATGTTTATAGCTTCAAGACTCTGGGGGCAACTAACTTTTATAAGCCTTATAAATTGTGAGACCCACACTGGTGGTTCCTGCAGGGTGCAGACCACCCTTAGTCCATGCTTGTATACCACAGGTTGAGAGGCAGCCAATAAATGGCTCTGGTGGTGCTTGAGGTGCTGACTTGAGAGGAGTGGGGCCACTGTGCTGAACATGATGGATAACACAAGTTATTCAACATTTTACTATTTAAACAGAACTTTTATAGGCTTTCTCATTTCCTTTTCACACAACTTCCCCTCCTCCCCAGATTGAATATATTGGGAGAGGCAGGGCTAAAACCCTGTCTCTTGATTTGTCGGTGCTGTTTCGAGCCTCAGGTGAGGCCAAACTCCCAGAGATGATCTCCACGTACACCTACTGGCTTTGTACAGAGAGAGCTCTGGAAGAGAAGGGACAAATGTGTTGCCACCACTACAATACAGGGTCCTGCAGACACTGGTGTCACATGGCCATCAGGAGCAGAGGCATTTTAAATCTAAATATTGGGAGAACTAAGTAATGTTCCATTTTCAATCATTCAGCAAGTGGTTACTGAGTGTTTGCTATGTGCCAGCTCAGTGCTGGAAACTGGGGCTACAATTTGACTAACAGAGGTGAATCTGGCACTCCTGATGCTTTATAATCTGGGTGTGGAAATAGATTTCAAGTAACCACGTGGCATGTATCTAAAGGAGAGGCCCAGGGGGGTGTGAGGTGGAAAAAACAGGGGTCCATTCCTAACTAGGGGACCCAGTGCGGGTGTGAGAGGAGAGAAAGCTTTTCAGGTGCAGAGAAATGGAGAAAGAAGGTATGAGTGATGTGACCTGAAAAAAGGATGAAGTGTGGCAGAAACACTGTGAAGAAGTTGACATTAGGGGATAGCTGAAACCTCCCTCTCCCTCTCAACTACACACACACACACACACACACACACATGCACCAGACATATCCACACACCACCACACACACGACACATGCATGCAAACAACACACACCATATACCATCTCACACACAACACACACTGCACTCACCACACACAACACATACCACACACACACATATACACACAGTTTGTTTTCATTCAGACTCCCCAGAAATCCCAGTAACAGGGTTCTTGAATAATTATTTTTAAAATAATTCTTAAAATTATCATCTCTGTCAGGTTCTTAATAGAGGTACTCAGACTATAATTAAATCAGAATCTCAGGAAGTGGTACCAGGCATCAGTATTCAGCTTCTCAAGCGATTCTAAAGTATGGTCAAGTTTGAAACCCATTGGTTTTGAGACACTGCAAACCCCTTCTTGGCCATTTGTGCTGGTTAGAACAGGAAAAGAAGCCAGCTATGGCATTGGGAGGGGGTGTAAGGGAAATGCCTAGGAGATGAGACTCCAGCCTCTGCAGGTTTGTGAAATATGTTACAGAAGCAATAATAACCCAAGTGAAGTCAAGTGTCCGCAGGGATGAGGGAAAGGTCCTGTCTGGGTCTTTGGAAGGCTTAATTGTGAACATCTATATCTGACTATTGAGACAGTCATGTTCAAGGGACCATTGCTGACTTTCTTGATGCTGTTGCTGGAGGCCAAAGCAGGGAGTGGGTGGTATGAGCCATGGAGAATCACCCTCCATCACCATTTTTCTGAAGAAAGCAGCCTGGCAAGGCTGTTATTCTGCACAACTCATTCCTTGATAAAAATTGTGTTTGTTACTTCATGGCCTAAAGCAAAACTAGCAGATGTAATGCTGTTGAAAAAACTTAACTGGTAGATGACTGATTTATAGCTTCATCATAACAAATTATAACAGGAGGTAGAGGGAATGGCTTTTTGGGAAGCACTGCCTTTCTGTAGAAGTGCAAAGCCCTTGTTCTTTTCCAGCTATTCGTTGCTAAAAATATATCTGTGAAATATGTAAACATCACACTACCCAAGTGAAAACTGAATTATTCAGATACAAGAGGAAAGAGTCAGAGGTTGGCCTAAGGCCTTAAGTTCGTGTCTGTGACAGGTTCTGAGCTTGTCAAAAGTGTTCTTCAATCACCTTACTAATAGTATGGTGTGCTTCAGTTACTGAATGGGTCACATAATTAGAAGCATACTCCTCAGGCTGGGAAGAAATCTTCTGGTACACTCTAAATTAAAAAAAAAAAAAAACTAGTGCCAGGTTATATAATTTAATGAAGAAACTGTAGAAGGAGCCCTTTAAAACGTGTGACGGTGTATTCATTCTTGTTATAATATTAAGCACTCAAGCAGAACACATTTCTCTTTTAACTTGCAGCCAAAAATCATCATCATTCTGTAAATGAATTACTTGCAGCCACAGCCCCATCTGGTTGACAGGACAGCATCAGTTGTGACCTGAATGTGTGGGGTCATTTGCACTTGCCTTGTCGCATCTTGGGTAAACCAGCACTGATGTCCAACTGGAGAGGTGAACGTTTCTGCTTTCATCCTTATTCCATGCCTGAATTCTCTTTTTTAACCTCCCTCTATTTGTTCTTTAAAAAACAACAACAACAAAAAATCTGGTGGTAGGTCCATCTGACCTCATTGAGTCCAAAACAGCATCTCGGGCTCCCTGTCCTTTCTCCCTGGCTGCTCCTTTATTTTTCTTTTTCTCTTTTTCTCTTTCATCTGGTTTCTCCACCCAAAAAGCCAAGGGAAGTGAGGTAACAATAACTTTGTTGCATTTCACCTGGCCCACCCAGAGCAAAGCTATTTCTAGGCAAATGCAGAAAACCCAAACCTTGTGGAACTCAGCAGGCCCTTTAATCTAACATCCTCTGTGTGCTGCAGAGCCTAATGTTTAATTTGAAAAACAATCCGAAAATAGCATGAAAGGAAACGTGGGATTTGCATAGCTATATATATGTTTAAGATAGTCATAGTCCTTTTCAAAAACACTGTGTTTGAGAGCTGACCCTTTACTTGGCATTGCCCGGATTTCATGGACTCCTTGAAGATAAGGAGTGTAATTTTCACTTGAGTGATGGTTGCTTTTCTGCACAGTCCTCTTGGTATTAAGGGGACAGATGTCAAACCTTCTCATGCTGGGAAACCGAATGCTGATATTCAGAGCTGTTTGACTGGGTAAAGCTAAAATAACAATGATGATGAAGATATGATTATTTCTAATAACTGTTAGATTGTCACATTTTTGAGCATCTTACTAAAATTTGTTTTCTACTTCCTCTTATTATCTCTTTTTTTCTTTTCTATTTGTTGGCATTTTCTCTCTCTTTTAAAAAAGATTGTTCATATTTTTAGAGAGAGGAGAAGGGGGAGAGAGAGAGGGAGAAAAACATGATTTGGTTGTCTCTCACACCCCACCTGACTGGGGACCTGGCCTGCAAACCAGGAATGTGCTGACCAGGAATCAAACTGGCAACCTTTTGATTCATAGGCTGGCAGGCACTTGATCCACTGAACTGTACCAGCCAGGGCTATTTTTCCTCTTAAATTTTTTTTTTGTGTGTGTCTTCTTTCTTTACAAAGTTTAAATAGCACTGAAATCTTACTTTGTTTAAATGAAGCCTGGGTTTGGTTTATTCTGCTTTCTTACAGGTAGACTTATTTCACCAAGTCCTTTTGAGACCGACTTCTATTCCTGAAGCTCTAAGTTTAATAGCTGTAAAAGACAAACAAAAATCTCTATGATTTCATGTTTCCTAGAGGTTCCATCATTTTCAAGGTGTTATTTATTTATTTATTTTAATTTTTCAATTATAGTTCGTATTTCATATTATCCTGTATTAGTTTCAAATGTACAACAAAATGGTTAGAGAATCGTGTACTTTACAAAGTGGTCCCCCCACTGCGTTGAGCCCCCACTGGCCCCATACACAATTATGATCTGATTGACTGCATTCCCTAGGCTGTATACTACATCTCTGTGACTGTTCTGTGACTACCAAGTTGTACTGCTTAATCCCTTTACTTTTGCTATCTAGCCTTCCAACTCCTAGCAATATTTTTTGACTACTAGCAATATTTTTTCTGATATATCTCCATAGGCAAGGGAAACAAAAGAAAAAAAATAAGCAAATGGGACCACATCAAACTACAAAGTTTTTGCACAGCAAAGGAAATCATAAAAAACAAACAAACACGGCTAAGATGGAGGGATAGGTGGAAATACTGTGCCTCCTCACACAACCAAAGTTAAGGGCAACAAAAATTTAGAAACAGAAACACAACCAGAAGAGACAAAATTAAACTGTACCGAAGTCCAACAAGGAACCGTTCATACTTACTGGTAGGAAGGGCGAAGTTGGTGGCCAGGTGAGAGGGGTCGCAGCAGGAAAAAGTGGTGGTTGGTGGACCTGGGCTTGGGGAGGAAAGAGCAGACCCAACCCAGTGAGGTGCACAAGGCAGTTGGCTGACCTTGGACACACATTCGTGCACCGATAAACCAGGCAAAAATGGACAGCGAGACAGACCGCACAACCCAGGGCCCCAGAACCGGGAAATAATGCCTAAAAGCACTAATTGAAAAAACTTGTGGTGGTTGAGGTGCTGGGAGAGACTCCCAGCCTCACAGGAGAGTTTGTTGGAGAGACCCACAGCGTCCTAAAATGTACACAACAAGCCCACCACCTGGGAACTAGCACCATAAGGGCCCGATTTGCTTGTGGGAAGCAGCAGAGAAGACTGAAATCCAAGAGAGAGCAGAACAAGTGCCATTGCTCTCTCTCTGATCCTGCCCCCACATACAGCATCACAACCCAGCCTCTGGGTTAACCTCCCCTGGTAAACACCTAAGGCTCTGCTCCTCATATGTAACAGGCACAAACAGACCAAAACATTATGGCTCAAACAGAACAGATCAAAGCCCCAGAGCCAATACTTCTATGTGACCGAGAGATAGCCAACCTATCAGATGCATAGTTCAAAATACTGGTGATCAGCATGCTCACAGAACTGGTTGATTTTAGTAGCAAATTAGATGAAAAAATGAAAGCTACACTAAGTGAAATGAAGCAAAATACACAGGGAACCAATAGTGATGGAAAGAAAACTGGGACTCAGATCACTGGAGTGGACCAGAAGGAAGAAAGAAACAACCAAACAGAAAAGAAGGAAGAAACAAAAATTCAAAAAAAAATGAGGAGAAGCTTAGGAACCTCCAGAACATCTTTAAACATTCCAACATTCAAATTACAGGGGTACCAGAGGGGAAGAGGAAGAGCAAGAAATTGAAAACTTATTTGAACAAATAATGAAGGAGAACTTCCCCAATCTGGCAAAGGAAATAGATTCCAGGAAGTCCAGGAAGCTCAGAGAGTCCCTAAGAAGATGGACCCAAGGAAGAACATACCAAGGCATGTCATAATTACATTACCCAAGATTAAAATTAAGGAGAGAATTCTAGAAGTAGAAAGGGATAAGGGGACAGTCACCTACAAAGGAGTTTCCATTAGACTGTCAGCTGATTTCTTAAAAGAGACTTTACAGGCAAGAAGAGGCTGGAAAGAAGTATTCCAAGTCATGAAATCTAAAGGCCTACATCCAAGATTACTCTGTCCAGCAAAGTTTTCACTTACAATGGAAGGGCAGATAAAGTGCTTCCCAAATAAGGTCAACTTAGGAAACTTCATCATCACCAAGCCCTTATTATATGAAATGTTAAATGGACTTATCTAAGAAAAAGAAGATAAAAATATGAACAGTGAAAGGACAGCAAACTCACAGTTATTAACAACCACACCTAAAACAAAAGCAAACTAAGCCGACAGCTAGATCAGGAACAGAACCACAGAAATGGAGATCACATGAAGGGTTATCAACAGGGGAGTGGGAGGAGGAGAAGGGGGGAGAAGGTACAGAGAAGGGAGCATAGATGGGGGAAAATAAACCGGGGTGGGGCAAGAGTAATATGGAAAATGTAGAAGCTAAAGAACTTAAGACACATTGACATGAACTCAAGTGGGGGAATGTAGGTGGGAGGGGTGTGCAGGGTGGAGGGGAATGAAGGGGGGAATGGGACAATTTTAATGGCATTATCAATAAAATATATTGAAAAAAAGTAAAAAAAAAACCACAAAAAACAAATAAAAGACGGCCAAATGTGGGAGAACATATTTGCCAATGATACATATGCTATGGGTTAATATCTAAGACTTATAAAGAACTCAGAAGCTTAACACCAGAAAAATAAACAACCCAATTAAAAATTGGGCAGAAGACCTGAATAGACAATTCCAGGTGCCTTTGAAAGGAATCTACTGACAGGTACTAGACACCAGGTGGAAGCCTAAGCTCCTCACTAGAAGATGGCTGCCCTATAGGTTGAGGGTGCGAGGCAGAGAGGCTGCAGAGCTCATGGATCAAAAACATTTAAGGGAGATATATAGCCACTCTGAAGATATTTACAAAAGAAATTCTTATCTTGGGATCCACCAAAGGATCCATGAATAGAAGTTAGGGTGTCCATGAACTTAGATAGGAAAAAAATTACTTCTTTATGTTTCCCATGCTTTAGCTGAAAGGTAAATGTTTATTTTCTGTTAATTATAAATATGGACAAAAAGGCATGGTGATATGAGCAGTCACATATCATATTGTAGTAATTGCAGCTATCTCAAAATGCCCTTTATCCTCATCACTATTTTGAAATTGTGGTAAATACTAGATCTATTTCAAGCTTTAATAAAGGAGCAAATATGTTACTTTAACAGCAATTTTTAACCAGTGTGCCACAAGAATTTTTCAGCATAAAATACATTACTCCTTAATCAGGGAAACTGACCTCTTTTCAAATAAAAAGATTGTCAAATAAAAAATGACAACAGCCAACACAACAGTTGCTATCCAGTGTGAATGCCCTGTGTTAAATCATAAACATACAGACTATATAAAGGACTTGTATCGTATTGGTCAGATCATATAAGATTGTGTCTGATTGGTTAATTCTTGGTAACAAAAATACTTATATACAAATATAAGAAACTGATGTTTTAAAAATCACTTTGGAGCAAAAAGGGTAGGTAATTACTACTATTATTACTTTTTCGTAAATCGATCAAAATTATATCTTGTTTTGGTCAGCTCAGCAAAAATATGTATTCTTGGTTAGCCACAGAATTTTAGTAATTAGTTTATGTGTGGCATGAGATGAAAAAGGTTGAAAATCACTGCTTTAATGTAATCAAAATATTATGACTATTTCCGTATAACTGTTTTAGTTAATAATCCTATACATTTTATTAAATGCATTTCAAATCATTCTGAGATTAGTCAGTGGGCTTTGCCAGATCATCAGATGAGTCCATGGAACAAACAGTGAAGGTTAACAACCTTGGTTTGGAGACTAAATTATTCTTCCAACTAGATATTTACTGGTCCTTCATTTGGGGGAAGGGGGGGAGTGTTGAAGACTTAGCGAGAGGGGAGCGTGGAGTTGGTCTTGAGCCTAGCAGAGTTTCTACTTGCTTCTTTTGGATCTGTGTCCAGAGCAGAACATCTAAATAGCCCTCACAAAATGTAAAGGGAAAGGAAAAAGCCATGATAGGCAGTAGCAGGTAGGGAAAATAACAAACAAAGCAAAACAAAAATCTAAAAACCCACTGGAAGTCCTATAGTACAAAGGGTTTCTGACCACTTCCCTCTGCTTTTCGTATATACAAGGTCCGGTGCAAATAATGCCCCGCCTTGTATGAGTTGGTAATCTATACCAAATCTTTTATTACAAAACATATGCATATAATTCTGTAACATAACAATATTACACTCAAGCACATCATGTGACATTTTAGACGAAACGTTCAAATTGCTGTCCACCTTGTGCGAGACATTCACGTAACCTACCAACAAGTGAATGGCGTTACTTCTGCCTGACCCTGTAATTTTCTGATGCCAATTTCCAGCCTCTTTTTTAAAGCAGTTTTAGATTCTAGAAGACACGTATCCCCTTATATGTTACTTTGCATAAGCACTGTGGGCAAAGCTGCTGTGCCATTGACTGAGTCCTTTCCCAGAACTGTCAACACTCACAAGATATCCTGCCTGACCCTTTACTGATAATGCAGCAGTGAGAAAAGCTAGCTTGCTCTGAGCATCAGTATTATCTGTGAGAGAAGTTGGATTCTTTGCAAGACTTATACCAGAAAGGGGGGGAGGGATGTAAATTGGTAGCCATTGTGTGTGTTAAATACAGTGAGTCCAGTGAGACATAATATTTCCCCAGAGTTTCTGTTAAATATGTTCCCATCAGAATAATACTGAGAAGAGGAGGCCTTGTCAGAAGACAGCTACTTTTTTTGGTGATAACTTCTGATTCTGCATGATGCTGGGAAGAAGAAAGGAAGGAAGGAGGAAAGTGGGCAGCCAATGTGGACAGCGAAGTGTATGGGCTGGGGGACAGAAATGGACTTTGCAGTCAGACCAAGTGCAGTTCTAATCCTAGCTCTTCACTTTCCTGCTGTGTGATCTTGGGCATGTTGCTTAACTTTTCTGAGCTTCAGTTCTTCATCCATAGAACAGATGCAATTGTAGTACCAACTTGCAGAGTTATTGTGAAAATTTGATGACATGTGATGTGTGAGACCACGGCACAGTGCCTGGAACCACGTAATAAGAACTTAACAGGACAGCTCCTGCAGAGGTGGTACTGATACTAGGTGCATTTGTCAGCGAGGAGAAGAGACCAGCGTGCAGGCAGCTGCTGTCTTTCCCCTTCTGCTGGTGGTCTCTGTAATCAACCAGCCGATCCTGTTCTGCTGGGTAGTGGGTATCCTGTACATTGGGCTGTCAGTAGCCTGGTTTCCCTCCTTTACTGTTCATAATCTCAGTTGCTTTATTGAATAACTGGCTCATCTCAGGTTTTTCTAGCTAAAACATTAGCATCTCAATGATAGTTAGTATCTACATATTAACTAATCACACACCAGATTAACCAGTGTGTATGTGAAGTCATGTTATTTCTCAAGTTCAAGGTAGTGACTGTGCTACTCATGTAAAGAGGGTGTGAGCACTGAGGTCAATGTGTATGTCGATAGGTATCTGTACCTGGCTTTTTTTCTAGGTAGTACTACCTAGTTAATGTTTTAAATTGGATAATCATTTAACTGATAAATAAGATAATTCATCTGGAAGTCTTTATGAACAGCAAGACATTATTAAAAGTCAAACTATTGACTTTTAATAGTTTTACTATTTTTATTGTTGTTCAAAATAAAAATAATTTGGCCACTGGGAAATTGCCTTCTGGAATGCTTTTTAAAAAGATATTTTGTTTCTTTTTTTATTTTTAGAGAGAGGGGAAGGGAAGGAGAAAGAGAGGGAGAGAAACATCAATGTGTGGTTGCCTCTCACACCTCCAAGGGGGACCTGGCCTGCAACCCAGGCATGTGCCCTGACTGGGAATCAAACTGCAACCCTTTGGTTCACAGCCCGCACTCAATCCACTGAGCTACACCAGCCAGGGCTGCCCTCTGGAATGCTTTTACCCCACTGTTAAGGAAGAAGTTAAGTCTGGCAGAAGCTATGAGTTCTCTAAGCTTTACCTGTGACTGGTCATTGAGGAATAGAAAAGTTCCTGAGTGATTTAGAACCTCATCTTTCTCTTCTGTGTGATAAGAATATCCTGGACTTGCCTTATGGTCAGGCTTTCTAATAATCCTTCTTGGGGAATGATGCTAAAAAGTGATTAATGGAAGGTATGGTAGTTGGAATTTGGAGTGATCTTGCAAATACCCCTTGCTTCTTTCAATAATTGATGATATAGATCTTGTTTATAAAATAAAATGTTTTGGAAGGGTCATCAAGAAATATGTATAAAGGACCCATGGACAAACCCAAAGGGTGGCAGGATTGAGGGGGGAGGTGGGTGGGTTGGGGAGAGTGGTGGGGGGGAAATGGAGACAACTGTACTTGAACAACAACAACAAAAAAATAAAAACATTCAGTTACTATTCTTGATCAAATAGTCTTTCTGTACCTTTCTATTTTAATAATTTATAAATATAAAAACTATATCTTTTTTAATCTAGAGAAAACTTAAAACAGCCATTTGTATATATATTTAAAACATCATTAAAAATCCATCTCTTACAAAGCTTAATTAAAACTAACTACAGATGATTTGTGGTAGAATTGTGCACCTGAAACCTGCATAATTTTGTTAACCAGTGTCACCCCAATAAATTCAACAAAAATGAAAAAATAATCTGTTCATTACTCACTAAGGACCTTTTTAAAAGTTCCGAGAGTGGAGTCCCCCATAATGATCTCCAGCCTTCCAACTGATGGGACTGGACTGTTTGGACTTAAACTAACTTGAAAATGAAGCCTGCCTTGCCTCCAATTACCTGTTTTTACTTAAATCAATCAATATATTTTACATATATTATTATTTCAAAACTTTAGCAGGAGTGTTCAAACTTTTGGCATCTCTGGCCCACCCTGGAAGAAGAGTTGTTTTGGGCCACACATTAAATACACTGCACCATGAAATCACAAAAAAAATCTCATACTGTTTTAAGTAAATTTACAATTTTGTGTTGGGCCGAATTCACAGCCATCCTGAGCCGCGCGTGTGTGGCCTATGAGCCGCAGGCTGGACACCCCTGGTAGAGTAAGCTGTTCTTGAGTTGTTAAAAGAGTTCAGTAACAAAGAGCATAGCTCATGTGCTCTTGGACTGAGAAATGCATCTGGTTTGGTCGTGGAGATAAAGGTAAGTTTGCCATACGGTTGTGTACAATACTGACTCAGTTCGGTAATAGAAGGAAAAAAAGGGAGTTAAGAGAGAATTCTGTCTTTAGGAGTAAAATGATCAGCCTTTGTCTAAACGGCTGTTAGTATCTCTTCACATGAGTGAGAAAAAGCCAGCTGGCTGCCGAGTATGTGGTGGCTCCTTGCCTCTCTGGCATTGGCACCTGAAGCAGCAGCAGGCATATACCCTGTCCATCCCCACAGGGGGATTCATCCAGTACTAGTTTCATGATGGTCACTTCTAATAGTACTAGGCTAGTGTGCATTGACAATTCCCGAGTCAAAGTGATGTTGTGCCCATTTTAAAAACAGTTGAGAGGGATAACTTATTGGCAGAGTAAGCCTTGAGAAATCACAAAGGCAGAGTTCTTTACCAAAATGGTTGGCACTCTCCAGGCCTGGTTTGAAAATGGTGCTTTGGGGGAGCCTCACTTCTTGTGCTTGGCCAGGAACAGCTCAGATATGCTGAATTATAATTTGCTGCTTTTAAATTCAAGATTTGGCTATACATTTAGGTTAGTTTATGCAAAACTGGCAGAGGTTGATTTCCAGCTTTTTTCAGTGTCCAAGTTTGATCATTTCCTTCTTGTTAATGTAACAAGAACTAAAGCCTTCTGTTCTGACAAAACGGCCACAACCCAAATAGGCCAAGATACTAGGAAAATAGCAGGGCATGTGAAATGAGGAGTGCCTTAGCCAAGCTGAGGCATAGAGCTTAAAACCAATGATAGGACATGCCGGAGAGATTTCTTGAGGGGCCTGATGGCATTATTATTATTTCTCCTCCTTCTCCTCCTCCTCCTTCTTCTTCTAGATTTTCAGAGAGAGGGGAGGGGAGAGAGAAACCATTGATTGGTTGCCTCCTGCATACTCCCAACTGGGGACCTGGCTCACAACTCAGGCATGAAACCTGCCTGGGAATTGAACCGGCAGTGTCTAGATTTGCGGGACAATGCTTAACCCACCGAGCCACACCAGTCAGGGCCTGAAGGCACATCTTATATGAAGCTACTTACATTAAGTCAGAAAAAAATTAAGTACTATATAACTCTGTTTGTTATGCTCTTTTGTTATTTTGGCCTCTGTGTACGATTTTGGTAACAGTTCTCACTTTTACCTGGGGACCCAGTCCTTCCTTGCTTTCAGTCCCTGAGGTTTATATGGGACTGACTCAGTGTCTCCCTACCTCCACCAGCTCCAGCAATGGTCACATAGCCTGTTCCTGACCAATCCTACTAGTCAGATCTATTGCGATCTATCTTCAGTCAAAGAGAGTTAGTCCCAGGAATTTTGTTAGTGATTTTAGAAAAGGGTTGCTGTACTTCTTCTAGGGCGGATAGATAGAGGTAGAATGCATGGAAGGAACTTGTCTTAGAATGGAGCCAACACAGAGGAAAGCAGAGTAGAGAGACAGTGAGTGGTATACTTCTGATAACACAATCTGAATGGTAGTCAATGAGGATCTAAGTCCAGGTTGGCCTAAAGCCACAGGTGTAATTCATTGGTTACTTTTTTCACACAGGCCAGTTTGAGTTAGGTTTCCATTACTTCCAATGGAAAGTGATTTGAATAATATACCATCTTTTATAGAGCCCATGTATCAGTCAGCTGTTGCCAAAACAATGCTGCATAACAAATACTAAAAAAGAATCCAGAGGCATCCAACAATAGTTTCTTCTTTCTTATGTATTTTTGTCAGTTAGCTGGGGTTGGGTTTGTTTAAGCTGGATTTGAATGGTATTGGTTTCAAGCTTTTTGTTGCACCATGTATTCCTATCCTCTTTGCACCAGTGGTTATTTGGGACCCACTTCTCTTTTCTTGTTGCCTTCATGAATGCCAGACAGTAATCCCAGCCATATAAGCAATTTCAAGCCTTTGCTATGTCAAGTTCACTAACATCACTTTGGCAGAAAATTTGGTAAGGCCAACATCAAAGGGGTGAGGAAAGGCATCTTCCACAGAGGTGGGAAGAAGGGAGTGAATGATTTGGTGAACAATAATCTGATCTACCACAGATCAAATTTCAACCAAAAGAAATAATGACTACTTATTATAAAATCATGTAATTCTGAATCTACAGTGCAATATAGTGATAAACAATGTGAAATATTTTAAACTAGTTAATGTAACAAATGACTACTAATTTTTTTAATAGTGAGAGCTATGTATTCCTGAAATATTCAAGCTGCTGATTTGTGTCTAATATGAATGATATCAAAACTAGTTTTGAAATAGATTGAACTTATAGGCACCTCTTTTTCTTAAGGAATTGTTTCAGTCATATATAGTGCCTATAACTATTAATCGACATAGGCAGTCAATGAGAATTTACTTGATTTGATTTTTAAATTATTACATCACACAGTGTACAAATAGTGTGAACACCACACAGTATACAATTAAAGGAGAATATCAGAGTGCATAGTAAAAATGGCTATTATCCTTCTAAGTATCCCACTGTTTCAGGTATTGTGCTAAATTGACCTAATGATATTAAATAATGTGGCCAAATTTCAAAGTTGGGTGAGAGCCAGAGAAAGGAAATCAACCTGAGCCTGTTTGGTGTCAAAACTTGAGCCATTGTTTCACTACATTGTAGAAAGTTTACATTAGACAACGAGGGTGAGTTGGCAACTTATGAATGGCAGTTCTGCACCGATAAAGAAAATCATTGCTGTAGTCTTGCTTTGCAACAGGAGGGTGGATTAAGTGAAGGGAAGTTTGGTCACAGAAGGCGACCGAGGGAGGTACCTAGGTACAGTGGTGCATAACAGGGGATCTTGTGAGACTCACCTGGGGTCCATTTTCTGCCATGTACAATGGGGAAGACAAATGCCTTGACCCACGGATTCATTGTGAGGAGTTAATGCCACTCTAGGTGAAAAGATCTTCATATAACCTATGGCTAAGGGGGCACGTTTATTATAAAGTTAAATTAAAAATAAAACCCAAAGACAGACTATTTTTCAATTCTGATGATTCTATGACCAATGTGTCTAAGTCAGACACTGAATCTAGTAAGCTCTTGAAATCACTTTCTCAATTCATGCTGTCAATGCCTGTCATATTTATTTATTTTTATTAAATTCATTGGAGTGACATTGGTTAATAATGTTATATAAGTTTCAAGTGTACAATTCTCTAGTGCATCGTCTGTATATTGTACTGTGCACTTTACCACCCAAAGTATAGTCTCCTTTCATCACCATATATTTGACCCTCTTTACTCTCTTCAACCTCCCCCACCCTCTATCCCTCTGGTAATCACCATACTGTTATAGTGTGTGTGAGTTTGGCTTGTTTGTTTGCTGCTTTCTGTTTTATATTTCCTATATAATGAAATCATTGTTTTTGTCTTAGGCTGTCAGACTTATTTCACTTAGAATGATGCTCTAAAGATCCATTTAGGTCATTGCAGATGGCAGTATGAAATCAGTTTTGACCCTTAGCTTTTGGGGTTGTTTAGATTTTGGCACTTTTCTAACCAATTGAGAAAATAAATTTTAAAGGGAGGCATTGTTTTTGGTTTTGTGTGAGTTTCAACAGTTGGTATCCAAGTGCTTAAATGATCACAATTAAGCAGAAAAATTTCTTGAAAAAGCAGAAACATTAAGTTTCCAATTCCACTTGGATTTACATTTCTAGATGCAAGGTTTAATAGTTAAAATCTTTGGATAGAAAACAGTATTTTTTTAACCTTTACTTTGAATCAAGGTAACATTGGACTGAAGAATGAGTGTAAAGTAGCTGGAGGAAGTAATATAACTGACTCCCACTCAGAAAAATGAAGAGTGAAAAACATCTCAGAACTTGTCATGTCTCTGTTCTACTATATAATGGTTTATGAATGATAATGTGGATGGTGGCCTTGATAACATCTATAATACAATTAATACATGAATATGATTCTGTTTGTAAGGCACTTTCCAAACCAGGTAAGCACAACTTGAAAATAATTGCATGGGAAGGATGATTGCAGACACAAGGAGGCGTGGTTCTTAATTTTAATTTGAGTGTAGAGACAATTAGATTTAGAGCATGCGCTCACTTTTCCTTGGCTGTGAAGGGGACAGAAATCTTGATACATCTTTATAAATCTCTTTCTCCTCTTCTATTTTTAGGATGAGAAGATTGTTTCACCACTGGGGAAACACACAGGGTTGGGAACAATAAAAAGCCCAGAGAACTGAGTCAGGCACCTTTCTCTGGCAAAATTCTGAGTGAATAAATGGGTGCCCTGAATGGCAGTGAGGAGGTGATCTGTCAGAACATGAAATAGGAGGAATTCTGAAGTTAGGGCTCTGCCCAGAAAATATTCTGCCTCCCACTTCCAACGATTAGTTCTGAGTACCCAGAATGAGAGCAGTGCATTACTCCTGAGAAATCTGCTGAAAAAGAGAGAAGGTCATTCAGAACCCCAACTATTTGGTGTTTCATAAGCAGTGACATGAGTCAGCCATACTATTATTTTGGGGTACTTGAGCAACTCATTTAACCCTTCTTTCTCTCCACTTGCTTTTATTCAAAGAAGTATAGGTATGGGGTCAAATGAGTAGTTTTAAAATTGTGATCCTTGAAACCCTCTCAGTCCTTAAAAACTTCTGAAGATCTCAGTGGCTCCGCAAACTGGGCAGACAAGTAGGGCAAGAGAGAAGGCTTCTGTTCCCTTCACCCCTTAACTTTTGGTGTATGAACCAAGAAGTCTGAACAACTTCTGACTTGACCTTTCTAGAAGCCAGTGTGCTACATGGCCTTGAAACTCCCCTGTAACTCTATCATTCTCCGTGATCCTGAGGACCAGAACCAGCTTCAGAGTTTATTCACTCTCAGAAGAAACAGTCCAGTGTTATGAGTACCACATTAG
Source organism: Sturnira hondurensis (assembly GCF_014824575.4). Taxonomy (NCBI): domain Eukaryota; kingdom Metazoa; phylum Chordata; class Mammalia; order Chiroptera; family Phyllostomidae; genus Sturnira; species Sturnira hondurensis. The sequence continues at coordinate 4,759,693 of NW_028080032.1, read as the reverse complement.
TTTCTAGGGATAAAAGAACAAAAAGATATGATCCCTGCCCTCAAGGATTTTATGGTTGAATGAAGAGAAAGTCAGTTAAGCCCATCATTGTGCTATAACAAGGCTATTGATTAAAGGGAGGCCTGCACCAAGAAGAGAGAGAACATGGTAGGGCGGGGGGAGATTGCTCAAGTGTAGTTGAGAGGCTGAGAGGCTGAGAGGAAACTTCAAAGAGGAGGCTTGTGGTATAGCAGGTGTGCATGATTTTAAAGTATAATTCAGATCTGTCATTGCTCTGCTTGAAGTGTACCCAAGTGTTTCCCATCATACCTAGAATAAAATCCAAACCCTTTAATACGGTTGCAAGGCCACTCTGATGTGGCCTTTGCCTTCCTCAGGCACCTGCTCTTCTGTTGCCTCATGCACGTTATCCTTTTGCCTCCATTCCTCAGTACTCCATGCTTATTCTCACCTATGGCTTTTACCTTTGCTCTTCCCTCTCGGTAGAATGATTTTCCTGAAGAATCTTCCACAATGACTCTTCTTCATTGCTTTGGCTGTTGTCAGAATAAATGAAGCAGTCGGTTGTCAAGTTGTCAGTTGTCATATTTCTAGTTTTCCTCCTTCTGAATACAAGGGATTCATTATAACTTACTGGTCTCTTGAGGTTAGAGAACACTAGGTTACTTGTTTTCATGAATGCAATGCAAATAGAAGTGACACGTGACTTCCAAGCAGAAGCATTTACTTTCTAGTCTGGAACCCTACAGTGTTTTCTTCTGCTATCAGGTACCAGATGTCTGTAAGGATGTGGAGGAAGAATGCTGAGTGATCACACAGCAGACAAGTCATTATAGAGTCTCCCAGACTCCTAGGAGACTCTGCTTGATGAGAAATAAACTTTTCTTAATTTCAGCCATTAAAATTTTAGGGGTTACTTGTTATTACAATCTAAGCTGGCTCATTCTGACTGATACAGATCCTTCTTAACTACTGGTCTTTAACTTTCCACTCCCCCTTGACTACAAATTGCTTTTTATCTATATTTACTTTTTTCATTGCACTTATCTGAAATTATGCTGCTTGTATATTTGTTTGTTATCTCTCTCTGTCCATAAAAGTATAAACTTCATGAGAACTAGTGTTTTATTTGTCTTGTTCTACATCCATAAGATGGTATAGTTAGGCTCCAGAGAAAGGAAACATAGTTAGAAAGGCATGTATGAGAAAGTTTGAATCAATTTCTCACCCCCTAAATTTGGAAAACAAGTATAAAGAATGTTAAGTTATTTAATTAGTCTTTCTCAGTCTCTATTTTCTAAGTCTTAGACTCCAAAATGTAACAGTTATGAAAGAATATAGAGTTTACATTAAATTTTATTATTTATTGATAAAGAAGTTGGATGTAAATTTTGTGCTGAGTTTACAGTGTAGCATTCCAATATTACGGTCAACATTCGTGCTTTTTGTTGTTTGTTTTGAAAATAAGCTTCATTAAAATTTACTATTGTAAGTAGTACAGCAGAAAAATTATGATGGTGGCAAGGTCTTATGTGATTTCTTGTTAAGGTCTGAGGATTGAAAACTTAAGTCTTAGTTTGTTTCATTCATGTTTGCATTGTTTACCTCCAATACCTCTCTTGAAGAATGAGTTGCGTATGAGAACACCTAAATGGAAGTTCTGAGAAGTTCAGTTGGATAAAACGTTGATCATCAATAATTTCAAAACCAATTGAATAACTTGCAGGAGAAAATTTATTTAAGAAGAGTTAAGGTTTCTGTAAGGCAAAGGAATTAAAATTGTTTTGAAATAAATTATTTTGTTCAAATGGTATTGAATTACTGACTTTTCTGAAGTGACAGTGGCATGTTGAAGACTGTGGAACCTGTTAAGACCCTCTAGAACTTCTAAATACAGCACAAAATGCTTTCCAAAAGAAAGCTCTAGCTTGTCTCTTAACGATAAATTTTAGTGAAGATCTTAAAGATGATTTCTGTCTTGGGAAGGTTGGCTGGAGTTATCCGCTTTGGACTCATCTAACTTTACCTTCTGATCTCTAAGAGTTAGATCATTGTCTATTTAAAGGGTTACAACATAAGGTACTACCTCTTTCCTCTTGTATTAAGAAATTTCAAAATGACGACAATGTTATGGAATCAGTGGAATTAAATCATTTGCATTATTGTCTAGGGAAAGCCCAATACAGATGAACATCAGAGATATTACAGGTACACTATAATGTAGTATATTAAGTGTACAATAGCATCATGTCTAAAAAAACAATTTACATACCTTAATTAAAACTACTTTATTTAGCATTAAAACATGCAAAATATTATCTGAGCCTTCCGCGAGTCATAACCTTGCTGGTAGAGGGACTTACTTGCCTTGGTGTTGATGGTTACTACTGATCAGGGCTGTGGTTGCTGAAGGTTAAGCTGGCTGTGAACATTTCTTAAAATAAGACAACAAGGAAGGTTGCCACAGCAATGAGCTTTTTCCTCCAATGGTGTTTCTGTGGCATGTGATGCTGTTTGATAGGATTTTAACCATAATGACAGTCTTTTGAAATTAGAGTCAATCCTCCCAAACTAAGCTTATGTATTTTTCTAAATCTTTGGTTGTCATTTCAACAGTCTCCCCACCATCTTCACCAGGAGTAGGTTCTATCTCAAGAAACTACTTTTATTGCTCGTCCATAATAAGAAAATCCTCATTCTTTAAATTTTGATTATGAGATTGGAGTAATTTGATCACAACTTCAGTTCCCACTTCTAAGTCTAGTTCTCTTGCTATTTCCACAACCACAGTTACTTTCTCCACTGAAGTCTTTAACCCCTCAAAGTCATTCATGAGAGTTGCAATCAGCTTTTTTCAAATTTCTGTTCATGTTGATAATTTGACCTCTTCCCATGAATCACAAATATTCTTAATGCCATCTGGAATGGTGAACCTTTTTCCAAAAGGTTTTCAATGTACTCTTCTCAGATCAACCAGCGGAATCACTCTCCATAGAAGCTATAACACTATAAAATGTATTTCTTAAATAACAAGAGTTAAAATTTAAGGTTACTCCTTGATCCTTGGGCTGCAGAGTGGATGTTGTGCTAACAGATATGAAAATAATATTAATTGCATCGTATATCACCACTGGAGCCCTTTGGTGAACAAGTGCATTGTCATTTAGCAGTACAATTTTGAAAAGAATCTTTTTTTCCCCTCCTGAACAGTAAGTCTCAACAGTAGGCTTAAAATACTCAGTAAACCATCTTGTGGACAGATGTGCTGTCATCCAGGCTTCGTTGTTCCGTTTACATAGCACAGGCAGAGGAAGTTTAGCATATTTCTTAAGGGCCCTAGAATTTTCATAATGTTAAATGAGTATTAGCTTCAGCTGAAAGTCACCAGCTGCACTAGCACTTATCAACAGGGTTGGCCTGTCATTTGCAGCTTTGAAGACAGGCACTGACTTCCCCTCCCTAGCTATGAAAGTCCCACATGGCATCTTCTTTCAGTGATTGTCAACAACAATGTGTTGTTGAATGTACCCACCATCATTCATTATCTTAGTTCTTCTGGATAATTTGCTACAGTTTCTAATGCTGCTTCACTTTGGATTTTCATATTATGGAGATGGCTTCTTTTCTTAAACCTCATGAGCCAACCTCAGCTGGCTACAAACTTTTTTTCCTACAGTTTCCTTACCTCTCTTAGTCTTCATAGAATTAAAGAGGATAAGGGCCTTGCCCTGGATGAGACTTTGGCTTATGGGATTGTTGTCTCTGGTTTGATCTTTATCCTGACCTCAAAAACATTCTCCATATCAGCAAACGGCGATTTCACACTCTTACTCTTCATGGGTTCACTTGAGCAGCACTTTTAATTTCCTTTAAGAATTTTTTCTTTGCACTTGCAACTTGGCTGTGTGATGTAAGAGGCCTAGCTTTGGGCTTGTCTTGGCTTTCGACATGCGTTCCTCACTAAGCTTAATCATAGCTTTAGATGTCAAGTAAGACACCCAGGACTCTTTTTTAACTTGAACACTTAGAAGCCCTTATAGGGCTAAGTTTTATAATTGCAGTATCTTTGTGTCCCAGGGAATAAGAAGGTCTGAGGAAGGGAGAGGGGCTGGTGTGTCCATCGGATAGTACAGCACTTATCAATCAAATTTCCATCTTTTATGGGTGTGGTTAGTGGTGTCCCCAAACAATAACAATAGTAAAATCAAAGGTAACTGATCACAGCTCAACATAACACATATAGTAACATGGAAAAAGTTTAAATATTGTGAGAATTACCAAAATGTATAACATAGAGACAAAAAGTGGTTACAACTATTGGGGAAATGGTACAAATAGAGTTGCTCTGTGCAGGGTTACCACACACCTTCAATTTAAAACAAAAACAAAAACATATCTGCAAAGTGCAACAAAGCAAAGCACAATAAAATGAGGTATGCCTACATTACTAAGATGATTCTCTTAGGAGGTAGTCTTATTATGGAAACCCAGAGTCAAAAAGTACATTATTCTACTCTTGATGATTGCCCACACTCGCAAGTGAATTTTGTTCCAATACAAACTTCGGGCATCGTAGGCATGACTTTCCCTCATTTCATCATCATCATTTGTCAACAAGTTGCTGTACAGCATCGCACTATTGTCAGCTTCGGTCGACAGCCAGAGCTACTTGCTTTTGTAACCATAACAGAGGTAAGCTGTGGAAACTATGGCCCCTTTCTTATCTGATCTTCTATATCAGTGAGGATTCCAGTCTTTCTTTCTGTTAAGTGTGTGAACCACTGCTGAAAGTAGCGAAATTACACTCAGGCACTATGAAATAGTCAAGGGCATGGGGAAGGCACAAATGCATACGGGGCAGGTAGGGACTTAGGGTTTGACTCGAAGCCAGGGGTCAAACTGTTATTAATTTTTTCTTTTATAAGATCATTTATGCAAAGGTGCTGTTTCCCTTTAAGATGATCTTTGCAGCAAATGGCAGAGAAGAGAATTTCTGTCCAAGGGAATTTCACTATGAGAAGTTCATAACAGCGCATAGAGCTGTGGGTAATTACACAGGCTGTGCATATCATAGGCAGATCACTTCATGAGAATATTGCCTGGTCCGTAAAGACAGGAATGAGTGTTTGCTATGGCAACCTGGCCATCAAAGTGATCAAATAAGGTTAAAACATGGGCTAGTTACAGTGGCATAGGGCATTGTATACTTAGATACACCTGGAAGTTTTTCCGGGCTTTGTCACCTTCTTTGGAGATGCCCCAAAGCCACTGCTAAAGGGACAGGCCTATGTGAACACGTTCATAACAGATGTTTTTGCTCCAATGGCTAACACCAGTTGGACCAAAAAGGAACCATGATCCAAGTTGAGCTATTCATACTTTCACTCAAATCTGAACTAAGATACATAATAACTGCAAACTGAATACGGTATTAGATACTGTGATATGCCACCCAACACCATGGGACCGTACCATTGCAGAGCACTGTGACTGAAGCAGCAAGCATTGGATGCCCCCACAAACCACTCTTGGCCATGACTTACAGGAGTTGGTGTATAAATGACCCAGATTTTTTGTTCCTTGGAGCACATCTGTAGCATATGTTTTCTAGCAAGTTTTCCTAGCAAGATTAAGTTCTAATTGCCCACAGTGGTAACTGGCCTGATAATACACCGTTTATTGGCTGTCTTTTTCTTTCTTGTTTCATGTCCCCACATTTTTATCAATACCTTCTTGGATCACCTGTCAAATAAAATACTCACACTGTCTCAAGAGTCCACGTCTGAGGACTTTTAAGTTAGGACAGAAGCAGTAAGCTCAGGCAGACTGAGGTCAGTGTTGGGTTTATCCACCCAAAGCAATACATGGTCAAGTTAAAGTGTGGGGGAAATAAACACTCTCTCAAGCTAGTGTGCAGAGCAGGGAATGAGGAGATGAGCAGAGGGTAAAAAGCTGAGAGCCAACCAGTCAGCCAGCCAGACTGCCTTATTGCTGTTACAGAATGAGGATACTACCATTTGTTTACCCTTCACCCACTGAAATATATCTAGGTTGTTTTGAGTTTTTATCTGTTGTGAATAAAGTTGCTAGGAACTTTCATGTAGAAGTTTCTACATGAAGATATTTTCATTTCTCTGGATTAAATATACATGATAGCAATTGCTTGGGTAGAGTGAGGCCATTTATAATTTTACAAGCACTCTCCAGACCCATTTTTAGAGTAGCTGTACCATGTTATATCCCATGGGAATGTACTCCCCACATTTAGTGGTGTTGCTAGCTTTTATTTTAGCCATTCTAACGGGTATTTATTGATACCTCATTGTAGTTTTAATTTGCTTTTATGAAATGGCTAATGACATTGAACATTCTTTTCATGTGCATATTTGCTATCTATATACACTTCAATATAAAACATGTGTTCATGTCTTCTGACCATTTTCTTTCTTTTTAGAAAAAGTTATTTGTTGCCTTTAGATAGGAAGGAAGAGAGAACCCAAGAGAGGAAGAGAGAGGGAGAAACATCAATTTTGTGGTTCTACTTATTTATGCATTCATTGGTTGCTTCTTCTATGTGCCTTGTCTGGGGATTGAACCCACAACCTTGGCACATTGGGACGATGCTTGAACCAACTGAGCTACCCAGCCAGGCCACAGCCCTATGTCTAACATATGTGAAATGTGTCTATTGATGCCTTTGTCCATTTCTCCTACTGTTTTTGGTCTTCGTCTTGGTCTTCCTTATTGTGTCTTTTGATTCATTTTGTGTTGACAGTGAAGTGTGCCTTTGAATACGAATATTTTGGGGACCTCGGAGACTGTAAATTCTGCACACACATACTTAGTTGTGCCTTTCCAGCTGATCTCTACAGGTTAGCAGTTTTGTCAGCCACACACACATTTTTGGAGAAGCACAGGACAATCCAGCCTATGCACAAGACATAAATGCATCTTAGGGACCCTGCAAGAATAGTTGCTAAAACCTCAGACAAACATTTCAAGGAGACTGGGAGTGAAAAACAGGAGGCTTTTGTATCACATTTGATCTGCTATCTGGCTAAGCTTCTTCTCAAACAAATAATTGCTTCTCCACAATGAATAGGGATAAACATTTTCACATTGGAAATGTTTGCAGGTGAAACAAACAATTCTTGGAAGAGAATGGGCGAACTTAGGAACTGTTTGCTGAATATTTGGAAGCGTTTGCTATTGTAGGCAAATTCAGCCTCTGATCTGTACTGTTGATCTTTGTGAACAAATAAGGGAGAAGCAGAGGTTTTGATGTTAAATCAAAGAAACAAAAAAGGGAGCTAGGTAGTCTGTTGAGCATTGCACACATTTAATGGATTCCTTCAAAATTAATTACTTAATTATGGGGTGAAATGTTTGATTTTTAAAAAATAAATGCAGGAGTTTGCATGTGAAAACTCCTGATTTTTCCTATGATTATATAGTGCAATTTATTAATAAAAAGTTTTCATTTGACAAAAATAGCCTTAATTTTTAAGATAAGAGTGAAAATCTTAAAGGGCATTATGGTTTGTTTGTTCAAAATCCATTCAAGTGAGAAATCTATGGGTCCTCACTGCCCTAGGCTAAATGCATTAATTAAAAATTGGGGCCCTTTCCTCAAGACACATTACTGCCATCTACTGGAAAATTGTCATAGTAAACATACAAACTAATGATGACTGTGCTATGGATGGCGCCCTCTATGGTTGTGCAAATCATAACTTGCACAATTATACACAATAGCCCTGTAGGGAATGTTATTGGGAATAATTAAATCATCTGGTAGAGGTTGGCATTTAAGAAATAGCCATGATGATAACACTGTCTATTGATACAAATTTTGAATTGAGAGGGTTAGATTTCTCCACTGATTCAAGCTATAGGTAACCTCATTTTGGGGGGTGCTAATGATTTGAGATAAGTTGCTCACAGTTTTTCCACGTTCAAACACTGACTTACATAAAAACATCTGTGGGAAAGATAAGGATTCTTGAGGGGGTTGGGAGAGGTTGTCTTTGTCAGCACCCCTGCAGAATCCCTGGGTTGTCCTGGCCAACATCTGTATTAATACTATCCAAACTATAGTGTTGGCAGCAGGATGGGAAGCCTCCAAGAAGACAGATTCTGCTAAGCATTTTTTTTTTCTTTTGGTCTTTCACCAAAAGCTGAGCCATAGGTGCATGTGTAGATCTGAATGTGGAGCCTGGTTTAATTGGGCAGAACTTTCAGGAAGCCAACTAACAAATGACAACTTAATTAAATATAATTAAAACATTTTAGACTTCTTGAGGCCTCTTTCAACAGGGCTATGATTGCAGCATGGGGGGAGGCCATAAGGAAAAGAGAGGCAAGGTGCTTTCATTTTCCTCTTTCTTCCTTTTTGGTCTCAGCTATTTTTTTCTCTTCACTATTAGAAATGCAGCTGGATCCTATTTATAATCCATTTTCACATTTGTTTGAATTAAAATCCCAGATTGTTGTGCTTTCAAGGTTGAGTGTGCACGGCAGCCAACATTTATCCAACCATTTCAGGAGTTACTGGGTAACTGGGCTCCAGGAAGGGAAACTACGCCACACGTTTGAGCCACAGGGAAGAGAGAGAGAAAACAGACCCAAACCAAAACCCTCTGACATCACTGTTGTTTGGAGAGAGATTGTTCTGCTCAGAACATGTGCTGCCTACTTAAGACTCTAATTATTCTAAATTACCTAAATTGGCTCTAATACCTGTGTTTTATTATTTGATATTAAGGAACAAACCGTTTTAAAAAAGAAATTCATAATGCAATCAAAATATTGGCAACAAATGCGCTCAGTAGAAAGCTTGGGCTTGGAAATACCTATCCTCGCTACTCTGCCACCCGAATTCTAATCTGAGAGCTGCCGTGTGCTCTCCCCAAGTCTTTTCCAGTATCCTGTTTATGTCTAAATCCAGTAGTCCAGCCATGCCAGCTTGTTACCACATGGAAAACTCCATTGCTCAGACGCAGTTATGAAGCCCTATATTCTTTATGTTTTAAGATCCACCATGACATCTCAAAGTAATTGCCAGGTAAACCTACCAGATGTGTTTTTGTGTGGGGAGGGGCAAAGGGAGGACTAGACTAATAATTTCCATTAGCATAATATTGTTATTCTAAAGATTTAACAACCTCACTGTCCTGGTGGAAAGTTTATGAGCCAGAAATAAAATAATACTAATGGGTACTCATGAGGCCAGTTGAGAGAGGTACCAAGAAGGATAATAAGACCTCAGGTCTCTTCAGTTCCAAATAGAAATCTTCTTCTTTGAACTGAGCTAAGTGACTTGGGAAGGGGCATGGTCGATGCAAGGCCGGCTAAAGGGGGAGAGAGTTCATTGCCAGTCCCAGCCCTGCTACTACATTTCAGGTTAGAATCAGGCCTCTAATCTGGTCTCAGACTGCCTAGATTTCAGTGCTGGCTGGAGGACCTTGGGTGTGTTGCTTGAGCTCTCTGTGTTCTGGCTTTTTCATCTGCAAAATGGATGTAATAACAACATCTCAACTAATGGTTGTCATGAGGGGTGAGGTAGCCCTCACAAAAATGCTTAGAACAATGCCAGAGACATAGTAAACACTCAGCAAATCTTAGCAATTATTATTTTTATTATTAGGATTATAGGGTTTTAAGCAAGTTATCTGACTGTGCTGAACCTTTGTTTCCTTGACACTCAAGTGAAAAAGGTTGACCTAACTCTGGAATTCTGTGATTCTATTAGCTAGAATCCTGATATAATAAAGAACCACTTTATTTTGAAATTTGAGTATGCATTTTGTTCTTTGAGACCTACCATCAGACTTTGGGGACCAGGTGTATTGTACAACAGGTGTTAACTATTAGAACAATAGTTCAGAGGAAGGGTCATTGAGAGGAAGAGGCTTCTATGTAAGGGGCAGAAGGGATGCTAGGTCTCTCTTGGCTGGGGGTTACAGGGTGGAGAGAAGATGATTAGTTTTCACAGGGGCTTTAAAATGGATTGTTTAGGCTGGTCATCTTCATTAATGAAAAATTTTTGTTATTTTTAATTACAGTTTGCATACAATATTAGTTTCAGGTCTACATGGTAATTAGATATTTATATAACTCATGAATTAATCACCCCAATAAGCTAGTACCCACCTGGCACCATACATAGTTATTACAATATTATTGACTGTATTCCCTATGCTGTACTTTACATCCATCCCTGCGACTATTTTTATAACTGGCAATTTGTACTTCATGATCCATTCACCTTTTTCACCCATCCCTCCAGCCTCCCTCCCATCTGGCATAGGCTGGTCATCGTTAGTCATCAGATACAAGAAAACACCCTTCTCCTCTGACATGGAAGCAGCCGCATCCATTTTGTTCCTTGTCTGCAGAATAGGGAAGAACCTGCTGGACATGCAGAGAAATGAATCTGATAGCTGCTACCCCTGAGCTAGATAACTGTCTTCTGAGTTCTGCCACTTGCCTTTGCCTTATAGTGAAAGTAACATATGCCCCTTGTTTATGTATTGAAATCAAAGGATTGTTTTGATTTCTCGCTGTCTGATCATACTCAATCAATGTAGTTGATTTTATTCTGGAGATACAAGTGAATGGTCCATTAGTCATTGACTCCTCTGCCTTATCCTCACAGAGCAATTGTTCTTTTTTTCCACTAAGGAAGAGAAAGGGCCCCTTTGTCTCCCATGTGGCTTCAATACACAGGTTCTCGTTCTCTGCCCTGTTATCTGTTGTTAACCCTGAAGAACACCAATTCACTTGTGCTTAGCAGTAGGGCATCCATTTGAGGAAGACTCGGAGTTTTGGACTTTCACACTGGTGGGATGGATGGAGCCAAACTCCTTTTGCAACACTCTCTTATTTAGGGGCAAAAACAGAGTTGATACCACGGTCAAAGATGTCCATCTCTTGTCCTGTGTCTTGAGTCTGCAGGGACACGGCATGTCCACAGCCAACACAGAAAGAACTTCCCTCCAAAACTCAAAATCCCAGGAAAGCAGCACACTAATAAATGAAGGCAAAGGTCATTGGAGTTTCTTTTAAGTATACTGCCTGATTTCCTTAAGGGGCAATGTTTTTTTCTTATTTTATTTATAAGCCATGTGTAAGTCATGTGGATAACTTACATATCTTTAAACCAGCTGACTTGGTATAAATAGCATTTCTGTCTTTAGCTACAAACACAGGCCTCAAGAATCTCCTGTTTTGAGTCACTACCAGCACTTTAGTATTTGCAGTTAGTCCATGTGGTTCCATTTGGGTTAAATACACAGCCCCATGAAGTTGGGGCAATTCATTTTCTATTCAAACAAACTAAATACAAGAGACAAAATGGGGATAAATCCCTCGATAGTCCAAGATAAGCTGGTTGGGTAAGGGGAGAGATAATTAGTCAGTCTTAAGCCAGCTCTGATTCTCACAGGTTTTATCTTTGCAGCTCTTTAAAAGTTTTCTTAAAATTTTATTTATTTTATAAAGAGAAAAAGAGAGAGAGAGAGAGAGAGAAACATCAATTTGTCATTCCACTTATTTATGTTTTCTTTGGTTGAGTCTTATATATGCCTTCACTGGGGCTTGAACCCACATCCTTGGCATATCAAGGCAAAGCTCTAACTAACTGAACCACGGAGCCAGGTCTTATCTTTGCAATGTTGGTGATGGACCCTCTGTCTCTAAAGTTGAGAAATTTTGATGTGTTTCTCACGCCTGGGACATTTCAGTAATAAGGTTAGTGGTAGCTAGAAATGCTCCTCTAAGAATCTTTTCATTGCGTACATGCTCCTGGGTATGTTGGGAGGCAGGGAAAGGTGGAGAAATGATGGCTTTCAAGATAAGCAGGGAGAGGGTTCTCTTTGTGAGAAAATGCTAATGACACAAAGGGGCCCATACTGAAATCCATATTGGGTAGAAGCAGACTTAACCCTGATGCTCCCCAGTATGTATAGTATGGGGGAATTGGCATAGGGGTTTTGGAGGATGCTAGTAGATTAGTCCTTCTTTTCAAATGTGTAAATGTAAACCCAAAACCAGTGTGAAGTTTCTGTATTCTGTTCTCCCTGATGCCCTGCTATCTTCTATCTTCTAGGGTTTTTCATCAATTTTCTCTTCTCATCTCAAATACGACTCTCATCCTGTCTGATACAACCAGGAGCGTATTGTTCTTTGGTCTGCAGACATGCCTGAAATGTCATCAGACTCCTTGATAATCAAACTGTGTTTGTGGACCAGGGGCATTGTCATAACCTCCTGGGAGCTTGTCGGAAATGCAGAATCTCAGGTCCCACCCCACACCTTCTGAATTAGAATCTACATTTTACAAGATCTCCACACAATCTGATGCACATTAAAGTTTCATTCTCCTTTAAGTCATCATTGGCTGGTGGTTGCAGTATTTGTCATTTGATAGTCCTCAAATGCTTGGTGTCGAATTTCTGGCATTTGAAGAAATAGCAGACTGTAATAAATGGCTGAGTACAACAAAGAAAGACTGAATGTAGATTTTAGAAAGGTGATTTCTATTCCCCACTCTGTCTTCAATCAGCTGGGTGGCCTTGGAGAAGTCACTTTATCTCTCTAGGTCTCAAGGTATTGCGTTGATGAGGTCTGATGATTCTGACTGTCATATCTGATGGTTGTGTGAACATAGGAGTAGGTATTTATGGAGGCAGAAAAGTTTCCTTAAGAATGTGTTGCTTATTGTAGATTTGGATCAACAATAGACCTATGGGGTGAGGATTCTTCCTATCAATATATTTTATTTATTTATTTTTTAAATATTTTTAATTTTTTTATCTTTAGAGGGGAAGGGAAGGAGACGAGACAAATATCAATGTGTGGTTGCCTTTTGTACGCCCCCTGCTGGGAGTTGGCCTGCAGGGAACCAGCCTGCAACCCAGGCATGTGCCCTGACTGGGAATCGAACCGTGATCGTGTGGTTCATAGGCCCGAGCTCAATCCACTGAGCTACGCCAGCCAGGTCCCTATCAATATATTTTAATTTTATGGCTTTTTCGTGTTGTAGAACCAAACCTTCAAATGTAGAGGAGGCACTTAGTTGACTGGTAAGACTGGTCCAAGTGATTGCAGAAATAAAAAGTTTAGCCAAGGATGACACGCAAATTCATGAAGCGTTCCATATTTAAAAACATGTTTAGCCAGAGTGTGTAGTATCCTCAAAGGGTGACTCACGACCAGGACATTAAAAATGTTTCTGTCTTGAAAGGGCTGTTGAAATATTCAGGAGAACATGGTAAAAGCATGGCTGAAATTTGAAATACTTAGGGCTGGATAATCTAGTGGTTTCCACAACTAAAGGCCTGAGGCTTCCAGCTGAATCTCTCATATATTTTATATAATGTAAATTGTGATAAGGCATAAAGTCCCATGTTTTCAGATACGGAAATACAGGCGAGTTTTATATGTTTATATAATTACATAGAATCACATTTTTTCAAATTCGAAAACATTTTTATCTTTTATTCAAATGATCTTCAAAAGAATCATTTTTGCTTATTAAAGTGCATGTTATTTTACAACTCAAATAAATGTAGCTCATCTATGAAAACTTTCTCAGAGCAATTGAAAAATGGTCTATGTTCTTCCTCTAACAAAGCCTTCCTCATAGTCTGATTAGCATTATAATGAGTCACTTCTCAGTTATCTTGTGCATTCGGTTGTAAATTCTTCAAGTGCAGGAAATCTCTTTATTACTCTTTGCATTACTAGTATCTGGTGTAGTCGCTAAAAACTTGGAAGTATATGGCAAATATTTACTAAATTAAATGAAGCTCGTGTTACCTAATCTCTGGCTCTTGTTGTTTTAATTTTAAGTGTCCCCATAATTTCACTGATGAAACCAAGAGCAAACTGCACTTTAGAATAATAGAAATGGGATAGGGTTTGGGAGATTTAGAAGTAGTGCAAAGTGAAAAAGGATTAAAAATGGGTGTAAATGTGACCAGTTTGAAGGATTTATGGTGAAAGATAAAGTTCAGCTGGGCTGACGAAATTGGTTTCTGTATTTTCCAGAATGCCATCTTGTCACCTCTTTCACTGAAGTGGACATAAAAATAAATAAAAATAAAGACCAGTGTTCATTTGGTGAAATTCCCAAACAGCTGCTGGGTCCCAGAAATGACACAATATTTTAAAGATGTCAGAGTTTGGCTTTCATGCATGGCAGTCAGCTGTAAATGTTCACCTTTAACTCTGGGGCTGTAATTAGATCACAGAGTTCATTTTTATTGTTTAAATTTCTTTCATTCCTCTGTTGCTGCCCAATTGTGTGGGTAAAGCAGGTTTTTACCACACTTTGCAAGTTCATCACTTTTAATTCTATTCCTACCACGCTAGATTAAATTTAAGGGTCACTCAAGTCAGAAGTCACTGACCTTTGCCCCCCTAATGGTTCTCACCATTAATACTTGACCCTAAAAGCTATGTATACAATAAACCATATTTATAGGTGTGGAGGGAAGGGAAAAGCAGAAACAAAGTGGGTCGAGTGATTATTTATTTTGCCATGCTCTTCAGAGATTAGGAATGTTCACACAGTCTTCGGTTGATGAACTTGGACTGGCTGCCTTTTACAGTGTCAGGACAGAATGTTAGGAGGGACTTACGTTTGAAAATAATACTCTGAATGATACTCTAGCTGGTCTTGATCACTTAGGAACTGCTGATATTTTATTGTCATTGTGCTCTAACTTGAGATCTCGATTTCTGGTTTTGTTTGCCTATGAAAGGGAAAATAAAGGACATATTACATTTAATATTATCCTTCCCATAAAGAACAAAATATTCGATGTTTATTTCTAAAGATTAAAATTGTGAAGACCCTAAATAGTTTTTATTTAGGCATTCTGTGAAATGTCTGTTCTGTCACTATTCCACCTGATGGAAGTGGACCAAGTGAAAATCCTTCATGAATTAAAATTTCTAGCATTCTGTTAATACAAACTTTGTTTTTCTCTGCTCAGTAGTTTCTAGAGTTAGTTTTTTCTTTCTTAAAATTTGGGCAAAGTGAGTGACTTTATTTTCTTCTTTTGCTTTCTTTTCTTTACTTCTTGACATATCTAGTTTTCAGGACATGCACGATTGATTGAAAGCTGCTCACTTTTTTATCGGTGAGCGAAGCATCTGGGCTGGGCCAGGGGATTCATGTGCTGGGAACAGAACTTTCAAGGCATTCAGCTGCCCATGAAGTGTTAGATTTACAGAAACTTGGCTTTCAATGGTCCATGTGCCTGTGCACATGTGGACATGAAATAAAGCATGTTTAAGGGTTGCTTGAAAATACACATGCAAATATTGCAAAAGAGGACAACCTTCATTATTAATTTATGCACTGGAGCGTTCTACTTTTCAACTGTTACAAGTTGGGGGAGTGACTAGACAAAACCTTTCTCTTAGCCTGGGATAATTATTTTGGCACTATACGAGCTATCCAAAAGAATGTATGGTGATTAAGGCAAAGAATTTCTCTTGGTCACAGATTGATGAAGAGTCCTGGGCTTATAAAATACTCTATTTCCTCCATTAATTGTGTCCGTGTGGAGTTGTAACCAAGTAGCTGAAACAAATAAAACTTAAGTAATATTGTTTCCTTTTAAAATACTTCACTTAATTTGTGGAAGAGATTTGAACTCGTTAAACACACACAGTCCCCCTCGCATCCCCAGAGAGTTCCTCCGCCCCCCTTCCCCAACCTTCTCCTCCTTCTGAAACATTCCAGCAAGGCCCATAGCAACACCGTCCTGTCTTCCCAGTGAGGGAGGCTTCTGGAGCCACCCTCTAATTTGGGAGTGTAGGTGGAAAGGAAAGCAGAGAGTACAAAGTTAGCCTGGGGCCCTGCAAACCTCTCTTCTCTTGTAACTGGAGTTAATGGCTGATCCTTTCTTACTATAGTGTATGTGATAATTTTCATTTTTAGACGCCTCTGAATGCTCTAGCAAAAATTCCTAATGCTTTGAGGAGGATTCTTTGAATGGATGAGGTAGTTTTACAAAAAGGTATATTTTCTATACATACTAAAGCAGGCAGGCAGTCAGTGGGTTAGTGCAGAAAAACTTCACAGCAAGCAGGAAAAACAAAAACAAAAACAGCCCTCCCTGCACCCTTCCCCTCCCCCCCCAAGGAAAAGCAAGGAGTGTATGTGCCTGCGTGTGAGCAGAGGGTTTGGCCATGGCCTTGTGCTGGTTTGCTGCTTCTCTTTGCTCCCTAGAGTGGAAAACAGGCCAGAGTTAACAAAGAGAATCCTCTGAAAAAAATCCCGATTCACTTACACGTAAAGCAAAGCTTTCTGTTTTCTTTTTCTTTCCTGCTTTGTGAGAGAAGCCACAAAAATAAATAATTACTCTTTCCTTATTGTGGACACGAAATCTTTCTGAGAGTTGATTCTGTCATTAGACTGGTTTTACTAACTTATCTCCTCCCACCCTTGTCCACGTGGGGCAGGGAAACTGAGTCCAGAGATGTACAGTCACTTTGGGCCTTTGGGCAGAGTTATTGCCACAAAACAAGTTAATAAAGCTACAAATGAGGGGAATTAAATTACCTTTGGGTCTTGTAAATTCTAGTTGGAGATTACTAAAGAATCTATTTCTTAAGTATCGGTATGCGTATTTTCAGCTCCTCAAAATACCAGCCTAGTGATGGATTCATTCATTTCCCTTTCATTGTGTGGTGTGTGTGTGTGTGTGTGTGTGATCATTCACCATCTATGCTTTTCTCGAGATCAACTTCAGGATTTTGCCCCCACACACCTTCTGCAAGAGTCGGGGCTTTGAGTTTAGTGAGTCAGGCTTTTCCTGTTAGGCTGAGTCAAATTTTCTTTTTGTCTGTCACCACTAGGAAGCGTGAAGCTACGATATACTCCTTTGGGTTTAGCTCTTCAAACTTAAGGACACGTGGAACAGAATAGAGGCCATTAACTTTCAGTGTGCATCATTTCTAATTTTTTTCAATATTTCTCTGTCTCTCTCTTCCTCCAATGTAATACATACCGTGAGAGAAGAATGCAGCTGTAAATGTATTTATTATACAAAGTGCATACTGAATGAATCTAATTTTAGTATATATTTTCCCTCCTCATAGTACCATTATAAACTAAATGAAGAAAACAAGCAAGTAGTGTGTGTGGTAAATCAAGATTTCATTTATCAGTGAACAGCTGAACTTCTCACCTGGAAGCATCTCAACCATCTTATAGCAGCCATCCCATGAGTGGGATAAGAAAATAAAAACAAAACAACAGTTATGAATTGTTTGCTTATTTTAAAAGGAATCCTTGAAAAAATAGTTACAATTTATTCTTTTAAAAATATTTATTGTTATACAATATACATAATATTAAATTTACAATTTCATCCATTTTTAAGTATATAATTCAGTGGCTCTAAAATATGTTTACAGTGTTGTATAACCATCACCACTATTTATTTCCAGAACTTTTCTATCATTTCCAAATGGAAATTTTGTACCCATCGAACATAACTCCTTGCATCTTATTCCCCAAACCCCAATATCCAATGTTCTATTTTTTCTCTCCTTCAATTTTCTTATTATGGATACCTCATATAAGTGAGATCATATTATAGCTCTTCATTTATGTCTGGCTTACTTCATTTACCATAATAATATCTTCAAGATTCATCCATGTTGTACCAGGTATTGCAACTTATTTTCTCTTTGTGACTATATAATATTCCATTATATATATGGGTATATAAAATGGAATATATATAAATATAATGGAATATATATAAAATATATATATTTGTATATGTATTATTTATTTAATTTTCAAAATATTTTATTTATTTATCTTTAGAGGGGAAGGGAAGGAGAGAGGGAGAGAAATATCAATGTGTTGTTGCCTCTCATGGGTCCCCTGTTGGGAACTGGCCTGCAGCCCAGGCATGTGCCCTGACTGGGAATCGAACGGTGCTAGTTTGGTCCACAGGCTCATGCTCAATCCACTGAGCTATACCAGCCAGGGCTATATTTATATATATAAGCCCATTAATTTATTGATGGACATTTGGGTTGTTTTTGCCTTCTGGCTATTGTGGATTATGGTGATATGAACATTAATGTTCAAGTATCTGTTTGAGTCTCTACTTTCAATTATTTTCAGTATATACCTAAAAGTGAAATTGCTGTATCATGTCATAGTTCTGTTTAACCTTTTGAAGAACCACCAAACTGGTTTCCATTGCAGCCATACCAATTTACATTTCCACCAGCCATGAGCAAATTTTCCAATTTCTCTACATCCTTGCCAGCTCTTACAGTTTTCTGTTCATGTTTTCATAATTGCTCTTGTGATGGATGTGAAGTGATATTTCATTACAGTTTTGATGTGCCTTTCCCTAATGACTAGAGATGTTGAGCATTTTTTCATATGCTTGTTGACCACTTGGATATCATCTTTGGAGAAATTTCTGTTCAGATCTTTCACCCATTTTTGAATTGTGTGGTTTGCTTGTTTTTCGAGGTACAAGAGTTCTACATATATTTTGACCATTGACACTTTTTATTCAAAAGTTTTCATGCTATATATAAATGAATTTTCTTAAAGAAATTATTTGTATATATGTAAATATTTTGCATTTATTAATGTGTACATAAAATATATGTACATATACATTAATACATTTAGTCTTAAGCTTGAATAATTTTGCAAACTTAACCAAAAACTTCACTTGGATATTTAATTTCTAAAATTAAAATTTTAGTACTTGTTTGTTTTGTGGATATTAGAAAATTAATTCCAAAATATATTTTGTTTTATTGTTACTATCCTCAACTAGAGGGACTAACACAAAAGTATATAAACAATAAAAAGAAAATTACCCTTTCATGGGGTTATTTTATTGTTGTCCATTTCCAATATGTTACAAAGTGAAAAGAGCAGTAATTTGTATTAACATTAATGCAAATGGAACTCTGTAATTAATCTCTTAATCTCTGGAAGCAGCCTGCCTGGATTTGAATGACACTGCCACTTACTGGCTGCGTGTGATTTTTGGCTGGTTTAACCTTGCAAGACCTTACCTTCCTTATCTGAAAATTGGGATAATAATAGATAATAATAGGCTATTGTGAGGTTTCAATAAATAAACCTGGTTAAGTGATCTGTATAATTCTTTGCTCCTAAGAAGAACCCAGTTGGTGTTGGAGAATGTTCTGATTGGCTAAGGAAGTTCACAGCCCTCAGGGATAATTTCCTAGACTTGAAGATGAAAGGCATAGCTTGGATTTTACCAGTGTATTGCTGGATGATCATCAGAACCCCTCAGAGGTCAGGAAAAGGGCAAGCAATTTCCACAGTTTGAGACCCTGATACATTAAAAAATGAGGCAATGCCAGTTTAGGGTCACAGAAGTTATGGGATGTTTAAATATTTGTGTTTAATAAATTAACTCCACCCACATATATGTGGGCACACACACACAATGGCTATATGACTTCTCTTGGTGATAACTTCAAAGTCTAACTTTATAGGCCTTAATGAATGGGAGGCCTAGGCCAAGGGCACTCCTTAAAGCACTCCTCTTGCCTGTTACCACCATCTCATGGTAATCTCTGATAGTCATACAAAAATAAAAGATCATCAAAGTTTAAGGTTCTAATAAAAATGAATATTATTTGGTTCAGTGGGTTTTACACTCTGATGCCTGAATTAGAAAACAAAAGAGAATGGAGTTTCCATGGTTAAGGTAAGCAGGGCTGTTGAGACCACCTTGTCCACGAAACTCAGGTGTAAGAGGCTTTGAAGAGCCAAGAATAGTGTATAGCGTCATAGAACAAGTATAGAAACCCTAGCTTTAGTCTGATCTTATTTTATACATGTCCTCCTTCATTGTACACTCTAAGAGATGGAGCTTGGAAAGGAGCAGTGCAAAAATGTAGAAACTGTGAATTAATGACAAGATACAACATGTGGCCCTAGAGAATGAATTGAAGTTAATATTAAAATCCTAATCATGGAGAGTGACCAGTTCTATTGCCTGATGTAAGTTAACTATAAAACATGTCTAAAGTCAAACATGTCTGAAAGAATTAACACATATGTACACAAATAGGTTTATATCACACAATTATTTTAAATGGTTTAAAATTGTTCTTTTTCATTTCCTTCTCCTCCTAGTCCCCTTCTCCCTTTCTTCTTTCTTCTGTTCCTTTTCTTTCTTTAAATAATCTTTTACAAACTACACAGGTTAGGTCAGATTTTATTACCTCTAGGTAAAGGTGGTTGTAAGAATAAGGAGCAAATACACTTATCTTCCCGCTGTGTAACAGCATATGTAAATATACAACCTGTCGTAAGAAATTCTGCAAATGGAGTTATCATAGCAGTGAAAAACTGCATAGGTTATGCTCTCCTTAGGCATTTATTCATTATTGTATGATGAATGGATGTGAGAAGTCATCATTAGAGAACATAATAGTCTCTGATGATGTATTTATGACATGGAACGATGTCATGTGATGAAGTGTTTACAACATGTAATGAGGTTGTGTAACAATCTTTTTACAGCCCGCAATTACATTGACTAATTCCTTATAAAAATACTCAACAATATGCTCTCCCTGTGCACGTGTTTGATATCACAGCAGTTTAGTAACTGACACCTCTAAACTGCAAAATCAAGCAGCTCAGATGACTCAATACCCTGTTTCCTATCCAAGGCCTATGAAAGATCCTGGGTGTTTAGTTTGCACACTCCATGAACTGCCTCTTATTGGAGGTGACTGAGATAACTAATACAATGCATACATGTCAAATACCCTTAAGAGTTAGAGAACTTGAGAGGCAGCTTTACACCTGAAATAACCATTCTGTATATATATACAGATATACCTCTCTGTATATATATATATATACCTCTCCCTTGACTTTTGTCGTAGTCAAGGGAGAGGTGTGCACACCTGCTCTGTGACATCCAGGGCAATGTTTTACCTGACCCTTAACTTCAATCCTTTAATTATCTAGAACTTAATCCCTTGTCTTATTTCATTAATCAGTGAAGAATATGACTCAAATGAGGTCCCCCAAATGTTAAATATGAAACAGAAAGCACCTTCCATATGAAGTCATACATAATCTATATTATATGTGACTACAGAGATGAATTAGGCAGCTGGGGAGCAGGAGCTGTTAGGAGGCTAAGAGGTTGAGGTATAGAACCTAAAATGAGACCTTAAGCCTCTTGCCAGGAAATGAATTTCAAGATGTAAGTGAGAAAATGCTGAATCCATCCTACAGATTTGTGAGAATATGAAGGAAAATGAGGAAGTTGGATGATGAATAGATAAAGAGAAATATGATGTAGAAATATTATCTACTGCACTTTACCAGAATATGAATGAGCAGTTGAAAGGGCTTCTATTCTGAGGAAAATTAATGGCTTCTTAGATGAGGAGAACTATTAGTCTAGGTGCATTGAACAGAAGGGCAAAGCAGAGTTGCAAGATTTAGTTTGTATATATTCCAAAAAAGTGTGTTGTAGAGACTGATTTAAGAGTCAGCAAACTATAAAAATTAGTTGAAATTTCACGTCAGAAAAGGCTTTCTTCTTTCCATGGTGAATTCTGACAAAATTTTAGCATCACATAGAATATGGCTAATCCCTTCCAATAAGGCCAAATAATGTAACATTGACAAAAAGTGGATAAGACCAGGTGACATAATCATATTTGGCATTTACATAAATCTTAATAATTTTCAAAACACTTTTCATAACTCAATCAACTTGAGAACAGTCTAGTTCATGGGCGAGAACAAGTGCTTTTGCTTTCTACTTTTCAAAGTTAAAAAGTAAGACCCTGAGAAGTTAAATGATCATCGCTTCAAGGTCTTGGAATAAATTAATGGGGAGGTCATGGACTCTCTTTTCTCATCCAAAGCTATTCCTGAGACAAAATCACCATATGATTTTCCTCAGAAAATCATACCTCATGGTGGAGGTATCAGGTGGCCTGTGGCCAACTTAACATACCAACTGGAAGCAGGTAACTCTACACACATAGATACCACTTCATGGAGTGTAATGGCTCTTGCTTTTCTTGACTTACTCTACAGCCAAAACAGTGAAGAGTGGAAGCAAAGCAACAGAGCTGGAAGAAAAGACCTGCCACCACAAAGGTATTGAAGCTGAGTGCCAGGGTCAAGGGCCTGCTAGCTATGCATGGTTTCACAGAAAAGAAACATCTTAGCATCACTTGACACAAAGTTCCTTGTTTTCACTAGGAAAGAATTTATTTCAGCAATGCCATAGATGTAATTGGTTATTAAAAGAGTGATTGTCCTACTCCCCTGTGTCCTTCTGCTCAGTCCATTGGTTCCAGACCTCCAGAACCCTTCAAAAAGAGGTCTGCATTAAGGGGCCTGACTGGATTTGGAGAAATAAATTGGATTTGAAGACTAACAAGGCTATGTCAGTAATACCTCAGGGAGATCTAGTGGAGATGCTTTGGCTATTATTTTGTCTGTTGTTGCCATGAAGGCTTTATTAAGTGATTGTACTTTGGTTAGTTCTGAGAAATGAGCAGCAGGATTCACACAGAAGGGACCATGGAGTGATTGCAGGTGGTTCTGTAACTCAGTTACCATGATAAATTTTAGTCTGGGTTTGCATGGTACTCATTCCTGGGTTATAGTTCTTGTATAATTCTTATATATTATATTACATTATTTAAGATTCTTATAATATACTTCTTTATAATAATTAGTGGAGGAATTTTGATGGTATCTTATGATAAGGTGGGACCATGTCTGAGAAAGGGAAGGAAGGAATGCTGGTACTTAGCATACAGACTTAGGTTTAGGCATTCCTAGTATTTAGGCCACAAATACAGGATCAGCCATTGGTTTACTGAGAGGGAGCAGGGATTTTTTATTAGTTCCTTTTCTTCTGTTGACAAGCAATGAGGAGCATTGAGATTTGCTGCGGAGACCAATTACCCAAGCAGTAGGACACCTGTGGTGATAGAGAAGCCATTGTAAGAGGAAGAGAAATATAAAATTCATGTAGAAATAACAGTACTTGTGGTTATCAATTGATAGAAAAGATAGGTACATTGACAAAGCCACATTCTGGAAAATAATTTCTTTCCAGCAAAGGTTTTTCTGATTTTAAGTGTCATCTCAAATTATATTTTATTTTTGTATGAATTTCAAAGGAAATTGCCATTAATTTACCATGTTTTTCCACTTACCTTTGAGTATAAGAGGTTAAAAATACATTTTATTTTATCTTATTTTACACTTACGTATGTTATTATCCCCTTCTCATGGATGAGTAAACTGCAGTTCAAAAAAGCTAAGTAACTTCCTTAGACATCTATTTATGCTTGTAGACTTTGCTATACCTCACTGCATGCATGTATTAAAAACATACTCCATGCCTGATATTCTGTTTTAACTTGCTCTCACTTGTTTCTTCTTATTCACCTGATTGAAGGACGCACCCTTTAGAAACAGGTGAAAGCAACATAGTTTTAGCAGAAAGTTTGAGGGACTGAAGAAGTAATGTTAAATTCAGTTATCTTAACTAAATCCTGAATTGATGGCCTATACTACACAGATATTTTTCTTGGAAAGGATTTCAACGTTTAAAAACTTTTTGCCTTCTACATCTAGGTGTCTAGAACAGTTGAGAGTTTTTCTTTCTTGCTTTTATTTGTTGTAGAGTCAATAAAATTGACTTCCATATGTTTTCTTTTATTCCACAAAAAGTCAGAGGGAAAAGAATAAATTATTTATACTCCAAAGATGAATAAGAACGTGGCCTAAAGCACCTACACTGGTGAAGGAAAGGGTCCCTGCACCTCTGGTGGGCCTTGTCTGTCAGCCTTCTTTCCCAGCCTCAGGGCATGGCCTCCTGATGTGACCTGCTGAAGACCGGGCTGCAGGAGAGAGGCCAGAGGGCAGAGAAACCACACACCAGCCAGTCCCAGGACTTATAGTGAAATGAAGTGAAAAGTCCAAGGGTCTGCTTTTTACAGGTCACTGAGCCCAAGGCAATAGCCAGAAAGAAAGATTTGCATGAAGTACAACTGAAGTATTTTTAATTTTAAAAAGTAAAATGTAAAGGAGACCAGAAGCCAGATTTCTAAGTAGCGGTAAGTATGCAATTTGTCTCTTCGGTTTAAGAGGTTAATGTGCTGTATTTTAAGTTTAATGCTTATTTGAATCAATACTTAGAAGTGTTGTTATCATATTTAGTGTCTAGCAATCCACATAGATAGCTAAAATGTCACCAAGATTCTTGCCAGACAATTGAGGCAAGCTTAATTTGGAATGACTCCTTGATTTACTTACTACTTTTGAGAAACTAGATTCTGATTAGGCAGATATTACCCTGATAGAAAAAAATTCATACCACTGAAGCACGAAAAGGATGATTTTTTTGTTTGTTTTCTCAGGCTTTATTGTAATAATTAGATTTACCATAATCAATAAAATATGTGAGCAAAGGTTATTGAAGTGTCAATTTCCCATTGCATAATTTCCCTCAGGAACCTTAATTTTTAATTCAAAAAGAAAAGTGGAATATTTGTCGTGCAGATGCCAGGGAATATGTGAAGTTAAGGAAAGCACAAGGCTCCTTATAGACATAAAAGTGGGGCCTTGAACAAGTCCCTCACCACTCCTTCTGACATCTGTGGTCTCACCATTAATTTTCCAGGAGAATAAGATCTTGAAATGGCCAAGATATAGATCTCTCTGCCTAGATTGGAGAAAGATGTATTGGACAGTGTGATTCGATGACTTTTACTTCATCTCCAACAGTCAAGAGCACTTAGGGGTGAGGTATTATGGTTGGCTTACAGAGTTTGAACTATAAAAGGAAGTGAGCCCATGATTCTGGCTATCGACATACTTTTCAACTATACATACCAGTATGTGGAATGAAATGTGAGTCCTTGTGGACTTAGAAAATAAGCCTTGAAGCCCCACTAATGAAGATGAAGACATTTGTTGGCAGCATGCAGATTTTTTTTTGTAATGGTTATAGGATGCATCAGTTAGATTGATTGGAAAAAGATCCTGATTTTCCACCCTTCCCTGTATCTAAGCACTTTGCAATATGAATTTGTAGCTCCACCCATCAAGAGGGGAGTCTCTTCCCCCACCCTTGAGTATAGATTGATGTAGTGACTTAATTTTGGCCCAAAGGATGCAGTGGAAGTGATCATGTGCCAGTTCCAAGCCTAGGCCTCAATAACCCTTGAGCCCTTTTGCAAAATAAAGCATTATACTGCAATATTCTCTGGGTTTGAGGGCCAGGGAGAATCATAGAGATATCAAAATAGAGCCATGTTGACATTTCCTCAGGGCTCGTGGAGTCCTGTCTTTAAGAACCACATGCACCTTTCCCCACTTGCTCGCTTCCTGTTCTGAGGTCACTTAGTTGATATGTCATCAGAGATGGAAGAGATCGTGAAGGCAATCTAATCTAACCCAACGCCCTCATTTTACAGATGGGGAAATAGATGAAGAATATTTGTCGTTTACTCAAGTTCACGTGGAAAGTGTTGTTGTTTCATTTTGGCTGTGTTGGGGCACGTGCGCATTGCACATGAGTGTATATGAGCGATTTGAAGTATGAGATGCTGCTAGATTAAAAAAGATACTAAACAAAACCTTAATCCCCTGAGAGTTGCTGATCTAGTGTATCCTGGATTCTGTGGAACATTGGGTGGTATTTTATCTGGAGTGCCAAGTCTCAGATATTGAGTCCAAGTTCCTTCTTTGGCAGAATGGGAAAGAGGAGTGATCCCCAAGGATATCCTGGTTGCTAAAGCCACTGCCCCAGCACACAGTCCATCCTGGCCATTCACAGATGATTCCAGAGTCCAGTGGCTCCAATTTCCATTCATTTCCACTGTGATCAATTATTATTATTATTTTTACTCTTTTCCGCTTCCATGAGAAACAGGATCAACTGCTTGCTGATCACTGTGGTGGTGAGCGCCCTCAGGTTAATCGGAGCTATTCAGTTTCCTTTTAATATTCTTCTCTCCAAGCTAGGAAGGACAAGTTGGTCATGTTACTCTTTTTTTTTTTTTAAGTCCCGTTCTTGGTAACATCTCTCTAATGTTGATCTGGGTGGGAATCTGCAACAATTAGATAAGAATCTCATTTATATCAAGTACACTCAAAGGACTGTTTCATAAATTTCATATGCACATTCTGAATGCTATTTCTTTTCAAAGAGAAGAAACATGTCTGATATTCATCTACTTAGAAAAATGTCTACCTAAAGATAGATTCATCAGCTTAAGACATCACTGAGGTTTATGTCTAGACATAATTTCTTCCTCTGTTGTTTCAACTAGTTTTCCCCCACCCTTATATAGTTTATTTATTATTAAAATTAAAGTTTATGAGCTTTGGATGCTACTATTAATTCAGACTCAATTAAAAAGTCATTTTAAATTTATTTTTTTGTGTAGATAATATTTTAACCACAGCAGAGCACTATAAACAAAGCAGTTACCACCGCAATAAATAAATTGATTTCTTTTCATGCTCTGGACCAAAGGCATGGATAGTTTCTGTCATCTATAATCTTGCTCTCATTTACAAACTATTTTACGAATGTAAATTAGTAATAGCTGACAAAGAAAAAGAAAGAAGTTAATATAAAATCTGTAGTATGTTTAAAATATATATCCAGTAGTGAGTCTAATTTAATAAAATGTAACTATTTTCCCAAATGCAAAGCAATTATTCAAGAAAGGAATAGTTCTTCCTGTTAAATATCCAAAAAGAATTATCTCAAGAGCCCTTAAAATTAAAATGCCCAATTTTAGGAATAATATGCCGTATAGATCCTTGTTGCCAAAGGTGCATTTCTTGTACCAACAAAATGGACTCACCTTGGAGCTTGTTAAAAATGCAAAATCCCAGGCTTCACCCCTATCCTCCTGAACCAGAATCAGCACATTAACCAGATCCTCGGGGAATTTGTGTATGCACATTAAGTGTGAGATGCCCTAGACCAGAGCATCCCTAGATTAGACACACTTCTCCCTCAGCCTTGATTCTCTCAGCATCTTTCAATGGGATGTGCTGATGAAACCTTGGTGAAACCACTTTATAAAATGTTGTTGGTGGGGCTTAATCCAGCAGTGTATATCATATATTATCCACTTACATGAACATTCTACCTATCCTTCAGACAGTCTCCACAAATAAAGCTTCTTGCAGGCAAGATTTTATATATTGAATAGCAGTGATTTTTCACTTATATTTTCTCTCAAGGACCTACATTGTACTGAAACTTTCTGGGGTCTTGAACATAATGAGGAGCCTGATGGGGACTTCAGTAGGTACAGAAAGCCTTTGAACCTCCAGCACTTAGGTAGGCAGGGCCAAGGTTCTTCTCAGAGAAGTCTTTTTCAAACTCCAGGTAGGGAAACATGAGTAGTTCTTAAAATGAATAAAACAAGTCATAACCAGAGTGGAAAATAAAACAAAATAGCTGAGAAAAAAACGAAGGGATTAAGCAAAGAAAAAAACCCTCATAGACATAGACAACAGTATGGCGATTACTAGAGAGAAAGGGGGTTGATGGTAGGTAGAAGAGTGTATAGGGGAGTAAAGCATAATAGAAGGAAACTTGACTTGAGGTGGTGAACACACAATACACTATACAAGTGATATGTTATGGAATTGCACACCTGGAACTTATATATAATTTTATTAAACAGTGTCACCCCAATAAATTCAGTAATTTTTTTAAATAAAAGGATTCAAGTAGAAAATACAAGAGGAACACTTATGGTTAGGGGAAGTTTTATTCTCTTAAACTAATGCTTCAGTTGTATAGACATATGTATATGTGTACAAAGCCTCAAAGTAAAATGAAGTTTTGTTTGTTTGTTTTTGCATCAGCCACCAGTCAAAACTTTGAAAACCATTGCCTTAGATTGTGCCTTTGCATACACTCTTATGGAGAGACATACAAGAGAGAGGTTCACTTCTTGTGAATGTCAAGAGGAAAAATGTTTCAATTTTCAATAATGGTAAGCTATATTTTACATTAAAACTTTAAGATGAAAATCCATAATATTATATATTATGATTTCTATACAGAAATCATTTGCAATTTATACAAGAATCATACAAAAGAAAGCCACCATTAACACAATGTTTCCATAGGCACATGGATGCCTGGGTTATTTTTTAGAAATATTGGATTTTGAGTATGAAATAGAATTTGGGGAATGTTGGTGTTCATGGATGTTAAATTGCAATAGCCATCCATTATTTGGACATTCTTCTGACAAAAGTATCCTGTCAAATTTATAGGCAGAAAATCAGATTTAAGAATTCCCACCCCCCAAAAAACTTCTTAGGTGCAAACTCTCTCTTACAAATCAACATTTCATTAATTGAGTGTAAAAAGATTGGGAACATACTTATTTGCTTTTTGATTTGATTTACCATCAAATTCACATGGGCTTGCCATATTTAATAGCAGGAAGTATTTTTCTTACCCCAAATCTGTAGAGAGCAATGAAGAAAATTCCCTTTTAACACATTGAGGCTCTTCTCATAAAAATAAGGCAGGATAATTTCTGCCTCCAGCTTTAAATTAATATAACAAAATGTCCTAAGATATGCAACTCATTAAAATTTTCATTCTGTTCCCTTTAAAAGAGCTATTTTACAAAAATATTTATGGCCAAGAACCAATGATATTACATGTGTAACTATGAATTTATGCTTAAGAAATAGTAGTTTAAAAATAAAGCAATAATGTTTATTAAAATCAGTTATGCTATGAAGTATAAGAATTAAGATTCATTGGCTGTTCCCTATGCTAGATTATTTCTAGTAGTTATTTTCTTTCCCTTTCTAAAAGCTCAATGTTTTCTTTTAGGTAAACAGTCTATATTAATATGTTTGAATGCATTTTACATATATCAATATACATATCTAAAATCTTTCCTAAAATAATTTGTACATACTTTTAATTAGGTGACATCAGTAAAGATGTTGTATACACTTGATTTTTTTAACAGTTAATAACTTAAGAATAGTTTCCAGAGGATCGATTAATAGTATAGTCAAGATTTTTTTTTTGCATTATTTGTATCAGGTAACATCGGAGAGTATTTGCATATAAATGATACTAAAATGGTTTCATTAATGTTGTCTGGTTAAACTAAATGCTACCAGAAGGAACTTTCCTTCTGACACACGGCAGGGAACACTCTGGCTGAACTATTAAGTGGGCAGAAACACAACTCGTTCAGAGGAACATTAAAACAACCAGATCTGGGGTTTACAGGATGGAGAAAGTAAGAGAGCAACAGCATAATTGCACACCCCAAAAGACAGGCGATCAACTGATTATCTGGTCACTGTTGAAAATAATTTAAGCTACTTTAAACCACATGGTTCAGTGTTAGCATTTAGGCAAAGAACATACAAACACTTCTGTCCCTTGGCAGGGCAGAAAAAGTTATGGTACTCCACAACTCTGTGAAGTCAGAGGCTTAAAATAGCCAGCTATAATCCTTTCTGGTAGATTTGCAAATAAATTATATTTACCATATTCGAAGAAAGATTGCCTTTTTGATTAGAAGTGAAAGGAGTGTTGTGCAATAAGTATGAAGAGTTGACTCTTAAGATAAATGCCAGTTGTTTTTAAATGTAGGGTTTGTGTGTGTGCATGCATGTGTGTGTGTGTTTTAAGGGACCACATGCTTTTCTGGGTTTTCCTTAAAAAGAAGTCTAGTTTTCTAAAGTGTCTAAGTTAAATTGGGACGTCTGTACTTCATGGAGCTATGGAGACATGGTTGTGCTTGGGCCATGATGGGTAATTTTCAGGTTTAAGTCTCCTTTGAGTGTTTGGATGCATTGGTGATTATAATTGCTGCTCACAGCTAAAAGGTTGAAAAGTTCCGATGAACAATTCATTCATTGTCTTGTTCACATCTGGGTTAATGTTTCCTTCTTGGAGAACTCTGTACCACTCTGTTCTTTGCTTCTTGCCACAGATAGCAATGCCAATTTCCCTCTGTTTACTTGGAAGCTCTTGAGCCTGATGTATCGGTGCTAGCCACAAATTAATGGAATTCTTTCCAGCTGCAATGCTTTCAGATATTCAAACAATAAGCCAAAAACACTGAACTGTTTTGACTGTTTTTTTTCCCTGAACTATGTGCCATTCTCAGAGATGATGTAAACACAATTACTAGTGGATATGACCATAGCACTTAAAATATTTCAAGGAAATAGATAAAACTTATGGAAAGCATGGGTCAAAATAAGATTTTTGTAACCTGAAGCCAGAGAGCATATCATCTCAGAAGAGGAGTATCGGAGAAGGAAAAATATGTGTTCACACTAAATAGAATCATATAGAAGTCCAGATCTGAAGTTGGGAACCCCATTTCCTTCTCGGGTGTATTTCTGTCCTGTATTGTTAGTTAGCAGCATCACTTCAGCTCTGCTACAAG
Source organism: Sturnira hondurensis (assembly GCF_014824575.4). Lineage (NCBI taxonomy): Eukaryota > Metazoa > Chordata > Mammalia > Chiroptera > Phyllostomidae > Sturnira > Sturnira hondurensis. The sequence continues at coordinate 4,729,183 of NW_028080032.1, read as the reverse complement.
GTTAACCTTTGGAAAGGGATTCTGGCTTGAGGAGATGCTTTGGCAGGTCACCAGTGCCCATCTCACAGTGGAGGCTGAGTCTGATGCCGAACCACCTGGCTAATCTGGGAACAGAACATCTGGTGAACTCAGCCATTTTGTTCCAGTGTGAAGGAGTCAGGAAATACCTGGATAACTGAGAAAAGTCTTGGTGTTATAGCCTTAGGTTGGAAGAACAAGGGGACTGATTCTTCCAACCTAAGGTTTATGCTGGTTTAATAGACTCTTCAGAATGATAATTATTTATTCTTGGCTATCAAAAAGTTCCTGTTGACTTACTCTGTACCTTCTGCCTAAGTGGCAATCTCAATATATCTGTTGAATTGAGCTGATCTGAAAGTTAACCTACCAATCAGTTTCTTTGAATAAATAAAAACTTTTCTTATTTTTTTTGGAGATGTCTGATTCTGGAACTCTAACTTTGACACAAGAGTTGCACTTTAAAATTGCCTGAGGATATGTGAAGTATTCATGCTGGGGTCCCACTCCCATCAATTCAGATTCATTAACTTTGGGGTGAGGCTGGAATATGGATGTTTTTTTAACAGCTTCTAAAGTGATTCTAACATCCAGCAATGATAGAAAACTACTGCTCAAAAGAGAATCAGAAATAACTTAAATACAGGTGTATTTAAAAGCCATTTAAAGAAAGAGCTTTAGTTGACTTTCTTTGTGTGTATGTTTCTGTGTACTTTATTTTAGTCTCTTTTTACATTCTTCTCCCAAAAGTCATCCTTCTGTCAAGGAATATTATTTTGGTACAAATGTACCTGACAAATGATTTTCCCTATAGGAACTGAAGTTGAAATCTTTATTAAGGATTTGAAGGACATGTAGATGGAAGCATTTTAGAAGAGCAAGTATGGCATGTACATGAGTTTCTCAGTTTACCAACTTTGCCAAATTACATAGCTTAGTGTCCTCTATGTCTTCATGGGGGATGGGAATAGAACAATAGTGTAAAATAAGTACATATTCTTTCCATTAATGTTATTGATTGAGGAGAGAAGAAAAATGTGCTCAACTCTATGAAAAATTAGAAGTCTAAGAAGTTTGAATTTATGTATTACCAGAAGAAAATAATTACCTACAAAAGGTCTAAGATGGGAAAAGAAAAAGCAGTGGGTACGTGCAAAGCATGGGTGAAGAGGATGGCTGCTGGGAAATGCAACAGTCCTGAGATTTGAGGATGGTCAGCAATCTGGTCCTGTCTAAAATATCTGCCTGGCAGAGATTCTCCTTTCAAACCTGAATTTGATGAGATCATATGGTTATAAATTAAATTCAGAAACAGAAATCAGTAAATGGACCACATCCTCCCAATGGTTTTGAAAAACTTTGTCCTGCCTTTCCCAGGAAGGAATGTCTTGATTATGAGTGATCTGTCATTTGAAAATCTGAAACATTATTTAAATTAACAGTCTTTTCAGTAGTTACCTATACTTTTTAATGCTGAATCAAACACTTATTAAGGACCATGACAAAGGGGGTACTTGATTTACGATTATTTTCTCAATTTCGTAAATCTAAGATCCTTCACTTCCACTTAATGAAACATATCCTTTCTTCCATTGATAACCTCATCTATCAAGAAAATGAATTGAGCCCTGGCTGGTGCAGCTCAGTGGACTGAGCATGGACCTGTGAAGCAAAGGGTCGCCAGTTCGATTCCCAGCCAGGGCACATGCCTGGGCTGCAGGCCAAGTCCCCAGTAGGGGACGCGTGAGAGGCAACCACACATTGATGTTTCTCTCTCACTCTTTCTTCCTCCCTTCCCCTCTCTGTAAAAATAAATAAATAAAATATTTATAAAAAAGAAAATGAATTGATGTAAACACTTTGGTAGTATGAATTTCATAAGTGTGTTTAAGCCTTCCTTGGTTTCTCACTCTTACAGGTTTTTGAATAATGATGGGAATGAGAGTTGTCCTCCTTTCTTCTACTTCTTAACAGCTCGTTATCTCTACAGAGTATTCCGCTCTGTGGTGACACCTATTCTCACTGCGCTTTCTCCTCCTGTCAAGCCCTAACACATGCTTCCAGTTGTAGATCTAATAGAATTTCCTCTGTAAAGTCTCCATAGGACCTACCTACCCTGGACAGAGTTAGGTTCTTTGTACTTGGTATATGGAAAACTGTTATGAACCAAACTGACACTGTATTTGTTTATGTGGCATGGGCAACTTTTTAAAATTGTAATCAGACTATGATTTCAAGTTTTATTTCTTTAGTTCTATTTTAATTTAATTTATTTTTATATAAGTAGTAGTTCCTTTTCACTGGAGACAAAATAGAAACTAAACAGAAAGAAGAAAAGTATGACCCCCTACAGTCAACAACCACAAAGAGCTACTTATAATATTGGTGTATTTCCTTCTAGAAACCCACCCGATACTATTGAATTTGTACTGTGTTCAGATACATTCTCTTTTAAAACATGTTTGATTGTATCTTTGTATGTACACCTGGATATACTTATTCAATTATTTTCTTAAGGTAAATGTTGAGATAAAAAGTTATAGCAAATGATATGACCTTTCTTTTTAACACTCTGATTTATATTCCAAACTCACATCGGGAAAGTTGTTCCAATTTACTCTTTCTTTAGTGCATGAAAGTTCCCATATGCTATGAAAATGTTGTTTATGTGTCTGTCTTCCCTGAAGGGCAGAGAACATTTTTTATTCATTTTGCATTTCCAGTGCCTGTGGCACTTTTTGTGCAGTTCCCATTCAAGGTCTGTCAGAAGGATGGATGAAAGGGAGGCTGGATGAAAGGAACAAAGGTACATTTACTTTTACCATCAAAGCACTATATCTGAGCCCTGGCTAGGTAGCTAAGTTTGTTGGCGTGTTGTCCCATGCGCCAAAAATTTACAGGTTCGATTTCCTGGTCAGGGCACATACCCATGCTGCAGGTTTGATCCCTGATGGAGGGACGTATGGGAGGGAACCCATCAATGCTTCCTTCTCACACTGATGTTTCCCTCTCTCTTTCTCTTCCTTCCTTTCTCTCTAATATCAGTAAACACATCCTTGGGCGAGGATTAAAAAAAAGCAATGTACCTGATCTCAGACTTTCACCTCAAACAGTAACTTAGAAAGCAACCTCTTAGATAGCAGAATGAGTTGCTGGCTGTATTTCTTTACGTCTCCTGTATCTTCACCTTGTGAGTGCCTGCCTCGCTGAGAACATAGAACACTTCCTCTCCCTTTGATTTGGGTCTTAGCCCTGGCTCTGTCCAGTGTCATGTAGGTGGAAGTGACAAAGTGGCATTTCTAGCCTAAGTCTCAAGGCTCACAGATTTTACTAGTCTTCTTACATCTCTACCATTGTCAGGAGAAGCACATTCTTCAAGGCACAGATGTCCCTTTAGCCTTAGCTAGAGAATCCACAGGGGAAAGATCTGAGCAAGCTGAACTTTCATCCTGCAGCTGAATCACCTCAGCTGACCTCCCTCATGAAGCAATATCTCCCCAAACACCACAGACTGAAAGCATTTCTGCCCCAACAGAGTGCAGCCTAGATTAGTGAAGCCCCAGATGACCTACAGCGGTCATGACCTGTAATGAATTGTTGTTGCCTTAAGCTGCTGAGGTTTGGGATGGTTTGTTACACAGTATTGTAGTTTTCCTGACACAGTGTCCCCATGACAGATGTCTCTCAAATCTGTTTTATTCCCCAAAGTTACCCAACTATGAAAATATGAAGCAGACATCATCAGTGGTGATATTTTTTGCTCCATCATTTGGACTTATGGACTCATAACATCACTGGATGTCAAGATTTGTGTAGCGCACAGTGGAAATAGCAGTGAACTTCTTGAAAGATATTGGTTCCAATCATGCCTCCATTCATTCCAGTTGTGAGAGACATTTCACTTAATATGAATTTTAGTTACCTCTTCTCTAAAGTGGAGATAGTAACAGACCTGTCTTATAGTGTTATAGTGAAAATCAAAATACATACATGATACACAAAAAAGAATTATTGAATACGAATCAACCTATCTAAATAAACTTTTCTTGAATTTTGTATTTAGTAATGTATACTTAGTGCATTTACACATTTGCAGTGATAGACTAAATCATTTCTCACTCACTCTATTTCTTTTTCTAGAACAATTCCCTTAATGCTCTTAGGTTTAAAGGTGGTTTTTTTTGTTTGTTTCATCCTAGAATATTCATTACTTAAAATACTGGTGAAATATTGGCTATCTGACTTTAGTGACAAATTCTAAATAATACAAAAGACAATGAGTTACTGTGATTTTTGTCTTGTATCTGCTGAGAAATTTGAATTGCTCATTTAAAAAGTCCTATAAGTTTTAAATGTTCTTATGGTATTCTAAGGTAAATACAACCACAACAATAAGAGACATCTGCCAAAAATTTTCAATCTCAACTTTTATAGAATTCTTCAATTAAAAAATAGAAATACAAAGGTTATTCACTTGAATCCTAAGACAAGTTGGGAGAAAAATTTTAAAGTGTCAAAAATATGGCTTAGTAACAATAAGGTGTTTAAAAAATTAAAATGTGTGAAAAGTGTTAACTTATAGATGAATTGGTATTGGGGAAAGTGGTTTTTAGAAAAACCGGCCTAGAGTCACAGTGAAGGGCACTTCAGGCTAAGGCCTCTACATCTTCTGGTAATTCCATAAGTTACAGAGCAGGAAGTACCTGTGTTCAGGGATTGCTAAGCAGCCCAATAGGTGTTCAGCATAGAGATTGGGGTGGGGCAAAACAGGAGGTGAAATGAAAGAAGATCAGGTGTTGGAATTCATCCTGAGAGAAATGAGGAAACCTCTGATGAGTGGCTAAGAGCATTCTGGCTGTGGTGTGGAGAGTGGACTGGAGAAGCAGGTGCAGCTGTGGGAGCCACGTGAAAGCTTTTGTCATTGACCCTGTAATGGGCGATGGTCACCCTTTCAGGAATACATTCAGGCTGAAAGAGGAACTCTGCTCACTGTCTGTGGAATCTATCAAGAAAGAAGATTCTATCTGAAAGAACTCAGCTAGTGCAGGGAGCAGGGCTCAACCTCTAAAGACATAGGGCTGAAACAGCTAGATGGGATAATCAGGGCCTTTATGAAATTCCAGGGGGTGGACTCCAGAACCAGGCAGACACCTCCACATGATATGAGTCCAGGTAAAGGTTACACCAGAGACAATGCCCAGGTTGTGCCCACTGTGGGGAGAAGGGGACTCTTGGTATAGCATAAGGACTATGGATTCCTCTTCGCTTGAGACCAAGGGCAGAGTCTTCAGACAAAGCAGGCTGAGGTCTTCAGGTCTCAGGTGTGTATAGGCAGGCATGAGAGTAATGTGACCAGTGACTCTGCCCTATCTCCTGTGTCAGAGCCTTGCTGTGCGGCTGTTGTTTGGTGCTGCGGGCAGCATGCTGCTTGTTAGGTTCAGGAAAAGAAAGATTTATGGTACAATACAATCAAGAACTATACATACGTCAGGAATAATCATTTCCATTGTAACAATTCTTTTATAATTGTTAGGTTGTTAGGTTCAGGAAAGGAAAGATTTATGGTACAATACAATCAAGAACTATACATACGTCAGGAATAATCATTTCCATTGTAACAATTCCTTTATAATTTGAAAATACCATTCTTCCTCTCTTCTTCATGTGGATTTTAGTTCCTCTATTTTCTTTACTAAGTTTCAATTCAGAACTTTAATAGTAGACCACATTTTCCAAAAATCTGATCCAAATTCTGGCTCGTGCAAGCAATTGAATGATTTTGAATCCAATGATTTTATTCCAACTATGAAGTTCATGGTATAGTCTTACATTCAGCAAATTGTTCTTTGGATTTGAATCAGCATAATTGTAAGTGTTCTTTAAAAGAGGCACACGTTTAAAGTAAAACACATAACCAGCTCTCTGTTTTAATGTTACCAAATTTAATTACATTTATCCCAGCAATGTAATAAATTCAAAGAGTATAAATATGTAACATTTAAACTGTCAGGAATTTTTACAATTAAACTTGCTTTAATTAAAATACCCTTAATGTTATTGAGTGGAAGTTGTAAGTATGAGGAAATAGATAATTTTTACATTTAAGCACCTGGTTTAATGTGAAAAATATCTTGAAGTTTTTATCTCAACAACACCATGAAGAATACATTATAGGGAAGATCAGATGGCTGATAAACAAGAGGTTAAACTGAGCTCAGATTAGCCTCTTAATTCTCTTGGTTCTTTATACAAATAGGTTTTTTAAAAAGTTGTGCTTCGTTTTATCCACTCAGAAAGTAAATGACTGCACAACAGCATTATGAGGGCCTAATTATAAACCTACAAAGTAATGAAAGCAAGCATCAGAACTATTTAATAACATACAATATATTGTAATTGATTTTATTTTATTATTGACACTGGAATTTATAATTTGCCTTGTTCTATTTCTAAAGCAATGGATAAAATGCATACTTGTGAGATGGAAATTAAGTCTATTTCTATTGTTTGCTTGGCTTACTAGAATTTACTGAATATTCATACTGTGATACAACATTAGGCATTTCTAGAAATTTTAAATTTCAAGCAATTAATGTTTAATGAGTGACTGGTAGGCCCAGATATCCAGTAATCTCTCTTCCCTTTTTCATCCCTCCTTTGAGTAAATTTTTGTTAGTAGCATTTTGTTACTCTGTTTTGAATTCTGTATTAAAAATTATTTATCCTCAAAGTAAAAGAATGGACATAATTTTAAAAGTGGGGGAGTGGGGATGGATAAGAAGCCATTTGGAACAGGTATTAAAAAAAGCGTGGGGGGGTGGGATGGGATGGGAGTAATAGACAGAATACTGTACTTAAAAATAATTAAATAAATAAAAAACATGCAATGTGATCCTATTCGAGGAAATAAGAAGCAATAGTATTTCGATATGAGAAATATAGGTCAAATAGAGGATTTTAAGAAAGAAAGTAGGGATCCAAGAGTTTGGGGATGGTAATGGGAAAGGCTATTTTGTTAGAAGAAATAAAGATATAGCTTGAAAGATCAGAGATAAAGGCTGTGGTCCTGAATAGGAAATGAGATGAGAGCTTTCATTTACAAATGGTAGAATAAATAAAACACTTCCTGACACATTATTCTCTAGAAGTTCTAAAAAAAAGTGAAATCTCTACCTTTGAATAAACTGGGAGACTCCTGGAACCCTAAATATGTAGTATGCAGTACTGGCTGGTGTGGCTCAGTGAATTGAGTGCCTGTCTGCAAACCATAGGGTTGCTGGTTTGATTCCCAGTCAGGGCACAGGCCTGAGTTGCAGGCCAGGTCCCCAGTAGGGGGTGAGTGAGAGGCAACCACACATTGATATTTCTTTCCCTCTTTCCCCCTCTCTAAAATAAATAAATAAAATATTTTAAAAATATGCAGCATGCAGAGAAAATGACAAATGTGTGTAAATAGTAGATAGTAAATATATGAAGTAGGTAGAGATGATTTTGAAAGGAAGAAAGTTAAACTAAAATGTCTTTGGGCCAGGGCTGGGAGACAGTGATATGGAAATTGATGCCTTTGAATGCAGAAAATGGCTATGGAATTGACAGGAGTGAGGAGGGTAGTGGTGAATTGTGGAGCTGAAAAAATAGATTTGTTTAAAAATTAATTAAAAGAACAGACAATTTCTTAGCCTTCACTCCCACCATTTGCAATAAAGAGACAAAATTCTCACAACTCCCCATGCCTGCAAGAGCCTGGGAATTTATTCTGTAGCAAAACTGAATCAGAAAAATCTCAGAGGTCAGGGATAAGGGATCCAAAGGCGGATGAGCTTAGGGTATTGTATTGATCATAATAGAATTAATTGAAGTCTGAAAACCAAAAGGTGCCTCTAGTCCTGTTCTTAGCTGTACCCTTTCCCACACAGAATATTGGATATACTAGTCTCTTTGTGAGGAGTCAAAATGATCCCCAGAAAGATCAGCAGATATATTTCTATTTGGCGTTCAATCTGTCCATCTTTTCCTCTGATAATCTCAGAGTCAACCTTACCATTGTACAAAACCTAAAAATACACCTACTGCTTCTCTTTAACTACTCAATGTTTTTGCTCTAACATGTAAATGGATAACAAAGCAACATTGCATAAATCCTATTACAGAAAAGATAAATATCCGAAGAAATGGGGAAAAAAAACAGAGGGAGAAGATGAAATACAGATAAGAGACCTAAACTTAAAGTTAATGTTTTCTTAATTGCCTTTTCTGTTAGTTTGTTATTGGCATATAAAAATGCAACTAATTTCTGGATATTAATTTTGTATCCTGCTACTTTGCTGAGTTCATTTATCAGTTCCAATAGTTTCTTGGAATCTTATGCGTTCTTTATATACAGAATCATGTTATTTGCAAATAAAGACAGTTTTAATTCTTCCTTTCCAGTTTGGATGCCTTTTAGTTCTTCTTGCTTGTTGCTATGGCTAGGACTTTCAGAACTATGTTGAATAAGAGAGGCGAAGAAGAGGAGCTAAGATACCTGTCTTATTCCTGATTTTAAGGGAAACACTTGTAGTTTTTGCCCATTTAGTATGATGCTGGCAGTGGGTTTGTCATATACGGCCTTTATTATGTTTAGGTATGTTCCCTCTCTTCCCACTTTGCTGAGAGTTTTTATCATAAAATGGGTGCTGGATTTTATTAAATGTTTTTTCTGCATATATTGCTATGATCATGTGATTTTTATTCTTCATTTTGTTTATGTGGTAGATCACATTTATTGATTTTCAAATATTGTACAAACCTTGCATTTCCAGAATAAATCCCACTTGATTGTGGTGTATGATCTTTTTGATGTATTGGGGCATTTGGTTTAGTTATATTTTGTTGAGTATTTTAGCATCTATGTTCATCAGGGATATTGGCCTATAATTTTCTTTTTTCTTGTAGTGTTTTTATCTGGTTTTGAAATTAGGATACTGCTGGCCTCATAAAATGAGCTTGGGAGCTTTCCTTCTTCTTCAGGTTTTTGAAATAGTTTGAGAATGAGAGGTATTAGTTCTTCCTAGAATGTTTGGTAAAATTCACCTGTGAGGCCATATGGTCTAGGGTGTTTATTTGATGGAAGTTTTTTGATTACTGCTTCAATTGCACTACTGTAATCTCTCTATTCTGATTCTTCTTGATTTAGTTTAGGAAGATTGTATGTTTCTAGGAATTTATCCATTTGACTAAGTTGTCCAGTTTGTTGGCATATATAGTTGTTCATAATATTTTCTTATAATCTTTTGTATTTCTTTTGTGTCAGTTGTTATTTCTCCTCTTTCATTTCTGACTGTATTTATTTGGATCCCCTCTCTTCTTTTATTTAAGCTTTATTGTGTTTTTTAATCTCTTTTTTTCTTGGTGAGTCTGGTTAAATTTTTGTCAATCTTCTTTGTCTTTTCAGAGTCAGTTCTTGGGTTCACTGATATTTTGTGTGTTTTTTAGACTCTATTTCCTTTATTTCTTCTCTTTTCTTTATTATTTCCTTCCTTCTCACTTTGGCCTTTATTTATTGTTCTTTTTCAAGTTCCTTTAAGTGTGAAATTAGATTGTTTATTTGAGCTCTCTTTTGTTTGTTTTTTGAGCTAGGTCTGAAATGCTATGAATTTCCCTCTTAGGATTGCTTTCCCTGTGTCCTACAGATTTTGAATTGTTGTGACTTCATTTTCATTTGTTTCAAGGTATCTTTTGATTTCCTACTTGATCTCATTGTTGACCCATTCATTGTTTAATAACATATTATTTAGCATCCATGTCTTCATGAATTTTTCAGTGTTCTTCTTCTGATTGATTTCTCGTTTCATAGCATTGTGGTCAGAGAAAATGTTTGATATGATTTCAACCTTCTAAAATTTATTGAGACTTGTTTTGTGTCTTGACATGTGGTCTATCCTAGAAAACATCCATGTGCACTTGAAAAGTATGTACATTCTGTTGTTTTGGGGTAAAATACTCTGAAGGTATCAATTAAATCTATTTAATCTATTGAGTCATTTAAGGCTGCTGACTCCTTATTTGTGTTTGGAAGTGCTATTCACTGAAGTCAAAGGGGCATTAAAATCCCCTACTATGACTGTATTTCTGTTGATCTCTCTTTTTATGTCCATCAAGATTTGCTCAAGATTATATTTAGGTGCTCCTGTGTTGGGAACATAAATGTTTACAAGGGTTATATCCTTTTTTATTTAAAATGATTTTATCCATAAGATTTCTTTTTATTCTTTTTTATTTTTAACGTTTTTAAAAACATTTTTATTGTTGTTCAATTACAGATGTCCCCATTTTTCCTAGTACTCCTTTTGATGGATTTACCATTTATTATTTTTCCCCTTTATCATTATATACAGTGCCCTCTGTGTCTCTTACTATGGGCTTCATTTTAATATCTATTTTTTCAGATAAAAAATGTCTATTTAATGTTGATTTTTCAGTATTGCTACTCCAGCTTTTTCTTTCTATTTGCATGAAATATCTCTTTCCATCTCTTTACTTTTAGTCTGTGTTTATCCTTCAATCTGCGGTGGGTCTCTTGCAGACGGCATATATATGGGTCTTGTTTCCTATTCATTTAGCTACCCTATGTGTCTTTTGGTTTTAGCATTTAAACTATTTACATTTAAGGTGATTATTGGTAGATACCTATTTATTGTTTCCACTTTTGTCTTTTATTGTTCTTCTTCTTTCTTCCTTGTTCTTCTTTCTTCTTTATTGTTCTTCTTTCCTCCTCCTCCTCTTCCTTCCTTTCTTCTTTCCTGCCTCCTCCTCCTTCTCTTTTCTTGTTCTTGTCCTTCTTGTTCTTGTTCTTCTTCTCATTCTTTTTCTTCTCTGTCTTCTTCCTCTTCTTCAAGCAAGCCCTTTGACATTTGTTGCAGCAGTGGTTTGGGATTACAATACTCCTTTAGCTTTTTCTTGTCTGGGAAACTCTTTATTTCTCCTTCAACTTCCAATGATAGCCTTGTTGGGTTAAGTAGTCTGGGTCATAGGTCCTTGCTTTTCATCACCTTGAACATTTAATGCCAATCTCTTCTGGCCTGAAATGTTTCTGTTGAGGAATCAGATAACAGTTTAATTAGAGCTCCCTTGTAGGTAACTACCTGCTATTCTCTTGTGGCTTTTAGGATTCTCTCCTTGTCTTTAAGCTTTGCCATTTTAATTATAATGTGTCTTCTTGTAGGCCACTTTGATTCCATCTTGTTTGAGATTCTCTGTGCTTTCTGGACTTGTGTGTCTTTTTCTTTCACCAGACTAAGGAAGCTTTTTGTCATTATTTCTTCAAATAGGTTCTTCATCCCTTGCCCTGTTCGAAATTGCTCCAAAAAGAATAAAATACCTAGGAATAAATATAACCAAGGATGTAAAAGGCTTAGATTCAGAAAATTTTAATGCACTGAATAAAATTTAAAAAATTGAATAATATACAAATAATTGGAAGCACACACCATGTTCGTGGATAGAAAGAATTAAGTTACCAAAGCAATCTGTAGATTCAATGCAATTCTTATAAGATTTCAACGTTGTATTTCACAGAACTAGAACAAATATTTCAAACATTAATATGGAACTACAAAAGACCCCACATAGCAACAGCAATCCCGAAAAAGAACAAAGTTGGAGTAATCATGCTACCTAATATCAGACTATAGTAATCAAAACAGCATGGTACTAGAATAAAAACAGATGCACAAATCAATGGAACAGAATAGAGAACCCAGAAATAAAACCAGACCTTTATAGTCAATTAATATTCAACAAAAGAAGCAAGCACATACAATGGCCTAAAGATAGTTTATTCAATAAATGGTATTGGGAAAATTGGACAGATATGTGCATCAAAATGAAACTAGACCACCTTCTTATGCCACACACATGAATAAGTTCAAAGTAGATTAAAGACTTAAATATTAGACCCCAAACCATAAAAATTCTAGAAGACAACATAGGTGGCAAAATCTTAGACATTGTGCATAGCAATATTTTATCAGATATATCTCCCTAGGCAAGGGAAACAAAAGAAAAAATAAACAAATGGGACTACATACATCAAACTAAAACATTTTTGCATAGCAAAGAAGACAATCAGCAAAATAAAAAGACAACTCATGGATTGGGAGAACATATTCTCCAATTCACCTGATATAGGTTAATATCCAAAATTTATAAAGAACTTACAAAACTCAACACCAAAAAAAGACAAACAATCTATAAAATATGGGAAAAGGACCTATTACTACTCACTTCTCCAAGAGGACATGCAGATGGCCAACAGACATATGAAAAGATGCTTAACATCACTAATCATCAGAGAATTGCAAGTTAAAACCACAATGAGATCTCACCTCACACTTGCCAAAATGGTTATCATCAATAAATAAACATAAATATAATAAATATATCATCAATAAACACCAAAGTTAAAGCCATTATTATTAATTATCTCAAAATGATATATGGATATATTGTAATCATTGCATTTAATATATTGCTAAAATGGAATAACCCAAAAAAGGGTTTATTTTAAAAATTCATGTTTATCTTCAGAAGAAAGATAAAACTGAGGGAAATACCCAGGACTTAGAAGTAAAAAGACAAGATGATGAGTGATAGGACATAGCTTAAAGAGTATTGGCAGATTATTCCAGGTGATCTAACATCCAACTAAAAAGTGTTTGAGAAAATGAGAACAGAAAAAAAGTGGCTGGGACATCAACAACCAAATAATGTAAGAATATTTCTCAGAACTAGGGATATTGAACTATCCCACCAAGTATTTAGCATAACGAATAAAAAGACTCACATGGAAGAAACATTATCACAATATTTTAAGAAACTAGGAATAAATGAAAAATGGTAAAGACTTTAAGAGATGGAAAATGAGACCATATAACATAATTAGCCACAGAAATGGTATCAGATAGCAGTAATGGAACATGGAATGCAACAGAAAAGGCCTATCAAATTGTGAATGAAAATGGTTTCATAACACACTGCTGTACCAAGCAAAATTATCATTCAAATGTAAGAACAGAATAAAGTCATTGTTAGACAAGCAATGTAAAGACCGAGCAAAGAGAGATGCCACCGAAAGCCAAGGAATGCTGCCAACCACCAGAAGCTGGAAGAGACAAGGAATGTATTCTACACTACCTTGATTTTCTTTTCTTTTTGGATTCCTGAACTATGAGAGAACAAATTTCTCTTATTTTAAGCAACAAAAGTTATGGTAATTCATAATGGCAGCCCTAGGAAATTGATATGCACAATATTTTCATGTGATATGCACAATATTTTCTAATGAACACCAAATAAGGATGCCTAATTCTCCCTGAGCCAGGTATGGGGACTCAAAATATTTCACAAAGGTAATGATGTTCAAACCGAATTTTGAAGGATTTCATCAGTTAGAAAATAAGAAATACACTCAAGAAGAAACAGCATAAGTGAAGATCTAAAAGAGTGAAATTTGGTGGCTTCAGGGAACATAGGTAGATCAGTGTCCTGGATTGGAAGCATAGAAAGGAATTCTGACTAATGGACCTGGGAAGCGAGAAGATGTGCAGGGGCCTTGAATGCTATGCTAAAACCCTTGCTGTGGCCTGACAGAGAGTACTGATTAACCAAAGATCTCAGGTGTAGGGATAGATGATAGAATATAATCATATGGGACAGAACTGGGATCCAGGAGGTCAGTTAAGAGAATTTTGAATTAATCTGGCAAGAAAGTAGAGGGGGTGAGTGATGGCCATTGTTGTAGAATAAGATTCAGTTTAAAGTGGAAATGGGAGGGAGGGGGGAGCATGGGAGTGGGATGGGATGGGAGCAATAGACAGAAAACTGTACTTGAAAAATAATTAAATTTAAAAAATTGGAAAAAAATACCCCCCCCAAATAAAATACTTTAGATATATATTGATGGTGCTAGAAAAGAAAGTCAGGAATGACTTGGAAGACTCTAGTTCTAGTGCCTGGATGTAGAGAGAGTGACTTTGCAAGAATAAATTGCGAATGTAAGAGAGGGAACTGTTTTTGATGAGATATAGAGGCATCCCTATCATATAATGGGATGAGTAAGGAGCTAGGATGCTAAATAGTAGGCACCTTTGCAATTTGTCGACTCAGTGACCTCGAGCACTTCACTTTTATCAGCCTCAGCTTCCTTAGTTGCAAAATGGAGAGTGGGAAGTGGGGAGTGAGCAATTATTTATTTCACAAAGAGGTGAACATTTAATGAAATATTGTCTAGGGGAGCACTTTCCGAAGAATTTTTTGAAAACTATTTGAAGGTCAGCTATTTTCATAATGGGATCCATTTGGGAAATGATAACTTTCTGGACATGCAGGTGACTAGTGTCACATAGGTCTGAACCAGAAGAGATTGCAGGGCTACAGGTTCAAACATGGGAGCCCTTAGCAGTCAGGGCGGGGTAAAGAAGTTCTCTGAAATCTTGCAGGGAATAAATGGGAATAGAGCTAATGCAGAGTACCAAAGGACTTCAGCTGCTTAGGTGTACTCAGAAAATAAAAGGACATGGAGAAATGCAATACAATGTGAGGAGACAATCAGAGATCTTCAAGGGACATTAGAGTGTTGTACTGATAGGCCAAGGTAGAGGATTTAAACTCAGATTTAAACCTCTACCTTTAAATCCAAGGTAGAGGATTCCAAGTGCATGCAGGAATGAGCCAGTGAACACATCCATAAGTGGAACAATAAATTGATGTCTCTCTCCCCCACTTTTGTCCCTCCCATTCCCTCTCCCCTTCCCTCTCTTTCTCTCTCAAATCAATAAATAAAAACTTGGAGAGTGGAGAAGGGTGGTCACTGAGTCTTTACACAGTTATGTTAATAGAGACAGATGTAAGAGGCCTAATAGAAGTAGGCAGTTTTGATGTCATCACAATATGTAAGAAATTGTTGTAAGCGCTATTTCTTTCAGAAGATAGGCTTTGCTGTGGGCTTCTTTTTTTTTTGTTTAGGTCAGCTCAGTCCTACTCACAGACTTGCCCTAAGTGGGGCTTACAAGCCATATGTTCAGAAAGACCACGACGAAGATCCAGTTTTATTCCTTTTTCATTGAGGTGAAATACAACTGCATAAAATTAACTGTCATAAAATGTATAATTCAGTGGTATTTATTTAATGCATTTACAGTTTTATACAATCCCCAGTTTTGTCTAGTTTTTTCTAAAACATTTTCATGGCCCCAAAAGAACTCTATACTCATTAAGCAGTCACTGTCATTCTCACCTGCTCCCGGCAACTGGCAACCATCAATGTTTTTATCTCCGTGGATTTAGCTAGATTAGGTACCCAACATAATTGAAGACAAGTATTTAGACAAATACTTGTACATGACTGAAGATCCAGGTTTAAATGGGCAACTTTGAATGAGGTTAGGCTCTAGGCAATTCACCTTAAAAGGTGAGCCCTGTAAAGGTAATGGTAGACTGGCCACAATGCCAATTGAATTTATTGAAACTGGTTTTCATTGTGTTCCTTAGTTCAAACTGAAAGTTGTGCCAACAGGGAATCAGAGGATGACAGTGGTTTCTGTAAATTAGCTGAATTTACATGAAAGGTGAGTCCTGGGTTAGCCATATTGTAACTTTTAATAAGAGAACCATGGAATCTAAACTTCGTTGTTTTCAGGTTCATTTTTTAAAAAACTGTTTTGTAATCGGGGAAATTTGGCCCTTAAATGGATACTATTTGTAAATAATCCTCTCTAATTGTAGGCTTAAAATGTCTGGGGAAAACCAAAAATGACTCGCTATCCAAGGCTTAGTAACAGTTAAAGTATTTAAACAGGAGCAGACTGAAGAATTGTCCTCTGGTTTGATCTTGGTCAACTTGCTATTACTCATCTCCCCAGCTAGACTTTCCCTGAGCAAGTAAATGAAGGGCAACCAAAGCACATTAATTGTACTCTGATGATTTGAGAGAAACAAAAACCTTATAATCTTTGTTTCACATAATGTGTGTTGTAGGTAGAGGGAAAAAGCCACTCTTTGGTGGTCAATAACACTTTGCCCATCAGATCTTCTCCAAGTTCCACTGCCTAGCATGTCAAGCTTTTGAAAACTGCATATAAAACAAATGAAGCTTTACAAACTTAGTGGAATATTATGAAATACTAATTTTACAGGTGCATGAGAGCGGACTGCAGTTCCAAATACCAGAATACCGTTAAACATAATGCACTCCGTATGCAGGAGCAGTTAATTTAATATTAAACCAATAAAACATTTACCAGTGCCAGTGAAGGTTCTGGTTGTTGACAGCAGGCTAGGTGTCCCACAGCCATGCCGTCTTTCTGTGTGCAGGCCAATTTTACACAGCTGCTTTCTTCTGGAAACCATGCCTCATTTGAAGCCTTTGCAAGTATGACAAATAGCTTCTCTAAGCCTCAGCGACGGTGGGGAAGCTTGAAAATATTTAGGAGCATTTATTAGCCAGAGTACGAAATAAGATTTAGTTCAACTACAGCCTTTGACTGTGTGGAGGCCTGGTTATTAGAGGAAATGCTACCTTCTCTGGTGTGTAGATCTTTTGCAGGACCCTGTATAAAATTATCACCCCGAGGGCAATAGTAAGTTTAAACTGCATAGAAATTCTAATGCCAATCTACAAAATGGGCACAATTAGGATAAAACATTTACATCTAAACACAACTGTTTGGTGACATTGCTGATCTATTTTTGGCTGCCATTCTAGGCATAGCAGATGCAAGATAGAGCTTTTTACACAGGGAGCTTTGAATCTATGAAGGAATTCAGGGTATATAGGAAAAGGTATGTAGCGATACAAGAAAAGCAAAGCCAAGTCCTAACCATGTTGTTCAAACAAAACTTCAGGTGTACGAAGCATACTGGGGCAAATGTAGTCAGGGAAGTCTACCCAGAAGTTGGAGTTTGGGATGGATAACAGAAGAGGGTGGGGCATAGAAACCTGGCAGTGTGTAGCATGTGGGGTGGTTTGGGGGTGGATCTGTGCATATGAGGATGTTGTACTCTGAGAAAAAGTGGACCAACATAAGCTGAAGTAGCGAGTCCATGGAGTTCATGGAGGTAAATTTGGTTCTGATTACAGAGTCTCTTGAACAAGATTAGGATTTTTTTTTTTTACTATAGGAAGTGGTGGTATGGTGAGGGCTTTGGAAACACGAAGATGACATAAGAAGGAAGGGTTTTGGGGAATTCCTTTATGGTAGCCTCTCAGATTAACTGACTTGGAGAGAATCGAAAAATGTACAGTGTGGTTAGGGTTTAAGTAATGAGAGATCTGCACTGGGTTGGCAGTGGTAAAAAGGAATGGAATGTTTAAAGAAACATTTTGAAAGAAGTATTTATAGGATCTGAGAACTTCCTGGGTGTAGAGAGTGACTGTGGGCAGGTCCAGGCCAATTCCAGACTTTGAGCTCAGGTAGCTTGAAGAACAAAATAAGAACCCCTAAGAAGAAACTGACTTAGGTGAGGAAAAGATGAGATCAATTTTAGACATGTTGAGTAAACCTATGTGGACATTCCTAGCAGGGTTTAGGGAAAGCACACTGACACTTAAGAGAAAAAAATAGATTTGGGTGTCATCACTCACAGGAGAAATGTTTGTTGATGCTATAAAACTCAAGATTTCTGAGGCAGACTGGAGAGAGAAAGCTGTTGGCACCTAGAGACAGGGCTTCTTTTCAGTTTCTAGACATTTAGTGCTATAAGAAGTGAAGCCAGGGATAGCGATAAGGGGTGGGGCAGGAGCCAGTAGAGGGTCAAACCTTTTTTTCAAAGCATCTAATCAGTAGCAGTTACTGAATTGAGAATCAAGAAAAAGTCAGTGGAATCCCTAAGTAAACACCTATGAGACACCATTACTAGAGTTGGTTGGGGAAAGGAACCAGTAGCTGGAGGTTAAGAAATGAGTAGCTGCTTTGGACGTGGAAGCTATGAATATAGACTCCACTTCCGAGGAGTGAGAGTCAAATCAGAGAGGAAGAAGATAGGTTTTTTATGTAATAGCAACATCAAAAGTACTTGTTTTGGAGATGAGACATGAGATTATTTTAGGTAAGGGAGGAAGAAATGAAAAAGGAGAAAATACTAAAGACATTGATTATGGTATATATCATCTTAGAAGGTAAAAGATCCAACATAATATAGCAGAATATGCCTTCTACCAAGACAAGAGATAGAGATGATTAAAAATATAGGAAGAAAAGGATATCTCAAAATCAACAAGGTTATTTGGAAGAGGGAACTGAGTAGATATATGAACAAAATATTCTCAGATAAAAAAGCATTAGCACCAATTAGCACTGAAAGTTGGGAAAATTTAATCCCTGGTGAAGTTTTTGGCAAATTTATTTGAGCAAGGAGAAACAACGAGTTTCTTGTCACTGTAATGGGATTTGTTGATGCCTGGATGGTGCAAACTCTTTTGCAGTTACATCCAGACTCAATATTCAGGATTGCCACTGATGAATCAATAATACCTGCTTGAGCATGGGGTTAGGAAATGGCAGCTCCAGTGCTAGCTAGTGGGAAGAACTCTTAGGCAACAATGAACATTGGGAGTCCAGTTGCTTAGAAGATTCCAGGAAACTTTTGTTTCTCAGAATGACACAGAGTTGAAAATGAGCAAGGGGGGAAGTTAAAGTGAGGAAGCCTAAGGTTGTTACTCAAAAGTATGGGCCAGCAGCATGCTTGTTAGAAATGCAGATTCTCCAGCTTCACTCTAGACCCACTGATCCCAACTCTTTATTTGAACAACATCCCAACTGACTCATCTACAAAACAAATTTTGTAAAGGACATTGCTGGGGTATTTGCCGATATTACCAACCATAAAGTGCAGGTAGGTGGGTGGGGGGAGTCAAAGAAACCAAAAAGAGTTCTTGAAGTCTACATTCGTGGTTCTTAAAGTACGGTCCCCGGACAAGCTGCATCCTCAGTACCTGGGAACCTGTTAGAAATGCAAATTCTCTGGCCTCACCCCAGTTCTGCTGACTTAGAAACTCTGGGGTTAGGATCCCAGGACTTGTATTGAACAAGACCTCCAGGTGACTACAATATGTTCTAAAAGCTGAGAACAATCATTGTAGGTAATCTGCTGAAGTTGTGCTTACATGGGTCAAGAACAAGTGTGAGAGGTAAAGAAAGTTAGTTTAAAAGGTTCAGTTCTATATCAGTACCACATACCACTAAGAGCTTAGCCAGATCAACCAAGAAAAGACTGTGTCTCTTTGGTGTTGTAGACAAAACAAGCAGTAGTACAGATGCATTTTTGGCAATTAGCGGGCAAGCTTTTACCTGAGAAGTTTACAGTATAAGAGATTATTATACGGGGTTATGAGAAGATAAAAGTACCCTGAAACACCATGTGCATTGACAATGGAACTGCAAAGTAAGTAAGTCAAGTTCAGTTGGGGTGTTTAGAAGGCTAATTTCATATAACATTGCTGCTATTATCAAAGTCGGACTAGACTTTTAGCAAATTGGCTGTATTTGTGTCAGTTATCGTACATAACTAAAATTACTATGATTTGGTAATTTTTGAAAAAACGATGGCAATGCTAACATCTCTCATCTACCACTAGAGAGCCCTTCCACACTAATCCAAAGGTGTATTAAACGAGCATTGGTACCTTGGTGTTGCCACTACCAAAGAATGCTGAGTGGTGCTCTCTGTGCTGCTGCACTGCCCTACATGGCTATTTAAATTTCAGTTAGTAAAATTAAATAACATTAGGGATTTTTTTCAGAGAAGCCACATTCCAGGCATGCATGCTCAATAGTTGCTTGTGGCAAGTGGCTGCCCTATTAAGCAACAAAGTTTTTAAGACATTTTCATTACTACAGAACGCTCTATTGGATAGGTCTTGAGCTTTTGATTAAAGATTCATAGTACAGGCTTTGTCAGAATCACACTTACTTACCAAGGAGATGCTTTTCAGTGGGGCTGAAAGCACATTACATCTGCGACAAGGGTGGGTTGGAGGCTGAAGCTCCAGCGGTCTCCACCTGCTCTGAATACATAACTGTTCTCCAGCTTGTACCTCAATAATTAGGATGTGGAGACCTGGGGGGATCAAGAGTTGACAGTATGCATTCATTCATTCATTCTCTTCTTTACTTTTATGATGCAGAGGAGGCCCAAAAGATCACCAAAGTTATGTTTTACAATGTGATTTTGACTAACATCCAGAGCTCTCTTCATACTTTTTTTGCACATTTTTGTTTGTTTTGTTTTTGCCAAGGCCTGCCATTAAGGAGATGGCTGTGCATAGTTTTGTTTTGCCAACTATGTATCATCTATCTGTCTGTCTATCTATCTATCTATCTATCTATCTATCTATCATCTATCTATCTATCTTCTATCTGTCTTCATTTTTTGCTGGAGGCCTAACAAGACAAATGAATTATAAACAGTGGCCCTGGTGAGCAGCCAGCAGAGCCTGGTGCCTGTCTGAGGTTGCCTTTTCAGGTTTGGTTTGAGGCCCTTGTAAACTTCCAGTTATTTTTAACCCTCCTTTCTTGAAAGCAGGCTAGAAGGGGAACAGTGTTCATTCAGTTTTTCTATATAAATCTCTTTGGGGGGGGGTGGGGAAGGTTGTGAGGTACCTTTTTCTTTGACTGAACCAAACATGCCAGAAAAGGGAGGGACAACAAATTATTGATTTGAAGCTCAAAACACTGTCACCACCTTAAGCCAAGAGGGTCAGCCCTAAGGGAAAGAAAGTTGAATTAACAGGAAAACCTCTGGAAACTTTCATGCTTCCTGGTAAGTTAGAGGTACAGACTGTGGGGCTTCAATCTTTGACTCGGATGTTTTGTTTTTATAGTAAGAACTTACTTGGTACCTATAGGAATTAAATTTCCCAGCCAGAATAATGCCTCATTGATTATACAGAGGTATAAATCTGTGAATAATCTCGTTATGTCAGTGACTTTTGTGTTATATATCCATGTCTATATCTTATCTATATCTATCAAGGAAGTCTCAGAAAAAGTTTATTGCTTTGGGAGACCTGTGAGCTATCACATAGTTTAAGTTAGGGGTTTATGGCAGCGTTTCTTGTTTATTCTTTGGTGTTACACCCCCTGAAAAAAATAAAAATACCTCTGTATTGCTGTTTCCTATGTTCCCCAGAATAATTTTTCCTCTCCCTTGTCTGGAGAAGATAGACATTCTAAGCCTTTCTGATGAGGCTTCCAACATCTTCCATATGAATAGCTGTGAAAAGCTAAGAGGTCTTTTCCGGGCAATTAGCCACATATAATTTTCCAAATTATATGTTTAGCTCTGACGTGTGTCTCTCCAAAGTCAGTGAGGTATTTGTTTATTTGGTTCTGAACCCAGGGCAGAAAGGAGTCTCTCCTGCTGCAGGTGACCCCCTGTGAGTCATGTCGTGAGCAAACGTAACCTGGAGAAGAGCTGCCTCCCTCACGGGTCCTGCCAAGGTACCTTCCAGACCTTTATGAAAAATAGAAACCTGCTTTCTTCTTTTTTTAAATCCTTATTATTATTCCTTTTAAAAATATAAATATGAACTTGATACGAGACAAAAAAATTTTATGGCATCCTCTCCAATTTCATACCTTTGCTCACTTCCATGGACTTCAAGTCAAAGCCAGTGAAAGACCATGTGAGGCAGAGTCCTCCTGCAGCGTGTGAGTACTGAGAACCTCTAGCCTCCATTTGGAGTACACTGGGATAAGACTCCAGTCTGCCACCCAGCATATTCTGCTCAGAATCTGGGAAGCCCATCAAACTTCTTCCTCTTTTTCTCAAACTAAACATTTACTCAGTTTTTATTTTTGTGTCCTGATCCTCCTGGATGCAACAAAGATTAATGAGGTAAATTGATCCAGGCTGATACAGTAGCCAGCTAATCTATTACTCCTGCCCCATAAATCTTAACTCAGTTTACATGTCCATGTTTAAAGGAACCGTTAGGTGACTGGAGAGAGTGGGAGGTCCACCGAGCAGGCCACGAGAGGAGGCAGGAGTGGTGACTCAGGGTGCTCAACGCGCCTGCCAGGGAACTCTTACTGGTGGCTGCCTTCCCGACCCCAAGATGACCAAGGACATCAGGGAGAGTTCACACCTCTCTGAGTGACTAACTGAAGGCGGAGAAGAGTAATATACAGAGAACTTGACTTTTAGGCAATTAAAGATAATCCAGTCAGTTTATGCACAAATCACATTTGTCCCAGACTTATTCTTTACCTGATTAAAAACATTTCACCATCTCAACATTCAGCATCAAAACCTCTGTCATTTCAGTTCTACCATCTCTTCACAACACTGAGATTATAGACTATACGTCTGATGATTCCTTCATCATATACTTTTTTAAAATTTATTTTTATTTTTTCCTTTATCATTTACCCCCCTAGTACAGCGCCCCCCATAATCACCACACTGTTGTCCAAGTACATGAGTCCTTTATCCTTTTTACTCAATCCCTCCACTCTATTCACCCGCCCCCCCATAGTTGTCAGCCTGCTCTCTATGGCTCCGTTTTGCTTGTTAGCATCATCATATATGTTTAAACCCCAAATTCCTTGACATACTAGATAAGCATGCTTAATGCCATATCTCAAATACACTTTTTAGTCTTGCTTCTCTTTATGCCTATTATGTAAGCCCCTCGCACACATCCACTCTCATGAAGAGTTTCCTGGATTTGGCCTTTCCAGGGTTGGCTCTCTTCACTTTCTCCTCTTTCAGGAAGGTTTTTACCCTCTCTTCCTCCTATGGTTCTACCCATCGTTTAAGGTCCAATTTAAATTTCCTTTCCTTTCCGGAGCTTTTCCCTCAGCCCCTTGGCTGGAGATTACCCTCTGCCACCTGCTTATCTCCTACCCTTTGTTTAATTTTGTCTTTCACTGCATTGTCAGTAAGCTAACAGTCTATCTACTCTGTTATGATTAAGAAAGGAACTAAGTTTGGTTTATCTTGTTTCTACACCGTGCCTCTATTACACATGGCAACTTTAAAAAAATTGTGAATTCAAATCCAACTAATTTTTGTGGAACACATATAGCATGTGTCTTTGCGTGCAACGTCATGAATCACAAACATTGCACCAACATAAAATAAGGTGAAAGAAACAAGAAGTGCATTTAGAAACCCAAAGTTGTGAGACCACTAAAAGAAAATAGGCCAGGCAGTGGTTCATCAAAACTACCAATGATGTGGGCAGTTCAGTGGTGCCCCTAAGAGAAAGCCATGGGACCCTGGGCAAAGCATTAGATAGTCCCTCTATGAGCCCAGGCATTTTCCTAGATCTGGCTAGCTTTGGTTGAGTGGTGCTGTGAGAAGCAGCCTAACTAACCGCAGATACAGCAGCAACTCTGGCTTCTTAGTCTCATGTTATTGCTGCCATCTAGGTCTAAATATGGAAAAGAGTTTTTCTTTTTCCTTTTTTTTAATAACTAGAATTTTTTATCTTTTGACTGCATTTACCCATTTTGGCAATGGCTCCTGCCCTTTGGCAAGCACTAATATGTTCTCTTTATCTGTGAGTTTGTTTTTACGATCCACGTATAAGTGAAATCGATCATACAGTATTTGTTTTTCTCTCTCTGACTTATTTCACTTGGGCATGGGTGTAATGCCCTCAAAGGTTCATCCATGTTGTTGCAGATGGCAGGATCTCTATCTGAATAATATTCCATTGCATATTTTATATGTATATGTATATATATATATGTCACATTTTCTTTCCATTTGTTCATTGATGGACACGTAGGTTGTTTCCATGTCTTGGCAATTGTAAATAATGCTTCAGTAAACATGGGGTGATTTCATTTCCTTCAGGTATATACCCAGAAGTGGAGGTGGGGAATCATATGACAATTGTATTTTTAATTTTTGAGGAAACTCCATTCTGTGGCTTCACCAATATGCATTTTCACCAGCAATGCACAAGGGTTCCCTTTTCTCCACATTCTCACCAACACTTATTATCTCTCTTTTTAAAAATAATAATCATTCTGTCGGGTACAAAGTGATACCCTATTATGGTTTCAATTTGCATTTTCCTGAGGATTAGTGATGTTGAGCATCTTTTTATATGCCTGTTGCCCAGTTGTATGTCTTCTTTGGAAAAATGTCTGTTCAGGTTCTCTGTCCATTTCTATATCATAGTATCTGTTTTTTAATTGAGTTGTATGAGCTTCTTATATATTAGTAAAACTATAATACATTACAACAGACTATTGATATTGACATAGTCCACTGAATTTATTCAGACTTCCCGGTTTTACTTGTAATAATGTATAATGTGTATATTATTGTGAACATTTGCGTACATGTGTCTATCAACAGTTATCCAATTTTATGATAAGGTGTGTGTGTTTTCCACAGAAGACAAGGTACAGAACAGTTCCATTACTACAGGATCCTTCATGTTGTTTATGTTCTTAGGTAACTGTTTGCCTTTTACTGTTGAGTTTTGAAAGTTCTTTATATATTCTAGATACTGGCCCTTTGTTGGACATGAATTTTTAAAATATTCTCTCCCAATCTGTAGCTCGTTTTCATTCTCTTAACTGTATTGTTGCAGAGCAAGTTCTTAATTTTGATGAAATCAACTTTATCATTTTTTCTTTAATGGATTGTGTTTTTGGTGTCATTTAAATATTCCTTGCCTAGTCCTAGTTCCTGATGATTTTCTCTTATATCCCTTTCTAAAAGTTTTCATAGGTTTATGTTTTACATTTAAGTTCCCAGTTCATTTAAAAAAATTTAAAAACATGTATTGATTTTGAGGAAAAAAGAGAGAAATAGTACCTTGTTGTTCTACCCATTTATGCATTCATTGGTTGCTCTTGCATGTGCTCTGACCGAGGATCAAACCCACAAACTTGGCATATAAGGATGATGCTTTAAACAACGAGCTATGCAGCCAGGAGAAGATTAATTTTTTAGTTAATTTTTGTGTTAGATCTGAAATTTAGGTTGAGGTTCATTTATTGCCAACAGGTGTCCAATTGTCCCATCAACTTTTGTTGTAAACAGTATCCTATTAATTGTTTTTGTACTTTGTCAAAATGTAATTCATTTATTTGTGTGAATCTATTTCTGGATTCCCTATTTTGGATTTTTTTTTGTACTCTGTGTGTCTGTCCCTCTGCCAATACTATGTTATCTTGATTACTGTGATGATAGCGTCAAACTAAACATCAGGTCCAGTAATTCCACTTTACTCTCCTTAGCTATTCTAGAGTCTGTGCTATTACATATAAATTTTTGACTAACTGTGCTTCTGTCTACAAAAAAATCTTACTGAGATTTTGATAGAAATTGCATTAAATCTATAGACCATATGGAGAGAATGGACATCTTTACTAGGTTGAGTCATCAAGTGTACAAACACTTATTTAAATTGTCTTTTATTTCATTTAATATTAGCATGTTATAATTTGCAAAAGCATACTGGTCCTGTATATGTTTTGTTAACTTTATACCTAAGCGCTTAATTTTGTTTGGACTGATTGCAAGTGGTATTGTGTTTGTAATTACTGTTTCCACATATTCACTGCTACTATACAGAAATAAGATGGATTTTTAGCTTAATCCCTTCATCTTTTTCTCCCAGCCCCACAACCGCCTCCCCTCTGACAGCTGTCCCTCTGTTACCTGTATCTATGAGTCTGTTTCTGTTTTGTTTGTTAATTTTATTCATTAGATTTCACACATGAGTAAAATCATATGGTATTTGTCTTTCTCTGACTATTTCACTTTGCATAATACTAATACTGCCCAGTCCATTCATGCTATTGCAAGGTAAGGTTTCCTCCTCCTCCTCCTCCCTGTCCTTCTCTTCCTTCTACTTCTTCCTCTTTTTTTTCTTACAGTGGAGTAGTATTCTACTGTGTAAATGTACCATGCCTTTTATGTCCACTCAGAAATATAATTGATTTTTGTGTATTGATCCCATATCCCATGATGTTGCTGAAGTCATGTATTAGTTCAAGAAGATTTTTTTCTAATTTCGTATGTGCATATATTTGCCTCATTTCACTGGCTAGAATTTCCAGTACTGTGGGGTTTTTTTTTTGTTTTTTCTTTTTTTTATTTAATTATTTTTCAAGTACAGTTTTCTATTACTCTCATCCCATCCCAGCCCCCGTGCTCCCCCCTCCCTCCCATTTCCACCCTTCTCAGTTGTTGTCTATGTATCCTTTATATATGTTCCTCTAAATCCCTCCCCTATTTGCCCTGAAATTCCCTCCCCTCTTCCCTCTGGTCGCTGTCAGCCTGTTCTCTATTTCAGTGTCTCTGGTTATATTTTGCTTGCTTGTTTGTTTTGTTGTTTAGATTCCTGTTAAAGGTGAGATCATATGGTATTTGTCCTTCAACACCTGGCTTATTTCACTCACCATAATGCTTTCCAGTTCCATCCATGTTGCAAAAGGTAGGAGAGCCTTCTTTCTTTCTGCGGCATAGAATTCCATTGTGTATATGTACCATAGTTTTTTGATCCATTCATTTACTGATGGGCACCTAGGTTGCTTCCAGCTCTTGGCTATTGTAAATTGTGCTGCTATGAACATCAGGGTGCATAGGTTCTTTGGGATTGGTGTTTTAGGGTTCTTAGGATGCAATCCTAGCAGTGGAATTGCTGGGTCAAAAGGCAGGTCCAATTTTAGTTTTCTGAGAAAATTCCATACTGTTTTCCATATGGTTGTACCAGTCTGCAATCCCACCAACAGTGGACCAGAGTCCCCTTTTCCCCACACCATCTACAACATTTATTGTTTATTGCTTTGTTTATGATAGCCATTCTCACTGGTGTAAAGTGGTATCTCATTGTGGTTTTAATTTGCATCTCTCTGATAGCAAGCAATATTGAGCATCTTTTCATGTGTCTCTGGATCCTCTGTATGTCCTCCTTGGAGAAGTGTCNTTATTAGTTTGTGCAGTTTTTTGGTAGAGTCTATAGGATTTTCCACGTACACTATCATGTCATCTGCAAACAATGACAGTTTTGTTTCCTCCTTTCCAATTGAATGCCTTTTATTTCCTTTTCTTGCCTGATCACTGAGGCTAAAACTTCCAATACTATATTAAATAGAAGTGGTGAAAGTGGACAACCTTGTCTTGTTCCTGATCTTAGTGGAAAATCTTTTAATCTTTTAATCTTTTGCCCATTGAGTATGATGTTAGCTGTAGGTCTTTCATATATGGCCTTTATTATATTGAGGAATGCTCCCTCTATTCCCACTTTGCTGAGTACCTTTATCATAAATGGGTGTTGTACCTTATCAAAAGCTTTTTCCTCATCTATTGATATAACCATGTGGTTTTTGTGTTTGCTTTTGTTTATGTGGTGTATTACATTTACTGATTTACGAATATTGAACCATCTTTGCATCCGTGGGATGAATCCCACTTGGTCGTGGTGTATGATCTTTTTGATGTATTGTTGGATGCGATTTGCCAATATTTTGTTGAGGATTTTAGCATCTATGTTCATCAGCAATATTGGCCTGAAGTTTTCTTTCTTTGTTATGTCTCTATCTGGTTTTGGAATTAGGATACTCCTGGCTTCATAAAAAGAGTTTGGGAGTTTCCCATCATTTTGGATTTTTTGGAATAGTCTGTGAAGAATTGGGGTTAGCTCTTCCTCAAAAGCTTTGTAGAATTTTCCTGTGAAACCATCTGGTCCGGGGCTTTTGTGTGATGGGAGTTTTTTTATTACAGCTTCAATTTCATCTGCTGTTAGTGGTCTGTTGGGGCTTTCTACTTCTTCTTCATTGAGTTTTGGAAGATTATATTTTTCTAGAAATTTGTCCATTTCACCTAGGTTTTCCAATTTATTGGCTTACCATTCTTCAGAATAATTTCTTACAATCCCTTCTATTTCTGTGGTATCAGTTGTAATTTCTCCTCTTTCATTTATTATTGTATTTATTTGTGTCCTCTCTCTTTTTTTCTTAATGAGCCTACTTAAAGGCTTGTCTATTTTGTTTATCTTTTCAAAAAACCAAGTCTTGGATTCATTGATCCTTAGAATTGTGCTTTTAGTCTCTATGTCATTTAATTCTGCTCTGATCTTGGTTATTTCCTTCCTTCTACTTGCTATGTCTTTGTTGTTGTTCTTCGAGTTCTTGCAGGCGTCGGGTTAGATTGTTTGTTTGAAATGTTTCTGTTTTATTCAGGTAAGCCTGTATTGCTATGAACTTCCCTCTCAGGGCTGCCTTTGCCATGTCCCATAAGTTTTGGGTTGTTGTGAGTTCATTTTCATTTGTTTCCAGAAACTTTTTAATTTCTTCCCTAATTTCAATCTTGACCCATTCATTGTTTAATAGTATACCATTAAGTCTCCATGATTTTGGGTGTTTTGGGTTTTTTCCTGTGGGGTTGGTTTGTATTTCAGTCCCTTGTGATCAGAGAAAATGCTTGGTATGATTTCAATTTTCTTGAATTTGTTGAGGTTCGTTTTGTGTCCTGTCATGTGGTCTATCTTGGAAAATGTTCCATGTGCATTTGAAAAGAATGTGTATTTAGCTTCTTTGGGATTAAGGGCTCTCTATATATTAGTCAAATCCATTTCATCTAGGGTGTTGTTTAGTGCAGCTATATCTTTGTTGATATTTTGTTTGGAAGATCTGTCCATTTTTGACAGTGGGGTGTTAAAGTCCCCTACTATAATTGTGTTGCTGTCAATATCTTTCTTGAGGTCCTCTAGGATTTTCTTTATATATTTGGGTGCTCCTGAGTTGGGTGCATATATATTTACGATGTTAATGTCTTCTTGGTGGATTCTCCCCTTGAGTATTATGAAGTGACCTTATGGGTCTCTCTTTATGGCCCTTTTTTTGAAGTCTATTTTGTCTGATATTAGAATTGCTACCCCGGCTTTGTTTGTTTCTTGACCATTTGCTTGGAAAATTTGTTTCACTTTTAGTCTGTGATGGTCTTTTGTCCTGTGGTGGGTCTCCTGTAGGCAGCATATGTGTGGGTCATGCTTTCTCATACATTCAGCTATTCTGTGTCTTTTGATTGGAGCATTTAATCCATTTACATTTAAGGTTATTATTGATAGGTACTTATTCATTGCCATTTTTGTACCAGAGTTCCTCTCTGTCTCTCTTTTCCTTCCTTTTTTTTTAAAGCAGAACTTTTATTATTTCTTGTAGAGCTGGTTTGGTGGAGGCATATTCTTTTAGACTTCTTTTGTCTTGGAAGCTCTTTATTTGGCCTTCTATCTTGATTGAGAGCCTTGCTGGGTACAGTAGCCTTGGTTGTAGGCTTCTTGTTCTCATTACTTGAAATATTTTTTGCCATTCTCTTCTTGCTTGGAGTGTTTCCATTGAGAAGTCAGTAGCTAACCTGATTGGGGCTCCCTTGTATGTTACTCCCTTTTTCTCCCTTGCTGCCTTTAAGATTCTCTCTTTGTCTTGGAATTTTGCTATTTTCATGATGATGTGTCTTGAGGTAGGTCTCTTTGGGTTCCTCTTGAATGGGATTCTGTGATTCCTGGATTCGTGTAACTTTTTCTCTTATCAAATTAGGAAAATTTTCCATCATTACTCTTTCAAATAGGTTTTCTATCCCTTGTTCTTCTTCTCCTTCTGGTATTCCTATTATTCGGATATTATTATGTTTCATATTGTCTTGCATTTCTCTTAGTCCCTCCTCATTCTTTTTGAGCCTCTTTTCCCTTACTTGCTCTTTCTGGGAGATTCTTTCTACTGTGTCCTCCAACTTGTTGATCCAATCTTCTGCCTCATCAATCCTGCTTTTCATTCCTTCTACTGTGTTCTTCAGTTCCAAAATCGTATTCTTCATTTCCTCTTGGCCTTTGCTGATAGTTTCTATTTCCTTTTTCATGTTGATATAGTTTGCGGAGAGCTCATTGTAGCTCCCCTCTAGTTTCTGGTAGCTCATTGTGAGCTTTTTGAATTTCCTGATAAATAGTGCTTTGAATTCAATATCTGATAGCTGACATGCCTCTCTTTCATCTAACATTATTTCCGAGACTTCCACGTTTTCTTTCATTTGGGCATTGTTTCTTTATCTTCCCATTGTTTATTAGACTCTTCTTGTTAACCTCAGCTTCTTAAATTGATCTGTTCTGAGTCCTTGGGTTTATGGTGTGAACTTCTGTGGTAGAATACCTGTGAAATTCAGTGGTGCAGTCTCTTGCAGGTATCTTGATGTTCTCTGCTTCCACCTACTCCTTTCTTTGTGTTGTGTGATCAGCTGGAGGGGGAGGCAAAACGGTTTATGTCAGTAGGAGAGTACTTTATGATATTTACAGTCACAGCCAGTAGAGAAGAGATAGAAGATCTTTAGGCTATATATAGTGTTAACTGTAATCTTCAACCTAATTTGCCACTTTTAAGAAAGGATAGACTAAAGATAAGTCTCTTGTTGGGGAGGGAAGGCTTGTGAGTTGTATCTAGAAAGCAGTGAGGTTGCGGGTGGTCAGATTTTGAGGTAAGGTGAGAGTAAAGAATAATAAATAGGCATAACATGTGAGCAAGTAGAGTTAATCACTACAATAATCGAATTCAGGAACCTGTAAAGTGGGCTAACACCCGAGAGATGTGTTGTGAAGTATTTACAGTGGTATAGAAAGCAACAAACAAACAAACACAAAAAAAAAGGGCAGGAGAAGTGAGGAAAAAGCAGTAAGTTTAGAATGAAAGGAAGAAGGACTAAAACAGGAAAAAGAAAGGAGAGGAACAAAGTGCTAAAAGATACAGCAACAATAAAATTTTAAAAATATATGATTACTGAAAAAAAAAGTTAAAAAAAAGTAAAAAAAAAAACCCCTCCCTTGTTGGTTTCAAACTGTCCAATCCAGTTTTTCTGGTTTTGGCAGGACTTCTCTGTGGGCTGGGTTGTAGGCCCATGCGCACTCCCGCATGCCAGCCAGGCTACCAGACTGGAGTGCAGGTGCCCACCCATCAGACAGGCTGCCTGGGTCCCATGGGATCTGGTACTGGTCCTTCCCAGTCTTGTGGCTGGGTGAGAAGCAAGTCAAGCTGCCTTCACAGGAGAACACCTCAGTCCACTTTCCAATAAAAACTTCTCCAGAAAGCCTGCCTCTCAGCCCAGCCCAATCCCCAACCCAACCAGTTAGGACAATACTCCTCTCAAATTTCCCAGGCTGGTGAGCTGGTGGGCTGGCGACCACAGAGATCGCAACTGAACACGGCCCCACGTCCTTGCCACCCTCCCTGCAAACCTAGGTAGACAGGTCTCTGCCACCCAGCCCCGCCTAGATGGGGAGCGACGGAGCCAGCTCTCTTCCAAGGACCCCGCAGCTGGCCGAAGGCTCCACTGGGTACCAGGCTCCTGATGAGTCCTCTGTGGCACTGGCCACAGACGGAAGCCTCTACACCCCTAATGTGGTGGCTCTGAGGTGTTACAGGCTGGCCGAGGGCAGCCGGCCCTGCCGCTGCTGCTTTTGTCTTTATTCACAGGTGCCATGCTCCTGATAAGTCCTCTGTGACAGATTCCCTGACACTGAGTGCAGACGGAAGCCTCTGGGCCCTGACCGATGCGGCTCCAGGGCCGTTATGCGCCAGCCAAGGGCTGCCACTGGCCTGGCCTCCTCTGTCCTTACTCACGTCCCTGAGACTCCACCAACCTGTAGCTGTCTGGTCCGTCACTATCTCTGGTCTCTTATTTTCATAAATGCTGGGGAATTGTTGGTTGGTGAATTGATTGCACTGTTCCTCAGTAGACCTGCCAGGATTTTCTCCCAGGGATACGAGAACTGGAGTCGCTTTATCCTACTCTGCCGCCATTTTCTCCAGTACTGTGTTGAGTAAGAGGGTGAGAGCTGACATCTTTGCCTTGTTCCTGATTTTAGAAAGAAAATGTTCAGTCATTCACCATTAAATATCATATTAACTATAGATTGTTTTGTAGATGCTCTTTTTCAAGTTGAGATAATTCCCTTCTATTCCTGACTCCCTAAAATTTTTTATCTTAAATGGGTGTTATATTTTATAAAATGCATTTCTGTGTCAGTTGATATGATATCACATGTTTTTCTCTTTTAGCCTGTTTGTATTGTATACTACATTGACTTTTAAATGAATGTTGAAATAGCCTAAAATAAATTCTACTTGCTTAGGGTGTGTACTTCTTTTTATACATAACTGGGTTTAATCTGCCAATATTTTGTTGTGAAGTTTTCATTCATGTTTTTGAGGGATAATGGCATGCAGTTTTCATGTTTTGTTTTACTTTTATTTTTGTCCAGTTTTGATATCAACTTGGTTGATAATGGGGTCATAAAATGACTTGGAAAATGTTCATATTTTTATTTTCTGGAAGAGATTTTATAAAATTGGTGTTAATTCTTTAAATAGTAGCATTCTTCAATAAAACATGTGTGTCTGAAGATTTTCTTCAGCGGTTATGAAACTGAGGGTTCTTACAACTTTGATAAAATTTAATCTCTGTCTCTGTCTATATATATATATATATATATATATATATATATATATGTATGTATATAGCCCCCAGAGACCTAGTCTTTCCCCAAAATAATCAGCAGCAACCCCTGAGGCAGCAGAAGGCAGTAGCCTGGCCCTGACTAACAGTTTCATGATCTAGAGCTCTGGCAGTCTAAAGATAACATCTTGACCTATGTTATGTTTTATCTCCAGAGCTGAATACTTTGAATGATTTTTGATTATTTAAAAATTTTTGAGGCATAATTTATGACCTGTGATATGCACTATCTTTGTGAATATTTTAATAATGTATAGTCTACTATTGTTGAGTAGATAGTTCTCTATATTTCAATTAAATATTGTTAGTTGATTATGCTATTTATTTCTTCTATATCTTTGCTGATTCTTGTCTAGCAGTTCTACCACTTGCTAAAAGTGAGTTGCTGGAAGTTCCAGTTATAATTGTGGGTCTGTCTATTTTTTTCACCTATATCAGTTTTTGCTTCATGTATTTTGAAATGCCATCGTTTGTTAGATTCGCATTTAGAATTGCTTTTTCCCCTGAGTGAATTGAAAAATTTTATTATTATAAAATGTTCATTTTGTAACTAATAAATTCTATTGTTTTGTCAAGTTAGCTGATTCTATCTTCTTTCTTTTTTACTTTCCTACTGAACCAATCTAACAAGTTTCTTGTTTTTGTAGTTTCAGTTGTGTGTTTTTCAGTTCTATAAGTTCCATTTGTTTTTTTAAAACTGTTTTATTTGGTAACATTTTCTATTTTTTTCATTTGTTCCAAGAGCATTTGCTAGTGCTCTTGAATAATTTCCATGATGGCTTGTCAGATAATTCCAACATGTGATTTGTCTCAATGCTAGCATCAGTTAATTACCTTTTCTCATTTAAGTTGTGATTTTTCTGTTTTGTGATATTACGGATGAAATTTTTACTGTGATCTGGATATTTTGGCTATTATGTTTGGAGATTCTGGGTCCTATTTACATTTCTTATTTTAGCAGGCAGTCACCCAGTTAGGTTTAGCATATGTCCCAACTACTTTTGTGCACTGTGGTTCCAATGACAATTGAATTCTCAGAATCTTTACAATGCTATTTTGGCTCCTATTGGGCCCTACTGATGCCACCCAGAGGGTGTAAGGGTCATCCCAGGCCAGGATACCTGGTGCATCTTTATAGTAGAGGGAAGTTAAGCCTGAGGAACAAAGAGGTTTCCTGGTTAGGTACTTGTGAAATCTTTCTTGCAGGTGAATTCCAGTCACCTCATTGTCTCAGGTCCATAGGGAAAAGATACTGCCCAGCAAGACCACTTACTGTGGTTGGATTCCCTTTGCTAGTGCACTGACCTCTCAATATCAATGAGTGGATGAAGGAAGTTTCAGGGGACAAAGAGACTTCCTGAGCCCAGGTGCTTGTTGTGGTGTTACTGGCACATCAGTTCACCTAGTCTCTCTAATCCAGTGGGGAAGGCTCGTGCTTCCTGGGCCAGGACACCTGAGTTAGCAATCCACTCGTCTTACCAGTGGTGCTGGGCTCACATCATTTTGTGGGAGGGATTCCTATGCAGTCTGGTAAAGGAATAAACCTACCTGGATGACCTTTTGTTGCTAGATTAGGGTCAGAAACACTGGGCCTTCCTTATCTTCTTCTGTGGGGTGAGTGATTGGGGTGGGTGTGCCTAAGAGCTGCCTCACTTCTCTGCTGTTCCTTCAGTGTTCGGGGCCCATGCCAATATTCCTTTCTCATTTCACCTTTCAAAAAAGTTCTTTTTAGCTTGCTTTTTGCATTATTTTTAGAGTTTTTATCTCTATTTTGCAGGGAGAAACAAATAGAAAGAAGTCTGTCCCATTTTGTCCAGACCAGAACAATCTCAGTATTTTCTGTAACATTTTAAGTGGAATACAAAAGCACATCTTTGTCCCAATAATCTTTATGACTTCTTATTGTCTTACATTAGGAGTGTCTTTCTAAATAGTATTAGGGACTTTTCTGTAGATAAGATTACTTCTAAATGAAAAGAGGTGGCCAACAATATTGAAGCTCCTTTGACTATTCATCACATTTATACAGCCAGGCTATAAAACTTCTCTCCCAGTTTACACAGCAGTTATGATAGCACTTTTTAAAAAGAGGGCAATGGAAGAGAAACAAAATTCCCAATAATGGTCCGTTTCCTTTTTCCTCTCCAAGTTGCAAATGCATAGATGCTGTTCCTCACAGTCTATGCATACTGAAAGGCAAACTTCTGGCCCCAGTGACAAAACCTACAACCCGCAGCAAATAGTGGTTCTGTCTGTTTTTGTTTTAGTGTCTCTCATCTCCATTTCCTGATCTTCCTAATCTCAGTACAGCAGTTTTTTTATCGGGAAGAGCTCCGGAAAATCAGCTTGCTTCCTAAAAGAAGATGCAGGTTCAGCCCTGACTAGTAGGTGAGAACTGGCTCAAACTGGCTCTGTGGGTGTCAGCCTGCTGCCAGACAAAAGCCCCGCAGGTGAGGAAGTGCAATAGACTCAGCAAACTGTGGGGCATAGGACAAAGTTGAACTTTCCCTTCCTTCTAGAGTATATGGTTAAAGGTCTGATTTTTTTTAAGTCCCAGAACTTAAATGAAAGCTTTGATCATTGTTACCATGCCTTTGTACTGTAGTCAGAATGGCTCTTTTCTCTTCTGGCCACCTTTTAAATGGTTAATGTTTAACGTACTTACTATGTGCTAGGCAGTATTCTAACCACTATCCCGGTATGCAGTGTAGGTCTGCTGATAATAGCAGTCATGGTGGTAGTAATGATAATGATGCTGTACTAATAGTGGCCAGTGTTCATTGAACATTTATGCCACTGTCATTGCTTTTTATGGATTAACTAATTCCATGTGCCCATCAACGGTATAAGGTGGTGATCACTACTATGCCCACTTTACAATTCAGTAAACTGAGGTAATGATATCGATTAAATTGACCAAGTCTACACAGGTGGTAGGCAGAGAAATTGAGATTCAAACTCAGGTAGTGTGACATCAGAACAGATGTTCTTGGTCACCAATCTGTAGCTACTTAATGTTTCTAGGACTGATTACAGTAAAGTCAAGGAGTTTGATCACACAACAGTTATAATAACACAATGACAACAACAACACAATGATAAGTGTACCAGCAATAGTAAGTAAATTCAAGTAGGTGCTTATTATGGTTCACAATTTACGCCATACATTTGACATGTATTGATTTTTTTCTTTTTCGTATAACCCTTGTCACAGCCTATACAGGAAGAACTATTCTTGTCCTTATTTTATAGTGCTGTAGAAATGTCAGGGGACTTGCTGAATATCACACAACTAATAAGTGCTGGAACCAAAATCAAAGTCTAGCCACTCATTTTTTCTATGAGTTAGCACATACACACACACACAAACATGCCCTCTTTTATTGTGGATTTTTTCCCATAATTGTTACATGTGTATTTATCCTCCAGTTGGAAATATATTTCTAAAAATAAACATCATTATTTCCTGAGCAATTTATTCAAAATTAAGGCCATGGAAAGAGAAGGCATCTACCATGTGAGATAATCAAAGAGTCAATAAATGGCACTGAACTTGTCTCCCCTTCCGCTGCCACAAGATAACTTGTTAGGCTGACAACTTATTGGAAGTTGCACACTTAGTTAACCTGCCTCTGAATCTTGATCAAGCCTTCAGAAAACTTTAGACATGATTTTATGTTTAGGATACATCTTTTTTCCCCATAAATGCTTCAAACTGAATTGCTCTTTCACTGGGGATTTAAGAAAAAAAAGGAAAATGGACATAAATTACAGCGCTGTGCATGCAAACACATACTTTCAAATGCTTCTATTCTAATTTCCAAAAAAGAGAACAGAAGCCCTGAGATGATATCTGAGAATGTGTTTCTGTCAATTCCAAAGGCTGCACAGTTAATGATCTGCTGAAGTAGTTTACATCTACTTACACCGGAAAGAGATTGTCTTTAAAATGAACTTTTCTATAATTATAAGTTACGAAAACCTGTCTGTGAGTTTGTATTTTGTAAAAATAGTGTTTGTATGCTTGAGGAAAACTGTTGAGGCAGTTTAAACAACTAACGTAGTGTTGTTTCTCTGTTAGATATGACCGATTTAACCAGGTATTCAAACTTAATTATATGCACCAATCCAAACATGAAACTTCTTTTTTCTTTTTGAGATGCAGCTTAAAGTTGTGAGAAAATGAACAAATTCTTTATTTTGGTGGATTTAATCATACAGTGAATTTTTATTCTGTATCACTCTTTTAAAAGTTGCTTGTCATTACATCTACTAAATTCATTCCTAAAAAAGTATTCATGTTTATATTTATATTTCAGAAGAACAATAATAATAGCAACCCAGAATGAGTGGGCCATTTCACCAAGTAAGTGTTTAAAAAATCTCAGCAGTAAGGAAGGGGTCAAACTTTTGGTGACTAGTCTGGAATGGGAAATTTATCAAAGGTCTCCAAACTCTAGGCCTTTGCATAGTGCTTGCCCTTTGCCTAACAAATAGGCCTCCTATTTACTGTGATTCTACTATGTGTAAAACACTGGTGGGGGGTGGCTTTCAACGTGAATGAATCAGACAGGATCTAATTTAACAACCTGGCTAAAGAGAAGGGGTGATAAAGTGCAGTCACCAACAAATGTAAAATAGGAAAGTACGTTGGAAAGTCCCATAGGAAAGATGCAGATAAATGACTAAGAGAGTCTTGGGAAGGGAGACCAGCCTAAGAGATGGGAGCAGAATTCCAGGGAGTAGGGGGATACTAGAATTGGGGCTTAAAATATGGCTGGGATTTCACAAAGTAGAGACCTTGACAGACGACTTCTGTCAAAGGCAGTAGTAGCTGAAGACACAGCAAATTGTGCTTGGGAAGGAAAGTGTCAGAAGTCAAGACTAGAAAGTTGGGTAAAAAGAGGTAATATTAGAGAATTGGGTGGGAAAGACTAGTTTAAGGCTTTGAAGTTTTGTCCAAAGAAAATGAAAAACTACTGAAGTATCAGGGGACTTGCATATCTTGACAATGACTTAGGAAGAATGATTTGCTAAGAGACTGTTAGAGATAATGGGGGCTGGAGAGTAGAGACGAGGAGACCAGTTATATGACCATTGACAACAGAGTGATACAGCATTGGGAACAGGATGTAAAGAGCAAATATAAGAGATACAGCAAAAGAAGTATAAATAAAACGTGGTAGTAGAATACTTGTTGTGGAGGGATGTGTGTGTATTGGTGAGTTAGAAAGGGAAGAAAATAGGACTCTGCAAAAATAGGAGAGAGCCTGGGGCAGACCTGGCTGTGGTGGAAGGGAAGATGCTGATCTAGACTATAGTGGTGTTGATTTGAATTGACAAGAAATGGGGGTGTTGAGAAACTAGGCATAGAGAAAGTGAGTTGAAGATACCAAATCTGATTAGAAATAAAGCGTCCGTTACCTCAGCTCTCAGACCTCAAGTTGGGCAGGAGATTTATTTAATTTAAGTGTACTTTTCAATTAGATCTACTAGTATACAGCACTCCAGTGAGAATTCAGAGAACCATCACTACAATTTGTATTATACCAGTGGCAAGAATAGAGTACGAAACCACCTTAGACCATTGATGAGGTCAAGAAAGCCTTGGCCTATCACATGCCTGGAATGTGTAAATGGATGTATTTTTAGTTTCCCTTGAAAAATCTAGCATGTTTCTTTATGGACTGAAACAAAGACCTTAGCTCTTACACAAATCTACTTCTTGAATGTTTCCAATGATCTCCTTCACATTTATTAAATATCTATTAATTCATTCATTTATTCATTTTATTTAGAGACTTCATTTTGAGAGGAGTTTTTAGTTTTTGACAAAATTGAAAGGATGGTGGAGAAATCACCCATATACCCTCCACCCCTGTACATGCGTAGCCTTTCCAATGATCAACATCCTTCCCCAGAATGATTTTTTTAAACCAAGAATGAACCTAATTACCCAAAGTTTATTTAAGGATTCACTTTTGGTGGTGTATGTTCTGTGGATTTGGAGAAATGTATAATGGCATATATCTATCATGCTAATATAATAGAAGGTGATTTCACTGCCCTAAAAATCCTGTGCTCTGCTTTTTCATATTCCCCCCACTCCAACCCCACCCCTGTTAACCACTGATCTTTTTTACTGTATCCATAGTTTGGCCTTTTTTACTGTATCCATATCTTTGGAATTATATAGAATGTTGCTTTTCCAGATTGCCTTCTTTTGCTTAATGATATGTATTTGTTTCAGTACTGATTCACTTAAATTAATGTGTTTGATTTTTAGGTCATGTCATTCTTGCTAGTAAGGATTTTACACACTCTTCTCTTAAGCTATCAATAATTTTATACCAGATTTAGTAAACTATAATAATTAAAACATACTAATATTTTTACTATTTAACAGGTAAATTGTTTTAGAAATTTTCCTTAGTCGGGTAAATTTTAAACACAACTTTTGACTATTTACACAGATAAATGAAAATTTACCATCACTTTGAAAAGTAAAAGTGTCTTACAAAAAATGTATTTTTGACAATCTTTGGTAAGCAGTCATGCTCTTACTTTTTAAAGTAAGTCAGTCAATTTGGTCTCAAATGAATAAAGTTTTTTTCTCTCTTAGAACCAACCCGTCCCTTCAAGTTTACCCCGAGCCATTCCCTCTTGTTTTCTTCCCCTTATATCGGGTTTCCATTTTGTGATCTGTGTACCCATGGTTGTTTAAAAAGCAGCCCAGACTTCTAGCCTATAAACGTTATTCCCTCTGTCTCCTGAATTTATTGAAATGGCTGGTACTTGAGCCCAGGGGATTGTTTACACTAACATCATGGAGTCAAGTGCACTCGTTACCTCCACCTCAAGCTATCCATAGGTCAACAGCATGAGGCAAGAACCCTCAGGTTTCATTACTTCAAAACCAAATATCCTTTCTCAATCCTTCACTCCTCGAGCTTTATGCTTTGGGTCCTCACTCACCCACTTTGTTAATAAGCCAGCTGAAGTGCATGTTTGCAACCCAGTTGAAAGTACATTTCCTTTTTCTTCCAGCTCACTGTATTCACTTACATGTTCTCCATCATTGTAGAAATAACAAATGGGCATTGATTTATTTTTTAACCAATTGTGGAAGTGTTCATGCTTTCCCAATGCAGAGAGGTTTTCCAATTGTCCATGTCTTTAAACAAATGGAAAAACATACTGTGAACAAGTTGGATGGGATTTTTTTCTGGTTTAAAGGAAAAGCAGCATTATTTAGAACCTAAATAGATATGAAAGTAGAAGCCAGGTAATCGCCTCTGTGTCACAGTGTCTCCTGATGATACTCTCCACTATGACAAGTGGTTTCATAATTTAAGTTAAAAAATTAGACTCTGTTTAACTTAACTGATTATTGTGAGGATACATTCCATGTTTAACCTGAGGCCTGTGGGCCATGTGTAGCCCAGGATGCCTATGTATGAGGCCCAACACAAAATCGTAGATTTCCTTGAAAACTTTTTCTTTTGCTCATCAGTTTTCATTAGTGTTTGTGTATTTCTTGTGTGGGCCAAAGAAACTCTTCTTCTTCTGGTATGGCCCAGAGATACCAAGAGGTTGGACACCACTGCCTAGACCATTTATTTTTAACAGACATTTTTATCTCATTAGCTCACAAAATATCTATCATAACTCGTTTTGGATTTGGAAATGTTTCTCCTAAATTTCATCTGCTCTAAGTCTAAGAGTTCCTGAACTACAGAACTCTCTTGATAGAAACTATTAATTTGTTACAAGTAGAAATTATTCTTTAGTTCATCAGGGGTATGCTTTGCTCTTGGTATGCTTGGTATGTAAAGATGCGGTTAACCACTGAAAAGAAATCGGTACTTCTCAAGGCCATTTACACTAGCAGGCATGCCATCCCCTGCCAAGGGTTTCTGCCCTCTGGTATCTAACCGCTGACCTGCTGGCATGACCTTAGACTCAGGGTTTTTTTTCTAATTCTGATTCCCTGCCAAGGATATGTTGGTCTTTTATTCTCCAGTCCAATGTCTCATGTAGAAACAGGACTTATTGCTTTTCAGAGATTAAGATTGAAGAGAGAGCAGGTCTCAAAATTCACCCATGAAGAGTTCACTGAGGGTAGGTCAAGTGGAAAGCCAACTCCCAAAATGTTACTTAGAAGGGTTGGGCCCTCCTGGTCTTGCCCTGTTCTCCTGTCTCTTTAATGAGTCAACATAAATAATAAAAAAGTGGTTTCTATCTCACTAGTCCCCCACACCACTCCTCAATTGAATAAATAGTAAATGAGAGATGAAAGAGTGAGTGTCACTGGGAATACACAGCCCCATATGTGTCCTAGGTGGTTCCTGTAGGAAAATTGGACACGGTTAATTCAGAGAATTATGGCTACCTTTATTGGGCCCCAGAAATACACCTATACATGTACTTTTCACACAAGAGGCAGGCCTTACATGTCTGCACATACTACCAACCTATACACACACATACTTTTAAACAAAAAAAAATCCCATTTGTCTAACTAGTACCAGGATCATAGAAGGTGCTGTACAAATATTTGTTGAATAAGTAAGTGCATGAATTCATAACATTGTAGGGTTATCTTGGATACCTTTACGCTGGTTGATTGGTTTTCAGATGTTGCTGTACAGAAAAGGAGTAGACGTAGGGACCAGGGCCAGGGGGCCAAACCCCAGCTATGCGCCTACTTTCACTCAGTGACTCAGACTCTATTGCTCTGTGTTGAAGGTGTAACCAACCTCATGCATTCAAATGATTCTGATTTTAAATGTGTAACACTGGGCTTTGAAAGATTTTAAAGTACTGTGAAGTAACTAGAAATATAAAAGAGAAGGTTAGAAAGGTCACTTAAAATCTCTTTGCCTCTATGAGGCTGACTTTCCTTTTACTTTTTTTTAATTTAAAGAATGAATGAAAGGGGATTCAAGAGCTGAAAAAACAGGGAAAGAGAACACACCATTGTTAAGCACATCCACCTACTTCGAGGCACCACTTTACATGTTAGAATAATTAGTAACTGCTCTTAGTTAAATTGGGATAATTACCAGGCAATTTTTTGTTATTGTTTAAGTTTACTAGTACTTATACAATTAAAAAATTTTAAGTACTTATTACTAGTACTTACAAAATAACAAAACTGCATTTACAAAGGTTTCCATCCTTTCGCACTTACATTATTTCAGAATAATTTTCTATATCAGATAATATGAATTCTTGAGTTTGGGACGGAAGAGGCACCAATGGTGCATGTTCTACTGTTGTAAGACTGATATGGAACTCATCCTTCACGGCCTCTTTCCTCTCCTGTGTCTCAGTCTCACGTTTGATTAAACAAAATGTTGCTGCTACTTTCACAAGATCAAGAGATTTCTGGGGCTCATCCCTCAACCCTTGTCTTGAACTATTGCACTTGGGTCTAACTTATCTACTTTCAACTTTTCATTTACCCTTTGGATAGATACCCACTCAGAGGATAAGCGCCAAACCTTGCAGATTTCTGTAGGAGAATGAGGGGAAAAACTTATTTAAAGGCATTCCAGAAAATCGTGACTGTGTGTGTATGAGTGTATTGGAGGAAAATCAGTCTCACTGAGCAAAAGGCAATTCTGATGGGAAATCTTTCACAGTAATTTGATGAGGACTGAACTAACCTGAATGTGAGAGTTAAGTTAGCCTTATTTTTCGGGACCATAAAGGGCCACCACTATGCTCAGAAATGAAAATGAATAGCTTCACTTATTTTGAGAATTGGAGAAGACATTGTCATCCACTTGGTTCTTTTTAGTTCAGAATTCCACACTGTTAGGAACACAACTGCTTTTCAGCTCTGTATGGGTAACACTTAATATACACTGGAAATTAGTATAGATTCTGAAAAATACTACTTTACTGTGCAGAAGACTTAGTTGACTCATGTGACGTGCTGGTGAATGAATAATATTAACCACATAAATAATGATTAGCATTGGAATGACTTTCATCTTTATTAATTGTTGTCATCTGCCATAGGTGAGCAAATGGTGTGCCTGCAGCTACGAGAATATGTATATGTATGTTTCATAGGTATGTGGATATATGTACACACACACAGTTCCTGCCCTTAAAATTGGAGGAGAATTTAAGCATTACAAATTATAAGCATTAATCCATAGCACCTAGAAAGCTGCCAAGTCATAAATATAGGTCAATGTCTGCTTTAGACTTTGAGTGTCAGCATGGGAACCAGATTCTCGTACCAACTTGCAGTGGAGTCGCACTTGCATGAGAATTTCCTCCTAAAAGTTTCAGTGTAGATCTCGAGGCACAGGTAGTATTTTCTTCTAATTTTTAAAGAAGCTTTTTAAAAAGAGGAAACGTTGAACTAGTCAAAATATCAATTTGCCCTACAAATAGACGTAGCAGTGCTTAAATGGTCATTATGCTGCAAATGAAACATAAAAATACCACACAAATCATTTGGCACCTTCAAAAGAGTTTTGCTTCTCTGAAAGTGGCTATTGATATAATCATGCAATTATAACAATTATTACATATTCTCCTATAATGCACTTAAGAGTTTGTTTTAGCGCTTTAAACTTTTTGAATAATACTCATTACTGTTTTTTATATGTAAGCCCTCAAGTTTCCCGTATATCAGTTTTTAATTGTAGCTTCAGACATACCACTTGTTTGCTCATGGCTGATGCCAACAATTAATAATGATGAAAACCATTGCAATGTTGATATCTGAGGCTCTTTCCTCTGAGGTATCCTTTAGGAACAACTGTCATCCATTACTTTTTTCTTGAAAGATCTCCATTGTCCTGCTGTACTATTTCAATTATTTTTCATTTGAAGTATCTGGGAATTTTTCTCCTTTTCTCCATGTTAATGCATATCAAAGCTCCAGACATTCACAATTTAATTGCGGCCTTTCTAATTAAGTATTAAATTGCACACAAACTCTTGTGTATTGGGTGAAGCTTACTCAGTCATCTAGACATGCTGCTTCGTATCTTTTAGAGAAGAAGCACAGCCACCTGCCAAGAGATTCCGTTTAATTTATTGTTCCCCTCAAAACGTTCACCTAATGATATATTTCAGAGACTACTTTAATTTATTTGAACTGTATGTTGAGGTCTGGTGTGACTCTCCTATATGGAGTATGACCATAGGAAAAGTGTTGTTGAAAAACAGATATTGAATAGGCTCTATGGACACTAACAAAAATGATAATTGGGTGAATTTATTCCAAGACACAGGTTAAACTTAGTCTTCATTAGGGAATGTTATCACAAACTAGATATTTTGAACTTAATTTATAGGTATTTTTGTTCATTATTGCTTGTTTTCAAGTTAATTTAGGACAAGAGTGTACTCAAACAATTCTCCAAAGTTGAACAAATTTTATTCTATTTATGTACCAGATAGAAAAACAAATATCAGTAGTGAAGGCTTTCCTGTCCAAAACAAAACAAAACAAAAAAAAAACCTCACACACACACAAAGGTGTTGACCATATATACAGACTAGATAACTCAGTAGTGTAAGCAATCTTTGAAGAATTCCAAAGCAAAAGAAAGATGGAAAATGATTGATGGGAGTCTGTAATGCAAAGTCTCAATTGATGTACAAGCAAGTACATTGAATTTAAAAATTACATTGAATTTAAAAATTAACTGCTATTCAGACAGCTAGCAGGGAATCAGAGGCTACTCGGAGCAATGGGGTTTATAGTAGCAATTGTGATAAGTACCATTGGTTGTACAACAAAACCCAATTGCATCACACTCACCAGAATGGCATCATACTCATCAGAACTGCATCGTATTTGACCTGCACTAATCCTTATAACAAGCTTATCCATCACCATCTTCCTTTTTATGAGTGAAAGGTAAGATGCACCCACTTTAATTAATTTGCAAGATTACATAAGCAAAAAGTGACCTAGCTAGCTTCAGATGACTACCCTTCCAAAATGATCCCTAACATACATACATACACCCCTTATTGATACTTTTCCTTGCCTTTCCAAAATTACATAATATGTATTTTTAGATCATATATTTTTAATAATTTTATATACTTCTAATTAAATAATATATTAATTATGCTTGCACACTCACTTTAAAGATTTCAAACAGTGAAGACATATATAGAATAAAAA
Organism: Sturnira hondurensis; assembly: GCF_014824575.4. Classification (NCBI taxonomy): domain Eukaryota; kingdom Metazoa; phylum Chordata; class Mammalia; order Chiroptera; family Phyllostomidae; genus Sturnira; species Sturnira hondurensis. The sequence goes on along the minus strand of NW_028080032.1, from coordinate 4,684,491 downwards.
TTAAATTTAGCCCTGTCTGATGCAGCTCAGTGGATTGGGTGTCGTCGCTCAAACTAAAAAGTTGCTGGTTTGATTCTGGTCAGGGCACATGCCTGGGCTCTGGACCAGGTCCCTGGTTGGGGGTATGCAAGAGGCAACCAATCAATGTTTCTTTCCCTCTCTTTCTTTCTCCCTTTCCTCTCACTAAAAATAAATAAGGCTAAAAAAAGTTAGAAGACAGTTGATTGGCATTGCTTTTTGAGTTGTAAATTTAGAGAGGAATCTATTTCATAATTGCATTAACATAGCATTATAGCAGTGTTTTTAATTGTGATAAAAAATTGCTGGTGGTTTATCCCTAAAAGCCATTGGAAAACATTATTTTATGAAATGGTACTATAGGATACACACCAAACCAACAGCACAAACATGGGAGGGCAATGAGCAATTGGGTGTGCTTTAATATGCAGGGTCAGGCAAATAAGTGATATAAAGATGTGAGAGCAGCCCTGGCTGGTGTAGCTCAGTGGTTTGAGTGCGGGCCTGTGAACCACACATTCACGGTTCGATCCCCAGTCAGGGCACATGCCTGGGTTGCAGGCCAGTTCCCAGCAGGGGACTCATGAGAAGCAAGCATACATTGATATTTCTCTCCCTCTCTCCTTCCTTTCCCCTCTAAAGGTAAGTAAATAAAATCTTTAAAAAAAAGATGCAAGAGCAGAGTGTTCTGCTGAAAATCCATGTCATGGAAGGAGGGATTGTGAATGGTTCTTACAGGATTCTTCTGAAGAGCCATGGTGTAAATTGGTGCATGTCCTAAGAGGGCCCAGATGATGTGTGAAGCAAGGAGGATGCACTATGTGAAAATCTAAGCCAAAGTAAAACCTGTACTTGAGTTTTACCTCGTAATTACTCCATCACTTTCAATAATATGCCTCTTGATCTTGATTTAGTACTGAAAGGAACAGCTAAATGAGGAACTACATATGGAAATATGATTAGATGTATACTATAGTCTAAACCTGTAACTCCAGGGACAAAAATACCATGACTTTTTTAGTAGATTTTATAGATCTTATTTTAGTAGATTTTTCTTAAGAATATTGAATACTGAGGAAAATGCCTAGGACCCTATGAATATAGCTTTCTCCCAGGACTTTATTTTATTGGTTTATTAAATAAAAAGTATGGATAATATTTTTTATTGATTTGGGAGATAGAGAGATTGGTTTGTTGTTCCACTTATTTATGTGTTCATTGGTTGATTCTTGCATGTCCCTGGCCAGGGATTGAACCTGAAACCTTGGCTTATGGGGATGGTGTTCTAACCAACTGACCTACCTGGCCAGGGCTGATTAATATATTATTGACTCTACTTTATAAACCATGAGTCAGTGTTACAGCTGAACTTTAAGAAACTCTTTTCAGAGACAAATAAAACTAACTTGGAAATTAGAATCCAATTTGACACTTTCTCCTAGAAGAAGTCCTTCAACATTCTAGTTTTTCAATGAGGTGTGCTCTTGGACTTAACACCTAGGGAATGTTTGGAATGTTGAAAAACCTAAAATTCCAAATGGGTTTTAGAGAGAGAAGATAGCACATGGACTTGACAAAAGGTGCGTCCAGTGATAGAGTTTGTGTTTTGTGCTTATTTTTCCTTTCTTTTTGTATGTGAGTGGGGGAAGGAGGCACGGACGGGTAGGATGTATGATCAGCTGTTATCAATCAACTTTGGAAACTCCCTTGTGGTTTGACATTTTTGAGGACTGGCCTGGTCTTCCTGTTAGAAATCATCCAAACCCTAGCGGAGGGCTCTTTGTCTCAATAGCAGATAACTAATAAACAGAAATACCATAGTATTTTTATATTGGATGAGGTTACTTGGTTGGCTGTATGTTTGTAACTATGTTCTCTCCTAAAAAGTAGACTAGAATGTACAGTAGTTATTATTTGCTAGATTTTTTAGCAAAGCAGATTTTGAGAGTAGAGTACAATATATGAATTTATATCATTGCTAATTCATTGCACTGAAATCAAGAACATCTTGATTTCAAAGAGTAGGATTGGAGAAATGGTTCAAAACTAGTTTGGAGCCTTAGAGTTGATTTTCCTCCTGAATTTAAAACGAAATATGATTTGGTTGGGGATTCTGTGTATAATTTAATTCCTATGCAACTCCAATACTATTCTGTACGTTAGGAGACTAAGCCTTAGGAAGATTGTTTAAATAACTGGCCCAAGTTACACAGCCAGAAAGGAAAAGAGTCAGAATTTTTAAACCCAGGTCCTCTTGACCCCAGATTGCTGCTTCTCAACTCTACATCAGACATTGCCATTCTCCCAGTTTCTACTCCGTCAGTGGCAGTAATGATCACCATTCCTGGGTTTTTCTTCCTTTAGCTTTTACAAAAACGATTCTTACTCCAGCCACATATTTACATAAAGAAAAAGCCGTAGATGTAGGAGTAAACCCTCAAAGTTTCAAGGAAACAGAAGCTATGGAGCAAGCCAGTACAGTTGTGGAATGTACACAACACAGAGGCAATGTGAGAGCCATCTTTACCCTCTATTAGGATTCTTTTTAGAAAGTATAAAGAACATAGGCTTAGCAGTCGCCAAATATCCCCCGTAACGTTTAATCTGAGTCATTTTTAGTTAAGCAAAATTGGCACAAGCCAATTGCCTATGGAGGGAATTTATAACGTGGACAGTTTGCCAAAATACGTACTACTGTGGATTTTTTTCTGTCAAATTCCTTACATTGTCACCTTCCAGAAAATATTTAAGTGGCCTTAAAATATAAACCATATGACCTTCTCCCCTTTTCTCATGAGTATGTGCATCTGTGTGTATGCGAGGAGGTATGTTTGCTATGAGGTATCACCATTAGGAGTTAGGTTTTCATAGGGCTGAGTTCAGGGCTTTCAGAGCATGATAACTCCTGAGAAAATGATGAGAAGGTTTTGTTTTTCCTTGCCTTTCCTCTTTATTTTTAAGCATTAGAGGTTATGACTCGAGGCATTTCCTTTTATTGGGTTTTTCCTCCAGGACGATCAAGAAACTGATTTGTACCAAAGTCAGAATGACTCAGACAATAAGAAACCAAGCTGTGTTTGGACCAGTGAGTATGGATGCCCTGAAATTAGTCCCGGCAAACTCCCTCTCTTTCTGTTGTTTAACCACATGCAAACAGGATGGGATGGTGGCTTCACAGCGGGTGTGGTTCTTCCACCTCTCCTGCCACAAACTCCCCTTCCTCTCTTTTTCTGCATGTGTTTCAAATTGGAGCAATGGTGGGTGGGAGAGGCAACGGCTACCCTGTTACTATAAATAGTAAATCCGAGAATCTGAGTTTTCTGGAGGAGAGGTAGAGGAAGATAGATTGGGGGAGGTGGGAAGCTACCCAAATTAAATCACTTGGCATTGCTTTAAACTAAACCAACTTCTGTAGCTTATTAAGAGGATTGAGTAAATATGTGGCCAACCTCAAACCCAATCTGAAAATAAAACAAAAAACAAATTAAAAAAAAACTCAAACAACAGCAACAACAACAACAACAAAAAGCCATAATAGAGATGATCCCTGATAGATAGTTACTTCTCTTAACTTTGGAAAAATATAGTTACAGTTAGGACTGATGTGGACCAAAACCCATGGAAAGATTGACGGAAATTCATTTTAAAAAGCCACACACATGAAAATAATTTACACAGGAGGTTTTTCTGCACCACAGCTGTGCTGGTTATTTATTTTGGACCAATTTGTATAAAAAGTGGTACCAAAAATGGACTCACTTCTTGCTTGATAACCTTACAAATGTCAAATTAGTCCCCTGAACTCAAAATCCCCTTTCCTGAATAGGCTGCTGTTTAAAGGCACATGGTCTTCAGGGCCTTCAGGTAACATTCACTGTAAAACTCTACCCTGGGATTTCATCATTTTCATTCTCCATTGGTCTTATCTGTTCTGCAACTTAAATACGCCGAGAAAGTATAGAATAGGAGACAGAAGACTGACTAGGACCACTGCTTAGTGTATGAACCTGCATCTGCCTCAGGGTGGAAAAGATGCTTGTAAAGAGTACTCCCAGACCCATAAAAGTTATACAAAAGGATTCTCTAGAGCACTGTTGCTCCAACCAGACCATAGACATCAGAGGAGAGAGTTGCGCCTGCTTTGGTGCTTGCTCATTTTCCTCTGAACCCCTGAGCCAGGATGAGACAAGTGGTTTATGGGAGTTCCGGAAACCTCGCAGGGTGGGATCACCATTGCACCTTGAAATGTAATGGACCTTGGCGCCTCGGAGCTAGCCAACACAGGTGCAAGGGTGTGACACTTATTTAAGGGATTTGGAGACCAAGGTCTCATGTACATGTGATCAGAGGCTTCTGGTGTCAGTATGCATTGAATTATCCTTTGGTAAAGCAGGAGCTGGGGATTGTTACATCAAAATTCTGCCTTTGTGAAAGGGGAATGTTTGTATAGTTCTGATCTGGTTAATAATCACATTCATTATTTGGATTTATACAATGTCTTTCTTCCATGTTGCCAAAGTGCTTCTTGGTCAATCTAAAATTACTGTATAATTCTCTTAGGTCAACACAAAGTTTACCTCCTAGGCCACCTCCCAATGGAGTGGATTTGTTTCCAAGAAGAACTTATTCCATGAAGAGAAGTGCTTGTCATTTATAATAAGAGACTTTGTTGTATTGCTCAACATAATAGGTTTAAAGCTGATGTATATTTTTTAGTAGAACAATGTGTTAAAGCTCAAGGAATTAAAGTTCCGTTCATAAGTGTCATAGTCTATCTGGAATACACTTTAAAACAATGCTAAATCCATTCAATGTCACCACTTCTCTTCACTGAAAATGCTGAATGTCTCTGAAAATCAATTTTGGCAAGCATCGAAATTCTCACTCACCCAGACCAATATATTTAGGTCAGCCAGGTAGTTTTCTCTGATTTTTTATTTCTTTTCTTTTGACAGTTTTATATTAAGATGACAAGAAGCCAGAAAATTAAATTCTTACAAAGCAAGGATTTTTTTCTTCCACATTACCCTCTCAATATACAGATATCAAGCCCTGTTTTATGAGCAAAATCCATGATAGCATAATAAGGGAAGAATCAGTGTGCTGTCAGCTCTTAGGTAATATTTTACTGATTCTAATATTTGATAGGCTCAGCTTTACCATAATTGGAACAATGGCCTTTGATTTTCTTCCAACTTAGAACATTTTTTAAAGAAAGAAAATAAAGTTGACCTAATGGGACTTGTGAAAATTTTTTGTCTGTTCTCATAAGTGCATTTCAAAATTTAATTTTATAACTTAAAAAAAATGAGGACATAGAAACTAGATCAAAACTTTACCTTAACGTTATTATTGATTTAGAGACACTAATATGTCAAACATGTCACCTTTTTAATTGAAAAAAAATTAGTGTGACCATTAGCTAAAATAAGCAATGTCCCAGTTTATACCAGCCTGATCTTTTATTTTTTAGGGGGGGGAAGAATATACATAACATCTTCCTGCCAGCTTCTGGACAGAGTTGATGTAAAATAGCCTTGAAAATAAGTCCTAGCCTCAGAGTATGAGCTCCAAATAATGGAAAGAAATAGTTATCTTGCCACCAGGGGGCAACAGGTGCTCCAATGGAGATGGCTCCCGGGAAGGGATTGGGTGTGTTGCCATTTTTCTTGTACTTTCTTGTTGGTGTTCTTGGTACATTTGTATCCATGGAAAAACATTGCCCTTCCTTGTGGAAGGGAAGTTAATGATAAAAACATTAAAAGTTCCTTGGGATAGAAAGGGGAGAAGAGATGAAGGCGGGTGGTACAAGAGAGAGGGTCTGGGGATTCAGTCAGACATGTTGTAGCTTATGTAATCTTTGAGAGCCATGTGTGTGTCTTAAATGTATGTCAAGAAAAATACCATTTAGTCATTTTGTATTCTTCATTCTGTGTTTGCTATTTATGTCCCCTCCCGAAATTCTTATGTCAAAACCCTAAGCCTCAATGTGACAGCGGTCGGAGGCTGGGTCTTTGGGAGGTAATTAGGTGGAGCCCTCCTTGGGAATGGGGTCAGTGCCCTTATAAGAAGAGTCTTGAGAGAGATGATCTCTCTCTGCCATAGAGGATGGGTGAGAAGGCATCCATGTGCAGGAAGACTTTTCTCACCATGAACTCACTCAGCTGGCACCTTGGTATGGTACTTCCTAGCCTCCAAAACTGCGAGAAATAAGTGTTTGTAGTTTAAACCACCCAGTGAATGCTACTTCTTATAGCAACCAGAAATAAGACAGAGTCTGGACTTCTGAGCCCTTCGTTTTGCTTTCCTTAATTTGGATGTGTAGCACTTGCCTTCTAATTTTCTGCTAAGGGTATATGCAGGATTTTTTTAAACCAAGAATTCTAGGTATATTTACCTAGTTTAGTTACATGCTGTTCAAAAGTACTTGAATAGAATTAAATAAAAAGAGTACACATTATTGACAAAAACCATGGACAAAAAGGTTATTTTTGAATTATTTATTTCTCTTTGGATCACTAATTTTAACCAGGGCAGGCCCCTTCCCATCCCCCCATCAAAGCAACAACAACTACTGTGGGATATTTGGTAATGTCTGCAGAAATTTTTGATTGTCACAACTTGGGAAAGGGGTGTGGCTAATGGTATCTGGTAGGGAGAGGCCAAGAATATTGTTAAACCTCATACATTGAAAATGACAGCCCCCCACAAGAAAGAAATTATCTGACCCAAATGTCAGTAGTGCTGAGGCAAAGAAACCCTGGTTGAGAACAAGACAGATAAGGAAATGCATCTTTTTCTTTTGGGGTGAGTGGTATTAGTTTAAAGATGAATTCTCAGCTTAGCTTTCTTGCTCCTACATGAAGAAAAAATGTTATTTAGAAAAAAACCAAAGATATGGTTGTTCCAAGTCAGGGAAAACACATGGTATCAAGAAACCATAAAGTAAGATGCCAGAAATGCTGTCAGTAAACTTTACCAAGTCATGAAAAAGAAGAGAAAAGTTACAGTTCCACAGACAAATGCACCAGTTTTCAAAAAAGAAAAGGCTAATTCTGAGACATACTGAAAGCTGAGTGGTATCCAATGAAGAGCTAATGAGATGTAGTTGACGAGCTACGTTATGGTCTTAATCTTCCTTTTCTTGGCCCAATAGGGCAGATGTAGTAAGCACATTTGAGTGAACCTTAATTTAGATAGGCTAGGGGGTCACTTTTGGTAGATAAACAACACTGCAGTGGTCAACAAATTAATTGCATCCTGAACAGATATGTCTGGTACACACTGCAATGTTTTGTATTTAGTCTTTGCCAAATATTTTATCCAGTCTCAGGCAAAAACTGTTAATCATGTTGAATATGACAAAACCAGGAGGGTGGCAGAATGAAGATCAACAATATTATTGCACAAAAAGGAAAAAATGAGAATGATAATGAGATAAACTTGAATGTAAGTCCTGAAAATCAGCAACACAGGAAGAGGTTGGAGGTGAGCAGAGGTTTACGTGAAAATCACTTTAGTCATTTATATTGAATCTAAATGAACCCAAAGGCTTTGTCTATGTTAAGAGATGCACTGACAAATGGAGTATCCAGGGAAGAACAACTAGGCTGGTGAGTTCCTAGAAACTGTTCCATGTGATGAAAAAGCGGAAGTGGGGAAAGAGAAATCAGAGGGTAATTGTGCCAAACTACAAATGGGTTGCAAGGAGGAGAAGGTTCTGGGGTGTTCAATTTTCTGGCATCTCTGGGCCACACTGGAAGGAGAAAAGTTGTCTTGTGCCATGCATTAAATATATTGTGACATGTAATCACAAAAAATCTCATAATATCTTAAGCAAATTTATGATTTTGTGTTGGGCTCCATTCATAGCCATTCTGAGCTGCATGTGGCCTGTAGGCCACAGGTTTGACACCCCTGGTAGGCTTTTAGTGATTGCCCCCAAAGAGGAACCTAGCAAGGTTAAGACGGCACACTTGGGCTCAAAATAATAAATTGTTTGAAAATAGAATGGGTTCCTTCAGTTGAGTTTCCCATCATCAGAGACTAGAGAGTTAAACACTATGGTGTTTTGTTTTGTTTTGTTTTTTGAAGCAGTTTAAATATCAGATAGCACCAGATGGACTCTCAATTATCTTCCAGTTTAGGTTTTGGTCATTTTAAAATCATCCATAATAAGAATAAATCCAAAATACCTTTGACGCTGGTCTGATTCTGTTAATAAACATTAATGCTGTCACATTGTAAAGCAGTTTCAAATTACCTAAAAGAGAGTTTCCCTTATTATATGTCACAAACAGGCAGGGTCCCTTTGCTCCTCATACGCAAACTTTCATGAGCAAAAACCGGTTGAGATTATGGCATGCCACATTTTTTTTAGAGAGTCACAATGCTCCTGAGCATGTTAGAAGCTCTGAAGAGTACTGTGGTACACATTAAAACAATTCTTTAATTCTTCAGTGGGGCATTCAGAGTTCTTCACTCTATCTTCTCTGACTTTTCAGCCTCAGTGTCTGTAACCCTCATTCTGGCCATCTAGTAAGTTCTCCTTTACCTTTTCCATCCTTTAACTCTTGTCATTTCCTTTATTTGGAATATTTTCATTCCTGTGGCTGTCCATAGGGGTCAGCACTCTTCCTGAAGGCAAAGCCTGAAGAAATCCCCCTCACTTTTGCTCTCATATCATAGTCTAGAAGTGGCTGTATTGCATGTAGTTTAACTTTGCTCCTGATGATAGGATTAGAGCATAATATATTATGATGTATGTTACCACACCTGCTATGGTGTTTCTTAGGTGTTCAATAAATCTTTCAGGAATTGTTAAAGAAACCATAAGGCAGTTGAAACTCTATTGACCTATGCTTAGGTCAATGTAAATGTTGTTAATATTAAGGGCATGGCCTATTATAATCCCAAAGAACAAATTGAAAAGAATAGTGTTAAATACTGACAGCCTTTTTTTGGAGGGGGGGTGGGGAAAAATCAATGTAGTCCATAGCAAGTTTTTAAAACAAATTATTCTCCCTTGGTCCAAACTAGACCAAGTCATTCTTGGTCCAAACTAGATGATTGCCTTTCAGATGGGTGGGTGGCTTTGTAAAAACTACTGTATTTCAGTGAATGAGTTATGGTATCTGTTTTCACTTTTCTGTTTTCATTATTCTGTTTTGTTAGAGATATGTGCCTATACCTTTGCCTGTGGCTAGACACCTGATTTTTCATCATTGATTGGACTAAGGACTAAGGAGCATAATTGTAATTAGCCTACCATTTTTTAGCCTTTTAGTGGTTAATATCAAATCCCTGGAAAGCTATGATTCAGTATCAAGAGTGTCTGGTGAAATGCCAAGTGTAGCAAAGTAAACAGAAAATAGAAAGAAATTAAATTCTTTTCATTGAACAATTAAATAAATCTTTTTACAAGAATGAAAGAAGCTCAAGTGTTCAGTTCTACCTCTTTGAAGAACTTTAGCATCTGTTTCTTCCCTGACCATCTTTTAGCCAGGCTCCTGTTTAGAAGTTCATTTACCTTCCAGGCAAGGAATGTAGGTGTGTTGTGCCCTTCTAAATTGTTCTTGTTATATGATCAAGTTCCAGTTAAGGATTTTAGCTAAAGAAAGATGAAGCATCTGGTAAAAACTGTGGGACTGTTAAAACATTTGGCTTTTTCAATATACACCATCTAAGGCAGTTCTGGTTTTTTGTTTTGCCTCAATAGAATGATGTGTGTGTGTGTGTGTGTGTGTGTGTTTTACCATTTCCCACTCATTCTGTGGCCTTGAGGACTGACCATCCCAAAAGTCTTCTCAGTGTTTCTGTGGCTACGTTTTCAGAATCTTCTATCCACCTTCTTTTAAGAGACTCTTCAAGCTTAATATCTGGCCTTCTCTCTGCTTTTCTTTGGTGAACATATGAATTCCAATTGTAGGGCACAAAAAAAAAATCTTGAGTTTAATTCCAGGGACTGTGCAAATTAAATTTACAAAAGATAGAGCAACAAGAGAAAAACTGTATACATTTTATTTTGACATTAATATTTTAATTTTACAGAAAAGAAAGTGAAAGAGCCAGAGAAACAGCTAAACCTGAAAGCTTGTTCTATTTTATGGAAGAGTGGTAAATTTATGGAGAAGTGAAATTACAAAGGAAGAAGATTGGACTTCTAGGGGAGGTAAATTGGGGCAAGGTAAATATACAGGGGGAATTAATAAAAGCTAAGAGTTATTTCAGTGAGTTTTGCTAATGAGATTCAAGTTGGTGCCATCTCCAGCGATGAGTTGTCCTCTTCTACCTGGTATGGGAGGGGGAGGAGAGATACCTTCACAAGGGAAATTTATGCTCTGCCTATAGCAGAAAATGAGAGGGTAGGGAGATTTCCTATGTCCACTGTTTTTCCATTGCTGTCTGCTCAAACTAATCCTCATGCCAAAACGGCATACTTTGGGATGGCGTATTCTGATCCCCTTCCCAGGAAGAGGGAAAAATCTGTGCTTGCTAATATATGCCTCTCTGTCCCCTTCCCACCCACCAGGTCTTGCTCTCTACTGACCCTCTTTAAGGACATCTCCTCATACTCTCTCTGTTCTCCTCATGGCTCAGCATACCCTTGTCTAGTGTCACCCAGTGTATCATCATCGTAGCGTAAGGTCTGCATCCTGCTTCCTTCAGAACTTTCCTGTTCAATCCTCAGCCATCTTTCTTTCTTCTTTTTCTTATCTCACTAAGTGTCGCTTCTTTCAAAGCAAAGACTTTGGTTTTCAAATTTATTTTTTTGTGAGAGTTTTAAGAATAATTTTGGAATATTAAAAAGTTAAATATTAAATTTTTCTTTCTCTTTGAAGCTACAACAATACTAAATTATGATAACTGTGATTACTGTTGGAGAACTAAGCAGTTTATATGCAAGCAGGTCCAGAGTAAGAAAGCATGAAAGTAGATAATAAATTACTATACTTCACTGAGAACATAAAAGCCTTTAATTGCAAACCCCTCTTCTCATCCCTGCCACCAAACCTACAGCTTGGCCTGTATCTGTCTCCTTTGTCTTCATCTCTGTATTTTAAAAAAATTGCTCACTCCTATGAAAGACACAAGTCACCTTTCTGCTTTTACCTACTCAAGGATTTCAGTCTTTTAAACACTTCCTGTTTTTTCTGCCCTATCAAACTCCCCCCCACCTTTTGCTGGATTTTTCCCATTTACGTACAAACGTAACTATATCTTGTAAATAAGAAGTCAAATATTTCCCTTAAATCACTTTTCACTGTGGCTCTTCCATCTCATGTTATCCCCCACCAGTTCTTGTTTCCCTTCCCGTCAATATTTCTCCATAAGGGAATTTCTCCATGAGGACCACTTGGTCTCTATTTCTTCACTACTTGAAAGTTCACTTTGACCTGGGCTCATTCTCAAGCTCCACTGGAACTGCTCTTGTCAAGATGAATGATAACTTCCTATAGTCAGACACTATCTGCCTTCTAATTACTTGATCAATCACATCAGTGATTGATCTAATTGTTCATTCCCACCTTCCTTTCCTTTAATATCCATGGACATCATAATCCTACCCACAAACTGAGTCTTTGCTGGCTCTTTCATATAGACTTGGACTTTAAACTTTTGAGTTTTCTGAGGCCTTCTCTTCTTTCTCTCTTTCCCTTCTCTCTCCTCTTCTGTGCCCCCTTCCCTTCTCCACTGCGTTCTTCTCCTCCTTTCTTTGCTCTTTGGATTTCTTCTCCCTTCTCCCTTCTTTATGTAAATTCATTTTGCAGGTGATCTCATCCAGACTCACAGCTTCAAATAACATTCTATATGCATTCTATGAGAGCAAGGTCTTATGTGTCTTACTGTTATTAGTGCCCCACACTTTAATGCAATGCCTTGAGAATAGTAGGTTCTTGTATCAGTCTGTTTGGGCTGCCACACACACAAAGAGAGAGAGAGAGAGAGAGAGAAAGAGAGAGAGAGAGAGAGAGAGATTGGGCCCTCTGGTGTGTTGTCTCATAACAGCACTAATTACATCAGACCAGAGCCCCACCCTCATTACCATCCGTAACCCTAATTACCTCCCAAGGGCACCATCTCTATATCCATCACATTGGGGTTTAGAGCTCCAATATATGAATTTTAAATATATTTTATTTATTTATCTTTAGAGGGGAAGGGAAGGAGAGAGGGAGAGAAACATCAATGTATGGTTGCCTCTCGTGCGTCCCCTGCCGGGAACCGGGAACAGGCCTGCAACCCAGGCATGTGCCCTGACTGGGAATCGAATGGCGATCATGTGGTTCACAGGTCCACGCTCAATTCACTGAGCTACACCAACCAGGGCCCAATATATGAATTTTAGATGAACACAAATATTCAACTGATAACAGTTCTCAACAAATATTTTTGAATACTATTGGCTATTTAAACTTATTTTTTAAATTGTGAATTACTTATTTATAATTTCAAAAATGGAAATATATTTGACATATATCATTAGTATAAATTTAAAGAGTACACCATGTCAATTTGATACATTTACATTTATATTTATATATTGTAGTGTGATTTCCACTGTAGTGATAATTAGCACTTCTATCATATTACATAATTATCATGCCTATTGATGATTGTAATAAATTAAGTTCTAGTCCTTTAACAAGCTTTAGGATGACAATACAATATTTTGACTGTGTTTATTTTACTGTGTCTTAGATCTATGGGGCTTATTTAGCACTCATTGCCACTTTGTGTCCCTAAACAACGTCTGTCCTAGTCCCCCACTGCTCAGCTCCTGGTAACCACAATTTTACAATCTGTTTCTGAGTGCTTGGCTTTTTTGATTCCACATATGAGTGATATTATACAATATTTGTCTCTCTCTGTCTGACATACTTTATTTAGCGTATGTCCATCCATGTTGTTGCAAATGGCAACACAGTAGATGGACATATCCTACTGTGCATATTGTTTTAATGGGCAAAATAGTATGGCATTGGCATAAAACTAGACACATAGATCAATGGAACAGCATAAAGAGCCCAGATTAAACCCCTGCAAATACAGTCAACTAATATTTGACAAGGAGGCCAAGAGTACCCAATGGGGAAGGGGTAGTTTCTTCAACAAATAGAGTCAGAAAAACTGGATAAATATATGCAGAACGATGAAGTTATATGCCTGTAAAAGTTAACTTGAATGATCAGAGTTAAGTATAAGACCTGATACCATAAAACTAGACAAAAATATAGGAAAGAGGCTCCTCAACATTGGTCTTGGCAAATGATTTTTAGAATGATATCAAAAGAACAAATAACAACAACAAAAAAACCCTGACACATGGAACTAGATCAAACTAAAGCAAAAGAAACAAAAAATGAAAAGAAAACCTATAGAATGGGAGAAAATATTTGCAAAGCATGTACCTGATGATGAGTTAATATGCAAGATGTGTAAGAAACTCATACAACTCAATAGCAATAAATAAATAAATACATAAATAAATATCCAATTTAAAAAATTGGTCAAAGGGCCTAAACAAACATTTTTCCAAACAATATATACAAATAGCAAACAGGCACTTAAAAAGGTGTTCAACATTGCTAAATAGTAAGGATCTGCAAATAACAACTACAGTGAGATACCACCCACAGCTATTTGAACAACTATCATTAAAAAAAGGTAAGCTGTAACAAGACCTGGCGAGGAAATGGAGAAAAGGGAACCCTCGTGCACTGCTGGTGGGAGTGTGAATTGACACAGCCACTATGGAAAGCAGTATGGATGTTCCTCAAAAAATGGAAAATAAAACTACCATATAACCTAGCAATTCTACTTCTGAATATTTATCTGAAGAAATTGACAACAATAATTCAGAAAGATATGCACTCTTATATTCATTGCAGCATTATTTATAATGGCTGAGACATGGAAACAACCTGTTTGTGATAGATGGATGGATAAAGAATATGTTATATATCTCCATATCTATTTCTATATACATATAAGATATATATATATATAATGTAGTATTGTCCAACCATAAAAAGAAGGAAATCCTGCCATTTGCAACAATATAGATGGACCTCAAGGACATTATGCTCAGTGAAATAAGTCAGACAGTGAAGGATATATACTGTATGATCTCACTTACGTGTAGAATCAGAAACAATACCAAATTCATGGAAACAGATAGTTGTTTGTTGGTTGCCAGGAGAGGAGAGGCAATGGGGGAAATGGGTTGTCTAAGTGTGCAAACTTTAGTTATAAGGTGAATAAGGTTTTGAGATCTACTGTACAGCATCGTAACTATAGTTAACAATGCTGTATTATATTATATTATTTATGAAGTCTGTCCAGAAAAAGTCCAACCATTGTTAATATAATGAGAACAGTTTGTGTGACATTGATTGATGTAACCTGGCAGCCAAGGAGAAAGGACTGGAATGTGCATGGGTGAACAATGATGACTTCACTGTGCTAGTCAGTCGGGGTGGTAGATGTTGCTCAGTGAACATGTATACTTTGTGGCCATCCATTCAAAATGACTAAATGAGTAGAACAATGAATCTGCATCAAATTTTGTGTTAAGCTTGAACATTTCTCCATGGAAACTATTTGAATGATTCAGAAGGCTGCAGCTGGTGACAGGCAGCTTCATCAAGACAATGCCCCCACTCACACATCAGTCTTGTGCAGTTTTGTTGTTGTTTTGTGAAACATCAAATCATCCAGGTGGCTCAGTCCCTCTATAGCCCAGATTTGGTGCCCGGTGACTTATGGCTTTTCCAAAAACTAAAATCACCGTTGAAAGGGAAGAGATTTCAGACTGTCCATGAGATTCAGAAAAATATGATGGGACAGGTGATGGTGATTGGGAGAAGTGTGTGAGGTCCCAAGGTGCCTATTTTGAAGGGACTGAGGTGTCATTGTCCTATGTACAATGTTTTATCTATCCTTTTCAGTAAATGTCTCTATTTTTCCTGTTACATGTCTGGATACCTTCTGGACAGACTTCATACTTGAAAGTTGCTAATAAACCTTAAAACTTCTTATAACATACAAAAAAGATAACATTGTGGGATAATGCATGTGTCAACTAACTTTATTGTGGTAACCATTTTGTAGTATGTATAAATATCATTTCTTGTTGTACACCTTAAACTCACACAGTGTTATATGTCAATTATAGCTTCGTAATTTCAGAGAAAAAAGAAATGCTGACTTCATGTGCAGTTTTTGAGATGTGTACTTTTAAAAATGTTTAAATCTACTTTTGAAAAGTCTTAACTATTATTTCATTTTCCTTGCTCTTGAGGCCCATGGGAAACTTAGATAGAGTATGGATGTGAAAGTCCTGAATAACTGTAAACAGCGTTTTTCTACTGGATAACTTGGACCTGGTAATCCTTTGTTGGGAATAATGCCTGGAGATGAGAAGGACTCTCCTGGTCAGTGTAGCATGTTTAGCATCATCCCTAAGTGATTCATGCCAGTAGCAACCCCCTAGTTTTGACAACCAAAAATGTATTCAGACATGTCAAAGTCCTCAGAATGGGTGATGCTGTTGGTAGTGACAAATTGTCTTCCTATTGAGAACCATGGCCCTAAAGGATATTCTCACAGAAACTAGCCTGAGAATCAATGTAAAAGTTCCTTTTCTCTGTCAGAGCCCAACTCAAAAGTTGACCTTCTCCCATAAGATGTTTTTGGTAAGCTCTAAACTCATTATTTCTTCATTCTCTTCCTATGTAGCATTTTTAAACCTTTGTGTACAATTTTATAAACACTTCTCAGGTTTGTGTTGTCTTTGTTATTCATTTAATATGTATATGTTATTTATCCTAAAAACCTCCTGACTTTTTGGAGGTCAGAGGCTATTAAAAATTCATTTAATTTAATGAAAATGTAGACACCAAAGCAAGTGTTTATTTAACTACCAAAACCAAGTATAAGAATAGCCACAGAAGATCTTTGCTCACCTTATTGAGTGTGAAGTTATAAATCAGCATGCAAAATATTATTCAGTAAGATTGCCTCCATTTTTTTCTCCTTTAACTGTGGAAGTTGGTGAATTCTGTTAGACCAATATTATTGCTTCCCACTCCAATCAAGGGTGCTTTGGAAAGTTTTAGTATTAGTGCAATCCACCTATGTCACTGCAATCAGGAAAAATAGACATGTGGGTGTTGTTTTTAACTTAGGTACAATAGATTGTGTCTGAGAGTGAGCAGAGGTTATTGGTTTTTTAACCTGGTCTTAATTTGGGAAGTTAAATTATACAGCTCTGAAAATAGGAGTAGGTAATGGAAAGACAAGCACACTTAAAATATGAAAGGCTTTGGATATGATCCTCCCCTTTTGGGCCCTGGGAAGTCCCTCTGAAGTCACAGGGAGGTCCCCGAACTCAGCTGGGACAGGAGCAGCCTCGAGACTTCCATGAAGACATCCACTTGGATGGCTGTAAAGTGGGGCTAGTGAACTCATTCCTAATAACCAGTCAGCTCCTTTTAGTTCATTTTCCAGGGCAAGATTAGATCATGTTGGAAACATCACCAAATAACCTTATAAAAAGAGATGAACTCACTCTCAATTTTCATCAGGTTTTGAAGCAAAACCATAAAAACCACTGTCCCACCTCAGGCTACTGGAAACGAATTTGCATCTCGTTCTCAGGAACAGAAGTATCTCCCAGCAAATATCTCAGTGAGAGGAGTCCCTATGTTTCTTCCCTACTCAAGAAACCCACCTTGTCAGTCTCTCGTTCTAGACACTCTCATGGCCCATTGCCACATATGCCAGATGAGGTTTAAAAGCAACTGGGGGATTTATGCTCCCAGTTTTGTGGAGAGATAGAGTTCTTCAAATTTCTTCTTCCAATAATGATTGATTTGGTTCCATTGTAGCCATTTCTCCAGTTAGCCCACAAGGAACAGTAATATTGTTTTCCAATGGACGGATACTTTTTAGAAATGTAGAACTTCCTAAATTAAGAAGGCAAGTGTGGAAGGTGATGACAACTTTTGTTTGCTAAGTGTCATGAAGACCAGTGAGTGTAAAGGACAAAGAATATGTGCGTAGATATCTACCAGTTTTTATTCATGCCAGCAATGCTTTATCGGCATTTAATTTACATTCAGTAAAAATATAAATCTTAAGCATACAGCTTGATGAATTTTGACATATGTACATCCCTGTTGCCACTCAGATCGTAAGGCACATTTCCTTCATCTCAGAAAGTTCCTTGGTGTATTTTGAGCAATGCACCCATCTTCCCTCCAAAGTCAATCAGTGTTCTGAATTTTTATCACCCTAATTTAGTTTTTTTTCTTGAATTCATACAAATGGAGTAATATACTGTGTATTGTTTTGTAATCTGGCTTCTTTGGCTTCAGTATAATATTTGTGAGATTTATCTATGTACTGTGTGTATTCATTCTTTGTTGTTATCCATTGCTGGGTCGTGTTTCATTGTGTGAATGTACCACAATTAGTTGATCCATTTTTCTGTTGCTGGACCTGTTGTTTTTCTAGTTTGGGGCTCTTATGAATAGTGGTGGTTTTGCAATGGGGTGAAGCCAGGGGCCCCCCAAAGAGGGATTTGTAATGGGGTCCAGAACTCAGGGTGTCCAGGAAATATGAAAATACAGAATATCCTCACACCCACAAGCCTGAACTGGGGAATGGAACACAAGGAGCAGGGCCATTGAGAGTGATCAACAGTTGGCCAGTTTCACACCTGATATGCAAAAACATTTTACATACCTATAACTGCTAGCTAGCTTCATAGGTATGGTAAGAAGCTGTGGCCATGCTTTGAGCTGGGGAGATGGGAGTGACTTTGAACCGTGACATAACTGGGAGGCAGCTCCCCCTGGTTACAGCACTTGCATGGAGCTTGGAGTTGGTTCACTCCATGCCTTGGGTCCATGCCTGCCCAAACTAATTATGGCAGCCAAGAAAGGCTGGAAAAATACGGGTGTGCTGGCAAGTGTAGCCTATTGTGGGAGGAGTCGGAAATGGGGTTGCAGAGGAAGATTTGTGCTGGGCTTTAAACCCAGGCACAGCAGCCATGTGGGGTTTTTTACCATGGGGTTTTGGAGATGAACCATGCTGCTTTGGGGCTCCTTTAATCATGTGGCTTAGGAAGCAGGAAAGCAAGATGTAGCAGCCGTGCAGAGCTCTCTCTTAGCAGTTGGAAGAATGCAGGGGAGACATTGTGGGAAGGGAAGGGCTGAAAGGGTTCTTGCTGGTGGGCCTGAGAAGGTGCCCCGTGGGTTTGGGTTGAGAACTGGAGATCAAGGCAACAGAGCTGATGGTGCTGGGAACCTCAGGAGGCCTTCCAGCAGAGCATGAATTAATGGGAAAAGGGGAAAGCTATTGAAGCCACAGATTTCTATTTTTTTTTCTGAGAAATGGTACCCTTGACTGGCCTTACTGGGCAAAATGGGAAGAGGAAGGAGTGAGTGTGTGTGGGGGGGTAGTTTTAAGGGATTTTGAGTATTTAACAGTGACATTCCACCATTACCCTGAACCTGTATAACTTTGAATAAATAGTTCCTTCCCTTTTCACCAAACTCTGGTATTGAGAGCCAAAATTCTAATTCCTAAAGGTGACAGGCAAAGTGAACCTAGTACAGGGAAACCCTGGGGGAGAGGGAGTCCATTTGGTAACAGTATCTTGTCATCCCCTCATGGGTATGTTCTGTAATACTTTGCGCATTCGTGTATGTACAAGTCAGTTTGTGCATTCATTTCTTCAGAATAAATGCCTAAGAGTGCAATAACTAAGTCATAGAGTAGGTGTATGCAGATTAACTCTATTAGAAACTGCCAAACAACTTTCTAAAGTGACTGCATTGTGTTACATTCTCAAATTAGCAATGTGTAAAAGGTCTGGTTGCTCCACACTCTCACCTACACTTGGTATGAGCATTTTTTTTTTTTCTGATGGACATACAGTGATTCAGTACATCTCCAATGCCCATTCTATTTTAGATAATAATATCTATAGATAGCCCTGGCTGGCGTAGCTCAGTGGATTGAGCGCGGGCCTGCGAACCACACGATCGCGGTTCGATTCCCAGTCAGGGCACATGCCTGGGTTGCGGGCCAGTTCCCGGCAGGGGACACACCAGAGGCAACCATACCTTGATGTTTCTCTCCCTCTCTCTCCTTCCTTTCCCCTCTAAAGATAAATAAATAAAGTCTAGAAAAAATTTTTAAAAATAAAAAAATAAAAATAAATAAAAATAAAAATAATATCTATAGATAAAATGAAGAAAACTCAGAAAGGAATTTTAAAAATGTATCGAGATGGGTCTCTCAGGTTAAGATGGCGACAGAATAGCACAGAGGGAACCCAGCTCCTGTGCATCTGGTAAAAATCCGGGCGGATCTACCAAAGAACAGCTTAATCAACCAACAATTCCCCAACATTTATGAAAATAGGAGACCAGGGAGTGTGACAGAGGAACCAGACACCTGCCGGTTGGTGAGGACTCCAGAAGGCGAGTGAGGACAAAAGCGGCTGCGCCCCGCAGCCTCCTAGGCTGTGGGCTGCGCCTGGGCGCGCCCAAGGCGGGCGACCTCCAGCAGAGTGTGAGTACGGTCCAGAAGCGGGCAGAGACCTTTGGGCTTAAGTTAACGTAAAGGGGGCCAACTGCAGACTCGGTGGTCACCAACCCACCAGCCCGCCAGCCCGGGGGATTTAAGAAGGACACTGTCATTGCCGATCTTTTGGGATTGGGCTGGGCTGAGAGGCAGGCTTTGTGGAGAAATCTCTATTGGAAAGTAAACTGAGGTACTCTGTGACAGCAGCTTGCCTCAAGGCCCAACCACCCAACAGCCATCCAGGGGAGGGGTGGGAACACTTGGATCCTGCCACGGGACTGAGAAGGAAACAGGCAGCCTCCCAGGGGTGTGGGCGCCCACATCCCAATCAGGCACCCTGCTCGCGAGCGCCTGCATACCTGCCCTCAGAGACGCCGCAACCAGAAAAACCAATTTGGACAGTTTGAAACCAACAAAGGAAAGGTGCTTTTTTGTTTTTGTTTTTGTTTTTGTTTAAATGTGTGTGTGGGGTGTTTTCCCCTTCCCCCCCTTTTTCCTCTCTCAACTTCTTTTGTAAGTAATCTTATATCTTCTAAACTGTATTGTTGCTCTATCTTTCAATACTCTGTCCCTCATTTCTTTTTCTTTTTGTCCAGTTTTAGTCCTTCCGTTCTTCCCAAATTTTCCGCTTATTCCTCTTTTCTCCTGACTTGTGTGTGTGTGTGAGATGGATTGTTTTTTTGTGTGTTGCTTAGTTTGCTTTTAGGTGTATTATTATTTTTTTGCATTATTCTTACTTCTTTTTTTTATTTTAAGAATATCTCTGTATCCCTCCTCTTTCTGTATAGGTTTCTTAGTCCTGGCTGGTTGTATTGCACTACCTGACAGGTTCCCACTGCTCTTTCCTCCACAGTGTATTGCTAATTTTCTATACTTCACTTGCTTTCCTTTGCCATACTACCCAAGCTCTATAACCGCCATTTAGACAGATCACGTAGAGTCTATCACGTGAGTGTTCCTCTAATATTATTGTAAATAAGAGCTGTTCTATACAACACTAATACTTCATCTCTCGGACCTTAGACCACCTTACAGGTGCCTGAATTCTATTACTCTATTTACTCACACACTACACCTAGTTACTAACCTGTACTCTCACCTTACCTCAAATCTGACCACCCGCCACCACACTGCTTTCTAGATACAACTCACAAGCCCCCCTTCCCAACAAGAGACTTAACTTATGTCCATCTTTTCCTAAAAGTGGCAAGCTGGGTCGAAGAACATGGTTAACTCTATACATAGCCTAAAGATTGTCTATTTCTTCTCTGCCAACTGTGTCTGTAAATAACATAAAATAATCTTCAGCTATCATAAATCATGTTGCCTCCCCCTCCAATTGATCACACACGCACAATAAAGAAAGGAGTAGGTGGAAGCGGAGAACACCAATATACCTGCAAGAGATTGAACCACTGAATTTCACAAGTATCCTACCACAGAAGTTCACACCATAAACCCAGGGAGCCAGAATAGATCGATTTAAGAAGCTGAGGACAACAAGAAGAGTATCACAAACAATGAGAAGACAAAGAAACAATCCCCAAATGAAAGAAAATGAGGAAGTCTCAGAAAGAATGTTAGATGAAATAGAGGCAAGTTAACTATCAGATGTGGAATTCAAAGCACTGGTTATCAGGAAATTCAAAGAACTTACAACGAGCTCCCAGAAACTACAGGGGAGCTACAATGAACTCTCTGCAAACTATACCAACATGAAAAAGGAAATAGAAACCATCAGTAAAGGCCAAGAGGAAATGAAGAATACAATTTCTGAACTGAAGAACACAGTAGAAGGTATGAAGAATAGAATCGATATGGCGGAAGATCGCATAAGTGAGATTGAAGACAGGATAGAAAGAATCTCCCAGATGGACCAAGTAAGGGAAAAGAGAATCAGAAAAAATGAGGAGAATTTAAGAGAAATGCAAGACAACATGAAACATAATAATATCCGAATAATAGGAATACCAGAAGGAGATGAAGAAGAAAAGGGATAGAAAACTTACTTGAAAGAGTAATAACGGAAAATTTTCCTAAGTTGAGGAGAGAGAAAGTCACACAGATTCAGCAATCACAGAGAGCCCCAATCAGGTGGAACCCAAAGAGGCCTACTGCAAGACACATCATCATTAATGGCAAATCTCCAAGACAAAGAGAAAATCCTAAAGGCAGCAAGGGAGAAAAAGGAAGTAACATACAAGGGGGTCCCAATAAGTTTGGCTACTGACTTCTCAATGGAAACGTTCCAAGCAAGAAGAGAATGGCAAGAAATATTCCAAGTAATGAGAAACAGAGGCCTACAACCAAGGCTATTGTACCCAGCAAGGCTCTCAATCGAGATAGAAGGCCAAATAAAGAGCTTCCAAGACAAAAGAAGTCTAAAAGAATACACTTCCACCAAACCAGTTCTACAAGAATTACTAAAAGGGCTGCTTTAAGGAAAGGAAGGAAAAGAGAGAGACAGAGAGGAACTGTGGTACACAAATGGCAATGAATAAGTACCTTTCAATAATAACCTTAAATGTAAATGGATTAAATGCTCCAATCAAAAGACACAGAATAGCTGAATGGATAAGAAAGCATGACCCACACATATGCTGCCTACAAGAGACCCACCTCAGGTCAAAAGATGACCACAGACTAAAAGTGAAAGGATGGAAACAAATTTTCCAAGCAAATGGACAAGAAAAAAGCCAGGGTAGCAATGCTCATATCAGACAAAATAGACTTCAAAAACAGGGCCATTAAGATAGACCCAGAAGGTCACTTCATAATACTCAAGGGAAGAATCCACCAAGAAGACATTAACATCGTAAATATATATGCACCCAACTCAGGAGCCCCCAAATATATAAAGAAAATTCTGGGGGACCTCAAGAAAGATATTGACAGCAACACAATTATAGTAGGGGACTTTAACACCCCACTGTCAAAAATGGACAGATCTTCCAAACAAAATATCAACAAAGATATTACAGCATTAAATGACACTCTAGATGAAATGGACCTAATTGATATATATAGAGCCCTTCATCCCAAAGAAGCTAAATACACATTCTTTTCAAATGCACATGGAACATTTTCCAAGATAGACCACATGATAGGACACAAAACAAGACTGAACAAATTTAGGAAAATAGAAATCATACCAAGCATTTTCTCTGATCACAAGGGACTGAAATGGGAAACTAACCCCACAGGAAAAAACCAAAAACACCCCAAATCATGGAGACTGAATGGTATGCTATTAAACAACGAATGGGTCAAAATAGAAATCAGGGAAGAAATCAAAAAGTTTCTGGAAACAAATGAAAATGAACTCACAACAACCCAAAACTTATGGGACATGGCAAAGGCAGCCCTGAGAGGGAAGTTCATAGCAATACAGGCTTACCTGAACAAAATAGAAACATTTCAAACAAACAACCTAAGCCAATGCCTCCAAGAACTCGAGGAACAACAACAAAGACAGCCCAGAGTAAGTAAAAGGAAGGAAATAACCAAGATCAGAGCAGAATTAAATGACATAGAGATTAAAAGCACAATTCTAAGGATCAATGAATCCAGGAGTTGGTTTTTTGAAAAGATAAACAAAATATATAAACCTTTAAGTAGGCTCATCAAGAAAAGAAGAGAGAGGACCCAAATAAACACAATCAGAAATGAAAGAGGAGAGATTACAACTGATACCACAGAAATAGAAGGGATTGTAAGGAATTACTATGCAGAGCTGTATGCCAAGAAATTTGAAAACCTAGGTGAAATGGACAAATTTTTAGAAAAATATAATCTTCCAAAACTCAATGAAAAAGAAGCAGAAAACTGAACAGGCCAATAACAGCAAATGAAATTGAAAAAGTAATAAAAAAACTCCCATCGCACAAAAGCCCTGGACCAGACGGTTTCACAGGAGAATTCTACAAAGCTTTTGAGGAAGAGCTAACCCCAATTCTTCACAGACTATTCCAAAAAATCCAAAATGATGGGAAACTCCCCAACTCTTTTTATGAAGCCAACATCATCCTAATTCCAAAACCAGATAGAGACACAACAAAGAAAGAAAACTTCAGGCCAATATCGGTGATGAACACAGACGCTAAAATCCTCAATAAAATACTGGCAGATCGCATCCAACAATACATCAAAAAGATCATACACCACGACCAAGTGGGATTCATCCCAGGGATGCAAGGATGGTTCAATATCCACAAATCAGTAAATGTAATATATCACATAAACAAAAGCAAAGACAAAAACCACATGATCATATCAACAGATGCTGAAAAAGCTTTTGATAAGGTACAACACCCATTTATGATAAAGATACTCAGCAAAGTGGAAATAGAGGGAGCATTCTGCAATATAATAAAGGCCATATATGAATGACCTACAGCCAAGATCATACTCAATGGGCAAAAAATAAAAGCTTTTCCACTAAGATCAGGAACAAGACAAGGTTGTCCACTTTCACCACTTCTATTCAATATAGTATTGGAAGTTCTAGCCACAGCAATCAGACAAGAAAATGACATAAAAGGCATCCAAATTGGAAAGGAGGAAACCAAAATGTCATTTTTTGCAAATGACATGATAGTGTACATGGAAAATCCTATACCCTCTACCAAATAACTGCTTGAACTAATAGATGAATTTGGCAAAACAGCGGGATACAAAGTCAATATCTAGAAATCAAAGGCATTTTGTATACCAACAATGAAATAGCAGAAGCAGAAATCAAGAAAAAAATCCCATTTGATATAGCAAAAACAAAAAATATCTGGGAATAAACCTAACCAAGGAGGTAAAAGACCTGTATGCAGAAAACTACACAACACTGAAGAAAGAAATCAAGGAAGACACAAACAAAGGAAACATATACTGTGTTCATCGATTGGAAGAATTAACATCTTCAAAATGTCCATACTACCCAAAGCAATTTACAGATTTAATGCAATACCTATTAAAGTGCAATGGCATATTTCACAGACATAGAACAAACACTTCAAAAATTTATATGGAACCATAAAAGACCCTGAATAGCAGCTGCAATTTTGAGAAAGAAGAACAAAGTAGGAGGGATCACAATACCCGATATCAAACTGTATTACAAGGCCTCTGTAATCAAAACAGCCTGGTACTGGCATAAAAACAGACACATAGACCAATGGAACAGAACAGAGAACCCAGAAATAAACCCAACTCTCTATACTCAATTAATATTCAACAAAGGGGGCAGTATCATAAAATGGGGTAAAGATAGCCTCTTCAACAAATGGTGTTGGGAGAACTGGACAGGTACATGCAAAAAAATGAAACTGGAGCACCAACTTACACCATACACCAAAATAAATTCAAGGTAGATAAAAGACTTAAATATAAGCCGTGAAACCATTAAAGCCCTAGAGGAGAGCATTGGCAGGAAAATCTCAGATATTCCACGCAGCAATATTTTTACTGATACATCCCCTAGAGCAAGGGACATAAAGGAAAGAATAAACAAATGGGGTCTCATAAAACTTAAAAGCTTCTGCATTGCTAAGGGAAAGAGTATCAAGATAAAAAGAGAAGCAACAGTNGACAGATCTTCCAAACAAAATATCAACAAAGATATTACAGCATTAAATGACACTCTAGATGAAATGGACCTAATTGATATATATAGAGCCCTTCATCCCAAAGAAGCTAAATACACATTCTTTTCAAATGCACATGGAACATTTTCCAAGATAGACCACATGATAGGACACAAAACAAGACTGAACAAATTTAGGAAAATAGAAATCATACCAAGCATTTTCTCTGATCACAAGGGACTGAAATGGGAAACTAACCCCACAGGAAAAAACCAAAAACACCCCAAATCATGGAGACTGAATGGTATGCTATTAAACAACGAATGGGTCAAAATAGAAATCAGGGAAGAAATCAAAAAGTTTCTGGAAACAAATGAAAATGAACTCACAACAACCCAAAACTTATGGGACATGGCAAAGGCAGCCCTGAGAGGGAAGTTCATAGCAATACAGGCTTACCTGAACAAAATAGAAACATTTCAAACAAACAACCTAAGCCAATGCCTCCAAGAACTCGAGGAACAACAACAAAGACAGCCCAGAGTAAGTAAAAGGAAGGAAATAACCAAGATCAGAGCAGAATTAAATGACATAGAGATTAAAAGCACAATTCTAAGGATCAATGAATCCAGGAGTTGGTTTTTTGAAAAGATAAACAAAATATATAAACCTTTAAGTAGGCTCATCAAGAAAAGAAGAGAGAGGACCCAAATAAACACAATCAGAAATGAAAGAGGAGAGATTACAACTGATACCACAGAAATAGAAGGGATTGTAAGGAATTACTATGCAGAGCTGTATGCCAAGAAATTTGAAAACCTAGGTGAAATGGACAAATTTCTAGAAAAATATAATCTTCCAAAACTCAATGAAAAAGAAGCAGAAAACTGAACAGGCCAATAACAGCAAATGAAATTGAAAAAGTAATAAAAAAACTCCCATCGCACAAAAGCCCTGGACCAGACGGTTTCACAGGAGAATTCTACAAAGCTTTTGAGGAAGAGCTAACCCCAATTCTTCACAGACTATTCCAAAAAATCCAAAATGATGGGAAACTCCCCAACTCTTTTTATGAAGCCAACATCATCCTAATTCCAAAACCAGATAGAGACACAACAAAGAAAGAAAACTTCAGGCCAATATCGGTGATGAACACAGACGCTAAAATCCTCAATAAAATACTGGCAGATCGCATCCAACAATACATCAAAAAGATCATACACCACGACCAAGTGGGATTCATCCCAGGGATGCAAGGATGGTTCAATATCCACAAATCAGTAAATGTAATATATCACATAAACAAAAGCAAAGACAAAAACCACATGATCATATCAACAGATGCTGAAAAAGCTTTTGATAAGGTACAACACCCATTTATGATAAAGATACTCAGCAAAGTGGAAATAGAGGGAGCATTCTGCAATATAATAAAGGCCATATATGAATGACCTACAGCCAAGATCATACTCAATGGGCAAAAAATAAAAGCTTTTCCACTAAGATCAGGAACAAGACAAGGTTGTCCACTTTCACCACTTCTATTCAATATAGTATTGGAAGTTCTAGCCACAGCAATCAGACAAGAAAATGACATAAAAGGCATCCAAATTGGAAAGGAGGAAACCAAAATGTCATTTTTTGCAAATGACATGATAGTGTACATGGAAAATCCTATACCCTCTACCAAATAACTGCTTGAACTAATAGATGAATTTGGCAAAACAGCGGGATACAAAGTCAATATCTAGAAATCAAAGGCATTTTGTATACCAACAATGAAATAGCAGAAGCAGAAATCAAGAAAAAAATCCCATTTGATATAGCAAAAACAAAAAATATCTGGGAATAAACCTAACCAAGGAGGTAAAAGACCTGTATGCAGAAAACTACACAACACTGAAGAAAGAAATCAAGGAAGACACAAACAAAGGAAACATATACTGTGTTCATCGATTGGAAGAATTAACATCTTCAAAATGTCCATACTACCCAAAGCAATTTACAGATTTAATGCAATACCTATTAAAGTGCAATGGCATATTTCACAGACATAGAACAAACACTTCAAAAATTTATATGGAACCATAAAAGACCCTGAATAGCAGCTGCAATTTTGAGAAAGAAGAACAAAGTAGGAGGGATCACAATACCCGATATCAAACTGTATTACAAGGCCTCTGTAATCAAAACAGCCTGGTACTGGCATAAAAACAGACACATAGACCAATGGAACAGAACAGAGAACCCAGAAATAAACCCAACTCTCTATACTCAATTAATATTCAACAAAGGGGGCAGTATCATAAAATGGGGTAAAGATAGCCTCTTCAACAAATGGTGTTGGGAGAACTGGACAGGTACATGCAAAAAAATGAAACTGGAGCACCAACTTACACCATACACCAAAATAAATTCAAGGTAGATAAAAGACTTAAATATAAGCCGTGAAACCATTAAAGCCCTAGAGGAGAGCATTGGCAGGAAAATCTCAGATATTCCACGCAGCAATATTTTTACTGATACATCCCCTAGAGCAAGGGACATAAAGGAAAGAATAAACAAATGGGGTCTCATAAAACTTAAAAGCTTCTGCATTGCTAAGGGAAAGAGTATCAAGATAAAAAGAGAAGCAACAGTTTGGGAAAATATATTCGCCAATGACACCTCAGACAAAGGTTTAATCTCCAAAATATACAAAGAACTCACTCAACTCCACTCAAAGAAGACAAGCAACCCAATTAAAAATGGGCAAAGGACTTGAACAGACATTTCTCCAAGAAGGCCATAGAGAGGATCCAGAGACACATGAAAAGATGCTCGGTATTACTAGCTATCAGAGAGATGCAAATCAAAACCACAATGAGATACCACTAACACCAGTCAGAATGGCTACCATAAACAAAGAAACAAACAACAAGTGCTGGAGAGGTTGTGGGGAAAATGGGACCCTAGTTCACCGTTGGTGGGATTACAGACTGGTACAACCATTATGGAAAACAGTATAGAATTTTCTAAGAAAACTAAAAATGGACATGCCTTTTGACCCAGCAATTCCATTGTTAGGAGTATATCCTAAGAATGCTGAAGCACCAATCCACAAGAACCTATGCACCCCGATGTTCATAGCAGCACAATTTACAATAGCCAAGAGTTGGAAGCAACCTAGATGTCCATCGGTCAATGACTGGATCAAAAAACTATGGTACATTTACACAATGAAAGGAAGAAGGAGCTCCTACCCTTTGCAACATCATGGATGGAACTGGAAAGCATTATGCTGAGAGAAATAAGCCAGGCAGTGAAAGACAAATACCATATGACATCACCTTTAACAGGATTCTAAACAACAAAACAAACAAGGAAGCAAAATGTAACCAGACACTGCAATACAGAAGGTGCTGACAGGGTGCAGAGGGGAGATGGGAGAGAATCACAGGGGAAAAGGGGATGGACTCACATGAACAAGTATAAAGGACACATGGACTATAACTAAGGTGGGGGCAGAGATGGGAGGGAGGTGGGGAGTACAGAGGGGGTCAGGGCTGGGAATACAAGAAAGAAAACTGTACTTGAAAAAGGGTTAAATGAAAATTTTTAAAAAATATATCGAGATGGGAAAAGTCCCATTTGCCCCAGTCATCTCCTACATTTTGTTTTAATTGACATTTCCTGCTTTCCTTATTTGTACACTGAAAAGTGACTGTTGGTTTCTGCTCCAGCTCTAGAGTTTTAACCATCTCTGCTTTGTGCTCAGAGCACATTAGCTTGTTTTGCTCTCCAATGGATCCACATTCGTTCAATCTCTCTTAAAAACATTCCTATCCACTGGCCATTAAGTTATGTTTTATAAATTCTTAGACTAGCTATTGTTTTAGTAAGTTTCCTCATGAAATTTGTTTCCAATCAATTCCTATTGATAACAAGGTTCTCTTAATTAAAAGATGCTCTATCTTTAACTGAGAATATATCACACAAATTGTATCATTCTGTTGTTTCAAACTGTAATTCTGCAGAGTGAAAAATAACAATCACCTTCCTTAATGATTTTTATGTTTTATTTTGAAACAAGTTTAATCTTACATAATTCTTGAAAACTTAAAAAAATTCTTGTATCTGCTTCAGGTATGTTTCTCAAATGTTAATATTTTGTCCCCTTTGCTTTAACTTCAGTTGAGTGTCTTTTCACTATACCCTTGAGGAGGGGTGTGGCAGGAATGTAACTCTTGTTTATATCGATTGGCCTGTGGTACAGTTAGTTTCTTTATGTGTTGTTTCACTAAAAGTCACAGAACCTGATCACTCCATTGAGAACTTACAGTATTTGGGTCTGCCCTATGTAGTAATCTCATGGGCCTTTTAAAACAGGAGAGGAGGTGGCTGAAGAGTCAAAGAGAGGAGGCATGAGGAGAAGTCAATTGCCATCGCTGTCTTTGAAGATGAAGGGGGCCAGGAGACAGAAAGTGCAGTGGCCTGTAAGAAGCCATCAGCTGACAGTCAGCAAGGATATGAGGACTTAGGACCTAAAACCTCCAGAAACGGATTTCTGCCAACAACATGAATGAGTGAGGAAACAGATTCTCCCCTGGAGCCTCTGTGAAGGATCGCAGCCCTGCAGACACCTTGATTTTGACCTGATGATACCATCAGATTGCTAACCTACAGAGCCATGAAATAATATATATTTTGTCTTAAGCCACTAAGTTTATGATAATATTTATTACAGCAGTAGAAAACTAACACATAGATGATGTGCATGTATATGTATATGTGTATGCACATATGGGCCATGGGCCATCTATGCACAATTTACTACGTATTTTCTCATTCTTCATTCTGGCTCTCTTTCTCTGCATTTCTTTACCTCATTTTTATTTCAGTCCCTTCATACTATGTCATAGCTTTCATACATATAGCCATATATATACATATACATAAATAATATTCTACTGACACAGCCTAGTGAGTAAGTTAAACTATCCCCATGAAAACCAAGAAGATAGTAACATGGTAGGAGAAAGCCAATAAACACAAATTAGCAGCAGCCAATCTTTGAACTTTTGAAAGCTGAACTCCTAACCTTTCTGTTTTTTGCAATGTTTTTGCTGCTTCCTTAGGGGAAATCACCTAAAATGATTTTGACTTGAGTATTACATAAAATATCTTCAAAGAGCTACTTTGCCAAGCCACACATAACATGCTAATATTTTTTCAAATGACTTTAATATAGTAATCAGTCTTCTTAAAAAATAGCATATTTTCCCCTATAACTTGGCTTCGTCACTGAAGCTTGTGGTAAACATACTTAAATAGTCTGGAGTAGGTTTGAATGCTTAATGGCATGCTGTACACAAAGCCAGTATTTCTATTTATAGGTGAGATTGGTTGTTGGGCAGGTATCTCAAACTTGGTGTATTTATTATATTCTGTAGAAATTTGTTTATTTTCATAAATAAAATCATGTTTTAGAGTGATGAGTGGAGCTTACTATATGAATAAATCTTGTGGTGAATTGTCTATTAACCATCAGTTTTGTGTGTGTGTGTGTGTATTTCTCTGTGGATATATCTAGATTATCTTCAGGAGATCACTACAGTCGATTCCTATTTAGGCACATGTAGAACTTTAAAAGCTGGACATGAGAAAAGGTGGAGGGAGTGATAGAGGGAACAGTAGGGGCTAAAGTAGAGATGAATGAAAGGCAATATCCTATTTGTAAAGAGCAGTCTGAGTCCACTAAGCACAGAGTTTGTTGTAGAGATTAGAAATATTAGAATGTGGGCACTCTACTCACCTTTTCTGAGAAACTCACAGCGTCATGCCACCAGCTCCTTACTGCGTTTTGTGAGGACACTTTAGGTATTTTGCATGTTGTATTTTTCTAAGGATTAGTACATTTCATATAAATTTGAAAATTTATTTGCTTAATACTTTCAATCAAATAGAGTCCTTAGAGATCTCTCCTTTTTTTCTGATGTTGCTAATTTTTGCATTTTCTCATAATTTTTGTCAGTTTATGAGTGTTTTCAAATAAATACACTTTTCTTTTTTGGTATTTTTCTATTATGCAATTATTTATTTCGTTGATTTGAACTTTTGCCCTATTATTTCTTGCACTCTATTTTCTAATTATTTATTTAATTTGCTGTTATTTTTGATTCCCTGAGATGTGAACTGAGATAATTGATTTTTAATCATTTTCCTTCTTAAAATATGTATATGCAAAAGTTTATAAACTTACCTCAGGATAAAACATTAACTGCATATAGCTCATTTCAAGATATTTACTGATTTTTAAAAATTATTTTGTCTGTAGTCTATGGAGTTATTCATGTTTATCAGTTAATTTCCCAATATTTGGATATTTTGAATATTTTTTGTTATTCATCAGTTTCAAATAATACCATTTTGGTCATAGGATAATATTTGTATTTTTTTAGCCCATGAAATTTCTTGAGAATTCATTTATGAACCTTAGGGTCTAGTTTACTTAGGGTCTAGTTTGTCTGTTAGTATCATTATGTCACCTTTCTTTTATTTACAGCTTTTAGAATATACATTTTCTCCTAAGCCTTCTCTATTCTTACATTTAAAATGTGCTCCTTGTAAGTGACATATAGTATGATTTTCTTGCTATTTTTAAAATCATTTTGATTATATTTGTTTGGATTATTTAATCCATTTATGTTGAATGGAACTACTGATACTGGTTTCATCAGAACCAGAACTACTGATACTACTGGTTTCTATCTACTATTTCATCACTTATCACATGTTTATCTTACCTATTTAATAGTCTATGATTTTTTTTAAGATTTTATTTATTTATTTTTTTAGAGGGGAAGTAAGGAGAGAGAGAGAAATATCAATGTATGGTTGCCTCTGGTGTGTCCCCCTGCCGGGAACTGGCCTGCAACCCAGGCACATTCCCTGACTGGGAATCGAACCACGATCCTGTGGTTCACAGGCCCACGCTCAATCCACTGAGCCACACCAGCCAGGGCTAATAGTCTATGATTTTTAATCTCTACTTTTTTGCCTCCTTTGGAAAAGTCAAGTTCTTTTACTAACACATTTTCACCTTTTTATCATGTTAGGTATATATTGTTAAAATAACAATATAAATTTTTTATTTATTAGAGTCTATTGGAATTTATTTTGTTACTACTTGTCAGTTATGGAAGGACCTTAGAACATTTGAACTTCAGCTATCTTTTTACCTCTTTTTTGCTATTTTTTCAAGTATTTAAATTATATATTTTCAATGCCAAAAGATATTATTTTATTTGTATAATCAATATTATTTATGCTTACCCACATCTTCACCATTTCCCTTGCCTGTCAATCAATGAATTTTTATGTTTTTTTAAAATAAAGATTTTATTTATTTATTTTTAGAGCGAGGGGAAGAGAGGGAGAAAGAGAGGGAGAAACATCCATAGGCATTAGAAACATTGACTGATTGTCTCTTGCATGCCCCCAGCCAGGGGCATGGACCACCACCCAGGCATGTGCCCTGGCCAGGAATTGAGCCATGGACCTTTTGGTTTGCATGAGAATGCTCAACCCACTGAGCCACACTAGTCAGGGCATTGATCTTTATGTTTTCATCTAAAATCATTTTCCTCATTCCCTTGGAATTCCCTCGAAGTGTTGAATACTTAGTGCAGATGTGTTGCTGATGAAAAATATCTGGGTTTGTTGGAAATATTTTTATTTTGACTAATTTTTAAAAGAATACTTATATAATAGAATTTTAGGTTAGCAATTATTTGTGCATTCTGAAGTTGTCGTTCTATTACATTTAATTCATTATTTTATCTGACTCAGTTTTCCCTGTGTTCTTGGTTTTACATCAATTTTAATATTATAGACCTCGTCATGTTTTTTCCTTGTGTATTTATCCTCTTTGGAGTTCATAACTCTTCTTGAATCTTTGATTTGATGTCTTTCACTGATTTGGGAAACTCTTAGTCAGTATATGTCTCTAATATGCTTCTTCATTAGTTTTCTCTCCTCTGTGGGACTTCAGTTACATGATTTTTTTCCCGAGTCCTATGTATCTGTTGTGGTGTTTCATGTATTTTTATTCTCCTTTGTTTCTATGCTTCAGTCTAGGTATTTTTATTGCCTATTTTCCCTTCATAATTTTCTATGTTTATCTTCACCTATGTTTAACTGTTAATTGCATCTATTGAATTGAATTATTTTCTTCAGTTAGTGTGCTCTTCAGCTGTAGAATTTCCATTAAGTTTTTGATAGATCCTACATATCTGTAAAAATACTTCATTTTGTATTCCATTTTTCTTAAAAATGTTAATTTCAGTATTGAGAACTCTTGTGGATTTTTTAATAACTTTTTAATTTTTATTTATTGATTTGAGAGAAAGAGACATCTATTTGTTTTCCACTCATTTATACATTCATTGGTTAATTCTTGTATGTGCCTTGACTGGGGATTGAGCCTGTAATCTTGGCATGTCAGGTGATGCTCTATCTAACTGATTGAGTTACCCAACCAGGACCATATTTTTTTAATATCTATTTTTTTCTCTTGCCCTTTAATAACTTGGTCTTGTCTTGTGTACAAAATAATTCATGTCTCATGGTATACAAAACATTTCAGGAATTTATAAACGAAAAGGCATATAGATAAGGTGAGGTGATACTAGCTTCCTCTAGACAGAATTTATGTTTGGCTCGGCAAGCAGTCTGGAGAGACATGGTTAAAACCTTAAACCAGGCTGAAATTGGGTGGAGTTGGCTTGGGCTTAGTCTTTGTAATATTTTTTCCCCTTTTGATTCTTGTTTTCATTCTTTAAATTTATAATAAGGATTAGCTACAAGATTTTTACAGTGGATCCTCACCTGAAAGTCTGTGATGATATTAGGTCTCTTCCTCCCTGGTAGCACCTAAATTCTGAATTCTTTCACCCATTCCTCAGAGTCTGCCAAAAGCACTCATTGTCTTCTTGGTCCCTTTGCAACCATTTCCTGTTGGGTTCTCCATGCCCTAGCTTTCTGTCTGCTTGGGTGTTTTAGTCTTTGGATCAGAGACTAGGTCCCATGTAATAATATAATCATGAGATATAGATGGCGTCTCTTAATTTCCAGAAAACCCTCTCCGGCATTGACCATGTATGGTTCTAAAGCCATCCCTCCTCCATATATTCTCTAGGACATCTCTGCATTGAGTTTAAAACTTTTCACAAAGAAAAAAAGAACTTTAATATCTCCTATCACATACCTCAGTAAAGTATCCTAAGCATTTGATTTGGGCATATTTTAGGAAACTATAGCATGTGTTAGTACATTATATTTGATTAAACCATAGAGAAAATAATATTTGTTAACAATATTATTACTAACTAGGTAATAATACTGCTCCTGTATGAATATGCAATCCAATTTTTAATATCTTGAAGTTAAGGCCTTTTTTAAAGAGTTTAATTTTTCTAGTTGAATAGAATGAATTTGGTATATACCTAAATGCCTGTTGTAGTTTAAACTTAAAATTTAAGCAATTTAAGAAAAGTATGCAGAGGAATTTTGCCCTATCAGCCAGGATTGCTGAACTTCACACATGCAGAGTAAGATATGTTCCCGAGTGAAGGAACTGAGTGGTTTTTAATGACCTTACATTGCTAATTATTTTCTATTTATTGTCCTACATTTCTTTCCCACACTACTTTTTCCTGCTTTTTACCCTGAGGAGTTGACTCTTTTTTTTGACATTTTTTTATTGTTGTTCATGTACAGTTTTCTGTCTTTCTCCCCAAACCCCTCCCCACCCACCCCCAGCCCTCCTGGAGTTGACTCTTATAATCTTCATCACTTGGGTTTTCTTCTCTCTGGCTTCCCATTAATTTAACCAGTGAGAATCTAGTAAGAGGTAGAAGGATAGAAGAAAGAAGCTGGGAAATTTCTTTTCATTTTTCTTCTTCACCTTAGGTCAGAGGCTCTAGCAACAATGTGTCTTCCTATGAATATAGCTTCAAATTTCTATGGACTCCGGTGTCATCAGTTTCTCCCCTTGCCTCTTCCAATTAGGGATAGTAACAGTTCTCTGGGTGTCTGCGTATCTTCTTGTTGACTGGCTGATTATTGGCTACATTCTAATTGATAGTCCATTCACTGAAGACTCTAGTGAGGATGACAAGCAAAAAAAAAGATCAAAGAATGAAGGACAAAGGTATTGAGGGTTGAAAGGGCTTGGCACATTCTATGAAGTAGTGTAAACCTAGTGAGCTTGAGTAGTGAGAGCAAAAGGGAAAATGGTAGGAGACAGGTGTGAAGGAACAGGAAGGTATAAGATAATGCAGGCTCTAATAGTAGGTCAGGATAAAGGGTCTGAATTTGAATTTCAGTGCAATGGGAGGCCACTGTAGGTAGGTAACAGCCAGATTGGTTGAGGACAGTCTTAAAGCAGGCAGACCATGCTAGTGAGTACTACTCATTTTTCAGAAATTATGGGGCTTTGGAACGTGTTGGCAATGGAGATAAATGCCAGGCCAGGAGTTGGAGGTAGAAACTCCCAGGTTAACTCATTTATTTTTTCTTTCAATTGATATATGCTCATTAAATGCCCAGTTTATTTCTAAACCTTGCGATAAGATGTGGTAATGGATGTCATAGATATTAAATACATTTTTTGCGATTCTTCTCCATTATCAATTTAGAATACAAGTTATTTCTTATTACAATAAAATGTCCCAGTGACTCAAAATGAAACTTATTCCTATTTTCAAATGTGTATGTGTATGTGTAGGTGTGTGTACATGTAATTTATGTGTTGTTGTGTTTTTCTGGATTACCTTTGTGTTGCCTTAGCAAAGCTGGGTATGAATGTAGCTAGCTTAAGACTTCATTGGAAGTTTACCCGTGAAAGGGAATGTTTTCCCAACTCTGAATTCCCTTTGTCAGTAAATTAGAAGTTGGTGGGAAATTCCAATCCCATGAGAGAAATGCTGACATTAATTTCTGTAAAATATCTGGAACAACTGATGTTACACGAATCAGACCCAAACAGGTCTCACTATAAGATATACCCAACTCCTCAGAGCAGGGTCAGAAGCACAGGCCCATGGTAAAAGGAAGTCAATCAAATCGTTTCTCTTTTAAACTGGGAGTTTCCAAAGAAATAAAGTCACGAGGGTATCCAGTACTATTCTAGACTAAAAGGCAAGACAGAAATTTATTTTCCTCAGTCTTTATAATTTTTATGTCCCAAATCTTCAATCCAAGGCAACTTCCTGTCATTTACCCTGTGGAGGCTGTATCTCCCTGCAATAGTGGCCTTTCGCCACCCCACTTCACCCTGACACATTAAAAAAAATTATCTCATGTTGTTGAGCCAGAGAGGTAATGATAGAGAATGAACCTAATCAGTCTTGTTTAGAGAGCCTAATTTGT
Source organism: Sturnira hondurensis (assembly GCF_014824575.4). Taxonomy (NCBI): domain Eukaryota; kingdom Metazoa; phylum Chordata; class Mammalia; order Chiroptera; family Phyllostomidae; genus Sturnira; species Sturnira hondurensis. The sequence continues at coordinate 4,647,886 of NW_028080032.1, read as the reverse complement.
GAAAATTTAGCAAAAAACATGATATCAGCTAAGACTATGTATACAAATACATTCCACTCAAATCGTAATTTACCTACTGTACTTATAATGATAGGTATTCTCTGTCTAGTCGAAGTTGATTTTCAAACAGATGAGCTTTAATTTAATGGATTCTCTTAACTAGCTGCACTGCTTGCTCTGTTTTTTGATTCTTTGTGTAGCATAATGAGTAACTTGATATCAGCCTCATATTTTATGAGCACATAATTCATCTCAATTCCAGATGCAGGAGGTTGTTCCTGCTTGACTTCCCAATGTCCTCTCCACAGTCTCAATTAGATGATTATTTAACAGCCAGTTGAATTCCCAGACCAAGCCATCAAGGTCTAGATCTTTAATTACCCAAACTGTTTGTCCCAACATGTGGCTTTCAAACATCCTGCTGGGTCAAGTTTAATTGAAAAAAGATGACTTTTCTATCCTGAGACAATTTTCGGGCATAGAATATCAGCAGTGGCTAAATGAGATAACAAAACATTTCTAATATATTTTTACCTAAAGTATGTATTCATTACATCACATGTGTGTATAAACTCTGTGAGGATAGATTCTCTGTTATTAAAAATATTGGGAGTTTAGTTTGCCTGAAGGCCAAATTCTATTTTTAATCATAACTTAATTTGATGAAGAGATAAAATAGATATATGGCACATTAAAAGATTGATACTTTCTGGTAGAAAACTGTTAGTTCAATTTGATGTTGCAGCCAATAATTTTTTATTCCTCCATGAAGTATCCAATTATCTTGAAGATGAAGGATGACATAGCAGACACAGAGCATCATGGGGAATTTTTTTATGGTAGGAAGAATAAATATTTAACAGTATCTTAGTTCTTTGGGAACTGATAATATCTATCCCAGGATATGGTACCTCAAATGAAAATGTTATATAGTTAAAAGGCTGTAATAGACTTCTTTATGAAAGTGCTGGAAAACTCCCAAAAAATTGTGGGAAAAGAAAAAAATAAAGGAGGGATTTAAATAATGCTAATCAGTTATTCTTTTATATGGAAGAAAAGCCAAATAAGAATGAAACCATTTCAAAGTCAGTTGAATTTAAGTCTCAAGAAACAAGAAAGGAGCTTAATCCCAGTGCCGACCAGAATTCCTTTGCAAATCTGAACAAAATGCTGCTGTCTTTAACTTCTTTTCTCCATTTCTAAAAGGAGAAAGATTGGACTTAGTTTCCTTAAGAATCCTTGAAGTGATTAATTGCCTAATGGTTTCTAAAGACCTTTGAAAGCAAAGGGTTGAGATTTAACATATTAAAGTGTTTTCCTCCTTGATTATTGTATTTGTGTTCATTTCTTTGTAATTCAACTTCCATTTTCTCTCTCTCTGTCTCCACACATACATATACCCCCTCCAGATGTGTTTTACTGTGAAAAGGCTGATGACCAGCACTTTGGATGAGACAACTGGTATCAGATTTATTTTCTAAAATGTGATACTACCCTCTCCTTCTTTTTTCATTTCTTTTTCTTTCTATGCCTTTCTTTCAGTTTTTTTCTTCTTCTTCCCTCCTTCCATGACATACTTCATAGATATAGAAAAATGCAGAGGCTAATGTAAAACTTCCAGTGCATGCAGCCATGCACAGATGCTGTAGAGAATAATAGCCCTGGCTGGCATAGCTCAGTGGATTGAGCACAGGCCTGCGAACCAGAGTATCACGGTTCGATTCCCAGTCAGGGCACATGTCTGGGTTGCAGGCCAGTTCCCAGCAGGGGACACATGAGAGGCAACCATACATTGATATTTCTCTCCTTCTCTCCTTCCCTTCCTCTCTAAAGATAAATAAACAAAATCTTTAAAAAATAATGTTTAAGTGAGTTCGTTGCAGATACATTTTTAACAGAAATAGCACTACACATGGGCGGGGCTGCGGATATGCTGCTCCTGAACTTCCCTTGCTTCTTTCCTTTTGGGAGTTAACCACTCTCTTCAAGACTTGGGTGTATCTCCTAATCAGGTTTTAAAAAGTCTACATGGTATTTGGGGGCTCTTTAATGTACATAAATAGTATGGTAGAGTATATAACCATCTCCCACTTAATTTTGTATAACTCAACAATAATATGTTGCAAATTTTAGCCAACCTGATGCAGGTGGACTGAGTTCATGAATATAACTGATATATAATGTTCCATTAGATACACAGTAATTTATTTATCTTCTCCACACTGATGGATATTTATGTTGTTTTCAAAATGTCTATTAACACTTGTAATGAACACTTGTATAGCTATTTTCTTGCAAACAGGTTTTCTAGACTGTATCTTTGCAGGGAAATCTTTGAGTTATAGGTGATCTTATTATCAACTAACCTCAATATTTTTAAATTGGTTTCTAGGTTGTTTATCATGCCACCAGCAGATTATGAGGCTTGATATGTGTGCCGGATGCTCTCTACATATTGAGATTATCGGTCTTCTTAATCATTGCTCATTCTATGGATATTATGTGGTATCTTATTTTTATGTATATGTTTTAGGTATTATTTGCATATAGTAAAATTCACCCTTTTGAGTGTAAGGTTTTATGAATTTTGACAAACACATACAGTTGTGTAACCACAACCACGATGAAGGTATAGAACATTTTAATCACCCTAGAAATTTCCTTCATGCCTCTTTGTAGTCAAGTCCTCGGTGCCTCCCATGCTGGCAACCGTCAATAAGTTTTATCTTCTTATATTTTACAAACATTTGAAAATTATGAATACATAACTGTGCATATTTTCATATATGCATTTTCCTTCTTAATTGTGAGTCTTCTGTTCATATCAGCTTGCAGTACATTTGGGTATAAATAACTGAAATGCTTATATATCATTGGCTAAATAGGCAGTTATGTCATTTTGTGAGCTAAGGAGCTCATGAGGAGCACTGGGTCAAAATAGCACCATGAATCCTTGTTATTTCAATCTTTTTTTTGAATCCATGGTCCCTGAGCTACTGAGTTTTCATTCTCACAAATAAGACTTCATGGATGCAAGGTGGCTGACGTGCACCAGGCGGAATATCTATATTCAAGGCAGAAAGACAGGGCATGGCAATGATATCTATCAAAAAAAGTAGAAGAATCAAGAAAGTGGTTTTAGAAAGGCGTGAACAGGTAGCCCCTTTAATCTTCTGGGTCAGAATTAGTTGTGCATGTTTTGGGGCAGGAGGCAGGGAGCACATTCTGGGAGTTTGCTTGGAAATTCATTGAATTTACAGATTACTGTGGAAAATAAACAAATTTGTATGTGTTGGGCCTTTTTATGTATTTCAATCAAATTTTATGCTTTCCCGTGTGCAAACATGTGCAAAATGCTTGCACATGTTATTAGACTTATTCCTATTTATATTTACTGAACTCTCCAATTGATTCTACTAATTTTCTAAGGAATCTCCCTAATTTTTTATTTAGATGACTATTGAACCTATGAACAGTGAAAATGTGGACTGTTCTTTTGCAATTCTTACCATTTTCCTCCCTTACTCCATCCCTTTCTCCCTTCCCCCTTTTCTTCTTCCCTTTCTTTCTTCCATCCTTCCTTCCTTGCCACATGTTTGCCCCCTTTAGCATATTTATTTTAATATTTTCAATCTATAAATGAATCTGTTCTTAGCACTCTTTTTAAAAGTAGTTTCAAGATCTGTTCCTCTCATGAATTAAACTTATAAGCAAAACATGTACGTTTATTTTCATATTTGTATGAGTCATGATTTCACTCTTCTTAATACTATAATTCAACTGTTTTCATTCTTAATATTTATTTGGTACATTTTCAGACCTGACTATTTTCCCTCCATATTGCTTTAGGTTTCTTTCTCATAATGTGTTCTGGGTTTTTTATTGTAAGACAAAAAATTTCTGAGTGCCTTAATTTTTCTATTCTTGGCAGTGCTGCTTCTTCTTGTTACAGCCCCTGCCTTTTTTCTTGGGAATGTGATTCCCTGTGTGGTTTGGGACTTTTAACATTGTATTGCCTTTAGCATAGTTTGCTTTTATTGTGGAATTTCTATTTGCCATGAGTTGTGGAGGGTGGGGGGATTATTGTGTGTGTGTATTTTTTAAATTTTATTTTTGCTGCAGCTTGGGTAGTCTTGCTGGTTGTGCCTGAGTTGTAATGTTAAAGCCCTGACTTGGTGTTCTTACAGATGAATACAGGGAAGAGCTTGATAGAGTGAGTTAGGTCAGAAGAATTGAAGAAGTGAATTCCAGGAGTGACCCTAGACTAAGGGGGCTCTAAGACAAAAATGGCCCAGTAGAGTACTCCACTACTGTGCAGAAATGGCCAGGCCCTTGACCTACAGATTGCTTTAATTCATTGGCTGGGGTTACCGCTAGGCTATAAAGCTGAGGGGTGCCTGATGGCGTTAACACCTGAAGGCTGTTAGCTAATGACACTCCTCAAAGCTGGGCAATTTCTTAAAGGAAGAGCTTGGCAGTACCTCCCTTCGGCAGAGATCACTTGTTCTGCCACTGGGTTTGTGTGACAACCATTGCTACCACGCCTAGGGCCTCGCTGTACAGAATACCCAAATGCCTTGCCACAGCATCAGCTCTTCTTTACTTCCCTGGGTCCTTCTTCATTCTTGGCATAGAAAACTGGTCTTTTATTTCTTTCAGGCTTGGCTCCGCTGCCCAGAATTTCTAAATGTTAACAGTAGGACAGCTGTTTCTTCCCATCTCAGTCTGTCTTTTTACTGACTCAATTTATTCGCCTCCAAGACATCACTTCACAGGGACTAACTAGAGTCAGTCAGCACTTTTGACACAATGATGATTATGTTACTGAGACAATAGGTGAAACTGATCCTCCAGTCGCCACAAATTTACCCATGAACTGTCCAGGTTGCTGTGACTAATGGTTACATAGTGCCCTGTTTCTAGCTGAGTCAACTGACAAATAACTATTGTATGTTGACAGTGTTAATGGTCATTATGTTAGGGGATGGAGGCAAACAGAAAATGGAAGAGAAATTGTTCCTGTACCTAAGAGACTCTTAGTCGGAAGTACTGATACACAAGGAAGAAAAAACAATTAGCATGAAACTATGGTTTGAACCCTTCCTTCCCAAAGTGTGGGCTGTGAATTGTAGACTACAGCAGTGGCCATACCACAAACCCATAAGAAATGAAGATTCTCAGGCACTACTCCAAACCTACTGGACTGTAATATGCACTTTAACAAGGTCCCCAGTCATGCAAGCACACTTTAAGTTTTGGGAAGCACTACCTTATACAAAACGGCCTTAGTTGATGGACTATGGCGAAAGCTGCTGAATAGGAAGTGAGGGAAAGGCCCTTACATAGTTGCATGAGATCTCACCTTAAAGGAAGGAGAATAGAGTTACATGGAAGACACTTCAGTTTTGTGGAGCAAAATGTGATGGTGAAATTTTAAAATCTGCCAGAGAAACCCCTAATATTAATCTAAGCATCCACTGTGTTATCTCCCTCAGTAAGATGTTATGGCCTTTCTAATAAAAGATAATTTGACTTGATACTGACATTTATGTCCTATGTCTTGTACACTGCAGGAACTTTCATGAAACATATGAAGATCTTTTGGTAATTTATTAAGTAGAACTAGAAGATCTGAGTGTACAATTAATTTTACTATATAGTAAATTTTGTTGTGCTTTATGGCCAAAATATGTAGGTTTTTTTCTAACATGCAGCCTTAATGAATTTTATTACATGCATTCCTCTAGATTATGGAGAAGCTGACACTTTCATAATGGGGGTTTCCCCCACGCTATTTTGTAAGGGCCTTTTCCCTATAGTCCTCTGTTTTCCACACAGTGGAAACTATAACTTTGCAAAGCAGAGCCACATGGTCTGAAATGGTGGAAACGGGGGCTTTTGTTATAAATTAAAATGTTCTCTGCTTTGATTTCTGTTCACATTATTAAGACAGGTAAATTATATTTTCATGAAATGTTTCCATTAAAAAAAAACCAACAAACCTCTGATGATGTGTTATAATGCAGTTTCAGAGGGTCTCACTACAGCTGCCATCTTTTTGTTTCTAATTCCAGATCAGAGAAAAGGGACAAGCAACCTTGAACTGACACTGTGGATTCAAAATCTTAGTATTATGGAGAGAAGAAAAACACCTCTAGATACAAAATTGAGGTAATTTTTAAAAAATCGTCCCTAGGGGTTCCTTATTCTTATAGCTAGAGTTTGCAGATGTAATAGTGGTTCCCGAGAAAGCAGTGTGAAGGAAAATCTCACAATTACAAAGAATAAACTTTCAGTTTAAGGTATTAGGAATGAGGNTTCCAGATCAGAGAAAAGGGACAAGCAACCTTGAACTGACACTGTGGATTCAAAATCTTAGTATTATGGAGAGAAGAAAAACACCTCTAGATACAAAATTGAGGTAATTTTTTAAAAATCGTCCCTAGGGGTTCCTTATTCTTATAGCTAGAGTTTGCAGACGTAATAGTGGTTCCCGAGAAAGCAGTGTGAAGGAAAATCTCACAATTACAAAGAATAAACTTTCAGTTTAAGGTATTAGGAATGAGGATATTTGCTAAATTTCAGCTTGTTTACTTATCTGGTTTTTGCCTCCTTTTTTTAGTGCCTTCAGTTTCCTAATTTATGAGCAAGTTTAGGTCTTCAGTGATACTGAACAAAAAAAAGCAGTAGATTAACTAGTTTAGTGAGAAACAAGCTTTACTTCAACAACTTCATTGAGATATACTGGACTATAAGACACACCCCCTGAATTTTGGAGGAAAAGGGGGGTGCATCTTATAGTCTGAATGTAGCTTACCTGGCTCACTGTTGTGGGGGGGGGCAGCGATGGAGCGGGGTCACAGGTTGTTAAATATTTTACCACGTTTTTTGCTTCAATTTTTTTTCCTATTTTCCTCCTCTAAAACCTAGGTGCATCTTAAGGTCCAGTGCATCTTATAGTCCTAAAAATATAGTAATTCATACACCATAAAATCTATGTAAAACACTTAATAAAGTGATCTTTAGTATATTTAGCATATTAGTTGTGTAAACATTACCACAATTAGTTTTAGAGCACTTTAATCACCCCCATAAGAAACTTGGTACCCTTTTGCAGTCACTATTGATTCCCTCTCATCCAGCCCTGGCTAATACTAGTCTGCCTTCTGTCTCTATGGATTTTCCAATGCTGGACATTTCGTATAAATAGAATCATACAACATGTGATCTTTTCTGACTGACTTCTTTCTCTTAGCATGTTTTCAAGAGTTGCCTATGTGGTAGCTTGTATCAGAACTTATTCACAAAAAAGGGTGACTTGTCTTTCTTTATCTAGATAAAATGATAGATTTTTGGCAGATTAAATTCTTCTCCAAGATTTGACAATCTTGCTTCAAGTGTTCATTTTGTATAAGGGACTATCTTCTCAGTGTGTGTGTTGGAGGCGGGTGTGTGGATGGATATGTGTATCTGTGTATGTCTGTGTGTATCTATGTAAGTCTGTGTACCCATCATTGGGAATTGCCCTTTTAATGTTTATTGAGTTTATTAAATTTTAATGAATGATGCTTTTTTTTTTCTTAGTGGTATATTGCCTCTCTGATGTTTCCTATGAACCAGCTGATGCTTCGAAAGCTGACGTTTCTGTCTGAGGGCTTGGAGTTGTCTGGTTATATTCACTTGTCATCAGTAGAATTTTAGGCAATAGCAAGATCTGTGGACTGATCTTTGTAGCTCCAGTCATTTATGGTAAAGAACTGGTATTTATACAAGCAAATCACATGCTTTGCATTGGTCCTTGCCAGCTTCTTTGACTCAGTTTTCCTGGCTATTTTCATCACTTACCTAAGATTTCTGTCAATAAATGTATGCACTGGCTTACTTAGTCTTATAACAACATTTTAAAAAAAGGCTTTCATACAAACTAGTAAGAGCAAGGAAAAAATAATGAAGAGGGAGTTAAACAAGTGAGGACTTAGCAATAGCAGTTAGCTACTAAAGAGGAGCTACAATGTTGACTTTAAAAATGTTTTTGGCTACTTAAATGTCATGGAAAAAAGTTGAAAAATAGTTTTAGAGATTGAGTATTTTATGGAAGCAGTTGTTTTGTCTTAATTTCAGTAAGGGACACTTAGCTATTTTTATTTAATTTATATTGTTAGGATTGAGGCTAAATTTTTATGAACTGATCAAAAAGATGTTTGGGTTTTCAGATAATTGTATAAATGAATTTAGCACAGCAGGCTTTTCATTTGTCTGGTTGCCAACCAATATCTTTGCTTTCTTACTTCTCATTCACCATCCCTTCTCTCAAGTGCATTTGCATTGTCTACTACTGGACTATGCAAATAAATTAACTTTATCAAATAAAAGACATGTAAAGGGAAGGAAGACTGACCAAAACATGAAGAATCCAAAATTATTCTCCTCACTCTTCTCTCTTCTTTTTATTATACATTGTGTGGCCCTGCAGACCCTCTGCATTTACTTACATATAGTGATTTAAACTTGTTTTCCTTTAGAAGGATTCTTGTGTCCCCGTCATAGGTCTTTGTCTTGTTTCCTTCATTAAGCTGGGAAGTACTCTAGAGATCTTGGTTCCCCCCATGAGTGAGAGAGCCAGCACGTTGTTGAGTCACAGACTGTTTGTGTTTTATGATGACTGAAACTCAGGGCACACATTGCTGTTGTTATTTTTAACTAGGATGATGAATTCCAGAAGTTACTATCCTCCGTGTGACATCATCCTATCTACTCTAGCTCCAAGTCTCACATTTCTGTTGCTCTTGGGTAGAAAGAACAGAGGTGATTCTATACTAAGCAGCTGAGTTATTCACTCCAGGTAGAGAGTGGAACCACAGAGGAGATACTGTGCAGTTCTATGGAGGGCAAAAAGGTTTTAGACTAATGGAAACAGAAGGAAAGAACTGATGTCAGTCTGAGAGCAAAGGTCTAAGTCTTGCTCCAGTCTAAACATAGACTTCCTGCCAAATGTTTGCAAGCATGCAACATGTGAGTGAGTCTTTACACAAAATTAAATGGTAATGGAGATGAGCTGCATTTATTCATTACTTTCCCAAGCCCTTCATTGTTAAGGCAGTATGAATATGGCTTATCAAACAAATGTCTCCAGACAGCATAGAGCAGAAGTAACTGAAGTGAGGATGGGAAGCTTTCTTAAGAAAAATTCAAAGCCAATGGAATCGACACTATTTGAAAAACTTAAACTGGCCCATCTTTACTAACGTAAAGTACAGCACATTTTCAGTTTTAATCTGTGTTTTTATTCTTGGGAATTTTGACCTTCCTTCAGCCAAATCCTCATTTATTTCCTTGCTCTCATCTGTCCTAGAACATCAATATTTTATAGCAAGTAAAATGCCTGGTTAACCAGAGCTACCAATCCAAGAGAAAGAGTTCCGACAAGAAGCATTTCTAGAAAGGGTGTGAAACAGACAAAATGAGTGAAGACGCAGACTGGCTGAGCAACTTTTTTGGCTAACACTATTGGAAGCAGCACTCACAAACAATTTACAGCTTTGCAAAGGTTGGATTTTAAAGCAATGCTTGTCTCCTGTTTCATTAGTAGGGTGGTAGGGTTAGCACCCAGGTAATCCTTCAGGATGCAGATGTCAGTCTTACAGGCAACATTGTGCTGAAAGCGCCTGCTAATGCAATGTAAAAAGAGCAATTGTGAACAGTTTAAATTACTTCTCTTTAATCTGTAATAGCTGCTAACTGCCTCCTCAGTCAAGGACATTCCAAAAGGAAACGTATAAGGGCTTGGACTGTTATAATGGGCTATTTCTCAAGTTAATAGCAAGACAGCTTTTTTGGAGTGGGGAGAGTTGAAATATCCCAAAATAAATTTAAAAGATATAATTTCATAGTCAATTCACTTTTACAGTTTTTGTTATTTTTTTTATTGTGGTAAAACTTACATACCACAAAATTTACCATCTCAACCATTACATTTTTTTTATCCTCAGCTGAGGACATTTTTTTCATTGCTTTTAGAAAAAGGAAGTGAGAGAGAGAAATATCCATCGGTTTCCTCCTGTATGCACCTGTAATAAATAGAGCTGGAATCAGACCACCTACAATCTAAGTAGGGGCGCTGACTGGGAATCGAACCCACCACCTTTCAGTTATGGGAAGATGCTCCAACCAACTGAGCCAGACTGGCCGGGGCACCATTTTTAAGTGTAGGGTTCAGTGGTATGAAGAGCATTCATGTTGTTACGCTACCGTCAGCACCATTCATCTCTGGAACTCAGCACCATCCATCTCTGGAACTCTTTCATCTTACAAAACTGACACTCTGTTCCCATTAAACAACAATGCCCTGTTTCTCCCTACCCCCACTCCCCAGCAATCACTATTCCTCTTTCCACTTCATAACTTTGACTGCTGTAGATATCTCATATAAGTGGCATAATATGCTATATTTGTCTGTTAGTGACTGGCTTATTTCACTTAGCACAATGTCCTCAATGTTCATCCATGCCATAACATGTATCAAACCTTCTTTCCTTTTTAAAGGCTGAGTAATATTCCACTGTGAGTATATACCATATTTTGTTTATCCATGCATCTGTCTATGGACACAGGGTTGCTTTCACCCTTTGGCTATGTGGATAACAATATGTCAACTTTATTTCAAAAGGAAAAGCTCTGCATACCCAGAAAGTTACTGTTTTATTATACTGTTTCATGGCAGATGTGAAGGTAGCGAAATCCAGTGAAAAACTGAGATCTAAATCCTTGTGTTGAAATTATAGATATTATTTGTTTAGTTTAGTCCCTACAACATTCCTAGAAAACTTCATATTGTGCACAATATCAGTCATTCAAGCTCAGTGTTTCTGAATCTACTGACTATGTCAATGTTTCTGGACCCATGAACTAGGTCTGTTTACAAGACAAAGGTGACTGCATTATCTCCCAGAGTGGAGTAATGCCTGCTTCATTCACCTATAATATTTATGGAGAGGACACTGTTCCAGGGATGTGGGGTTTTATGAGGTTCTCCTCAGTGGGATGCCTTTTAATTGCTCAAGTTATATTAGTCCTTGAGGTAAGATCCTTTTCTCCAGTGCCCAACCAAACCCCCCGAAGCTGCCCTCCTCAAAGCCACAGTAAAATTGGCATGCTGAAGTAGGGAAAGAATGCTAACATCCCAGATCTGAGAGAGGTAATTTGGTCCAAAATGCACCGAAGTGATGTTTATGTTTCAGATAAAGTGCTTACAACACTGTCGCTGCCCTTTTGACCCCCATTTCCTTGTCCGTGTGCTTCTAGGAGAAAGTGATACTTAAATTCAAACCTTTACTTTTATTAGCTCCCAGAATGAACTGGGATTTCAGTCCAATCTTATCTCTGGTATAAACATCCTTTTACCTTTTGTATTTTAGAGATATGTAGGATAGTGATTAAATACTCTCTATTAAGGAAAAAAAATGGATGCTCATCAGAATCCCTTTTTTTTCTTTTCTTTGTCTTCCTTTTTCTTCCTCTCCACCCTTTCTCCCTCCTTCCTTTAACCCTTTCTCCCCAACTTCCTTCCTTCCTTCCTTCCTTCCTTCCTTCCTTCCTTCCTTCTTTCCCTCCCTCTCTGTTTTCCTACTCCCTCCCTCCACCCCTCTCTCTTTCTCTTCCTCTTTTCTCCTTCTTCCCTTCCTCTCCTCCTCTAATCCTCGTTTTTTTCCCCTCCTCCCACTTCCTTTCTCCTTCTTCCCTTCCTTCTTTTCAAATTCGTGAACATTGATGTTTCAAAGTCAAGGCAAAAGGCATTTTTACAGTCTGGAATATATAGGCACACACTCTGCACAGCTGTTGTGGGGAGGGACAGCAAATAAGATGCAAGTGAAGGAGAGGAAAGGAAGGCTGGCGTTACACCCAATGTGTATAGTTTTTTCTCAGGCTGGCCCCTCCTGTGTGAACAGCATCTTTTACTGAGCCATAGGGTTGAAAAACAATACTTTATTACAAAACACTCCAGAGAAGATGCACTGCAGTTCTTTTAGAAGCAAAACTTGCATGAGCCTTTTGAGATTTATGACTTTAGATCATAGGATCACACTTTCTGTTGTTGGCTCTATTCTCCTAACTCCTCATCACCTCAAATATAGCGAGTGAAAGGGTGTGAACAGAGAGGGAAGATAGCTCCAGGTCACTTAGCTGATGTAGTCTGTGAACATACAATGAGAAAGCATGGGAGAAAACTGAGGCCAAAAGACAGTTTAAGCTTAATACCTTAGAGAAGGCTTCTTTAGGTCAAATGAATGCTGAACCATTTTATTTACTGAAGACATTAAAATGGTTTAGACAAGTGGATTAAACAGCTCAATAAAACAGAATTCTGGATATAAGCAAATTTCTGTTCCACAATAAAACTTATCTGTTTGTTTGGCAGAAATCAGAGAATGAATAAATGTGAAATGAGGGAATGAACTGAAGCAAAATGCTATAGAAATAATTGTCATCACCTTGCACTCAGTGCTTTTCACACAGGAAGGATGAGACAGGAGCCAGCAGCCTCACCACAAGTGTGGACCCTAACAAAGCCCTATGACCAATGCTGGTGGCCAATGGAATGGCCATGCACTTAGCCTGGCATGCAAGGAGGAGAGAAGTGGACAGGGGTGTCCCATCCAGGCCATCTCTGCCTCATGTCACCTGTGGCAAGTCTAGTGGCCCATCCTCTGGGCAGGGCCACAAGAGCACATCTGGGATCCCCAGAACATGAAGCGCTAACCCAGCAAGTCACCTGGCAGGCCCCATGGTATGGCCCTGGGACTTCTGGGCATCCCCTGAAAGCCCATTGACCCCTAAATATGTGTCTACCTTGTGGAGGTCAGGAGGATGGTTTAGTCATTAAGGTTTGGGGGGTAGCCTAAAAGCTTAGGTTTTAATCTGGACCCGGTTTCCATTAAACTCTCCTGGTTTCCACTGTTCTGTGCTTCAGTTTCCTTATTGTAAAATGTGAATTGCAGACAGGCTGTGGGCTTCTCACCAGTCCTACTTGCTAAATGACTTTGAATGAGTTACTTTATGTCTTTGAACCTCAGTTTCTCTGCCTACAAAATGGGGATACTAATCCATGCCCTGCCTTTCTCACTGGGCAAGATGAGGATTAACTGCTATAGCATCTGTCAAAGTATTTAAAAAATTAGAGGTTCTTTATGATGAGAAGGGAGTGTTATTGTGACCAAGGGTGTCCATCCCACATGGGCCAAGTCCGGAGGCTACAAGGGAAAGTAAAGATGCGATCCTACCCTTAGGTGCCCTCTAATTTGCTGGGGAGATGGAAGTGATCAGCACCCATTCTGACTGAGAGAGTGAACGTGGTACCTAAGAACTAAAGGGTTCAGAGGCTGTGAGCACTGTGGGGACTGGAGCTAATCTAGAAGACTTCCTGGAGGAGGTGAGTCACCTCAAGGAAATGAAAGCTGCTGGGGGTGGGGGACTCTATCAATCCAGAGAGCTGCCAAAATCCAATAATAGCAAATCAAATCCAAAGATAAAGGGCCTCACGTAATGAAGACAGCCTGGATTGTACTGTGACTTTCTGAGGGTTCTTTCATTTTATAGTTAAATAATATTCATTGTCTGCTTGACCAAAGGGAGAGTTGCGTGTTCAGCTTCTGACAGCAGGGCAGTCTTGTGCAATCAGAATTATTGTGTTTTTTTCTAATTGTGAATATTTCTTGGGTTAACATCTGGACATCATTTTTGTACATTTAAATTGTTATTGTTTATAGCTAATAAAAAGTGTCTTAGAAGTGAAAAATGAGCAAAATAAGAAATTAGGAATGTAGCAAGCCTAGAGGAAAACAAAGATCATGTAAATTAACTTTGCAGAACTGAGGAGAATGGTACTTGAGTTAATGGAGGTGAGGCTGCTGTGGACTCCCAGAGTGCCGTGGAGCTGAGAGTATGTAACCTGGAGCAGTTTTCAAGCAGTGACTCCATTTATCAGGATGCTCATCACAGGAGATCTTTACTGTCAGAAGCATAACCCCTCACTTGTAGGCTCCTGTCTGAGCCCCCATCTTCTTTCATCTGTTCCTGGCATCACGGCAGTTCCTGGGAACTGCCATTTACTCATGTAAACAATTCATTTACGTGCCACCTATGTTTGTGTATTAATTAACTTCCAAATTATGGTTAATATGCAAAGGAGAGAAGAAATACTCAGTAATAAATTGCTTGTGTGTTTACATATGTATTCCTGAGGCAAATTCTTAAAGTGATGGTGTCTTCCTAGATTATAAATCTTTGCCAAACAAAAGCCATCAGATGTTTAAATGTAGGATGTTTGGCATTTCATACCAGAAAAGCAGGCACATCAAGTATTGCCAGATATTGACAGTTAATTTGAAGTAAATAATGTTTTAGTTATATATTGTTACATAACAAATTACCTCAAAACTTAGTAGTTTATTTCAAAGAACTGTAATTATTGAATATTTCATTGTGTCCTCAGGCTAGCAATGTAGGGATGGCTTGTCTTGGCATTCTGTCTCAGAATCTCACTCTGTCTCAGAATTCTGTCACAGAATCTCAGAACCTCACACTCAGGGTGCTGGCCAGGCTGCAGTCATCTGAAGGCTTGCCCGGGGCTGGTGGATTAGCCGGTCCATTGACCGGCAAGTGGGGGTTGGCTGTTAACAGGAGGCTTCAGTTTCTCATACCGGGGACCCCTCTAGAGGGCTTCAATGACGGCACAGCATGGCGACTGGTTCTCCCAGAGCAAGTGATCCAGGAGACCGAAGTGGAAGTTGTGACAGAAGTGGTCCACTGTCACTTCATCATGTTCTGTGGATCACATGGCCAGCACTGATTTAAAGTGGGAGAGGACTACTCAAGGCTTGAATACCAAGAGCCAGGGGTTACTGGAAACCATCTTGGAGGATGGCTACCAGTGCAGGTATGTTTCTTCCATAGTTAATATGGAAGAAACATGGTTAACATAGTTAACATGGTGCATGGCCATCATATATATATGAGCTGAGAAAGAACTTCACACATACTAAACTCATTGCAAATGTATGTTGAGTGACTTCAATGAGATATTTATTTGAATATGTAATCCATGAAGAGTAAAAATAAATATAGTACTAGTTGCTTGCTGTTAAAGTCTAAGGTTACCTCTATCAGCGAATTAAACCTATATAGACTATATAATAAAAGGCTGGCTCTCCAGAAAGCCATTTACATAGGACTGAGGAAGACTTGGAAAATTTAGAGAGATGAGACCAACTGAGGAAACAAACAAGGGCATTGGGGGACAGTCTCACATGTGTCTCTGAGCCGATTCCTATCCCGAACTCCTCCACTAGACCTTTTCTAAAAAATTTTATACCGAGTGCAAGCAATGTGATAGTATTACTTTACATTGCACTTGTACAATTGCTAATGAGGTTGACCATTTTCTTGGATTTGTAGGTCACATCAGTTTCTCTTGTGTAAAATTTCTGATCATAGCTTTTTGCCCATTTTTCTATTCAATTGTCTCTTTATGTCAGTTTTTCTTATTTTTGATTTTTGCAAAACCTTCTTTAAATTTATTACTTATATGATCTCCTTTTAAGATATACTTTATTGCTCATATTTTGCTAACATAATCAAATTTTAGATTTATTAACATAAAATTGTATATTCTTTTGTATTCAAATTTTTAAAATTACTCTCATTTACTTATAAAGTCTAAAATGCTTTATGTTTTTATTAACTCCCTTTGAATATTGAATATTTGAATTTATTAACTTCTTTATCCTATTTTTAAAATTTACTTTATTTTGCTTTTATTTGCTTCCTGAGTAGGTTCTTACTTTATTTACTTGGTTTTTCCCTGATGACTTTGTTAACAATTCTAAATGTCTCTGAGTGTTGCTCTGGCCATGCCTCCAAATTTTTAATTTATTGCACACACTGACATTTACTTCTAAATGATAGTTAATTTTCATTTTTAATTTTCTCTCTCTACCTAAAATTATACTTAGAAGAATACGTTCTAAATTTTTAAGTATATAGCTCTGAAAAGTATTCTTCTGATGGCAATTAATTTTTTAAAATATTTTATTTATTTATTTTTAGAGAGCAGGGAAGAGAAGAAGAAAGAGTGGGAAAGAAACATCAGCGTGTGGTTGCCTCTCATGTGTCCCCTACTAGGGAACTGGCCTGCAACCCAGGCATGTGCCCTGACTGGGAATCAAACTGGCAACCCTTTGCTTCACAGGCCCACGCTCAATCCACTGAGCTATATCAGCCAGGGCTGTCTGATGGCAATTTAAATGTGTCCTATATAGTTTCTAATATTTGGCACTAGGCAATATACTCTCTATGGATTAATCAATGCTTTGTCTATTTTAAATGTCTAACAAATATTTAAAATGTGATTCTGTTTTCTTCAGTAGTCTTCCCTCTCTGCATTTTCAGTTTCTTCAGTATGGAACTGAAGAGCCTCTTGAAGTTTCCCAAATATTTCATGCTCTTTGGCAGATTTGGAAGCCTTTGCTGTGGTATTCCTATCCCTGGAATCTTTTTCTTTACCTTCATGTGGCTAAAATCTGCTGTTCTTTCTGATCACGTTAGAAAACATAGCCTCTGCAATTTCTATTAACTGATAACTTCAACTGCCATCTTCTCTACAAAGATTCCCTCATCTCCCCGAAGACTGCACTGAGTCTGCCTCTGGGGCTGTCCCTTAGAGTTCTACCCTTCCTCCTCTGAATATGGTACTTGAATGTTTACTTGACTTTTGGTCCTTAAGCTACAGAGCACTTTGAGGCAGGGGTTGTGCGTTGGTCCCTGGTACATCTTCCATTCCTCTCAGGAGGATTGGCCTCTAGGCAGTGATGAGTAAATATGTGTTGAATAACTTAGGAGGAAAGTTAACTGCACAGATCATGAAGATCTGGTATCACCATATAATTAAGATGTATGGGACCTCTTACCCATGGCAAATACTGTGCTAAGTGTCATACACTCATAACCTCTAGTTCTCAAAACCATGAATAAGAAATGGCTCTATGATACAAATTAGGAAACTGAGGGTCAAGGAGTTAAACCATTATTGATGAAAAGTACACATGTATTCTCTTAAAAAGGTGAAATTAGAATAATTGAGGGTAACTGGAACATCATAAGGAGTAAAGTTAGCCTTATTGGTGGAGTAGCATCGATAAAAATTATAAATACCAAAGAAACTGAGCAAAAGCTCTCACAATCAACTTTGCCAGATCCCTAGAAAATTGTCAAAGGTTTATAGAAATGAAACAAATACTGAATAAAGAAAAAAGCCACTCATAACTGAGGCCAAAACTCAGCGTGTTTCAGGGTCACAGTTAGACACTGTAACCCAAGGTGAAATCAGGAGGCAGAAGTCCCCTTAATGGAGTATGTGGCTGTCCACTAAGTCTAAAGTGAGAACTGGCCAAAGTGAGATCTGTTGATTTATGGGGCACTTGTGAGTGGTTTGACTGAATGGTTAGGGACCTTGAAAGAATAAGATGGGAAGATTTGATGATTTGCAGAAGTACATGGATGAATCTCTCAGAATGGACACAGAATGTGAATATATTTTTGTCTCGTGTGAATGTTAGCCAAAAGACAACCACTGCAGAGGAACCTCTTAATAATAAGTAGACATAATAATGCCTTTGTGGCTATCAGTTGACCTCTTTCCTCACTCAACCCAGTTCTTGCTCAAGGGGCCCGTGAACAAAGTGGCCATGATGGCAGGATGTAGGCCATGCACAGACTGGGCATGAACTTCCTCTTACCAAAACTGACCTAGCTATTACTAATCTGTAGCCTCATCTTCCAACATTGGATATCAACATTGAGTTCCTAATATGGCACTATTTCTGGGTACCACCCTGCCACCTAGTGGTAAGTTAATTATATTGGCCCTCTTCCATTATGGAAGCAACAAAGATTCGTCCTCATTGAAATAGACAGGTATTTTGGATACAGATCTGTCTTCCTTGCAGGTAATATTTCTTCTAATATCACCACCTGTGGACAGAATGCCCGATCCATTATCACTGCATTCCACCTAGTATTGTGCCAGTTCAAGAAATGTATTCTCCAGTGGAGGAAGTGCAGGAATGGCATCATGCTTTCGGATCAACTAGCCCACCGTATAACTCGTCACCCAAAAGTAGTTGGCCCAATTGAAAGATCAAATGGCTTATTAAAGATTCAGTTATGGTGTCATTTGGGAAATAACACTTTGAAAGGGTGAAATTCTGTTTCACAAAGTACAGTTTATGCTTTTGAATCAGATGCGATTACATGGCAGGGTTTTTCCCTCACAACCAGAATCAAGGGGTGGAAGTGGCTACTCTCTCTATTATACATAATAACCCCTTGCACAATGTTTGCTTCCCATCCTGGCAGCTTTGAGCTCTGCTGGATTGTAGATTTTAGCCCACAAGGGGGTAATGCTTCCAAAAGGGGATATGATGGCTCAATAACTATGGCTCCACCAAATTGCAAGATGAGTGTTCCACCTGGTCATTTGGGGCTCCCCAGGCCACCAAACCAAGAGAGGCACAAAAAAGGGGCACCAGGGGGCTAAAAAGGAGCAAGCCCACTGCTTGGAGTGATTGATTTTGATAACCAGAGACAAAGGGTAAATCTGGTTGCTGCTGTCCTGGAAAGACAAGAAGAGCCATATCTGGTCTGAAAATCGGAGGATTCTCCAGGGTGCCACTTAGCACTTCCATATCGAGTAGTAAAGGTTAGCGGAACATGCATCAGCTGGAGAGAGGCAGGATGACTGAGGAATGAGGCCCTTCAGGAATAGAGATTTGGATCACTCTATCAAGGAGGGAACCCAGAACAGCCGAGGTTCTACCTGAGCTGGTATGGTAGCTGAAATATGCTACAAATATCAACTCTCACCTTGTGACCAATTAGAGAAATGAACACTTTGATAGCTTTGCAAATGTTCCTTATGCTCGTTATATGCATATGTTTATTTGCATATATGTACCCTCCTTCTTCCTATTTAAAAAGCCATGTGCAAACAGTGGAGATTAATATATTCATTGAAGGTAACAAATGATTGGCATTATTGGAGGTAAATAATTATAAATCAATTGAAATTTAGGTAACAGAATACTTTGTAAAACAGGCACTGAATGTGAAGAGTTAATTAATATAGTGTATGATGGGCACAGTGACCATTGGGACTGTGTGTCTTCCCATTTGGGGGAAGAATGAGAACTTCTTGACTTGTAAAAAGAAAGTGAAGCTGTGGTTCATTGCTAGAGACTTCGCACACGTGCGGAAGAATACAAATGGAAGCCCAGTAGCTAAGGGTGTGAAATGTGACAATTTCCAATCATTTGTCTCTCTTCTCTGAATATACCCTTCAATATATGTTCTGTGATACACAACAGGCTTTGTTCAAGCATTTCTCCTTCAAAGGGGACATGATGTAAGATTTCTCAGCAGAGTATGCTGGAGGGAGGGACACTGAACGGGGCAGAGGTAAGGAGGTGTTGGCAGTGGAGTGTGAGAACATCCAGTGGAGCCTGCTCCAGCCATGAGTCAGAACATGATCCCTCTATGTCCTGGGAGCCTCTGCCTGGTGTCAACTCTTCTGCTAGCCTCTCCGTGTGGAAACCAGTGGCCCACACAGTCTGCACATAGCACCTGTGAGGCAGTGGGTCACACACCAAACACCCTTCCCTCTGCAAATGCACATACAGCCTGTGAATGCACTCAGCATTCCAGGGAGTTGGTCTGGAGCTGCACCCCCTCCCTCCGTGAGTCCCTTTGCTACTAGCGTGCCTGAGGGCCTTGGGTGCCCACTGGCACTTGGACTCCTGCTGCCTTATCTGCACTCCAGAGGGTTGCCTATTGTTTATCCAGAATCTCCAGACCTGTTCTGATTTAGCTGAATTACTGAACTTCTCTATTATCTGGTGGCTGAACTATACATTCTTCTTTTCTAGTCTGAACTCCTTCCATGTCCTAGAATACCGAATACCATCATTTCATTATAGTGTTGATGAGATGCCAAAGGAACTTAACTCTTGTTAATATCAATTAACCTTTGGTAAAATTAGTTTCACTTTACATTGTTTCACTGAAAGTTGCAGAACCTATTGATGACCATAAACAAGGACTTACTATACTCTCCCTTAGCACTACCCTAACATATAGACTTCCCTTCTATCTTATCATTATTTTCCCTATAGTTAGTACTTTTATATTAAAGTTTAGCTCTTTAACACCATGCTGTTTCTATCTTTTTGATTTGGCCCAGGTACTAAAGTAATCTTTTTGACTCAATATTAAATTCTTTGTATGATATAAACAAAGATAATTATGATACTCATAGCCTTTGAGGGAGAATGTAAAGTAGAAGACGTAGGGTATGGTCTTTTTTGTAACACTTGACATTTCTATATGAAAAATATTTTGTGTAAGTTACAGCATCAGCAAAAATTTAAGTAAAAAGTTTCTGTCAAAATTTCAAAAACATTTTATTAAATATGTACTTAATTATAAAGGGTTATAGTTTATTATTACATTCAGCCGAACTTATTTATATTTACATATCAATTTTATTTCTGGCAACTATCTGTCATGTCACTGGTCTGGTCTACCAGTAACTAACTTCTAAGTAGAGATAAGCCACAGCTAAATGAGTGTTTGTTCCACAATGCCAGAGGCCGGGGCAGAGTGCTGCTAGCTGTCACTTCTCAATCTGTGTGCTTGTTGTGAAACGTTTTTCAAGACCTGGTAGCAAAAGTTTAAAAGTGTAATTTTATATCCTTCTCCCAATAGAATATTCTCTTAGAAAATACTGAATTCATGATTATCAGTGTGGTTTCAACTGCACTTAAAACTATTACTTTAAATTTTAAAGGAGTTCATGTTTTGTATCTATGATTAATATTTATACTGGCTACAAAATCATTGTAAAAATTTGAGTATTTTATCTCTGGCACACCTTCTTCGTTACACAGGCACACACAGGAAGGCATTGATGCATTGTCACGCTAAGTTAAAAGTTTGGATGTCTGGAAATTTTAATTAAGTGTCAATAGGATACTGTGTTTTCCTAAAATAGTTTATGAAAGTCAGCAAATTGGGTGTGGGATTCACTTTAAGGAAAATCCACAAGTAAGCTCGTACAAGAGAAAATTAGGCGGAAAAAACAAGGAGGCTTAAATATGGTGGAAATTGTTAAATTCTCTAGTTTTTCCCCCAAAGTTATAAGCTGATAGGGAATCTAATTAAAATCTAGAATTTACAGCAATCACTATTTTGTGTCTGATTATTTTCATACCTTGGAATGGAAATATGCTTTTAATTCCCATTAAAATAATGACTGAATAATATGAAGACTCAGGCTAGACCACTTTCTCATGCTGTAAAATCACAATGTTACACTGTCTCTTTGTTCACAGAGCCACGGCTGTTTAACCAAAGGTGACAATGTAGAATCAAAAATATACATAAAAATGATATATCATTTTCTGACAGGTTTATTGTGATTTGTTTTGCTTTATTTAACTTTGACAGATATTGGAAAGACATTCTTGGTAGTTGAATTCTAAGGGAAGGAGGGAGGGAGGGAAGAACTGCTGTCTATCTTTCTTAAAATAAAAAAAAAGGATAAGGAGTGTTATTTGCTAATGAAGAGTGACCTTGTGTTGACTGTAACTGTCCGAGTCTGACCAGAGGACTATGGGCTCCTCTGAGGGCTTTCGGATTGAAGTGTCACTAGAGGAACATGCATCTTGCTGGACATGGGATAGTAAAAAGTGTATGAAATAGCATCTAACTTATATTTGAGGATATATGAGTTATCAGGAATGCACAAATGAAAATATATGGGCCACTGTCCGAGGCACAGGGAGTGCAAAGTGAGACTCACAAATCTAGAGTACTCTTGGAGAAAGGGGCAGTGCAGGGACAGTTCATCCCAGACACTGGATTTGAGACAGGTAAGAAAGGTGGCTATCAGAGAGGCAGGGGGTTTGGAAACAGAAGAGAATGTGAAAGCATTTTCAGTGGGAGACAGAGAATAAAGAAAGGCAAAAGAAAAAAAAAAAATAGTAAGCAAGGAGACTTGTCGATAATGTTTCATGTATTAAGACATATTTGTTTACTCTCGTCAAAAACAAAATCCTATTTGTTCTGGCTGGTGTGGCTCAGTTCGTTGGAGCATCATACTGTGGCTGAAGGGTTGTGGGTTCAGTTCCTGGTCAGGGCACATACCTAGGTTTCGAGTTTGATCCCCAGTCAAACTGTATCCCTCAGGGTACATATGATCCTGAGTCTAGGTGTATACAGGAGGCAACTTATAGATGTTTCTCTCTCATCAATGTTTCTCTTTCTCCCTTCCTCTCTCTCTAAAAGCAATAAAAAAGTGTCCTCCAATGTGGATTTAAAAAAAGCTACATCATTTCTGTCATAATTAACAATCTCTCTGCATAGGTGTTGATTGGTGAAAATGAATGCTGTTCATTGAAAGTAGTGTTAAAGCTTTTACTTTTCTTGTCTGCAAAAATGGTTCAATAATATTGCTTTCCTGAGGCAGTTTGAGGGTGAAATGAAAACCAGTGGTCATGAAATGAAGCAAGGAAGTCATGCTTCAGCTTCCTGGCACTCCAATGCGTGCCTCAGCAAATGGATGGATTTTGCAAGGTGAGATGCTCCTGCAAACCACCAGGATGGCCAATATGGTTCAGAATATGGAATATTTGGAACACTCATATATTGCCAGCCAGAGTATAAAAAGGTACAACCCCTACCCCTTGAAAAACTTGTAAATGTAGTAATTATACCTATCCTATGACTTAATAACCCCATGCCTATGTATATACTGAAGAGAAATGAGTTCATATACCCACAAAATAACTTGTACCAAAGTGTTCACAGCAGAGTTAGTCATAATAACTAAGTAGTAAATAAATACCCTTTAACAAACAAACATTCATCAACAGAAGAATGAAAAGACCAACTGTGATATATTCCTGCAAAGGAGTGCAACAGAACGAGAAAAGGAACAAACTAGTGATCGATGCAACAATACGGATAAATGCATCTTAAAATATTAATGTTGAGTAACAAGTAAGCCACTCATGAAAGTTGGCATCCTGAGGGATTCCACCTGTAGGAAGTGGAAAAGCAGGATAAATTGACATGTGGTAACATGAGACAGAAGAGCGGTTACCTGGATGTGAGGATGGCGTGGAGACTGACTGGGAGGGAGCAGAAGGAAACTCTGTGAGGTCCTAGAGTGTTCTGTGTCTTGGTCATAGTGACAGTTACATGGGTATATACGTATCTCCCAAAGAATAGATACGTTCATGTACTTCTGTAGTTGCTAGATGTAAATTCTACTTCAATAAAGAACTGTTATCTAAATAATAGATAGCATATGCATAATTACTGAATAGATAGCATCAATTTAAAAATTCTTGATAATAGTACCACTACTGTTTATTATTATTATCACTAGTACTATTATTATTTAATCCTCACCTGAGAGCATGCTTACTGATCTTAGAGAGGGGGAAAGGGGGAGAGAGAGAGAGGAAAAGAAAGAGAGAGAGAGAGAGAGAGAGAGAGAAACATAGATGTGAGAGAAAAACATCAGTCAATTGCCTACATTACATGCCCTGATCAGAGATCAACCCCCCAACCTAGGTATGTGCCCTGACCAGGGGTCAAAGTGGCAACCTTTTGGTGTACAGGATGATGCTCAATCAACTGAGCCACTTGGCCAGGACATTGTTATTATTACTACTACAACTACTACTACTACTGGACATTATTATTACTACTACTACTATTATTATTATTATTACTACTATTACTACAGTAGTCCTCCCACCCATAGGAGAGACATTCTAATTCCCCAGTCCATGTCTGAAACCAAGGACCATACCAAACCTTATGTGTGCTGTTTTTCCTTATACATACATACCTATGATAAAGTCTAATTTATAAATTAGGCACATTAAAAGGTTAACAAAGATAACTAATAATAAAATAGAACAATTGCAACAATATACTCAAGTAAAATATGTAAATGTGGTCTCTCTTTCCGAAAACACGTTATTATACTGTACATGCCCTTTATAATTTTTTCCTTCTTTACACTGTCACAGATAAAAGATTTGTTCTTGCCATAGATCTTAGCAACCTCAGCGTATAATTTTTTTCTTATTAAATTAAGAACTGTCCTTTGCTTTTTCACTTAAAGGAAGCGATTTATAGCTTCACTTTGACATATTTAAATTGCCAACATCACTACTCTTCTTGTGCCTTGGAGCCATTATTAAATAAAATAAGGGTTACTTGCAAACGAGCATTGTGATACTACGGTTGATCTGATAACTGAGTGACTAACAGGTGGGGAACTTATACAGTGTGGGTATGCTGGGCAAAAGGGTGAATCACGTCCTGGGCAGGACAGTGAGACAGCACAAGATTTCATCATGCTCCTCATAATGATGCACAATTTAAAATTTAATGTGTTGCTTATTTCTGGAATTTTTCATTTGTATATATATTTATCTTTAGAGGGGAAGGAAAGGAGAGAGAGGGAGAAACATCAATGCATGGTTGCCTCTCGTGCGTCCCCTGCTGGGAACTGGCCTGCAACCCAGGCGTGTGCCCTGACTGGGAATCGAACCTCGATCGTGTGGTTCACAGGCCTGCGCTCAATCTACTGAGCTATGCCAGCCAGGGCTGGAATTTTTCATTTAATATTTTCAGACCATGGTTGACTGCAAGTAACCAAAACAGTGGGGAATGAAGCCATGGATAAGGGAGAACTACTATATCATTATTACTACTTGCATTTTTTCAGGCTGAATGCCAAATATCTACATCATATATCTGAGAGCGTCATGGGGATGGCTTTGGGCAAAAAAGGAGTTAATAGTCTGTAGTATTTAACATGAGGCCCACTGTGGTTAAACCCAGGCTCGGTTCTTTGCTGGCTCTGTGAATTGACACAAGTCTGCCTAAGTTCCCTAAACCTTCATCCCCACTCTTAATACATGAGTAATGATTTTAACTTACACAGTTTGTGAAGATTGAAACATTCATAAGATAACTTATCACATATAAAACAATACATGTTACTTATCATTTTTATTTTCATCATTAAAATCCTTGCTACCTTTTGGAACACTATGTTTACAATATGGTTTTAACTTAGTTTTCGGTATTGTACTTTTCTAGTCTTGCCAAAGTACTTTTTATGTTTTTTACTTGAAAGTTATAAAAATTACTTTCATATTAATTCATGTTATGTTGTGATTACTATTTATGGTGGATCACTCTGTTGTCTGGATGGCTTTGCTGAAGGTTAGTGTTACTATAATCAACATGATTAGTATAATCTCCTAGGATATTAACTGCTTATTGTACTAAAATGTAAGTTGCTTGAGAGCAGAAACTGCGCTGTATCCCTGGCTACCTCCACCTATTAGGCTTGTAGCCTACCATAGGGTACCTCTCTAAAATATTTGTCAAATCAATAAGTGAATACAGTTGATAAACAGAAACTTCCTTTGACCTGTAACATGTCCACACTCTCCCTTTGTGAAAATCAAGAAGGTTGCAATTTCAAAAGGCTGCTAGTCCGTATACTTCATGCAATGCACCAAGAGTTTCCAAAATAGAAGTCTCAAAATAAGATGGACATTGCTTCCAGGAAAGGGTTTGTGCCTGGGTCAGAAACAATTTTTTTGGATGCACAGGACTTTGGCTGATCACTAGACAGCAGCAGGCTTGGGATTGTGTTGGCATGACTGAAGGCAGCTGGGGAGATGCAAGTAGGATCTAAGGAATCTGTGAAATAGAAGGGAGCAAGACTCCATCACCAAGGGCAGCAGTCCAGAACAGGGTGTTGGACCAACTTCTGGGCTCCCACAAATTTCTGTGAAGTTTGTCAGATTATTTTTCCACAAGCATTGCCGTGTTTGAATGGAGCTCAAAGTCAAAACCACTCCCTCGCACTCTGATGCCCTTGCTTTTCATTACTTTTCCTCCGTTTTGATGTTAATAGAATTTTATCCAGTACTTTACTTTCATAGCAGATGACAAAATCCAGACGTAAAAATATAGCCACAGATTATTGTGAAAGAGTTCTGGATTAAATATCCTGTCAAAAAGTATAATTGAAATGTTAATTCTATAGAAGTATTTGAACCAATGAGTCACAAGGAAAACAGGCTGCGTTGTGAGATATGTTAAAATGAGAAAATGTTTATTTTCTCTGAAGGGAAACTAGAATGGAAAGGAAAGTTCATGTAGAGTAGTTTTAAGAAGCAAATATTTGTGGAATTAGTTTTTATAGTAAATTGTGAAAAGCAATTACGAAATCAGATTGTGTCCACACCTATCCCCATCCAGATACTCATTCAGGAGGGGTAAGGCCTGCCCACCCCCGTGGTGTTTGAGAATGGGTTTGGGTGTTCATTACTAACAAAATGAGGGAGGGGTACTGCTGGGATTGAGGATCATACTATATATGTGTGTATGTTTTTATATACATGTATATATATATGTTACATGATGTTTTTAAACTACTAATACTCTTTTTGAGAAACAATGGTATTATGGAAAACTATATTGTAGATAGCTTTGAAAATCATAGTGGATATAATCATAAGAAAAGGAGCAAACAAGCCTAAACTGGGAGTCATTCTGAAAAACAACCGGCATGCAGTCTTCAGTAACAGCAATGTGATGAAAGTCACGGAAAGGTAAGGACTGATGCACCCTGAAGGGGATAAAGAAACATACCAACTGTGTGAGATGTATAACCCTGGCTGGGAGTCTGGATCAGTAGGCAGAAAAGACAGTATTGGGACAATTGGCAAAAATCTAATTTGGGTTGTACGTACATTAGATGCAGTATAACAGTGCCAAGTTTCCTGGATTTGATCATTGTATCAAGCACACCATGATTGTGTCCTGGTTCTGAGAAATTTCATGGTGATTTAAAGATGTAGAGTCATGGTGAATACAGCTCACTCTCAGATGGCTCAGCACAAAAACCTAAGGAGAACAGGTATATGAGAAATGTGTGCCGTATCAATTTTGCTACCCATAGTCCATATCTATGGATGTTTACATAGAAAGTAAAACAAATTTGATAAAACAATAACAATTTATAACTCTAGGTAAAAGGTTTATCATAATTCATTATATTGGTTTTACAATTTTTTGTTCAGTTTGAATTTTTAATAAAATTTATTTAAAGGAAGGACATTGGGAGATAAGAGCTTTGTTCAAGGGCTGCAGGCATAGCTAAGGAGTTGGTCTGCTTCTGAAAGAGGACAGTTGCAGTCCCGTGTATGACATATGATGGTTTGAATCAGACAGCCTTTTGGAATGTACTGTTAACTAGAGGAGTGACATTTCTGAGACCCGGAGAAGTGACTCATTGCCAATGTTCAAGAATTTGTCTTTGGAGACAGGTGTATGTGACCCTAACATAATGTCATTAAAATTCAGTTTTAAACTAATGAATGTGATGGTCTCCCACCTTAACCAAAATAACAACAGCTTCACTGAGGTTTTCAGTGTCTGAAATGCTGTTGGAAATCATGTAATCTATTAAACTAATCCAAATTGTTGAGTTAGATTGAGTTTAAGTTGGAATCAACCTAGTCCTGTTTGCTTAATGTAGACACGACCAGATGTTCTGGGTGCATTTTGGTTCATGATCAGGGTGTTACTGTTTCGTGATTAAATATGAGGAAAATGTCCTTAAGACAATTATTTTCCATCAATTCTCTCTATCCTTCTCCCTCTCTCTCTGTCTCTCTGTCTCCCCTCTGCATTAGTACTCATACAAGCATGTGCATTTTCTTTTTATATTTTGAAAAAGTGCATTTGAAATACTCTGTCACTTCACACTTTTTGTTGCTTGGGGGAGCACATATACCACTCATGACCCTCGGCTGTGTCCCTGAGATGTTGTAGCTTTTTCAGTTAAAGGTAATTGGCAGTAGAATACACTTAGTTCTGTACAATGTTAAAAAATGGGCCCCTTTGTTTGGCCAACCTTCGTGAACTTCCATTTACTTCAATGGCAAGCGAAACATTTGTGTAAGAAAGAAATATTGTCTTCAATGGGAAATGCATTCCATGTGTGTTATATTTCATAATTTGACAGATTTTTTCTTGAGCCTATACTATTTTTGTTCATGACTTTTTCTAAGGGTTAGTATTTTAAGGCAACCACTATTAGTATTTGTGGGAGTAGATAATAAACAATAAATATTATTATAGTTAAATATCATTTTGAGCTCAAGTTCCCAATAAAATACCCCCACCTTTTTAAATGAAAAGAACTTGAACAATTCTTTTTCGAATTTAAAAAAAAATCTGTTTTTATGCGACACAGGAGCCAGGGCTAAAAGCCTAGCTTATAAGTCTAGCACTTATATATGGGCATGTAAGCGTCCATATTCTGTCCCTCTCATGAATTTGGTCAGTTATGTTGGCTTTGTCTTTCCACTTTAATCTATCCTTACTCAGCAAGCGCTATTATACGGCTCAGGATTTCAGCGGGATGGGGTTATTGCTGTCTCCAAGCGGTCTGATATACTTACTACTTGGAGATTTTCTGAGCCATAGGGCAGAATCCTGGAGACCGGCGTACTGGTGAGAATAGAAGTTTGGTGGGTACTCATGACCTAGGGAAGGGGGGCTGTCGGGGTTGGGATGGTACTGATCAGTTGTTAACAGAACTACAGAATTTGCAAAGGAAGTGGAAAAACGAGAAGTGAGCAAACCCACTCTGTTACCCTGATGAAATGTAGGGATTCTACTCTCAGAAGCATGTGTGTGTGTGCACACTGCAGCTGGAGGAATTTGCAGATCTCTGAGGACTGTCCATGGACGCTGTGTTGGGAACCTCACTCAGCAGGTGACAGAGCAATAGGTTTATAGAGGCCTCTGGCCTTTCCACTTCCCCTCCTTTTTGTTCCTTATAGAAACATCAGTATCTTCCAGTCACTTGAAGAAGTCAACCTCCGTCCTTTGGGCCTTTATTAAATACAGTAATTCCATTGCCCTAAACATAAACCCTTTGACACATCCCCTGACAGTAATCCATTCCTTGCAGAGCTTTGGGCCCTGAGCAGCCACAGAATGTTTTCATTATAGAGCTCTGGGTTTCCTCTTGTCTAGAGCTTTAAGTACTAATGTTCAGCCACTTAACAAAGACCGCATTGCGATCATTGGCCGAGTTTGTGACAAGGGAGTACAGTGTCCTTGGCTTATTATGGTCAGGGTGTACATAAGAAATCTTGGATTTAATGTCTGTCCATCCCCATTTTAATACCACTACCCCAGCTAAAAGATTTTGAACCTATTTTCTTGAATTGTTTTAATATAAGTCTAGAGAGTTGGACTTCATTGCCCAGAGGTAGTCTAGCATTTGTATATATTCAACCATTATGTGAGGTAAGTAACTAGCATTATAGATTCTAGTGTTATAGATTGTAGATTATAGTTTTATAGCAACTCCCATTTATTTCTCTGTGCCTTAACAATTCTTGAGCTCACGTATATGCTATTCAAAGTATAGCTCAGGATCCCTGGCAGCAGAGGTGTCCCCTTAGAAAATTGTTAAAAATGCAAAATCTCAGGTCATGCTCAAGACCTGCTGAATCAGAATCTCACCTTTAACAAAATTCACAGATAATTCTAATGCACTGCAAAGTTTGGCGAGCTCTAGATAGAGAGGATTTGGTTGATGTTTCTGAATTACTTAGCCTATGAAGGTAGGGATCTAACATATTTTTCTACCACATAGGTAGCCAGATGGCATAGCATAAAAATTATCCTAATAAATTGACTTTTTAATATTTTTCCCAGATTCATGTGGGAAACTCTTTTGAACATTTTGTGTCACCCTTAAAATGAGTCAAAAATATTGTACTCATTAACCATAACTCTTTAAGAAATGATGACCTGTTAATCCAGCCTCATAAGAAAAATACTCAGCACTGAGTATTGTGACAGGTACTTGCAGTATGCTTGGCACTTCATATATATTTTTCTTGGCAAAAATTGCATGAGATGCATCTCACTCATCATATTTCTCACATGAAAGCAGGAGGTCCAGCAGATTATGAGCTCACTCACAACACAGCACTGTGAGTCCACACTCTAGGATATCTCACTGTAGATCTCCTTCCCTTTCCACTATTTTGCATGAAAGACGATTTATAAAAGTGAGAACACTTTAATTGTAAGCCGTCCATGTAGATCAGGTTTTCCAACCTCATTGTTGTTGACTTCTGAATCTAGATAATTCTTTGTTGCAGGGTGGGGGGCATCCTGTGCACTGTAGGGTGTTTAGCAGCACCCCTGACCTCTACCCACTAGATGCCAGGAGCAAGCCACTCACCTCTCACTCTGCCTCATCTTCCCTTCCCCACTCCTTCCACCTCCCTAGCCTCCTTCAACCTCCCCTCCCCAACTCCCATGACTGTGAAAATGAAAAATGTTGCCAAATAATGCAGAATGTCCCCTGGGAGCAAAAATCACATGGTTGGGAACCACTGGTCTAGAAATACATGTAGTATATATTTTAATATATAGTCTTTATTATTATATTTTTCACATTACCATTTAGTCTTCTTGTACCCCCTCCTTCCTCCCCCAGCAGTCACCACACTCTTCATTCCTAGTTTAAATCTGATTTTCTCTGTCTTCCTAATGAGAGTGCCCCTTCTGTTAACAGAAGGTTCCAGATAACCAAAGCTTTAAGCCTTTCACAGCTGATCACCGTTTGTTTTCTCAGCTCTCTTAGAATTCCATTCCCTTACAAAAAAAAGAACATTCAACTCATCTTAATTATCCTAATCACTGTGCTCATGAGTTTATGAGTTTTATTATTCGATGGTTGTATATAAGTGATGCCTGTAGGAAGGTAAAGAAATGTTCTTATTATGGGAACAGTGTTGGTTGAGCAGACGAACATGCAGGCTCGCTAGTGCACATTCCTCTCCACCACTTCTAGCTGTGTGACCTTGGGTAAGTTACTGCCACCCTAGTATTTTTCATGAACTAAAGTCCTACATGGTAGGGTTATTGTGAGAACTAAATAAGATGTCCTACTGAAATGTGGACTAGTTCCAACACAAAGAATATCAACGATTGTTTTTATTCATTCCTTTGAGTATCATTTACACTTCAGGATCTTGTTAGGTACAAAAGGGGTTTCAGGCTCTCTCCCATACACACATACTCCATGTATTTTTAGATTTTATTCAGATCAAAGTAGCCTGTATTTTACATATTTAAAGTATGTAACATTCAGTTTCTACCACAAATTTTTATAAAGGGAGCAGGAATATCACCAAAACATGTGAGCTCATTGTTAAAACTGGCTATTCTTTATTTAATTCATTAAAAGTTCAAAAATGAAAAAGACTGACTAATGTGAGGGAGGGTTACCTGTGGTGCTTTGGGATGAAGGTTAAGTTCAAGGTGCCCCATGAGGCTTCTGGCGTTCTTTCTGTTTCATTTTTTCATCTGGGAGTTGGTTACATAGAAATGTTCAGTTTGTGAAAATTCATCAAGCTCTTCACTCATGACTGAGGCACTTTCCTTTATATATTTATACTTTAGTAAAAGTTCAAACATGCGCAGCTCATTTATTAAAAAATAAATCATTTATACAAAAATAAAAACCTTGTTCTATACCATTAGGCATTGTTTTTGAGAAAAGTTGAGGCTCTCGAGGATCCATGCATGGTGGCTTCTGCATTATTCAGATGGTTTTCTAAGGAAGCCTGATTTCATAAACTCTGTCTCTGCTTGTGTTATAAATATGGAATGGGGCGTGAAAAGTTATTATATGGTTGTTTACATTCATGTAACCCAACAGAAACCTGAAATTTTTTTAACCCAGACATAATATTGAGGCCTGCTACTTGGATGACTTCAACTTTATTTTTAGCTTCTCATGCTATTGTTAATGTGAAAAATATAAAACTAAATTATAGGTCCCCCTATTTTCATTATGGGACAATTTTATAGCTGTCAAAAATGTTGTATTTCACACTTCCCACATTCAGAAGGCTATATTGCTACTACGGTTTTAAGTTTTCCTTTGGCTTTTTTTTCTTCAGTAGCTGGGAAGTTGATATAGTAATGATTTTGTTGAAAAGTTGTCAAAAATAAGTATACCACACAAAGCAAAGACAAGGATCCTTAAATCCTAGGAAAAGATTAATTTTGGATTGTAAGCATACACAATGAACAGAGGACCTGTGGGTGGAATCAGTACATTGTGCTCAAACTTCTTCAAGTCAAGAGTTTCAACATTTTTACTCCATTTCCCCCTCCCAAGAACTATTGCAGAGCAGGCAATTTGACCAGTAGGGGTCCCCTGCCTTTTTGTTTCTTATGCCCTATTGTCTATAGAAGTGCCAATGAGCAGAGGGCCAATATAAGACCCAAGGATACAGAGTAGGTAGAAGTGGGGGATAGAATAGTAGCAGTTAGACCCTTGGTTAAACCCTCCATGAGACAAACACCCCATAAAATGGTTGAGAATAGATTGCTTGTGAAAACAATCGATGAATAAAACTATATCTTTAAATGAATAAAATTCTTTAGGATGATGTAAAAATATAATATGATTTATAATTTCAGTTACAAAAACACTGCTACAACATAAAAACAATGTTTCTGAGACAAAGCCACGGATGACGCATCCTTGGTCCTTTTTTAATGTTCTTGCACTTAATAACAGACAATTTAGGATTTATTTTTCTATATCTATCTTTACATATAAGCAGCATATACTAATTTAACCCATTAGAAGAAATTAGTGTGTATTGCCAGGCAGATTCAGGTGGGGGCTCAGATCAGGTGAGACGTCATCATGAATGTCCTCCTTCTTCTTCTAAATATAAGACATGTTTGTTTCCCCGAAGAGCATGGTGACTTGGCATGAGGGGCTCTCATTGGTCTTGTCGTGTAATGCCTATAACTAACTTCTGTTTTTAAAATTTCTCTGCCTTGTTCCCATTCTATGTGCAGCCTCTCAAGCCCTCTTCACAAGGGAAGGCAGAGTGGTTAGTAAGAAACTGTAAGTACTTGGCCTGGGGTTCAAAGGCTAAGAATGGGCTTTGTTCCTGGGGGGGGAAGGTGGAGGAATTCTGGTGAGAACACTGGGCGTGCGCTTTGTTTCCTCTGTTCACTCCAAGTCTTGGAAGGATTCTGATTAAATGCTATTAACAAGCATTAATTCAAAGCATGACTACAAAATTCCAGGTCAAAGAGCAGAATGAACAGCGAGCAGAATGAGAGACAACCAAAGTGACTAAAGTCAGACACCTGAGCTAAATTAAACTGCCAGTGGCAGACATGTCTTGAGGGGAGCAATATTGTTTCTGAAGTTGACATAAAGGCTGTAAAAGCCCCAGGACCACCAACGACAGCTCCTGCATCTATACCGTAAAGATTCCCACACATGTTTGTATATTAGGAAGTTACATAAAGCTTGGAAAAGTTACATTTTTCAAAACTAACCCCGATGATGACAAATTATTCTCTAGTAGAAATTATGCCAGTATGCCACTTGAGAAATGATTTTAAATGGCATTCCCAGGAATATTCTCTTCTAGATCTCTTGAAGTTCTTCTACCTCAGTCCAGAGCTCTTTAATCCCTGCAATTGGTATTAACCCCGTCTATATCAAATGTCGGTTTGTGACATACTTACAGTTTATTCTCTGAAATTAAGGGTCAACACAAAGCGAGCAAAGTGGACAGGAGACTGACTTTCCTCCCCAAGTCAAGCTGATTGTTCAGTGAGCTGCTCACTGCTTTTGGGTAATTTGCAGCTCTGCAGTCAGCCATCCCCTGGAGCTATCCCCATGAAGCTGAATAACCTCTGTCTCAGCCTGCCAAAAGGTTTCCCAGCTCAGTGCTACCCTTAAAGGCACTCTGTCATTACGCTATATTTAGAACATGAAAGTTGTAATTAGCTTTGTTCTGCTGCAAATGGATCCAGCCTCAGAGGCAATATAAAAGGTAATAAAATAGGTAGGCAGATATAAAAACCTGCATAAGCATTCTGTGCAGGAAAATTCCATTATTCCCAAACTGATGAAATAACCAAGGAATTTTCATGGGTTCAAAAGCAGTAGAAGCCCCCTAAGAAGATATGTCTAGGAATAGATATACGTCTATCTAGGTGTAGTCAGTTTGCAATAGAATGTTTTCATCAGTGCTCCTATCTCAGTCCCACACCAACCACTGCTTCCACCTACTGAGATGGCTCTTCTATAACTTGATGATATTTGGTGGAAGCTGCTTTATCTAATATAGCACCTTATATCTTGTTAAGGGAACAGTTTTGTCTAAAACTGGACTTTTAGAATGCCTTTGTTTGGT
Source organism: Sturnira hondurensis (assembly GCF_014824575.4). Lineage (NCBI taxonomy): Eukaryota > Metazoa > Chordata > Mammalia > Chiroptera > Phyllostomidae > Sturnira > Sturnira hondurensis. The sequence continues at coordinate 4,613,462 of NW_028080032.1, read as the reverse complement.
CTCTTTGAATTATCCTTTCTAGATGTCGCCTGGGATCTGAGCCATCTGTTTTTATCACACACGACCATGTCTGTTTGCAGGAATGGATGCTACTTATGAGAAAAGAACTGGCAGAAAGATACTAAAACCTGAGGTCCACAGTGCCACGTGCTGTTACAAGTTCATGTAGCCACTTTCCTTCTCCACATTGGTTATGAGCTCCTTGGACGTGAAAGCTATTGTGTCTTCCACAGGTTTTAGTTAAACATGTGTCAGCTTAGATTATTAATACATGCTCATTGAGTCACCAAGGGGGTACACTTAGAAAAGAAAATGCTTTGTCAAAATCCAGGTAGAACTTTTAAAAAAATAATCCTTATTCAACTATTGACAGTGGTACCTCTTTTCAACATCATTGGGGGAGCCCTTTATGTTTGTCTGTTGCTTAAATTAATACAAATTTAAATAAAAGAAATTAATAAATTTAAGGAAAGATCTTTAAAGAAAGAAGAAGTATGGATTTTTTCTATCTGAAAGTATAAAGGGAGAGAAGAGAAAAACAAAGAAAGGTTGTACAAAGGAAACTAATGAAAGTATATTGAGGAGTTGGGATATAATTTCTAACTGGAGGGCAGGAAATGGCATGGCGGCCATATCTTCAGGAATGGGTGATGAAGTGAATGTTGTTTCTTTTGTGTTGTGGGTTATGGGAGACAAAGTTAATGGGGAAAGTCCCCTTGTCTAACTTAAAGGAGGGCCCTAAGAGCAGGAAAGCAAATGGTGTTAGGCACACAAGAAAGGACCTAGATACCAAGTAATAAATTTTCTCTCTGTCCATTTAATTTGTAGGTAGTGAGATGAACTGGACACAAGAGAACAACTAAGACCAAAAGTTCAAAAAGTGCCTTATATCTACATAGCCTTTAACAATTTATGTGAATATTTTTGCCTTAGTGTTCATATTCAGCCTGCATTGCTCTTTGATGTGGGGATGCTCAAGCTCATTTTTCAGAAGAGTGAACTGAGTCTAGGAGAAGTCAAGAAACTTGGCTGACCAAGTTCTTAGCTGGTTAAAAGCAGAGGCAAGATTCAAATCCAGATCTGCCTTCCAGTTTAATGCTCAGTTAAGTCTTTCACTCCCTATCCTGAAAAGAGTTGTCAGCAGTCTTGAAGAGAAACTAGATATCAAGGATGTTTACAATTTCTAAGAGGGCTCTTAAGGAAAGTAGTTATAATCCATGGCCAAAATTTCATCTGAGTTTTTATAACCAGACGGCATAAAATCTCAGTGTTAGCAGTGTCAGCTTCCATAAAGAGGCAAAAATACCCAGTTTCCTCCCTGTGGCCACTCATTAGAAAACATAGAGTTTGGGGCTGACAAAGTCATGATAAAGGCAAGGATCTTGAGAATTTAGGCTGAAAGGAAGATATTCAATGATGTGTACTCATTTCTCTGATGACATTTCACCCTTGTCTGAAATGGCAGTTGTCTAAAGTTCTAGTGCAATTTCTTCACGCTCATTGATTCAATGAGCAGCAAATTTCTCCGTATTGGTATAATAAATACACTTGTCTGTGGAAGAATGTAAAGGGTTTGAATAGTATTTTTCTTTTCTGACCATCCTTTTTTTTTCAGTTTGGACAGGATTGAACCTGTAAGGAGGAGAAAAGAAAAAAAAAGAGGATATATGAAAAGTTTAATTACATTTATTTTATGAAGCTCAGTCTTAAATTCTATGTGTATGTATTTTGCGAATCAATGTAAACATTTACTTTATGGCATAGCATTGTAACAAAAAGTCCCGTTATAAATGTTTACATTATTCATAAAAATTGGCTTTTTTCATTCACAGAGGGCCTCCTTTGTTTTCTCAAAGTAGACTTTTTCATATTTCAGAACCACACATTTGAAGGATTTGATGTTTTGAAGTTGATGACAGAGAATGGAAGAAAATAAAGAAACACAAACTTTTTCTTCTTCTTCCCTTCCTCTTTCATAATTCTACCCTGGCTTGACATAATTTTTTCCCCTTAAAATTTTCCAAACTTCCTATACTGTTGTGATAAGACCAAAGTCAATGCGTTTAAGACTGGGAAAAATGCTCCTTTGGAAAATGTGGAAATTATGATTGGGAGGAGAGTGAGTGAGAGGAGGGAGAACACTTGCAATGCTGTTTCTTTGACAAGGTGTCAACTCAGTGCCCTCTGTTCCACTCTGAATACTAGGAAGCCAATTAAGCCACACTTTCGTCCTTACTCAGATTTTAGTATTGTACACTTTTTAAAAAAGATGTGTGAGGGTTCCCTTTAACAGTCCTCTCTATGTAGCTATGAGATCTGTCCAGGAGGTATCCGGCCATGTACTATGAAAAATAGAGACATTTATTGAAGAAGATACAAGAAATATTGTACATGGGACAATGACTCCTTAACCCCCTTCAAAGCAGGCACCTTGGGACCTCCCACAGTTTTCCCAGTCACCATCAGCTACCCTGTCATATTTTCCTGAATCTCATGGATGTTCTGAAATCTCTTCCCTTTCAAAGGTGATTTTAGTTTTGGGAAAAGCTGGAAGTCACAGGGTACCAAATATGGGCTCTAGAGGGGCTGAGTCACCCTGGTGATTTGATGTTTTGCCAAAAAACATTGCGTGAGATGCGATGCATGAGGGGGGCATGTTGTTGTTGTGATAAATCACCAGTTGTCCATAGCTGCAGCTTCTGAATCATCGAATAGTTTCCGTGGAGGACTGTTCAAGCTTAACACAAATTTTGATGCAGGTTCATTTTTTCACTCAGTCATTTTGAAAGTGACGGCCACACAGTCCACATGCTCACTCAAAGGCATCTACCACTCCCATTGACTAGTACAGTGATGTCAACATTATGCACACATGTGCATCCTAGTCCACTCTCCTCAGCTTTCAGGTTACATCAATGTCAAGCAAACTGTTCTCATTATAATAACAATGGCTGGGCTTTTTCTGGACAGATCTTGTATGTATGTATGTATGTATGTATGTATCTATCTATCTATCACATGAACACTCTTAGCCAAAATCCAAAGATAACCAATTTTTTAAATGTGAGAGGGATTTGGAAAGTCTTATTATTAGGCCTAGAACAAAATGAGCTCTGGGATTAAATCTTGTAATCATTATGAATATTAGCTTTTATTCCTTCTTTCTTTTTTTTTACACAAAATACTCACAGGTGGTTCTAATTAGACATAAATAGTGACAGTGGCCAGTTTGTCTAAATCCAGATTCCAGTCAAGAGTAATGGAAAAAAGTCTCAACTTGCCTTCTTAAAAAATGGAATCTATGTTGAGACAGTTCAAGGAAATGATGTTACGACAGATGTAAAAACTGTGGCTTGAGCCTCTCTGTGTTTTCTTCCTTTAAGGAGGCAAACAGCATAAAATGTCTAATTCAATGTTTCTTGCTGCTCATATTATATTCCAGGTTTCTTAAAGAAAGCTTATGTTCCTCTAAGACAAACCCTTTGCCATCTAGCACAGAAAATACAGGCTGTGTGTTTTCTATATATTGCTGGTCACTTTATCCTTTAGTTTGGCATAGTTGAATGGCTTTGATGATCTATCTGTCAAATTATTATCAAAACTATTTGCCATTTTTATCTATTACCCATAGTTTGGTTGAGCCATAGAAAAATGGGGAAAATCTTTTTGGAAATAATTTCCCCAAATCAATCAGTTAATAAAACTTAAATTGCTTACATGTTCTGTGATAATAAAAATTCTCCTTAGTCACATTCTCTTTCTTTTTTAAAAAAATATTTTATTTATTTATCTTTGGAGGAGAAGGGAAGGAGAGAAGGAGAGAAATATCAATGTATGGTTGCCTCTCATGAGTCCCCTGCTGGGAACTCGCCCGCAACCCAGGCATGTGCCCTGACTGGGAATCAAACCGTGATCCTTTGGTTCACAGGCCCTCATTCAATCCACTGAGCTACACCAGCCAGGGCCACATTCTCTTTCTTATTAATTCACACTAGTGTTCTATGAAATAAATACTGTCATCCTTGGCTAAGAAATGTCTTTAAAAATCCACACATGTATCTAATGGACATCATGCTGAGTGGTTTTTATATCTTCTTAAAGCAGGAGCATTGCATACAGGGTGTCACTGCACAAGGATACCCAGTCACTGGGATGGATAAGATTTGAAATTCAGCCCATGTACCACTCACCAAGCATTCTCCCCTTCCTGGCAAGGGCTGCGTATGCCTTCAAGAAGCTGCATTTGCTGATTTCCAGATTTTGGCTGCATTTGCTTTCAACAAAGTGGAGATTTTCTAATTTGCAAGGGCTGAGCTTGCTGCACCCCAGTCAAGACATTCAGGATGGTATAATATGTGTTAATCAATAAACATGTAAACAGAATGAAAGACAAAAACCACATGATGATATCAATAAATGCAGAAAAAGCATTTGATAAAATCCAACACTGATTTATGATAAAAATGCTCAGCAAAGTGGAAATAGAGAGAGCTTACTCCAACATAATAAAGGCCAGATATGAAAAACCCACTGCCAACATCATACTCAATGGGCAAAAATTAAAAAGTGTCTTCCTTTCCTTAAGATCAGGAACAAGACCAGTGTGTCTGCTTCCACCTCTCTTATTCAATGTGGTCCTGGAAGTCCTAACCACAGTAATCAGACAAGAAGAAGAAATAAAAGGCATCCAAATTGGAAAGGAGAAAGTAAAGCTGTCCTTTTCCACAGATGACACAATAGTGTACCTAGAAAATCCTGTAAGCTCCACCAAAAAACTACTCAATGTAATAAGTGAATTCTGAATATTGACTTTGTCAATATTTATAAAGTCAATATTCAGAAATCAATAATGCTTTTGTATACCAACAATGAACTATCAGAAAGAGAAACTAAGGGAAAATATCCCATTTACTATAGCAACAACAAAAAAATAAAGTACTTAGGAATAAATTTAACCAAGTAAGTAAAGGACTTTGGAAAACTATAGGACACTGAAGAAGGAAATCAAGGGAGATACAAATAAATGGAAGCATATAACATGTTCATGAATTGAAAATGTCCATACTACCCAAAGCAATCTATAGATTCAATGCAATTCTGATTAAAGTAATAATGGCATATTTTACAGATCTAGAACAAATATTCTAAAAGTTTATATGGAACCAAAAAAAGACTCCATATAACCTCAAAAGTCTTGAGGAAGAAAAACAAATTTGAGGGATCCCAATGCCTGGTATCAAACTATGATGCAAGGCCAGTGTAATCAGAACAGTCTGGTACTGTTGTAAGAACAAACGCATAGATCAGTGAAAGTAGAGAGCCCAGAACTAAACCCATGACTTTGTAGTCAATTAATATTTGACAAAGGTGGTAAGAGCATACAATGGACTAGAGATAGTTATGTTCAATAAATGGTGTTGGGAAAACTGGACTGGTACATGAAAAAAATGAAATGATCACCATGTACCAGAATAAACTCAAGAGGGATAAAAGACTTAAATATAAGTTGTGATGCCATGGACCAAATAAGCAAATGGGACTACATCAAATTAAAAAGCTTCTGCACAGCTAAGAAACTATCATCATAATGGCCCTGGCTGGTGTGGCTCAGTGGATTGAATGAGGGCCTGTGAACCAAAGGATCACGGTTCGATTCCTAGTCAGGGCACATGCCTTGTTTGCAGGCCAGTTCCCAGGAGGGGACACATATGAGGCAACCATACATTGATATTTTTCTCCCTCTCTCCTTCCCTTCCCCTCTAAGGATAAATAAATAAAATCTTAAAAAAAGAAACTATCATCAAAATGAAAAGGGAACAGACTTTATGGGAGAACATATTTGCCCACAATACATCAGACAAGAGTTTAATCTCCAAAATATATAGAGAACTCCTACAACTCAATACCAGAAAGGCAATCAATCCAATTTAAAAATGGGCAAAGGACCTGAATAGACACTTCTCCAAGGAGGACGTAAAGATGGTCCTTAGACATATGAAAAAATGCTCAGCATCAGTAGCCATCAGAGAGATGCAAATTAAAACCACAATGAGATATCACCTCAAACCAGCCAAAATGATTCTCATTAATAAATCACCAAAACCAAATGGTAACAAGGATGTGGAGAAAAGGGAACTCTAGTGAACTGTTGGTGGGAATGTAGACTGGTGCAGCCACTATGTTAAACAGTATAGAATTTCATAAAAAAAATAATAAAAATAGAGCTGCCTTTTGACCCAGCTGTTCCACTGGTGGAATATACCCTAAGAATCCCAAAACACCAAATCAAAAGAACTTATGCACCCTTATGTTCATAGTAGTGTTGTCAATGTATAGCCAAGATTTAGAAACAGTTGATTAGTAGACTACAAAACTGTGGTAAATTTATACAATGGAATGCTTTGCAGCGGAAACAGAGAAGAAATTCCTACTGTTTGTAACAGCATGGTTGGAACTGGAGGCTGTGTGAAATAAGCCGTTGGGTGAAAGACAAATACCACGTGATCTCACTTATAAGAGGAATCTAATGAACAAAAACTAATGAGCAAAATAGAATCAGATGCATTGAATTATGGAATAGACTGACAGCTGTAAGGGGAGGAAGGAGGTGGGGGCTAACTGAAAGAAGGTGAAGGAATTAGTCAAAGAACATATATGGTTCATAGGCTGGTGCCCAGTCCACAGAGCCACATCAGCCAGGGCTAAACACTCATGGGCATGGACAACAGTGTGGTGATTGGTGGGGGGAGGGGAGTATAAGGGAACTAAATGGTAATGGAAAAAAATACAATTAGATATGTTAAAAAAACATATGTGAAGGATCCATGAACATGGACAACAGTATAGGGATTGATTATGGAAGTGGGGGAGCAAGCTGGGCAGAGGGGAGTGAACAAGGAAAAGTAATTTGGGGATAACAGTAGCAGCACAAACAATAAATCATTAAAAAAATACATTCTGGCAAATCCAAACAAAAAATAAAGGCAAAAGATTAATTATTTGCATAAGTAGTTACTTGTTTTTGCCTACTCCCCAAATATCTAAAAATGTTAGTGTCAGTCAGTGAATAAAAAATTAAGTGAATCTTAACATTTAATATCTTTTTCTGAAATGTGATGAAACTTGATGTATCAGCCACTCACACCTCACTTTGTGATTTCTTAAGCGTGGACACTGAAACCCCGTGAAACATGGGTGTTCTCTTGTTGGCTGGCTGATTTGATGCACTTTGAGAAATAGATTAATAATTGTGGGAGAAGGAAGAAAAGCCCAGAGAAACCCATATGCACTGTCCTCCAGATGGTGGTAAGTATGCTCTTTTCTAACTGATCATCAGAGCACTTGGTAATGATCTATTTTAGGTTCTGTATATCTCTCCCTAGGATACAGAGTAAGATACCACAAGTTTAATCAATAGCTTTTAAAACTCTGCTTTTACGAAACATGTCTTCATTTTGAACATTCTGATGAAAATCGTAGTTATTATTAGTACTATTACTTTATCTCATACAAAACTTGGTTGAGTTCATAATACTCACAATCACTGGAAATTATCTTGGAGGAGATGATTTCTCCTCAGTCAAGATTAAGAGTGTGAAAGAAACAACATCAAAACAGAGTCAGCAGCTGATAAACAGCATACATTTGTGAATTTTTTTAGTAACTCAAATTGATCTCAACTGAATACCCTTTGAAGTTCTTTTCATCTCCCACTGTTTGCAGATGTAAAATATTTTTTATATCAGTACAAAATGACTGTTCTTTGTTGGTGGCAAATTCCTAATGAGGCACATCTATAGAAACAGGCCTGGAATGTCATTCCCAACCTTTTAACTATTAGTAACAAAATAGATATTCCTGTTCTATTGCTTTGGAGAATGCCTTTGATCTTATCAGGGGACCCACTGATGATAAGTGTCCTGGAGAGAAATAGCAGTCTCAAAATGTAGAACATATTATCTATTTTGCTTATATCATCACCAATCTCAGGCATCCCAAGAGGTCTGGAAGAGTTACAAAAGATTCAGTAGCTTATCTCCCAAGGTTTTTCTACTTCAGGAGAGGTGATACATACGGAAGAACTGTTTGCCTTAGAATATTATTAGGATTTAAGTAATTTTTGCAAGTGAGTTTCAGACTGTACACTTTTAGAAAGGAATTATTATTTTGAGCAAACTTGTTTTTAACTCCAGGCTACCTCATGAGGCTGCAACAAGTCTACAGTGCACCCCAATCCAAATTTGCCTTCATCCCATGTCTAACTCAGACCTGCCTTTGACAAATAAGAGAAAGTATCAGGCATCTGATTTGGGAATAAGAAATTTTGGTCAGGAATCTTAAGGAGGTAAAGACACTTTAGTCATATTTTCTCTTTGTACTTCCTCAACTTCTCTCTCTTTATCTTGATCCTTTTCTTTGGTTACTTTTTATTTTTTTATTAATTAATTAGGACTCTGCCAGTGTGGTATCCTAATTCCATAGCAGAAAATTCCCAGCTACCAAATGGGCAAGGCTTGGTGGACAAGAAACGATACCTGGGAATGAGTGGCTGGAAATACCTGGCACACTCACCCTACTAGTCATTCCTCTTCTAGTGGCAGGCCAGTTCAATTATCCCCTGTGACCTCTGCCTCTTGTCTGGCCACTGAGCCAAAGTCCCAACCAGAATTTCAAACCTGTGAAAGAAAAGGGAAAGAAGCAAGTGAGTCCTTCTTCTGTTCTTTTTTTTTCTATTTAGAAATATATTAGACAGATAATTTCTCTTCTTAGCAGATAAGGAGAAATTATATAAAACTTAGCAAATAAGAGCCCTGGATGTCTCCTAGTCAGTGGCAACAGTGAGAAAAACTCCTAGGCCATATGGCAGCCTTCATCTCCTTCATTACCCCACAGAGAGCTTTGGTCAAGGTCCTCCCTGCTCTTCTCCTAGTTAGCAGAACACTTACTGATATAACCAACAAGTCCAAGGGTATAGCTCATCCCTTCGCAAACACCCAGCTTCCCCTAGCTACAGTTGATATTCATTATTTTATCTGTGGAGTTATCTTTTAGAGTGCACCTGGGTTGATTTTAGGATCTTGTATTGCAACTTTTAATCTCTTTTGTAGTGCAAGAAACTGCCTGTCAGAGCCTCTCTTTTCTGGTTGACATTTCTACTGTCTTGAGTGAGGAGGTCCAGAGGGGAATTCATTCTGGCACTGAATTCCCAGACCTATTCTTGGTTTTATTGAAATAGTTGTGCTGATTTTTTGTACCCTTGGAAAGTTAACATGGATTCTCTCCTTCAGTTTGTCATGAACTTACCTAAAAAAACTGTAGATGTCACCTTTTTTTTTCTTTCCAAACGTAAAAAAAGGACTATTCACAATAAATTACCATTGGGAATGCAAAAACATAGCTAACAAGGTGGGGATCCCTCAGCACCACAGTTAAATCATCTTTCCTACGTCTTGCTGGGAGATGATAAAACGAAAAAAAAAATTAGCTTTATCCAACTTTGGACTCTTTATAAGTCTCACCTCTGCTCCGCTCAATTTTTCCATTTGTGACCGTGGTGGCTGGTGATGGTTTTCTCACAGACCAATTCCAGTTATGAAATGAAATCCAATCTAGATTTTAAGTATGCGCATTTTGTTTGAATTTATCTAAAAAATATATGATATGAATATTACAATATAAAAATTCGCCGTGACTCAGAATGGCAATAGTAGTCTTTTCTAAACTACTGTGTAAATATTTCCACTAGTAAGGTGATCCTAATAGTGAAGAATAAGACCCATTGAAAAGGATTTTCAGTTGAAAGGGAGCAGTTTGGGGAGGTCAGGTTTCATCCAGGAGATGAGTAGATAGTCCTGGTGATGCCAAATGTCAATACACTTAGTAGGTATACCTCAGGTCATAGTACAAGGGAAATAATTGAATTTGTCTGTTTGTTATATTTGTGCAGCATGCTCACTCACTGTGAGGTGTGAGCATTTCACAGGAAAGAATTAGCTGATTACTAAACTAACTTCCAGACTTCATGCCTCATGCTAGGTGACCAGCCCCTGTTAATGGAGGAAATGATTCAGGATATTGAGAGACAGGGGCCAGTGCAGTGTCCTAATTTATAGTGGAAAATTCCCAGCTACCAAATGGGCAGGGCATGGTAGACAAGAAACGCTACCTGGGAATGAGTGGCTGGAAATACCTGGCACACACACCCTACTAGTCATTCCTCTCCTAGTGGCAGGCCAGCTCCATCATCCCCTGTGCCCTTTCCTCTTCTCTGGCCACTGAGCCAAAGTCCCAACCAGAATATCAAACCTATGAAAGAAAAGGAAAAGAAGCAAGTGAGTCCTTCTCCTTCTATTCTCTTTTTTCTCTCTAGTTAGCAGTACATTAAAAAGATAGTTTCTCTTCTTAACAAATAAAGATAAATTATATAACACCTTAACATACAAGAGCCCTGAATGTCTGTCACCCCAACACCCAGTCTGACAATTAAATGGAAACCTATTAGGAAGGGAGAATGAAACAGCCACATCCCTTGGTTTTTAGATAAATTGGTTTTGTGTCTCTCAGAAACTGTGAGAAAAGAGATGTTGCATCAGTTCTGAAAGTTGTAGAAGGAGAGTCAAGATTCTTAGGTGTTTCATCAGAACTGAATGCTGAAACACACCATCAGCACCTGCAAGTGTTCTGTGCTCCACCAACCATGTGAGGAACCTGGAGGGAAGGCCTGGGTCCAGCAGGCTCCTGTTGGAGTGTGAACTTCGGGAAGGCAGCTTTGTATTTCTACTGTCTGACACAAAGGAGGCGCTCTGTGAATTCTTGTTGAATAAATGGATGACTAAATGCTCATTGGACAAATTGAATTTCCAGGTTGATACAAGTGACCACCAGACAAATGATATGCATAGAATCTAATGTGAGGCCCTTACAGCAGGGGAGGAGTGAACTCAATATGAATGGTCTGGAATGATTTTAGAATTCTATGCCAAAAATGAAATGAAATAAAACACAGCTCAGAGGCATCTTTTATAGTAAGCCATTTTTAATGCAAAAATTATCTATAAATGTGTACAGAGAGGCTAGTGACAATACTTAAATTTTTCAAATTCTGAAAAATAAAAGTTTGGAAAGCCACTTATTTCAGTGATTTTCCAGCAGCTCTCTTCCCAGGGTTAACCTGTACCATATACACTAGGTGAGTATGGAAGTCTGTATATTCTTTCTGGACTGTTCTTTCTGGTTAGGTGGATGTCTGGAGAGCTGCGTGTAATCTTAATAATGCTCAGATTAGAATAAGCCATTTTAATAGAGAAAGAGTCTTTGAAGGTGAACGAAAGAGGTAATAACTGTTGGCAGTGTTGTCGCTCAGGAAATTTTAGGTCTTTCATAGGAAACCGAAAACACTTAGAGGATTAAAGTGAGTATAACACACAGATGAAAATCTCCATTTGGGAGCTGGCTTTTCTCAAACAGTCCCTCTGCGTTGACTGTTCTGACACTGGTCCCACGTAGCCTTAGGCTCTTCTGCTATGGGGAGTGTAGCATTGTTTTACAGATACTTCAGCCTGATAAATCAACTGTTGGGATAACACATTATGTGTGATAAGCTCCCACACAGTATTCACAAGTACTCTATTGAATGCTAACTCCTGGCCACGTACTTTTCAAGTACTGTAGTCCTCTCCTCCCCTGTGTCAGGACCCCAGACTTCCCTGCCATCTCAGTAGAAAACACCATCTACAGAGACAACAGTCCAAAGACAGAATGCGTGTGCGGTGCACAGCAAGGCAGTCTTCACACTGCTGATCCTTAAATCTGCTTGGGCTCATCATTCAGTGGAACAGTACATCGTTCATGATTTCTTAGTTTCAGAATATTTTATTTCCATTGTGTAATAGCAGTTACTTGTATCACTTGAGGAGTATAAAACTTAGGCACTTGAAATAGAATCAGGGATCCTCAGCCTGAGGGGGTTTTAAAGATAATCCCAGACTGGCTTGTAAATGTTACTGTACGTAAGAAATAACTGAAAATCATGCTTAAGTACAGATACTCTGCTTTTACCCTCAAATCTGTTTTCATGGTATACACTGTAATTAATCCGAAGAGACCAATTACATTTATTTCATTGTTATCTTCTATGCTTGGGATACTCCCTTTTCAATGAGTACATTTGTTCAGATTGTGTTTCTCTTGCATATTGATTTCTTCCACTGATTATTCTGATGTATCACTTCATGCTTCCAAATGATGGCTTGATTTATCAACATAAGTAATTAAAGTAGGTATACATGGGCCTGACACAAAGAGTAAAGATTATATTCTGAGGGTAATCACAAACTCTCAGGCTCTGATGAGAGGCAGGTGGGGTGGAAGGGAGACAGGTGTAGCAAGGAGGGTTCTCCTTTAGGATGAAGGGGAGTGTCCATCACGAACACCCCAAAGACCATCACCAAACAGGTCCTTAAGAAGGGGTCACATTATAGTCTTTCCTGTAAGTCAGCAGGGTGACCGCTTGGCAAGCTGTCTGTGGAGCAACCCGGCACCAAGGAATAAACAAGAGTCACACGAGGTAACTTTGCTATTCACTCAGCTTTTATTAAGTGCGTGTTCACTTAAGGTAGCACATCAACATACACTAATCTCCTACCCATGCTCTAACAATTTAGGAGGAATATAGTACACAGTAATCAATGGGGGATTAACAAACCCAAGTCCCAGAGTCTCAGTCAGTGGGTCTAGGAGGCAGTACAGTAGGCAAGGGCACTGTCAGCATCTTGCAAGGCCGGCTGGCAGCAGGGCAAATGAAGTCCTTGGTCCACCAGGGCCAAGCCTCTGGGAGCATGGCTGTCCGGAGATAAGCACAGCATGGAGCAGCACCTTGGTGTGTAGAGTTCAGCTATCTTGGCAGTGGTCTGAGGTCCCCACTTCTTATATCCTTGAGAGTCATGTACTCCACCCTTCTGTCTCTCTCAATACATGTCTTGATACCTTTGATGTTTTGGAGGAATTCCAGGTGGGCTTATCCTCCTGGTAGGCTTATCCTGGGATACTTCACCTTTATAGATGTGTCTGCTCAGGTCACACGTGCAGGTATCTTGAGCACTCCACCCTCCCAGACATGTCTGGCGTGACTTGGGTAGTTTCCTTCTTGAACAGACCTCACTGAGCATGCTCCAAATGTGGCTGACCTGGCAGCTGCCTTATTGGACAGGACTGACACCATTTTATACAGACCTGCTCTCCACTGTGTTTTCATGGAGTGTCAGCAGACTAGTATTCTTGCTCTTTGTAGTGACAGAAACTTGACTGTTGTAATACTTCCTTTATCTTGGCCACAGTGTATCCCTAGAATTACATCTGGTCAGATCTTCATCTTGATTCAGACTGTCTTTTGGCTTTTGCCTGAGTGCAAGTACTTCAGTCACCAGCTACCTTGGGGGCCAGACTGCCCTGGTATCCACTAACTACCCTGCTGCACCTTATTACTGTTGACTTCTGAAGCTTCAATACTAGGTTAATGTGAAGTTCTGTTGAGAACTTACAATTATTTTAATAAAACAATCTGTCTAAGCCTGTGTTGCACCGTGGGTTCTTCATCATTTTTTGCCTCCACAACTGCTTTGTATCTTCTGGACATTTCTCATTGTTTGAGCTGGCTAATGTAGTCCTCTGATTTCTATTGCTGTCTTAAACTTATTCCTTTTATTTTTCTTTTGCTATGGGGTTTGGGGAAAGAGAAGCAAAAAATGCATGTGTTCAATAACTACCTTAAATGTGAAGCTGTCAATTGACCTTGATATATAGTTGTTCCTAAAACAATTTCTGACACTAGCATTTCCTACTGTGGCTTACACTGCCTTTTTCTGTAGTTTAAATCACGTGCTAGCCCTTTCTTGTATGGTAGTCCACCAATAATAATCTGCCAATTATTATGTTTGACTGTAATTTTTAGGTTCTCAGGTCAAGTCAAGACTAACATGACCAAGTTAAGATACTTCCACTTTCAGGTTACTCCATTTTTATATGTTTTTTTCAGGAGTGGAATTGGGGGTGGAATTGGGGGGGCTTAGAATTTGCCCAGTAGTACTTACAGAAATGTCTGATGCAGAACAGTCACGTGTCTGCTGATATCATAAAGGCTCCAATAAAAGGATGAGATGGGGGATAATGTTTCATCATTCTTAATCCTCTTCAGGCCTGGCCTTAGCTTTACAGTGTCTGTTTCTCTAGGCAGAATAAAATTATCTGGTTATTTATGTTAGAAGATTCAGCTCCTAAAGTTTCTCTTTTAAACTCATGCAAAAGGGAAGAAACAGAATACAGTAATAGAAATATACTATAGAATATTATAGATTTAGTAATAGAGTGTATTGTCAATGTATATTGTGCTTTAATATGTAGTAAATATATAGTAATATAGGGTGATATAATAATGTAGAATATAATAACGTAAATATATTATAGAAGTGATTGCTCAAAATCAAACAGTTTGGTATTTTAGAGATAGTTATAACTACTAATTTTAATATTTCTAGCCTCAGTTTGTAATATAGTGCATAGATATTGTTTCATATTTTATATCATTGAATTGTAAAAAGGGAGCCTCCATATATGAATAGTTCTACACAGTAATTTTAAGACAATAACTATGATTCTATTAGAACCACATAGCACTATCAATTCTTTTATTCTTTCCTATAACTTATAATGTTGTAGCTTGAAACATGGTGAGAATGAGTATTGCAAACACTGGGGACGCACATGGTTAAATCCACATCACAGACCCAGTTGCTTTCCACTGACTGGCCTGTGGACTACCACTCTATGGCACGTGAATTATTCATTTTCTCTCTTTCGGTTGCACTTTATTCTACACTAGGGATTCCTTGCCCTTATGTCTCTTAGAATAACAGTGATCTTTTTATAATTTTTATGATGGTAGGATGGAGCTTCCTTTGAACTTAATTTCTTTTCCTTAACAATGGAGGGTAGCTGAGCAAAAGAAATTAGGAAATGAGATGTTAGGAAATCCCCAGCCTCCTGTACAGTGCCATGGATGCCATTGTCATTTGGGAGACATGCTTTGATCCCTGGACATTCACGAATTTATGCACTAGCTTATAACGTGGGTCTCACCAAGGAGCGAGCTGGTCCACCTCCGAAAAGTGAAAAGGAAACTCATTAAAAGAAGATGGATGCACCCATGAAAGCTGGAGAGGAGTTTGACGTTGACATTTGCAGCTGTGCCTGGTGAAGCAAGATGAAGAGGGTAATTGTACTCTATTCTCATCACCTCTGTTTGACTCGTAAATTGTTTAGATGGCCCCTTAATTAGTTTTGAGCTTCAGATGGGAAATTGCTTTCCGAGAAATTTAACATGGGACTTTCCAAGATGTTGCAAAGGATGATTCCCTCATATGATGAGTTAGAGAATTATCCATCTTAATTTTAACCAACTACTTTAGGAGGAGAGAACAGATTTGTAACCTATGTGGGAAGTGACCTCTAAATGACTGACACAGTCAAAACACCTCACAGTTTCCCCACTTCCTACGTCAGTAATTCAGAACTAGTTGTTCTGAAGTCTGTCCTCTGGACTCTGTGCCACCAAATGTAAGGGGTAGTTTTAGGTGACTCATGAAATAGTAACTCTGTCCTTATTGATAAAGACAGGACTTCAGTGTCAGAAGTTCATCATGATCTCAATCACTGTCATAATTCCAGCATCTGAGAATTAGTAGAGTGTGGGATATGACTAACTGAAGACTGGAAGGGCTTCAGTCATCCAGGAAACTTGGAGAAGGTAAAAATAGTATCTATGAATCTAAATGGTGAGGAGGTAAAATCATAATATTTTCTGTAACACAGCACACAGCAATGGCCATATAAGAATAAATCTCCTAAAGAGTGTTCTCTGCCTGAGAAGGTGCCAGTGTCATTTTCTGTATTATTTTTGTTGGATGTATACATATTTTGACAAGGGTTTATTAAATCTTTGGATATTTTAGATTCTTTAGAAAAGCAATGAAGTTTTCATCATGCGTTGCTGGGAAGTAGGTATTTATAAAACTAAAAAAGTGGTATTTATTAACCATGAAGTCTGAGTCCTCCCAGCAAACTAATCAGTGGCAGAGGGTGTATCTCATGTTTTTCAGCTGAATTTATTTTTACAGTGTATGCTGCGCTCTGTAGGGCATAATGTATTCTCAGTGCATGGATTTTTTTATTTTGCTAGAGCATGCTGTGTCCCTCAAATGTCTCCTTTCTCTCAATGCCAGCATGCTCTTTTGATAGCTTCTTTTTCTTTTGCCACTCGCCTTGAAACTAAGATGATTCAACATACGATTTAACTCAATAGAAGGTATTTGGAGTTTTTCAACCATTGACACATTTAATAATAGGGATGGGAGGGAAGGAGGCAACTAGGAAGTAGGGTCCCAGACATGGATGATAGGTTATTTATTGATTTTTGGTAGGTTATTTTTGATGTTTTTTTTCTCTGCTGACAAATAGAAACCAACAAAGGCAGTGATTCACTTCCTGGGCTGTCAGCTGCCACCCTGTCACCTTTGGCAGTGTTCATGCGCAAGAAGACATGTCTCTTCAGCTCCCAGGTACTTTTCCAAGGGGAGGTCCTCAGTGAGTATCTCTCAGGCAATCTTTAAAAGAAAAATAAAGTCAAATTGCAAGAGATATTCCACTTGGTGCATATTGGCTCCAAGAGAAAATAAACAGTGTGAGTAAATCTGTATTCCCCTCCCCCTGCCCCAGGCTCAAAGGTAAAAATTGTCTACATTTAAATGAAGATGAGTGTGTGCTTTCCCTTCCTTCCTGTTTCTAGGCAATTAGATAAAATTCCCTGAAGGCCTGACAATCAACAGGACAGTCCGTTTGGAGATGCTGCTAGCATTGTGATAGCGGTATTTGCAAGTCTGGCTGTCCAGAGACAGCAGGGCTGTGGGTGGTCAGTCCCCTCTCCTTTTTGAAATCTTATCATTGTCAGCCTGGCTGAGATAAAGTTCATTCCTAGCTTCTTGAAGAGATTGTGAGGGAGATTTCAGTAGTCCTGGCCACTGGAAGCCTGGTCCTACAACCTAAATGGCTCTGTTAGTCTGAGAAGGAAAGAAATGCCAGATAATTCTTTAACTCTTTTTGTTTAAATGAAAAATAAAAATAATAATCATTTAATTTGTAAGAACTAAAGTCTGTTATAGAAGGCTACCCAAATTACTTCAAGGTTTCTGAAGTTCTATTAAAACGATGTCCCATTTAATTTCTAAAACTGCATTAATTTAAATGTGTGGATATGAAATATTTCTATAGCCACAGATTCATGTGAAAGTTGTGTGTGAATGTTAGCACATATACATTTATATAATATTATTTACATAATATCCAGACCAGGTACATTTTTTTTAATCTTGACTATTACAATATTTTGAGTCATAAAATCTTAAACTAAAGGCTGTTTATGAGTGTGTTTTGAAAACTTCATTGCATGTAAGGCCTCTGAGATGATTTGGGAACTGTTCTTACAGTGGATAATTACATAGTAATAATGAAGCCATTGAGAACCATTTCTGAAGAATAGCTAAAATAATTTAAAGACAAAACTTAGATGACTGATCTAAGATGTGATCTTAGATGTGAGATCAGAAGATAATCTCTGAAGAGCAAAATTACGGCTAGAGTTGGATGGTATTTGCAACACTATCAGATATTAGGGAAAAAAGTTTCTTGCTAGCATTTGTGAGGCAAATCTGTCTTACAGAAGTAAGTGAGATTGTTTAGGAATGAAATATTTTGCCTCTGGACAAACATACTTTATAAGAAATTTGTTCAACCTCTTCCACATGAGGGACTCTGTGTCAAACTTATATCCTGCCTAAAATTCTTCTCAGAAGACTTCCAGGGTTTCATTCTTACCTCCAAATATTGATATTAGAACAAAACACATTGCAGCTTTGCTTAAAGACTGAAGCCAACTCCAGTGGCTCAGTGACTCGATAGAAGGTCAGAATCAAAGTTTGTGATAACATATATTGCAATTTTTTCCCACACAGTTTCCACACAAACCCTGATTCTATGCCTTCAAGTATTATTTTGATCCAAAATAATTTAGAAAGAATTGGGTGTCTACTTTATTTATATTAGTAGAGATGTGTGAGTGAATAAATGAATAAAGGAACTAAAGTTTTCTTGGAATGACTACTATGTTCTGGGTACTCTATAAGCTCCTCAGATAATATACATGTTTTATTTAATCTTCACCATCATTTTCTAAACTTTACACATTGGGGAACTGGTCCTCAGAGTGGCTTGTCCAAGTTCCTATAAACAAATTAATGGCAAAACTGAAATATAAATTTAGGCCGGTTGCATCCTGGGCCTACTCAATTATACCTGAGTTACCAACAATCTTGTAAGATCCTGTAAGATTTGTTTTTCTCCTATTTTCCTGATGTAACCATCTATATGTCTGCCACTGTCCTTGAGAGGTTGATGGCCATTTGATTTTGAATGGAGAGATGGGTGTAAGCTAAAAAATAAATTTTTAAAGAGATTTTCAACATGTTTCTGGACACAGCAGGAAGGGTGCATCAATATCGTAGACTTGTGCCTGTCACAGCTGCTGCCATGTCCCTTAGAAAGGCTGGACTTGAGGCTGAAGTAAGCCTTCCTTTCAGATTGAAAGCAGAGTGGCTACAACTTTTTCATTCCACGTGGAGCATGTGAACATGATTCTGCAAAAGTTTACAGTAACATGAGGAATTTAGGTATCCTACTGCTGACAGGCATTGAAGGAACAAAAATATAAAATACATTTGAAATATATGCTTTGATTAATAAGAAAAAGACAAAACTGAAGTTCTGTAGATGTACATAGAAAATAGAAATTTTGTTCAAATGGACATGCATGCTATACAGCTGTCCAAAGCAAGTGTAAAACTAAATGAAAAATAAAACATAATTACATATACAATACATGTATTAAATTCATATTTTTAAGAAACATCTTTCCTAAAATGATTTAGACCCGTTAGATATACAAACATCATGCACATTCCTCCTCCTTTTATCGGAGTCACAGGTATCTAGCCGTTTTTTTTTTGAGTTTGACCTTCAGTTGTGCAAATCCTTACAATTGTGTTGCTTCCTTGGTCTTGCTAAGGCTGTGTCCCAGGAGGTTTTACCTCTGCTTATCTAGGCTTATCCTCCTCCATGCAGTCTTCCCTGTCTGTCCCATCTTATACTGACTTTTCATTCTATTGCACCCAGAGCTATAATCCCCTTTCAGGGGCTAAGTTTTCACTAATTGTTAAGCCTACTCTTCTCCTTAGATAGTGGTATCTTTCTAAAGTGCGGGAAGCACATTACATTCTTGTTTTGTATCTGCAATAGGGATTATCTTTGTACACTATTTACTAAGAACTAGGGTCATTGTGTATGTTATTAGTTGAAATGATTTGACTCAACGTAAGGCCTACACAGTTTCCACACAAACCTGATTTAGAAAGTTAAAGTTAAAGAAAGTTAAAACTTTCTAATGAATAGAACTTTCCTTGAAGACAAAGAAAAGAAAAGAAAAAAAGGGAAGAAAAGAAAAGAAAAAAACCTATTTTGAGATGGGTGCAGGTGTTCAAGTAGAGACTAAATGATCATTTTGAGGAGATTGAGGAAAACTGACTTGCAATTGGTAATCAGTAAGGTCTTCTGAGCTTGGGGCTAGGAGTCAGAGATGTTATTACCATGGATATTGCAAGGAAAGAAAGAATACAGAAGGGAGGGTAAAGTCAGTTTCATTTTACCTTTTGTTAAAATGAAACTTCTTCCCAAAGCAATTCCGTAATACAAGGTTGGTCATAACAGTGCCCTTAGAAATTGCTCATAGTTAGACATTTCAAAGAGTGTTTGTGAGTAGAGATGCTTTTATTTCATGTTTATTATTTTAGAAAGTGTACATTGTTGTCTCACATAGTAGAAATCAAACAAAATTTGCCACCACATTCAAATTCATGTGGCTTCAATCTGTTTTTTCCTTCACTGAAAATATAATTCTTTGATTATTTAGTTTTTCCTTATTAAAATAAGAATTAATTTTAGTATTTAGAAAAGATGCTATAGAATTAGCTGGCCCATGGCTGTGTGTTCCCTTCAGCTCCCACAGGATGAATTAAAGATCTTTGCGTAGAGGTGGAATGTGGTCTCTGGCCTGTCTGCATGCTTCAGACCCTGGCTTGATGTGGGTGTCTGCCCTGATTGGCTTCCTTCATGGGAATGCACAGAGCAGAAGAAGGAAATCTTCAGGCCAGCCTACCAGGAATGCATACACAACTATCTAAAGAAATATTCAATAAGTATAGAAAGCATCCTATAGCCTTTAAAGTCATGAGGTGAGTAGAGCTCTGCAGAAAAAGAGAGGGTTTGCAGTAATGTCTCCCCAGCTGGGTAAGTTAGCTACAGTATTCTGCAAACCTCCAGTTCCTTGCAAAATGCATTTGTAGTAAAGTAAAAATCTCTAAAAACCATGGCTGGTGCCTCACTCTAAATACTGTTATGTAGGTGAATATGTATATATGTTTGTATGTATTCATTCATTTATTAGAATGTTAGTTTGGTTAAGAAAAACAAGTTCACCCAATGTTTATTTTCTTACTATCAACAGATTTACTCGTCAGTCTGAGGGTGCCAAACATTTTGTTTGTTACTTCTTGTGTGTCCTTGATTACCCTATCAGAGTCTTCTGGGCTCTGGGAAATAGTGGAGTCTTTATAAGGGATCCTAGAAAACCCATCTTTACTTGTCCCACTATAGGAAATAAAAACTATCTCCAATCTAAAAAGTTCTGATTTATTATTGAAAAGATCTGTGAGTTATTCCTCCAGTCTGTGGATGTTTCTATTCTTATGACACAATTCTGTCTGCCTTTTCAGAGTTAGTTCAGAATATTCCATGTGTTTTCTCCTTACATAAATCTATGTATAGGTGGCAAGAGTTTCTTAAGTTTCAGTAAGTTGCAGTTCTAAGT
This sequence comes from Sturnira hondurensis, assembly GCF_014824575.4. Taxonomy (NCBI): domain Eukaryota; kingdom Metazoa; phylum Chordata; class Mammalia; order Chiroptera; family Phyllostomidae; genus Sturnira; species Sturnira hondurensis. Next base: position 4,592,437 of record NW_028080032.1, on the reverse strand, counting down.
ATGATGTTTAGGTTGGCTTTGGAAAGATAACTAAATTGGCATCATCTAATCCTGTTACCTCTCATGGAGGCTCGCAAAGCCTCTCAGCATATGGATATTTTGGCCATCATGACCATCCCGGGGCCACATGGCCACGGTGGTGCCAGCGATGCTGACACAGAGCTTCAGACAGACCTGCACTGTTTAGGTGTATCTGCTCTTACTGTGGGGCCAACGTGGTCATTCCACCCTCTGGGTCATGATTTTCTTATCTGCAATTTGGCAAAACCAGAACGCCTCCCTTGGCCCCCACTGTGATCTTGTCACGCAGATTCTCCCCCTTGAGATGGACTTGTTAATTATTGTTTCTGAAACTTGGGAAGGTTAAGTCCAAACATGGGCATTCAGGAGTTTTGAAAAACATTTTAGGGATAATTTTATTTTCTGTTTGCAGCTTCATCCTTTTTTAAAGAAAAGTAGAATAAAAACATTAGCTTTTAATCTTTCTTTTTGTTTCTGTGCTCCTCCTTTTATGTACAAGTGTAGTAAAGCAAAGTGTTGAAGCTGCAGAAAGCAGTCTGAATGAAGCTAAGAGTTAGTGAAATGTGGTTATATTTTTCCAAAGGTCAAGGTTGCCATTTTTATGTTACATTATTGTAGATCTTTTGGTCAGTTATTAGCTATTTATGAACTGCCTATTGACAAAATACCATTAGGTCATGCCAAAATGTGATATAAGTTTCTTTTAGGATATTGTTCCTAACTATATATATATATGTAATATATATATAGTTTGATATATATATATATATACACACACACATACATACATACACACACATATATGTGTGTGTACTATATATATTATATATAGTCTTTCTAGACTATATATACATGTATATACCATATAGACTATATATACACATATACATACCATATATACATATATATGGGGTGTCTGTGTGTTCTAGATCAGCGATTTCCAACCATTACGCCATGGCACACTGATGTCCTGCAAGAATTTTTGAAACATGTAATATCTGACTATTTAGTCAGGGGCACTGACCTCTTTTCCCTGAGACTGTCAAATAAAATAATGACAACAGCCAATACAACAATAGCTGTCCAGTGTGAATGAATCAAAATTATACCAATTTTTTGTCAGGTCAGCAAAAAATATATTTTTTCAGTGTGCCTCAGGGTTTCAGTAGTTAGTTTATGTGTGCCATCAGGTGACAAAGGTTGGATATCGCTGTCCTAGGGTTTTAATGTCTAATACGGTAGCCATTAGCCACACGTGGCTAGTGAGCCCTTGAAATGTGACTAGTCCAACTGAGATGACTATACATTAAATTTGAAAAGTTTTAGGATGAAAAAGAATGTAAAACATGCACTGGACAGTTTTCTTGTTGAGTAAATGTTGAAATGATTGGCTTAAAAATAATATTTTATTAAAATTAATTTTACTTTTTTTTACTTTTGATGGCTGCTAGAAAATGTAAATTTACATATGTGACTCACATATGTAAAGCACGTTGGAAACATCTACCTGGATGGAAAGGTGGTAGGGAGCCTTCCCGCCTACAGAGTCTGTGGGGACCCAGATGCCTCAGGGACCCATAGGTCCAGGCTATACTGGCATTTTTTTCACACCGATGGTTCTCATGGCCATCATCTGCGCTCCACGCTGATCAGCTCTACATGAAAACCATATTCTAAGTTCCACAATTTATGGCCAGAGTGAGCGTCACTTTGGTTTTTTTGCTCAACACAGTGTAATTTAAAAGAAGGTGGAATTGCTCGTGTCTTGTGATGACTGCCAGGCTTTTATTTGAAAGCTTTAAACAGCCTCCTAAATCATGAGCTTTTATTGTCTGTATAGAATATACTATTATTACTTGAAATATGTTGTAGGGTGTAAAATTTTGTTGAAATATAGACTAGTAAGCACTAAGGGAAGACACAATGCATGTAATTTTGTCGACTTTTCCTCCATCAGTGAGTAGAATAGGCACAATACATTAGATAGAAAACAACCAAACAGTAGTTCTCAAATCAGGAAGCTCTGAATGCCCCTTCTCTTTCTGTGTTACTGTGGGAATAGAATAAAGTACATTCCACATGTATTGACTCATATTCTCACTATCCTGGCTGCTGTACAAGCACCCGTTTTGCATGCCTGGACCACTGTGATAACCTCGTCTCCTTTCTACCATGTCCTCCTGCACCATACTCTGTCACAGCAGCCAGAGTGATTGTTCCACAATTCTAAGTCATATCATGTCATTTCCCAAATGACACTTAAAACAAAAGCCAAGACATTTCCTAGGCTGAGGAGGCTGTGAGTGCTCTTGCCTTTGTTTATCTCTGTTATCATTTTTCCTTTCTTATAAGGCACGGCCACACTAAGCCACTCTTTATTCCCAGAATAGACCCAGCTAATTCCTGCCCTTAGACCTTTGCACTTGCCAGTTTCTCTGCCCACACTCTTATTTCAGTTCTTCATATGGCTCACACCTTGTCATTCACGTCTCAGCTTCTATGTCACCTTCCAAGAGAAGCCTTCCATGACCACCCATCTGTAGCAGTCATTAAGTCACTTTCTGGGTTTTCACTCTGGTCCTGTGTGTCTATCACTATTTTATTTGATATTGTTGGCTTATTTATTTTCTTGTTTACTGTCTATTCCACACAATCCTTGCAAACACTCTGGCCCACTTGAAAAATAAAAACCTCTAGGTACTTTATCTGTCTTATTCTCTAGCATATTATCAATGAGTAGTACAGTTCCTGGCTATAAAATTCACCTCAATGATTATTTGTGAAATAAATGAAAGTATAAATTGCAATTATATGAAGGCAGAGCTTTGACCTGCTTCCATATCCACAAGTGTCTCTTAGTAGTTTGATGTTGTGCTTCAACTTCTTTCATTTTTTTCATCTCAAGCTGATGAGCTTTTTCTTAGAGAACTCTTGCCAAAAAATAACGATTTGTAGAGATTTGTTCAGTGTCTAATGTCCTATTTGAGAAATGGGTGATGTGCTGGCTAGAGGAATATAAAGTCTTTGGCTCTTCCTTGACTTTCAGTGTCCATTTGACATACTCAGAATCTACAGTGTCCCTGGAACTGTCTGCCTGAGATTTACAATCACTACAAATATAAGTCCAGACCCCTGAGTAACTATACTGTAATACTCTTACTTGGCTTTGAATGATTGCAGGAGTATAGACCTTCAGATTCTTGGCTCACCTATTCCACTGACGAAACCGGCAGCTCTGCCTCTGGCAGCCATTTAAATGGCAAACTGTCAAATGTTTACTAAACTCAAGGCACCCAGGTGAGTGAGCAAGGAATTCAGCTTTATCTTCTCCTCTGTACTGAGCATGCGTGGTTTGTAGGGAGTTCTGAGTCCTCTTCTTGCCCACTCCCTTCAAGGAAAAATAAATTGAAATTAAAAAGGCAGGTAAATCTTTGTCTCATTTGATAGGAACATGCTGAATGAAAGTGTATATATTAAACCACTTTTATTAGCCTGCCAAATTAATGATCAATGCATTTCATTTATTTAAGGTTTCAGTATACTCTCTTTTAAACAATTTCTTTAGTGAGATTTTTTTTAGAGCAGATAATTCTATACTTTTAATAGCCAACCATTTTTATATTCTATGAGTTTAAATTTAGAGATATAATACCAGCATCAGTCTTTATGGGCAGAAAACAGGAAATAAGTAGGTCCACAAAGCTGTACAAATCAACCAACTCTATTTGCATAGTCTTGTTTGAACTTAGTGATATATATAAAATGCAACACTTTAATTCTACCTTTACTTTTGAACTGTTGTTTTACTATTTGTGAAAGCATCTATGTTCTATTTCTGCAGAATCATTTTCTCCCCAAATTAGTAAACCCTTTTTTCGAACACGTCCTGCCTACACTGTTTCGTGAGTGCACAAAGTGGACTTGATTTACAGAGAGAGTGGCTGCTCATGAAATCTGTAAAGAAGTTTTGTAAATACAAATGAGCTCAACATCACTGGGGATACGGAAAAGGACAGCCAGCGCAGAAGCATGTTGTTTTGTTCAGATTCCTAGATGGAAGCAGTGAATCAGATTTCTAAGAAGAGAAACAGGATTTTTAACTTCAGAATGTAGCCCAATTTTAGCAACATCATTCTTAAAATGTAGGCAATGTACAAAAGTATCTTGTTTTAGGCAACCTGTTGATTAGGCTCAAAGAAAACTTCTGGCTTATTTATAGACTTCTTGAAATGGTCAGTACAGCTGAGGAATTCAACTACCTCTCAATTAAAAGAAAAAACAAAGCCATAAAAATAAGGAGTTGGCTAAAGGAAAAGAAAGAGATGTCCTCGCAAACATATCTGTCTTTTAAATGTCTTCTGAGCTGTTTTTGTTTTCTTTCACTTTGTTTTTAATGAGCACCAACAGTGGAGCCGCACTCCACACTGTGGATGGTTTCACAGACCAAAAGCCAAAGCAAAAATGAGCTAACAAATAAGAAGATAAATATGCATATAATATATGTGACTCACAGTTATTTTGTATATTGGTAGAATAACTGAATGAAACTGAAGCACTCTTCTAAAGGTCACATTTGGCTTCAATCCCATCCTGCACTCCTGGCAAGTCTGCTCTCCCTCCTGGTGGAGAAAGCTCCAGCAACCTCAGGCTGAGATGAAGCAGATTCACTCAGTCCCCACAAACCCCCAAAAATGTGCATTTGAAGAAAAAAAATACCGACAGGGACTGAGTCCCAAAGATATTCCCCAGGAACTCTACCCAATCTGTGGCACAATATGTGGTCTGACCCAGCTGGGCACCAGGCCGGCTTTGACCGCCATCCTTTCTGGCTGGACTCCTCCCCAAGGTAGGGCTTACCCTCACATAAAATTGCCAACCAGGGCCCACGTGGGTAAAGAACTAATTTAGCCTCCTGTACACTTGATGAATGAAGAATTTCCTCTTAGGACTAAATTATAGGGCTTGTTGGAGTTGCTCTTTCGTGATCTGTTATTTGGAGGTAATTTTCCAAAAGGGCTGGGACACATGGCTATGAGCTAGAATAGGATTCACCAGGAACAGCTGCCACGCTCTGGCCAGCACATCCCACCGTGCTCATCCTCTCCACTGGCTGCCCCACCTCTCCCCTCACTTCTCCAGAGATGAGGCCCAGCCAACAGAGCTGGACTCACGTTAGATCTTTACTTTCCTTCTTAATTAAACCACAAGAATGGCATCTGCCCACCTTTTTCTGCATCTGCATTTCTAGAAATGTAACATCTTGTCCCGACACGCTTAAAAACAGATGAGCAGGCCTTCCCCTCATCCCCTGATGTGGATGATTACAACCTTCTGTCAAATTCCACCTAGCCTCCCTCCCCTGTTGGCTGGAAGATAAGCTTCTGATCTTCCCTTGGCTTTTTGAACTGTTGGAAGCTGTGTAAACACAAGCTGCAGGTTAGTCAGATTCGGTTTGACCCAGGGCCTGCTGAGTGCAAGGAGATTACATTTGAAAACTCCCTTGTCTAATTAAGCAAGGGTGACCTATTGCAGGGTGGTTGCTGATGAGGTCAAGTAGCAAGAGGTTCCAGGCCGGTCTGTTGCAGCTGGTCATTTGCTGATAAATAAGTAATAGCTAGTTTTTAGTGAGCTGACTTCCCTACCAAGTTTTCATGTCATAAAGCGTTTGAATTTGATTTTTTTCTCTGAATTTTGCATGTGCATTCAGCACCCGAGAGAACTCTTGAATGGCAAGAGTGACGAGGACTTGGTATATGCTGGTGACTGTTCTTTTCTTGGTCTGTGCATAGTAGTGCCCCATCCAATGATTCACACACTGCTGTGCTGGGCCTTTAGCTGCTGTTTCGACTGCTGACTTCTTCCAAATCCTGAAAGTCAGATGAGGGCCATTTCGAATGTTGACGTTTGGGTGTTGTGGTGATGAGAGCAAGAGAGGAAGCCCCAAGAAATAGATTAAGGGACCTGGACCAAACCATGTAGAGTAATCATGGTCATTTATTGAGCATCTAGTATACAGCATACCCTGTTATAGGGTCTCCTCATATATATCTTCAGTCCTTACTATGACCCTCAGAATAAATGTCATTATTCCTGTTTCACTGCTAAGATGCCTAAGGCATAAAGAGGTCAGCAACTTTTACAAGGGTATGCAGCCACAAAAGGAAAGGTATAGGATGTGAATTTAAATGACTAACTTTATGGCTTGCCCATTTCGGGGAACCGTGTGACTTCCTCGTGACAGTGGAAGCGTATGGAGGCTCCCAGGAGGGGCAACCTTTGATAAATGCAGAATCTCTTTGTAAGCGATACACGTGAAGATAAGAACTTTGGAACCATAAATCTTGGAAAAGTGATCAAAGACGCCTTCCCGTTCACTGCCATGCCTCTAGATAGGTTTATCTCTACATTTCTGGTATTGGCTATCTATTGTTTCTGCTACCAGCATCTGGATCCCTGGAAAAAACATGCAGAATTCCTCTGGAATACCCACCCTCCTCCAAAATTCAGCCCATGTGCTCTGGAAGGATCGGAGTCCCTCAGATGCCCTGGATGCTGCGATTGCATTTGGACCAATCAGAACTGATTAAATAAAGTACATGTTATTACTGAAAGGTATGGAGCAGACAGAGTGGCCCTTCCCCGCTGTTCTTGAGTCAGAGGAGCTGGCTGGCGCGGCCCCTGCCATCCTGGCACCCTGTGTAGCCATCCGGGTGTATCTGAGAGACAGAAAGAAACTGGGTCTGGATATTATTGTTGGAATCATTCCCAAGCTGTGTGTGAGCTCCCTCTATGCTCCACTTTAGGAATTTGAAAGTGTCTTAGATACTTACAAGCCAAAGAGTTCAAAGGGTTAAGTATTAATATCTTGCCAGATCCATACCTGCACCTGTCTGGTAACAGGATGAGAGTATAATAATAATCTCCCTGTTTGCAAGTCAGAAAGAGGACTTTGGAGAGGAAAGACTACACATTTTCATCAATGTAGCTTTTCTTTGTAAGCAAAAGAGGATGCACTGTGATAATTCTAAAATCACATCTCTTGCCTTGTGTCCCATGGATTTGGGTTTGTCGTGTTCTCATTTTCATCTGTCCTTTGACCCAGTGATCCTGCTTCTGTGAATATATCCAAAGAAACCCAAAACACTAATTTGAAAGAACACAAGCACCCCTATGTTCATTGCAGTGTTATTTACAATAGCCAAGACATGGAAGCAGCCCAAGTGTCCATCAATAGATGAGTGGGTAAAACAACTATGGGACATTTATATAATGGAATACTACTCGGCCATAAAAAAGAAGAAAATGTATAAGCAATAAAAACCCTTTGCAACAGCACGGATGGACCTGGAGAACATTAGGCTAAGCGAAATAAGCCTGTCAGAGAGAAGCAAATACCATGTGATTTCACTGGCATGTGAAATCTAATGAACAAACTGAACTGACAAGCAAAACAGAGACAGACTCATAAATAGAGAGCAGGATGACAACAAGGGGGGCAGCTAGTGTGTGGAGGGGTTGAGCACAAAGGAAAAAGGACTCAGACATGGACAATAGTGTGGTGACCACAGGGCAGGGGGTGGTATAAGGGGGATGAATGGGAATGGAAAAAATACAATAAAAGTAAATTTAAAAAAACTTACATAAAGCATAAAATAAGATCATATCTCTTGCAAAATCAACATGTCCCTCAGTCCATTTTTTAGCCTTCTCATAGATTGACCTTATCAGAACTTGTAATCATCCCCATGAAAACAATGCAAACTCTCTGATGAAAACATTTTCTGGTGCCTTACAACTCCAGTTCCTGACCATTCTGCACAATACTATATATACATTTCTCTGGCTACATTTTCAAGTAATGCTTTATCCTCAGTTTCATGTGTATAATAATTTTTCATACCCTTTAAAACCTTTAGGAGGCCCACAATGCTCATGAACTTATTGGGAGAGTAAAAACTGTCTTGTCTCTCTAGTTCTCATTAGAGGGCCTAGTTCCTAACATCACAGACATTTATTTTTGCTCTCCTTGAGATTCTTGCCAGCTTCTCTGTCATCCACTCTCAATTATGGGATCAAAAACTAGATATAGGACTAACACAAAAGCCACATCAACTCTGGGTATAAAAGGAAGATCACAGCCCTTTCATGCTCCTTTTCAATGTGAGGGGAAAGCGCTAAAATGACTCAGCTTCCTTAGAGACAGCTTGTTGTTCAGCCAAGAAAACCTGGTGTCAGTCTAGTCTGCTCTGTTGGGGTATTCGACAGCATCCTATACATTTCAAACCTAGTAATACTCTGTTGTATTTGTACAGGGTTTTAGAGTTTACAGAGTACTTTTATCTAATTATCTCATTTATTCCTCTTTTCAACCATATAAGGTTGATATTTTAGAGATTAGTATTAGAAGGTTTAGGGATTAAGAGATTTGCCCAGAACTGTCTTCAACTCCTCCAATGGTGGGACTGTATTTTACATGCAAGTGTTCTGATCTACTTTTAGATTCTTTATGGTTCGAATAGTTTATCAGTACCTGGAAATCTCTGAAGAGAGATAAGGAAATTGAGATTAGAATGCTAGCGCCTTGCTTTTTCCCCTCCAGGTTGGAATGAGCTGATTCTCTAAACATCTGAGCATGGCTTCCAGTGTTTTCTGTTTATAGTTATCCTTTTCAGGAACCACAGGAATTTTGATTTGCCTGACCATTTGTCCTCCATTGGGCCCGAATGTTTAAAGTACATTATTTTTATGTGCCAATGATTGCAGTATTTGCATGTGCAAATCAAATAATTACTTAACTACCCAAATTGTGCATGCAACTAAGGTAATTATGAACTTAGAAAACTGCTATAAGAATCTGACCCTGGAAAAATTATGATGGCAGAAAATGAGTGCTGGAGTGGAAATTTCGTGCAAGGCTGATTTTGTTGTTGGTGGTGTTGTTTCGTAGAGATCTCAGTCAAGATCGTTAAGCTGCTTTCTTTTCCTCAGCTTTGATATCTGAAGAATGAAAATAATAATGTTTGCACTACCTACTTCCATTGGGTAATTTCCACATGAAGGAAAATGGCACAAGGCTTAAAAGTGATTTGAAAAGAAATGACAAAATGTTTAAAAAGGGGATATTAGTTTTAAGTAGACTCCTTAACTTCCATTTTTGAAGTAAGTAGAGATTACTATTGTGTATAATCATTGGTTCACCTACCCAAGTATATGTCATATTATACCTAAATGAAATGTAAAAAAATAAGACAAAATTATGGAAAAATAAAATAAAAGTAGTTATTTAGCTCTAGGGCACATAACAATCTCTCTATGGTTTTCCTAACAATTATATGTGGCACACAGAAAAAGAAATATTTTATATTTATGTAGTTACATATGAGGAAACTGAAGATCACTAATTTTTTTAATCCTCACCTGAGGATGTTTATTGACTTTAGAAAGGCAGGAAGGGGGAGAGAGAGGGAGAGAGAGAGCACGCAAAACAATTGATTGGTCACCTCCCATATGCGCCCTGACCAAGGATTGAAGCCACAACCTAAGTATGTGCCGTGACTGGGAATTGAACCCACAACATTTCGGTGTATGGGACAATGCTCCATTCAACTGAGCCACCCGGCCAGGGCTGAAGCTCACTGAATTTAAAGGGCTTATACCTGTTATGTGAACTTTATTAAGACAGAGTGAGAATTTAACACCAGGGTATCTGAGTCCAGTTACACTTTTTAATAATGTAGACTTCCCTCTTGGGGAAACCATATTGCCTTTACACTAGTGGTTACAGATATGAATAAGTCAAGCTACTAAATAAATTTAGAAATTTATGTGTTTCCTAGTAATTTGGCGAATGTGATTACTTAGGTTGACTTGCAGATTACTATTCCATTATATGCAAGAAAAAGAACTTGTTAAGAAAACTAATGATGTACTTAAGAAGCTGGAGACTTTTAAAATACATAAGAGGAAAAATAAATCAATGGATTATAGTTGCACTTTTTTGAAATGGAAACAAAGGGAGAGAGACTAGGTCCAACTCCATGAGCAGTGAGCTGAGGTTTCTGTCTCACTGAGAAGAAGCTCGTTTTATTCTGTAAAAGTTTCCTATAATGTACCTAATCTTTCCTCCCAGCCCTTCATTACAGTGAGGTCCTGACTGGGATTGTTAGGGTATCATCTAATAAAAGCATGCATGCATTAATATGGTTCTCCAACGTTAGGTTCCCAGGGCTTTGTGCTACTGTTTAGGTTCTAAGAAGCATAAAGCAAAGGAAGGAGTTAGAAGTCCCCAGCTCTAACTGAACATGTGGCAGGAATGGGGCATCAGTCACTGAGACTGACTCCAAATTCTGTTCTCTAACCACAGTGCTACCATCTCCCTCTGTGCGTATAGATGTCTCCAAAAAGAAAAGGACCAGAGATACCCTGGACAGTAAATGGGGGTGTTTCAAAGAACATGACTTGGCAGGATGTAGAATCATCACCTCTTTTTAGTGACAGTATGTCTCAAATTGTGTTTATTCTGGTAAAATCAACAGTCATCAGCATGATTCACATTGTTTCCAGCTTGAGGAAAAGACAGATAAATTATTTACCCTATCCTACTCTTTCACCTCATTTTTGAAAGGTCAAACCAGTTTATATAAATAGCTACCATTTCTTAAGCATTTACCAGGCTCCCCATCTCTCCCTAAGAATGACCAATGCCTTATCTAGGTTGGCATCCCACAGTAGTCCTAGGAGGTAAGCATTATTTTTAAGTTTACAGATAAGGAAATGGAGGCTTAAAGAGCCTAAGCTCACACTGATTGACTTTTATTTGTCAGTTCGTTCTCCTTTGGTCGACCTCTGTACCCTGAAAATTCATCATTGATATCTCCAGACAAACATGCCAGGGACCAACATTCATATAGAAAAACAGATTTACTTCCACATGTATACAGGTCCATCGGATGAGGACACAAAACCACATATTGCCCTCTCATTGAAAAATCATATTCACACCATTGGTTTTTTTCATAGAATAATGTAACATTGATAATTAATTATAAGTAGTACTTTCTCAGCACCTATGAGATATCATTTTGAGTACATGGTTGTAATAGTAAAAGAATGCTTTAAACAGTAAGTAAATTTCAACTCTTTAGGAGGTAAGTTTTATTTTTCACTGAATATAACTATACCATGAGGCTGAATAAATCTTCCGGATGCAATGGAGAATTTGATGCAGAAGAATTTCTTGAATACCCAGGGTCCTTGGCAATTAATTGTGAGTAGGGTAAGAACTACATCAATAGAATGAATTTGCTCTTAACTGAAGGAATGCCAAGTTCTACCTCTTCCACTCAATTTAGAGATTCGATTGAACTCAGATTAGTGTAACAGACACTTACAGGCACCTATCAAGAGGCAGCTATGTTATGGGGGCCAGGGACAGAAAGCTGGTGGAATAAGCTATCAAGAGAGACATAAACGCAGAGGGTTGTGGCATTTGACAGTTAATGCTCAGAAAAGGCTCCCGGCTGGTTCTCCAGCTGGGGCCAAGTCTAGATCCTATATGAATACCTTAATTTCTCTAATTGTGCTTTTCATTTAATTTCCACATAGCAACTAATTGATGAAAATTAAGGTGAAAGGTTTTCACCAACCCCCTCAGGTATCAGTGGTGAGAGGAATGTCAGTAGGTCAGTGTGCACCAGTGCAGTGGCCTTTTGTGGCCGTAAGGTTCTTGACTAACTCTGACATAGTCTGGGCAAGCTCATGATTTATCACAATTAATCGTCTAGAGCTCTGCTGTCCAGTACGGGAGCCATGGCCACAGCTGGCTACTGAGCACTTGGAACGTGGCAAGCATGAGTTGCAATGTTCTGTGGATACAAAATACAACCTGGATTTCAAGGACTTAAGTAAAAAATAATGCACATGTCATCAAGAATTTTCTGTTGCTTGCCTAGTCAAATGATTATGTTTTGGATACATTGGTTTAAGCAAAATAAACTATGAAAATGAATTTTATTTGTTTCTTTTACTTTTTTATGTGACCATATAATGTTTAAAATTATGTAAAGGCTCACATGATATTTCTAGTGGATAATGCTGGTATAGAGCTTTCCTACTTTCACAGCTACAGGTCTTTTTAAGGATTTTTCTTGGAGGAGATAATTTATATTTTATATGAAATGGCCTCCCAAATAGCAGAGTACCATTTTGAACCAATGCTACTTTCTGTTTGCTCACTGACACCCAGATTTTTTAAAACATTTTAAAGATGTCCTATGAAATGCCAAGAAATTGAAGAAATCACAAAAATATTTTCCAAATAGTTTTCCAAATATTTGGAAAAAACAGTGAAAGGAAATCATAGAATTTAAATAATTGGCAAGGGACAATGTTACCAGACAACTTTTTTTTTAATTCTTCAGCTGCAGCTTTGTAAATTGTTCAAAACTAAATTTTACTCTTAAAAATAAATGAATTTGTGATTTTCTTAATGTTACTATTTCTTTAAATTTTGTTGGCTTCATAGTATATTTAGCTTAAATGATTATGATTAGAAGTCTAGTATTCAACAAAGATTTCTGCTGGGGGACTAGTGTTCTGGCCCCGTGCACGCTCCACTGTGCCATTCACTCTGTTTCCTTAACCATTAAAAGGAGGGAATAGAATAAAACAATTTTTATGTTTGTTTTGATTTAGACTGTCTATGTTTCTATATGCATTATAAGTCACATTTATAAAAATATATAAATATAATGAGTGGAATGAAATTTCTAGTCCACTTGCTATCGCTTTTCACAAAGTTATTTGACTCAATAGTTTCCTTTTCCTCCAGAAAGTTGTGTTTGTTTCATTTTGATCTGTAGCCAAGGAAAAGTTGCATAATTTATAGATTATAATGCTTATAAGAATAATTTTATTTCTGCGCTTAGTATCTAACATTGAATGTTTTCCTCATAAAAAAGGAAAATATACTACCCCCCAAGTATTATCATAACTTTTTAAAAAATAATATGAAGTTGGTTGATAAAAAAGAGACTGTTGAAGGGATTTATAAAGTGTATAACTAATTAAAATAGTTAAGTAGGAAGTTTTGATTGTTTTTGCCACCAATTTAAATGTCATGTAAAACATGATAACAAAATCAAACATTTAGAGCTTGAAATTTGTATGGGAATCACATAATAGAAAATAAGTGAGATGCTAGAACTGTATTTTAAGTGTATTTCATATCATTCATTATTAGTATTTTTAGTAATAACAGTAATAGTAATTTTATAAGATTACATTAATTAGCACCTTTCCATGGACCCGCTGTAAATGCTTAGTACTTTATGATCTCATAACCCTATAATAACTATCGTATTAGAAACGCTAGTAATTCAGGTCTATAAAGCCAACAAAAGGCTGTTATAGCTGTAATTTTGTTTCTTAAACTTGCCACTTTTTAAATGTAGACATTAAACCTTTGACTCAGATGTCTACAATATTATGAATTTGTCATGCCTTATGTATGTCTCATATGTACAAAGAGAAAAGGTATATTAAAATAATAGTTCTCTGCTAAAATGGTCACCCTTTGTATTCACAAACGTGTACCAAAGCATTCTCTGAGCAGATGTGTAAACAGTGTGCTGTATTTTCATAGCTTATAATCACAACAGTTTAATTTAAAAAACTGAGATGGCACCTCCAATGGTTCTGAAGGCATGCTCTTTTGAAATGTCAATGAATGCAGGAAGGGGTGCAGTTGGCTGCCTTACTGTTCCAACTGCCTGGTTCTTACTTGCTAACTAAGGACTCACATACAGAGTAAATAGAGGGATTGGGTCAAGGGAGGTGGTTGCAAATGTCAGCCACATTTGAACTGTGACTGTTGCAAAGAATTTCAAGCACTTACTGGAGAATGCTTCATGCTGCTGTCCAAGGGGCATGCGCACGCTCCTCAGCTCAGGTGGCCTGACTAGCGTGCATTCTGAAGTTGCTAAACTGAGCCTCTGTACCAAAACTCTGGGTGGTGATCTTCGGAATTCAGACACCTGGCCTGCTAGGTTAGCTTGAATTGAAATTGTTTTAATAGCTGGGAACACTTTGGACAATAATCAAACTTTTAACAACCAAAACGGGGATAAACGCAGAATAAAAACTGAGTGTGTCGAGCTAAGTTCACTGCTGGCCAAAGCAGGGGAAACTTATTCAGCATGCAGGAGTGGAGCTCTGAGGATGGGCCTTCAGACTGTCAGAGGATAAGCAGAAGAGAACTGCGAATCTCCCCGCGGATGGGCACCATCTTCCTCCCTGACCAAGACAAGAGTGTGAGTTGCGTGGGCTTAAGGTTTCATGAGATAAATAGACTAGTTGGTTCCAACATGTCTGCGACTTGTCAGTTTTGCGTTGGATGGTTGTAGGGTCCTTTACCAGATCTATTTGTGGTTTTCAGGAGCTTTGTTAAGCCACAAAGTCTATTAGAGTTAAAGTTCAGATAGTTCAGTTGAGTCACAGACCACAAGGAGTGGTTAACCATCCTTTTCTGCTGATTCGCACTTGTTTTCTAGAAGGGGCTATTCTGGTTTCTTGTTCTGGAAGCAGGAAAACACACTGTTTTGCAGTCTCTCATTCTCTGCAGGCACAGGCTCAAATGGCAGACTCATAGGAATGTGCTCCAAGCACAGCAAAGATTTCCTTTATCACAGGTGCAGTAAGAGCGTCTTGAAGGCTTGCTGAGAAATAGCCATGTGAGGAGGTGAATGTTGGTGAGAGAAAGGAAAGTCACTTGAGGTAAAACCAGTGGGGAAAGAAATGGAATGTGATCACTTCCTCTTCGACAATATTATTGCCCTGGCTGGGTGGCTCCATTGGTTGGAACATCATCCCCTACATGAAAGAGTTGTGGGTTTGATTCCCAGTAGGGGCAAATACCTAAGTGGTGGGTTGGATCCATGGTCTGGGTGCATACAGGAGGAAACTGATCCATGTTGCTCTCAAATTGATATCTATCTATCTATCTATCATCTACCTATCTATCTATCTATGTCTCCCTTCCTCTGTCTCTCAAAGTGAATGGGCATGTCCTCAGATGAGGATTAAAAAAAGATGTTATTATCATAAGTACTGTTGCTGGAGCCCTGTATATGGATGAGTGGGTCCACTCTTTTGTATCTCTTTAGGGTTCTTAAATTCTATGATTTAGCTGTCTATATGAAATAATGAAACAAGAAGCACTTTGTGCTTTAGTTAGTGTGGTGTGGAAATAGTCTGAACACAGTCGTTTTCATGCTGCATTTTTAAAAGGAAACAATTTTTCTCAACTAACTTATCAAATGCCAGGAAAATGCACTGCTACTTTTGGGGGACTGTCTTTTATTTTTTGTCTTTACTGTTTGTTTACTTAAAGATATATTCATCTATTTAAACAGTCAAGTAATTGCCAATGTGCTATTAATGTCTTGCATAAAACATTGTTCTCTTTAGTGGGAGGTAGGAAAGATGTAAAAAGTCTAGTCTCTGCTCTTAAGGAATTAAAAATCTAGTAAGTGGTCAAGTATTGGGTTGGCCAAAATGTCTGTTACTTTTTTTTCTGTAAAATAAAAAACATCTTTCATTTTCACCAATAACTTTATTGATTTGGATATTTTGATTGTGTCAGCTATCTCTCACTATTGACTCCTAGTGGGTAGAAACGACGGGTGCTGCTAAACGTCTTCCAATCCATGAGATAGCCCCACAGCAAAGAGTTGTTTGGCCAAATTGTCAATAGTATAAAGAAACTTCACAAATGACTTTTGACATGTTCAATCAGTCACAGCACCTTCTCCATACACTGCACAAATCTCTCTTTTTAAAAGACTTTATTTGTTTTTAGAGAGAGGGGATGGGAGGGAGAGAGGGAAAAACATCAATGTGAGGTTGCCTCATGAGTGCCCTCTATCTGGGACCTGGCCCAAAACCCAGGCATGTGCCCTGGCTGGGAATTGAACCTGAGACCCTTTCGTTCACAGGCCAGCACTCAATCCACTCAGCCAAACCAGTCAGAGCTGCACAAATCTCTCTATTTTGCATATCAGTTGCATTTTTACCTTTCTTAAAATAATAAAGGATAATACACCAAAAATGTTGGATATCTTCTTCCATCTTTAGTATTAAAATGGCTGCACATACATCCACCAATTTTTATGTTTCTTTTAATGCATGCTGAGATGACAGCTGTCACAATACAGTCTAACAAAACTGTTTTGAATGAGGTTAAAGACAATTAAGCACTACTAGAACCATAGTACAGAAAAAAACTAAATGAACTTTTTGGCCAACCCAATAACCCAGATCATAAGAGGGTATTTATCATCACTGTGCTTTTAGGTATATCGAAGTGAGTCATACTATCAGCAGGCACAATTATAAAAGTCCTCACAGGAAAAATATAAAAGCAAATTTTGTGCTGTGTCTTGAGTTAGAGGTTGGGTAGGTAGAGACAAGAGTGAAACTCTTTCCTGACAGAGGTGACTGGATGTGCGACCCCACAGAGACATAAGGAGTACACACCATGGGAGTTGTGAGCAGGACCGTGCAGCATAAGCAAGGTCAGTGGGAGAAAAAGATCTGGAAAGATAGGGCTTCAGACAGCAGACCAAATATTCCTTTTGTTTTGTTGTTGGCTTTTGTTTGTTTGTTTATTTTTGTCATCGATGGCCGCAGATAACTTTTGAGAGTGGAAGTGAGTTGCCCTGCTTGGTCTTAGAGAGCATGGAACCTGACTGGAAACTGATCACGATTATCCAGGGAAAAGACAACTAAAGCCTAGATGGTGGGGGGTGATGAAGACCAAGATGCAAGGCCTCTTGGAAGGATAGACACAAATTGATTATCAAATGATCAACCTGGAAGAAATTAAATCAAGGCAGGGTGGCCGTTTCTAGAAGAGTTCTCTGAGAGGACTTGAAGAATAGTTATTTTGGATGATAATAACAGAAAATGTTATTCCACACAGTGTAAAGAAAAAATAATTTAGTAAGGGCAAAAACCCCAAAATGTGTTGGCTTATAATGGAGAAGTTGAGGGATGGCATGTGACTGAGACAAAGGCATCTAAACTGTGACACCTTTTCCTGGCCTCCCCTTCATCCCTTGGTTCTGTATCTTTCCTGTTGGATTTATTCTTAGGCTCCAGGTGATGGCCACAAGGCTGACAGCAACCCCAGCCCAGCATCTTCCCAATTAAATCCATCAGAAAAGAGAGAGCTTTCCTCCCTTTCTCTGAAAAGCTTAATAACCCACCTGCTCACCTCTGAACCCATGACTGTGCCCACAGACATGCATTTGCTGGTAGAACCGTGTGAAGGAGAGTGGTGGAGCTGGGCTTCTTAGGGAGAAGTTGGGGTCAGGTTTCTGAGAAAATGGAAAATGGATTTAACTGCAACTTCTACATTTTTTAAAGTGTATATGTTACTGTCGTAATTAAAAAATGAATACTATAAAATTTTATTCTGGACTAGTCATTTTTTTATACTTCTGACCTCCAATTGTCTACCTTTGGACTTAGATGCATCCTTTTCTTAGTGAACCTCATTTACATAGACTTTTACTCATATGCCAAAGGGTTTGCCTCACAAACACACCCCTAAAAAGGAAAAGGTCTGAGGTAGGCAGTTTCAGGCATCTTCATAATGTAATCTAAAGCTTTCTATCCTGCTCTTTTCCATCTATTCCAACAGTCTAAAAGTTTTTGTCAACTCCTGCCTCTCATTAGTCAAACATTGTGCTCACATTTCATTCGAAGACCCAGTTCCTTGTAGATTGCTGAGGGCTCATTGGCTGAAAGTCCACTGAGGCAAGAGGAGTTTTATCACAGGACTAAGTGAGGGCAATGAACCTCCCTGAGCAATTGCCTTGGAATCATCTGCTCACTCTCTCCTCTCTCCCTTACAAAGTATTAACTTTAGATCTTTTGAGATGGTAAACACTTTTCTAGTTTTTTAACCAGCTCCACCTGCTGGTGTTGTGTTTCTTTGTGATTTGTACTCTTGCTTCAGATATGTAGGAGTTTTCCTCAAAATATGACCTTTTCATATTTTCTTATTTCTGCATCACTTAGTTCCTGGCATGAGAAGAAGGGAGGTAGATCTGTTTTGGAATATTTTCTTTGGGCCTTAGACTGTGTTTCATTTGAGTCACATCTAATTGCTTTCAGGTAAATGGATGAACAATCCTAGAAAATATACCTCAGAGTAGTATGCTGAGGTTAGGGTTTGGAGGGATGAGCTGCCAATTACCTCGCTCTTAGGCCTCCCTGAGGATAAACTTAGCAGGATTCCACTGTTTGCAGAACATAATATTTTATTTGGGATTCAGCAGACAGTGACTCAGATTTTGAATTTCTTGGATCTTTTATGATGCTTGACAAGCAGGTATGAGGCCCACACCTGCTTTTAAAAGTGTAACTAGAGGTCAGTTGGTTATTTTTCACAATTTTCTTGTTCTCTCTTGAGGTCAACTGGATAGTTCTAGCCATATATCTAGGCATCTCCCAGGGGGGATTTATATGCTGACCACCCTCAGTATTCACCCTGGCAACGTCTAAATTAATATTAAAATATTTTTGGCAATAAGTATTAGAACTAAGCAAAAGAAATTAAAAGCATAGTAAGTGAGGGTTTTGAAGGAGCATTGATAGTTGGCATACTGACTATTGATTCTCTTAGGAGCCCATTGATAATAACCATTCATTCATTTTTAGCATCTTTTTTGCCCCACGCTGTGTGGAGCCAGTAGTTGGCTTTGGGCTTGATACTGTTGGCTGGATTAGTTTGTGCCTGATGAGATAGCAAGGGGAAGGTGCCAAAAAGTTGGGAGAGAGGCTGTGTTTCCCAATGTTTACTCTTTGATCTTACTCTTCATGTTCTCAGCTCTTTACTTGAAGGGGAAAAAGTCTGTTGTAGTCAATCCAAAGCTTCCTTCCTGGTTATTTTCCCAGAGACTTGGCCTCAAAAATTTGCTCTAGACATATTTATTTGGCACAAGGTACATTTGTTCAGTGCCCTTTAACAGAGACGATTAGATGCACGCACACACTCAAGTTCAACTCTTGTTTTACTATGAATTTCAAGATCATAAATCATTTTGAGTCATCTCTAGTAGGAATTCATTACAGGCCTTTTCTTCACGTTCCCTTTGCTGAGGGTTATCCTGAATTTTTAATTAGAATCTCTGCAATTAGAAGAGCACAAACATAGGAGAACCCAAATGAGAAAGGACTGAACATGTAACATTTGGTTACTGACACGATCTTTTAGTTCTTTTTTGGCCGTTTACTAGTATTTCATATTTAAACTTTAGCACATAGATGTAATAAATTCTGACTCTATTATCCATCGGGATATTTTTATAACTAGACAGGCCTAGACTGAGCCACTCAACCAGGGAAGAACATGGATACATCTTTAGATAAAACTAATTAAAAGAGAGCCCTGTCCTGGGTGGCTCAGTTGGTTGGGGCATCATCTCATACACCAAAAAAAAAAACCTTGCAGGTTCAGTTTTTGGAAGGGGGACCCATAGAGGCAATTGATCAATGTTTTCTCTCACACTGATGTTTCTCCCTTTCCCTTCCTCTCTTTCTCTAAAAACACTAAACATATCCTTGGGCAAGGATGAAAAATTAAAATAAATAAAAATATATATTCATGTTCTGAATTAATTTTCCAATTAATATAGTTTAAGATTATTGTTTTCAAAGTAGACATAATTATAGATATTATACACTTATACAGTTTATTCTATACTCACAGAGTGTATGCTTACCCCTTTCCTTGGCCGAGTTATTTTAATGCCATTTAATAATTATGCTTTTATGGAATATTTTATTTAAAAAACGCTCAATTTGATTTCCAATGAAAAAAATCCTTGAGTAGCTGAGAGATTGTATAGAAGTTCAGGATTAAAATGAGAAACAATAGTTTTGAATCTCAACTCTACCAGCTACGACCTCTGTATAGTGGCATGCTGGTAAATGTTTAACAACCAGCTCTAGGGCAAAAATAGGCCTTCATTTGTAGAATGTGCCAACTTCTTTGTAGTGTTTTCAAATTCACCATGACTGACAGACTAGAAGTCACTGAACTTGGGAGACAACATGCACAATGGGCTCTTTCCAGATTGTGAGAATCAGGAGAGTCAGCTCTAGTACATGACCTTTGGGTATGACTCTTAACTTCTCTGAGTCTTAGTTTTCTAGTATGTAAAATGAATTGTATCAGAACAGAATGAAGTAGTTTACGAGAAAGTCCTAAAATGTGGTGGCATCAATATTTTTCCTGAATTGTCCTTTAATGCCACTACCATATTTCAGAGACATATTGTATATATAAAATAAATATATTAGTCTTAAATATTCATTGTAAAATATAATTTTTGTCTTAATACCAGGCTTTATTTTTGTAGTATATAGCTTGCAGTGTTTTCTTCTGAAATCGACTATGCCTAAAGTATATAAAAGGCAGAATTTCTGTAATTATGAAGGGAACTCTACTCCTTGAGCAGTTTTGTAGTGCAGCAGTACTTAATGGCTCAGCATTAATTACTTAATATTGCAACTGAGTTTACAACTTTTCTCCTAAATCACAGAGAGGGAAGAAGATATGAGAGTCAAAGTTAAGTCTCATTTTTACTCATTGGCAGATCTGGATTTCAACAGTTTGGGAAAAGACTAACATTTCTGAACTATACTACTGAGAAGATCTCATTTCATTGTTATAAAATGTTTGCCATAGTCTCTAATGAACTTTGTTAAGCTTTTATATATATGAGCTGTTAATTATTTTTGAGAAAGAAGGTGTACTCTCTTTATTTCAGCCCTTTCAGATGAACACTCCCAAGTTGAGTTCTTTGACCTTGTCCTTCTCTGTCCAGCAGCGCCAATGATAAGAATGACTTCTTCCTCCCCTATGTCTTTCTCCTTGACTTGGCTGCTACTTTGATTCAATTAGCTGCCTCTTCCTTCCCAAAGAAAATGCTGGAGGGAGGGAAGAGAAGTGACAGGAGAGTGGGTTACACTGGTCAACAATAAATCAATCAAACAAGTATTTATGCAACACTTTGTAAGTTACAGAGATGATGGTGTAAGGCCTTAAAATCCTCAGAGGGGAAAAAAAATCCTCAGAGGTAGAATTAAAGGAAGAAGCCAGGTAATGATATATGAAAGGAAGAAATATTTAGGGAGCAGTCCACAAGTGCAAGGTGCAAGGATAAGCATTAGGAATAAAGGACACCACAAAATATACAAAATAGCTAAAGGGAAAGACATATATATTTGTTTCAAACTGAGTAAAAAACATACCAATATATGCAATGCCAAAGGGTGGATATAGTGTACATTTAACACTGTCTTTATATTTCATAAGATACTATTTCTTTTTGGAAAACTGATTAGGAATATATTAGCTGCTGCTTCTTTTTTTAAAATTCTGTTGTGGGAGCTTCCCATCCACTCTAAGACCCATTTAATGAAATTCTAATGACATACATGTCATAGCAGCAGACGTGTCCCCCACCCTAGTTTTCTCTCTTTCTGACATGCTAAAAGATGACTTCATGGATATTTATTTGATGTTAGAGCTGTGGGATTTGGATTTTGAAAGTTTATATTTTTTCTTTTCACCGAACATGAAAATTAGAGGAGGCAGATGACACAACAGTTAGGAATCAAACAACTCACTGTAGGTAGGGATCTTTTTACATTTCAGCAAATATTCAGTTGGGCAAAGCCACAAATAATGTTTCACTGTCAAGCTTCTGATCACTTGACCTCTTAAACTCCACAAGGGAACTTTTTTGTTGCATCATCCTCTGAAACCAGATTCTTCATTTTATGCTAAAAATATGGACAGTGTTTTGAGACAGTGAGACACATAGGTTAGGCAGGTTGCGATTTGAACAATAATATCTTTACTTACTAGTACAACTTGATAAAATTATTAAAACTCTCTGGGTTTTAGTTCATTGATCGGCAAAATAGGATTAATGATATCTTTGCAAAATTCCTCTGAGCATAAAGATGATCAGTATCTAGGAGTGATTGCAAGTCTTTTGTCGTTGTTGTTAGTTTCTCTCATTTCCATACAGAAATTTGTTCGTGAAACTTTTGCTCAAAATAGTGGCATAGGTAGACACAGCTTGCCTCCTTGCACATCCACATCAAAATTAGAACTAAAATATAAAACAACCATCACTCAGAACCATCATAAATATCTAGTTGAATGGAAGTCTGACAACTATAGAATTAAAGTA
This sequence comes from Sturnira hondurensis, assembly GCF_014824575.4. Lineage (NCBI taxonomy): Eukaryota > Metazoa > Chordata > Mammalia > Chiroptera > Phyllostomidae > Sturnira > Sturnira hondurensis. The sequence continues at coordinate 4,570,145 of NW_028080032.1, read as the reverse complement.
ACCACATTCATCTACACTGGTAGGAGGGTGGAGACACAGAATAGGCTGATCCCACACCCATGTGTGGTAGATAAAGTTGGGGAGATATCTCAGGACTGAGGAATCCCAGCCCCTCACAAGACCCCCCTCCCAGCCCCCCACCCCAAGGTTCAAGTTCCAGGAAGATAAGTCCTGACATCTTGTGGCTGCACAAACCAGTCAGTGGAAGAAAATTCTAGAGTTCCAAGCAGTTCCTCTCAAAGAGCCCATTCATGGACTTACATAGACACACTCCCTCTGAGCTCCAGCACGAGCAGGGTAGCAACTTGAAAGGCACCAGTGGCATATGTGGAGGAACTGAAATATCTGGCATCAAGGCAGGAGCTGGAGGACAGTATTCTCCCAGAGAGAAAGGTAGGCAGAGGCCATTATCACTTTTCTGAGCCTTCCCTCAATGGAGCCACAGAGTCTACAGTTAGGTATCATATCTGAGACTCCATCAACCTGGCTAACTCTGTTTGCCCTACCTTGGAGATCCTGAGACTCATCCCACCCAAGTTAAATGCCCACCAAAACTGTTAACTGTGACTTCTCCATATGAATGGCTGGTTTTGGCTCTTGTTTCACAACTTCCTAAATCCCATCAAACCAGCAACAGCTGCTTCACACTTCCTAAATCCTATCAAACAAGCAACAGCTAAGTGGTCCCAGGCCTGGCACTAGCAAAGAGGCCAGCCTAGATTCACAGCTTGTCTTCATCTGGGAATCTGAAAGCCCAGCACAATTAGTAGCCTCTCTGATTGATTTATAGCTCATGCAGGGTGGCCCTGGGAAGAACACAGGTTGGGGCTGACCTTGGCATGCACCACTTGGGGAACCCCAGAGCCTGCAAACTCACTGAATAGCTACAGACTACATCAGAGCACCACCACCTAGCCCCTGCACAGCTGATGCTCCACAGAGGGTAGAGGTTGGTGGCCAACCTCTAGTCACAGCCAATCCCTGCAGCTAACTGGCCTGGGTAAATCCCTCCCATTGATCTGTCAATAACAATCAAGGTTCACTATAGAGGAGGGTGTACTCAGCCCACATGAAGGCTGCACTTCAAGTAAGTACCCAGCTTGGGTGATAGGGGAGGCTGTACCACTGGGCCCTACAGGGCACCTACTACATTAGGCTATGCTACACAGACAGGGAGTCATAGCAGCTCCACCTAATACATAGAAACAAACAGAGGGAGGCTGCCAGGTGAGGAGACAAATGCCCAAATGCTAAAACAGACCAAAACTCCAGACAAAGAACTAAACAAAATGGATACAAGCAATCTTTCAGATGTAGAGTTCAAACCATTGGTTATAAGGATGCTCAAGGAACTTAGGAGCTTAACAGCATAAAACAGATCCAGTCTGAAATGAGGGTTACACTAACTGAAATAAAGAATAATTTACAGGGAAACAACACTAGAGCAGATGAAGCCGAGAATCAGATCAATGATTTGGAACATAGGAAGCAAAAACTACCAATTAGAACAACAAGAACCCTTTGCAACAGCATGGATGAAACTGGAGAGTATTATGCTAAGTGAAATAAGGCAGGTGATGAAAAAAAATATTATCTCACCTATAAGTGGAACCTAATAAAAAAAGTGAGCAAAATAGAACCAGAGACATGGAAAGAAAGAACAAATTGACAGTGACCAGAGGGGTGGGGGGAGGAGGGTATAGGGGGAAAGAAGAGGAAGCATCAAGTCAAGGAACAAGTATAAAGGGCCTATGGACAAGGACAATGCCCGGGGGAGGGGGAGGATTGAGTGTGTGTGTGTGGGGGGGTGGGCAGGGCAGGAGAGAGTAATGGAGGAAAATGGGAACAACTATAACTGAACAACAATAAATTTTTTAAATAAAAAGAACAAGAAGAAGAAATGATCCAAAAAATGAGGAGCATGTAAGCAGCCTATGGGAAAACTTAGATCATTCTAACATTCACATCATAGGGGTACCAGAAGGGGAAGAGAAACAGCAAGAAATTGGAATTCCACTTGAAAAAAAAATGAAAGAAACTTCCCTAATTTGGTGAAGGAAATAGACATGGAAGCACAGAGACTCCCAAACAAGAAGTATGCAAACAGGCCCACTCCAAGACACATCATAATTAACATGCTAAAAATTAAAGATAAAGAGAGAATCTTAAAAGCAACAAGAGAAAAGCAGTTAGTTATCTGTAAGGGAGTTCCCATAAGACTGTCACTAATTTCTTAAAAGAAACTTTGCAGGCTAGAAGGAATTGGCAAGAAATATTCAAAGTAATGAAGAGCAGGGACCTACAGCCAAGATGGCTCTATGCAGTAAAGCTATCATTTAGAATTGAAGGGCAGGTAAAGAACTTCCCAGACAAGAAAAAACTAAAGGAGTTCATCACCACCAATCCGTTATTATATATAATGTTAAAGAAGCTTATTTAAGAAAAATACCAAGACTCTGAACAATAAAATGACGATAAATATATACCTACCAACAATTAGGTATAAAAAACAAACTAAGCAAACAAGAAGAACAGAGACAAAATCATGGATATTCCAAGTGCTTTGATGATTGCCAGGTAGGAGGAGGGTGTGGGGGCATGGGTGAAAAGGTGAGAAGATTAAGAAGTACAAATAGGTAGGTACAGAATAGCCATGGACATGTAAAGTATAATATAGGAAAGAGAGCAGCCAAAGAACTTACATGCATGACCCATGGACATGAACAATGGTGTGGGGATTGTCTGAGGGAGTGGGGTTGTTGAGTGGAGGGGAACAAATGGAGAAAAATTGGGACACCTGTAATACCATGATTAATAAAATATAATTTCAAAAACAGCAAAATGACAAAAAGAGAAAGAAATTTATTCTTGACATTTATTTCCTTTTCCATAAAGAAGGATGAGCAGTAAAGGGAGTCTTCTGGAATAGGGTTGACTTAATACCGCATGAGTATGGGTCGTTATATTTCAGGCTCTTCCAGCTGAGATTCTAAGAACTGGCAGAGCCAAGCCCAAATAAACACAGATGATTCTGTGTTCCTTCTGGTGTTGTGTGACTGTCTGCACCAACCTTCTGTTATAATGAACAAAGCTCCTCAGGTACATGACAAGGTTTTGGCCTTCAGATAATTTATGAGTACTCATGTATTCCATGTAACATTTATAGCCTGAGAGGTGCAAACCCATGGAAAATGGCTCCAAGCACAAGATTAAGAAGATGTTTCCATCCTGAACAGAGGCAAGGTAGCAATATGGAAGCATCGACAAGGAATGATCTTGTCCTCACCTCATTAAACTTCAGGTTCAGGTTCTGTCAGTAGACAGAAAAGAATTTGATGATTGACAAAAGAATTTATGATTGACAAATGTGGACCGAGTGTAAGTGCCAACAGTCAGCAGTGACCCTTATGGAGGAATGAAATTTCTGTTTATTATGTGTGTGCTCTGCCAGTTATTGTAAGGCACTTCATAACCACTTACAACACTCCTGCAGTGTACATACCATTTTCCTTAATGGGGACATTGAGGCTCATAAAGGCTGGATAACTAGACTAACAGATTTGGACTGACAGATCTCAGAAGCCAAGATCTTTTCTATTGCAATTTGGCTACAATAGTGTAACAGGTGAATGCTTAAGGATCTTTACAATTAAAGTGTGCATGAATTAAACATGAAAAAACCCTTAGGTTGGGTTCTTTAGAGGCAGAGCTTGAGATAAGATTGTTTGCACATGATTTATTGAGGGATTGCTCTCACGTGAATAATGCAAGGCAGCGAGAAAGCAGAAGTCAAGAAAGGCATTAAGGAAGTGCATGGGACTATGTACTCAGCCTGATCCCATGGGGAGCCCGGGAGCATGAATGGAGCCAGAGACTGTCTCAATTTGAAGCAAGAAAGCCAGATTTTTAACCCATGAACTAGTCATTGGCTATGGTTAGCCTTGGGGACAGGAGTGGGGGCTGGCCATCTGGTCAGTGTGGCTTCTGTTTGGTCAAGGCCCATTTTATGAAGAAGGGAGAAAGGGGGAATTGACAACTTGAGCCTAAGTGCCCTGGGAGAGCCCACTGCCCCTATGCGTTGTACACCTGTTCCCAAATCAGGAAATTAGAGTTCGTACATTCTCCAACATACAGCTACTAAACACACTGTGGTTTCAAGCTAAATCTCCATGTCTTATGTATAAATCTTAAAATTTATCTAAAGGCCACAATGCTGAAAAGCAGAAAGGTGTTTTAATGGTTACTAACAGAGCACCTACTACGGCATTTCCCAGAGTTTAACGGACAAATCTCACAATGTCCAAGAAAGATACAGTTCTGTCATCCCTTGTGTGCGAGTCAATTGTTTGAAATTCGTATGATGACAAATCTGACTGTACAGATAATAGGTTCATTTCTAGACTTTATTTCTTTGAATTCATGGTAACATTCAAATGTTTTAATGAAGAATTATTAATGGGTTTTATTATAGCGTACTTCCAAGGCCCCACTTAGCAGTGTTACATGATGTACAGAGGATGCACTTTTGGATATAATATCTTGAAAATTCTGAATTCCAAACCGTGTGTCCCTGAGAGCTTTAGAGAAGAGTCTGTGGCCTTGTTCCATTCTTCCCCCACGTGAGTGAGGAATGGAAGCTCAGGAGCTTTTGGTGTCTTGTTGGAGATCAAATAGCTAGTGCAGGACTGTCTGTTCACCATGCATCTATGTGAATATGCAACCCCTAATTCTGTATCTTCCCAGGTCAGGATCCAGAGATGCTAAACCAAGGCCTTACTCAGAAGAATATGCCAGCTTTTCTTTCCAGAAGAAAACCTGTGAAAGCACCAAATCTTGAAGTTAGACAGGACCTCTTAGAATTAAATAGTATGACTAATTTAATGGAGATTTGTTTTACAACATTCAACCAGATTACCAGGCAGACATTTTGCATACCTGCAAACTCATTGCTTTGTAAGACGGATCATTTCATAATTGAGGGAACTCCAGTGTTTAGAAAGCCCTACACTTACTGAGAATATCTCTTCCTGTAAACTCCACCCATAGGTTCTAGTCCTAGTCCCCAGAAAACTATAAACCATAAATGTTTGTTCTCCTACAGTTTATCCTGCAAGTGTATGAATAAAACAAATTCTACCTCACTAGGATTTTTCTTTCTTAAACTTGGTGTCTCCCTATGCCTTTTGCCATTTTAATCAAGCTTTTCTGGGAGATCCTTCCCATGAAGAGCTATTTTGGGGACTGAGGCTTTCGGGGACTTTAGCATAAAGTGAAGAGAAAGAACAAGTGAGTAGAAGGAGACAGAGGAGAAGAGAGGACATGTCCTCTGGAGAAGAGGACATGTCTTAGAGCCTTGTCTCTATTAAGAATTGGCCTTTCTGCTAATGGAATCTCAAGGCAAATTCAGCCACAACTTAGGTGGGGTGAATATCAGGAGATCTGGCCCAGATGTTAGGACATAGAAATAGGAGAAATCCATGTGCTTGTGGTTTTACAATTCCATTAATTTATAATGGCACTGCTTGCTAGTGACTGGAAAATACTGGAGTTAGAATACCCTCCTGCCCCCCCCCCCAGAAGTTAAATGGGACCTCAGACTCTCATCAAGGTATATTAGCATGATTTCATTCTAGTGATTCCAGGTTGGACTATGGTCTTTTAAAGTATGTAGAGATTTGTCTGGCTCAATGTCAATTTTCAACATATTATTTGTTGACAAAGTAAATGAATAATTAACTGGTTGATTTAGTGGAATTTTTCAGGTATAATTTTAAAGTGTAACCTTTTGGAATATGCTTCTCTTCTGATTTTGTTTGTTTACCATCTGTGCATTTGCACATACCCCAAATTTGCCATTATTCCTAACCTAGAAAGAGGGTTATTTGTGGATTGGACACTCTAAAATACCAATGGGAATGCAATTTTTGTCTGAGAGGAGAGATGTGGACTAATACAAACAGACTTTCTAATTTTTTTTCAGAGGACAGGCTTGTTTGGTAATACTTAGGGTCATCAACACCTACCCTGGGACATTTTAAGACAGAGCACCAAGGCAAAGGGAACTGGTGACTATCACCTAGCAGCATCATGGTGATTTTAGGGTTTGTCTTACTCCAACAACCTGGAGAACCACGAATATAAGTCATGGTTGTAAGAAATAAAATTCACAAGTTTGACCTATTACACCTGTGAAAACAGATTATCTAGCCCAAATCTTATTCTCAGGAAATTTGCCCAAAGGCACATTGGAAGATGTGAACTCTTTTTCAGCTTCCCTTTTTCTTCTTTTCCTGAGATAATATTTTATCTTTAATGTTTCTGAATCTTATCTTTTATCTATTTGTCTGTTTTTTCCCACTTATGTACTTTGTAAAATAGATCATTAAGATCAGTTTTATGAGAATATTTCCAATAAGGAAGAAAAATTTATTTATTAGTATGATGGTACACCAGAATATTAATCAAAACCTTTTATGTGAAAATGAAAACTGCTTTTGATTAATTCCAATCTTTTAACATATTGAAAAGGTTATATGAGAATGGTAGCTCAAAAAATTGCTTTATAATCTACTCTGACCATATTATGCATAATCATCTTTTGAAATACAACTCCTGTCTCTTCTCTGATAAATATGCATAGAATATAATAACATGTTAACATATTGTATTAAATATTGTGGTTTTTGCCTTCTAAAGTCATTGTAATTTCAAAACTTCCTTTGTCCTCATGAATAAGACAGTGCATTAGAAAGACCACAAGCTGGGAGCCCAGAGAAAAAGGCTTTGTAATCCCAGATGAAATTTCAAATAAATCTATTAATCTGTATCTATTACAATTTGTCATGACATTTGGGAGAATAGCCACACTTTCTTGGACTTAATTGTTACTATATCCTTTTGATATATTAGAAATCTGGGATTTCAGTGCCAGCTAATAATGATCTTAGCATAGACCAGCACCCTCAGTTTATAAATGGCAATTTATATATCATTTTCTTTCTTTCTTTAAGATTAATGATAAAAATAACCATAGCAAAAACTTTATTTCTATAATGAAGTAATAAATGTTCATTTAGAAAAAATTGAGAAATGCAAGGTAGAAAAATAATCACCTTCATCACCAACTGTGCAAGCTGGGCATAACTACTCTTAATATACACATTCCCAGCCTTTTTTCTGTCTTTTAAAAAGTCCCATTTTTAAAAGATAGAATACAAATACATGTATAATAATCAAATAATACAGAGGTTAAAAGTGAAATATTAATTTTTCCCCTGCCCCTTAGTTTACTTCCATACTTTGTTTTCACTAGTATTGCCTTTGCAGATGTGAAATCATATAGTTTTTGAGTTGTCTTCTTTAGATTGCATGTTTTAAGCCTTTACTATAGAAGATGTGAAATTTGTTCACTTTTTATCATACCTACTGCCTCTTTATGTTTATCTTTTGATTTTTGTATCCACATGTACTTCTTTTTTGGGGACTGAGAACTCGGGTTATTAAATTACCTAAGGCTTTGAATCTGAAATTAGTGAATGATTTTAAATATTACTCTAAGGTTTTATTCTCTAGTTATTGAGATGATGGTTCAAGCACTCAAGGAAACTAGATTCCTATTTCTGCAGTTTGGTGCATGATTAATAGCGGGTCTTAGAAAATCACTTATACTAGCTGCTCTTTAAGTCATTTACTTATGTAATGTTAGATGTGAATTAAAGGAACCGTAGGGCTCTAATATTTTACTCCCTGTGGGTTGTCGGGTAAGGAACCACTCTTATACAGACTGTTCAGTTGGAAGACAATCATGGAGACTGAAGACTTATCTCTAACACCTACTATTTCTACCTTAATTTCTGTTTTTATTCTTAAATTAATTGACCATAAAAATGTGCATATATTGGAGGCACATATTCTTAGGAAGTCTGTCATTAATAGTGGTATTTCCAGCACCGTGCCAAAAACAGGTCATGCTGCCTTGTGGAGACCTAGTTGTTTGAATTTTCTCCTAACTGCACATTCAGTGTCTTTGTGTTAGTAGGTTGAAACTGGTCATGAGGAGGCCAGTTTCATTTATATCATTTGTACCATGAAAATTAGTAAAAAGCACAAATCAAGTTTATTTTAATTTTTCCCTCTAGAGAGCTAGTATGCAGAAAAAAATTAACATGGCACCTGTGACTACTATCTTTAGAAAGACCTGTTTTGCTAGGTGTCTGGGAAGTTGGATTGTGGGAGGGTTTTCAGCATTCCCTTACAGATAAGAGCCTTTATTGTACCAAAACTTTTTGTGCAAATGATGTGGAGTATGCGGAACACCTGTTTCTGTTCTGAGAGTCTGGGATCTTGATATGTGCTAGGCAAAGGGTTACCTTGTAACCAGTTTCCAGTAAAAACCTTGGAAACTGAGTTTCTAATGAACTTGGAAGGTAGACAGTATTTCACACATACTATCGGAATTTGATATTGAAGGAATTAAATGTGTCTTCTGCAAATGCTGAGAGAGGACTCTTAGAAGCAGGCTCCTGGTCTTCTCTGGACTTTGCCCCAGGTGCCCTTTTCCTTCACTGATTTTGCTTCATCTTCGTTTGCTATAATAAATCATAGCTCTGAGTTCAGCTATATGTTGAGTCTTCCTAAAAATCACCAAACGTGGTTTGGGGGACCCTCAGCAAATCCCATTTATCAGCATATCACTGGTCATATTTATGAAATTCTATTCAGCTATTAATGTGATGTATCACTCTATGTAATGTCCTGGCTCATGACACATTGTTTAAAGTGGAAAAAAATGTAATTTATAAAGTATAATGCATGTGTATGTGTGTGTATCTTTGAAGGCAACAGAAATTATATAAGATATTACATATCAAATCATTAATATGGTTACTTTTAGATAATGATATTTGATAGACATAATACAATATTTTATTTTCATACCTTGTATTGCAATAATAACTAAGAAATAAAATAGTGGAATTTATAAATGATTCATTTTATTTTCCAATAATATTGAAATAAAAATGCAGATTAGGTAAAGTTACATTAATGAATGGCATTACCAGTAATATATTTTTAGAGATCTGTATCATGGGAAGCTCCAAATTTCAGTCATATATAACAAAATGTGATATGTTAAGGATCCTCCAAAGCTAATGATAATGAACTAATAATGCCATTAGTGAACATTTTGAGTGTATGGCCCTTGTTTGGCTGTGAAATCGTCATACTCAGGTTAGCTCAATTTGTCTTCTCAAATGCTGTTGGTTCAATGCTGTTGGTTTTTTCTCTGGTATAGATTTAGGAGTAGAAATGAATAATTACTGCTCAGTTTGGTGTCATGAAGACAGTTATTTGATTAACTGATAGCATATTGAAAGTACAGGTATTAATGTGATATATACAGAGTTGAAGCTTTTAGATTAAACCTAATAGCACTGTGGATAATGGCCTAGAGTTTTTTCTAGATTTTTCTCAATTTGCTAATAAATAATACAGAAGGTATTATTTTCTCCATTTACCTCAAGTATCTATGAGTACAATCACCTCCACATTCCTCCTCTTGGTCCCCACCTGCAACCCCTCAAGAAACTATTGCAGTCTAAGTAAATATGGAGTTATTAGAGTTGCATTCATACATGTTTGCACACTGGATGTTAAGCCAGCAAATGTTAAACCAGCAGACGTTAAACCAGCTCTGTTACTGTTTTATAAAACTACATAATTATAGACCTGTCAGCGTGCATGACTATGTGACAGCAGACCTGCTGAAGATTATTTAAGTCAATATTCACATGATATCTTGAGTTTTCAATCATGGGAGAAAACAAAAATGTGAAGGGTTTTGGGTATGTGATAAGGAAGAATTGGGCATGAACTAAAATGGATGCTCCATTTTATAATGTTGTAGGTAAACAAAATATCGAATGATGTTCTGAATGTGTTATTTTTCATATAATATTTGAGTCAATTTATAAATACACTGTAGCCAGGTTGAGGAGAAACAAGAATGTAGATTTATTTCATTACAATAAAGAATATATGTTTCCAGTGTATCCAAATCTAGATCTATAATATTCATACCTAATATCCAAGATGGTCCCCAGTTGCTGGCCCTTTAGTTTCTGGAAAACTGGATGAATATGCAAAGATTCTTTGGATATTGTGGAATAAGACAAAGTAGATGTGAGTAAAGTTAGAGACTTTAGTGCAGACTTGGGAAAACCTTAGGAAACACATTTGTCCCTCTTCTGAGAACACCTTCATCATTCTCAAGTTCTTTTAAAATGAGTCCTGTCAGTTGGAATGACCTTCATTTCCAGTCATCCTATTGGGTTGACCAAAAAGTTTGTTTGTTTTTTCTGTAGAATGGCTCTAGTAGTGTTTAGTTGTCTTTAACTTCATTTGAAACAATTTTGTTAGATTATATTGTGACAGCTGTCATCTCAGCATAAGATGACATGCCTTAAACAAACTTATGAAAATTGGTGAATTTTTGTATAGCCATTTTAATATTGAAGATGGGAGAAAATATGCAACATTATCAGCATGTTTTATTTTACTATTTTAAGAAAGGTAAAAACACAACTGATGTAAAAAAAAGATTTGTGCAGTGTATGGAGAAGGTGCTGTGACTGACAGAATGTGTCAAAAGTGGTTTGTGAAGTTTCATCCTGGAAATTTCTCGCTAGATGATACTGCACAGTAGGGTAGACCAGTTGAAGTTGATAGCAATCAGATTGAGACTTTGAGAGCAATTGTTATACCACACAGGTGATAGCTGGTATACTCAAGATATCCAAATCAACAAAAGTATTGGTGAAAATGAAAAGTGTGTCTTTTAGTTTATGGAAAAAATTAAACAGACTTTTTGGCCAACCCAATATATCCTTACATCTATAACTGACTTGTTGACTGTTTTTTCTCTACTGTGTTTCCCATGCCCTCACTCTCTTGTCTGACTCTTGTCCAACAGTATTTTTCCAAGTTAAAATCCTTCCTACATTAGTAATTAAAAAGGAAATAACAACTCATTTCAAGCTCCAACTACCTCACTACAATTTCTTTATTTCTCTTCACTCAAGCCAAGCTTCTCCTTCCCCTGCTTTTTTTTTTATTGAGGTGAAATTCCATAGCAGAAAATCTACCATCTAAAAGTGAACAATTCAGTGTTGAGAAACCACAACCTCTACCTACTTCCTAAAGGGCAGAAAACTGTACTTGAATAACAATTAAAATTTAAAAAAACTAAAAAAACATATCACCACCATTCAAGAAGAAAACCATGAACTCAAAAAGCCATCACTCCTTACTCTCTCTTTCCCCAAGCCTCTGGCAACCATTAGTATCTTTCCTATCTATATGGATTTATCTCTTCTAGATATTTCAGATAAATCAAATCCCATATGTGACCTTTTGCATCTGGTGTGCTTTACTTAGCATAATGTTTTCAAGGGTCATCCATGTTGTAGCATTAATCAGTAGTATATCATAACTCTTCATGGCTGCATAGTATTCTCTTGTATGTATACGATACAGTTTGTTTATCCATTTATCCACTGATGACCATTTGGGCTGTTTCTATCTTTTCCATATCGTGAATGCTGCAACTATGAGCATACATATACTTGTATTTGTTTGTTAACCAATTTTCAGTTCTTTTGAGGTATACACCTTTGGGTAGAATTGCTGGATCATATGGTAATTTTATTTCTTTTTATATCTTTTTGAGAAACCAGCAAACTGTTTTCCAGAGCAGCTGAAACATTTTACATTTCCATCAGCAATGTATGAGGTTTCCAATTTCTCCACATTCTTACTGATACTCTTTATTTTCAATTTTTTTTGCTATAGCCACACTAGATGGTGCAAAGTTGTTCTTTATTACAACGTGGTAGCTCACAGATCAGGTTCTCCTCTTTCCCCTGAGTTTGATGCTATTGATATTTGATATGTATAGGTGCCCCTTTGTTTTGTGACTTTTCCAAAAAAATTTTGCAAAGACTGTATCCCTAGCTGTATGTGGCCACTAAAGTCTTTTTTTCTGTTATCTCAGTGTTCAGCCAACGTCTTCACAGAGATTTCCTTAAATGATTCTCTTCAAGCCTGCCTATGTCTCTTCTCCAGAATTATACCTGCCCACTGTTTGTGTGGAGTCCACGGACCACTAGAAATGGAAGCCTCAGATCCTCTCAGTGTTTCCTGGGCATGCGTTAAGTACTGGGTGTTTGGGTTTCACTCTGCCTTTCGTAGTGTATGTGATGGCCCTTCTGAGACATAGCATAAGGGTTTATTAACCTTCCTACTTAGCTTCCTTCTTCCCAGGCCTTTGGGTTCTGTCCATTGCTTGGCCTGTTTGTTTTCTCCTGCCCCAGGTGGCCACAAGGTATGTATGTCTTTAAATCTTTCTACAGCTGCTTCCACACTTAGCTTTGGAAGCCTGGAAAACTACTTCAACCCAATGAGGTACAGGATAAATTTGGGGAGTCAAAAATGGGTGGAGTTAGAGGCAGATGGGAGGAGGGGTTGGGGGTGAAACAAATGTTAGCCTCTGCCCCATTCCCTTAGGGGAGACCAGACAGACCAAAATGTACCACCACACACCCTCTGGCATCAGCAAGCTGACAAGGAACACAGGTCACTGTCCCACAACAGCTGCTGCTACTCTAGGGGATGGGGGAGGTGTCCTGCTGGGCAGAAATGCCACCATCCTCTCTCACCAAATTTCAGCTGCCCTGTTCATGATTAAACAGTCTCCAGGGTCCTGTAAATTTCACATTAAATTCCAGAGTTCCAAAAAGGTTGATTCTGTTCATCTTTTTCAGTTTATTGGTTGTTTCAGTGGAGGGACCAATGCCTAAGTCACTACTCTACCATTTTCTATGATGTAACATGTCAAGCCAAACTTCTTGTATATGTTGTTTAATACAGTGCTATTCAAAGTGTGATCTCTGGACCAGTGCCGTTCTGCAAAACACTCTCTCTCAAAGTTAAGTTGAGTTAAGTTCATACATTGAGAGTAAGCATTTAGAAACATTGAGAGTAATATGACATTGTCATAATGTTCAAGCAGCAATCAGTAGACTTATCTCCTTGAAAGCAATATAAATCAGTGGTATGCAATAGAAATATAATTCAACCACACATACAATTTTATATTTTCTAATAGCCTTTTAAAGAAAATTCAGGTAAATTTAATTCTAATAATATATTTATTTAACTCAATATATTCAAAATACTGTATTTTCAACATGAAATCAAGTTAAATTAGATATTTTACATTCTTTTTATACCAAATATTTGAAATACAGTTGTGCATGTGTATATATCATATTTTGCTGTGTATAATGTGTTCCTGTGTGTAATGTGCAGTCACATTTTTATGCACATTATACATGAGATATACCCATGGCATATAATCATTATACCCATGTATAATGTGCATTCTTATTTTTCACTAAAAAATTTGGGCAAAAGCGCACATTATACATGGCAGAATATGGTATGTATAATGTCAAAATGTCTCAATTTGCACAACCACATCTGAAGTGCTCAATAGCCATATATATGTAGCTAGAGGCTGTTGCAGTGGCCAGTGAGATACTGAATAGACTTTATCTAAAGTCACTTCTAGAATTTACTAAGATATTTAGGGTGTTGTCCAACTTGTGAATTGAGTTCCTCGTAATGTGAGCTGTGTATCTGTATGAGTCCACAAATAGTTGGAGAAACATTGGCTCAAAGGACATACTGTCTTAGTTTCTAATTTCCTATTTAGATCTTAACTCATTGCATTCTGGCTTCTAATCCCACCGCTGCCCTAAACTAGCTGTTTCCAATATCTTCATGTATAATGATACACTATTTGTATCTCTTTGTGCATCAGTTATATAGGTACTCTCTTCCTTTGCTTGGCTGCTCAACTACACTTGACTGTATTGAATAATTTCCCCTTGAAATCTTCCGCTCACCTGAGTTTTATTAAATACTATTTTTTTCATTTTCGAAACAAATGTCTATTGAATAGTTATTATTGACCCAGGAATATGTAAGGTGGAGAGAATACAGTGGTAGGCAAAAATAGATCAACAAAACTTCTATTCTAGTGGTGAGGGTTGCCATCAATCAGGGGAAAAAAGGCAAAAATGTAAAATTGAAACTTGGGACAAATGCTGCAAAAGTGAGATGCATGGTGCAAATAGCAGAAAATAACATTATTAGCAACACTAATATTTATATAGTGCTTAAAATGTGCCAGACATTTTTCCAAACATTTTATATTTATTAACTCATTTAATCTTTATAATAAGCCTAGGAGGTAGATATTAATAGCTGTACTTTACAAATGAGAAAACAAACAGAATATGGATACATAATATACCCGAGGTCACAGAAGACCTAGTGCAGTGCAGGAGTTTGAACTCAGGCAATTTGGTGTATCAAAACAGGTACATGACATATGACTAAAGGAGTTAGCTGGAATGAAGAGAGGTTTTTCTTTTCCAGAAATGATGATTAAATCATGAAGAGCCCTGTGGGCATGATGAAAAGTTTGTTCTTCATCTTATAAAAAGATAAATTATTAAAATGATTTCTAATCAATTATAACTTCTAGGGTAATAATGATAGTGCCAACAGGATCATGCACTGTGAAAGAACTAGGTTTGTTGGAGGAAGACCCATGCGGTAGTGCCAGAAAGAGAACTAGCTTGAAAGAAGGATGACACTTAATAAGATAGAAAGGAATATGCTTTAAAAGTGTATATGCTGTAAAAAAGTTATCACTACTTAGTGAAAATTGGGCACATGCAATTGGGAAAAGCAATGCAAAGGATTACTTCTAAACATATGACTCGCATTACTAGTTACAAGTTGAGATGAAGAACACTTGATAACCATCTGGGGGGAATGGAAGTTTGGTTTTAAGCAGGATGCATTTGAGGGGCCATTGGGACATCCAGGTGGGGTCTAGAGGAGAATGCTGACAAAGATAACATCTGTATCAAACGATGTGTATCATCATTTATAGGCAGATGGAGCTATGGGCCTATGCCATTAACTAAGAAAGAAAATACAGAGAGAGAATATGAGAGGGCCTATGATCAAACCTTGAAAAGCCCCAGCATTTAACAGCAGGGTAAAGGAGGTTGCTCACATAAAGGAGAGATGGAATGAGATGCTAGGATGGTTAAAAGAAACCTATAGCCAAGGAAAGAATGTTTCAAAAAGGCAGTGGTCCTCTCTGACTAATGCTGCTGAGAGGCCAATGAAGAGAGATTGACAACTGCCCACCAGACATACAGATACTAAATTCATTGGAATCTTTACCAAAAACTTTCATGAAACTTCCTTGAAATAGAGGTTCTATGTTAAATACCTAGTTTGACAGTACTTGCCACAATTAAAACTTAGGCTTCTTCCTACAATTTGTTTGATTAGTCTAGCTCCACCAATGCACTTGATGTCTAGCAGTGCAAGGGACCACTTTTGCTTTGGTAGCCCATTTTTTTATTTGCTACAAGTCAGTTCCTACCCTAGTGTGTGGGCTACTGTGGGAATAGTGTGTATCTGTGTATGTATGCGTGTTGAGTAAATGACTGACTTGTAAAAGAAAGACTTGTAAACCGTTAAAACATCATAAAAATTCTATTCCACTCTGCTTTCTTTTTTATATTAGGCTGAAGCTTACTTGATCACTTCTAGAATTTACTAAGATGCCTTCATTGTTCCCCATATTGTTATAGATCATTGCTATGTGGGGATCCTTTATTTGTTTGATATTTAGAGGAAACTTTACAGTTTCATAAATAAACAAAACATCTAATGTTTATTTGCTTATCTTACACAGTTGTTTCATGCATGATATAGTCTTCCTTATTTTCCAGAACTACCATTCTGAACATCAGTACTCCTCGAATGTGACTAAAGTTTGATCTGACTCTCATGGATTTTTCAATATTTTATTTTCCCAGTGAAGTTGTAATTTAACTGGTTTTCCCAAATAATTGAGTTTACAGAAATTCTATTGGGTCCATCATACCTGTTGATTTCCTACCCCTGTGTGTTCTCCCTTCCCCATTCTTATCACCAGTCTCTATCATTATCTCTACCAATTATTGCTGTTCCCCAACACATTAGATCAAAGGCCATCACACCATGTATTCTGAGTGCTTTTTTCCTGATATATTGCATTTATATTTATTTTTAGCTTCTAATGCCTAAATTTTTTTCCTCAAGAGTTAATTGGGAATACCATATTGTCTAAGTTCTATTCCACATACTAGTAAAAAATAAGAACAACATAAGTAGTCTAACTCTGTAAATCATTCTCAGTGTGCAAATTATCCACATCCCAACAGAAAAAGAAGGTAAATACTGCAAGAGAGAGAACATTTGTCATGGATTTAGTAAAAGTTAAGAGACTCCTGATTATCGAGCACGGAAGTATCATAAAGAAAATTATACTCTAAAAACCAGGTTCCCTAAACCCTCCACTATTGCTTTTCCCACAAAAATATGTGGCTTTGTTTATAGCTCTCAGTGATATATTTTGATTTATATACAATTCATCCTTTACCATGTTGATAACTTGAAAACTATACAATCTTCAGATTCTCACTCCCTCATTTTCTGCCCGTTTTGTTTACCCAATTTTATGCCATCATAGTAGTCTCTCCACCTCTTCTCTTTTTCTCATCACTCTAATATTTAATGTGAACATTAGGGAGGTTTGATTTCAGATTTGTTCAACCCTGGCACACTGGCAAAGTCTCATTTTCATGGCAAGCAGTTTGGATTACTCCAAGACAGGATTTATTTTTAAAGTTCCACATTGCACATTGTTGGCTCTCCAATATCTTCTGGCAATAAGACGCCAGCAAGACAGAACACATAAAAAAGAAGAAAAACACCCAAACATTTTCTTTCCCCTTTTCCATATTCTGCCCAAGCCAAGTTTGGAATGGCTTAAGGGAGGGGTTTTTCTTTCCTTTTTTTCTTTGCCTAGAACTGGCTGCTATTAGGCACCTTTTTGGATTCAGACATTTTCCTCTTGGCCTCTCCTGAGGGAATCTACCATTGAGTCCTACCACATTTTACTTATCCAAGAAACCACTGCTTAACGGGGAAATAGGCCTTTGGTTGAAGAACAACAGACTCCACGTTTTAAGGATCCTCTCTGTTGAGTGGAGCTAACCACAATCCTTTGAATTTAAGGCTCTGCTGGGTCTTTAACCCATTTGACTATCTCTAAGACCACGAAAGAAAGAAAGGAAAAAGTCAAAAGAGGATATAATAGTTTATCACTGTTTAAGGTGAATTCCTACTAATAGAAGGCACGTATTATGGCCAAAAAAGCCAAAAGTTCCTGCTAAAGGTCTTGAGTCTTTTACTGAAAGAACTGTACCCTTGGAAAAGGAGTATAAATACATAATTCACCAGGGTTACCACTAAATCACTTCTTTGTTACCCCTTTTTGTTTATCACGGCAGACGTCTGCAGTCAAAAGTATGTGATCATTTGCAATGTATATTTTACTATCGCAGCCATCTCAGGTTTTTACCACAAAGGAAGTTGTGTTTTGTAGATAGAATTTTGCCCAATAAATAGTACATAGGTTGCATCACTTCTTAGTTTACTCCAATCTGAGAGCATGTGTGAGTTATAGAATGAAAGTGTATTGAGTACTGTTTAACCATTTTCCTTCCCAGTAATGGAAAAGAAATAAAGTAAATTTTGTTTACTAAGAAATATTAGTCAGGGACAGGTATCAAGATTAGTAGTGGTGTTTATGTAGACCTTAGCTGAGACTTTGAGTTAGAAAGTGAGTTGGCAGAGGTTGAGAAGTACAATTTAGTTGGGACTCTGCTACGGGGAGAATGTCTTTGTATTTCCAAAAGATTCTAGGAGTCTAGAAACATGCAAAATCCCCTCTTCCAATTTTCTAAAGCATCAATGACAAAAAACAGCAAACAAACCTGTATGTTCACATATACAAGCACAGCAAAGAAATAGATACACATTACCTGAGCATTACTGAACAGTTCTCTCTATTGATAAATGAAGAAAAGTCCTCCTCTGATTTATTTGAGGTTAGAATGCAGAGATGTTGGGGTCAATTTTAGTGAGCCCCTTTAGAGCCAGTCTGATGTAAGAAGATCATGAGCCAACATTCACAAGCTACACAAAGGAAAGGTTTATTAGGCAGCCAGAAATCCAGACAGCTAGCAGGTTTGGCATTATTCTGTTCACCACAGTAGAAATTACCCCAGACTTCATTAATGCCTGCTTGGTTGCAAATGTCTCCCTGCTGCTTATACAGTGCTCCTTGGGCAATGATCCTCATTTGGAATTGCTGCTGGCAACACACATTTTTTTTTTTAAATAATGAACTGCCAAGCACCAAATACGCTCATCACCAAGTAAAGATGATGACAGTAAAAGCAAAACAAAGGGATTAGAATCATCTCAGAGTCACGTTCTTTTGGGCCAACAGGGTTCTCTTCATAGACTCTTATAGATAGGATCTTTATGCCTTTGCCATACTCTTTAATTATTTTTATCCCAGAAGGCACAAATTACATTACTCCTGTCTTCAATAATACTTCTTAGCCTTCATAAGCTGGAATACTATAAATTATTGACCAAGGATTACCAGAGGAATGGAGGTCTGAGTGCTCCCGTCCCATTGTCATGGTCTTGATGATACTGGACGCTCTTCCAAGTGCTAAGAATAATGATCCATATGCATATCAGGATTAAGCTGAGTTTCTATTTCTTAATCTCTCACTCACTGTGTGGCAACAGCCTCTATGTTACCAGATTTACATTCAGAGAGCACAATTTCAGGGTTCAGATAATCAAGTGAACATCTCTTATTTTTGCCTGTCAAAGAACTTTTCCCCTTTTCTTTGGGAACAACACCCTGATTTTTCCTGTGAGCACCAACTCTCCTCCACTCTCATTAGATGTGGTTTGGGTGAGGCTAGCACACTAATTTCTGCATCAAGGGGTGGGGACAGAACCTATAGCAGACTCTGTTGGTGGTCTGCCCATATCCCTTTAGATCTTCTTTCCATTTCCATGCCTATAATTCTGACTTCCAACAGCCAGCAAAGGCATGACTGTTGGAGAACTGCTTTCATGCTGATGAAACCAACTTTGCCCATGCACAAGTCAGATGGGAAGTTCCTGGGGGGAAAATTCCCCTGGAGGTAGCCCTTACCTAGTAACTAGTGGACACAGGAGTATAAATATCCCAAATATACCCCAAGTACCTCACTCCTTGACATTCCTACATGTTTGTTTTTTAAGGGAATATTCCTGCAATATTAAGCTATGATCCCTCACTGGTATCTGAGGTAACATTGCTGTATTGGCTGACTTCCCTGTCACCCACCTATGTTCCTTGCAACATTCAATAAACTGTTTTCACTGAAATCCTTGGCTCACAATCTAATTCTGGGGGAACCTGAACTAAGGCAAAATCAATGCCTGGCACATCAGAGCATTCTACCCCTGGCTGTAGCAACTGATGATAGATGCAAACCTGACCCAAGCCAGACCAGGGACAGACCTAAGCTTTTTCCTGGACCCATTTCATGAGAAGTACTTTCTTGCTTCTGTTGGGATTCCTTAGCGTGTGAAATATAAGCTGGTACTTTACTGTCCCTTATCTTTTCTATGACACAAGCAGAGTTCTTTTGAGAGGAAAGCCAGTACTCAAGAAAAGAGTGTCAAGAAGTGGAGATAAAATTGTTCTTGATGGATGTGGCCATATTTAAAACTCTGATCTACCCCACGACCTTTCAGTTATACTAGCCAATTTCCCCCCTACTATTTTGAAAGTCAGGCTGAGTTAAGTTTCTGTTTCTTGAAACTGAAAGAATTCTGACTAATTCATATGTGAGCTAGATTTCATCTCAACTTGCTTTCTATGTAGTGCTGGCCAGAAAAATAGGGTTTGGGTACCAACTTTCTCAATTTATGACATATATGATGGTCAGCTGTTAGCAAAAGGCATGAGCTCTAGAATCTGAATACTGAGAAGCTTGTCTTCTCTCTGTTTTTACCACAAAAGTTGAGACAGGCCATATTCCAATTTCTGTTGGGATAGAGGGAAATAATGTCTAAAACATTGCACCACCTTTCTTGTTACATGAGAATTTTTGTAGGATGTTGGCAAATGCTCTCTGAGGACAAAGAGCTATGTAATGAAGAAGTTTTTCCACATGATGTAAATGATTGTCTTAAATTTTGCTGTGTAAATTGCAGGTTGCATTTTTTTTGTTTTAATTAAGCAATGGCAAAAAATGGTTTTGTGTCATTTTATTTCCATGATGGGAACGTACACACATCAGCTTTGTGCATGAGAACCAAAAATTAAAACTGACCACAGCTAATGGGAACCTGCTCAGGCCTATTTTATAGGCTCTGCTAAAAGAAGTGCAAAGAGAAAACAGGCTAAGTGAAGTAGGGAAAACCCAATTGTGCCTTTTCAATAAGTTTTAATAATGTATAATTCCCCAGAAAGTAGCATATGATTAGAATTATAAGTTCTGGGTTTGTTGCTTTTCTACCATTAAAGATTTTCTCAGTACTCAGAGGGATTTGCTGGTCCTGTACATTTTTAATTCAATGCCAATGTCTTCAATTAGAGCTGTGAGAGTTAATGGTACTTTGCAACTATATGGTTGAGAAGGACTGATGCGAAATCTCGAGGTGTGCCCACACAAGTGCAGATTCAAGTGTAGGTGGTTACTGCAGGAATCCTTCCTGGTAAAGTGTCCTCTTCTGGAATGTCTGTCCAGTGTGTACAGCATTGCATTTATTCTGTGCATGAAGCCACATACAAATAAGCAGACATCCAGGAGATGCCTTTTTCAATGGTTTCAGGAAGCATCTTCTATTTATACTATTTAAATATCTTGTTCTGCATTCTATCTCCTTTGAAGGTTTAGTTTTGTAAGCTATTATGAAACAGGTTTTCTTCGAAGCCATATTCCAAGGCTCCCAGAAAGGTGCAGACCGGGTCAGAGAGAGACCTTTATTGACAACTGTAGTGACTTGACAGGAAAAATGGGCTGGGAAGTATACTTCCTCTAGTCTGATCTCTGAAGGCTGCTCTTATCTTTGGGTATATTTCAGAATTCACTCAGGGGACTGGTGGCCAGCTGTAGTTGTATGTGTTTGTTTTTAAAGCTTCCCTGTTTACTCAGTTGACTTTCCTACATTGGACTTCCCTTCATTACATGTTGTGGGCCCTATCATGAGTTTCTTTTTTAATTTCCTCCCTTCTTATGATTGAATGTTCCCAAAGATAAGCTCCATAAAAAATGAGATGCCCAAAAGCCAATGAAAACATCCAGGGAGTTGATCATAATCTGGTTGTAAATCTTTGGATTGGAGAGATATATCAGATATTCACTTACATGTGATGAATCACTCCAACACCTAGTGCATTAAAACAAGGGCCTATTGCTTGTCAAGACTACATGGGCTACAGAGTGGTTCTTCTGTTGGTTTCAGCAGTGTTCACTCAAATGGCTACATTTATCTGATAGACTGGTTGGGGTCATAGGGTCTATAATAGGCTTATTTTTCTCAGGAATAAAAGGACTATGTGAACTGTAAATGCAGGCAACACACCTGGCAGCTGTTTTTATTGGGATGTTAACAGGTGTAAGTCTGAAGAAGATACCCGAAGTAATCTGGCTTGCTTTGATTTAAATAATTACATTGTTGAAGGTATCACAAGGTAGAGCTTTATTCTAAGCTTTCAGCAAAGTCATCTGGAACAAGGAGGCTTGCTTTCTCTTTTGATGGATAAGAAAGAAGTCTGTGCTGATAATTAAAAAGGTTAACAACTGGCTCTTCACAAATTATGTCTCAATAAAACCATTATTAAGAAAATTACAGATGACCCATAAACATATAAAAAAATGCTCAACATGAGTAGCTACCAGAAAGATGCCAATTAAAACCACAGTGAGATATCACCTCACCCCTGCCAAAATGGCTATCATTAATAAATTAACAAACAACAAATGCTGGAGAGGTTGTGGAGAAAAGGGAACCCTGGTGCACTGTTAGTGGGAGATTATACTGGTGCAGCCATTGTGGAAAACATAGTGGATTTTCCTCAAAAAATTAAAAATGAAACTGCCTTTTGACCCAATGATTTCACTCCTGGGAATATGCCTTAAGAATTTTGAAACACTAATTCAAAAGAACTTATACACCCCTATGTTCATAGCAATGCTATTGACAATAACCAAGCTTTGGAAACAGCCCAAGTGCTTATCAATAGATGACTGAATTAAAAAACTGTAGTACATTTACACAATGGAATACTACCCTGCTTGGCAGAAAAAAGAAGGAAGTCCTACCTTTTGCAACAGCATGAATAAAACTGGAGACTATGATGCTAAGTGAAATAAGCCAGCTGGTGAAAAACAAATACCATGTGATCTCCCTTATAAGTGGAATCTAATGAACAAAATAGAACCAGGGTCATAGAATCATGGAATAAACTGCAGCTGTAAGAGGGGAAGAGGGTGGTCCATTGGAAGATGGTGAAAGAATTGGTCAAAAAACATATGTTGAAGATAACGGACATGGTCAACAGTGTGGACTGACCATGGAAATTGGGAGGCAGAGTGGGTGCAAGGGTGGGAGGGAAGGGAGAAAAATTAGGATGACTGTAATACTATAAACAATGAAACATTGAAAACAAGAAAAGAAAATTTGAGGAAAAATTCCTCAAACCTGATTTGTAGACTTTGCCAGTTTTCATTTCAAACACTTCTACCATGACTAACAACAACATTTTATTCAAGTTGGGAAAGCATGTGCAAAATGGACTCTTAAGAGCCTGTGCAAACTTGTTCACTGGTCAGGAACAGTGAAAAAAATTAAAGCTTTACCAGGAAATGGAAGAGAGAAGGTCTCTGATTTATTAACACACTAAATAAATGAGACTTAAACAGAGGAACAGGGAATGGGACAGAATCATCTTTTCTACTACCCACATAGGAATATTTCAAGTGTTCTTGAAATATCTAAGAGGTTAATGGAATGGAAACAGCCTTTGAGGGATTCAAGAATATAGATATGGTCTGGTTGTTATTAGTCCAACTGTGACCATGACTTATATGAGTTCTAAATTTTCTGAATCACTTCTCTGCCCATCTTTGCTGTGTAAATATATCTCAAAGTAACAATGATGACTTTCACGTGAAAAAATATACAATAATGTGAAGACAACAATGATAAGGCAACAATAGCTTTCTCCTATTTGTGGCACAGAATTGAGGTTGCCCAATCAGGAAGGAGGAGGGTCCTGCTGGCTTAACGTAAAACAAAGGGGAGAGAGAACCACGTGGTTCTCAGAAACATCTTTGTCAGTGGCATATATTGGTCCCAGAAAAGTAAACATGATGCCACTGGCTGGCATATTGTGTGACATTATATATGGAAAAGCAGCAAAGTTTGGGAGGAGATGATGCCCTCAAACTGTTCCGAAGTCAGGTAGGGATGGTATGGCTTAGCTCACACCTGGAACAAGCAGAGTGTCCCTCCTTTAGGGAAACAATAGAGGTGTCGATAGAAGTCCATCCCATTCACACCCAAGCCTTCTACCTGGTGTTTTCTCATTTTTAAATGAAGGTAGTGATTGCAGGGATCTGGTGACAAATTATTAACAATAAAAATTATTCCTACTAAGGTATTTATCTTAAGTGCAGATTACATATACCCTTTCCATGATGTGTCTCTGTAGAATAGCTCATTAAGCAACAAAGAAAAACCTTGATTCAAGTTCTAGGATTGTATCCTGCAGAATTACTCAAAAATGATTCACTGACATAATAAAATATTGGAAAAACCATAAGGTTCAGCCAAAGATTACTAAACATCTATTTAGCTTCGATGCCCTTGATCTTGTAATTCAGCCTTTAGAGATTCAAACCACTGTCCATTGACCTCAGCTAACACCATTTATTCATGCAACAAATATATGCAAATGCGCTTCTATTTCTCCAGCATTTGTTTTTATGGCCATCTTGTGATTCTTGGGTGCCACTAGTACACGGCATTTTGGTTTTCTGCTTGCTATGTTGGTTAAAGAAGGCTGTGTGCATATGAAGTCTGTTAATTTTTGGTGAATGCTCGCTCTCCTGAGCTTCTAGAACTGTGAGAGTTTAAGACACTGAACAAGAGTGAAGTATGCCAATTTATCTACCTACTGCCTGTGACCAAAAGATAGGTCAATTATAGAGATTTCACTTTTAACTCTAAACTATTGGACTGTACTTAAAAGTATTATCATTTGGAGAGGAATTTCAAAATTATCCCTTTGCCATGAGCTCACCATCATCTTAACAAGATGGTCTATTTGGATCAGTAATCTGATGAGTACAACAAGGGACTGGTCAACCAACCCAGTTACATAGTTTTTGTTTGAGGCCTTTCTCAAAGCAGAGAACTAACCTACAGTTCTATGCAGAAGGGTCCCTCCATCCCTACTCTAAACAAGAAACAAATACTATACTTGCTTCATTCCTTCTCTTGAAGTCTGTTTTTGAATACCTGTTGTGTAGTTTGGGCTTTCTCTTATACCCTATTGATAGTAGACTCTAACAAAGCAGGTAAATTTACAGCAAATTAAAGAATGTGATGGTTTATTTATATCTTTGTGTCCCACAATTAGTGTGCATGTGCTAATAACTAACACATGGTGGTCCAAGGATAGCATCACCTAGAAAGTGATGATGTTTAAGATGACTGGCTTGGTCTTTAAACTGGAGAACTTTATTTTGGGTAGAAAAATTTACATTGGCCAACTTTGCCAAACTTTAATAATTGGTTGCCTAGTAGCCCATGTAGCTTACCCCTCAAGTAGTTCACATGTCATTCAAACACAAGGCCTACCATGATGTTTATAGAGCAAGCAGAAAAAGAATTGCATCATTGTACTGATTATACAAAGACACTGTGACTGTGATCTTATGTTGGGACTGGAATTGATTAAAAGAACAAACTCTGTCTTAGAGCCACAGGCCTGAGATGCAGGAAATTCATCCCAAACACTTGCAGTGTGATGTTGTTCAGCAGACACTTATCTCTTCCATTTGAAGCTAAAGCTCTATGAGTATCCAGATTATTGTAAAAGTCTGAGAGGGTGTCAGATGTTTACAAGAAATGAGTTTCCAGGACTTCAAAAGGGTGATGGGTAGAACATTTATTGCCAAATCAAATTCATCTCATCCTTCTTTTGGCGATGTTATTTTGCCTGTGCAACAACCCCACAGTGTTCCAGCCCCTGATGAATCATGTCATCCATCATCTGCAGGTTAGGAGGTAATTATCTATTTCAGAGATACATTGATGGTCTTCCTGAAGCTCATGATCTGGGATGTCTTAGCCCATCTACATTTCAGGGCTTGGGATGTTGTGTGATTAAAATCAGAATTGAGCAAACCCAGTACTATGGCCTTGCAGGTCTGGCTTCCATCAAAGACTCATAGCCTTGATATATTTATATATCAGTCAAAATCTCCTGGTTGGGGAATGGAAATGAAAGTGGAGTCAAACTCAGATGCTCATGGAATGAAAACTAAGATTTGAATTTAAATGAGAATGGGAATAGTCAGTGGTATTGGGGCTAGAAATGTTTAGTTTAGCCATAGAAAGTGAGAGCAGATAATAACAGTGCTAAAAACTTGTGAGGGGTTAATAAATAATGAGATACATGATCTCACTGCATCCACATAATAGGGTCTTCCCCAAAGAAGGTATGTGGGACCTGGTACTTGAAAGGACAGTGTGTGTACAGATGAATTCTTCATTTTGAATAAAGGCATGCGGTGACTAATGATACAAAGGAAAGTAGCATATTAGCAACTTTGGACTCTGCAATGGAGAGTGAGAATGCTGAATCAGGATGCAAACAGCCACAATAATTACAGTTTATCTATCCCTTAAGTCATTACTAAATCTACATAAACATTGTGAGGTGTGAAAGACCAACTGTGGACTGTGTATAAATAAGAGGAGACATGTTAGTAATGAATGGTGATCATCTTTATGTGACACTTGTCAAATAGAGGCATTTGTTTAAACTATTCTCCTAAGTTCTCCTTAGTCAAGTCTTGTTACTTTCCAACTGAGTTCCACATAGTATTACACTTCAGAGTATGTAGAGCAGCTACAGAGAACAAGAAGGGTGTCAATGCATAAAGCACTGGGGTCACAACTGTGTTTCCAAAATATTTACCCCCCTTTTTACTACCTTTATATCTAAGGTTTACACTTTTGGTGAAAAAGTCCTGTTATTAAAACTAACCAGTTAAAAGACTACTAGCTGTAGTATTACCACCAGAAAGATGCATGCTTTAATTTTCCCAGGAGGTATGAATATTAGAACCCGTCATTTCTTTTAAAAAAATGGTGTTACTGCCCCAATTAGTACCTTTAAAAATGGCAGTTGTCCCCAAGAAACAAATTCTTGTAGATTGAAAAAATTTTTTTCTCACACGACATAGCTACAAATAAGACCCAGGTGGACAAAATTGCTGTAACAAATTTCAATAAAAGTAGTTTATTAGATGATGAGGGAAAGTAATGAAAGGGACTGAAACAAGCTATACATAGAAGGCTGTCATTGGAGACCAAGTCCTGGAGACTATAACCTTTCACTGTTAGCATTTCTCTGACACTTCTCCTTTTAATACAATTGGTCAAAAGAGAGTGAAATTACCTCTATGTTGTGGGAAAAGCAGTGGAAACAGTATGCTGTCTAGGTAAGGACTGACTGGCATGTTACCTCTGGCGTTATCATCTGTATAGACACCATAGAATAACTAGGCTCATTAAATGCTAGTGCTCACTTTAAAAAATTGTTGAAGAATTCAAAGATGAAAGAGGCTGATTGATGTCTAATGATGGACGTCCTTCCACTTAAATGTAAGACCCTTTAGAAAACCACAATAATCTCAGTGCCTGGAGTGGCTTACATTTTTATAGACCATGATATAGAAGCTCAGATTATTATTATCTAGATGTCAAGGTGTTTGGAGGCCTTAACAAGGATCTGGGTTCTAACAAAAATAATTTGGTTCTTAGAATTTGCAATAATTATGCACTGTGCACTTTAAAGGTACTTACCTGCAGTTCTTTTAACTAAGATATGGTTCCAATGATTTCAAATGATGCTACCAAACAAAGATGTCACCTGTATTACAAGCCAATGTTCACCAGTCAGCATGTTGTCAGGGGAAATGAGGCTTTTCCACAACATCATCAGAAAGGCATTCCAAGGACCCACGAGTGGGAGACTGTGGTGTGGTGAAATTTATTCGAGTGGAAATAGAAGCTGCCCCCTGGGTTTCCAATTTCACATTTCCAACTGTCCTACCATGGAATAAGTTCAACCTTGTCCTCAGCAAGGCCAAAATAAAAAACCAGTGTCCAGAATTTTAGCTTTATGTTAAAGTGTAGTCCTTTTGGAGCCCATGCAGTCTGCCATGAGACCTGGTAGCTGCCAGACCCACATACTTGTGTGATCCCAGGCAATAAATAACATGTGAATGCAAGTAGTGAGTCCATTACTGGGTAGGGTTTGAGGGGAGAGAGAGACAGAGAAAGAGAGAGAGAGAGGGAGAGTGAGGAATATTAAGTATCTTTATCCCTTTGAGATTATATTAGTTTGGCATTGGGATGGACCAAGTGCCTTTATCAAATTGGCCAATGAACTTTCCAAGTTTTTGTGGGCTTTTTTTTATAAGCCTACCTCTTAGACTGACAGACCTCTTTGGTCAAGAACCTCTCACTGTGCCCCCCAAATAAGTACTAGGGGAGGGAAAGGAGTAGTGTTAATCTCCTTGGTGGAGAAATGCTATGGTTCCTTGGGATGCGAAGCTATAACTTCTTGGTGAAGCAAACAGACTTATTCTCCCCAGTTTATTAAATTCAATGTCTAATTCCTTCTGCTTCCCCCTTTTCTTAACATCTAGTTAACTACCAATGGTAACAAGCACGATGTATTATTGTATTCCATATTCAATGAATCTAAAAGGACTGGACTTGAACTTTTACATTTTCCTATTATCCTAACTTTATACAGTCTAATTTAATAAAATGAAGTAATACAAGACAAAACAAAAATAACCTTTTTATACCTCTTTCTTAGCCTATTCAGAATTTAAATTAGTCCATATTTATGTTGAATGTGAAATGGCCTTCATATTTATTCCTACCAGTATTAAAACTCATATTCATACCAAGTTATAGTTGTTTCTGCATATGGAGCTACATTGTTTATTTTCACATTAAAACCAATTTTTTTGAGCAAGGAGAGTGTCTTGTGTTTAAAATAACATTGTGCTGTCACATTTTCTTTGATTCGATTAATTTCTAACCGTGGAATTGTTCTGGAATGACAAGATTTAACATTACCTAACTGTGGTACCCAAAGTGGTCAGGCTGTATCTCTCAAACATGAGATGCTGGAGGGCTGCTACATCCCAAAGCTGAGGAAGACAGGAATGAGAAATTACCAAACCTAAATTAGGTAGCTGGAAATGTACTGACCTTTGACAACCAACTTCCCCCTTCCTTCAAATATGGCAACCTTTCCTATTGTCCATTCTATAGAGAGATGTCCATTTTAGCCTGAGTTTAATTTTCTTTCAGGGTAAATATCCAGAGGAAGCATAAATTAAGATCAATTAAATGAACAGGGTCAAGTCCTTAGCACATTGCTCTATTTACAGTGTATTTCTGAGAGAAGGCAGCCAGCTGTGAGAACATTAACTATGCCATTGGAGTCTCAGCAGTCATTCTGTGGCTACTCTTTATTGGGAGATGATGAAGTGAGTCCCTGTTCTAAGCAATGCCCATTGCAGGGTTTGGAAATGACTCAGTGGTCTCCAGCCACACAATAGTAAGACTCTTCTTCGAAGAAGAACCATGTTTGAACTTGGCAGGCTAAGCAAAGTCTCAGCATGGCGAAAGCTTAAAAGCCAGTCTAGCTTTTACTGGCTGACTAATACTATCCCATGACTCCTCCAAACTAAGACAGAGGAATAGCTGTTGAGATAGTGAAACTCACACTGAGACACATGTGGAAACAGGGGCCATGGGAGGAATGAGACCTGATTGTTACATAGAGTTGGGAGATCAATCATTTCAGTTTGTGCTAAATTAACTATTTAACATTGGGCAAAACACTTTTATGCTTTATTTCTTTATCTTTTAAGATAGGCATCCCCAGCCTTTGGGCCATGGACCAGTGCCAGTCCATAGCCTATTAGGAACCAGATCACACAGCAGGAGGTATGCTTGTGTACAATGAGCTTGAATCACCCCAAAACCATCCCCATGCCCCAGTCTGTTGAAAAATTTTCTTCCACAAAACTGGTCCCTGGTGCCAAAAAGGCTGGGGACCACTGCTCAAAGATAATTATGAAATTTAAATGAATTTGATTCAAGGTGAATTCTTATTTCTTAACATTGTCACTTCTATTAATATTGGAAAAGTTTTTTCCCTCTGTTAACACATGATATTTATTAGAAATAAAGTGCCTTTAAAATCAGTAAGTCCTTTTGGCAAAAGAGTGCAATGCCCAAATTCTAATCAGTTAGAAGCTTCATTTTTATTAATAGAGCAGAGCACAATAGTACAAAACCTTACATTATTTTCAAGGTGTTCACTCACCCTGAAAACATCTCTGAGGATTTACTATATGTTGAGGATATTTTAAGGGTTAAAGGTTGCGAGGCAGATACACCCTGGTCTTTGCTTTTAAGAGGTTTGCTATTCTTGTGAAGGGGGCTGGCAAAGTCATTGTGAGTAAGTGTTGTAACTAGAGCAGGAAGAATAAGGGATTGAGGAGGAGAGCTAGGGATAGTGAGGTCAGATGGCAAATCCAAAAACAGATAGGGGAAGGTGGATGGGGAAGATTGAGGGGACATTATTAGAAGCACAGATAACAAAACAACTGGTGAAAAAACCCAGGATAACTGAGAGCAGTGGAATAAACTCAAGTGGTCAAGTTTGCCTGGAGCAAAGAATGCAAGTGGAACACAAAATAACACAGGTGAGTTAGGCTGGGGTTCCTCTCCTTTTATAAAACCCTAAGTCCTGTGGAGAATTCTTGATAAGAAATAATACAAGAGAAGGTGGATGAGAAGTAATCAGTTTCTTTCATGATAATGAAGCCATTTAAGTGATTCAGCCAGGATTCTAAGTCCTATTTTCTGCCCATAAGATAATTTTATTAAATTAATATTTTTATCTTTAGCATTATTGATAGAAATCTAATAGATAAAAGAAACAAAGTCTAGTGAGAGCACATACAAATCTCTGAGATGACAAACCTCATGTTTGGGCATCATATCTTCATTAAAATCATATAAGAAATAATCAGGGCTATGTTGATTTTATAAAACTCCAAATGTTATAATTCAGATGATAGCTTATAGATGTCCTTGAAGGACAAAAGGAAAGTTTTTGTGTGACCATTTTACTCTCCAATAGTAAAAGTAAGGGAAATGATTAGATCAAAGATGACACTCCAACAATTAAGCTTGACTTGATATCTTTATGATATCTCATTTCACTCTAAGTTCACCAGTTACTGCAACCTATATATAGTCACTCCAAGAGCCTAGACTCCAATACCTAATACCTGGGACATACCTAATTCTCCTTCCTAATGAAATATTTTTATCCTGTATTATCTACTTCATTTTACCTTGACTCCTAAATTTTCTGAAGTTTCAAAGAGACAAAAATAAGTATGGACCAGGTGGAGTACTACTCTATATTTTATTATTTATATAATTAGATATACTTACCCCACCCTTGAAGAGTATTAATAAAGTCATTCTCTTGTTCTTGTGTTATTCCTCATAATGGGGCAATGTTGTGGTTTTAATTGCTCTAGCAATTTTATTCTAAAGAAAAGAAGCACACAAGGGCTTTGCCTCTCTTAATCACAGACTCATGAAAAATAGAGTTTGAAGTAAAGAAGGATCTTTATAACAAAGAAATGGAGGACTTAGTGATGAAACTGTGACTAAACCCATTTTTTAAAGAGTTTGGGACTATATGTATGAGAAGAGCGTGGTGGAGTAAGGATAGAGATAGATATGGAAATTTGAAATCAGAAATACATCATTTCAAATCTAAGTCAGGCACTGATGGATTATAGGATACATATAAGATGAAGATCATAGGCTTTTTTTGTATAAGACTGTCCAATTACTCATAAGTATTAGAAATGATACAGACATATAGTAAGGATCACTAAATGGTAGCTAGTCATTAAGCTATACTCAAGCTACAACCTGGGAATGTAAAGTAATACTATTATAAATAGAAAAGATGAAACTCAGCTTTACTTCCTCATGTGCCTCTTGTATATGAGAAAATTCAGTCATATCAATTAGAAAATGAAATAAAGCAATGGTACTCTTTGGGTACAGTTTAGGAGAGTGAGCCTGCTAAGGGCTGGTCTAGACTTAGAGGATATAGCAAAAGCAATATCAGTGAACATGTAGACTGAGGGGCTTTTGAAATATATGTCATTGTTTACCCCTATACTAAATAGTTCTATTTGGATATATATATATATATCCAAATTGAATATATATATATTCAATTTGAATATATTCAATTTGATATATATATATATTGAATATATATATATATATATTCAATTAAGTCAACTTTTTATAGTTGCTTTATTTGCTCTTGACCAATTAGTAGTCATTCCTTCTTGCTATCTATATGGTTCCTCCTATTTTCATGTTGACTCCAGAGAGCAGATAAGAAATTAGGGTTCATTTGGTTTTCAACAACATTGTTTTGCTGAGTTAATACTGCTGCATAGTCACTCTGATATGCAACCAAATCATATGTCTTTTAATCAAAGTAATATCACAAACATTAAACCATAAAATTCAATAGCTTTCAGAAAATAATTCAGTGTCAGTTTATTCCTTGTAAGACTCAAGCATTCCAAATGAGTGGCTGAGTGGCTTTTTTATAAAATCATAAGCACTGGGGTAGAGGTTTTTTAGAACAAGCATTTTGATTGCTCTGAGGATTTATTTCCTCTGAATTTATAATTATTTTTAGGGATTTAATTTTATGTTTCAGAATATGCTAGGAATTAATATATCGAGCTTTTAAAACTGCAAGGGGAATTATTATTGCAAAATAAGAACTTCAAAGTTACCAATTAACTAGTTAAATTACCAACTTATTTGTCTAAGAGTGAGAGTACCCATGAAATTGGGAGTTTATAAAATTTTAGAGGGACCACTGAGCTCCTGTATTGGAACCATAGAGTTCTACAGGAGAAAAAGCAGAGATTCACCTTAATAATTTAATGTTTCTATGACCTATTACTGTTTACACATCGATCCATCATCACAGAAGGTAGAGAGTGGCCCAGGCCAAGAGAAGTAGAACTCTTCCAGATGCTGTTTCCCACTAGATAGGTGTTGGCCCTCTTGTTTTTGACACATCTTAAAGACCAGAGAAGTGGTTCCAAATGCCACGATGGCACATTGTATCCGAGTGTTCTTCTATCACGAGATTTCTTCTCTTGGAGTTCTGGCTGAGAGGGAGACACAGGTGGAAATGCTTCACTTCCCCACACAACCAAAAGAAGGATAAGAACCAATTTAAAAACAAAAAGCAACCAGAACTTCCAGAATATCAAACTGTATGGAACTCTGACAACCAAGAAGTTAAAGAAATATTCATCCAGACTGGTAAGAGGGACAGAGATGGGCATCTTAGCAGGTGGAGAGGACCCAAGGCAAGGTGGTGGACCCAGACCATGTGCACGAGGAAGGGCTGGTTGACTGAGAAACTAAAGACTCAAAACCTCTAGCTGCAAAATACTGTGGAGGTTGCAAAGGTGAAAGAAACTGCCAGTCTCACAGGAGAGTTCATAGGAAAGTGGGGCTAGAGCAGAGCAAGTGAGCAGCATTGTTCCCTCTCTGACCCCTCTCCAACAGACAGTGCCACAGTGCAGCAAAAAGGATTGCCTTCCCCCCATAAGTGAATACCTAAGGCTTCATCTCCTTACAACATAACAGGTATGCTGAAACAAAAAAAAATGTGGCTCAAATGAAAGAACAGATTCAAATTTCAGAAAAAGAGCTAAGTGACAAGGAGATAGATAACCTATGTGATGCAGAGTTCAAAACACTAGTAATCAGGATGTTCACAGAACTGATTTATGGTCACAAAATGAAGAAAGAAATGAAGGCTACACAAAGTGAAATAGAGCAAAATATACAGGGAACAAACAGTGAAGGGAAGGAAACCAGGACTCAAATCAACAATTTGAAACAAAAGGAAGAAATAAACATCAAACTGGAACAGAATGAAGAAACAAGAATTTTAAAAAATGAAGAGGGGCTTAGAAACCCCCAAGGCAATTTTAAACATTCCAACATCCAAATCATAGGGATGCCAGAAGGAAAAAAAGGAACAGCAAGAAATCAAAAACTTATTTGAACAAATAATGAAGGAGAGTTTCCCCAATCTGGCAAAGGAAATAGATTTTCAGGAAGTCCAGGCAGCTCAGAGTCCCCAAAAAGTTGGACCCAAGGAAGCATACACCAAGGTACATTATTATTATATTATTCAAGATTAAATATAAGGAGAGAATCTTAAAAGCAGCAAGAGAAAAGGAGACAGTTACCTACAAAGCAGTTCCTATAAGACTATCAGCTGATTTATCAAAAGAAATCTTATGGGCAAGAAGGGGTTGGGAAAAAGTATTTGAAGTCATGAAAGGCAAGGACCTACATCCCAGATTACTCTATCCAGCAAAGCTATCACTTAGAATGGGCGGGCAGATAAAATCCTTCCCAGATAAAGTCGTTATAGGAATTCATCATCACTCAGTCCTTATTATATGAAATTTTAAAAAGACTTATCTAAGAAATAGACAAAAATCTAAAAATAAGAACAATAAAATGACAACAAACTCATAACTATCAACAACTGAACCTAAAAAAACAAAAACAAAAACTAAGCAAACTAGAACAGAAACAGAATCACATAATTGGAGATCACATGGACAGTTATCAGTGGGGAGGGGGAGGGAAAGAATGGGGGAAGGTATGGGGAATAAGAGACATAACTGGTAGGCATAAAACAGGGGGAGGTTAAGAAGAGTATAGGAAATAGAAAAGTCAAAGAACTTATATGTACAGCCCATCGACATAAATTAAGGAGGGGGATGCTGGAGGGTAAGAGGGGTGCAGGGCAGAGAGGGATAAAGGGGAGAAAAAAATTGGGACAACTGTAATAGCATAATCAATAAAATATACTTAAATTTTATTTTCTTTTATAATTTTGTTTATTGTTTAATTATGGTTGTTCCCATTTTTCCCCCATTACTCTCCCCTGCCCTACCAACACCATACCTCCCACATTCAATCCTCCCCTCCATTGTTTTTGTCCATGGGTTCTTTATACATGTTCCTTGATTTGACACTTCCCCTTCTTTCCCCCATTCTCTCCCTCCTGCCTCCTCTCTAGTCACTGTCAGTTTGTTCTTTATTTCCATGTCTCTGGTTCTATTTTGCTCACTTGTGTGTATTGTAGATTAGGTTCCACTTGTAGGTGAGATCATATATTTGTCTTTCACAGCCTTGTTTATTTCTCTTAACATAATGCTCTCCAGTTCCACCCATGCTGTCACAAAGGGTAGGAGTTCCTTCTTTCTTTTTGCTGCATAGTATTCCATTGTGTGAATGTACCACTGTTTTTTTATCTACTCATTTACTGATGGATACTTAGGCTGTTTCCAGCACTTGACTATTACAAATAGTGCTGCTATGAACATTGGGTGCATAGGTTCTTCTGAATTGGTGTTTCAGGATTCTTAGGGTATAATCCAGCAGTGGAATTGCCAGGTCAAAAGGCAGTTCCACCTTTAGATTTTTTAGCAAATTCCACACTGTTTTCCACAGTGGCTGCACCGGTCTGACTGGTGCTATCACAAGATTTCTTAACACCACAGAACAATTTGGTGGAAAAGATGGAATTGTATGGTGTAAAGTTATTTGTGTAGTCATTAATAAACTATATATATGGCCAGGCATCACTCTTAATTGCTCTCCTCAGTTGGCACTAGCAAATGTCTTAGGTTTTTTTGAAGGGGGTGTGTTGGTGGTAATGGGGAGCAGATTTTAAAGAAATATCTGGCTGTGATCTAACTTCCTCTGTCTCCCACACCCAGTGGTAATTATTTGCATGTTTCAAACCATATATGTATGTGTATATTTGTGTATATATATGTATAAGTATATATAATATAAATATATATTTATACATACAAATTTAAATTGTATACAAATGATTTAAATTATATAAAATGTATATGTAAATTATATATTTATATATAACATATCATATACTTCATATAAATTATATATATTTATCTATTTATAGGAGGGCCTATATCTTGAAATTCTCAACCTGTTGGAATGTTGGGGTTACTTACTATTTGATGCCTTTTTTAAATGTTCTCACTACAGTTAAAAGGTTTTTCTAAATATTTAGTTTTCTCATAAGGCAAGTTCAATGTTAAATGTATAAATCAATAACCATTTCAACATTTGCTAAGAGAAGCTTTATTGGGAGTATATGGAACTATTGAATTAATAGAGGAAGACAGAATCTACTCACATGATATTTTAGAGAGTAATGTAAAAACAGAGACAGTTGTTTAGTTGTTTTACTTTGTGGCCATTATATTTCTATATTGCCCCTCTAATACCTTATCACATTTATATTTTTACAAGTCTATGTCCTTCATTACTGAGTATTCCCTTGTGTTTCATTCACCAGTATCATTATCATCTAACACAGAGACTGGAATATCAGACATGTTTAATAAATAAATGGGTGCTAATAGATTGAGCAAATATAATCTGGGATTTGACAAAAAGTTGAGGCATTTAGTGCAGTGAACCTGAGAACATGCTAAATGGAGCATGTGTAAAGACATGAAAGTGAATATGTCAGGGTATATTCAAATTACCATATCAGAGTATCAGCACTTCAATACACTTTTAAATGTTTACTGTAGATTAATTCTAAAATATGTTCAAAAGATTCCTCTTTTACCCTGAGGAGAGAGTGAGGTTTTTCCATATCAGTCTACCATCAAGGTTATAATTAAGTCATTGAGTCTGTGGCCATTATTTATGATTACAATATATGATCAAGGATTATAAACACCAGGAAAATTGTATTATCACGCTAATTATCAAGTTAAGAGAATGGGAGCAGACAAACGTTTCATCTATTACTAGAAAGAAGAAATATGACAGAACCTGGGAAGTCACTTTGATGTTGGATTTGTATATAAAAGATTGAACTATTTTCAAACAGAACATGCAATGTTGGTTTCATTCAGACAGTTTTCTGCTCCACCGCCATATTTTTCTTTGAAGTGGCTTAGTCTCAAGTTTGTTATTAGGATACATTTATTGCAGGCACAACGATGAAATTCAAGGAGGTGAAAGAAAAATCAGAAGACCTCAAAGCCAACAGCAGGTGTTATAAATTGATCTCAGCAATGTGTAAGGTGCTAACAGACCTGGGCAGTTAATGTGAATGGCCTGGATGGATCAGTGGTTATTGAAATATGGTCCTCAGACCAGTAGTATAAGTAGCTCCTTGGAAATGCACATTCTCAGGCTGCACTCCAGGCGTACTGAATCAGAAAGTGTAGGGATGGGGCTCACTAATTGGTGTTTTAACAGGACCTCCCTCCAGGTGGTTCTATTGTCCAAAAAGGTTTAAGAACAACTGGCCTAAAATAATTCACCAAATTGATCTCATGCATCCTTTTTACTTTTTTAATCCTAGTGTTTCTTGCTTTGGGATAATTTTGTAGCATTTCTAGTCAATTTGTAAATTCATTTCACTGAACAATTCATCACTTAATTATGCTGTTCTTTAATTGCTTTATATATATTCATTATGCTTCCCTAAAAGCCTATAAATGGAAATACAAGTTCATGAATTATAGAAGTAAATCTCCCTGGCTGCATTAAAAGAGGACAAAGAATAAATTCAGATAAACACTTGTTGCTTTATTGACAATGTTAAGAATTACCCATATGGGCTCCATGAATGATTATAGAAGAAGATAATACTACAGTGAACAACTTATTTGTATTTTCTCTCTCATCAATAGTGAAAAAGTTGCAAGGATCTTTTCCTACTCAAGTTTAGCAGCACAATTTATGATAGCCAAGAGTTGGAAGCAACCTAGATGCCCATCAGTAAATGACTGGATAAAAAATCTATGGTACATTTACACAATGGAATTCTATGCTGCAGAAAGGAAGAAGGAACTCCTACCCTTTGCAACATCATGGATAGAACTGGAAAGCATTATGCTGAGCGAAATAAGCCAGGTGGTGAAAGACAAATACCATGATATCACTGTTAACAGGAATCTAAACAACAAAACAAACAAGCAAGTGAAATATGACCAATAACACTCAAATACGGAACAGGCTGACAGGGTCCAGAGGGGAGAGGGGGGAGAATCATAGGGGAAAAGGGGATGGACTCATATGAACAAGTATAAAGGACACATGGACAATAACTAAGGTGGGGGGTGGAAATGGGAGGGAGGTGGGGAGCACTGGGGGGGGCAGGGCTGGGAATATAAGACAGAAAACTGTACTTGAACAAGAATTAAATAAAAATAAAAATTAAACAACAACAACAACAAAAAGTTTACATTCAAGAAGATTTTAAAAAATGGTGAGCCATCGAACTTTCACATTAAATTTTTCTCTAGGGCAGAGACCATGTATAGTTAGTTCATCAATGCATGTATATTACATGCCACAGAGCCTGGAGTTAAAGGTGCCCTATATTCATGTCTTGGTTAGTTATTTAGGGCTTAGAGAAAGAAAATAATACAACTCTAGTGTTGTTATCTAGGAGTTGAATTCTAATCAAGTTTTGTATAGTGGTTGTTAAAAGACTTTGGAGTCTGCCCATTTAAGTCCAAATCAAGTGCTAGTGTCTCACCAGAAATTTACTTAGCCCTTTGTAACTCAGTTTTCTTATTTCAAAAGTGGAAATAGTAATACTTATATAGCAGTTGTGATATTTAAACAAGAAATCTAAAGTTCTTAACAAAGTGAGCATAGAAAACATTCAATCAATGAAATTTTTTACTATTTACCTCTTTGCCAGGGTTCTCCAGAAAAATGGAAGCAATAGTGTGTCTGTGTGT
Organism: Sturnira hondurensis; assembly: GCF_014824575.4. NCBI lineage: Eukaryota > Metazoa > Chordata > Mammalia > Chiroptera > Phyllostomidae > Sturnira > Sturnira hondurensis. The sequence continues at coordinate 4,531,851 of NW_028080032.1, read as the reverse complement.
GTGTATTATACACACACACACAGACACATAATCTATAATACATACTATCTATATATACACACTATGTATATACTATATACTTACACAGTATAGATTCCATATAAGTATCTTACTATAGGTATAGGTATAGTGTACTTATGGGTATACTGTAAGTATAGTATCTACACTATATATACTATCTATGTGTATAGATAGATATGTGTATATATATATATATATCACATATACATACACACAGTACTATTTGTGTGTGTGTGTAAAAGTTCCCCAAGTCCCCACTTGGAGTCAACAGGGAAGTTTGAATTGGTGCCACACTCCTGCAGGCATGGTTCTGGCAGAGCCTAGTGAGTAGTAAAAGTCTCCAGCATGGAAATATGGCTTTCCTTCAGCCTGATTCTCTGGTTCTCACAGTGAACCTCAAGATCTTTAGCATCAGTATCACTGGGAAACTTGATAGAAACTTATTAGAAGTTTGTATCACCCCACCCTAGCTCACCAATTCACCTGGTCCTCAGGCTATATACCTCAGTCTCACAAAATAATATCCAAGATGTCCAGAATATAGTAGAAAATCACTCACAATGCCAAAAAACAGGAAAATCACAACATGAGGCCAATCCACAGACATGGATTGAAATTCGAAGGTTGGAATTCTCTGACAATAATCTTGAAGCAGTCACACAGAAATGCTTCACAGAGTAATTTCAAATTCCCTTAAGACAAATTTAGAAAATTAAAAAATCTCAGCAAGTAATTGAAATTAATGAATAAGAACTAAATGAAAAATTTAGAACTGAAGAATAATATAATTGAAATTAAGAACTCACTGAATGGGCTCAACCATAGAGTGGAAATGACAGAGGATAGAATTAGTAAACTTGATAACAGAGCAACAAGATTCAACCAAACTGAACCACAGAGAGGAAATACTCTAGAAAATGATGCACAGTCTCAGAGACTGTGGGATATCAACGAAAGAGCCAGTGTTTGTATGACTAGAGTTGTAGAAGGAAAGGAGAGAGAGGAAGTGGAATTAATAAGGAATTTGAAAAGAAAATACCTGAAAACTCCCCAAATTTGACAAAAGACATAAACTTGCAGATTTGAAAAACTTAGAGAACTCTAAATTGGATAAATCCAAAGAAATACTTGCTAAGACACATCATAGTGAAAAGTTATGAAAATAAAGAACATCAAAACATATCATTTATCAGGGAGCAGCAACTTAAATGAAAACATTATTTTCATGTGATATCATGAAAGGTCAAAAGGCTGTGGCACCTGTTTTCAAGTGCTGAGAGGAAAGACCTGTCAACTGTGCATTCTGTATCCAATGAAAAGCCCTTCAGGAATAAGGAGGATATGAAGACACTCTCAGGTGAAGGAAAGCTAAGAGAATTTGGTGCCTACAAACCAACTCATTATGAATAGCTAAAGGAATTTTTCTAAACAGAAAAGATTTTTCAGAGACTAGCTAGCTGGTCTTCCTACCTGTTCTGACACAGCTAGAATATATTTCCAGCAGCCCTTAATCTTAAGTATGATTTTGAAATGATATTCAAGTCGATGCAATATAATCTTTACTACTTTGAGACCTATCTTATAAAAATCTTCCATGTTTGGCTTTCTATTATTCTTTTTTTCATTGGCTTAAGTTGGAAGAACATTATGAAAGAAGTTAGAATTTCTAAACTGCCACTTGGAGTAGAGCTATCTTCCAGTCAGTGTGAGCTAGTTTGAAGTAGAAGTAAATTCCTGGCATGGGGTGCCAGCCATTGACATATTTTTATTTGTTGTTGTTGTTATAGCAGTTGGCATTACTTTGACCAACAGAGCAAAGTAACTGATTAAGGAGAAGAGAGAACTAAATGAAAGTACCTATACAATTTTATCATTAAGTATTTGTACCTTCATCTTTCATAAAAACGTAATCTTTAAAGAATCAGGAAAGCAAGTTTTTGTTTTATGCTTTAGTAGGATAGATTAAAATAAAATAGTTTTTCTCCTAACACTTAACTGTGATTGATTTCACAGACAGAAAAAAGAAAAAAAATTGTGTTCGGTTGATGGAACAAGTCATTTCACTTTCGGGAAAGGTAGATAAGAGTATGAAGTCAGAGTAAGGGGATTTATGGCCATTGAGTTTAGGTAGCACAGTACAATGAGGTAGCAGGGGAAAGGGAGCCCTGACTGGAATGGCTCAATGGTTTGGGCATCATCCAGCAAAGCAAAATGTCACTGGTTCTATTCCCAGTCAGGACGTATGCCTGGGTTGCAGGCCAGGTCCCCAGTTGGGGTGCATGCAAGAGGCAACCGATCAATGCTTTTCTCACACATCAGTATTTCTTTCCCCCTCTTTCTCTCTCTTTCCCTCTCTCTAAAAATAAATAAAATCTTTAAAAAAAAAAGAGGGAAGGGAAATCTAGAACTGGTTTGCTTAGCTTGTATGTCTGGTAGGTCCTTCCTCCAGTGGAAAAAACAGAGGTTGCAGAGGTGGCAAGTGAATGGGCATGAGAATAAATGGAGGTGTGAAGAAGAAACTTTATATTTGTCAAAATGAATTGTCTTAATAATTTAATGCTGCACAATGAGTGAAAATGGTGGCTGTGTGCTCTGGCACACATAGGTTGATGGGGGAAGATCAATAGGGGTTTAGATCTAATAAAAGATGCCACCATTTTGATCTCTCTGATATTTTTGGAAGAGCTTTGAGGGTTCTTTTTTTAACATACAGCTTCCTGCAAATGTATTTGTGTATGTGTTGCATGTTTATGTGTTTGAGAGAAAGACAGAAAGAGAAGAAAGAAAGATTATTAGGTTACCTGTCCCTTCTTCTATTCAAACCAAAGCCTTAGGAATACAAGGATTGAAAGAGAACAGAGGGACTCTTTTACTGAGCAGGCTATAAACAAAAGACTTTTTAAGCATCAAATTAAGTTAGCAATTCCTATCCTCTCCACAGTGAGCCAAGAGATCAACAATAATGTGGGGAAATATTTTCCCTGACCTTGAATACATTTCATAAGCCATTGCCTGGGTTGCATTTCCTTGAGATGTTAAATGGAAAGCTGCCAAGATGTGCCAGAATGAGCAACAGGAAGGGATGTGCTTCTCTGTGAGACCTGTACAATGAGTCTGGGAAGATGCTTCTGTGAGGTCTTGTGAACTGTCGTTTTGTATCAACAGGGGGAAATCCACAGAGCTTCCGTTTTAAGACATTGTGTTCAATAGTTAAGCATTTCTTTCAAGCCTTACCATATTGCTTTCATTTAGGCGACCCCATTCTTTTGGAAGGCATGGTGATGCACAGACAATATGCTGAGCCACATCAAAGATGATAGTGATCGTGGCCAGGGGGCATGTTAGATTATGTGAATGAATAAAAGCTGCTTTTCAAAAAAACAAGCTGTTGTTTTTTCTTCAGTTGATGTACTGCCAAGATTGACGGCAGCAACGTTTTGTTTCCTACTCTTGAGATTGGGTTTCTGATGGGGCAGAAAAGGTGGAAGTTGGGGTTGTGTGTGTGACAAAGTGGCTTGGCACCTTGTTTCTGCCTAGCTCCATTCATATTGAAGTCTTTCTTTCTGAAAAATTCCTGGTTATTCAGAAGTAATGCCCTGTTATGTGTTTTGAAACACATTCCGTAATAATTTAATTTGCCCTGGGAACAAGAGTGTGGGTGGTCATCATGAATGGGGTACAGCAGTGACCCAGTATGACAGCAGAGAAAAGCCTGGGGCCTCAGAACTAAACACGGATAAGATTATTCCCAAAGAGGAAATGCGTCCTATTCAGGATAAGTTAAAAACTAGTCTCTCATTCTGAGTGTCCTGATAATCTACACCTACAATTCAGTTTGGGCAAACAGAAGATTTCACGGACTCCATTTTCTTTCCTACTTCTTACATGAAGTTTGGTATTTCTTGGACCCTTAAAGAAAAGACTTAATGATGTAGCAATTAATATTCAGCTGGACTATAAACTAATTAATAGTTATTCACTGAAACATTTCCCAAATACAGAAATGGGTAGATCATAATAGATCCTGTAGTAAATACATACCCATCACTCAGTTTAGTAATTAAAACACCACAAATATATGTGAAGCCCTGTGTCACCTTCCCCATTTACTTTCCCCTTTCTCCACTCCCACCTTGAGAGTCATGGCAGTGTTAGCCAGTCCTAGCAATCACCTGGGTAAGTTCTACTCTCATCCCCACCCCAAATTTTAGTTCATAAGGAAATCAAAACTAAAAGAGTTTAGACTCCCCAATGTAGGTAAACTAAAGTTGTTGAAGTACAACTTCAATACCTACCTTGAGCCCAGAGTCTCACGTTCCTTATCTCACACTATGAGCTTGTCTTTTTTAGTGCTAAAGCATTTTACTACTAGGAGGACCCTGGTGTGGTTCAACAGTGTGAATATGCAATAAGAAGACGACAAAACACCAAGAACTTCTGTAAAAATCTTTTGTGACCTTCAAGGCCTATTAAAACCACAACCCTCCAAAAGCGTGAATTAATAGACCCAAAACAAATTAATTTATTATATATTGGGATGAGAAAGTGGGGGATGAAGAGTATTCTGTTATCTGTAAAATAATAATAATTCCAATAATAGTTAAGAAGATTGAGTATGGGCTAGGTACCAATTACCATACTAAATATTATAGACGTCTCACTTTATTAGTCACATCACTGTTTAGAAATTATCATTTTTCTTCCCATTTTACAGATAAGTAGCCTGAAGCAGTAGGCAAATGGCATAACTCAAAACAAACCAACTCCCTTAATCACTGTTCTTTTTTAATTTTTTTATCAAATATTGAAGAGCCCTTTGTCCAGAGCAGCACTGTCCAACAGAAATACAATGCAAATAGCATATTTTATTTCAAACTTTAGTAGCTACACAATTAAGAGAAATAAGGCAAATTAACTTTAATAATATGTTTTATTCAATTCACTATATTCAAACTAGTATAATTTTAACATATATGTGATATTTAATTTTTTTACTAAGTCTTTGAAATCTGGTGTGTGTTTTATACCCATGACACATCTTAATTCAAACTAAATACACTTCAAGTGCTCAGTAGCCACATATGGCTAATGGGTACCTTATCCTTGTGATGGGTGCTGAGTAACAAAAAGTGCCCCGCCATTATGAAATTTGGTAAGTTTGAAATATTAAGGGAGTCTTTCCCTATGCTACCCAGCAGGTATTAATATCTCGTCTTATATATTTCCACGGAGTATTGCTCAGTTTATATATCCTTTGTAGCAATTATTATGCTGTATTTTAATTATATATAGGGTTTTTGTTTTAGTCTTTTTCATTTTTAACACCTTAATTTTTTATGAGGCTTTATTTTCTCTTACCGATTGCTTCATCGTAAGGCTTTAATAACTTTATCAAAAACTTAAACATTTGTCCTCCGAAAATTCTTTAATAGGGGACTCATGGAGATTGATTCTTCATGTATTTTGAAATTATATTTTTATGTTGAGTTTATTTTCAGGGGGCTAATAATCAGTCTGTTTGGAAGTTACATCTTTTCAGGGAGGTTTCGTATTTGCTTTCACCAGGTACCTTAGTTCTCACTGCTGTGGAAGGACCTTTTGTATTCATTTCTCGGCTTAGAGCAGATAATTTAGTTTGTGGGTAGGTTACTATTTTTAAATTTATTTTGTTTCTTCACTGCAAGTTAATCCAAACTCCCAACTCCCATGAGCGTGAACTAGACTTTAATGATTCTCAGAGGTGATTTATTCCTTTAGCCAGATTATAGCCCAAAAGAGAGAAGTTTATTCATTTATTTATATTTGCCTGGAATTTAATAAATTTTCTTCAAGTCAGCTTTTCACTCATCCCCAAAGTATATAATTTCAGGTATTTTGCTGCTCCCCTAAGACTCTTGCATTTTTGCCCCTTTTCTGTGTTTTCTCTACACCCCTAATAACCAGGTGATTGAAAGTTTGGCAGTGGGCCCTTACATTCAAAACACTAAAAGAAAAATATTGTTAATGAAGAGTACTATATCTAGCAAAACTGTCTTTCAAAAGTAAGAGAAAAATTAAGACATTTCCAAGGTTGTTAATTCATCTGCTAGTTCAAATCTATTACTGTTTCCCTCTAATGAATTTTAAATTTTAGTTATACACTTCAACTCCAGAATTTCCATTTGGTTTTCTTCTTTTAAAATAAATTTCTCTCTCTTTATTGCGATTCTTTATTTGAGGCAACATTTTCATTGTACCTTTGCTTCTATGATGATTTTTTTTTGTTCTTTGAACATATTTATAATGACTACCTTTGAAATCTTGTCTGTTGAATCTGATCTCTGCCCTTATAGATACTTTCAGTTGCCTGCTTTTTTACAATGTATGGCTTATATGGGTGTACTTTCCTATGTCTTTGCATATGTCCTAATTTTTTACTGGATACTAGAAATTTTAGACAATATACTGTAGCAACTCTAGGTACTAATTTCCCACTCCATAGCTTGTTGCTGCTGCTTGCTTGTTATTTGATTGAAGATGAGCTGGATTATTTTGGTCAAGTTCATTTGGTCTTCCCCCCTCATCCCACAGTGTGAAGCCTCTGGTGTTATTCCTTAGGGGATACCCAGTGTCACCCCAGGATAATAGTGGCTTTGGTAGGGCTCTTTGATGGTCTCCCTTTATTTAATTTTTTTCTTTGATTGTCTTCTTCTCTGACCACACTCCTCTCAAGATCAATTAACTTCTTGTTGATTGCTCTCTTGTTTTCAATAAAGCCTCAGGATATAAATTATTCTAGGGATTTATCCAATCAAATTTTGGTTCTTTTGAAGGCATAGTCCTGAGATTAGTACTTGAGGTTTGTTCTTATTCCAGCAGAGCTCTTTCTGTCTCTTTCCCTAGTTCTCCTTGGAATCTCCAAGGAGATTGGAATCTGCCTAGCCTGTATCTCCAATGAATCTACCAGTTTCCTCACCATAGCTGTTCATCACAACCTTCACTGTGTTTGAGAACTTCCTTATAGGCTTGAACTTTGTTATATGATGTTGCAATTGAACTCAATTTCATTGGAAAGAGATTCAGAGCAGTCAAAGGCAGTACACTTATAGTCTGCAAAGGCCCACAGAATGTTGGTGCTCTTTTCCTGTCATGGGAAATAAAAAATGCAAGCTTGTTGTGTAAACCTTTCCCCTTTTGTGTTTATTATATTTCTTTTTTTAAAGATTTTATTTATTTATCTTTAGAGAGGAAGGGAAGGAGAGAAGGAGAGAAACATCAATGTATGGTTGCCTCTCGTGAGTCTCCCGCTGGGAACTGGCCTGCAACCCAGGCATGTGCCCTGACTGGGAATCGAACCGCGATCATGTGGTTCACAGGCCCGCACTCAATCCACCGAGCTACACCAGCCAGGGCATATTTCTTTAAACATACATTGTGATAAAGGTTTTTAAGTCTCAGGCACTGTTCAAGGTACATGAAAAATACTAACTTGCTTAACTTTCATGCAGCCTGGGAGTAGTAGAGTTGAGGTTGAACACAGGAAGTCTGACTTCAGGCACAGTTTTTAATCACTACACTATGCTACATATATGCTTATGATGAGGCAAAATGTATGCATAAGGTGACACAGTGATACAAAAGTGATGACTACTTTTGCAGAAAATGTCATAGTTCAGACACTTACTAATTTGGCCAGTGCTTACTAACTTGAGCCTATATGCTGAAGCCTACATCTGACCTCATTCTTGTGTGTGGTGTAAGAGGTGGTTTAGTTTAATTTTTTTGCACATATCTGTCCAATTTTCTTAATGCCGTTTATTAAATAAACTATCTTAACCAATTGTATGTGCTTGTTTTCTCTGTAGAATATTAATTAACTATAAATGTGTGGGTTTATTTCTGGGCTCTCTATTCTGTCCCATTGATCAATGTGTCTGTTTTTATGCCAATATCAAGATGTTTTGATTACTATGGCCTTGTAGTATAGTTTCATATTAGGTAGCATGTTCCTCCAACTTTGTTCTGCTTTCTCAGGATCACTGTTGTTATGTGGGGCCTTTGGTGGACCCACATAATTTTTTCACATATCTGTTCTAATTCTGTGAAATGTCATTGGAATCTTAATAGTAATTGCATTGAAAGATTGCTTTGAGTGGTATAAACATTTTAATGATGTTAAATCTTCCTATCCATGTGCTGCCACTTATTCATATCTTCTTCAATTTCTTTCTTCAGTGTCTTATAATTTTCCAAGTACAGGTTTTTTACATCCTTGGTTAGGTTTATTCTTAGGTATTTTACTCTTTTTGAAGTAATTATGAATGGGATTGTTTTCTTAACTTTCTTTTCTATTAGCTCACTATTGGCATATGCAAATGAAACTGATTCCTGGCTTTTAATTTTGTATCCTGCTACTTTCCTGAATTCATTTATCAATTCTAATAGTTTCTTGGTAGAATCTTTGGGGTTCTCTCTGTACAGAATTATGTCATCTGTGAATAAACAGCTTTTACTTCTTCCTTTCCAATTTGGATGCCTTTTATTTCTTCTTCTTGTCTGATTGCTATTGCTAGGGCTTCCAGTACTGTGTTGAATAAAGGAAGTGAAAGCAGACATCCCTGTCTTATTCCTGACCTCTGTAGATTTTGTCCATTGAGTATGATGCTGGCAGTGTGTTTGTCATATATGACCTTTATTATGTTTAGATATGTTGCCTCTATTCCCACTTCGCTGAATGCTTTTTATCATAAATACAGGCGAGATTATATCAAATGCAATTTCTGCATCTATTGATATGATCATATGGTTTTTAGCCTTAATTTTCTTTGTGTGGTGAATCATGTTTATTGATTTGCTAATGCTGTACCAAACTTGCATTCCAAGAATAAATCCCACTTGATCATGGTGCATGATCTTTTGATGCCTTGCTGTATTAAGTTTGCTAATATTTTGTTGAGGATTTTAGTGTCTATGTTCATCAGGGATATTGGACTGTTATGCTAAGTGAAATAAGCCAGTCAGAGAAAGACAAACACCATATGATTTCACTCATATGTGGAACCTACTGAACAAACTGAACTAACAAGCAAAATAGAGACAGACTCATAGGTGGAGAATAGGATGATAGCTAAGGTGGGGCTGGTTAGAGGGTGGAGGGATTGAGCAAAAAGTAAAAAGGACTCATGGACATGAACAACAGTGTGTTGATTGGGGGGCGGTGGGAGCTATACAAGGAGTAAATTGTAATGGAAGAAAAATTCTTGTATTGATAGACAGGTCCTGAAATGAAAGACACTGCACTCTGGGTTTCTATCTTTCATAGGATCTCTATTCTTCTAGATTGTTGGTAACATTATTCTGTTGCTTCCTGGTAACATGTTTTTTCTTGTCTAAAACACGAGGTTCTAGTTTTGTTTCTCTGAAATTATAGTCCTCAGAAAGTGGCCTGTGAACCAGTAGCTTCAATATCACTTGAGAACTTTTTAGAAATGCCAATATACTGAGAAACATCAGTGGGTGGGGCCTAGCAATCTCCTTTAACAAATCCTTCCATTGATTAGGAAGAGATTTGCAGTTTGAGGACCAGTTTTAGACAATTACCAGTGTTTCTACTGGGAAGAACTCTTTATGCATGGATTCTTGGCCAGGAGACCCTGGGAGGGGCCATCTTTGAATGAAATGCCCACTCATAGTCACAGGAATTGCCTAGTGCTGCATTAGTGAATAGTATACTAATTCAGTATTGTTAGAATTCCACCAGAAGTAATCAGATGACTTTTCTTTTAGCCTAAACAACAGCATATATTATCAACTAGCATTTAGGGGATGACCACCATCCTTCACTCTCTAGATTCCAGGCTAATTGACTTTCTGTGGGTTCCTTGACTTACATTTATTTGCTACTGTCCTTGGCTTTTGCCCAAGCTGTTTCCTGTGCCTGAAATCTTTTTCTTCCTTTCATTACTTAGTTAACCCATAACTAACTTCCTTTCTTCCTTCCTTCCTTTCTTCCTTCCTTCCTTCCTTTCTTCCTTCCTCCCCTCCTTCCTTCCTTCCTTCCCTTCTTCTTTTCATCTCTCATAAAACTATGTCAATTTGCAATCATACTTTCATTTATGGGGTGTTTGAATTCACGTCTGTCTGAATTGGGAGACTGTAATCTCCATGAGGACTAAGAGTGAATCTGGTTTTATACAAAAATGCATCCTCAGTTGGGACACTCAACAAATATGCCAGTTTATTAACACATTCTCTTATCTATTATGCTAGACATTCTGTTAGTGCTAGGGATGGAATAGTTAAAAACATAGCTTGTCTCATAGAGCTTACATTCTAATTTTTATCAAAGGCCTACAAATGAAGATAGATTGATAACAATTCCACTCATAACTTCTATAACAATGGAAACATCTGAATTATAATTAAGTTAAAGAGAATATAGTTAGTATAAAAAGAATGTGTTACACTATATAAATTAAGGTAGTTCTTAAATTTGAAGTGCTTTGTTAATAAATTATTCTGAAACAAGCAAGGGCTCTTGGTCTCCAACATATGTTTCCAAAATGTTTTAAAAAATGTCCTCAAATGTTAACAATAGCTTCAGTGGAAATACATATTTATATAAAATTTTTATTTTAAAATGTAATGATTTATGTTTCTTGCCAACGGAATGCTAATGCTAGACAGACTTTTAAGAGAGTTGTTGAAAATAAACTGGAATAAGTCTGATTGGGTTGGAAAAGTTTATTTTTTGTAGGGGATTAGCTTCTCTTTAGAAGGTGAACTTGGGTGGGAGAGATAGGCTAGAAAAAAATGCCAACCACACTGGCAAATGCTCATGTACACAATTTACACAAATAGAGTGCCAAGCCCAATATTTGATATCTCTAGAAACTGATTATCCTGGGGTCAGCCCTATTTTCAATTGCTCAGGTATCAGCCACCATGCCTCAAATCAAAGATAAAGAAACTTCATGGAAGGATATTGACCCATNAAATGTTAACAATAGCTTCAGTGGAAATACATATTTATATAAAATTTTTATTTTAAAATGTAATGATTTATGTTTCTTGCCAACGGAATGCTAATGCTAGACAGACTTTTAAGAGAGTTGTTGAAAATAAACTGGAATAAGTCTGATTGGGTTGGAAAAGTTTATTTTTTGTAGGGGATTAGCTTCTCTTTAGAAGGTGAACTTGGGTGGGAGAGATAGGCTAGAAAAAAATGCCAATCACACTGGCAAATGCTCATGTACACAATTTACACAAATAGAGTGCCAAGCCTAATATTTGATATCTCTAGAAACTGATTATCCTGGGGTCAGCCCTATTTTCAATTGCTCAGGTATCAGCCACCATGCCTCAAGTCAAAGATAAAGAAACTTCATGGAAGGATATTAGACCTGTTATTTTCTAGAGTTGTAACTTGTTAAAGTGCTTGATAATTCTCCCTGAATGGTCAGCCCTGATTTTTCCTACACCTATGCAGCAGCTGCCCACAGTTCCCAGCATGAGGTGCAAATGGAAATTCAGGGAGCCCTGTCTCTTGGCTGAAGCTCCTTGCACCTAGTTCACACTTTTCCTTTCCTCTGTTTGGAAGTGATTTATTATTCTTAATTAGTTCAAGTAGCATGTGTGACACCCCGATCTTGCTAACCAAAAGGAATTCTCCAAGGCAAGAAGTGACTTCTCTGTAATGAAATTTAAAGATGAAAGACATAGTTATCCAATGCAATTTAACTTACCTGAGTGAAGGGTATTTAAACATTTCAAAACTTGTCATAGTGGAAAGTGGGCACTGTTGGTTTGTTAGTCATTGATAACTAAGTCAGAAAAACCAACTGAAAGAAAGGAGAAAAGAAAGGAAGGAAGGAATGGAGGGAGGAATAAGAGAAGGAGAGTGAGAACATGCTAGGGAAAGAAAGAACTCTGATCACACCCCTCTGTCAGGCCAAACCCTTTAGGGAGATGTTGTAAGTTTTCATATGCTCTTTCCTCGTTCTATAACTCCTTTTTTTTTTCACTACAAATAAAAACCTGGCACGCCTTTGAAGTAGCAACTGCATCAAAGACTTGATCCCATTAATTTTAAATTACTCTCCTAAAGCCTGTCTACAATTAGCAGTTCATGAAAAGGATGCCCTGTTTGGCAGTACCCTGGGTTCTCAAAGCAGAAATTCTTAATTGATCTTTGTTTTTGCATCAAATAATAGTGAGCAAAAAAAATGTCCTTTAACTTACAAGATGACCACATCTATCAGAGATCCTTTAGTCGGACAGAACTGAAGAAATGCATCTGGCTTACACTCGGGGGTGAAGAGAAGTAGAAATTGAGGAACCAAATTTATACTCAAAACCAATGGACTTTTGATTGGTTTCTGTGGCAGTGAAAATTACAGCAAAGTATTCTTGGACACAAACTAACATTTTAAAAATTCAAGTTGTAAACCAAATATTAATTGTTAGGCTTGTGGATTCAAAGAGATTGGAAAAATTAATTTCCTCTATAAGTCTATGCTGAAATTAATAAACAGATCAATTTGTTTCATGTTTTTATGTTCTTCTTGTGTGAAATGTTCATATCTGTTTGTATCATTATTTAATTTTACCTATACCTGCATACTATTCTCTCACCAACATCTTGTATTCTTGTGTAGATTAAGGAATTGCACATTTCAGTTTGAAAATAATATATAATTAGATATTATAATATATCAATATATTATTATATATTATATTGTAATACATCATTGTATGATTGACTTAAATTTCTCTTATAAACAAGATACATTGAATAGCTTTTAACCATGCAGCTTTTGCACATACAAATAAATTCAGGAGAGTGATGATAAAATTAAAATCACCAGATTTGTGGGTTTATATCAGAATAATTTGGGGAAAACTAAATCAACTTAATTCATTGTTTAGAAGACAACCAATTAAACTTCACACTTGGGTTTAACTTTTTATGAAGTAAATTAATAGTGCTAAAAATTTTAATTGGTTGCCTAGCAAATTGAATTAACTTCTTTTAATTTTTATATCTATGCATTTCTAAAATGTATTGTCCCTCTTGTTTCATCCATTTGCAAAATATGAAGTTAAGATTAAGCAGAATGATGTCATTCATTAGAAGATTGTATTTCCTAAGGTCTCCTTCTTGGTGATACTTGGTCAAGTATCACCTGGAATGACAAGTCTAATGGAATAATATATTTCTCATTGTGGTGTTATCAATAACCAAGAACTCGGGTGATAAGCAAATATGTTTTATGTTATTGGAGCAGTTTGTTTATACCAATCCCAGAATAACCACTTAATCTTTGTGAACAAGGGTTGTAAAAGAAAATTATAGCCAGTACAGGGTAGCATGTGGCTTCCTTGCCAACAACTGCCAAGAGAATAGTTATCTAAATAACTGGATTAGACACACAATTCATCACTGATGAGGTCCTCTCTCTAATATTCAAATATATATGGCTCCATCCAACATAAAGTGATGCAAAACATGTCTAGTCTTTTGTATGTCAGACTGCTAACAAATCTCTCTTGGTGTTATCTAGTCATGGTCATACTTTGGAATCACCCAGGAGGTCACACTGCAAGTACTTGGAAAGGAAGCATGTATTTATGAAACTGGCAAATATGTTGGTGGTCATTTTGTTAAAATGCTTCATTTTAGAAACAAACTAAGAGCCAAAAAGGTTTGTGACTTGTCCAAGGATATGAAGTGCCTATCTGAAGTTAAACACTAAATCTCAGCTATAAGAGTAGACAGAAACAAGCCTGGGTGGTAGACAGAATCAATAAGTTAGAGGAATTATGACCCCAGGAACAGAAAGGGGACAAGAAGCAAAACAGTGCATGGGATTAAGGAGTGTTGTCAATGAGGAGTTTCCCTGTTAGCGCTGTACAGCAGTTTAGTTCTGTGGGGATGATTACACTGACTCTGAACAGGTCACAGAAGTGCCAAGGGATATCCCAGCTCTCCGGATGAGGGTTATTAACGTGATCCTTATTTTTCCAGTCAGCTTCTCTTCCACGCAATGACAAGGCTTTTTTGCTGTCCTCTACGCTGCATGATTTGCATAAAGCCATGGAGATGACTGATTAGGAACAAAAGAATTTAGGCACAATTAGATTCAGTGAAAAATCCCACTGAAGATGGGAATATACATCTCACAGAGGAAGTTTACCACATTGGTTAAAAGCACCAGATTTGAAGACAGGATATCAGGGTTTAAATCCCTGCTCTGTCCCTAGCAGTTTGACCTTAAACATTGTTTACTCTCACTTTGGTTCTTTAAATTCAGGTATAAAATGGGAGTAAGTAATAATAGGGCCATGATGAATGCTGAATGAGATCTATATAAAATAAATATTGCCAGACACAAAGGAAGGGGTATTATGATACCTAAGTGATTCCTATGGAATCTGTCTCACCATCCACTCAGAAAGTACATAAAATTTTGTTTAAAAAAAAAGATTCTATAAAAGGGTAGGGGTGAGCAATGGGGAAAAAGGTGGAGCAACTAAAACTGAATAACCATAAATTAAAAAAATAACTCCACATTTCCATTAGTAAACTTTATCTATATACATAGTTTTAAAATTAATATATAAAATTTGAAAAGCTAGTGCAACCTTTGTAGATGCACCTTTGCAAAAGAGGATATTGAGAAAAGTGGATTTTACTATAACGAAAATCAAAAGAATCCAAATATAAATTTCTGGATTGTTACAATATTGCAACAAGTCACTTTAGATTTAAACATAAAAGGATTTGGTTTTATTTAAGGATTTGCAAACCTAGAAAATAATGAAATAGGCTTTTGGCCAAGATGGAGGCGTAGGTGGAAACACTGTGCCTCCTCCCACAACAAAATTTAAAGACAGCTAAGTTTTAGAAACAAAAACGCAGCCAAAACAGTGAAAATTGAACTGTAAGGAAGTCCCACAACAACAAACCACTCAGCCAGACCGCATCACAACCCAGCAACCTGGGTCACCCGGCCCTGGAGAACACCTAAGGTACTGCCCCTCGAACATAACAGGTGTGAACAGACCAAACATTATGACTCAAGAGCAGCTCAAAGTCCCAGAGCCTATAATTCTAAGTGACCAAGAAATAGCCAGCCTTTCAGATGCACAGTTCAAAATACTGGTGATCAGGATGCTCATAGAATTGGTTGATTTTAGCCACAAATTAGAGGAACATATGAAGGCTAAACTGATTGAAATGAAGGGAAATGCACAGGAAAACAATAGTGATGGAAAGGAAACTGGGACTCAAATTAAGGGGGTGGACCAGAAGGAAGAAAGAAACAACCAAACAGAAAAGAAGGAAGAAACAAGAATTCAAACAAATGAGGAGAGGCTTAGGAACCTCCAGGACATCTTTAAACGTTCCAACATCTGAATTATAGGGGTACCAGAAGGGGAAGAGGAACAGCCACGAGTGGAAAACTTATTTGAAGAAATAATAAAGAACTTCCCCAATGTGGCAAAGGAAATATAATTCCAGAAAATCCAGGAAGCTCAGAGAGTCCCAAAGAAGTTGGGCCCAAGAAGGAACACACCAAGGCACATCATAATTACATTAGCCAAGATTAAAATGAAGGAGAGAATCCTAGAAGCAGCAAGAGATAAGGGGACAGTCACCTACAAAGGAATTCCCATCAGACTGTCAGCGGATTTCTCAAAAGAGACCTTACAGGCAAGAAGGGGCTGGAAAGAAGTATTCCAAGTCGTGAAATCCAAAGACCAACATCCAGGATGGCTCTATCGAGCCAAGCCTCATTTAGAATGGAAGGACAGATAAAGTGCTTCTCAGATAAGGTCAAGTTCAAGGAGTTCGTCATCACCAAGCCCTTATTATATGAAATGCTAAAGGGACTTATCTAAGAAAAAGAAGATAAAAATATGATCAGTGAAAGGACAGCAAACTCACAGTTATTAACAACCACACCTGAAACAAAAGCAAAATAAGAGAACAGCTAGATCGGGACCAGAACCATAGAAATGGAGATCACATGGAGGGTTAGCAACAGGGGAGTAGGAGGAGGAGAAGAGGGGAGAAGGTACAGAGAATAAGTAGCATAGACGGTAGGTAGAAAATAGACAGGGTGGAGGGCAGGAATACTATGGGAAATACAGAATCTAAAGAACTTGTGACACATGGACATGAACAAAAGGGGGGCAGTGGTGGGGGAGGGGTGTGCAGAGTAGAGGGGAGTGAAGGGGGGAATGGGACAACTGTAATGGCATAATCAATAAAATATATTAAAAAATTAAAAAATTTCTGCACTCAGAAAAAAAAGAAAATAAAGAAATAGGAAAATTAGCATTTATTGCCCAACTGTATATGGGTAATGATTTTAAGTTCTTTAAACTCAGACCCAATAAAAAACTTGAGTTATTGTTTATACACATAACTGTGAGTAAAGAAGACTAGTTGCAAAATATTACATATCATGCTATCCCAATTCAAGTTGAAAATAGACAAAATTAATATTTCAGTGTTATATACCAAATTGATTAAAATGGAATTTGAAAAATCCATGAAAATGATTTTCATAAAAAGCAGGATCGTAGTTATGTAAGGGGATGAGGAAGAGCCTTTTATAAGGGAGAAAGGTTAACTGGAAAACAGGAGTTCAGGATGACTGGCGAGGTTGAATGCATATTTGCTTTATACTTGCAATATACTACACATTTATGTTTATTCATTTTTGTAGTATAGTGTTACATTTCATAATAAGAAGAGAAAACCACAAAAACTTAAGAGGCGTACATTTGCAAAATTGCCATAGTTTCCAGAGACCATACTGCCTTGCTAGAAATGCTAATAATTGTGGTCAATGAAACCTGATTCAACATGCATATCAAATCTCCATCTCAGCTGCAAATGCCTGATTCTACAGGCAATTTGTAGACAGGAAATACATAGCAAATTGGTGCTCAGCAGATATACCTGACAACAAGTTTAATGGACATGGCAATGTTTCAATACCGATGAGGAATGAAACTTGTCAGAATCACGGTGTCTATAAAGAGGAATGACACATAAGGCATAAAGCATTTCATCATGCTCAGGTCTTACTAAAATAATTTTCTGCTTTTGAAATTGTGCAATTGACTTGGAAGCAATGTTTCAACTTGTGGCCTTGTATTAATAGAAGCTAAGAGAGTAATGGAGCACAATATACTTAATGATGAGTCAAAGTGAAACTGGTTTGGCAAATCTGTCTCATTTCAGTGGCAAATAATTAACTCACAGTGAAAACTGAAACCAGCTACACTAAGGTGTAACTGAAGGTCAGTTTTTCAGGGCATCAGCCAACTGTGAATGGGTTTATGGATTTCACGGACTATTGATTTTTATGGAGGGAAAGGGACTTATTAGTTCTTCATTGAATGACGTGTAGTGTTCATCAACTCCCAAGATTCCCAATAATTGTTAATGAGGTTTCTAACTGGCTGCCACATTGCATTTTCTTCAGATGGCTGCAACATTATCTCCATTCACATATGCTCTTTTAATACCTTGCCATTCCTCCATTATGAAGTAGAACATGATTGTCTCCATATGAAACTGTGTGAACTTATGAATGATTTGTAATCTGTGAAATGTAGGGAGTATAATGCTGTATTATTTTTGATGCTAGGTAAGAAAAGCTGATACAACATCTGTCTTACTTGCTGGAATACTCAAGCTTGAAAAATTTCATAGGCCATATAAACCATTGACTGCCATGAGGCTGCCATGTTGTGAGGAAGCCAAAGCCACCCATCATTTAAAGGACACATGGTGAGGGCATGAGACCATATGAAGAGAAAGAGGTGCCCAGGCAATGCCAGCTGGTAGCTGCCTCAGCCCCCTAACTTTGGATGGTGCAGCTTCAACTATCATCTGACGGCAACCATGGTTCAAAGCCAAAATCCTTTTCAAATCTCTTATCCAAAAAATTCATGAGAGAAAATATAGTATTTGTTTCTGTCTTAAGTCACTAAGGTTTAGGTTAATTTGTCACTTGGGCATAATTAACTGACCAGTTGGGTTATTCTCTTGATCTTCAGGACTGTTTGTTCTCATGGAAAGATTACATACAATAGTCAGGAAACTCCATACAAATACCTATGTGATATTTGTACTTTATTAGCTCAGGCTATTTGACACAATTGTGGAAAAGTCAGCCATTTAGGATCATTTTGATAAACTCACAAATGCAGAATTTTGGTCTATGCTATATAATCTGAGGTGGCATCAGCAAAAATGGACCCTTCAAAATTTTTTCCTCCATAAAAACAGTGAGAAGAACACTGGCAAAAAAATTTCTGAATTAAATTTCTCAAAACTGTGTAAATTACTGGCTGGTGTAGCTCAGTGGATTGAGCACAAGCCTGCGAACCAAACAACCGTGGTTCAATCCCCAGTCAGGGCACATGCCTGGGTTGCAAGCAAGTTCCCAGCAGGGGATGCACGGGAGGCATCCATACATTGATATTTCTCTCCCTTTCTTCTTCCCGTCCCCTCCAAAGATAAATAAATAAAATCTTTTTAAAAAATACCTGTGTAAATTAGCCAAAGTCTCGTGGCAATTCCTTAAAAATTTATTCAGAAAAAACTGCTGAATCTTGATAAGCATAGTAAGTTTTATGGCATTGTAACTCATTATATTCCCACCCTCAGCTGCATAGTAACTTTAAAAAACAGTAGCCTGCAAATCATTATGGAAACTAGCAACCTGGCAACCAACGGGTGGTAGCAGAGTAGATTTGGAACTCCTTCGTAATCCTATTCCTAGAGGAGTATCATTATTTGATCTGCCTAGTGGTTCACTGGCATACACTATTTGCAAGGCTGTCTTGATTTGACTTGACTCGAGTTTGCCTAATTTAAACCACCTTTTCCCCCAGGGGCATTTGTTGAAACAAGCAGAGGCAACTGAATAGCACCACAGTTGCCTGGGGTGGTGGATAATGGTTGGGGCAAAGAATAAGTAGATCGACAAGTTTAAAAGGAAAAGCGGAGAAATTTGATGTGCATGAAGGATTTTGAAGAACTCAGCTATTTTCCTGAGAATCTTAGATCCCCATGTATATAGGACTCTCTACATGCCTGGGACTATGATCTTGCTCAGAAAAGACTGGAACATAAGATCTAACTTCTGACTAACCTCGAGGCTATGTGTAAGCAGGTAGTGAAGGATAAGGCAGAGTTGTAAACTGCCTGTCTGAAGGTTGAAAGTTTAATGCAACACACACACAGAGTCTCTTAGTAAAAATAGGAAGATTTGTTAATATCAGGCATTTGATGAATCTCTGTCTGGTCATTAGCTGACCATTAAGAAAACTGAGCAGAGACTTTAGTGAGCACACATAACAAAAGAAGGGTTTTTAAGTTTTATTCTGATAGATTCTTTTGATATCTAAGATTCATCCCTAGCTATATGGTCTTTTTTTCCCTCCTGTAAATGGTCTCTTTTTACTTAATATGTTTAGCTGTTTTGTTTTATCAAAAAGAGCTGTGTGTATAACTATGTTAATCATACCAACCACTTCAATAATTCTTATTTTGGTAGGTTTTTAAAATTCATTCCACCATGTTTTTTAGATAAATAATCACATAATTTGAGAACAATACTAATTTTAGTCCTCTCTTAAGTGTATTCTTTTTTATCTTTTGTTTATGTTAAAGATAGTTTCATAAAAATATTAGGTAGTAATGGCTATAATGTTATCCTTGTTGTGTGTGTGATTTATGTGGTTGCTTTTAATATTGCATCATTTTGCAAGGTTTGAACTTTGAGTATATGCAGGTTAAGAAATCATCATCTATTTTATTTTATTATTTTATTCTATTTTATCAACCACATATAGGTGTAAAATATTGAAATTTTCTTTTTGACAAAAATAAGGTAAGGTTTAAGGTAACCTTAAAAATAAGGTTTATCAAACCTTGAATCATCTGTACCTTCTATTTTATATTGCATTACTACGGTCAAGGAATATGTACTATTGTATACATAGTTATAGAAAATCTATTGGAACTTTGTTTGTAGCCTAATACATGGTAAACTCTTATCAATAATCCAAAGGCCCTTTAAAAAGAATGTGTACTCAGTATTTTCATGGTATAACATTTGATCTATGTCTAATGGACCAACCTTTCATTATTCAAATATTATCAATAATTTCTTGCTTTCTACACTTATTTTCACATGAACTGATAGAGGTAAGATCAACTGTCCTATAATTTTTGCTTCTGCCTATTTCTTCTTGTACTTGTAGACTTTACTGTTTGTAGTTGGGTAGTATGTTATTTGCTGCATTAAAAATAATCATGAAGAACATTTCCTCAGTGTGGATTTTACCTTTTATGCTACAATATGCCCTGCTGGCTTTATTTAATAGCTTTCTGCTTGAATTCCACTTATCCAATACTACTGTTGGGACTATAGTTTTGTGTCTTATTTGTAACTTTTCCGTATTTATCTTCATATTTTGCTCTTTACACATTCTCACTTTTTAAAAATGAGCGTTATATTTAGGACATTGTTGAATTTTATGGTTGGCTTGGTTTGAGTCATTTTTATTACTGGTGAATTTATACGCATAGAAGTGATTGTTTTGATTGTGCTGTCTTCTTTTATGTGACATCCTTTATTTACTTTTTGCTCTGTTTTCTTACTTTGCTGCATGTGCTGTCCTCTCTCCGCCCCCTCCCAAACATACATACTATAGAAATTTGGAAGGCATTCATTCTATATTTTATTTTTATGTGATTAATTTTATAACTGTAAGCAGTCCACATATGCCATTATTTCTGAATTTATTAATTTAAAATGGTATCAATGAGTAATAATGATTTTTAAATTGGCTTCTGGATTTTCGCCCTGATCCATAACTATAGTTTACATTATGAAGCCTTTCTTCTAGGGTTATGAGGTTTGCATTCCTTTCTGCATTAAAACTCTCAGAGCCTTTGCCCAGAAATTCATATCTAATAGGATCCACGCTCCCCACTGATTATGTGTATTTGACCATTTTGCCATTTTTTATGAATTTAGTATGATCACATCTTGGGGAGCTGGATTTTTTTTCATTAAGTAGTTTCTTTTAAAAAACCTTATGTATATTCCCTTTGCCTGTACATGTTTGAGAATACCCTCAAGGAATGTAAGATTGTTGGACAACATCCATTTTTGCTTCAGAACTCTCATGGTATTCTACTGACCTCTGAATTTTAATGTTGCCGCAAAGAAATCTGAGGTCAACACAATTTATTCCATCTGCACGGGATTGCTTTTTCTGCTTAAATGACTGTGAAATCATTTCTATTGTCTTGATATCAAGAGTTTCATCATGATATTCTAGAGAGTTCTTCATTATGCATCACTCTCAGCAAAACAATGTACAGACTGTCCATTCACTTCTTTCTTACTTAAGGGAGAACTATTATTTTAAAAATAAATTTGTGTCATTTATTTTAGCTTCATCAAATATCCATGTGTTTGATCTTTGTTTTCTGTTCTCCACTTTTATGTTTTTAGAATTATATTCACCTTTTTCCTTCTTCCTTTTTATTCTCTGGATTTTATTTTTAAAATGTCCTTGTGTCTTAGATTTTCCCACCATTTTCTTAAGTTTTTGTTCTTGATATGCTTCCTTATCTCCTAAGCTTCCCCTTCTGATTAATTTGGTTGTATTATCAATGAATCTTTATAGATTTCATATTTACTTATTTCTTTCAGAGGAGAAATTTGTTACAAGAAATGTTCTTGTTTCCAAGAGTACACTGACTTCTTGAGTTGAGTATTCAGTTTTTCTTTCTTCCTTTCACCTTTTCTTCTTTCTTTCCTTCCTTTTTTCTTCCTCCCTCCTTTCCTCCATTTCTTATTTTCTTCTTTTTTTCTTCTTTCTTCTACTTTTATGGTCTATTTGCATAATTGCCATCTATTTTGTTTAATCTTACTCCTCTGTTTTAAGAATCTCCTTTGCTGGTCACAATTTGCTCTCTAACTTCCTTCATACTCAGTGACCTGACAGTCTGACCCATGTGGATGGCAACAATGGACTCCCTCACTCTCTAGTTTCCATTGGAATTTGTCAATGATGAGTCATACAGAAGATTGCAGGGGCATAGGTCAAGATATTGGTTCCTGTACAGTTATCACAGGTTAGCTTCATCATTTGTCTGAAGACCGCAGCTTCTACAGGCAGCCCTCTTTCTAATTCTGATAACCATTTATTCATTTCCTTGGTCCCTATAGGCCTTGTAGTGGTATCAATTCCAATGTTACTAGTTGTGAGGTACTACACTATTTCTTGAGGTGTTTTTATACCCTACTTACATCTCTGCATATAGTCCTTTTATTAAATTCTCTGCATATAGATCAATTTGAGTGTGCCATTTATTTACTTCTGGATTAAAATGAAGCAATTAATTTATATATGTTCCTCTAAATCCCTCCCCTATTTCCCCTGAAATTCCCTCCCCTCTCCCCTCTGGTCACTGTCAGCCTGTTCTCTATTTCAACTGAGAAGGGTGGAAATGGGAGGGAGGGGGGTAGCACGGGGGTGGAATGGGATGGGAGTAATAGACAGAAAACTATACTTGAAAAATAATTAAATAAAAATTTTGGGAAAAAAATAAAGATCTGTTATAATTTGTAATGTTATCAAAAATAGGGTGGACATAAGAGATTTCCACATTCTCTAATATTTTTGATGTTAAAATGTCCCAGAAAATTAAAAAGAAAACAAACAAATTTATGCTAATATTCACAGGATGTCCAAATTTTTGAACAAGGAAAGAAGGAAAAATTTGAAAAACTTTAATAAAATGCACTAATTTTTATAGATAATAAACACATAATAAAATTTTCAAAAACAGAAAAAAAATGAAGTGATTAAAATGAAGATGCTCCTGATACCATAGACAGGGGATAATAAGACTGTGGACATCCATTGAGTCCAATATAATTACAGTTTCTCAAAAGATTGCTGGTGGTCAGATGGAATAAAATGCAGGTGGAGCATAAACATTGAGAATTCAACTGACTAGGGCACTTAGTCACTATGACAACAAGTATTGAAGGTAAAGTTGTGGGTCTGCTAGCTTTTTATGGTCTTAACATACTCAGTGAGAAGGGGAAATGGAAATTTGTGAATATCCAACTGAGAATGTGAGTGGACAGTCAGAAAGCCTTGATAGCAATGATAACGTAGTCCCTCATCTCCTGTAGTTGCAGAGCAAATAGGTCTTCCCCCTGAACCTCTCCTTCTGGCTTAGAAAGCCCCTCCCCCCCAACCAAGAAATCTATCCATCCTCTGCATAAAACCCTTACACTGACTACAAGACTTGTACATAGGGGCAGTTGTTTTACAAGGTGATGTCAGTTCTGTTCAGGATACGCTGACACTATCCCTCACTGTCTTCAGTCTTATGATGAAATTTAGATGCCAACATAGCTCAGGCAGGAAGAACGTGAAGCCTGATCTGGAAATAGAGCAGTATGTATGCCAAAGGAGTTACAGAATTTTATCACTGTATTAGCCAGGGTCTGGACATGATATGTGATAGTGAAATCTAAGGATATTAAACTAAGAAAAATAAATACAAATCTCAAATAAGACATGTTATTTTTATTTTTTCAATTACACTTGATATTTGATATTATTTTGTATTAGTTTCAGGTTTCTAGCATGGTGGTTGGACATTTATATAATTAACAAGTGATTTCCCCCAAATAATTCTATTACCTTCCTGGCACCATGCATAGTTATTACAGTGTTATTGACTATATCTTCTATGCTTTACTTTATATCCTTGTGAATGTTTTGTGACTACCAATTTGTACTTCTTAATTTCTTCATCTTTTACCACCCACCCCTCAACTTCTCTCTCATCTGGCAACTATTGGTTTATTCTCTGTAGCTATGAGTCTGTTTCTGTTTTGTTTGTTTATTTTATTCTTTAGATTCACATATAAGTGAAATTGTATGGGATTTATCTTTCTCTGTCTTACTGACTTGACTCAGCATAATACCTTCTTCTAGGTCCATCCATGTCATCACAAATGGTAAGATTTCATTCTTCTAATGGCTGAGAAATATTTCATTTTATACATGTTCCACAATGAGATATCACATCACACCTGTCAGAATGGCAATCACCAATAAATCAACAAACAGCAAACATTAGCGAAGGAGTGGAGAAAATGAAACTCTTGTGCACTTTTGGTGGGGTCTCAAATTAGTGCACCCACCCACTATCACAAATAGTATGAAGGTCTCTCAAAACATTAAAAACAGAACCACCTTATGACCCAGCAATTCTACTTGTAGATATTTATCCAAAAAAATCCAAAACACGAATTTTAAAAAATCTTGCACCCCTATGTTCATTGTAGTATTATTTACAATAGCCAAGATATGGAAGTAACCTGAGTGCTCATTAATAGATAATTGGAAAGAGTAAGAAAATTATTGGCATGAGTATGCTCATTCAGAATTTGGGAGTTAAGTCCTGGCTGGTGTAGCTCAGTGGATTGAGCGCGGGCCTGTGAACCAGAGTATCACGGTTCGATTCCCAGTCAGGGCACATGCCTGGGTTGCAGGCTGTTTCCCTGCAGGCCAACTCCCAGCAGGGGACGCATGAAAGGTAACCATACATTGATGTTTCTCTCCCTCTCCTTCCCCTCTAAAGATAAATAAATAAATAAAATCTTTAAAAAAAAGAATTTGGGATTTAATGCTTTGGCATAAACACTTGAAAATGGCATTCATAGTCTGATAGGGCAGCTCAGAAAATGAGGTTGAAATATTGGGACATCCTTGGCACCCTGAAGAAAACTGAGACATCAGGGAGATGGAAATATTAGTGCAGATCTCTTATGTATATTCTATTTCAAGGGAAATTGTCTTCTGGTTTGTCTAGGACTGAGGAGTTTCTGGGACACACAGTTTCCAGTGCTAACGCTAGGACAGTCTCAGACAAGCGGGGGTGGTTGGTTATTCTATCTTTCAACCTTTAACTGTACCCTTGAGAAGCCTGGAAAACATTCCTTAAGAGGCATGAAGCAATCCTCCATGGTGGTGTCAATGGTGTGGGAAGTGCCAGAAAACTTTAAATGCTCCCTGGCGGTTGCCGTCTCTGGACCAATGATGATAATAAAAAATACTTTAATGGAGTGAGGTTTCTAGATGTCAGTGGAAATGGTAAGATCTCAGAGCCATAAAGACCCATGGGAGAGCTGACCAATCCTGTGGTTATTTTCTGAATCCCAAATAGTAAAACAAATAGATTACTCAGTAGCCCACAGAATCCACACATTAGCTTTCTAACTTGTAGATTGAAGGTTATTATGGCAGAAAAGTCAATATAGAATCTCTCCTTCCTCCACCATCTGTCCCTCACAATCTCATTTTGTAAAATAAAACCATGGCACACCTCTGGGCAGATCTCCCAGTGGCAGAGAATGGTGCCTCCACAAAACACCTGCAGGATGCAGAGGTGATGACTCCTACCAGTTCTCTATTTAATTGTCCCATGTGGCCTGTGCAAAAGTCAGATGCATAATGATGGTAAATATCTGAGTATTTAATCAAGTAAGGATGTCAATGACAACTATAGTTTTAGAGAGGTATTTTGGAGCAAATCAGTAAAGTTTCTGACAATTCATATGCATCTGTTGACTTAGTGAGTGCTTTCTCTCTTTTACTTCATAACAGGATAATCAGAAGTATTTTGCCTAAACTTGTCAGAAATAACAGTACTTATTTATTGTCTTGGTTCAAGGA
Organism: Sturnira hondurensis; assembly: GCF_014824575.4. NCBI lineage: Eukaryota > Metazoa > Chordata > Mammalia > Chiroptera > Phyllostomidae > Sturnira > Sturnira hondurensis. Next base: position 4,506,045 of record NW_028080032.1, on the reverse strand, counting down.
AAAGCCATCTCTCCTGCTTTCTAATATAATAAACACAGATTTGCTTAATGACTGTTAACACATCCATGACAACCTAACTGATGAATGAAAGACCATTAAATATTTATATCATATGTAAATTTCAGTGGGAAAATTGGGATTCATTGCATCCCAATGCACGATAACTAATAATTCTCAGGGGTGAAAAATATATTAATCAAACAATTAAAACAAGTTTGTGTCAGAAATAAATTAGAATTGGAAAGTAAATAAATAACAGTTGTAAATAAATTGCAATGTTCTGAAAGTTTATTGTACTCACCAAAGGAAGGAAGGAAGACTTAACAGTGGGTATTGAACAAAGGTATAAAGAAGTCACTATTTGGAAGGTGATGGAGAATCAGGTTGATTGACAAACAAGAAGTGTTGGAGAGGTTGTAGAGAAAAGGGAACCCTAGTGCACTGTTGGTGGGATTGCAGACTGGTACAACCACTATGGAAAACAATATGGAATTTTCTAAGAAAACTAAAAATGAACATACCTTTTGACCCGGCAATTCCATTGTTAGGAGTATATCCTAAGAACCCTGAAACACTAATTCAAAAGAACCTATGCACCCCAATATTCACAGCAGCACAATTTACGATAGCCAAGAGTTGGAAGCAACCTAGATGCCCATCGATAAACGAATGGATCAAAAAACTATGGTACACTTACACAATGGAATTCTATGCAGCAGAAAGAAAGGAACTCCTACCCTTTGGGACAGCATGGATGGAACTGGAAAGCATTATGCTAAGCGAAATAAGTCAGGTGGTGAAAGACAAATACCATATGATCTCACCTTTAACAGGAAGCTAAACAACAAAACAACCAAGCAAGCAAAATATAACCAGACACTGAAATAGAGAACAGGCTGACAGTGTCCAGGGGAAAGAGGGGAGGTAATTTCAGAGGAAAGGGGGGAGGGTTTACAGGAACAAGTATAAAAGACACATGGACAAAAACTAGGGGGCATGGAAATGGGAGCAGGGGGAGGGCTGGGTGGGTGGGCTGAGATGGGAGTAAAAGACAGAAAACTGTACTTGAACAACAATAAAAATAAAAATAAATAAATAAGAGAATCAGGTTGATTGATGTTCAGGAAAACATTTGATAGCATAATCTGGTATGCTTATGATAATATTTGTTCCCTTGAGAATACGCCACTGGAAGAAGGATCTAATATGCAAGATTTTGGCATTTCTGTAAAGGAATGTTATCTTTGGGTTGAAAAGCTGCTTGTTGTAACATGTAGAAATAGAGGTCCTCCCTGAAGCAAAGAAAAAGCTTAGAAGATAGATACGTGGTGTCTCACTCTTTTTTGGCCTACATAAGCAAAACGACACCTTTTAGCTTTATGCAAACATTGTGAGCAAATGTATTCTATGTGATAGTCTCTGACTGGGTAATGTTTGCTAGTATAAATTGGTTGGTGTGTCTCTGTCTGAAATATTGCTGAGATATCACTTCTTATAGCATATTTAATTAGGGTATTTTGAGCTGAAAAATTCCTTATGACAACAACAAAAGAAGAAATCATTGTTGAGAGATTGATTTAATATTTCCAAGGCCATGATAGCAAAAGGTTATCAACTGAATATGCATTCTGTGAGCTAATTGTCTGTGGCCCAGAGTGATTCTGGTTATGTTCATATCTCAAAGAATATCACATTGGCCAGTATCATTGATGATGTGCTAATTCAACTGAGCTACTTCAGTGAGCTGGAAGTAGCATCTTAGATGCCTTAGTAAGACACATGCATGGCCAAAAGTAGAAAATAAAACAACTCAAAACCCTTAGGAATCTGTGATATGGGAGATTTCAAGACATCTTTTCCTTTTTTAAAAAAGATTTTATTCATTTCTTTTTTAGAGAGGGGAAGGGAGAGAGAGAAGAGGAGAAACGCCAATGTATGGTTACCTCTCATGTGGCCCCTACTGGGGACCTAGCCTGCAACCCAGTGCCCTAGAGTGAGAATCACTCTGGCAACCTTTTGATTCACAGGCTGGCACTCAACCACCGAGCCACACCAGCCAGGGCTCGAGAGATCTTTTCTGAAGTGAGAGACGAGTTATTACACTTACACAGCCCATCACTAAGGCAGAAGCATAACACTTCATGGTTTGTTTTTTGTTTGTTTGTTTGTTTGCTTTGATATGGAGGCAGTATATACCACATTTGAGCATGAGTCTCATTGGACCCAGTTTTGGGGGGCGTGGTTATTCTTAGAGCCGCCCTTTTACGTGGGATCCGAAGTAAGAAAGAATTCTGTAGCAGGTCAGGTTCTGGCTTTCATTTGAGATGCTACTAGGGTCTCATGGCCCACCGAACCCAATAGTGCTGGGGTGCTTCTAGCCAGACAAGATGTTTTGCGAAACATCTGGCAAGTCTCAACAAGAGAATCAGACAATAGATTCCTAAGGTTTTAGAGTAGGGCTATTTCATCTTCAGGCAACAGATACTCTCTCTCAGAAAAACAATTTGGGGTTTGCTACTGGGCCCTGGTAGGCTGAGCACTTGATTATGGAATGTCAAGAGATTATGCAGTCTGAATCACCTAGCATGCACTGAGCATTATCTGATCCACTGAACTATTAAATTGGATGTGCACAGCTGCATTTCATTAAAAGAGGAATCATACTTGTAAGACCGTGACTGAACAGACTTGGAAGACAGAAATAAAATGAAATGAGTACATAGTTCCATTTTACCTCCCCTTTTGATGCACTGCCTGTCCCTCATTTCATGAATAGGAACTCAAGGTGAGCTCATTATAAATAGTTAGCAGATGGGGAAAGGCTCAGGCTTGGTGTGCAGATGGATGTGCACGCCATGCTGACACCAGCCAGCAGTAGAGAGCTATAGCTTTCAAGTGTACTCAGAAATGACCCTCAAAAACAGTAGTGGCCGATGTGTGGTGCTTTTTTTAATAGTCAGAGTGCCAAGATCTAAGAATCAAATGTTTGAGGCAGAAGCACCTTCTCTCACTGTTATACATAAAAGCCACATAAAGAATTTTGCTTCCTGTCCCCATCAACTTTGGGCTTGGGAGTTTAGGAGGTTCTAATACCCATCATGGGAACACTTATTCCAGGCATGTGGTTATAGTTCTGATGAGTTAACACTGTCTTCTCCACACCAACATTTTGGACTTTTCATATCACTGAGCCAACAAGCAGAAAGAGGAACTACTATTCTGGGTAGGGTGGTTGGGTTTTATCACACGGTAGGATTAGGGTTGATGTTATACAATGTGGGCAATGTGGGCAAGGAGGACTGTGTTTGGAACCCAGAGGGTTTTCTGGTAGTACCTTTTAGTATTTTCTCTGTAAATAGCTCTAATCAATAGAAAATTATGGTAATACAACATTCATATCCTGTGGGAATGAAGGATTAAGTCACCACACTAGTAAAATATTCCACCCAGCCAAAGTACTAACACAGAACAAGCAAAACTCAGAATGAGTGAAGGATAAAGGCAGCTTTAATTAGTACATTCATTAAGTTGGATGCAAGGCCACTTAGAGACCAGCCTGCCATGGGGACTGCAGTTTGTTTTTTCTTGCCCGATCGCTGACTAATACATTGTGTTGGACCAAGAAATCTCCTTCTGAACCTTAATTTTCCCAAACAAAGCATAGCTGGACCTTCTTGACTACCTGCAAAACTTACCTTGGCACTGTTTTTGGTCTCCTCTCGGTCCTGAGTCGAAAGCCTGAACATTGGTGTTTGTGTTCCCTCAGCTTCCCAGTTGTCTGGGGGATCCTAATTGGAGTTAGCTGTGATTTATGGTTTGAGTGAAACCTTTTTCTACATATTTTTAAATTTTCTCGTAATAGAGTTCATGTCATGTATGTTGTAATCCACTTAGCATGTTGTCTTGGTTGAGGTGTTGGTCAGCCATGAATATTATCACCAAAACCAGGAGTTCTACCTAGATTTATTTGCTTGTAACAATCTATTTTAACACAGAGAATTTGTAACGTTGCTTATACATCTTTTTCCCAGAAGTCAAACTCATTGTCAGGTGATGTAGGAGAGGGGGAGAGATGGCCAAATCTTTTGCAAAATATAAGAGTTTTAATTGCTGTATTCTTAGTGGATATTAGGAGTCAAATTGGTATGAGAGATTTCCTTAATGGAGTTCATACCTCTTTTGTTTTTGATACTTCTTGTTTATAATTTTTTGCTGGTTATTCGGTAAAATTTTATTTTCTCTTCTTTTTGCATCTTTTAAGACATGAAAAAAACAATATACATTCTCCAGATGAGAAACCAAAAATTGAGTAAAGTTGCAGCTGAAAAACTGAATAGGAAAGTAAGTGAAATAAAAGTTGTCAAAATGTGCCTTCCCCCAAATACTTTATGTTACTGGCTGGCTCTTTTTCCAATTATTTAAAATATCCTTAGTATACAGAAAATATTCCTGATTGATTTAATGAAAGTAGTTTAGCCATAATATTGAAATCATTGTTCACTGTGTAGTTCATCATTGGACAAATGTTATATGCATTATCTCATTATTTCACAACTCAACTGTAAATATCAAATATTATTTTATGCATACCTTAAAGATGAGAGAAGTAAAGCTTAAAGAGATTGAAAAACTTAAGAGTGTGAGTCTGTATGTCAACTTAGGTATACTAGGTTCCAAAGTCCAAATGCTTTCTCATTATGTAAAACTGTATTCTCATTTAACACAGTGGACCATTCCATCATTCTTGAAATTCTCTCCTTTTCTTGATTTGTATGCCACCAAACTGCCCTGGCTTTCTTTTTATCTTCTCTGGCTTTTCCACCTTATCTCTCACACAGTTTCATCTTCTCTTCCTATCCCTTTAATGTTCATATTCTCCAGGATTCTAATTTTAACTTTTATTTATTCTTACTGTGTAAACCTTTCTGAGCTGTCTCATCTTAATCCCTGTATTTTGTTTATAGTGTCGACATAGAATTGTTAGATATGAGCTAAAGATTAGGACCCCTATTTTTCTGTTGTATAATTCTCTTCTTTCTCCTCACCTTAATATTGCATCATAGATATTCCATACAAGATAGTATCTACTATGTAATGACACAGAGAGAGGAAAAAAATCTCATGTTTGCTTTAAATTAAAAAACTCATATCAGGACAATAGTCTTAAAATTAACTTAGACTATTGATTAGGTAAAGCCAGATATTTTGTAATTCAGTAAATAAGAAGGCATAGAGATTATGCCATAACAGTATTGCATAATACAATTGATAAAAGGGCTGTAAGAGTGAAACATTCACTTAACCTCCTATTTTCAGATTCCCACTTACTTATGGGCAGCTGTGAACTTCATGCTGACTTACCTACTCTATAACCCAAATCCTGAAAAAAAGTAAAGGCTAGTATTAATTCTAATGGAGGTATCTTTTTTTGGAACAATTACTTCCAATCAATTTTTTCAAGCCCCACTCCCCTCATATTCTGAAGAAGAGCGCCTTTACTACAGTTTAATCCTCCAGGTATCAATCTCTCCACTCCAACTGAAAAAGGAGTATCCTAAATATGCCTTTCATCTAAGGAAGGAGAGAACAAATTAAAAAGACAATTCTAATACAATTAGAAATGTGAAGTGACAGAGATTTATGTGGGATTTTAACAGTCATTGAAAAGAGCTGGTGAAGGACAGTGTTGGGGAGGAATCAGCAATAGTGAAGAGATGATCTCTGAATTACATTTTTAAGAATGAGCCAAGTACAGAATGGTGACGTTGCTTCAAACATAGAAATCAGCGTGTGCAAAGACACAAAGTGGGAGATAGCCTTCTTTAGATTGTCATGGGTTCTGTTATTAGAGTTTTGAATATTTAACTAGCATTGCCTATCTGGAATAAAGCTACTGAGTTGAGGTGCATTAATCTTATTATATCATTATTCTCTTGTATATCGCCAGATTTGATTGGCTAGTATTTTGTTAAGGGTTTCTGTGTCTGTCTTCATGAGGTGTATTGATGTATAAATTTTCATTGTCTGACAATGACAATTAAATTGTCATTGTCTGATATTTTAGGGTAGTGCTGGCCTTATAAAATGAGTTGGGGAGTGTTCTAGAAGAGGATGTTTTAGACTTGGTATTCTTTGTAAAATTCTTTCACAGTTCACCAGTGACACCAGCTAGGCCTAGATACTTCCTTTTGGGGATTTGAAATATGGGTTAAATAAATATCTTTAATAGTTATAAGATGACTCATGTTATCTATTTCATCTTAAATGAGTTTTAAGTATTTGTGTTTTTTTAGGAATTGGTTCATTTCTTCTAAGATATCAAATTTATTTGTATAAAGTTGTTTGTAGCATTCCTTTTATCTTTTTATTATCCATTGGTATCTATAGTGATATCTCCTATTTTATGACTAATTCATTTTATTTTTTAAATTTAAAACATATTTTATTGATTATGCCATTACAGTTGTCCATTTCCCCCCTTCATTCCCCTCCACCCTGCACACTCACTCACACCCACATTCCCCTCTTTAGTTCATGTCCATGTGCCATAAGTTTTTTAGCTTCTACATTTTCCGTGGTATTCTTGCCCTCTCCCCTATTTTCTTCCTGCCATCTCTGTGCTACTTACTCTCTGTAACTTCTCCCTGCTTCTCCTCCTCCCACTCCCCTGTTGCTAACCTTTCATGTGATCTCCATTTCTATGGTTCCGCTCCTGATCTAGCTGTCCTCTTGGTTTGCTTTTGTTTTAGGTGTGGTTTTTAATAACTGAGTTTTCTGTCCTTTCACTGATCATATTTTTATCTTCTTTTTCTTAGATAAGTCCCTTTAACATTTCATATAATAAGGGCTTGATAATGATGAACTCCTTGAACTTGACCTTATCTGAGAATCACTTTAATTTGCCCTTCCATTCTAAATGAAAGCTTTGCTGGATAGAGCAATCTTGGCTGTAGGTCTTTGGATTTCATGAGTTGGAATACTTCTTTTCAGCCCCTTCTTGTCTATAAGGTCTCTTTTGAGAAATCAGCTGACAGTCTGATGGGAACTCCCTTGTAGGTGACTGTCTCCTAATATCCTGCTGCTTCTAGAATTCTCTCCTTTATTTTAATCTTGGCTAATGCAATTATGATGTGCCTTGGTGTGTTCCTCCATGGGTCCACCTTCTTTGGGACTCTCTGAGCTTCCTGGATTTCCTGGAAGTCTATTTCCTTTGCTAGATTGGGGAAATTCTCCTTTATTATTTGTTCAGATAAGTTTTCCACTTGTTGCTCTTCCTCTCCCCCGTCTGGTACCCCTATAATTCGAATGTTGGAACATTTAAAGATGTCCTGGAGGTTCCTAAACCTCTCCTCATTTTTTTGAATTCTTGTTTCTTCATTCTTTTCTGTTTGGTTGTTTCTTCCTCTGGCCCACTCCATTGATTTGAGTCCCATTTTCCTTTCCATCACTATTGGTTCCCTATGCATTTTTCTTCATTTCACTTAGTGTAGCCTTCATTTTTTAATCTAATTTTCGAGCAAAATCAACCAGTTCTGTGAGCATCCTGATCACCAGTATTTTGAACTGTGCATCTGATAAGTTGACTATCTCTTGGTCACTTCAAAGTATTGGCTCTGGGGCTCTGATTTGTTCTTCCATTTAAGCCATAATGTTTTGGTCTGGTTGCGCCTGTTACTTAGTGAAGGGTGGAGCCTTAGGTGTTCACCAGGGGAGGGCAACCCAGTTGCTAGGTTTTGACGCTGTATGTGGGGGCGGGGTCAGAGAGGGAGCAATGGCTTGCTCCACTCTCTCTCAGACCTCAGTCCCCTCTGCCACTTCCCACAAGCAAACTGGGCCCCTCTGATGTTGGTTCCAGGCGGGTGGGCCTGTGTACATTGTAGGACCCTGCGGATCTCTCCAATGAATTCTCCTACAAGGCTGGAAGTCTCTCACGACACCTTTTCAATCTGTGCTTTTAGGCTTTATTTCCTGTCATTGGGGCCCTGGGTTGTGTGGTATGTCTCGCTGCACGTTACCACCTGGTTCATCTGTGTACAAATTTGTGACCACAGTCAGCCAACTGCCCTTTGTGCCTCACTGAGTTCGTTCATTTCCTCCCTGTGCCCGGGTCCTACAAGCCACTGCCTTTTCATGCTATGACCCCTCTTCACTGGCCACCGACTCTGACCCTCTTACTAGTCTAGTTGAAGGGTTGTCAGACTTCCATACAGTTCAAATTTCTGTCTGTTCTGGTTGTGTTTTTTTGTTTCTAAATCTTTACTGTCCTTAATTTTAGTTGTTTGAGGAGGCACAGTATTTCCACCTACACCTCCATCGTGGCCGGAAGTCCCTGGTAATTTATTTTTAATCTTTCTATTTATCTATCTTTCTCAAGTTCATCCATTTTACTTATTTTTAAAGAATCGGTTTTTGATTGCTCTGTACTTTTTCCTAGTTCTTTAGTTGTTTCTTTTTCAATTTCACTATATTTTACACTTTAAATATTGTTTTCCTTCTCCTTTTTTGAGTTTATTTTTCTCTTTTATGGCTAAACAGTGGGAAGATTGGAAGGAAAAATATGGTAAATTCATCTTCTAGTTTGGCAGTACTTCAAGTCGTAGCTTTCCTTGTAATATCCTGCTATTACTCATCTTTCAAAGTCCTTAAACATCTGACCCATCTGTTCTTTCCAGGATTTTGGTTGTGTTCAATGAAAGATACGGGTATATTTTTATTGGCTATTCAAACTTCATGAGCTGCATTTCTGTTCATGATGTGTGCTTTCTAAACATCAAAGTAAGTGAATTCACAAAATACCTGAATTCACATGGTAAGTGCCTTCCATGTAATACAGTATATATTACAACTACTTTGGTTATATATTACTTTACAAAGTTCAGTTCTAGACAAGGATAATTACAAATAGGGTTTTTTTTGTTTAAATATTCTACAGGATAATGAAAAATATAAGAAATGTAACAATTCTTCATTATACAAGATTGTCCTTGCAACAACAGTATGGTGATTACCAGAGGGAAAGAGGATTCAGGGGAAGTAGGAGAGGGTATAGAGGGGATAAATGGTGATGGAAAGAGACTTGGGTGGTGAACTCAATACACTATTCAGATGATGTGTTATAGAATTGTATACCTGAAATCTATGTAATTTATTATTAATATCATTCTAATAAATTCAATAAAATAAGATTGTCCTGTACATTTATTTTTTAAACTGAAAATGCCCTAGCAGAGTTTCAAAATACCCCCTTTAGGGTAGTATTGGGTCCACTGAAATGCACTTTTCTTCATCAATGCTGTTTAATACAATTTTTTACAGTGATGCAGTTGTATCTGCCACTAGTCACATGTTGCTATTGATTATTTGAAATCTGGCTACTGTGACCCAGGAACTAAAATTTAAATTTAATTTAATTTGAATTCATTTGAATTTAAGTTGAAGTAGCCATATGTTGCAAGTGACTATTATTAATTTATAGTATAACTCTTAGTGCACAGGTGGCAAACACCAGGCCTGCAGGTGAATCCAGCCCTCCATCTTGTTCTCTTCGGCCTGGCATCTTGTTTCTACACAGCGGCAGCTCCAAGCTCCTTGCCCCTAGTTAAGGAGTAGTTACATTTATACAGTCCTAATATTACATTTGGCCTTTTGAAGGCAACCTCAAGGTTGATGTGGCCCCCGTTGAAAATGAGTTTGACACCCTTGTCTTAGAGGTATGTGGCAACATCCTTGAAAGTCTCAGAAAGCAAGCAAAGGGAAGTGACTGATAAAAGACCATGACCTTGGGATCAAAAAGCTCTAAACTGGGTTCCAACACAGTCAATTCTAAGCTAGTAAAAGTAAAATTAGTGGTGGAAATACCAAACTAGCTTACAAAGAGGATCCATGACAAAGGTCTGCTCAATTCTCTAATTTCCTAATGCATTAATTGACCTTAAATAAGGAATGTTAATTTTGTTAAATATCTTATTCAGCTGGGCACATCACTCATAGCTGTTAATAGAATTTTGAGTTTGAAATGTCATCCAAACCATTAGCTATTCTTCCAGTTTTATGTCATGTATAAACTTAATAATCTCTTCAAGAGTTTTGTAAACTTGTCAAATGAGAGACAGGAATGTAACCCTTAATAATAGTATTAGAAGCCCTTATTTTCAAGTGGGCCCTTTTCTCCTAGACAACCCCAAATCTTCAGGTCTTCAAGTTTTCATCTTTTCCTCAAAGATGTCAAGGAATTCTTGGTCAAATACCTTGTTGAAATAAAAATAGTATATAGTATATGTTTTTAAACAGGCTAATAATATACTTAAATAAAGAAATGAGATTTACTTGGTAGAATTTGGTACAAAGAGATAATATTATCCCAATTTATGAATGAGGAAACTGAGATGCAATGAGATTATTCAGTTTACTCAAAGTCAAATAGCTAGGAAGTAGTGGACCAGAAAGGAACAATCAGGAACCCCTTACTTCAAGACCTGTGGTATTTCCAGCAGACCACTGTAACAGGCAGCTCTTAAGATCCCTGTCTCCTGTGTGGCTGAATTAAGATTAAATCTAGATTTTTATATTTTCAGCATTTATATTCTCTCCACAGGTACTAATTCTTTTATGCTACTTATTATGAGATCAAGTTTACCTTGTTGTGTTAAAATTTCAGAGGTGCTTATTTAGCATGCATATTCTAATCTTTGGTACATGCATATCCTCATGGGTCTCTTCTGTCTAGGTTTCCTCTCTAGTGCTTCTTGCTATGAACTAACGAACACCTTCCATGTGTGCTTGTTCTCTTTCCTAGAATGGAATATTAGGAGGATGGGGTAAAAGTAGGTTTATAGTTGTTCATACGGAAAATTACACAATAATTAATAAATACTAATGTAAGAATAAACTGTGTTTCATGTACTCATAACTGTAAACCTAGTTGTGCCCCACCCTGTACATTGAGCGAAGTATTGGGCACGTGTGCATGTCCATAATGACACATGTTCTTTGTGCATCTGCTTCACAGTAGAATGCTCTAGCAACATCAAGGCAAATTATCTTTGAGGGCTTTCCCAATTGTTCAAAAAGCCTCATGGAAATGGAGTGGGCCCTGGAGAGGTTTATAGGGGAGGGTCCTGAAGGTCAGTTTCAGTCAGAAGTATAATCTACATGAACACTGTGCCAAGTTATTGAAGCTTAACAACTGCTTCAGTGGGTCACTAGGAAGAGAAACCCATGAGAGTGCATTGGACTGCCAACTGTAAAGGCTAGAGCAGTCCCTTTCTGAATCGAGGATCAACCAGTAGGAAGTGAGGGTAGGTTCTCCATGGCTGAAATAGAGCTGCTCTCATGTTTGAGACAGCATGTTCCTGAAAACTACAAGCAGGCACTGAACTATCTGAACCGGGCCAGATACAATCAATTCAGCCTGTGTTCAAAGGCTATTCTAGGTGCACACTTGTGAATATCTACTTACGTTTTCAGCCCCACCTTCCTTTAACTTAGGACTCCTCCAGGATATAGAACACTGAAATTGGGCTTTCAATTGATGTGGTTAAAGGGGGAAAAGAGGCTTAATTTTTTATATTAAAAATATAGGCAGAACCTAGTTTTAACTGGTCTCTTCTTCAACTTTTATAGGCCAGATGTTTTTTTAGTAACCTGCAGGAAACTGCATCATACACAGATCTTATTGACAACAACAAAGTTTCTTTTGCTTTTTTCTTTTTGACTAGTGATCGTACTCTGTAAACAACCCCAATGCATAAGAAGGAGAAGCTACTTCTGTTTTGATGCTTTTTCCCCCCTAAATAATCTAAGTGAATAGGGCTATGGCAAAGAGCTCATCTCACCAACGCCAGCTTGGTAGCCGGCCACCTCAAAGCTATCAATTTTGCATTCCCAGCTGTTGTCCCTATGTAATTTTAACAGGACATCCTGCACGTGGACCTTACAAACTATCCACAGCTTGCTGAGGTAGATTAAAGATGCAAACTCACTGAAATACGCCAAAGAATATAATGGTCTCTACAGAAGATCTGGCTGTGTCAACCAACAAAAAGTTCCAGCTGTGGCAGCCGTGTGGAACAAAGGGAACTCTTGGCTTAATGTGGAGTGCATGCTTCTGACGTTCCAGTTCAGGCAAGAAATAAATAAAGCTATTACAAAGCCCTTGACCAGATGTGTCCGACATAGTCTAAAATGTGTTTGCATAGAAACTTTGCTATCAACGTGGCTCATTCTTATAGCAATGGACATCTGTTCCTGAAGGCTAACAGGGGTGCAGTCCATAATTATAATAAAGACCTGATCTGGTCAGCCTCTTTGAACTGCCTTTTCCCTGGCCTCTGTTGTTCACCTTAATCTGCATAGTCTCCATCATGTGTCAATGATTTATTTAACACAGAATCTGAATGCTTCTGTGTCATGGAATCAAACTCAGCCCAATAATCAAAGACCTGAAAATTTTCATTTGTTTTCCAGGAGCAGTTGTGCACAATCCCCATAGATAACTTGACACTGCTATACCCTGTCACAATGTACATCTGTCTCTGACTTAATATTGTTCCTAAGGTTAGCTATTGATCATTGTTCTCACATGAATCCTTCATTACTCTAATTGGAACCATTTATAAACACATTCTTGGACAGATGACAAAAGGATCCATGATGGACAACTTCTTATTCAAAACAGCTGCCCAATATGTAAATCAAAAGCTGTTAAAGATTGTATTGAGCTGAGAACAATTATACAAGTTTCTAGCCTGTTGTGAATTAAAATGACTGCATTAGAGCTTAAGGGATTTGTAAAGGGAGTCTTTTCTTTTCGAGAATGCTAGTTCAAATTCGGATCAGGTCATTGACATGTAATAGCATGTGAAAATAATGTAAAACAAATCAATACTCTCAGCTTTTGGTTAAAAGACAGATAATACCTTCCAAAAGCGCAATTTACTGAAGCCAATCCTCTGGTTACCTTATCAGAAAATGCAAGGACTGGAAGGTCTTAACTATATTAAGGAACTAAAAATTTATTTACATTTTCAGAATTTAAAATTTAGGAAATTTTAATCATTTTAAGCATATTATGAGATTTTCTTTAAGTTACTCTGGTTATTTTTACACACACACACACACACACAGGCACAGAGAGTTTCTTCTTTTTATCTGAAAATAAGATAAAAGGCAAAGTTGAGTAACCCTTCCGAGGACTGTGAAAACAATAATGACTAATACTTATTGACTCTGCTATGTGTTGATTACTGTTCTAAGTAATACAGTAAGTGTTAGCTCATTTATTCCTGACATAACTCTGTGAAGGAAGAACTGTTATTATCCTCATCTCCAACGAGCAGATGAGATAGGAGATTGATTTTTCACCAATGAGAAAACTAAAGCCAGTGAGATTAAATACATTAATACAATGTCACACAGCCCATATTTAAACCCAGAATGTCCAACTTGAGAGCAAAGAGTCCATATTCTTTTACTATTATTTCTCCAAGGAAGGCACATTGAATGCCAGTACTTCCTCAAGTAAATAAATAATGGTTACCAATCTACATTCTAAGATATATACATATATGAAAGATAGATAGATACATAGAAGATAGAGACACTAATATTTATTGAATTCCTCTATTACTTCCAATACCCACACTTTCTTCTTTAATCTTCCATTTTTAAAGATAAATAATATTAGCCTCATTGATGGCGGCTTTTGTTAGCCCCAAATGTTTTTAAAGGAAGACATTGGCATATAGCAACTGAGAGCTAAATATCTAACCCTTCTCATCCCATTTTAAACCCAACTGCAGGACTGCAGCAGGTTAACTAAGACTTGTGGGCAATCGATGTCTTTGTGTGACTATCATTTCAAATCTGTCACACATATGGAATTAGCATCCTGTACAATATGAAAGGTCAGTGGTTCTGAGACTCAAATGTTTAAATTTGATTTCAGAATTTTTATCATTATACATGTTTATGTATGTATGTATGTATGTTGTTAACAGAGGGAGAATAAAGAGGGTTTTGTCCATAATTCAATTTCAGTAATAAAGCTGAACTTTGTGTCAGAATTATATTTGGTGCATAGAGCGGAGAAAACTAATGGGGGGTGGAATGAGGACAACTGTAATTAAACAACAAAAGAAAGAAAGAAAGAAAGAAAGAAAGAAAGAAAGAAAGAAAGAAAGAAAGAAAGAAAAAGAAAGAAAGAAAAAGAAAGAAAGAAAGAAAGAGAAACAAAGAAAGAAAGAAAGAAAGAAAGAAAGAAAAAGAGAGAAAAAGTAAGAAAGAAAGAAAGAAAGAAAGAAAGAAAGAAAGAAAGAAAGAAAGAAAGAAAGAGAAGGAAGAGAATTTGCCTTATCAAGGCCTTGCTTTGTAGTAACCTTCTCATCTCCAGCCTTTATCCCAAAATTCTTTCGGATAGGCAATGGGGTAATGGACAGAGATCAGCTTTGAAAGCAGTGGAGTAGGGGAAACTTTTGAGCTGATTTTTAAAAAGTGAATACATTTGCTTTGATTGATATGATGACATAATGCCACCATTTCAATAATGACCCATGTAGCCTGTTTATGTGCACAAGTAGCCATGATAAATATTTAATTTCAGGTAACAGAATACTTCAAGATTAAAAAAGTAGAAATAGCCACAAAATAAAAGCAGATTTTCTATCACTATTCTTCTTTTTTTGTCTTTTCCATAGTATTGCTTTTTTCTATTCAGTTCACTTGCCCTCTGATCCCAATTCAATAGTAAGACAGACATGCTCGAATGGCATTAAGAATTATTTCTCTTAGTCCTCTTTATAAATAATTACCTTTCTGTTCCTCTCTTCCTAAAGGCTGTGTTCTTAACATTTAGCTCTGCCCATTCATTCATTTACTATTTTGGCAGTTCCTACAGCATGCCAAGAACTGGGCTTGCTAAGAACAAAGGCCAAAACAACTGCCCTCAAGAAGTCATTGGAAAATGATGAGAGAGATGGTATTTATACAACATAAAAAAGCCATGAAGATTACTATTGTTTGTTACAGAAGCCTAGGAGATAGATTGACCACCTATCTGAGAATATCAGGAAAGGCTACAGGAAAGAGGTAGTGCTGAAGTGCTAAAGTATTTCCCAGACATACAAGGGAGAAGAGGAAATGCCAGACAGAGGCATAGCAAATGCAAGTGTCTTTTCAGGATGGATCATCTTCTGCAGAATAATAATTCAACTTATGATATGCAGTCAAAGAGGAGACAGAAACTCCATTCCTGTGGTATAGTTACAGTGAATTTGCATTAATTATAAAATGCTTATATAATCAACTCTTAATCTCCCATTTAAGGAAAAAGGGGCTGATATTAACTGATTAAGCCTACTTCCATCAATATAGCATATATCTTCTTTCTCTCAT
Organism: Sturnira hondurensis; assembly: GCF_014824575.4. Lineage (NCBI taxonomy): Eukaryota > Metazoa > Chordata > Mammalia > Chiroptera > Phyllostomidae > Sturnira > Sturnira hondurensis. The sequence goes on along the minus strand of NW_028080032.1, from coordinate 4,490,655 downwards.
CCTCTAAGATGATTATTAACTAAAAAAAACAGTTTCCAGTAATTGCATCTGGTTTAAGACATTGCTTCAATCACCAATCATGCCAATACATTAGTTAAATATGTAATTAGTTAGCTTCTTAATGTCTGCAGTACCTGAGTTTGCTTCCACTACCATATTCTAGGCATCATATCAAGAAAGACCGTGCCTGATATCTCCTCCTATTCCACATGAGGCCTTCATTAGCCCATTCTAATTAAACATTATCACTTGACAAATGACATTAAAGAAAGGAAAAGGGAAATCAAGTGAATTGGTATTTAGAGTACTTACAAGGCACCAGAGAGTATGGTAGGCACAGTCAGCTACATCTACATGGGTGAGACATGGACTTTGGAGACATACAGATTGGAGTCAAGTACTGTTTTGAAGGTCTCTTTATCTCCCTGGGTATTAGTTTTCAAATGTATAAGATGGGGATATGAGTCGTGTCTGATTTATGGAACTGTGGTAAGGATTAAGTGAAATATCTTATTTTACAGTACCTATATATAAGAGAGAAAATGCCAAAAGGTAGACTATTGCTAGTTTATAACTAGTTGTATTGGTCTGCTATTTTCTCAATAATGTTGCATAAGAAAACACACAGAACTCAGTGGCTTACAGCAATAAACAATAATTTTCTATTCCCATCTTTTCAGGCCAGTATGGAATCTGCCAAATGTAAGCTGTTTGGGTTTGGCATAGAGCCGCAGGCTGAGTACCTATCTGTTCCAGCTATTTCTCATCCTCTTGGTCCCAGTTAGTGGTTACTGATCTATGTTTTTCTCATGACAAAAACAGTAGAGCTAGATAGCAAGCCCAAATGCACAAGCACATTTCAAGTTTCCACTTAAGTCACATATGCTTGCATCCCATTGACTGAAGCAAGTTAGGTGACCAAGTCAAAAATCAAGGCATGATCATGAGAGAAAATAATGCACATTTGCTAAAAAAATGATTCAATCTGCCATAAGAGTTATGTAGGCTTATTATTTCAAATAGTTCTTTTTAAACTTATTTAATTATTTTTCAAGTACAATTTTCTGTCTATTACTCCCATCCCATCCTACCCCCATGCTCCTCCCCTCCCTCCCATTTCCACCCTTCTCAGTTGTTGTCCGTGTATCCTTTATATATGTTCCTCTAAATCCCTCCCCTATTTCCCCTGAAATTTCCTCCCCTCTTCCCTCTGGTCACTGTCAGAGAACAGGCTGTCAAATAGTTCTTTTTAATTTGATTATCTAAATATATAAATATGTCATCTATATCTAAAAGTTTATGACTTGACTAATTTTATTTTAAGAGGTATACGATCAACTAATTTTTAAGTTGCTCAAGAAAAAAACAAAGACTCAAATAAGCTATAACTGATTAACTGTGAAATCCCCAAAGATGAACAACGATGTCAAAAAACAGATAAATGACAACCACAGATAATATATTCAACAAACAACTCACCATTCCAACTTTTATGTTTTCTGCTATGTGAGAAATATTTTTAGAGTGCATTTTAGAAAGTCAAAGGAAGCAGAAGACATGGACCCAATTTTCTTTTTTTTTAAAGTTGCTTCTTGCCTTTTATTTTATTTTTTTAAAGATTTTTATTTATTTATCTTTAGAGGGGAAGGGAAGGAGAGAGGGAGAGAAATATCAATGTATGGTTGCCTCTCATGCGTCCGCTGCTGGGAACCGGGAACCGGGAACTGGCCTGCAACACAGGCATGTGCCCTGACTGGGAATTGAACCGTGTTCGTGTGGTTCTCAGGCCCGCGCTCAATCCACTGAGCTACACCAGCCAGGGCTAGACCCAATTTTATTGCCATTGTGTCAGTGGAAGCCAATTATTTTTGCCATTCGTTAGTTTGGTGTTCATGTGTGTGATTAGGCCCTTTTATACCTATTGGCTTTACCTAATAATTTATTCATTCTTTCCAAGAAAAGTATTATTGGTTATCTAGTATATTTCAGGTTCTGTGCTAGTTATTGGAAAAACAATCGTGACTATAAACAACTTCCCAAATTGGAAAATTCCATTATATGAGTGTAAAAAGTGATTTCTTCAATTCCACAAAGCCAAGAAGGATAAAAAACATCATCTGGAAAGGAACATTTTTGTATGTATATATGTGTAACATATTTTCAAGAGAATATGGAGTGAGACTAAAATGAGGGGCTCTATATGGGCAGTTATTGCTTCAGTAGTATTACTGAAAGAGCAGGCATTTTTTATAGCTTGGGTACACTGTTAAACCTCTTGATTGAATTTTTAAAAGATTTTATTTATTTATCTTTAGAGAGGGGAGAAGGGAGGGAGAAAGAGAGGGAGAGAAACATCAATGTGTGGTTACTTCTCACATTCCCCTTACTAGGGACCTGGCCGGCAACCCAGGCATGTGCCCTGACTGGGAATCGAACTGGCAACCTTGTGTGGTTCACAGGCCGGCACTCAGTCCACTGAGCCACACCAGCCAAGGCTTGATTGGATTTTTAATGAAATATTTTGCTGATTTAGAATCTGTCTAGTTCTTGTTTCTAAGGAAAATGTATTTATCAATTTTGAGGCCTTGTGCTAAGCATTTTCACATACCTCCATCTGGGTTTAGAACCACCACATTTAGAAAGGCTGTAGACTAAGTGTACTCAGGGCATACTTCTCTGCTTCTGCTTTCCAACCACGTGAGATATATGAACACAAGAAGGGTTATTCCTTTCAAAGATAAAGCACATTTTAAAGACGTGTGAGAGACTTAGCTCATCTGGGCAAAAGACACAGAATCAAATAATTGCTCTGCTGAATTAAAATGTAATGATCTCAATAACCACACTGAGATGTTGAGTGGGGAACTAGGCTTTTCTACTAGTTTTTTTTTTTCCTTTTAAATAGCTTCATTTAAGTTTTAGTTGTTCACTGACTTAGTGAAGGCATGGAAGTTGGTACCTTAATTCTAAGTCTTCTGTCAGTTTCTGTCTTATCGTCTACCTCAGAGCTACCTTGTGGAGAGAAAAGAAGAGGGTTGATACAAAGCCTCTTCTAGAACTGTGATTAATGGTGCACCTTTATCACCTATCATTTACCACCTTGAACCCGCAACCAACTGTAAGTGCAACCTATAAACACCCCATGCTATATCTCTGCAAGTTTCACTCCCCTCCAAGCCCTACATTTCTCTTCTAATTACCATCACAACAGCTCCCATTATGGTTTGACCCTAGTAATTTGGTTATGTTTGTGCTGCTACAATGTACCAAATAGATAATAATGAATACTGATGAAGCCTACAGTTGAGGCAAACTATAATTACACAGGCCTAATGAAGTTACCAAAAAAGGCAGTATGTAAAAAACATACTCAGATTAAGAAAAAAAAAACAACTCAAAAAGCAAAAACTGAACGTTTTACATTCCTAAAGTGCTGCTTTATACTTGAAAATTCCTGGTGGCCTGACATGTGCTATCCACTTCTCTTCCTTGATTTATGGTCTGTGACTTCCTGACTTACCCATCACATTCTAAACTTTTCATTTTTCATTTTTCAGTGTCTAATTGTATTTGTCAAATCAAGATAAACGGCTGCATGCATTATGCAGCAAATCAAATGGGATACTTACTTGGCAATCCGACTTTGTACTAAATATGCCAATTTAACATTTAAAATCAGGAGTTTAGTCAAGATGTTGGCAATCAGACCCATCCGGTGAGGCAGAGCCCGTGGCTAGAGTTCCTTCGAAGGGCAGCTGACAAAGTTACTGCACCTGTAAATTAAAATCAGAGCCCGTTAGTATCTCTGGATAAATGAATTTGATCCCGAAATTGCTTGGTGTTTAACAAGTAGTATGTGGTGGGAAAAAGCAAAAAGGATGGTGTTAAGATTATCATATACTGACAATAGAGACACTCCTCTGGACAAACTTTGGAAATCAGTGAGACCGGACTCAAAAAAATCATACATTCTCCAGTGTTCAGAGTGAAATGGACAACATTTACACTGGATAATGAGTTAAGATACAGAAAAAAAGTATATATCTCTCTCTATAGTTCACATAATGTTTCTATAATTATTGTAACATTTTTCCTGATTTTCATTTGTCCTGAGGGAAATGGGGAAGCAAGAAATGTGGCTTCCACAGACTGGATATGACTTTGAGATGTGCCTTTGTGGTCCTTACCTTGTCCTCATCCACCCTAATCTTTGTGAACATAAAGAATAGTCATTCTCATATCTCACAAAATAAATTCTATGGGCATCGATTTCTAAGAGGGCTGACATCCTTAATACAGAGTAAAGTCCGCATAATAAAAATTCTCCTAATGGTTTAGGGGTCATGTTAAATTATCTGTAGCTATTCAGGTTCAACTGGCTTAAATTCCAATAGGTCCTAGAGAGATTTCTCTCATTCTCCTCATTGTTGAATAGTTCTCAACTATTTTATGCTCCACTTGGCCCACATTCCTATTTTAAGTGCATATCTGGGTAGCAAATTAAGAGGGAAGAATAGAGGCAAAGTATAAACTCTCCTAAAGGATTTTTTAAAATGTTGACATTGTTTTTTCCTGTCTCCTCATTAATACATAACTAGAAATGTTTTGGCCAATTTGCATTTGTATGTTCCCTGATGTATTTCCTACCAAATCATTCATTCTGTTATCTCTACTACTCCTTGGACTCATGGACTTCCCTACTCTCTACCAGGTGAGCTAGCTGTCCAGTGCTTGAGATATCGAGCTGTGCATCTGGGAGTCATTTGAGAAGCCAGTATTTAGAGGTGGAGCTGCTGTTGTATTTTGCTTCACCTGCTACACTCTTTTTTTCTATCTTTGTAATTGGATTTCCTGATGAGAATGAAGCTTCAGTGGGGACAGATGTTCTTAAAATTAAAGAAAGAAAAAAGTTAGGGATCAGAGAAAATGTATAAACATGGGGGTGATTTGTGTGTTAAAAATGACATTTGTGTGCTTTGGATTTCATACACATTTCTGATTAAAATGAACCAAAGTGAACCTCGGACACCAACAAAACTTCATTTCGTTGCAGAGACAGGAGAGAATAAGCGTGTGAGAGAGATGTGTCTGTTACACCTGACAGGTATGCTCCGCAGTTAGTCCAAGGAGCATGAGGGACTCTTCAGGAGAGTATCCTTGCTGAGCTCAATTAAGAAGTTACAGCAAAAAGAAGTCTTTGACTAGAGAGAGTTGAGCGATGTAGGTTCCTTTTTCATTTCAAATACTTTGACTATGGCCCGAATAGGATGTGTTTGCCCTCAATCAGGTTCTGATTGCTATGCCATAAATAAAATAAAACACAGTAAAGTAGAATAAGGTAAAAATGAAATAAAACAAAAGTCCCTTTGTGGCCTCCCAATCACAAGATGCATTTCTCAAGTATTAATCTTCCTCACCTATACACATTGGTTTCATCCATCAGTTTTATCATGGAGTTGGCTTAAAACTGAGGATACATCTTGTCTTTCACTAAACATGATGGATTCCAGATGTTCGGATTAAATAATGATGCTCCCCTGTAGGCATAACGGACCATAGCAGCACAGTAACTAGGCAAAAATGAGCAAACCAGGCCCAGCAAATGATCTTGATTATTTCAACTACGAGGGACCAGAAAAGCAGTGGGTAGTACAACAAACAGCCCTTTGAAAGAGCAAACAAAAAGCTCTGGTAATTTACATTTAAGCTGAACCTGCTTCTGCTCCCTGGAAAGTATCATGTGTGTGGAATAATTCAAGAAGAAATCTAGCACCATACCACTGTTATCATTGGTATTCTATGCCAACTTGCCAGCAGCAAGGAGCATATACATTATGATGCTAATATCAGTTTTCTTCCCAATGTTTTAAATGACGTTGTACAGTCAAAGTCATTGTTAAAAATATGAATGTGCTTTTACATCACTCAGGATGTCTCCCTGTGCTCCCAGCACTTGAAAAAGCATTACAAATGTTATAATGGAGGTTAGTCAGATTTATATGGCATACAGAAAGCTAGATAGACAGACAGACAGATAGAAGTATGGCAACAAATCCATATCTTTATTTCTACTCTCCATGATTAAGAAAAACTGCAGCTGATATTCCACTTGGCATAAAATTACCCAAAAGCAGTATTTCAGGCCTTAGAAAATGAAGCAGAATTGTAGTTCGTGTCAGTGCTGGACCATGAGGTGAATTCTGTCCCAGCAATCTTTTGCGGTTCTCTACTAGACCATAAATTAATCTGTCCAAATCATTGACACTCGTCCACAAAGCACAGGTGGCAGTCTCCTTTCATGCACACCAAAGAGAGTGAGATAAAAATAAATTGTGCTGCCATTAAAAACATGCCAAAATAATATTTTTCCCATCTGCTAAACCCAGCCCCGGTGGTAAGTGAACTAACAGATTTCCACACTCACACTTGGTGAGCAGACACCACAAGCAATTAATTAACACGAACATGATAGGAGTCAATTGGATTTCTCTATTTTAGACATTAATCAAAGCCAAAAACAAGAACGTGCACCTTGTGTAACACTCAGACTCATGGGTCTTCAGATGTGGCTGCTCTAAAGCCCATTTCTATCTAAATATTTACAACAAAGTTGGTTTGCTCAACAGTCCTCTCAAGGGGGACTCTATGTTCCAGGTCCATGCTGCCAGAGCCATGATCCACGCACCCGTCAGAGCTTGGCCTGCCTTATTTCCCCAATATCCACAATACAAACAAGGACAATCCAAGGGCAAAGTCTATTTTTGCATTGAACCAGTTAGTTAAAAATAAGCTTTCATGTTTCTTTCCCATTAAAAAAATGCCAAACAAAGTATCTTTTAAAATGTACCTGTGAGGAGTATTAGAAAATCCAAGAAGAGATGAGTCTTGGCATCAACAAACCACTAATTATCTTTAATCTCTTCATAAATACTTAGGGTAGTGTTAACATTTGATGGAAATAGTTGGCTTATGTTTAAAACATTTTCTTGAATAAATGACTATATCAGAAAATAAGGAATCTAGAAAAAATTATTCTCCAAAAAAGCCCAGGCTGAGAGAATGTTAGTGGTAATTTTTTTCAAACTTCCAAGGTAGATATAATTCTGTTATTTAATATTTTTAAAAAACAGAAAAATAAGTTAACTTCTAAGGGTATTTTTAGGAAGCCAGTATATCCATGAGGCTTCATGACTTCTAAAGTGGAAAGAGATCAAGATGAGGGTGCTAGGGACAGTGAATAAAAAGAAATGAATTGATCCTTTTCTTTATTTATAGTTCTTCCTTCTGAGATGAGTCTTAGCAGGTAAACCTAGGTGATAGGGAAAAAATCCAGACTCAATTACACATTAATGAAACAATGGAATAGATAGCAGAAATGCGACATGATCATACTTACAAATAGTATGCTTATGGATTACTGAAGGAAGAGACACGAGTACCTGCTCAATTAAATTTTCCTGTCCAGGGATTGTTCTTTTTTTATATATAAGTTTTTTTAAGAGAGCATTTTTAAAAAAGATTTTATCTATTTATCTTTAGAGGGGAAGGGAAGGGGAGAGGAAGAGAAATATCAATGTATGGTTGCCCCTCTTGTGTCCCCTCCTGGAAACTGACCTGCAACTCAGGCATGTGCCCTGACTGGGAATCGAACTCAATCCTTTGGTTCGCAGGCCCACACTCAATCCACTGAGCTATACTAGCCAGGACCCAGGGGTTGTTCTGACAATGCAGAGAGGGCTGAAGGACACCTCAGAGAGGCCAGGCAAAGGCAGAAAGAGAAGGTTTGGGGGCATTATCACTTCTCTTCTCCCCAGCAGTCTCCTCCTTCCTCTCCTCTTTCTGTTATTTTTTTCTTTCCTCTCTTTCCATGTTGCTCATGCCTTCTCTCTGTGCTCTCCAACTCTCCTGTTCCTAAACTTGTCCTGGGATTCTTATAGATGTAATTGACCTTTTGACTAGAACAATCTCTACCTGCTTGCTTATGCCAACTTTTCCTGTTGAATGGATGTTAGAAGGGGAACTATGTTGAGTGGAGGTTCAACCCAGAGGAATCACTACAGGAAGATCTTCAATTGCAGTCATGGATCTAATTAACTAAATCCTTCCTTCTTTTCTTTCTATTTCTTTCTTTCTATCTATCTATCTATCTATCTATCTATCTATCTATCTATCTCCATTTGAATTTATTCTACTTCAGTGAAACCCTTGAGCAACTACGGCAGATGCCTACAATAATATCTCCAGTGCCACATGTTCTTCCAGAACCTTGCCATTCTCCCATCAATAGATGAATTCTAATTTTCCTCCCTTTGCACCTGTAACTTCCTGCGAACCAATAGATTATGGCAGAAGTAACACTGTGTGACTTTTTTGTTTAGATTTTATTTATTTATTTTTGGAGAGAGAGAGAGAAACATCAATGTATGGTGGTCTGTCACATACCCACTACTGGAGACCTGGCCCGCAACCCAGGCTTGTGCCCTGACTGGGAATCCAACCGGAGACCCTTTGGTTCTCAGGCTGGCACTCAAGCCACTGAGCCACACCAGTCAGGGTACACTGAGTGACTTTTAAGCCTAAGTCATAAACGGTATTACAGCTGGGTAATACAGCTTTTGGAGACTACACAAGACCCTTGACTACACTGAGGCTGACATGCTGGAGAGGCCACATGTAGTAGGCACTTGGATTAACAGCCCCACCTGAATCCCAGCCAACAGTTACAGCCAACTGTAAGTCAGGTGAGAGAGCTTTCATGAACATCTCAACGTTTTGAGCCTGCAGCATACTGCAACCCCAAGTAACTTGTTCTACAACCATATGTGAAACCCTATGCTAAAATGGTCTAACAGAGCACCGATAACCTGACCCACAAAATAATGAGCAAATCTTGGGGTAATATTTTACTCAGTAACAGTAACTGGAGCAGTCCTCAACATTTCAAAGGATGACTTGTAATTAAAACACAGTGAAATGAAGCACACACAACTTGAGGGACAAGATTGAATAGAGAAAGTTAAATGTAATTGTATTTTATGGAAGAAAAGTTTAGTGTCTTGCATACTGTTCTTGAAGCATCTTCTTCAACATCAAAGGTACATAGGCATGACAGTTATATTTCCTGTTTTTAATTCACATCCTCTGGTCTCTCTGGTCTTCCCATGGAGAAAACACTGAGTTGTCTATCCTATAATACTCCTTATCCAGATTCATTAATATATTATGACCTCTTTTCAAAACACTTTTTCTTCTATGTGAACTGGCCACAATGATCTCTGGAGATAAAAATAAGGGAAGCAAGTAGATGAAAGTCCAAGTAGAGGTGAAGAATTCGGATGATACTTGAGATTGTCTCAGTTTTCATTTCAAGGAATTATCACAAAGAATTAGTTGGCCATTTGATATTATCTAGCATACTTCTATAACAAAGATCTACATAATAACCAGTATTATTATGGGTTTTCTAAATGTACAATTTACTTTTTAGAATATGTTTTATTTGAAATATTACTTATGTATTAACTTAATCTCTAGTTTCTTAGAAAATACCCTTACCTGATTATTGATTATATGACTTTCTTTCTATGAACATATATATTAATAAAATATATAAATATTCTATATATTAAATATAAATATATGCATATACATATATTCTATAAATAGAAAAATATATATTTACTTTTACCAAATTATCTCAGTATGTAATCTGGAGCTAAGGAAAATAATTGCATTAACCTTTGAGTCTGTTGTTTTATTAGCTATAAGCTGTGAGGTAATTTATGATTCAGCTTGCTTACACTGCTCTGCCTTTCCAGGGGGATGATCTAGCTGATGACAATCTGGCAGATTTATGTCCAGGGAGAATCAGTCCCACTCAGTCTGGGTGTTGGCTTGAATGGTTCTAGTCCCTGTGTCACCTCAGCAAGCAAGGAGGACAAGTTGGAGCCAGCTAAAAATTCTCAGGAACTCCACGGACAAAGCCATGATCTGGAGGGAAGAACAGAATTCACTGTTGACTATACTAAATTGAAAGGGAAAAGTAATATAGGTTAGGTCATCCACATGGACCCAATCATAAGGAGAAAAGTGGTGACTGTAAGATAGCACTAGTGATGTATCTTTTCATTGGGAAGTCACTTTAGCGTGTTATGTTAATGTTAGCTACTATAGCAAGAATGGTATGAATATTGTTCTGATTTGGAATAATAAGTAAAAAATTACATTTAGCCTCTGAATGTTTGTTAATGGAGGCTTCCTAGATGAAGAGACTAGAACCAGAAGATCCAGCCCCTCAGCCCCAGAGTATACCTCAGCCCTAGAGTCTACCTCAGCCCGAGTCTACCTCAGCCCCTCAGTCATCTTACACTCTCGATTTTTTTATTGAATTTATTGGGGCTGTATTGGTTAATAAAATTATATAGGTTTTAGGTGCACGATTCTATAACACATCAATGTATATTGTCTTGTGTGTTCACCAGCCCAAGTCTCCTTCCATCACCATGTATTCCCCTCTGTACCCTCGTCTACCTCCTCCGACCCCCTCCCCCTCTGCTAATCACCATGCTGTTGTCTGTGTCTGTGAGGGTTTTTTATTTCGTACTTAACCCTTTTACTTTTTGCATCCACCACCCAAAGCTCCTCCCCTCTGACAACTGTCAGCTATCAGCCTGTTCTCTATAAATGAGTCTGTTTCTATTTTGTTAGTTTATTTTATTCATTGGGTTCCACATATGAGTGAAATCACATGATAATTGTCTTTCTTGGACTGGCTTATTTCACTTAGCATAATGCTCTCCAGTTTCATCCATGCTGTTGCAAAAGGTAAGATTTTCTTATGCCACAGCTTTTTTTCTTACTCATCTATCGATGGATACTTGGGCTGTTTCCAAATCTTGGCTCTTGTGCATACACTGCAATGAACAAAGTGATGTGTATATTACTTTGAATTAGTGTTATGGGTTTCTTCAAATATATTCCCAGGAGTGGAGTCATTGGTTCATAAGGGAGTCCTATTTTTAATTTTTTGAGGTATCTCCATACTGCTTTCCACAGTGGCTGCACCAGTCTGCATTCCCACCAACAGTGCAGAAGGGTCCCCTTATCTCCACATCCTTGCCAACACTTGGTTGTTTTTTATTTTTTGGCAGAGGTTTCCTTTATTTTTTGATGTGAGGTTTCCTTTGCTGTACAAAGGTTTTTGGTTTGATATTGTTCCGTATGTTTTGGGGTTTTTTTGTTTCCATTGCCTGAAGAGACATATCAGAAAAAATACTGCTATGAGAAATGTTCAAGATTTTACTGTGTACACTTTCTCCTAAGATATTTATGGTTTTGAGTATAATATTTAAGTCTTTAATTCATTTTGAGTTTATTCTTGTGTATGATGTAAGAAGGTGGTCTGTTTGCATTTTTTGCATGTATATGTGCAGTTTACCTGACACCATTTATTGCATATATTATCTTTACCCCATTGTATGTTTTTGCCTCTTTTGTCAAATATTAATTGACCATAAATGTGTGAGTTTATTTCTGGGCTCTCTATTCAATTCTGTTGATCTATATGTCTGTTTTTATGCCAGTGCTATGACATTTTGATTACTATGACCTTATAGTGTAGTTTGATATCACATAGGATGATTCTTCCAACTTTGTTTTTCTTTCTCAAAATTGTTGTGGCTATTTGGAGTCTTTTGTGGTTCCATATAATTTTTTGGATTATTTGTTTTAGTTCTCTAGAATACATTAACAATATCTTGATAGGAATTGTTTTGAATATACAGATAGCTTTGGGTAGTATGGACATTTTAGTGATGTTAATTCTTCCTATCCATTAACATGGTATGTGCTTCCACTTATTTGTATCAATTTCTTTCTTCAGTGTCATATAATTTTCCAAGTACAGTTCTTTTACTTCTTTGGTTTAATTCATTCCTTGGTGTATTTTTTTAAGCAATTGTTAATGAGACTATGTTCTTAGTTTCCCTTTCTGATAGTTCATTATTGGTGTTTAAAAATGAAACTCATTTCTGGATACTTATTCTATATCTTGCTATTTCACTGAAATCATTTATCAGGTCTAATAGTTTGGTGGAATCTTTAGGGTTCTCTATATAAGACATCATTTCATTTGCAAATAATGTTAGTTTTACTTCTTTCTTTATTACTTGGATGCTTTTTATTTCTTCTTCTTGTCTGATTGCTGTGGCTAGGACTTCCAGTACTATGTTGCATAAGAGTAGTGAAAGCAGACATCCCCATCTTGTTACCATTTCCATTAAGGGAAATACTGTGGGTTTGTTATATATGGCCTTTATTATATTAAGTATGTCCCCTGTATTTCCACCTTGCGAAGAGTTTTTATTGTAAATGAGTGCTGGATTTTATCAAATACTTTTTCTGCATCTATTGATATGATCATGTGGGTTTTTCCTTCATTTTGTCTATGTGGTGAATCTCATTTATTGATATGTGAATGTTGTACCAACCTTGCATTCCAGGAATAAATACCGCTTGATCATGGTGTATGATCTTTTTACTGTATTGCTGTATCCAGTTTGCTAATATTTTGTTGACTATTTTAGCATCTATGTTTATCATGGATATTGTCTTATAATTTTCTTCCTTTGTAGTGTCTTTATCTGGTTTTGGAACTAAGATAATGCTGGCCTCGTAAAGTGAGCTTTGAAGTCCTCCCTCCTCTTGAATTTTTTTCAAATAGTTTGATAAGGATAATAGTTTGACAAGTATAAGTATTAGTTCTTTTTGAATATTTGGTAAAGTTCACCAGTGAAGCCAGGGCTTTTGCTCGTTGGGAGTTTTTTAATTACCGCTTCAGTCTCACTAGTTGTAATCTGTCTATGCAGGTTCTCTGATTCTTCCTAATTCAGATTTGGAAGAATGTATGTGTCTAGGAACTTATCCATTCTTCCAGACTGCCCAATTTGTTGTCATTTAGTTGTTTGTAATACTTTCCTACTATCCTTTGAATTGCTTTGGTGTCAGTTATTACGTTTCCTCTCTCATTTCTGATTTGAATAAAAAAATGTTTCACTGTGAAATGAAAGACCTTTAAGGACGTTTTCAGAAATAAGATTCTGAGTTCTGAAGAACATCTTCATTCATTTGGAATGCTTTTGAGTTTTTAGGATACTAACTTTCAAATCAAAGAGTTGATTTTTAGATTAAAGTCTTAATTACCCTAAATCTAACAAATTTGTAGGTGGAAGGAAGGTACTCTCTTGTACAGCAAACATCCCTTGCAAAACAGTGCTTTCATCAGTTTAATGTACATGATTTGGAAGCATGAAGATTAAATTAGTGGGTGCGGGAGGTTGATATACACTTAGGCTCTTATCATACCTTTGAAATCAGAACAAGAGGTGGCTATATTTGAGAAAAACAAAAATAATGTTGGAGTCATGTGTTTCAAATTCACAGTGTGAACATTGCAAAATACTTTGTGTTTATTTTTATAATCAGATTTGCCTTAAGACCAGAGTAGGTCACTAATGTTTGGTAAGTTATTGCTTAGATGATAGTAGTGTTAGGCTTAAGGCATCTTTAAGAGATTCTGAAATGTAGTTTTAAATTTGGAAGACTTGAAAGTGAGTAATTTTAAGAGCATCAACAACAATGGGTAGATAGATAGATAGAGAGAGAGACAGATAGATAAAATGAGAGGGAGACAGACAGACAGACAGAAATGCGTATATGTGTAAAGGACCAGAGATCCTCAGTATCAGCAAAGGCTCAGCTAGTGAGCTAAGGTAAAGGAAGTTCTGCCCTGCATGCAGGAGTATATTTGCAAAGACAAAACAGGTGTGAGTCACCATTTTTGGATTGTTGGTTGGCCAATAAAGTCAGCCGAGGTCTGTGTTCTCTTGACTAGAGCAAGATCTGGGTCAAAATCCAGGCTCTGCCTCTTTGGAGAAGAAAATAGGCATGGCCAAACCAGGTAGTGAGTAGAGTACTACGTGAGGAATATTTTTAAAAATATTCCAGTCTCAAATATTCTTATTTAATTGGTCCATAGTATAGCCTGGGTGTGTACAAAATATCCAAAATACTCTAACTTTCAGCCATGGTTGAAAGTTACTGAGAAAAACTTACCCTCTTATTAACCAGGTGAGAAAACTAAATTTTAAGGGGTTGTATAGTATGGTCAAAGAGTTGAACAATGTGGTAGAATGGGGATTAAAATTTAAAGTCTCAGACACCCTTTGCCCCATACTCCCTCCATCTTGAATAGAAAACATATTCCTTTTTTTTAGAAGCTTAAAGGGTAGACTCCCTTGGGACTTTATTTGATCCTAGAACTCTGAGGTTGTGTGTCATCTCCTCTCTTTTGGGTCACTTCCTTAAACCCCCACAGGCCTTATCCTGATTATGTATTCAGAATGTATTTAGTAGGGATCTGTCTATTATGAATCTTAATTTGTGGATGCTTTAAAATTCATTTATTCTCATTCTTCAACTCACAACTGGGGACTTTAAACAAACAATGGTGCCTGGGTGCCACCCCCAGAGATTCTGATCAAACTGGCCTGGGATGCAGCTCCCTGGATGATTCCAACGTGCGGACGAGGATGAACAGCGCCTCTCTATCAGACCCTTTAGATGCAGTAGACCTGGGCCTGTGACTCTGAAGTTGTCTGTAAGTCCAGCTGAGCCCATCACAGTTGTGTGTAGATCAGCAACTTCAAAGGCTGGAAACACTGAGTTTGACTGCAGGGTAAACCTGGAATGCCTCATATGTTATTCTTCTGAAACTTGTCAAAGCATCTAAATATGTTCCAATTAAAAAGCACATAGTTTCCTCAGATTCTGACATCTTAAATACCTATATGAGCCTTGTATGTATTTCCACGGGTCCTAGGATATCCTGTTTCTCTGATGAAATTCAGAGTAAACAGATATTTTAAAAATAAAAATAAAAAAGAAGGAGGGGTGAAGAGGGGGAGAGAATGCCTGCACTTGCTTAATCTGGGCTTTCCAACTAGCAGTTTCAAGATGCTGGAAATATCTCCCCATCCCCAGTCCTTGCCTGTGATCTTGTACTTTTCCCACTCATCAAAAGAAAGTAGACCAGGTCCCTGCTTTAGAAACAGCTGCATATCAGGCCTTTCGTGAGGAAGGAAGATTTCTCAGGCAAAGTATTTTGGCAGGAACTAGGACAATAAACAGTAAGGCTTTGTACTTTCTTCTTGCTTTCTCCTTCAAGAATTTAAAATGCACTCAGAGCAAGGCATGAATGAATTAATTGCTACTATTTAAGGTAGATAGATGAGGATCTTCTGAAGTTTTGAGATTACAAAGTATTATTTCTCACACTTGTGAAGATCATTCATGGGTTTTCTGTAGGGAAACCATCGTGGAGTAGTGAATAATTAGAGTGCTTGTTAATTAGCTTGATCCCAATATACGAAACTACCCCATTATATCTCTATAAACTTGGTGAATTTACTTAGGTTTAGATGACCAGATCCCATGATTAAAGATTCACCAAGTTGTCCAACCCAGATTTCTCACCTCCCAATGCAAATGTTCTTTACAACTAAGACAAACCCATGAGTTTTTTGAGGGGGGGTATGATTTTTTTGTTTGTTTGTTTTTAATTTAAATCAGATAAACTTTGATTACTTCCTTCAAGGTCAAATTGAGAAAGAACTAGGCTACATAAATAGTAAAAGTTTTTTGACTCAGTACAAGACAAGTCCAATCTCCCTATTAGCTTCACACCTCTGGCAAGTATATTGGTTCCACAGTAGTTCAATCAAGAGTGTGGTAATTTTCACCCAATTGTGACATGTGCTCTGCATAAAAGAAAGATATTCCTATTTACTAGATGGGTCATCTTTTTAAAAACTGCTATTTGCCAGAAAGCTTTATCGAGATATTAATTTGTGTTATGGTTCCTTTTATTTTTTCTTTCCTCTCTACAATTCTAAAACATACCTTTGCCTCAGGAGAGGTTAATATAGTTAACAGAGGTTAACGGAGTTAAAAGTAGAGTTTTTTTTAGACTACCTGAGTTTTAACCTTGGAGTTTTCAGAAATCTTGAAGACTTGCAGAAATGTGTTGTGGATATGAAGTGACCAGTAAAGAAGCTAAAACAAACATTTTGTTCTGTGCTGTACCCATGAAGCTAGAACTCAAGCACATGTGGTGTCTCTCAGAATTTCCAAAACCCGAGTTGGGGGGTAGAACTTCTTTCAGAGTTTGGAGCCAACGGTTGTCACAGGATTTGCAGGCTTGGGCAACAAGTAGGGTTTCAATACTGAGAAAATAAAAACACAGGACACGTGAATTTGAATTTCAAGTCATTGATTTTGAATATAAGTATGCCCATGCAGTATTCGTGAAATATTTGTGTTAAAAAGTTATTCATAGTGCCCTGGCTGGCGTAGCTCAGTGGATTGAGCGCAGGCCTGCGGACCAGATGATCGCGGTTCGACTCCCAGTCAGGGCACATGCCTGGGTTGCAGGCTGGTTCCTTGCAGGCTAGCTACCAGCAGGGGACACACAAAAGACAACCATACATTGATGTTTCTCTCCATCTCTCCTTCCCCTCTAAAGATAAATAAATAAATGTTTTTAAAAAAGTTATTCATTATTTATCTGAAATTTCATTAGTTGGTTGCCCTGCATTTTAGCTGGGAACCCTAGCCAGGTGGATGTCGTTATTGATTGTAATGGACTGATGCAGATGTCCTGGCTTCCATTTTCCAGACAGCACCCAAGTCTCCTGGGTTCTTGGGTGACAGTAGGTGAGAGGAAGTGCTCCCCATTAATGGCTAAGATATATTTTCCTCAGTTGGACCAGATAAAGTCTCAGAGTAAGATTTAATTGATTTTGAAGATGATTTTTTAAAACTGGCATTTCTTGCACATCAAAGTCTTTGATGGTAGATGCATACTTACTCAGTATAACCATCACTCCTGTCTATTGTGGACATTTTTCCCAGGATACACCTGTAGGGGGATGAGGAGGTAGAAAGAGACAGTCCTGAGGGTTTGCTCTTGTTTACCCTCCTCAAGACAACAGGTCATTTGTCATGGTCTAAACAGAGATTGGGAGGCTCCTGGTGTTGTGTTTCTAAAATGCATTATACCTGCTGTCATCAGAATGATACTGATTTCAGCGGAAAGTGGACTTCACAATACTCTTCAGTGAATGACGTGGTGGTTTTGTCTTGCAAAGTGAGTCATGTCATCTAACTACACTGCAAATGCATTAAAATCAGAAAGGCCAGATTTTCATGAAAAGCCAAACACTCTTAATATTCCCAGAGAAATGGGCACATTATATACCCTTTCCACATATGTCTACTCATAGAAGGAAAGGGATTTGACACCAGATGTGTATGGATGTGACCCACTAAATCAACCAGGCTTACCCTCCTATTTGCAAGGGAGCAGTAATGGATGAGCCATTTGCTTCTACGTGGAGCACAGCTGCTAATGGGTCTGGGAGGAGCCACAGCCTGGGACTGGCAGTGAACAGGGATCCTTCAGCTCAACCTGAGATGAGATCCAGGCAGGTAGATTTATAATGTTCCAAGAATCAGGTCAAGCGAGACAAGAGGATTAAGATCCCTTTTTTCAGCGACACTGTACCCAAAGCTTTTTTGTTTTATTTTATTACTTTTTAAAAATGAGCAACAGCCTTCAGATCCTGAGTTTAAACGCCTGATGCAGGCCTGAGTCACTGGCGCCGCTCCCTAACTCCTCTCTCCTGCAGGTGTGCTGCAGGCAGGTCTCCTTCCCTGCACTCCCACCTGACAACTGTAAAACATAAGAGATCTCTCAGGGTGGTATAGCTTCAGGCACATGAATTTCTTCCGGGGCTCTTTGAGCTTGGAACCAGTTTAAAGGTAAGAGGGTTTGGAGAGTGAATGAGTTCCCAAGAATAAACATGTTTCAAAGGAACCTGAATGAGGGACTTTGTTTTTGTGGGTTTTTTCAAATGACGTTTGCTTACTTAATGTAGTAACTCCTTGAACATATTGCCTTGTGTGATATAATTTATTTACATAATTCTGGATCAGAAAATCATAAGAAAGTCCAAAGAAAATTTCTGAAAAGATGAAAACTTGTTTTGTGAGGATTATATATACACCCACATGTGTACATATACATACTTGTATATGCACCTATGTGTGTGTATTTGATACATATATTTTACATATGTATAGAAGATACACATACATACATATATGTGTATATACAGATAGAGATACAAATTTTATACATGTATTGATTGATACAGAGAAATTTAGATATAGACATTTGGAAAGGAGGGCATAAAGGAATTTAGCTCACAAGTCAATTCCCAGTCTGTTTTTAATTTATGCCAAATTCTTTCCCCTGGGATTCAAAAGAAGATGGTGGTTTGTAATTATTCCAGTCCAAGTTTTCACTTATGTAAGCATCTCAGCATTTGCTACATTGACACGTTACACATGGGGAAGTCCTTTAAGTGCTGAACAGGAGAGTCGGCCACTCAGCAGAATCGTGGTGAAAGAGGTGTGGGAAAAAGTTTACCTTTTGTGCCTCCAGGAAAGAGGAGGGAAACGCCCTCTCACAGTGGAAAAAAGAAGAGCGTCTCTTTCTAGAGGAGTAAGAGTAGCTTGTTCATACTCTAAAAATAGTTTTCATGTCATCTGAAATAGATGATAAGGGACCATATTTTTATTTATCTCTGTATTCCCTAACTTTAGCTACAGTGAAATATTTTTTGCTAAATGTCAGATTTCAGGAGTGTAAGTAGTGGGGCTGGGGATAAAAGAAGTACAGAACAAGGGCAATGGGGGAAAATCAGGTGAACTTTTCAGTTACAAAAGTCCTGAACCATGTTATCTGAAATGCCATGGCCACTGCTCAGGAAGGCTGAACACCACGTTGTCTGGAGAAAGTGATCTGCCATCATTTTGCTGAAGTGGCTCATGCAGAGGGACAAAGGGAGAGGGATCCATACGGACATTCTGCCATCCACCTTCTTCCTAAAGTTTAGGAATATCCTGTTTCTATTACTCATGATCTGATAACTAATGGCATATCCCCAGGTAACAGAAACATAAAGGTAACTGCCATTTAGAAGCATTTTCTTTAGGATGCTAAAACTGTTGCCTATGGAGAAAGTTAAGGGGTGGGGGTGGGAGTGCTTTGGCCAATAGTCCATAAGAGTAAGTATGGATCATCCAAACTGCAAACTAAGAAAGGAAGTGACTTTTGAATCAAATCACTGGCTATGCTGATTTTTCCAAAGCCCTTGGACAGGCTTAGCTCAAAAATAGGTGTTTTTTTTCCTCATATTTTGATTTAACTACCTTAAAATCCTCACATTCTAAATTTGCCTGAATTAAGCTACACATAGATCTCAGGACAACTTTTTAATTATTTGAGGAACTTATCTATTCATTGGACACATAGAAAGAGCTTTGATGAAAAACCTAGAAAGTATCTGCTCCAGACTTGATGTCATAAAAAGAATGGTACGGTGATTTTGTTCTATGTTTGACTTTGAGGCGATAGTATTTGTATAACCAGACTACTCTAGGATCCTCCAGAGTTGCTAAGTGTTATCTACCAGGAGACTCTATCTAGATGTGCGTCATCCATTGTAACCTCCTACCTACTCTGATAACTTTTTCCAAAGGTTCACTTCCCACGTTGGAATTCTCACCAGGCTTCTGTCTAAAATAAATACCTCACAAAGCACAGCTGATAAAATTTCTGATTTTGATACTGAAATAAGAATAAAAGCAATGAAAGCAGTTTTCATGAGGGTTCTTTTGAAAAAGATCTGAAACTTTCTAGAAATGCAATAGATGAGGATTTTATTGACTCACTGTCTTGTCAGAGTTGGTGGTAAAGGAAGTAGTGAGAGTAAAGAACGAGACTTATAAGACATTCTGGACTGCTTTCTAAATGCACGAAAGAATAGATTGACACCACTGATGAATTTCTGGCCATCCCAGAGTGCCCCAGCATGAGCACCACACATATCCCAGCTGGAGCAAGAGTGTCAAGAGGAAAATTCAAAGAGAGAGTTGAGAAATGTGCAGAAGATGCAGTAGAGCTCCTGAGAGATGAAACCTGTTGAAAAAGATGAGCTGGACTTTGTTTTCCTAAGTGCTGTTGTAAGTGGTAAAATGCACACCCCGTAATAGGGTCATGAGTACTTTTAAGTTACAGTTGGTTAATATCTCATGTTTCTATAAATGAGACTCTAAGATGAAACAGAGCCATTGGCATACTCTGATTATTTGGGTTACATAGACGTATTTTATAGGCCCACATGGAATGTGACTTCTGTAAAAATGAGAGTTATATCTTTTTCTCTGAATTGTCATGTCCTGTTGGTTTATGCCCAGTAAATTGTTTCAAAGTTTGTTATTCAGACATTGTGTTACTAGAGAAAAATCTCTCAAAATATCATCAAGAGTAATAGTAAACTACATTTGTAGAGATGCTTGTTCTTTTTTTAATCCTCACATGAGGGCCTTATTTTTCATTTAGAGAGAGAGGGAAGGAGAGAGAGAAACCTTGACTTGAGAGAGAAGCATCAATTAATTGCCTCCCATACATGCCCCAACGGAAGAACAAATCCACACCTTAAGTATGTGCCCTCACCAGGAATTTAACCTAGAACCATTCAGTTATGGGTCAGGGCTCCAACCAACTGAGCCACACCAGCCAGGGCTGTAGAGTTTTTTATGGTTTACAAAATGTTCTCCCAATTTACTGGCTTTATAATGCATCACTTTCTGCCCTGCACTAACTGAAAGAACATGCAAATACAATCCATAACCAGAAAGCAAACACAGTTTGTTTGTAAACAAGAATGCACACTAAACTCCCACGTTGTTTTGGGGTCCAAACAGAACCGCCCTTAGGTGGGTAGTGGTCTTCCTTTTCCTTTCTTTTACAGCCATCTCTTCAATCTCTGGCTCCATCTGGTGGCCTATCGTGAGGTCATGACCACAGGCATCATTGTTCCTCATTCTACCTTATGGGGCCAGTATTCTGTCTTTATGATCCTCTAAGGAAATGAAGATAGGTCTTTCAGAATCTAAGACTGGGTGACCTATTAGGACCCCGAAATTTGTCTGGCTAATGTGACTGCCTCTTGAACTAGAATGTTCATTTTTCAAAAGACCTTTTTCCTGAAGAGTTGAAGAAAAACAAAAGACACACAGGTTAAAACGCAATGCCATTTTGCCCCAAATAATTTGTACTGGTTTCTTTTAAATATGTTTTTTACTTAGCTTGGTCATAAAAACATCTTGCATGAAGTAGGGAGGGCTGAGGACGATGCAGAAGGAAGAACTAAAACTTCAATTAATTGAATTTTCAACAAACAAACAAACAGTTTGAAGAGGCTGTGACCAGACTGAGAGCCCAGTGCTGTGAACCCACCTGTGACGTTTGTAATGTGCACATCCCATTGTGTGAAACAAACATGTACAATCTTTAGTGTGTGTTCCATAATATATGATTTACATGTTGTTGAATGTCAACTATTACACAATGAAGAATTAAATCAAGAAAACGTGCTCCAAAGGCATGAAAAAATCAAGATCAAATAAAAGAATACTACTGAAGTAAATATGTTTAGAAGTGAGAAAATACATCGCAAAAATATACCAGGTACTCATTTTTTAAAGGCTGATAAATGTCACTAGGACCACCATATATACAGAGAAACATACAGAGGAAATCAGGTAATGTTTTCATATTTAAATGTGAGGTGCATCTCTAAAATCCTTTTCCCCTGCATGTACTCTACTTACAGTTTCACACACCACAATATTGGGTGACTCTTCCACAGACCAGCATCTGACTATATACACTCCAAACCTTATTTCTCTTCCACTACCCATGATCTCCACCATCCACCTATGCTCAGTGCTGAAGCCACGGGACAGGTTCATATCAGAATATGACCACTGGCTCTATAGATTGGGCTGCAACCAATGTTCCTGGAGTGATTCCTACACCAGAACTCCAGCCACATATTTACAGTAAATTTACTTTCAAGTAAATGCAAAGACATGCATTTATCTCACTATTCCCAAAGTAAGTTGTCTTCCAACTCAGCCTTCAGTTAACCCCATCCTCCAAATCCCTGGGGCATTCCCATGCCGCCCAACGTGACAAGGGAGTGTCGGAAAGGAGAACTCAGAGTGAAAACAAATAGTAGCAATTTTGGCTAAAATCTTACTTTTGATTTTTTTAAGAAAGAAACCCCTTCACCGCCCCACCCACACATACCACCTTGCCGAGCCTTGCAAGGGTTTTTGCAAGTGAAGGGCCCTAAACTTAAGCTTCATTAGCTCCATGACAAATCCTTCTCTGATTGCTGCTAACATACGATGGTTCAAAGAGGTTTATTTCAAGGTGGATTGATTGTCACCATCTTTGGGATGTCTCTGTTACTGATCCTTTCCTTTAATTTCCAGGGTTGGAATATGTAGATTTTTAAAAGTCAGTGCTTTGGAGTAATGTGCCTCTTTATTTTTTTCCTAACCACCCATTGCCATATAGGAGAAAGACCACAGCTGAGCCCAGATTCCAGGTAGTTTTTTCTGTTGCTGAATTATTAAAGCTTGGATATGGGAGGAAAGTATGACTCATGTGACAGCAACTGGGCTATCCACTAGCAGTCTATGTAAATGGTGGCTTGGTTTCAGGCAATAGTTTGGCATAAGAAGCATTTCATGTTTAGCGCACACTTACTTTCCTTTGTGGAGTTCCTGTTGTGTCTCCTTTTCTCCCTCCCTCTGCAAGAAACAATAAGTTTGGCCTGCCTAGCTATGGCAACCATTACTATGGATCCTGATGGTGAATTCCCTTTCTGACATGTTTTAAAGTCGAAAAGCACTGTCTGTTTGGTCCAGTTCTTACTGAGCACTCCACAGCCACTTCTCCTGATGGTTGAAGGAAAAGTTCATCCCTGTCTTCTCCTTAAACACTTGCAGAACTCCCCACACTTACTTTCTAGGAGAGAGTCTCACCCACAGATGGATGAGGGAGCCCTGAGAGATTCCAGGAGGGAGGGTGACTGGTGGTAGGCAGACTTGTGTGTCTTTTAGATCTCCAATAGGCTGCTGCCTCTGGGATGAAGACTTGGAATTACTGTATGATTTTTTAAAATAGACTGTTTTTTAGATCAGTGTAGGGTTCACAGCAAAACTGAGTGGGAGGTAAAGAGATTTTCCATATACCTCATGTCCTCACCAGACACACACACATGCACACACACACACAGCCTCCCCTACTATCAACATTCCTCACCAGAGTATACATTTGTTACAACTGCAGAGCCTTCACTGACACATCGTTATCACCCAAAGTCCATAGTTTATATTAGGTTGTGCCCTTGGTAGTACATATCCTAAGTACGTGTATGTACTGTTATAGTTGATACAGAGATTTTTCACTCCCTCTGTGCTCTTCCTATTTACCCCTTTCTACCCAAACCCCCAGTCCTTGGAAACCACTAATATTTTTACTGTCTCATAATTTTACTGTTTCCAGAATGTCATATGGTTGGAATGATACAGTATGAAGCCCTTCAGATTGGATTTCTTTGCTTATTTATATGTATTTAAGTTTTTCCCATGTCTTTGTATGGCTTGATAGCTCATTCTTTTTCAGTGCTGAATACTATTCCACTGTCTGGATGTGCCTCAGTTTATTTGTTCATAAACAAACCTACTGAAGGACATCTTGATTGCTTCCAAGTTTTGGCAGTTATGGATAAAGCTGATACAAACATCTGCAGGGTATTTGTGTGAACATAATTGTTCAGATTGGCAAATACCAATGAATGTGGTGGCTAGCTGGTATGGTACACATTTGTTTGGTTTTATAAGAAATTGCCAAATTGCGTTCCAAAGTGGTTGCATCATTTTGCGTTCCCATCAGCAATGAACAAACTCACCAGCATTTGGTCTCATCAGTGATTTGCATTTTGGCCATTGTTATAGGTGTATCTTATTGTTTTTAACAGGTGGTTTTAAAAACAAACTTCTGAGGAGGAGAGCAGTCACATTTCAAGGAACACATGGCTTGTATATGGTCTTTCAAAATCTCTGTGCTAAACAGAGGGTTTTCTTTCCTTTCCCTGACAAAAGCTGTGTCCTAAGGAGCAAATCACTGATATCTTTGGGTTTAAGTTTTAATATTCAGATTAAGAAGTTAGGCCAAGTTTCTAATCTTTTGTTTTCTTTTAATATATTAATTTATTTATTTTTAGAGAGAGGGGAAGGGAAGGAGAAAGAAAGGAAGAGAAACATCAATGTGTGGTTGCCTCTCACGCACCCTCTACTGGGGGTAGAACTTGAGTCACGACCTAGGCATATGCCCTGACTGGGAATTGAACTGGCGACCCTTTGGTTTGCAGGCCGGTGCTCAATCCACTGAGCCACGCCCGTTCAATCTTGATTGCACATTAGTGTCACTTGGGGGGATTTTAAAAAGTATTTTCCTCACCTACCACAATGGATTAAGTAAATCAAAATTTCCGGGGGTGAGGAGTTAGCATGGCGTTTTAATTGTAATGATTCCTGGATTCGGGTGAAAGTCTACCATGCAGCCATCTTGGTTGAATCTTAGTGGTTTGAGGACCTGTTGAAACTCTTTTAGTCCTTAAGTTTTGAAACTATATAATTCTGTATGGCACAGTCTTCAGCACATTCCCCATTAGTAATGTGTATTTTAACTACTTGCCAACTGGATCTCCATTCTCCAACAGCATAGTACAAGTCTTCTAACTTCAAATCTCTTGTTTCTTTTTGTGGCATCATATTCTCTCCTGCCTTACTGTTAAGAAGGGAGTGGAGAGGAGATTGATAGATCTCTTAAGATCTCCTAAATATGCAACTTATATAGAGAGATAAATGATTTATTTCAAAGAGTTGTAATTCTGTTTGATGGAAAAAGTGCATTTAGTATTCCTTTACCTCTCAGACACAAAAATTTGGGTTGGACAAGTTCAAATCAATTACCATGGCAAATGTTACCTCTTCGGCCTTTAATACAGCTCTGTGGTACTCCTACAAATGTGTGCGTGTCCAGCCAAGTGGAGCCCTCAAAACTGCATACCCATAATTTGTTTCTCCATGGACAACTTCCTTTCCCATGCCTATGGAAGCTATTCCAGAAATTTCACTTTTTTTTTCTTGTGGCCCCTAGACATATGTTATACTGCATTGGAAGCACTAACCTGCAGTCTTTTTGTGAGAAGCCTAATATAGATTAACTTTCTGAACTTTGCCACCCAGTCCTTTATGTGCTTCTATGTAGTTTGTACTTTTTTTTTATTGTATCCGTGAAAGAATANGTGTCCAGCCAAGTGGAGCCCTCAAAACTGCATACCCATAATTTGTTTCTCCATGGACAACTTCCTTTCCCATGCCTATGGAAGCTATTCCAGAAATTTCACTTTTTTTTTCTTGTGGCCCCTAGACATATGTTATACTGCATTGGAAGCACTAACCTGCAGTCTTTTTGTGAGAAGCCTAATATAGACTAACTTTCTGAACTTTCCCACCCAGTCCTTTATGTGCTTCTATGTAGTTTGTACTTTTTTTTATTGTATCCGTGAAAGAATATTTACTTTTTTGCTCTGCATTGCTTGTTATGCTGCCTGTGGTCTCAAAACATACCCATGTATCTTTTCTAGAACCTTGCATTTCGTTCTCTCATTTCTATCCAAATGTGTCTCAGGATAAACATATGTACTGACCCTCACCATCTTACTGATTACTTGTACTTGATTGTTCTACTGGCACTTCAAAAAATGACTCCAAAATACTACCCCATTCTACCTTGATTGTGTCCAAAGAGGAGTCATGAGAAATAAGATTTTCCATTCAGCCTCTCTTATTCACCACTAATTACATAAATTATCCTTGTAAACGTGTATATGGTGCAGCTCTTACCCTTGTGGAACTCTGTTAATTGGGTGGATAAGATATATAATATACATTTATCCCATACTCATCCCTGTGCATGGTCACCAAAAAACAAGCAATGCAGTGTAATGACTTGGCACATGGAACACTAGACATTCCATCATGATACTTTGGAAGAAGTGAACTTTGAGCTAAGCCTTAAATTGTTAAACAAATTTCAGGTAGGGGTTGGCACTCTCAATAAGCAAATAGCCATGAGTAAATGTGGGACATACAAGGTTATAGAAAGGAAGGGTTTGAGAGAGAGTGAGCAAGTGTCTAAATTTGTGGGGAGTTCCTCCAGGTTTTAAGAATGACTCATTCATTAATCTCCTATAAACTAATTCACAATGAGGTGTCAGTGGCTTAATGATACCCCTCCTAGGACATTAAAGGATTTTGCTTAGTGCTTCCATTCAGATGGCTACGTCTCTAAGGGTGGGCGTTTCAGATCGGATGGTGGGA
The DNA here is from genome assembly GCF_014824575.4 of Sturnira hondurensis. Classification (NCBI taxonomy): domain Eukaryota; kingdom Metazoa; phylum Chordata; class Mammalia; order Chiroptera; family Phyllostomidae; genus Sturnira; species Sturnira hondurensis. Next base: position 4,464,225 of record NW_028080032.1, on the reverse strand, counting down.
TTATGTAGGGGAGATTTGAGGGTAAGGGAATTTTTTAGCTTCACCACTCAAACTCTACTGCAGAACCAACAGGGGCAAGTCCCACTGAATGATGAGCTGATAAAATGCAGTTGGTTTTGGAGTTGCTTTGTTATGATTGTTATTGTTATTTTTAGCCATTTGGAAATTGCAGTGCTTCTATGGGGAAGTGAATGGATTTTAAAATAACATGGTAATTGTGTGTGAATATGTGTGCTTGTGTGTGTTGCTGTGTTTGTGCCCTGGGGCACCCTAGGTGAAGGGCTCCCTTGAAAAATTTGAAACAAATAAATAAAATGAGAGCTGACCTAAATTTTTGCCTCAAACTGGAACAGAGTTCAAACTCTTGAGGAGGATCAAAAGCTTGATTAACTGTTGTTTATTTGTTTTTAGAGTCTTTGCTTCCCTCCAACTCAAAAAAGTAAAAGTGATCAAACACTACACTCTGAGAGAGACTCTTGTCTCAATATTTCCAACTGGGTTGAAACCAGAAAGTACTTGTGAGGCAACTGGGAAACCCAAGTGACTTGCAACCCGAGGTCCAAGATTCAAGGGGTTAGGAGGAGTTCAGCTCAATTTCAGGTCAGCATCCAAGGAAAACATAGCGGTACTGTTGTGTTCAGTGGAACTGAGATCCTAGAGGGCAGAAAACATCATTAGGTGAAACAGAAAAAGTACACTCATTTGTGTTTTCCACCAATGTCTGAAGGAAAGCACATTTACTGATTGTTTGAAAAGTAAAAACAGACCCATGGGGTGTGTTGAGACCTGTGGGTCGACTTGAGGCAGCTGGTGTAAGGCAAAAGCCACCAAGGAGAAGTCAGGGGACTTGGAAGGAAGGCCCTCCTCTCACAGCTGTGTGACCTTCAGCATGCTGTGTAGCTCCTACAGACTTTGGTGTTGGAATCTGAAACGTATTCACTTGTTCAGAAGTATCAATGGCCTATGTTTCATGACACACTGAAACGGTGCTTTGGATCTTTCTGAACTGGGTAACAACTAATTGGACCCTTGCGAAGAATGAAATTCAGGAGAGGGGTTTAAGATGCATCCAAACATCATTTTTTTCAATAAGAGAGATTAAGGGCTATGAGAATTTGGTGAAAAGAAGGGGTCATTTGGCCTAACTTCCATGCTTTAGAGGGCTTTATAAAGACAGAACTGAGACTAGGTAGGGTTTTGGCATAGAGAAATTCTTTGGTTGAAGAGCACTCCAAATAGAGGAAATGACCATAAAAACAGTTACCATGACAAGAAAACGTAGAGCTCAACGTAGCAAGGAGGCAAGAGAGGGTGCATGAACTGGAGATGAGTTAAAAGATAATTTTGAAAAAGTCATTGAGGCCAAATGATGGATGTAATTGAAAGTTCAACTGCTAGCTTCGAGTTTTGTTTGGGTATATGAATAATTGAAACCCTTTATTAAGATCAAATTTACAACGGGATAAGGTGAATTAAGCAGGCAAGCTAACAGAGAGATTGGCTAATCAATTAAGAGGCTCTCTCACATCAGTCTAGGTGAGGGGTGTTATGGCCCCAACAACAGCCATGCTTATGAAAAAGAGGGTGTGAACTTCAGGGCTTAGATGGAAATAGGATCAAAGGGATCTGGCAACTGAATGGGGCCCAGGGAGCCGGAAGAGTCAGAGCTGAGGCTCCACACTGGAATGACTTGGGAGATGGTGCAGTTAACTTGAGGAACTTGGGATAGAAGCAGACTTGAGAGAGAAAATGAGGAATCTGTCGAGCTGGAGGTTAGAAGGACAGCTAGTTGAAGAGAGTAACATCCGTCTTGAAATCAAGAGCTAATAATGGCTACAGTCAAAGATGGGGAGTCAATTGTGTAGATATCACCGTTGAAATCATGCAAGTACCAGATATTGATGGACAGTAGAGAGCACCTTTTCCTGAGTCTGATGCCAGCTGTGCCAATAGCTTTCCTGGGCTTTGCTGACAAGTTTCCATGTGTGAGCATGGCTCTTAGCCACTGAACTTTGTCCTTGGAATTTAGATTCATCTGTACCGAACTGAATTTCAACACCTACATGGGCCCTTCAAGCCTAATTGAACCTCTGCTGCTTACTTCAAGTTCTGACCTCCCTGGTTTTAATCATGTCCCCAATTGATTAAGTCCAAGACCTGCAGCCTCTCATGTGGATAAGAATTAGAAATGCCTTTCAAAACATTTCCAAAGGAAAAGGGAGACTTTAGGCTTTTGTTTGCTTCTTTAGATTTCCGATTTAACTTGTTAAATAAACCTTGTTTTAAGGTTCTGGATGTATTACTTTGATACTTTCCATAAGCAATGTGCATTTTAATAATACTGTATTTCCAAAGAACATTCCAGGAAAATGCCAATGCCAAGAAAATATAAGAAATTTCTTCCCTCTACATATCACATTTTTCCTGTTATATTTGCCTCTAAAAGGCCTCATATAGATCACATAGACATTTCCTTAATATTTAGACATATGAAGAGATAAGATGATGAAATTCTATGAGGTAGATAACCTACCTTTAGGCCATGCTTTAAATCTTTGTGTTTTGCCCTGACCAGTGTGGCTCAGTTGCCTGGGTATTGTCCTGCTAAGTGAAAAGTTGCCGATTTAATTCTCGGTCAGGGCACATGCCTGGGTTGCAGGTTTGGTCCTGACAAGAAGCATCTGATCATTATTTATCTATCACATTGACATTTCTCTCCCTCTCTTTTTCTCTCCCTTCTCTACTCTCTAAAAATAAATAAATAATTAAATCTTTATACTTCTGCGATATCTGATGAAGCATGCAAGATTTTAGAGTTGTACCTGAATGATATGAGAATTCAATGATGCATAGTAGCACCATACTCTGAGAGCTATAAAGAACTAAGAAATAGAAAGTAGTGTGATGTTGGATAGGGAAGAATAAAGAAAAATATTCACTATAATCTAGAATATGAGAAGTACCACTTACCATGGCAATTTTACATTTTGTTTTATAGTTGATGTTTATAATCAGTATTAGCTTGCTAGTTACATGTTAAAGAGTCTACATCAGCTTTTACTCATTATAACCCCAGTAGCCAGTAATGCACTTCCCACACAGCAGGTGCTTCGTAAAAAACATTTGGATGGATAATTGAATACTTTCCATCTTAAATTTAGACATTTTGGCTTAATAAAAGGAACAATATTAAAAATAAAAACAGTTTTTCTTCTAAAATCTAACACAGTGGATGGTGCAGATTGATACCAGGAGGATTTGGGTGAAATTTATGTATAAAAAATCCATGCTAACAAAATAAGAAACGATAGAAATGATCAAAAAGATCTTTGTGACCCTAGACCTGTTTTCCACCAATTCAAAATAGTCTTTCTACTGTTACAGTATGTTCCCTTTTTTTGCTTTTTTGTGTGCTTCTATGTAAACATCCTTTCCTCAAGGAACAAATGACACTCATTGTTTATCCCCCTTTCTATTACCTCTTGAAATTTTACCCTCATCTATAGGATGTTATTAAATTTGCTCTCAAGTAATTCACCAGCAGCTTTATAGAACATTCCTCTTACTATGCTGATGACTTCTCCTTCTTTTTTGAATCTTACTTCCTTTAGTAAATATTTCTCTTATTTTCTTCCTTTTTCAAAACTTTCTTTGTCAATATTCTCTTTTTTGGCCATATCTCCAACAACCTCAAGCAAAGGAACTCTCTCAAAATCTTTAACCTCTTTAATTTTTTGGCATAATCTTTAACATTTTTATCTTCCTTTACCTGTACGAAGCAAGTTTCAGTAACCACTTGGATGTCTTAATATGAGTATACTCATAATATCTCAAACTCAGTTTTTCCAAAGCTGAACCTAACAATTTATTATGTTTTTTTACCCTGTTACCCCATCCCCCTTACCATTCATCTTGGGGTACAGCATCACTGTCCAGTACTCAAACTTGACCCTTTAAACCAGTTTCTCTCTATCCCCCTTTCCATCCATCTCTCTTCTTCCCCCACTCCCCTTGCTCCTTCTTCACCTCACATTCTTCTCATTCTGCTTCCGGATGCCAGTATGCCAGCCCCAGTTTTCTGTCTCAGCCATCCCAGTTCTGTTTTCAGGGGGCTTCCCTATAGTAAGAGTGTCCTGTTACCCTGCCTCTGTCTCATGTGACACACGACTGCCCAAGTGATCTTTCTAAAATCGGTATCTGCATATGCCACCCCTCCTTCTACTCAATCTCTAAAAGTCTTTGGCCCAACATTCATGATCTCTTTAAATAAGGCTCTAAACTGTCTTGCAAATCTCCTTTATTTTTAATTTGTGAATTAGATAACATGTAATTTACACACTATGCAATTTACCAATTTAAAGTGTGCAGTTCAATGGTTTTTAGTATGTTCACAGACTTGCATAACCATCACTAAAATCAATATAAGAACATGCTTACCACTTCCATAAGAAACCACTTATGCTTTAGTGGTCACTGCTGTCCAGTTTTCCCCACCCATTCCCATCCACAGGGGATTTGCACAACTACCTCTATAGATTTTCTTATTGTGGACATTTCATACAAGTGTAACCATTCAGTAGGTGGTTTTCTTTCTCTTAACATAATGTTTTTAAGCTTTATCCATGTTACAATCTCTTTAAGTACACTTCATTCCTTTGTATTACAAAGCAATATTCTGTTGCATGGATATATCACATTTTATGTACCTATTCCTCAGTTGCCAGCCTCCTTTTGTCCTATTTTTTCCTCTTGCCACATATTGTTTTCTTGTTTTCACAATCTAAAATTGCCCTTTCTGAAATTCCTGGGGCTCTTCCTACCCACTGTGTTTTTGGCATGATTAAGTTTTTAAATTTCTAGTAGGTTTTGTCTTTACTCTTTTTAGTTGTTATATTCCTACAATTAATTGTTTCTGTGGATACTCAATTCCATTTGATGGAAGTGTATTAAATCTACTGTTTTGAGGATTTGAAACTTAGGAATGTAGAAAATGTAGTAACTATATTTACATATAGTTAGTATATATAATGTATATTATAGAATATGCAGTATATAACTATGTACTATACTATAGTCTATGCAAAATTAAACACGGTTTTAAAATAAGTAAGTGAGTCTATACTGAGAGAAAGATGGTATCCATGATGTCAAGACGTTAAACCTAGGATCATGTACCAGATGGTCATTATGCTTATATAACTTGATGCCATTTATTTATATATGAAACAACATTATTATTGAATCCTTGAAGGTAGATTATCTGTGTTAGTTATTTGGAATTTCTTTGCACTAAGATTTGCCTATTCTGTTTTATTTGTTTAGATCAGTATGAACTCATGGATATTGGATTATAGTTGGATTACATGTTGGATTATAGTTCAATACTTGGCTTTTGTTTTGCTCAACTTGCTCCAGCACTGGCCACTGAGGGCTCTCTCAGATAATACTGGTGCCTTTTCGGCATGCCCTACAGTAGGTGCTTTTTGTTGTTGTTTGTTTATTTATATAAGCACTCCCTTACTTTCCATCAGTACAAGATACTCCAGGCGCCCTCCTATATACCCTCCCCCGTCATAAGCAGGCAGTTCTGCCAGGAGCCCGTGTTCCTCTCATTGGAAAGCAGCATGAGACACTGATATGCGGGTGCTGGGTGTGCTTGTTGCTTCTGAGGTGTGACTGTTTCTAGGTTTTCTCAGATGACAAATCAAAAAAATATGTGTGTGTATTAACCCAGGTGTATACATACATGTATAAATGTTTATATGAATATCAATCTATATCTATATTAAGCAAACATGAGTTCATATGCGTCAAAGCAAATCAGCAGTGACATATGAAGGGTTTACAACAGAGTCCCCAAAATGTCTAGAAGCGAGTGGGTTATGAGTCTGTTCTAAATGTTAACACTTACTGTATTTGTATTCTTTCCACTTGCCCTCATGACAGTAGAACTCCAGGGGTGCTTTCTTTGTAACTTGTGTAAAGTTTTCTCTTTTTCTAGTTTTATTGATCAAGCTTCTAAGCCCATCAAAATAATGTCATTATTGATTTTGTCCTTGGAGCAAACTGAATAAAACAACAAAAATAAAAACTGGGGAAAAAGAGCAACTGTATTCAAGTTTAATCCAGTAACACATGGATCATACTAGCTTCTCCTTCCTTTTGCTTGTGTGTAGCCTTCCCATTCCCAGGAAAACTAGTTTCCACCATCTTCCAAGAATTTACTAAACCATTCCTGGGGTGTTCAAACTGCAGCCCACAGGCCACACGCAGCTCAGGACGGCTATGCATGTGGCCCAACCCCAAACTGCAAATTTACTTAATACATTATGAGATTTTTTTGTGATTGTGCATCAAAATGTATTTAATGTGTGGCCCAAGACAATTCTTCTTCTTCCAGTGTGGCCCAGAAATGCCAAAAGTTTGGACACCCCGGTAGAGGTTTTAAAAAATTTTAACCCGCAACTCCATGCAAATCAACTTCGCCAACTGGCGTTTGATATTCTCATGTAGTTTTGTTCCACTGACTGTGTTGGAGTGGCAACCCAAACAAAACTTAGTCTTAAGCATTTCATAATCTAGAAGAAAAAGTTCTCCAAGAAACTTCAAGCTGTAATATCCTGGGCTTATTTTTGAGAGGGAAGAATAAGATGCAATTCACAACAGTATAAGGAATACAAAAAAATATCAGAGGTAAGTAAGCATGACCTTAGGGGGGAAAATGGAGTATTTTCTAACTTAGTGCAGTGTTGGTAACTGACAGTGCATGCGCCAGGTCTATTCTGTTAAGTTATTCATGGATATGGAGTGGCCTATCATTGTGGCCCCTCCTAATCTGAGAGGACCACCAAGCAGAATCTCAGGTCCTCACAAAACCAGAAGTCTACACAAACCCAGGGGGTCTGAGCTTTGGCCCTCTTCTTAAGAGAGCTTCACAGGTATGACAGTAGGTTAGGACTAGAGGACCAGAGAGACTAGAAAAGCTGACCACACCATTAAGAAAAGCTTACCTAAAATTCTTGGTGATTCAGGAGCTATTTTTGATAGATCTTCCCAGGAAAGGTGCCCATTCAAAATAACTGGCCATTATTTTTTTTACTAAATGGCATCCCACTCACAATTTCCTACTAAAATATGTCACTGCTGCTAAGGAGAAATCAAAATTGCTCTACCTCACAATGCATTATTTTTTAAAAGATTTTAATTATTTGTTTTTGGAGAAACGGGAAAGAGGGAAAAAGAAAAGGAGAGAAACACCAATGTGTGGTTGCCTCTTGCATGCCTCCTACTGGGGATCTGGCACACAACCCAGGCATGTACCCTGACTGGGAATCAAACCAGTGACCCTTTGATTTGCAGGCTCAATCCACTGAGCCAGAACAATCAGGGCAGAATGCATTATTTTTTTCCATCTCACACAGCCCTCTCATTATGTTTCTTCTTTATATTCAATTACATATGGCCTACATTATAGTTTCTTCTTTATAATGTTGCTTATCTTCCCCTGTCCAATCTGTACTGGGTGTGCTCCTTGAGGACAAAACCTTGATCTCAGAGTGCATTTCCTACAGTAGATGGTCAACAAATATTTGATGGAAAGCTCCTTAACTTCGTAGGAAAGAGTAACTCAGCATTATAGCTTGTCATTCACAGATACCACTCATGAAAGTGAATGATTTTTCCTAGAGTTTGTTTAGTTAAATGGCTTTTTTAATCATGAACAATTTAAACTCATAAAAAACAAGTTTTCAAGAGGTAGTACTGTCCTTTGAGTCTCCGAAAACTAATTTTCTCATGCTTCTTGTAGGGTTTTTAAAAAATATTATAGGATTCTCCATTACATTGTTGGAACTGGCTATATTGTTTCATAGTTCTCACTGACAAATAATGTCCCAGCTGTGTCAGAGTTGACTTGAGATTTAAAAAAAAAAAAAAAGAACAGATTCCAGCATCAGATCCTGAGAGTTTTAGATGCAGCAGATTGAGGTAGGGCTTGGAGATCTGTCACTTTAAAATACCCTTGCAAGTGGTTCTGGGGGGAAGTAGGATCATATCCTGCTTCATATTCTGAAGTAGGTGGTTAAAAGCATGCAGGTCTCTATTCTTCCTTGAGCAAAAAGTGTCAGTACTGAAGCAGAAGTCATCCTCCACAATGTGTGTTACACCAGAAATATGCTCATCTCAGCCCTCTCAGGAAATCACATTGGGTTGGCCTTCTCACTGGCAGTAGCACTGGGCTATATGGAAGAACAGTGTGAAAGGCAAAATTTATATTTGGAAACCATATTAAAAACAGGTCAAAAGAGAAAGCCAGTTTTAATACAGGTACATGATAAGTTTTCCATAGCAGACTTATCAGGACTTCTCCTCTTTCTGTTAACAAAACTACCTGGTGAATTCTTAATTGCCAATAAACCTGTTTTTTTTTCCAACATTTTGGAAAGGAGATTTATTACGTCTGACACTCTGCCTGTATGCCTCCTGAAGTACACTCTAGTATTGAGACAGAGGCTATTTGGACAAGTTCTGAGCCTCAGGGAACAGCGCCATCTGCTGATTGCCTGGGACGTAGCTTACATGAAAACGGTGAATTGAGTATTTGGGAAAGTCATAGATGTTAATTATACATTTCCTGGCTTTGGTACCACTGCTGCTGTAACACCCTACACCCAAGTGCCAGGTGTTCTTTCGGCTCATTGTCTGAAATGAGCCAGTATTAATTGGTGGGTGTTTTTGTTACTTGCAAGTTAAATACATCTCCTTGAATGCCTTGACTTTCACTAGTTTGTATTTGAACATATTTTTAAGCCATAGGTAGACAACACTGTGTACAGGTGCTCATTCACAACTCGGGGAAGCTTAGCACTGGAAGCACCAGGAACCAAAGCTATCAGACACGGTGCAGCACCTTTGCCCTCAGCACCTTCGATGGTTTATGGAGAGGATACTCCAGGAGGCTGGCTGCAAGGGGCTAGGGGAAATCTCATTTCATAAACAGCTTTTTCTAGGGCCCAATAACAGCAGTCCACAGAGTCAGTGCCACAAATACTTTGAAGTTCTCTATATGTGCCATTTCCTGCTGGAACTGGTATAACGGGGCAAAGCCGACCCCAGGGAAGCCCAATTTTGGTTAAGTCCTTTAAGAAATGAGGTGCTATTTTTCCCATTGGTAGTTTATTTATGTGTTTGTTTTAATGTTAGAGCCTATTTCTTATAATATTCTACCTAGGGTCAGGAAAGGGAAATGTTAAAAAGAAATACCGTATGTGTGTGTGTGTGTGTGTTCTAAACCAAGCCTTTGAAAGATAAACATTTGATGTAGGGAAATGTTGAAAGTAAGAAAGTTATAAGCAGGTTTCATTACATTTTTCTAAAAATATTTGGCTTTCAAAATCAAACCCACTTAAAGTTTTCCTCCTTTTATTTTCTTTTCTTAGTCATTTCGACATATTGTAGAGGGTTTCACTGTGTCATAATAATGTTATTTTTATACAAGTTTTAATAGTGAAAATAAAGTCAGTGGACCCCACTGCCCTCCACCCAGCTGAAAGTGCATTTCTCTGCCCAGTTCTTCCCACACTCATGAAAAAACACAAGATTTAAAATTAAAGTTCAGCACTTAAGCTCTTGTGAGGTCCTGTAATAGTTGATCACTGTTTTTTAAAAAAATCTATAGCATATATTACAAATATTAGCAGCACTAAGTACAGATGGGACTAATTAGACTTTTCCAGTTTGATTTTACCATTTACAAAATAGACCATTTTCTTTTTTGAGCTAAGTTTTTTTTTTTTATTCAAAAAGTACATAACCCAATTTTCACTGCTGCGAGGACAGAAGTAGTGTGGACATACTCACATGACAACTCCTTCTCTAAACTAGCACAACTTTGGACCCCCTAATTCTCAGTGCTTCAGCTTAAACCCTGATAGTTTAAGTAACTCATATGTAATGTCATTGTAATAATGCTTATTAATAATAGTGAAATGTCCCGAGAATATTGTTGGCAATGTTTTGGTACTTTACTTGTAATAATTCACTTAATCCTCCCAGCAACATTGTGATTTAGGTGCTGTTACTCCTCCTACGAGGACAGAGAGAGGTTCAGGGCCTCGTGTGGGGGTGCACACATCTAGTAAATGGTGGAGCAGACAGAGACAGAAGTAGATATGCAAATGTAGGTATACAGAGGTAGGGCTTGGACTAGATTCCTTTGTGTACCCTGAGGATACCTCCTTAAATTCGGCCCCTGGGGTGCCTCACCCATAGCACCCTATTCCTGGTCTTACAGTATCTATCTATGTATCTATCTATTTATCCATCTATATCTATTTATCTATACAATCATGTATAGATAGATAAATACATGCATGCATATAAGTGTGTATATGTATTTAGAGACACGGAGAGAGGTAAAAAGTTGAATGTAGAGAGGGAGAATAATTTGCTCCTCTCTTTGCTCTTCTCTTCCTGCATGTGACCTTCTTCTTGACTGGCCTTGATTACCCATCTCCTGGAGGCTGGTAGTGAGATTTGGAGCTTACACTCTAAGAACTTTCTCAGTTCATTAGCTAAGACACACCCGCACAGACAGCTTTAAAGTGCTCAGTGCTGGAAAATGTTTGCTGTAGTTGAGAACTGCAGCAAATTTTCCTTGCTGGGGTGTGGAGGAGGGAGGAAGGAGGAAGGGCTTTGTGGCAGAGATAATAGCATCGTGGACAGTTTGGCAGGTGGAAGTGGGAGGAGAGCGTTTCCCGAGATGGGCGAGCCCCGTGAACTGTCTGTGTGGTGGGGGAGGGAGGCATGTGTGAAATGCAGAAACCATTTTTAATATTTTCTCCCACGCTTCACCTTTACCTGTCTGTCTTTATGCAATAGAGTTACCTGAAACATTTTTTTGGACGCATTCTCTCTCCTTTCCTTTGGTGAGGGTTCATTTCAGCATGACCAGAGGTATGGCACAGCATGTGTCTCAGCTCTGCAGGCTGGTCGGCTCTGACTGCCACTTTCTGGCCCCTTTAATTCAAAAGAAGATGAGAAGATGAGAAAGAAGGCAGGATTAGCTTTCTACAGCGATCAAGAAAACAGGAGAGAATTTTAAGAAAGAGGTGGAGGGTGGAGGGCCATTAACAGTCTCACAGGCTTCAGAAAGAACAGAAAAACAAAGTAGCTGAGAAAAGTCCTTTTCTATATCAGCATTGTCCAATAGGTGTGACCCACATGTAATTTTAAATTTGCTGGTAACTATAGCAAAAGAAACACATAAAGGTACATTTAAAAATATTTTTATTTAATCCAATATATCAAAAATATTATCATTAAACATATAATCAATATAAAATTTATATTTTACAATCTTGATTTTGTGCCGTCTTTAAAAGGCTGCAACTACTTTACATCCACAGCACCTCTCAATTCCACGGACCACTGTTCAAATGCCCGGTAGCTCCATCTGGCTAGTGGCTGCTGAGTCAGATGGCACAGATTCAGATAACAGTGAGAAAGCGTCCATAGAGAAGTGAGCCTAGAAGCCAGGTTCGAAGGAGTTTGGAGAGAGTATATGGTAAGGACCTAGGAACAGAGAGTGTAAGCTACTTTTTTCAGACACTTAGAGAGGAAAGAATCAATGATATTTAAAAAAAATTTTTCTTGCTCTAAGATAATTTAGCTAAGGCTTCATTTCATGGGAGTCAACTAATGAAGAACAAGAACTTGCAAGTGTGTGTGGAGAGGAATTTACAAAGCTAACGTTTCACACCTAGGGTGAGACCTGAGGATCCAGGACTATTACAGATTGTGTTTTTGTTCTGTGTGTTTAAATGGACTATAATTTAACAAGGTTCATGCTTGGCTACAGTGCAGGCTTTAATCAGCTCTTGTCCTCAACAGGCTTGCTGCCCACAGAAGTCAACTAAATGCCTTGCTAGAGGCATTAGGGTTTGCAACTCTTAAGGGTAAGTTTAACTTGGCAAAGAGAGATTCCTTTTTTATGAGAATGGAAGAGAATTGGTTGTGGATGTATAAGTTTTATTCTGAAAACCCAGTGTTTTAGTAGATATCTCCTGTTTAAGTCCTAGATCCATTCATCATTCATTCATCTGCTTACACGTCAACAACATATTTATTGAGTTTCTACTAATTTTTCAAAATTTACACTGGATGCAATAATTCCATCCTTCTTTAATTCATAAACAAACTTTCACTGATGCCCCCCACTCCCATTCTTTCTTCCCCTTTGCCATGATTAGAACCAAATTAAGGCAAATTTTAAAATGGGTAAATTGATTAATGGCATCTTTCTATCTTGCTTTACGCACCCTTTGTCTTCTGTGCTGACATCCTTTTTTGACCTTGCCTGAGACCCATGCCATCTCAACACAATGGTTAACCACCACTATCCACAACAATATTTCTATTCTAAAGTCCACTACTTATTAGGAGAAAAATCATAGTGGAAATTGATGTAAATCTATCAATGATTTTGACGTCCTTAACTTTTTCAGAAGCACTGGCATTATAAAAAGAGAAGGCCCAACAAACAGATCTCTATTTGTTGACAAGTAAAGCAAATGGCAATATCTTTTTCTCTAACATTTATATAAAGATTTTCAGACATACAGCTAAGTTGAATGAATTTTGCAGTAAACACCTGCATACCTACCATGCAGGTCTTACTAATATCATTTTGTTGCATTGCTTTCTTGAGTATCCATTTATCTAGCTCTTTACCCTTCCATTAATTCATATTATTTGTGCATTTCAAAGTCAATGGCTTTATGCAGATGTCAGGATACTTTTCCCTAAACACTTTAGCAATCTCTCAAGATTTCTTTTGAGATAAAATCTGCATGCAATGAAGTAGAATGGAGACATAAGTGTATTTTGCTGAATTTTGATAAATACAAACTGTGTATTGTATCCCAAACTTCTAAAAGACAGAGAACATTATTACCATCCCAAGAAGTTTTCTACAGCAATCGCCTTTCTGATTTTTTCTAACTGTAGAACTATCCCAGGAATTCACAAAAGTGAGGCTTTTTTTCACTAAACGTAAGTTTTTTGAGATTCAGGCCGTATCATATATTTTAGACAGAAGTGCCCTCCAATCTGCCTGTGATGGCTCTCTTACTTTGCAATCTGCTTGATTGTCAATAATAAATCAAGTTTATTTTTAAATTCTAAATGTTATTGTTCTTATTTTGAATTCTATGGGGCTTGCGTACCATCAGGATGCTCACATGTTAGAAAGAACATTTTTATTCTGTATCATTTAATTAGTATTATTTATTTTTTCTTTGAAAATAAACTTGATTTATTATTGACAATCACGCAGATTGTCATCAAGCAATGCTAAAGGGTAACTCCTTTTAGCATACATAAGTAAGACATGGAAAATGACTGGGAAAGAAAGGGTACATGTGATAAAACTAGGATCTGATCATGTGAGCTTGCCGAGGTTGGAAGCATCAGGGTCGGGTGATGGTCTGGTTTCCTCGTGGGCAGAGCAGCAGCATACACCCTCCCCAAACCAGGTAAGTTGTCAGCTGTGTTCGGTCAGAATTGGTCAAGGTCTTGAAGAAGGTGATGAATGATGCCGAGCTCCTACGCAGCCACTCCTCCCTGCTGAGAGATGGCATTTGTCAGGGAAGGGCCATGGGAGTAGATGACTGTCAATCAGCATTGTGTGATTCAGGGCTGCCCTCAATTGCAAGAGAGTTCTTCGGAAGTCACAGACCAAGCAACGTCTTCATGATGCTCTACCACTCAAAGCCTCCTGGTATATGTGTCAGCCCATCATAGCAAGAAAAGCAAGTCTCTCCAGATTAATGAGGAAAAATCTGTAGTAAGCAACTGTTGAGAAATTTACTCTGTGATCTTGAGAAGTGAAAATAAAAAGGATCTGCAAGAATATTTCAGGAGACTTAGCCTGATCTTTTCTTGAGTATCCTGTTTTCCACTTAATCTGTTTGTCATAGATCAAAGAGTACATTTTACAAGAGGATTTAGGGACATATTCTAAATGTTACATGTGTAGATATGTTGATGTGTTTTTTTCTCATAGTTTACTAGCACAGAATCAAAGATTATAATAAGAATATATCTTTCCTTTGGGGTAAGGGCAGGTGTCCTTGTCTTCTTTCTGGATCTCCTCTGTGCAGATCAGAGTGGGCATTACTAGGGTGGAATCATAGCTTTATTAGTCATACCTTAACAGGATTGGCCATGCCTCTGTGAATGGCTGTAATGAATGAATATTATGCTTAAAGCATAAACCTCAGACTTGTGGGTATTTTATTCTCCATGTTTTAAAAAATACCAGAAAGGAAAGATTTAACTCACTGGAGTTATTTTGAGAAAATCAATTTCCATAAATACATTTAATTGCTCACTCATAAATTTATACTTCCCTTTCCCTTACTGCATAATTGGTTTCCTGCATTCTGTTTAACTCCATGTTCCATGTTTTCTTAAGAGTTTTATTCCCGATATTTGTCTGGTCAAGACATTCTTGTGCTAAAAGACCTGGCAGCTTTTCATTGCCTGAAGGATTAAGTCCATAACTCTTAACATGGCATTCAAGGCTTTTTCAGAAACTGGTCCCAAATGGTTTTCTAACTTTACCTCCCCACTGGGCATTCCTTTGCAGCTTCCTTCCGCTTCCTTCCCAGTTCCCACAATTCCTGTGTTATTTGTTGTTTACCTATGTGCAAGAGGTTTTTTTTTTTGAAGTACAATTTTATGTCACTACAGTTAGATGACTATGTGTCTGCCCACTGATGTTACTTGTGGCTTCTGTGTCAGAAGATGATGGTCTACTCACTTGTTTGTTAGGATTTTTAAATATTGTAGTACAATATACATAACATAAAATTTACCATCTGAATCATTTTTAAGTATACAGATAGGTGACATTAAGTACATTGTTGTACAACAAGTACCAATATCCATCTCCAGAATTTTGCATCAACCTAAACTGAAACTCAGTACCCATTAAACATGACTCCCTGTTCTCTCCTACTGTCGACAGTCTCTGGTAGCCTCGACTTACTCTCTGTCTCTGTGATTTTTGACTACCTAAAATAGAGTACGTGGAATCATCTAATATGTGCCCTTCTGTGTCTGACTAAGTTTCACCCACATTGTGGCATGTGTCAGAATTGTCTTTCCTGTTAAGGTTCAGTAATAACCCATTGTATATAACACATTTTGTTTACCCTTTCATCCATCAGTAGACATTAAGATAGATACCACTTTGGGACTGTTATAAACAAGGCTGCTGCAAACACTGTTATCTGATTTAGTACCTGCTATCTGCATATACCCAGAAATGGAATTCCTGGGTCAAATGGTACTTTTCTGTTTAATTTTTTTGAAGATTGCCATACTGTTTCTATGGTGGCTGCATGATTTTACATTTCTACCAACAGTGCACAAAGGTGCCAATTTTTTCACAACCATGTCAACAATTGTTTTCTGTTTTTGTGTAGGTTTATGTTTTATTATTTATAATAGCCTTGCTGTGGCTATGAAATGGTGTCTTGTTATGATTTTGATCTTCATTTCCAAACAGTTAGTGATGTTGAGAATTTTGGGTGTGTGTATTGACCATATGCATATTTTCTTTGGGGAAATATCTCTTCAGGTCCTTTGCCCACTTTTTCCAATTGGCTGTTTGCTTTTTTGTTGTTAAGTTTTAAGAGTTTGAACATTAATCCCTCATCAGGTAAGTGATTTGCAAGTATTTTCTCCCATTCTGTGATTTGCTTTTTTAATCTGTTGATAGTGTCATTGATGCAAAAAAAGTTTTACATATTGAGAAAGTCCAATTTGTCTATTTTTTTTCTTTTGTGGCCTGTGCTATGGTGTTACATCCAAGGAATCATTGCCATATATCCTTTGTCATGAAGCTTTTCCCTATTTTTTCTTCTAAAAGTTTTAGTTTTAGATCTTACTTTTCTTTGATCATTTTGAGTTAATTTTTGTATATGGTATCAGGTAAGGCTTCAGCTTTATTCTTTTGCATGTGGAAATCCAGTTTTTCTAGTACCACTATTGGGAAGAGGGTCCTTTCCCCATTGAAGGGTCTTAGCACCCACATTCAACATTTTATTTAATCATGTATGCAGGGTTTATATCTGGGCTCTCTATTCTACTCCATCTGTATGTTTGTCCTCATGTATACATCACTATTGTAGCTTTCCAGTACATTTTGAAATCAAGAAGTATGACTACTCAACATTTCTACCTCCTTTATGAGGTTGTTTTAGCTATTCACATAATCCCTTAAGATTCATGAATTTTAGCATGAGTTTTTCTCTTTCTGCTCAAAAATATTATTGGGCTTCAGATAAGGATTGAAATGAATCTCCAGATTACTTGTATAATATTGACATTCTAACAATATTGTCTCCTAACCCATGAACACAGGATGTGTTTTCATTTATTTATGTCTTCTTTAATTTTTTAGCAACATCTTATAGTTTTCTGTGTGTGTCTTTTACCTAGTTGATAAGCTAATTCCTATATATTATATTCTTTTTCTATAATGTAAATTAATTGATTTCTTAATTTCTTCTTCAAATTGTTCATTTTTGGCATATAAAAAATACACACTGTGTTTTGTTTGTTGGGTTTGTGTCCCACTACCTTGCTAAACTTATTTGTTATAAGAGATTTTGGGGGGACTCTGTAGTGTTTCCTACATAGAAGATCATATCACCAGTGAGGAGAAACAATTTTACTTCTTCTTTTCCAATTTGGATGCTTTTTGTTTCTTTCCTGTCTCACCGTTCTGGCTGGTACTTCCAGTACTGTGGTAACTCGATGTGATGAAAGTGGACATCCACCTTTTCTTCTTATGTTAGAGGAAATGTTTCAGTCCATCAACATTGAGTATGAAATTAGCTGCTGTTGTATATAACCTTTATTATGTTGAGGTAGTTTCTTTGTATTCCTAGTTGTTGAACGTTCTTTTTTTAATCATGAATGAGTTTAGGAATTTTGACAGTTGTTTCTTCTGTATCTGTTGAGATGATGGTTTTTTTAGTGGCTTTTTTTTCATCCTGTAATACAATGCAATGTATTACATTGATTCAGTTTTATATTTTGAATCATCTGTATAATCAAAGAATGAATTTCACATGGCCACAGTATATAATCACTTTAATATGGTGATACATTCATTCTTCTAGTATTTTGATGAGAATTTTTACCGTGATGTTTATAACACATATTGGTCTATAGTTTTCTCTCTTTATAGTGGTTGTGGCTGTGGTATCAGGGTAATACTGGCCTCATATAATGAATCAGGAAGTATTTCCTCTTATTCAACTTTTTGGAAGCATTTGAAAGCATTTGTTAGTTCTTTACCCCACCAAACCCCAATTTACTTATTTATTTTCATTGAATTTATTGGGGAGACATTGGTTCACAAAACCATACAGGTTTTAAATATACAACTCAATACCATATCACCTGCATAATGCATCGTGTACCTACTGTCCCAAACAAAGTCTCTTTCTGTCCCCACTTTCCTCTCCTTTGCCCATCTCTACCCAGCCCACACTTCTCTTTCCCTCTGGCTGTCACTACACTGTTGTCTGTGTCTACACATGTGTGGTAAAATTCACCAGTGAAGCCATCATGTCTAGGGCTTTCTGTTGTTGTTGAGTGGTTCTTGATTACTAATTCAATTTCCTTATTAAGTATGGGTCAGTTCAGATTTTCTGTTTCTTTGTGACTCAATCTTGGCATTTCCTGGGACTTGATCCATTTCAACCGGGTTACCCAATTCATTGGCACACAATTTCCATAGTACTTTCTTATTCTCCCCTTTTTTCTGTAGATTTTGTAGTACTGTCCCCACTTCTGATTTATTAGTATTTGAGAGTTAACATGACATCTTATAAAATTATCCAGCCAGATAGGATATTCAAGGACAAGAAAGAGAAAAAGGAGACTAAAATACATTTTGCCCTGAAGATTTGTCTGACAAGCTTAATGACAGGCATCCCTAAAGTCTGTATCCAGGTATATGTTCCCAAATAGTATACATGAATCAAATACCAATGTCGTTTATGATCTGTGTATCACTGTGGTCACCTTTTCCACTGAAATACTGTGAATACCTCACACTGTTTTCTTAAGTATTTTGGAGCTAAAGCAATTTGGCCAAGGCAATCAATGTGGAGCCCTGGCTGACCTACTAGCCATTCCTAAAAGAGGGGAAAAATGAAAGGGACTTCAATTTTTCCTTTCTTTTCTCCATTAAGAGTCCCATTTCTGTCTTCTGTTTGTACTTCACAGAGCACTTAGAAGGCACCAGTGAAACTCCTAATAAATACCCAGTATTTTCTGAAATCAAAAGTTTCACAACTCAACACTCCAGGAAGTCAGATTTTATTACTTGTTTATACTTTTTCCCCTTTTGCCTGAACCAAGGCTCTCTTGCCAATTAAATGCAATTTGCCTCTCACAGAATTTCAGTTTGATACTGCATTTCAAAACCCTATATATTTGGAAGCATGCATTTTAAATGCTACAGAATGTATCTGTTTTCTTGAGTGAATATTTCACAGTATTAAAAGTCAGGCATGTAAAACAAATTGCAACACATTTACTCAAGCAACTACTTACAGATCATGCTAAATGAACTTAATAATTATGTTTTACATTTTTTTAATGAGCAATGAGGAATGTGCCTAAATAGTTCAATTTATTGGAATCATTTCCAGAAAAACTTTCTACCAGCTTCTCCCAGTATAGAACACTTAAAAAAATCCAAGTTTAGTTCTCTCCACCTCAATTTTTTATTTTTTAGCTCTTTCAGGTGGTAGAGGGTCTGAGGGTCATTGGCACTAATTATTTTTAGTCCCTCCTCACATAACACCTGAAGAGGACATTCTATTTATGGGAACCAAGTGACTTAGAAATATTTCCAAGCTCCTCAGCAGAGGTCAGTACACACATTAGCTGGGGGCACAAGGAATATTCAAGCCCAGGCAACCCTTTTGAATTCGCAGCTGGGATTCATGCAGCTCCACGCTGTTGGTCTGGTCCCCTTGGTTACCCTTTACTTCACTCATAATACCCAGGGAGCAAGTCAGGACCCATCTCATTTCCACGTATCAACACATGTTTGTGGAGGATCAGCTGTTCCCATGGCACCTGGGATCAGGGATTTGTGTTGGAATGCATGGTGTTTCCCGGAGCCTGGGTTCCCAGCAACTGATCACATGCAGTCTCGATTCTCTGTACCTACTGGGACTTTCTGGGATTTCATGGTGCTGCCTTGTCAGTTTTACACTCTGGGTCCTGCCTCCCTATTACAAGCCACCGAGATTAGAGCATTCCTCCACTGAGACCTGACCGTACTTGCCTCAGTAGGCCATTTGTTCTCTGCTTTTTTCCCCTTTTAGTGTAATTTTTAAAGAAGTACTAGTTGTCACTTCTCCTCATTCTAA
Source organism: Sturnira hondurensis (assembly GCF_014824575.4). NCBI lineage: Eukaryota > Metazoa > Chordata > Mammalia > Chiroptera > Phyllostomidae > Sturnira > Sturnira hondurensis. The sequence continues at coordinate 4,444,762 of NW_028080032.1, read as the reverse complement.
ATCCACACAATAAATCCTTCCGAATTGGGTTATTTCCACTGGAGAAAATATAGAACTTTATCTCAGTGGAAAAGACATATCGCATGTTTTTCATCCTGTTTTTCTTAGCTATGTGTTTCATTTCATGTAAGCAAACCGAACTAGATGACTACACCAGTCATGTAACAATAAAATTGTAGGGAAAGTTTTTGAGTAAAAATGATGGATACAACCTCTATAAATTAAGTGACACCTAAATTAAAAAAAAACATTTGAAATAGACATTTTATGAAAAATTTAAAATGCTTCCCCCGAATCATAAATAATTTTAAGGTACTGTTACTTGTATGAGAAATAGTCAAACCCCCAACTTTGGAAAATGTGTCTCATGTGATAGTGCTTCACTTGGGTCTCAAATGTGGATTTTAAAAGAATAAACAGCCGCAAGTGGAAAATTTATTTGAACAAATAATACAGGAGAACTTCCCCAGTCCGGCAAAGGAAATAGAATTTCAGGAAATCCAGGCAGCTCAGAGAGTCCCAAAGAAGTTGGACCCAAGAAGGAACACACCAAGGCACATCATAATTACATTAGCCAAGATTAAAATGAAGGAGAGAATCCTAGAAGCAGCAAGAGATAAGGGGACAGTCACCTACAAAGAAGTGCCCATCAGACTGTCAGTGGATTTCTCAAAAGAGACCTTACAGGCAAGCAGTAGCTGGAAGGAAGTATTCCAAGTCATGAAATCCAAAGACCTACAGCCAAGATTGCTTTATCCAGCAAGGCTTTCATTTAGAATGGAAGGACAGATAAAGTGCTTCTCAGATAAGATCAAATTCAAGGAATTCATCATTACCAAGCCCTTATTATATGAAATGTTAAAGGGACTTATCTAAGAAAAAGAAGATAAAAAATATGAACAGTGAAAGGATAGCAAACTCACAGTTACTAACAACCACACCTAAAACAAAAGCAAACCAAGAGGACAGCTAGATCAGGAGTGCAACCATAGAAATGAAGAACACATGGAGGGTTAGCAACAGGGGAGTGGGAGGAGGAGAAGTGGGGAGAAGGTACAGAAAATAAGTAGCATAGACAGTGGGGAGAAAATAGACAGGGGGGAGGGCAAGAATAATAGGGGAAATATAGAATCTAAAGAACTTGAGACATGTGGACATAAACCAAAGTGGGGGAAAGGCGGGGGAGGGATGTGGGGTGGAGGGGAATGAAGGGGGAAATAGAACAACTGTAATGGTATAATCAATAAAATATATTTAAAAATAAAAAAATAAAAGAAGAATAAACAAATCAAAAATCTTGAAAAAAAATAAGGCCTACTTATAACAGAATTAGCTTAAAAACTACTGGTAATACAGATTCTTCATTGCTACTCTTGGTAGAATTCCCAGATTTACTAAAAAGAAACAAAAAAAGACAAAAAAGAAAGAAAACAAACAAACAAAAGAACCCAGAAAACTAAGATGTCAGTTAAATTTGAATTTCATATAAACTATGAATAATTTTATAGTGTATGTCCCAAATATGGCACGGGGCATTAAAATATTGGCTGTTTATCTGAAATTCAAATTTAACTGAGTGCCTTGTACTTTATCTGTCATTTTTAATCATTAGAGGGTCCAATGCAGTTGTGGGTGGGTAGAGGCCCAAACAGCTGTAGTTTTTATACTCTGAACTCAGCATGGAATTCTGATGTGAGGCTTGGAAAACGCTGGATTGTCCTTTCAAAACAGAAAACACACACACACACAACAGAGGCAAGATGGTGGGCCCAGACTCCGTGTTTCTGGTAGATTTGTACTGCAAATGGAGAAAAATAGCATCTGAAATAAACAGAGAAACGAAAGGCCATCTGAACTTGCCATTGGAGATCCCAGCACAGGTGAGAAAATACTCAAATACTTGGGCATTTTTCAAATTATAGTCTGAGCTATAAACTGGTAGAATTATAATAATAATCATGATGATCATATTGTTTTGACTGCATAGCTTGAATTTCTGTTATCAAATATGTTTGGTTATTATATGTTCTTGTTACCTTTTATTATTGATAGTGAAATACAAATTAAAAATAAAACCCAAACTATTATATGTGATCTATTAACTTTTAAAAATATAATTCAGTAAAATACACAACAATAATCTAAATTTAAAATGAGTCAGTGCATTCACTGTACATATATTAGGTGCCCAGTGTGTGGCAGTGCTGGTAAAAATGATAAATAATACAGGGACTCAGCTTTAGTTAATAGAATCGCAACAGTTCCCATCAGGCATTTACGTTCCTTACTGATAAGCTGATTAACATAGAGCTTGATATTCAAAACAACAGAGGAGAAGAATACTTGGTTTCCCAGAGCTTACAACATTGAAAAAAGGCTCTACATTTTTAAGTGTACCAGTCTCATTATAAAACTTAATGAAGGAGAACTTTTTTCATGTACTGTTGGGGCTGCGTGGTTTGCCAAGAAGACGACAAAGTTCTTTGTGCTCACTGGGTTTGTTTAATTAAGAATTAATTATTAATTACCACAAAGGCATTTAGCACTGTGTGTTACATTTCTGTTGGTCATTGTCACATGAAATTTCTTTTGTATTTTTTTCTCAGTGCCCATTGTAACCAGCCAGGGGAGGGAACGGCTGTGTTAGGTGATGTGAAGTCATGCCCACCAGAAGAACTTAAGGGTCCTGAGTATAAAAAATGTAGCTAAATTCCCAACTATTTCATGAAATCTCTTCTGACAACAGCCATTAACTATGACCTTTCTTTTACAGATGACCATGGCACCAACCCACTGGACAGTCAACTGTTCCAAAATAATCTCTTCATAGTGTTTAAGGGTGGTAGTCCGATGATAATTGTAGGGGGGAGAGCAGCAATCATTGTGTCATGGACTCATTTAGAATTTTCCACAGTGCCTCCCAAGTTGCCCCTAAGTATTTTATCACCTGGTTGTCTGGCCTGGAAGTCACTTTGAAGATGACAACACCAAAGCAAATGGTGTACACGGCGAGCACTCTTTGCAGCACCGAGGGTGTGTCCCATGAAACGGCCAAATCAAAAGTAAACTTCAATGCGCCAAATGAGTGAGGCTTTAAGGGTAATTGTTCTTTCCGGTTGAATGGAAAATGTCTTTCTGAAAATTAAATCTCCTACGATATGAAAGTTGCTGTGCTTAGTGGTCTGGTTTGCATCAGCACAAGAAGGACTAACAGGAGCACTTGCTCTCAGGGATCAGAGAAGCCAGGTGAGGAGTGAAGACAAATATGTATGAAAAGGTAATTAACCAGGAGTTAATCAGACAGCATGAAAGGTTATTTCTTGCATCCAAAGGGAAGTTATTAACAATTAGCTTCTTATTTTCTAGACTAGTCTCTTCTCCTGACCTAGTAAATGCAAGATGGTGGATGGAACTGGGTCATTATTTTGATCTAGTTTCTTGTAGTGTATTAGGTCAATAACAGTAATAATATGACAGCAGCCACTTAGGGAGTGTTTAATACTTTTCAGATACTATTATAAGAGATGTTGTTGGTTCATTTTTTGTTTTTTGGTTTGTTTTGTTTTTGGTAATTTAATCATTTGATCCTCCCAACAACCAGAAAGGTTAAGGAGTTTGCCCAAGTTTACACAGTCATTAGGTAACTGAGTCAGGCTGACTCCAGAGTCCACGCTGAACAATGATTCCCTTCTGCCATCTTTGTCTGCAAATCAACTGTTAGTGTGCCATGGCAAAAATTACATTCCTGAAAATGTTTCCTCTTCTTTCGTCTCTGCAGAATTGAAAGGAAAAACATCTGCTTAGTGCAGTGATTTTCAACCTTTTTTATCTCGTGGCACACATAAACTAATTACTAAAATTCTGCAGCACACCAAAAATACAGTTTTTGCTGATCTGACAAAAATAAGTATAATTTTCATGCATTCACACCAGATGGCTTTGGTTGTGTTGGCTGTTGTCGTTTTTTTAATTTGACAACCTAAGGAAAAAGAAGTCAGTACACCTGACTAAATAGTCAGGTATTACATTTGTTAAAAATTCTTGTGGCCCTCTGGTTGAAAATCACTGGCTTACTGGATGGTTCTTATAAGAGACACTATTTCCAGATCATTAAAATTTCACATTTGTGAGGCTAAGTGTCCCTCGTCATGGTCAGTTTATAAGAGGCGGAAGTAAAAGCAAACAAACGTGAATGTCCCCGGCTCGTCCAGATCAGCTGGATGTTGTCTGAAGCACCAGACCAAACTATGGTTCCTTTGGGAAATACACTGTCTTACAGGTAGGAAAAAGTTATTTCGAATCTACGAGAAACCAAGGTGATTTCTGTGAAGGCACTAAGTTAACAACAAACAGGGGAAGCAGTGAGCTGTCCCAGGCTTTGTAACATCTGTTACAACTGCACCTGCCTCAAAAGTTTCCTGGTTCCTATTCCCCAGAGAAAGTCAGTCAGCAGGAAATGAGGCAAATGCATAATGACTTTATGGGAAAAGATGGCTTTTAACTTCTCCTTGGGCTTCATTGCTGACACTATTACCTATTCCCCTTGTTCTTATTTGTACTTTTTAAGGTGACAGTTTGTAAAAGGGAAGAGGGACCTACGCTTGGAAACAGTTTTCATGGAACACAGGGATGTCACAGGCCACTCACTGGTCAGCTGGGCGACATCTGTACATCTGGCTCCATTTGTTTACTGTTTCTTTTGTTTCCTTTGTCTAAGGAAATTTGTCAGAAAAAAATATTGCTATGTGAAATGTTTGAGATTTCACTGTCTATGTTTTCTTCTAGGGTTTTTATGGTTTTGAGTCTAATATTTAAGTCTTAAGTCCATTTTGCGTTTATTACATCATTTTTAAAAATAAAAGAGTAAAATGTATATCTACAAAATATCTACAATATTTTAATAATTTAAAAAATAGTATGTTAATATAAGATTTTGTACTAAAATAATGCATATACTTATTTATTTATTTTCTTTAAAGATTTTCTTTATTTATCTTTAGAGGGAAAGGGAAGGAGAGAGGGAGAGAAACATCGATGTATGGTTGCCTCTCATGAGTCCCCTGCCGGGAACTGGCCCGCAACCCAGGCATGTGCCCTGACTGGGAATGGAACCGCGATTGTGTGGTTCGCAGGCCCCCACTCAATCCACTGAGCTACACGAGCCATGGCAATAATGCATATATTTATATCTATAATATCAAAGATCAATCATGTTTATAAATTACATTAGATGTGAAATATTAAAACATACATCATTATATACATAATTAAACATATTAGAATAATAATTGTATTAATGTTGATATGTAAAAAGTCATTTTAAAAGTATGTATCTATGTGCAAGGTATATATAAACTATATTAAAATGTTTCATTTATAATTATATTAATAATATAAAATTTATTGAAAAGTTAAATAGACCTATATGGAAGATAATTTGCACATAATATGTAATAAATATAATTGATGTTATTCATTATATGTAATGTTATTTATTATTTATAAATAGTAAATTTACTATTTCTAAAGTCACTTAATTCATTATTCACATCCCAACCTACTCTGCCACCTTAGCACTAATAAAGTTATCACCAGTCTTATTTGAAAGACAATGTGAACTAATTAAGTCCTTGGATAATGGAAAGTTCACTTTGTTTCCTCAGTACCTTAAAAAATATAAACTGTAGTCTAGTTCTGGAGATCTGAGGTATATAGTCCGTGCATGTTTTAAAAAAGGAGTAATAATTACCACTGCCTTTAACTTCTAAGACAGTATTACAAAAGCCTTCATGATTTGCTAATGTTTTTAAGGCTCTGTTGAAGAAAGCAGTGTGTCAATTTCCTGGGGTCATTCACAGACTTCCAGAATGTCTTTCTCTTCTAACTGTCTCTCCAGTCTCCCCACCTTCGTGCCTAGAATCCTACTCTTCCAGCATCATTGGTTTAATTACTGTGACTGTTCTCCCCCCAGGAGGTGCCTCCTTTAAAATGCTGCCATTTCAAAGAAGCTACCTTCTTGTGAGTCCCACCATCAGTGTCATACTTGTGATTGCTGGTGGTGGTGTTCGGGTATCAAGGGTGTACAGGCACCAAGAATACAAGAAAGGAAGGTGGGGAAAAATTCTTTCTCATTCAGGCTTCTCTATGGCTCCCTCAGAGAGAAAAAAAATCAACACTGAGATCCTTATTAAGTCTGTTTTATTCTTTAATATTTTGCCAAACTCAAGGCTTATACTGCCCTCAGTTATACGGCCCTAGCAAGATGTGTGACTGACAGAGTTAATGCAAAGGCATGTACTAATGAATATTGAACCAAAGGTTAATGATCATGCCCCACGGAAAAAGCCATATGCACAGAAATTTCAGTCTGTTGTGAACGGGGACTAGTTTAAAGCAGGCTGTATTTAAATCCCCAAGCATTTTAAGTAGGCAATCGCTTAAAATCAAATACACAGTGATGATTATAATAATCCCTTCCATTTGTTCAAAGCCTGACAGTATACAAAAGCTTTTCAGGGCATTTTCAGATTTCTATCAGGGGTGTTCTTTCATTTAAGACAGCCTAGACCAACCTTGTTTCATAGCAGGTAATTAACAGCCTTATTCTACCCAGGAAGAAACCACGGCTCAGACTGAGAAGTTAAATCATGTGAGGTCACACAGATAATAGGCTGTGGTCCCAAGACTAAAATCTGCCTCTTTGCAGCCGGTGCACTTGCTGTCCCACGGTGCTCTCTCTTTGAAGATGTCTGGGGGCCTGGGATAAATAATATTTGCAGTGTCACTTTCTGAGTGGGAGAAAATTTGGGACTGAGCAAACATAGCCAAATGTTCTTCTCTCTAGATCATCTGCCCACCCCCCGTGCCTCTCTTAGTGGGCTGAATAGTGTCCTCCCAAGATTCATGTTAAAATCTCAACCCCAGTCACAGGATTTGGAGATTAGGTCTTTAAAGAAATAGTTAAGTTATAAGAGGCCCATGAGTGTGGGCCCTGACCCAGTATGTCTGGTGTCTTTACAAAAAGGCACTAGGGCAGTGCAGACACTGAGGGACAGCTATGATGAGGAGGCAGCGAAGGGGTGGCCATCTGCAGGCCCAGAGAGATGTCTGGGACAGATCCTTCTCTACAGCCCTCAGAGCCTACCAACCCTCCTGGCATCTTGGTCTTAGAACTCCAGGCTCCAGAGTAGTAAGAAAATAAATTTCTGTTGTTTCAGCCACCCAGTCTTTGTGATACTTTGCTATGGCACCCAGAAAACTAATAACCACCCCCCAAATCTCTTTGAACCCTCACCTGGAAGAAGTATTGAGAGGGTAGCCTTTGGACATATCTATGCAGTGAAGCTGTCTGTTAACATTTTAGCTCATAGTGGACCTCCCAGCTCCTGTGAATGTCTCACTGCTTATTTAAAACATGGGTGTCTATGGTAGCCGACTATGGCCAAGTTAAAGCTTTTCTTTGGCCTCTGCAAGTGGCAGGTACCAAAGATGTTTATTCTTTGTTGAGATACCCCACCTGCCTGCTTCTTCTTCTTCATTGTTCTTTCCTTTGTCTTCACTCTTCCATTTCTTCTTCTCTGGCTTTTCTCCTCTCCTCTCTTGCTGCTTGCCTGGTCCCCTCTCTTTTTTCCTGTCTTCCTTCTCTCTGAACTTTCCTGTTCTCTCTCCTCTTGTTCTGTATTTTCTCCTCACTCCCTTCCCCACCCATCTATCTTCTCCTCACCTCTGTTCCCCTTCCTTAACCTACCTCTTCATTCAAAATTTTTTAAAGGGACAGATTTTTAATCTTTTTAATACTACTATAAATATTCCTCAATACAAAACACCCCATGGGTTGTTTTCCCAGAGTTCAACTGGGGCTCAAATGAAATAAGTGGCTTATCCAACCCCTGCCAGCATGTCAGGCATCAGAGAATAGATGTGCAGGCATTTCTGGGATGACACAAGGCGTTCCGTGTCCCCAAAGTTATACCACCAGGCAGACAGTACACTAACTATTCAAAAATCCTTGTATCCACTTTTGAGCTAAAAATTCTTTGAGATTTCTAAACCGTTTCAAGTATATTTAAAGTTGTCTGAGTTAGTGGGTGTGGGAAGGAGTTGGCTGTAAGTGTTGACTGGCAGAAGTGACCAAAATGATCAGCAATTTTTAAACCTATTGGTATAAGATCAAGCTGGAATTTGAAGGTTAAAGTGCAGATTATTAGTATACATCATGTCTTAGGTATATACTGGCCTTCTCCAAGTCATTTCTTGTGAATTCATGTAGACATTACAGAATGGAAATCTCCCAACATTGAAATTGACTGTGGATTCCACCATTCTGTTTGACTTCTTTGCGGGAAACAAATGGCGAAGAACTTCACAGCTTGTCGCAAACTCAGCATTCTCAACTCTCCTCTCCAGCTTTCTGGATTTCACCTCATATATAGAATAACATACTTATACCCATAAAAAGAATTCTTAAATTACAGGAGAAATATGGCTTAACACTTCTCCTCTGGCCCAAAGAAAATAATTGGTATCCCAATAAAGTCATTATTAAAAGTAATGGATGGGCAAAGCCTGGAAAAATCATTTTTGAAAATTTCCAAACAGGACGAAACAGGAAAATGTCTGGGTTTCACAGTGTTATTTAACAAACACACACTGTCTGCTCAGGGGACCTGCATCTCCTCAGTCATGAATTAAACTCATTTGGTGGTGCCCCTTCTCGCAATGATGGTAAAAACCATAACTTCCAGGACAGAAATGAAAAAAAAGGGAGGAAAGCTTTCTACAGTTATAAAATCTACAGGTGTTAATCACCAGGTTTATCTTGAGTGACAAGAAAAGACAAGGCTGAATGAGATTTTCAAACCCTTAGAAGGCACCACTGCTGAAGGCAAACACAACTTCCTTCCTGTTCTTTGATGGACACCTAAACTGTGTGAAGCAGCATGGCGTGCCGTAGGCTAATAGAAGCCATAAAAATGGACCACCATGTATTCTCTGGATGGTTCTTTTTGCATAGTGTCTGTATATGTTTCCTTTTATGATTTCATAGTTCTTTGTTCTTTATTCTTACCCTACGCACCTAATGTAAATCCATGCCATTGAAAGATGGAATTTTATGTGTCAATCTGAGGAAGAGTACAATTGATATCTTCACTGCCTAGCAATTCCAGAGTTGCTGTTTGTCAATCATCCCTGAAAAAAAGACCGCATATAACTGTATAAGTGCGCTGTGCACACCTCTGTGAGGGTGTCCTTATTCACAGCTATTTCCCTAAGTCTAAAGAAGAGAGCTGTTTCAGTAATGGACTTTGCAAAGGCCTCAATTTTATTCTATCTATAGCCAAAGTCTAAATGCTTGTTGATTAAGAAGAAGAAATAAAAGAGGAAATGAGCAACATATAGCTATGTCTTTCTACAGTGTCATAGCCTAAGCAATCTCTTATGTTAATAATTCGAAAACTGAAATTTCTGTCTAGTTCTTTATATATCTGTATTGAATTATATAAGCTCTGAATTTCAGAAATGGGTCATTTGGAAACATGAGTAAAGGAGATGCCATAACACCTGTAAATGTAGCAAAAATTTACTGGATTATCTTGACACACATCTGTCCATCTGCACTTGCTGTGGTTTAATATTTGTTTTGCTTCATGTCTCACAACTCTTTCAGATGTTCGCATATTCTTTTTACTTGCACTGCCATGCCATTGAGCTTCTATTCTAGAGTATGGATAGCAATAAGTTACATTTGGAGGATTAAATAAAACATAGCTCTCTTTCAAAGCCTTGATTATTTTAATATAATCAAAACCTTCTGTGCCTCAGTTTACACTTCTGTCAAATGTCCATATTCAGCTAGGTGATATTTCCTCATACTCATTTTGTGAGACTTATCTGGATCCAGCTTGCTCTGCACTTGCCCTGGCACAAGGAGAAAATCCACACAATGTAGCAAAAAGAACACGAGATTAACTGGGTCTCTTTCCCTGGTGGCACTGTCCGCAACCCTAACTCCTGGTTAACAGCTCCTAAAACTGGTAGGAGAAAATGTTGAAGTAAACACACAGATGGAGGTTCTGGATTGTTTGATGGTTTTCTGCCTCTGTGCTTTTATTTCTCAACTTTCTTCTCATTCATGGTTTTTGAGGTATTGTGTTGTCTGTGGAATATCTGTTTTTGTCTCTGTGTAAGGTAAAGAGATAGTTATTTGGGAATAGTATAGGCCAGTTTTAAAACTAGAGTTAATTTTCTTTTCTATCTTGTAGGAAATTTGTTTCATTAAGATTTCATATGAACTTTCTGAATCTACTTGCCTCCTTTTGGAGGATCTTTGTCACTATGCAGACAGAGGATCTTCCTGGACAGTCAGTAAATAGGTGATCTCCTAAAACAAAGAATGTGTAGGAAGTCCAGATTGTGAGAGATTTAGCCTTCATGCAATAGAAACTAAGGAGTTAATTGTTTTTTTTAAGATTGTATTTATTTATTTTTAGAGAGATGGGAAAGGAGGGAGAAAGAGAGGGAGAGAAACACTGATCGGTTGCCTCTTGCAGGCCCCCAACCAGGGACCTGGCCTGCAACCCAGACACATGTGCCCTGACTGGGGATCGAACCAGTGTCCTTTTGGTTTGCAGAATGATGCCCAATCCCCTGAGCCACTCTAGTCAGAGCTAATTAAGGTTTTAAAGAAGTAGATGGAATAAAGGAAACTATGATCAAGGAACTCAATGTAGTGTGAATTGGAGTAGGGAGTTACTAACATATGGTACGATTATAGTACACAGAAAGCTATTACAACAATACAAGTGAAGAGTGAATGATCACAATATTAAGAATAAAATAGATCTGTAGTAGATTACTGATGAAATGTACATCAAAAATCAGTTACTCCAGTGGTTTCCATAATCATCTGGACAGTCTAATTCATACCATGCATATCTGTGCCTGCACATTGCTGTCACTGAAAATTTTTGAACTAAGTCAATACTTTGTTTCATAGTTAAAGGGACAGTGATTCAGGAAGGATGAGTGACTTGTTGCATAAGGGGTTTTGAATTGAACAATCCTGAGCACATCAGGATGCCTTTCTTTGGGAAGGAAGGTGTTTTTCTTTTATAATTACAGAATTAGGGAGCCATTGATTCTTCTTGTATTATTCTTAAATCTCAGGAGTTCAACACGACTACCTTTTTTCTCCTTTTAAAATGTGCCCATGTGCCACCCACATTTGCACATCCACATCACTCAAAAGCTAAAAGTTTGAAACTCTGTTTCTGTTTAGTGAAACAGAAACTGACTATATTTGGAATTTTAGAAGCCTTATTAGAATATTATCTGGGAACTCAGCTTTGATCTACCAAGCACGGGAAAGGACACCTGAACAAGTCACTCAGTGTGGAGAGTTGGAACTCTCCAAAGGCAGTCATATTGAACCAGGAATAAAGGTTTATACAAACACTTGTGTTTTATGGTTAAAAACACATACTTTGACTTTGTAACCACTCCAGTGTTTGACTTCCATTTTCTCCTTATACACCCACAAAACTATTCCACAATCAAGACAGAGAACATACCAATAACCCCTCAAAGTTTCCCTGTGTACCTTTATAATTCCTTTCTTTCCAGCTCCCTGAAACACAGCCACTGATCTGGTTTCTTTCTCTATACATGAGTTGGAATTTTGTAGAATTTTCTATAAATGTGATCACACTTTAATCTGTGTGTTACCTCATTAGCTATAACTCTGCTTTTTGTTTATTTTTAAATTTAGGTTGCTCTCAAGTTTATAGTAATATATCTTTACCTTCAAACAACTTCAGACTACTTCAGATGTAATATAAGAATTTATAATAGTTTAATTCTATTTCTCGTCTCCCAAGCTTTATACTATTACTTATTCTATTATTTACTCACATTTTACTTATTCATGTGTTATAAACCCTACAATACATATTATTTTTTATTGAATAGTCAATACCTTTAAAGAGATTTAAATAAGAAGAAAAATAAATGTTTTCCATGTAGTTACTGTTTACGGTGCTCTTCATTCCCTTGGGTAGAACCATATTTCCATATGGTTCTATTTTTCTTTTGCCTAAAGAACTTCCTTTAACATTTCTTATAGTACAGACCAGTTGTTGAGGAATTGGCATTATTATTTTCTGCTGTTTTTTCTTTTTTCTCTTTTGGCACCCCCCGTTTGGCTCTTTTCTCTAATATGCTGTCAGGATAAACTGAGCTGCTGTTAGATGTTTAGTTCTCCACTATATGTTAGCCTCTATATTGCACCATCTTTCTTCAGACTTGATTTGGCTCTTCAGTTTTCTTTGACTTTTCACATGAATTTTAAATTCAGCTTGTTGATATTTACAAAAACATCTGTGGAATTTTTGTTGGGATTGTATTATTGGATCTATAGATCAAATGGGATAAATAACATCTTAATACTGAGTCTTTAACCCACTAACACTGTATGGCTCATCATTCACTTAGGTTTTTTTCATTTATTTCATTAGTGTTTTGTAGGTTTTTATATATAAATCTTAGATTTAGATGTAGTCTAGGCAGTCCAATTTTGTATTATTATTATTAGCATTAGTTCTTTTCAGATTGAAATCATTCATGTGACATATAGTAATACAATTGACTTTTGTAGATTTGACCTTGTATTCTGAGACCATGTAAAATGCATGTAATAGTTCCAGGAGTATTTTATGATTTTTTTAAAACTTTTCTACATCAATTATCATATTGTGCCTAAATAAAAGTAGTTTTATTTCTTCCTTTCCAATGTATAATTCATTTATTTTTCTTGCTTTACTAGCTAGAACTTTCAGTATGATGTTAAAAAGCAACGGTGGGAGAGGACATCTTTGCCTTCTTGTAAAGGTTAGGAGAAAGAATTTAGTCTTTCACCAATAATCATTATGGTAGTTATAGTTTTTTGTAGATATCCTTATTAGGTGAAAGGAGTTTGCTCTCAGAGAGTTCTTATTATTAATATATGAGACTGTATCATGAATGAAATTTGGATTTTGTTGAAAGTTTTTTCTGTATGAGTTAATATGATCATAAGTTTTCTTTTAATACGGTAAGTTGCAATGACTGACTTTTAAATGTTGAACCAGCCTTACATTCCTGGGATGAACTCCACTTCATTTTGATGTATTTACATATTACTTAGCATTGATTTATTAAGTTTTTTATGAACTTCTATGAAATGCTCATGAGAGATAATGGCCTATAGTGTTTTTTTTTGCTTGTAATGCTCCAATTTTGGTATTAGAGTAATACTGACCTTTAGAACAATTTCAAAAATAGTCTCTCTTCTTCCATTTTTAGGAAAGACTATGCAGTTGGTATCATTTCTTTCTTAAGTGCTTGAAAGAATTCATGCTGTATCTATCTTAGCCTGGAGAGTCTTGTTTTGTCTTAGCAGATTTAAAAGTACAAATTTAATTTCTTTAATAAATATAGGACTATTCAGTTATTCAACCGTCATTGTAGGTTTATCCTTTTTAAATTAAATTAAATTAATTTTTTATTGTTGTTCGAGTATAGTTGTCTCCATTTTCACCCCACTATGCCCGCCGCCCCACCCATTCCTGCCTCCCTCCTACCCTGGAATCCACCCCCTTTGGCTCTGCCCATGTGTCCTTCATCCATGTTCCTTGGGTGCCCCCCATCATCCCTTATTATCCCTCTCCCTCCTCCTCTCTGATTACTGTCAGATTGTTCTTTATTTTAATGTCTCTGTTTATCCTTTTATATCCATCAATTTTTGTGTCAAGCTCAATTGTTAGGTGAATGTATGTATAAATGTTTATGTATTTTTGGAAAATTGACCCCCCTATTTTTTTAAATCTTCTATCACATTTTTAAAAATTTTTATTTCTTTATCTTTAGAAGGGAAGGGAAGGAGAGAGGGAGAGAAATATCAATGTATGGTTGCTTCTCATGCGTCCGTTGCTGGGAACTGGCCTGCAACCCAGGCATGTGCCCTGACTGGGAATCGGACCACAATCTTTTGGTTTGCAGGCCCATGCTCAATCCACCGAGCTACACCAGCCAGGGCTGACCCCTCTATTATTATGCAATGTCCCTCTTTATTCCTGACACACTTCTCTGTTCTGAGTGTGACTGGATATGTTTCCCCTGCACATAGAGTATGGATAGCAGGTGGAAGCTTCATACATGCTCTTTGGCCAACCTTCTGGTCATCCCTAGACATCCCTTCTGGAGCTTCATCCAGCAGAAATGGGAGAGCACTAAAGAATGTATATAAGTGGCCCCTTCATCCAGAGAAAGAATGATCCACCAGGATGGTAAGGTGCTGCTTCATACACCCACTGGGAGAGTATTCAGAGTTAGAAAAATTTTGAGGTACCCACAGAAATGGCTGCTCTAAGCAGAGTGACAGGGATGCTGCCATGCACATGTCCAGGGCTGGCCGGTCAGAGGGGGTACAGAGCTAACAAACTATTGCTGTTCTCTATCACAAGGCTGCCACACACAGAAAAAGGGTAGAGCTAGTAGGGCTTGAGACAAAAGCATGCAGAACAGCCCCACACAGGCCCAGCTGACAACAGTTAAAGCAGCAGAGCACACCAAATGTGCACCAAGCACCCCTCTACACCAGGTAATCCGACCCAGATTAGAAGAGAAGGGAAGTGCACACACAAGGCTTCCCCACCTGGAAACCATTTCTTCAGGCCAGGTGACACACTAAGCACCACACATGCCTGCCCCAACTACAACCAGCCTGCCAAAACTGTTTGGCACATAGTCTACAATTGAGACTACTTTTTCAAGACTGAGAGGGAGAGCTATTCCATTAATCTGATAGTAACAAACACAGCATGTCATTCAAAATAGAGAGACACAAGGATACACCTCAATGAAGGAACAAGAAAAAATCCAGAGATAAATTCTAATGAAATGGTGATAAGTAATTTGCCTGAGAAAGAATTCAAAGAAACAGTATAAGGATGTTCTCAATAAACTTGAGAGTAGACTAGAAGAATTCAAAGCAATTCAACAAAGAGTTAGAAAATAAAATAAAGAACCAAACAGAGGTGAAGAATACAATAACTGAAGTAAAAATACATTAGAAAGAATCGTAATTAATAACAAGTTAGTTAATACAGAAGAATGGATTAGTGAACTGGAAGACAGGATGGTGGAACTCACCCCCTCAGAACAGCAAAAGGAAAGTAAATTTAAAAAAATGAGGATAGTGTAAGCAAACTCTGGGATAATATCAAGAGCCCTAACACTTGCATTATAGGTATTCCAGAAGGAAAAAAAGAAAGGAGAAGAAAGAATATTTGAAGAAATAATGGCTGAAAAGTTTTCTAATCTGGGGATGGAAACAGACATCCAGGTATAAAAAGCACAGAGACTTCCAAACAAAATGAACACAAGGACACCCACACCAAGACATGTTGTAATTAAAATGACAAAAGTTAACAATAGCCCTGGCTGGTGTAGCTCAATGGATTGAGCATGGGCCTGTGAACCACATGATCACGGTTTGATTCCCAGTTAGGGCACATGTCTGGGTTGCAGGCCAGTTCCCAGTGGGGGACACATAAGAAGCAACCACACATCGATATATCTCTCCTTCCCTTTCCTTCTAAAGATAAGTAAATAAAATCTTTTTAAAAAATTAAAAATAAAGAGAAAAATTTTAAGGTATCAAAAAGAAAAAGGTCACATGCAAGTAAAACCTTATGAACTTATTAGCTATTTCTTGGTAGCAACTTTACATGCCACAAGGGAGTGGCATGAAATAGTTAAAGTGCCAAAAGAGGAGGACTACACAACCTAGAATGCAATATCCTGCAAGGTTATTATCAGAATTGAAAGAGAATTAAAGAGTTTACCAGAAAAACAAAAACTAAAGGTGTTTACAATCACTAAAGCAGCCTTACCAAAAAACGTTAAAAAGTCTTCTTTGTGCAGAAAAGCCATAGCCAGAAATAAGAAAATGTAGGAATGAAAAAAATCACAGGTAAAAGCAAATATACAATAATCATAGGGAATCAACAACATAAAAATTCATGTGAAGATCAAAAGACAGTAGTAGCTAAATTAACACTTATGACAATAAATGATCAGGAGATACTCGAAACAGAAAGATATAAATCATGACATCAAAAACATAGAGTTGATGGGGGAGTAAAAATGTAGTGCTTTTAGCATGTAATTTAACTTAAATGCCTGCAAGCTTAAAATAGAGTTCTATGAATATAGATGGATATATGTGAACCTCATGGTAATTCTAAATCAAAATCCTACAAAAATAGACAAAAAAATGAAGAAAGAGGAATTCATTTGAGCATTGGAGAAAACCAACAGTCTAAAGGAAGGTGATCAAGCTAAGCACACCAAAACAGTATAAAACAATTAACAAAATGGCAATAAGTACATACCTATTAATAATTGCTATTAATGTAAATGAACTAAATGCTCCATTCAAAATACATAAGGTGGGAGAGTGAATAAAAACCTGACCCATCTATATGCTGCTTACAAAAGGCTAAGTTTAGATCAGAGGACCCACAGACAAAAAGTGAAGGGCTAGAAAATATTATTACATGCAAATAGAAATTTAAAAAAACTGGGGTAGTAATACTTATTTCAGACAAAATAAACTTAAAACAAAGAATATAAAAAGATAGTTAAAAAGACATTACATAATTCTAAAGGGGTTAATCCAAGAAGAGGATGTAATAAATGTAAATATCTACACACCCAACATAGGATCACCCAGGTACACAAAGCAAATATTAATGGACAGAAAGGCAGAAATGAACATTAATACAATACTAATGAGGACTTTAATATGCTACTTACCTTAATGGATAGATCAATCAGACAGAAAATTAATGAGAAAATAATGGTCTTAAATGCCACATAAAACCAGTTTGACTTAATAGAGAATCTCATCCCCAAACTGCAGATCATATATTTTAATAAAGTGCACATGAAAAACTTTCCAGGATAGAACACATACAAGGCCACAAAACAAGCCTCAATAAATTCAAAAAAATTGAAATTATATCAAGCATATTTTCTGACCACAGTAGCATGAAACTAGAAACCTACTACAGAGAGAAAACTGGCAAACAAACAACCAAACAAATCCATAAATGAATAAAGATTAGACAACATCCTAACAAACAATTGATCAAATATTAATTCAAACAGAAAATTTTAAAAACTACCTTGAAACAAATGAAAATGAAAACACAACTTTTCAAAATGTATGAGGTGTAGCAAAAGCAATTATAACAGGAATGTGTACAGCTGTGTAGCTTACCTCCAGAAGCAGGAAAAATCCCAAATAAACAATTCAAATTTACAGCAAAAGACCTGGGAAAAGAGAAACAAATAAAATTCAAAGTAACTAGAACGAAAGAGGTAATAAAGATCAGAGAAGAAATAAATAAAATAGAAAATAGAAAAACAATGAAAAAGATCAATAAAACTAAGCCCTGGTTTCGTGAAATGATAAATAAAATTTATAAGCCCCTAGCAAAACTGATCAAGGAGAAAAAAGAAAGAAGACAAATACATAAAATCATAAATGAAAGAAATTATAATCAACACCACAGAAATACAAAGGATCATTTAAGAATACTATGAACTATATGTGCCAACCAATTGTACAATCTAAAAGAAATGGATAAGTACCTGGATAAAAACATATAACCTTTCAACACCAAACCAAGAAGAAAGAACGAATCTGAACAGACCAGTTACTTACAATGAAATTGAAATGGTAAGGGAAAAAAAACCCACAACAAACAAAAGCTTAGAACCAGATAGCTTCACAGATAAATTCTACCCAACATTAAAATAAAAATTAGTATCTACCTATCTCCCAAACTATTTTAAAATATTGAAGAGAAAGTAGTGTTTCCAAACTCATTCTATGAGGCCAGAATTACCCTTATTCCAAAACCAGAAAAAAAAAAAAACACACAAAACACTATTAGAGAGAGAGAGAGAGACACTGATTGATTACAGGCCAAAAACCTGATAAACATAGGTGCCAAAATTCTCAATAAAATACCAGCAAACTGGCCCTGGCTGGTGTAGCTCAGTGGATTGAGCTCAGGCCTGCGAATCACGCGATCGCAGTTTGATTCCCAGTCAGGGCACATGCCTGGGTTGCAGGCCAGTTCCCAGCAGGGGACTCATGAGAGGCAACCATACATTGATGTTTCTCTCCTTCCCTCCTTCCCTTCCCCTCTAAAGATAAATAAATAAAATCTTAAAAAAATACCAGCAAACCTAATTCAATAGTATGTTAAGAGGATTATACACTGTGATCATGTGGGATTTATACCAAAGATGCAAGTATGGTTCAGAACCTTCAAAAAGATCTAATTCATCACATCAACAAAACCAAGGCTAAAAATTATATAATTATCTTAATAAATGCAGAAAACACATTTGACAATATTCAATATCTATATATTTACAATAAAACCTCTCATCTAAGTGTGTTAGTAGTAACTTACCTTATCTTCATAATGACTGTATATGACAAGCTCACATTAACATCATATTCAATATTGAAAACTGAAAGGTTTTTCTCTAAGATCAGGCATAAAACAAGGATGCCTACTTTCCACATTTATTCATTATAGTGTAAAAAGTCCTAGCCACAATAATCTGACAAGAAAATGAAATAAAAGGACTCTTAATTAGAAAGAAGTAAAACTGCCACTATTTCCAGATGACATGATACTATATATGTAAAAACACTAAAAAATCGATCTAAAAACTAATAGAATTAATAAATTCAGTATAGTACCAGGGACAAAACTAATATACAGAAATTCATTGTATTCATATCCACTAATAATGAAAACCAGAAGATTAAATTAAGGAAACAATCCCATTCACATGCATCAAAAAGAATTAAATGCCTGGGCCCTGGCTGGTGTAACTCAGTGGATTGAGTGTGGGCCTGCGAACCAAAGGATCACGGTTCAATTCCCAGTCAGAGCACATGCCTGGGTTGCAGGCCAGTTCCCAGCAGGGGACACATAAGAGGCAACCATACATTGATATTTCTCTCCCTTTCTCCTTCCTGTCCCCTCTAAAGATAAATAAATAAAATCTTTTTAAAAATTAAGAAAAAATAAAATCTTTAAAAAAAGGATTAAATACCTGGGAATAAATTTAACTACGGAGGTGAAAAACCTATACTCTAAAAACTATAAGACTTTGAAAAAAGACATTGAAGAGGACCCCCCCAAATGAGAGGATATACCATGGTCAAAGGCTGAAAGGATAAATATCATTAAAATGACCATACTATCCAAAGTAATCTATATATTCAGTGCAATCCCTATGAAAATACCAATGACATTCCTCTCACAAGTAGAACAAATAATTCTAAAATTTATATAAAACCACAAAAGACCACAAATAGAGCAACTTGAGAAAGAACAATGTTGAAGGTATCATGCTCCCTGATTTCAGACTATACTACAAAGGTCTGATAATCAAGACAGTATGTTATTGGCACAAAAACTAAACATTGATCAATGAAGCAGAATAAAGAGCCCAGAAATAAACCCTAAGTTATATCATTAACTTATCTGCATTAAAGGAAGCAAGAATATACAATGGAGAAATGACAGTATCTTCAACAAGTGGTGTTGGAAAAACTGGACAGATACAGGCAAAAAAATGAAACTGTACCACTCTCTTATACCATATACAAAAATGGATTAATGGATTTGACCAAAAATTCAAAATAGATTAATGACTTAAATGTAAGGCCTTAAGCCATAGAACTCCCAGAAAAAAATATAGGTAGTGAATTATTTGACATAATCTTGAGTAATATCTTTTTAGATATGTCTCCTCAAGCAAGAGAAACAAAAGCAAAAATAAACAAATGGGACTTCATCAAATTAAAAATCTTCTTCCCAGTGAAAGAAACCATCAAAAAACAAAAAGACAGCCTACTGAATGGGAGAACACATTTGCATATGATATATTCAATAAGGAGTTGATCTCCAAAATATATAAGGAACTCATACAACTCAATAACAAAACAATGAACAATCTGATCAAAAAATGGACAGAGAACATAAAAAGACATTTCTCCAAAAAAGACATACAAATGGGCAACAGACAAATAAAAAGATGCTCAGTGTCAGGGAAGTGTAAACCAAAACCAGGATGAGATACTGCCTCACACCAGCAAGAATGACTTTTATCAAAGTCTGTGATGTGCATTAGTGAGGATGTGAAGAAATAGGAACCCATGTGCCCTGTTGGTGGGACTGCAGATTGGTGAAGCCACTGTGGAAAACACTATGGAGATTCCCCCCAGAGGTAAAACTAGATCTATCACAAAACACAGCAATCCCACCTTTGGATATTTAACCAAATAAAATGAAAACACTAATTTGAAAAGGTAAGTGCACCCCTATGTTTATCACAGCATTATTTACAATAGCCAAGATATGGTACCCTTCAATAGATTAATGGATAAAGAAAGTGGCATATATATATATGTGTGTGTGTGTGTGTGTGTGTATGTGTGTACAATGGAATATTACATACCAATAAAAAAGAATAAAATCTTGCAGTTTGTAACAATATGGATGGACCTAGAGGGTATTAGGCTAAATGGAATAAGTGAGACAGAAGAAGACAAATACAACAAAATGAATAGGTGAAATCTAAAAACAAAACAAAACAAATGAACAAGAAAAAATATTAAAACAGACTCATAGAAACAGAGACCTATTGAGCGCGGGCCTGCGAACCACACGGATCGAGGTTCGATTCCCAGTCAGGGCACATGCCTGGGTTGCAAGCCAGTTCCCTGCAGGCCAACTCCCAGCAGGGAACGGACGCATGAAAGGCAACCATACATTGATGTTTCTCTCCCTCTCCTTCCCCTCTAAAGATAAATAAATAAATAAAATCTTTAAAAAAAAAAAGAAACAGAGACCTAAGGAATGGTTGCTAGAGGGGAGGATTGTGGAAGGACTGGTAGAAAGGGGGAAGGGGAATATAGTCAGTAATAGTGTGATAAGTTTGCACAGTGACAGATGATTACTAGAATTAGTGGGATGACCCATGGTAAGGTATAGAAGTGTTGAATCACTATATGTACACATGAAATTGATATAACTAATATACTGTATGCCAACTATACTTAAAAAAATAAAAACAAAATAAAAGGTATCATGTTTAAAATAGCGTCTTTAGTAGAGGCTATTCAAACCACAATATGAACAAAATATAATCATGGCTCATATCCCCAGTTTGTCCAGGTAAGTATAGATAATATAATAATGATAAGTCCCTGAATATAGCATATAGGAATTAGGACTATGTGATTAATATACTCCTTTATTTTTGAATGAACCTATGAATATTCAATACATGCAACAAATTCAATAGGTATTTGAGTATGACTGCTTAGAATATTTTAATCTTATGTTCAGATTATATCCATTTAAATTTTGACCTTGGACCATAACTTTAGTATAGCTTTTATTGCTGAAATTATTAAGATATTTTTTCACTTGATATATATATATATATATATATATATACACATATACATATACACATACATATACATACACATATATATTCACTCTTATGAATGTATTATTTTTAGGACGGGAACAAAGCAAAGGCTTTTTAAATAAGAAGATTAAGACTAAAATAATTTATAAGGTTATACTTAGACTTTGGCTATGTTGTCTGTTCTTTCCTTTCCTTTCTTTTTTCCTTCCTCTCTTTGTTTCTAAGTGATTATGTTCCACAAATTACAATTTTAAGCTCCCTAGGAATCTGAATGGTCTATGGCTATGTTAGGAGGAAGATTTTCCTCTGAAACCCACATGTGCTAGGCAACACTAAATCCTCTTTGTCATGTTGGAGACTGTTGAAGCCCTTCACCTCATATCTACTATACCATGTATCTTCCAGTTTTCTTCCTGCCCCCTCTGGCTTGTTTTGTGTTTCCATGTCCGGTTCCTTTTCTTTTGTACAGTCTCAAATGTTGTGAAATCCAAAATGTTCTTTTTGGCCTTCATCTTAGTTTCAATCTCTGTAGTCCAACTGAGTGACCTTATCCACTGTCATTGTTCCAGTATGACAGATGGATCGCTAAATCACTAGCGTAGATCATCGTTCTTATTTCAGACCCATATTTTCGGATGCCTTCTGAATACCCTCTGCTATATGCCCCAACCTCGCTCATTCCCTTATTTATTTTAAAAAGAGAGTTATTGAGTTAAACTCTATGTTGGAACAAAGATCTTTGCCCTCATGAAGTTTACAACACTGTGTATGTTTGACAGACAGTGAATAAATAATTCACAAAATAAATGTGATGCTATAAACTGGTGTTATGGAAAATAAAATTCACCCTGTGGTAAAGTGATCAGGAGTAGCTGGGAAGAGTGTGGAACTGGTAGCTTTAAAAAGAGTTCTCAATGTAGGCCTTGTTTTCAAAGTCTAGCAAAGTGTTGAAGGAGACATAGGAGTTAAGCCTTGCATATGCATTCAAGTTTTGAGGGGATGCTATGCAAAGGTCATAGGACAGGTGTGAGCTTTGGTTGTCTAGGAGGGTAAGACTGTGCTCGTCAGTTCAGTATGAATGAGAAGGAGGACAGGAGACTAAGTCAGAGAGGCAATACAAGTCACATCCTGCATGTCCACATAAGCTGCTGTAAAGACTTGGCCTTTATTATAAATTGCCACCAAATTGCCTAAAACTTTAATAATGATTACTTGCTTATTTAACCGCCCAACCCAATTCTGTTACCCTACCTTAATTTCTTATAAAATTTACCCTCTCTCTCAAGCCAGATATAACAGAACTTTATTTCTTACAGTTTTTCTCATCAGCAAGTGACTTTCTCTTATTTATTGATTCAAGGACCAAAGGTTTTGCATATCATGATTCTTCCATTCCTCATTATCACTGGGCTTCAACCAGCAATAAGAGAGAGAAGCCATGGAGGGGCCACATCACCTAGAGGTGGTATCCAGTACATCTGTCATTTTCTGTTGAAAGAACTCAAAGATATGGACTGACTTAAATGTCACAGATGCTGGAAACAGAATCTAGCTGGGTGCCCAGAGAGAAAAGACTTGAATCAACAACTAAACTTTCTCATCAAATAATGTTAAAGTAATTCACTTTACCAATTAAATACTTCACTCTGTATATGTATCTCTCTATCAAAGGTTTTCTGCTTTATTCAGGAGTTATCCTCTCTACCTAAATTTATGGAAAAATTTCCCAGCTATTTTCTAAGGCTTCAGGCTTTTCTATAGATGTCCCGTTTCTCACATTCAAATTTGGTCATTTTCACACATTTCCAGGAACTCTGTATTACTTTTACACTGACACTCAAAGGCTTTTTCTCATCAGATTTATCGACTTGTTTGACCTCAGATTCTGTTGCCCCCACCATGTGTTTCTGTGGTGCTGCGTTATCTGCTGTTACCCAAATTACTGGTGTCGTGTTACATGCTCCAGGTGCTTAAGTCACACTATTCCATATGCACATGGCAAATGCCAACTCTTAAAGTAGCTGATCTGTCCTCTGCAAGGCTACTTCTAACCTTGCCAGGAAATGATCAGTGTGCTTCATACCTCACCTGTCCTCAGTTATGACCTGGGACACCATCCATGGTTCTGGGTGTGACAGAAAACAGACACCTTTTTTTTTTACAAGTTTGATCTAATATAAAAATGTTTCATTTCCTTCCTTCCTTCCTTCCTTCCTTCCTTCCTTCCTTCCTTCCTTCCTTCCTTCCTTCCTTCCTTCCCTCCCTCTCTCTGTTTCTTCCTTCCTTCTTTTCTTTCACTTAGACAATGTTTTATAGTGTTTGGGACAGAGTACCTCATATTTTCAAAGTGTGGGTTGAATAAAATGATATCCAAGATTCTTTTGAGCACCAGACATGAAGGAGTCTAAAGGCCATGAACATAAGGCCTCATCTTTTATTGCACCTGCCTTGTGATGCCTGGAATGAGTTTATGAGCACAGTGTTTTCTGTGCTCGGAATACTCCCCAGACCCACTCGGAATACTCGCCAGAAACCGCTATTCGTGCATATCACAACTGTTGGACACAGACCATCTGATTAATATTAGATTTCTGGGGGGTAAGGAATTCAGATGATATTTAAACAGCAAGACTTTCCTGGTTAAAATAAAGTTCATTCCCATTCTTATCTCATTCCCAATCCATCTGAAAAATATTTGGATATTAAGCAGGTGGGTTACATGTGAGTTTTAAGATGGAATTTCCTACTCCTTTTAGCTCAACTGACTGCCAACAGCATTTTTGCAATTAATTTAACATTAGATAGACATGAAAAATATATATATATTCATCTCTGCAAGGAACTATACAAGATAATTGGGGACAGATTACTCCTTTATTCTAAATTGATAATATTTTTATGTCTTGCATTAATATTTTTCTCATACTTTAGGAAGGGCAGAAGTGTGTACATCTGCACCACTGTTATCTAACCCTGATGCTTTTCTAGGAGCTCAAAGTTTATTTATTGGTGTTTTAAACTTACTTATTCCTCCTTGCAGTAATAGCTATTAAGTTTTCTTTTAAGAAATTAATTATTTTTCAATATATAAAATAAAAATAACATTATAACGATTTTTTGTGAAAGCAGAGAACTCTAACATAAACACAATGATTAGCACATGTTTGTCACCCAATAAATATCTACTGTTCTTCCCTTTTATTTTTATGTGGGATCAGACAAAATAAACTGACTAAAACAAGAACAAAAAAATGGGTTTTAATTTAAAAATCTCCAAAAAATATTTGAAAAAAATTTTCATATTTGTTTAATCAGAATTTTCTGAAAATGTAATTCATGTTTTCTCCATCAAAGAAAGTCTCAAGAAAAAATATTAACTTTGTTACAAAATGGCACCTGAATTATAATGAATCTTCCTGATTCATTGACTTCACGAGCCTCTGGTAAACTGCCACAAATTCATGGTTTAGTTTCAGTATGTTAAAGTTATGCAAATATCCATTTATAAGGCACACTATTTATACTCTCTTTACATTAATCCCTTCAAGTTTATTTTGGGAAAAATTTTGTTTTTTCTTACTAATATCCTTTTGAGGTTTTAAGTGTCATCAATATATTCACAGATCCATACTCACCTATTGAATTGTTGTTTATAATTTCCACATCAAGGCTTTGCAGGTATATTAAAGATAAAGTTAGAACTAAATTCCTTAGGCTGTTTGCACATATCTTGGCTATTGTGAATAATGTTGTGGACCTAGGTAGACAAATACCATTTCAAGACCCTGCTTTCAATTCTTTTGGTTAAATGCCCAGAAGTGGGATTGTTTATTCACATGGAACTTCTATTTTTAAATGTCAAAGAACCGCCATGCTGTGTATCAGAGCGGCTACATGATTTTGCACCCCCATCAATGGACGAAGGTTCCATTTCCTCCATATTCTCATCAACACTTATGTTTTCTCTCTTCATCACCCCTTTTTCTCAGTGTCACATTCAATCTATGTCCAATTAGTTTCAACTCTAGATTCATTTTGATGCACCCACTGCTTTATCCCACCATTTTTATGACCCTGGACCAAGACACCATTTTCAGTTTTCTAGACTACAATAAAGTCCTCTGAAACCATTCTCATTTCACGGTTCTCTTCTCCAATGTATTCTTTAGAAAATATCCAAAGACATCTATTTAAAACTTAAAAATAACATACATTTTCCTGTTGCTTAAAGGTCCTCTCATTGCACTTGTGGTAAAATCCAAATTTCCCACCATAGTAACTCTCTACCTTCTTTGGCCTCTGCTTACTTCTTTCTAAAGTCACCACCACTTGACCTGAGTTCATTTCCACTTTGTTCAGGCTGTTTTGTGTGTCTAGGCCTCGCTTCAGCTAATTTTTGTCAATGCTATCATCTACCTGAATTCCAGTCATTTGATTTAATGTTAGCTCTTTAGAAAGAGCTGCTAATGGGAGAAAAATGGGGGAAAAAACTGTAATTGAACAACAACACAAAAATAAAGAATTGAAGCTTAAGTCACAAAATAAAGAAAGAGCTTCTGTGATTAAACTAACTATATCAGTGTTTGTAACCCACTGGTTTCCCCCACCATTTTGTTTTCTATTTTAATACTACAGAGTACTTTCTACATACTGTAACTTTGTAGAAACATTATCATTTTATCTGATTGGAACCAGTAGTTGATTGGACAATTGGAATAGTACCCAAAAGTTCAAAACTAAAATGAATAAAAGGTATACCCATAAATTAACATTTTATTTTAACTTAAAACATAGGTATGTGCTTTCCTCTACTGATCTTTTTTATTTTGGCCAAGCATTTTAAGTATGTTGTTGAATGACTGGAGTTTTCCTAGGTTTTTTTTTTGAAATGGCATAACCCATACTCCTTTGACTATGATTTCTAGTTTCAATTGCTTAATTTAAATCAAATGAGAAACTAAAAACAGCTTTGAAATAATAAGAATATCAATTCTTTTTAGATTCTGTATTTCATTTTTATTGTTTGTACATGTGTCTCCCTCATTTAATTTGGCATGTGTTTTTTTGGTTGTTTTGCTTTTGGTGAATATGTTCTTACTGAGTTTTTCCAAAGAATTTACTCATACTGTTTTCTCATAGTAATCACACAGAGACTCAGACTCCTCTCATCCTGTCCTTTGTTCTCCTCAAGTGACATATTTGTATTGCTCAGTCCTGAAAGTGGCACAGACTATATTTACTCACATTTTATTGGCTGGTCCTCAGTCACATGATAACACTTAACTACTAAAGAAGCAGGAAATGTAGTCTAATTGTGTACTCAGGAAGGAGAGGAAATGGGTTTGGTTAATAGCTAACCAGTCTTGGCAAAAATATCTTTTGAATCCACTTTAATATTGTGATATAATTTAGGCCCCATTTAATATGGTAAATTTCAAAAAGAAGATGACTAAGTTTTGTAAGTATTACTTATTCTGGAATGCTCTATGTAATAGTCTGTTTATTCTACTAATCCAAAGCAGTTAGCAGGTATTGCCTACAAAGATAGTTAAATAGGAGATATTTTATGTTATGAATAGTATACTCCATTAGCATTTATGCAGATAGGACCAGAAAGAAAATATAGAATCATAATGTAAGTTAGCATCATAAGTAGGATAATGTTATAGACATTATGATATTAAAATAGTCTCTACTATTTGCAGGCCTACAACTCAGTTCTTTTGGCTTTCACTTACATACTAGGTGTAAGCAAAACATTCATGAGAGTTACAGGAATAAATGGCATTGGTGGCTGTATCAGAATTATTCTGTCGTCCAGGAATAGGTTCCATATAGATGGGTTAAGCCTGTTAAATTAATTGGAGATATTGTAAATACCACCTCATCAAGTATGAAGCATTACTTATCAATTATGATTTCTAAAATCCATTGTTTAAGAGAATTTGCTAGATTAACTGATATCATCACAGTATTCCCAACAAAATATTAATATCTTAACTGGAAATAATAATAAATTAATCCCAAACTATATTATTGTTTTATCATGAATGAATGTATTAAATTACCTAACTCTTTGCAATGGCTGAAGGTGTTCAATGAATAGCTGAAATTGTAATGGCAAGTATTGGGGAGAATAGAAAACTGTGGATAGAGTTACTTAATTAAACACTGCTGGAAGGTAGGGGCTGACCTGAGAGCATTAGGGGAGTAGAAAGGTAGCATTAACTTATAAAGTATTTATAAGTTAATACTTATAAATAAGCTCTGCTGGTGTGGCTTGGTTGGTTGGGACATTGTCCCATAAACCAGAAGGTCATGGGTTTGATCCCAGTCAGAGCACGCCCACATCAATATGTTTCTCTTTCTCATTCCCTCCCTTTCCATCTCTCCAAAATCAACAAGCATGTCCTTGGATGAGGATTAAAAAATAAAAATATATATATATATATTTGTCCTTGGACCTAGATATGTTCTTTTTGCTCAGGGTCTGCTTGTTGCAAGTGTTACTCTATTATTTCTCCTCTAAAGGACAGTTATAAAGGTCCCTTATATTATTCAATAGTCACTTCCATACAATATAAAGTGATCTCTTGTCTTGGTCTTCTGACTACATCAAACATTGGACCTATCATGTGTCAATGGACAAGTAAGATCAAAATTTTAAAACAGCTTTAATGAGGTATTATTAACATATCAAATGCACATCTTTATTGTATACAATTTGATAGGTTTTTGCATATGTATATACCCATGAAGCCATCACCATAATCAAGGTAATACACATATCCATCACCTCCCAAACTTTCTTGTGTACCCTTGTTCTTATTGTTTTTTCTGAGTCTTGTGTTGTTGTAGTAACTATTAACATGAGATCTACCCCTTAGCAAAATTTTAAGTATATGACACATTATTGTTCACTGTGTCACTATGTTATACAGCAAATTCCTAGGATTTATTCATCTTGCATAACTGAAAATATATGACAAATAAACAACTCTTCATTTCCCTGTCTCCCTAGCCCCTGGTAACTGCCATTCTATTCTCCGCTTCTATGAATTTGACAGATTAGGTACCTCAGAAGTGAAATCACGCAGTATTTACCATTCTGTAATTGGTGTGTTTCACTTAGCATAATTGCTGCCCAGAAAAAAAAAACAACTATTGATAGACACAAATCACAAACATAGTTAAACCTCAAAAATTATGCTGTTGAGTAAAATAAGCCAGACACAAAGGTGTACATACTGTATGATACCATTTAAACAAAATTAAAGAGGTAGCAAAATTACCCAATGGTAACAGAAATCAGGATAGTGGCTATTTTGAATTTGGGTAAATATTTTTTTAATATTTATTTATTTTCAGAGAGAGAGGAAGTGAAGGAGAGAGAGAGAGAAATATCAATGTGTGGTTGCCTCTCATGTGTCCCCCCACTGGGAACTGGCCTGCAACCCAGGCATGTGCCCTGACTGGGAATCGAACCGCAATTCTTTGCTTCACAGGCCCGGGCTCAATCCAATGAGCTACACCAGCCAGGGAGAATTTGGGTAAATATTAACTAGAAAGGTACAGAAGAGAATTTTCTGCAGTAATAATAATATTCTATATATTTACCTGGAAGGTGGTTACACGCTTGTATGCACTTGTCAAAGATTATAGAACTGTACACTTACTATTTGAGCATTTTCTGAATACTGAATACTCGTAATAAAATTGTATTACTTCTGTGCAAAGAGTATTACTGTGAAAATGCAAAAATAATAATCACTCAAGAAGAAATAGTGAAATCCAAATTGAATCTGAGTCATTTTCTATGTGGCACCTGTTTCTAATAGATTCCCAGAGCTGAGAAAATGAAAAGAGAAAACAGGCATGAGAATATTTTCGGTTCCTTTTAAGTCACGAGTACAACCAGAATCTAAATTGAAACAGCAAATACATGAAAAAATAAAATTAATAGCAGTAGGGAATTCAGAAATACTGGTGAATTTGAAGCAGGTGCTCCCATAGACACCCATGCTAAATGTGAATTTCGCACCTTGCATGTGATTCTGGAAAACATGTACACATCTGGCTTCCTGCTTACTGGGCATGAGTTGAAAAATTTTGGTCCAGATATATAAATCAATGCACTTAAATCTAAAAGATTAATAGAGCTCAGAGCTCGCATTCGCCCCTTGGCTCTCTCTTCTGATGAACTAAAGTGGAAGGTTTGACTTCGCTTTCGGAGGACTTCAGAAGTCTTAGATGTAATAGACTTAAATAATTCTCCTGGGGTTTGTTTGTCAAGTTTAGGAAAGTCAGCCAAATTAAGCTCTGAGGTGCATCTGGGACTGATGTAGTTTTTTCTCAGATACATGTAGGGATTGCACACATAAATTAATGATTTAATCATGACAATGTTACTACACAGACTCTGAATAGCTCTCCAGGTGCATAGTTCCAAAAGTACTCATTTAAAGTTCTCAGGAACAAAAATTTTGTCAATACACATTGTAAAGACTTAGTAAAATCTTATTACATGGTGTGATTTAATAGTCCTGATTAAATAAAAATAGGAACAAAATAAACAAATGCAAATACTCTATATTAACAGTTACAGAAAAATATGTACTAAGTGGTGTACTACTTGATAGGTTAGAAAGAGATGGATGATTGTATCCAAAGGTTGCCTGTTAATGAACAGATATCAATCTGGATGGGATTTCTCAAGGTGATTTACAAAGATTAGAGCTTGTTCCTCTTCTATTGAACTGTTGATACAATTTGGGCATTCCAGTTATTAATACCGTCAAATGTACGGCTCAGGGTTGAAATTTAAATCAGTTCCGGTCACACTTTTACATAACAAATCATCCCTTTATTAGATATCTACTACTGCATAGTAAACTATTACAATTTGGTAGCTGAAAACTACAATACTTTTATTTGTTCTTGACACTGGTGGTTACCAATGTGAGCTAGACTCAGCTGGGTGATTTTTCTTCTGACCTCTCCTAGAGACACTCCTCCAGCCCTGGTCTCCGGGAAAGTCAGCTGGAGGCTAGTTGGGATCAGGCACCTCAGCTGGACAGCAGATCCTTTATCTTCATCTTGTCTCTGACCAGCAGGCTTACCACATGACAACGCCATGTGTAAAGAGGTTAAAAGGGAGTGGCAAAGCCTGTTAAGACACATAGTCAGAAGTCACACAATGTACTTCCACATTATTGTGTTCCTTGCACAAGTCATTAAGCTACCCAGATTCAGAAGGTAAGGAAATAGATTCCATTTATCAAAAGGAGGAACTACAAATAATCTGTGGCCATTACAAGTCCTCCCCCTGAGGAGAGGGAGCACAGTTCTCTCCCTCAGCACAATTGTTCAGATTCTTCTTATGAAAGATACACTTCTCTCCTAAGACCACCAGAAGACAACCAACTTTCTAGGGGAAATAATAAAGAGCCCTAATTTTGGAGTGTTTGCTCATTTCTGTGGTATAAATACTATCAGTATGCATAATTTCAAGCTACTGACATGACATCACTGAGTATAAGTTGGGAAGTGATGTACACAACTGACCCTGGAAAGCTGGTAAGGGCTAGCCCCAGCACACCAGTGCTCAAAAGTCTCATTCAATTATGGCATCACATACAAGGGCAATATAGCAAAATCTGCATCTAGTCCAGATGTAGACATGTCTTCTTGAGTATGGCTTCTCTTGCTCTATAGGCCTATAAAGGTACATTATCTGCTTTCCATATTGCCAACATGTGATTTTGAAATATGACAAGATAAGGAGAGTAGTTAGTGATGTTCGAAAAGGAGAGGAACAAACATCACATAGCAGATACTGGTACTTAGCAAGTTATATATAGCATATATTATCAGGTGTCCTGATCCCAGAAGCTAGTAAGAGCCTTTGACTAGGGTTCTAATCTGCTTCATGAGAATAACTCTTTGTCCATTGCTATCCTTAAGACTTCACATTACTTTTGGGGTATTTGACTCTGCCCTCTAGGGTTTTTGCTTTGCCTCTGAAAGGCTTTCTGCTACCATAAAAATGCCACATATTTTCGGATGAGTAGCTTTCTCATCTAGCTTCTTAGTGCAAATCTTAGTGGGCTTAGGGGCCCAGAGGTGTGTTTTGATTTTGTACAGTCTGTGCCACTTATAGATCAAGGTGTCACAATTCCCTAAAAATTATTTTGTCTTTTTGATGTGTGAGATTATAGTCTATTCTGTTCAACAACAGCAAAAACCAAAAGAATGACCTTTTCTTTGGACTTTTTCAGAGCTATTTCAGAATCGGACTTCTTTGTGGTCATGTTCTTAAATTTTCTAAAAGTCTTTTTGTCTAGATAAGAGGGTTTACCATCTTAAGCCTTTCCAAGATC
Organism: Sturnira hondurensis; assembly: GCF_014824575.4. Lineage (NCBI taxonomy): Eukaryota > Metazoa > Chordata > Mammalia > Chiroptera > Phyllostomidae > Sturnira > Sturnira hondurensis. The sequence goes on along the minus strand of NW_028080032.1, from coordinate 4,412,810 downwards.
TTAACAAAGTGTGTTATAGCTATATTATTGGTTTGATATTTATTATGAAACTATTTTTTTAATTTGAGAATTTTTTGTCTGCTGGAAAGACTAGAAAGGAGATAGTTTTATTTTTTCAGTCTATCAAGTCCTGTATTTCCTCTAAACTGTGCTGGCAAATTGAATATATCATTCTTTAGTTCATCTCTCTCTTCTCTTACACCATCACATGCAGTTTAAAAAGATGCATGTTTGTAAATCTTCTTAACCTTATCCACAAATTCAATAGTATAGTGCAGTAAATACCAGATAAGAATATGAAGATGGATGGTCATAGTCTGGGCAGAGAGATATCTAAACTGATTTTCAAAGGGTAAATAGAAGGTGATTAAGATAAGCACAAGGCGTACGGGTTGGAAACTTGATGTTGTTCAAATTCATTTTAGTATGGATTGCTAGAAGGTAGAGTTTGGTTGAGACTAAAGAATCTGTACTACTATTGAAAGCAATAAGGACAGGTTGGGGGGAATAGAAAGGTTTTAACAGGGAAAGACATAATCAGACTTGCAATTAGAATGTTCATGCACCCTTACACACATGTGCATGAGTTAACTTTTCTAGCCATGATATATACCTAAAATTGAAATTTTTGCATTATACACTATAGTTCTAAACTGGTCTCCAAAATGGGATCAATTTAAACTTCTGTTAGCATATCTTTATTAGACTTCTTAAGTCTGGTCAATTTTATGGGCAGAAGTAGTATTTCACTGTTGCTTTACCATTTTTCTGATTAACTAATGAGGTTCAGTGTCTATTCATATTGTTCAATATGATTTCCTCTACTATGAATTGCCTGCTCATTACTTACTTTTCTACTAATTAGTCCTTCATAACTAGTTTTTTCTACTGGCTTTAATTAGTGTTTGGTATTTTTAATTACTAATTGCAAATAAATTATCTACACACTCAGATCTTTCCCCAATGTATCACTTTTAACTGTATTCATAGCCCTTTATTCTGTAACATTAAATGTTATCCCTCAGTTTCTGAGGATTAGGAATCTGTAGGCAACTTGTGAGTTTTGTTCTAGCTTAGGGTCTATCATGACATCACAGTCATGCTGCTGGCCAGGACTGCAGTTTTCTGAGTTCAACTGGGGCTGAAGAATGTGCTTCTACACTTACACACGTGGCTCGGGGAAGTTCTCAGTTCCTTCCTGGCTTTGATTAGAGATCTCAGTTCCTTGCCACATGGCTCTCTTCATTTGTATTTTTTTTTCAGATTCCTTATGACATATCAGTTGGCTTCTCCCAGGGCAAGTGATTCAAGGCAGATTGAGCCAAGAATTGAGCTGCAATCTTTTAAAATCTAATTTTAGAAATGACAGAATGTCACTTCTAAATTTTATTGGTCACACAGACCATCCCTCATAGAATATGGCATGAAACTACACAAGGATGTGAATGCAGGAATCACTGGGGGCCATTTGATAGGCTGTCTGCCACAGATGATAAAGGAATTGGTGTCAGAATAACTCAGTGATTTATTAATTCCATTTTTTTCATGAACACTGAATCAATTAAAGTAGTGGCTCCCAGGGGACATTTGACAATCTCTGAAGGCACTTTTGATTGACCCACTATGGGCAGACGGGGCACTATTGACATTTAGTGGGTAGATGCCACTAGATATAATAAATATATTTACTAAATATACAGAATCCCCCCTCATAATAAATCATTGTCCAGTACAGAAACCAACAGTACTGATGTTAGGAAGTCCTAACTGAGAGAGAGAGAGTACTTTTAAATAAACAGCAAGTACCTTGGTTACTAAGTAGATTTTCCAGCTATTTCCATTCAAAGGATGGCAAAAATGCAAAGTAATTTCTAACCACATACACAGACCTATGCTTGATTACATCGAACCAAAGAGTTATAACCCATAGACTATACCATCTATTAAAACAAAATTTGGGAGCATTTCAGGATTGTAGCTAGCAAATAGCTATTAATGTTAATTGGACTGGTTTTCTGTACTCACAGAAGTCATTGAAAAGTTATGAACTTGAGCTAAACGTGATGCTGTTTCCTTTCATTTTTCCCATAGATGATTGAGTTTCTCTTTCTTTCTTGGTGTCATAGCATTATCGGGTTAGTGACTATACCTCCCAGGCTCACTCAAGCTCCGTGAAGAACTGGTAGGAGACTGGATGGCTGGAGATCAGCCATCTAGGCTTTTTCATTCTCTCCCCTTTCTGGCACCGAGAGTCCTGCCAGAGGTGGCATCCCTGTAGGAAGGCAGTTCCTGCAGGGCAGCCCTCTTCTATACTCCAGTTCTCACAAGATCTCAATAATGTGATTTCTCATCTTTGGTGATCTCAGATATTGAGGCAATGACAGATTTCTACCATTGTTAGTTGCTGAGTGGTTCCCATTTGCTGGATCACTAAACTCTGCAGTCTCTCTGAACCCAGGCCTATCATTACATTTCTTTCCCCTAAGAATCTCATGAGTGTGTCTTTTGCTATACTGGACATTCATCTGACTATATAGTGTGGATATAAGATCCTGACACAAGATCCCATACAGGGTGGGGTCAAGCTTTGTATGGTGAGAAGTAGAATGGGTATGGCTGGTGGCAGACGTATGTGCATTAAAATGGGTTAGAATAGATGTCACAGAGAACAAATGTTTGTAACGAATTTCCTGGCCACATACTTGGGTTCCTATGGTACAGTAAGAAATAGAGTATATTTGGTTTTGTCCCAGGTTCCTGGCACAGAGCTCCTAAAACTTCCTGAAATTTCCTGAGTAATAGAAGTGTGTTTTGTTTTTCAAAATGAGCTTTATTCCACCACACCAGAATGTATGCTAACAAGGTAAAAGGCAAGCCCACTTTCCAACAGGTTCAAGTTGTGGACTGGTTACCAGAAAGACCAAGCATATGAAGGTTGGGACTCCAGATTTCTGTGGGGGAGGTGGTGGCAGGAGTTGGCATTCAAGGGCCAAAGGCTGATGATTCAATCAATCATTCCTATGTAATGGAATTTCAATAAAAATGTTTTTGAACAATGAGATTTGGGGAGCTTTTGAGTTGGTGAACCCATCAATGTACTGAGAGGGTGCTGTGTCCAAAGAGGGTATAGAAGCTCTGGCCTCCACCCCACATACACTCATTTTTCCCCATGCATCTCTTTGGTTNAGGCTGAGAAGGAGAAGGTCCGGAAGATGTCAAGATACCCACCGGCTCCAGGGACCAGAAACTAAGTTCCTCCACCATTTTCACAGTGGGGGACTCTGTCCTTGGCCCCCTGCGGCCTGGCAGGCTCCCACAAGAATTCTATAGAACACCTCAATTTGTAGTTTGCTGAGCAGAAGTGCAGCAAGCCTCATGTTCCTATTTGTGGCTGGCATCTGAAAAGGATGGTCTTGCGAGCCTGAGCCCTTAACTTGTGGGATCTGCATTAACTCTGGGTAGTGTTAAAATTAATTGAATTGATTTGAATCGGTGGACACCCAGCTGGTGTTGGAGAATCTGCAAGTTGGATTTTGTTTGGAAAATCAGAAAAATACCTCCACAAGGTATAAATTTTATGAAGACGAGGACAATGTCTGATCCATTCACCACAGAATACTCAGCAGTAGATCATGTATATAACTACAGTCATCCCAGGACATTAGCCAATGAAGACAACAACATCACTGAGAAGAAATTCTTTCTCAAATACTCTTTAGTACCCTATTGAGATACACACACACACACATGCACATTATTGGTTCTGTTTCTCTGATACACTCCCTTTCTACAACAGCCATTTCCTTCTGGTTATTTTCTAATCATCTTTCAGATCTCAGTATGAGATGAGTTCCTTTGCTCCATTCTCTAAATCAAATCAAGGTTCTGTCTCTTTTAATAATTATATCAACTTCAGTCAACCAACATTCATTTACTCAGTGAACAAATATCTATTTAATTCTCACACTGTGCATGCTTCCAAGCACATACCACAGCAGTGACATGGCCTCATAATTATATATTCGTTAGTGCAATTACCTGATTAATGTCTATCTGCCCCTTTAGAGCATAAGTTCATGAAAGCAAGGTTTTTGTTGTGCTTGTTTACCACTGTATTGTTGAATCCTAATTCAATGCTTTAGGCTTGGAAAGTGTTGACAAGTGAGTAAAGATTCTGAAAGGCAGGTATTTTGTGCCAACCTTCCTCATAGTATCTTTCATAAAGGTTGTATACATGCACATAGTAAGATGTTCCACAATCAAAATAAAGTTTCATACATTGTAATGCACATGTTTTTCAAATTCTAATTCAATTAAACAACCCCCAACCATTGTGAGTGCTAAATAGAGTTCAAGCAAATAGCATTTAAAAATGAGTACAAAAGTTGATTTGGTGATCAAAGTTTTCCATTGGAAGAATTTAAATAATATATATTCTAGAAGGTCAAATTTCTCTGTTCAGATGAGCAGCTCTTTTAGAATCAGAGTAAAAAGTATACTACTTTATAAGATGCTGTAAGTCTTACATTCCACAAGAAAGATGGGGAGGAATTCAACAGCTGTAAGAACCTGCTATTATCTGGGCACCTCAGACATTAGTTCTCACAAAACCTCCAGCAGATTGGTATTTATCATCAGCTAATTTTAAGAGATGAGAAGACACTACTGGCCAAGATAAAGATATAGGTAGGTAGATACACTTTGCCTCCCCACAGAACCGAAAGGACAATAACAAATTAAAAAAAACAAAAAACAAAAAATAACCAGAACCTGCAAGAAAATCAAACTGCATGGAAGTCCAATAATCAAGAAATTAAAGAAAAAAAAAACACTCATCCAGACCTGTAGGAGGGGCAGAGGTGGGAAGCCTGAGTGGAGAGGACTCACAGCAAGGATGTGGCTGGAGGACAGGGCAGGCAAGGCATGGCTGGGGAACTGGGCAAAGCAGCAACTGATGGAGTGGGCAGTCCCACATTTGCATTTGGATAAACTGGGGGAAACAACTGGGGAGCAAGACAGACCAAGCAACTAAGAATTCCAGTGCTGGAAAATAAAGCCTCAAAAACTCTGACTGAAAAAACCTGTGGGTGCTGAGGCAGTGGGAGAAACTCACAGCCTCACAGGAAAGTTTATTGGATAGACCCACAGGGTCCCAGAACATATACAAAACCACCTACCCTGGAATTCGCACCAGAATGGTGCAACAGGCTTGTGGAGAAAGTGACTGAAAGCCAGATGAGCACTGAGCAAGTTGCATTGTTCCCTCTCGGACCCCTCTCCCACATACTGCACCACAATGCAGGGAAGTAAGTTGCCATGCCTTGGTGAATACCTAAGTCTCCACCCCTTAGTATGTAACTGGCATGTGGAGACAAGAAAAATGTGGCTGAAATGAAGGAACAAATCAAAGCTCCAGAAAAAATACAACTAAGTGATGAAGAGAAGCCAACCTATCAAATGCACAGTTCAAAACACTGGTAACTGGGATTCTCACAGAAATGGTTGATCACAAAATCAGGCTATGATTTCGAAGGCTATGAAGAGTGAAATAAAGCAAAATATACAGGGAACCAACAGTAAAGAGAAGGAAACTGGGACTCAAATTAACAATTTAGACCAGAAGAAAGAAAAAGAAACATTCAACCAAAACAGAATGAAGAAACAAGAATTAAAAAAAAATGAGGAGAGGCTTAGGAACCTCCAGGACTACTTTAAATGTTCCAACATCCAAATCATAGGAGTGCCAGAAGAAGAGGAACAGCAAGAAATTGAAAACTTATTTGAGCAAGTAATGAAGGAGAACTTCCCTAATACGGCAAAGGAAATAGAATTCTAGGAAGTCCAGGAAGCTCAGAGAGTCCTCCAAAGGTTGGACCCAACAAATCACACACTAAGGCATGCCATAATTACATTAGCCAAGATTAAAGATAAGTAGATAAAATCTTAAAACCATCAAGAGAAAAGGAGACAGTTACTTACAAAGGAGTTCCCATAAAACCACCAGCCAATTCCTCAAAAGAAACCTTACAGGCAAGAAAGGGCTGGAAAGAAGTATTCAAAGTAATGAAAGATAAGCACCTACATCTAAGACTGCTCTACCCAGCAAAGCTTTCATTTAGAATGGAAGGGCAGAAAAAGTGCTTCCAAGATAAGGTCAAGTTAAAGGAGTTCATCATCCCCAAGCCCTTATTATATGAAATGATAAAGGGACTTACACAAAATAAGGAAGAAGATAAAAAATACGAACAGTAAAATGACAACAAACTCACAAGAATGAACAATTGAACCTAAAACAAAAAAACAAAAACAAAGTAAGCAAACTAGAACAGGAACAGAATCACAGAAATGGCGATCCCATGGAGGGTTGTCAGTGGGGAGAGGGATGGGAAAAGGGGAGAATGGGGAAAAAGGTACAGGTAACAAGAAGCATAAATGGTAGGTATAAAATAGACAGGGGGAGGTTAAGAATAGTATAGAAAATGGAGAAGCCAAAGAACTTACATGTACAACCCATGGATATGAACTAAGGGCTGGGGGAGGCGGGGGGGTAGAGCATGGAGATGTCAGTGAGAGGGTGGTGCATGTCAGAGGTGAATAAAGGGGAAGAAATGGGACAACTACAATAGCATAATCAATAAAATACATTTTAAAAAACAGAGATGAGAAGACAGAGGCTTAGGGATGTTACATAAAGTGCCCTGCCCAGTTTCTTAGACAAACTAGTAGTAAAGTTGGAAGTTAGAAACCAATGCTGTTGGATGAAGCCAAGACCCACTCCAGTCAACACAATGGAGGAGGATGCACCATTACATCTTAACCCAAATTATCCTTTTTGGGTCAGGATCGTCTAGATCCTCTAGAGAAAAAGTGGTGTAGGAGGATTTTCACCAGATGGAGAGAGAATCAGATCCATTTATATATATTTATACTGTTTCAAAGTATATTTTCACATTATAAATTAGGGTATAAAATTTGAAAATATGTAAAAATGAACCTACTCTCTTCTTGGTCTGTGTATCTGGTTGACCAACCCTGGGACTGGGTTAATATGACATAACACTCCCTGCCCTTTCTTGTTAATAGCCTCCCTTCCCTGACCTTTCCTGTCAAGGACCTTCCTAGCTTCTGATGTAGCAGACAGGACTCCTTCTGCCTCCTTCCCACCAGAGTACGTATTTGTGTTGAATTGTTGGACTGAATATTCAGGAAACATTAATTGGAAATCATCACTCTGTAAGGAACCAAAGAAGAAATCTCATGACAAAAGAAACATGTCTGGATATTCAGACCCCACTTCTGAGAATGTTGACCAAAGACACAACCACGGCAACACATTAGATATTTTTAAAAACTATTTTATTGTTCAGTTACAGTTGTCTGCATTTACTCCCCAACATTCCCCCCCTGCACCCCTGCAAAACCCTTCTCCTTCTCTTGCTTCCACCCGCACTTGGTTTTGTCCATGTGTCCTTTATAGTTGTTCCTGAAAACTCTTCCCCCTTCCCTCATTATCCCCTCCCACCTCCCCTCTGGTCACTGTCAGATTGTTCTTAATTTCAATGTCTCTGGTTATATTTTGCTTGCTTTTTCTCTTGTTGATTAGATTCCCATTAAAGGTGAGATCATATGGCGTCTGTCTCTCACTGCCTGGCTTATTTCACTTAGCATAATGCTCTCCGGTTCCATCCATGCTGTTGCAAAGGGTAGGAACTCCTTCTTTCTCTCTGCTGTGTAGTATTCCATTGTGTAATTGTACCATGGTTTTTCAATCCATTCATTTACTGATGGGCACTTAGGTGGTTTCCAGCACCTGTCTGTTGTAAATTGTGCTGCTATAAACACTGGGGTGCATAGGTTCTTTTGGATTGGTGTTGTGGGGTTCTGAGGATATAATCCCAGCAGTGGGTTAAAAGGCAGTTCTATTTATAACTTTCTAAGGAAATTCCATACTATTTTCCACAGTGGCTGCACCAGTCTGCACTCCCACTAACAGTGCACTACGGTTCCTTTTTCTACACATCCTCTCCAGCACTTGTTTGTTGATTTGTTTATGATGGCCCTTCTGACCAACGTGAAGTGTTCTCTCATTGTGGTTTTAATTTGTATCTCTCTGATGGGTAGTGATGCTGAGCATCTTTTCATACGTCTCTGGGCCCTCTGTGTGTCCTCCTTGGAGAAGTGTCTGTTTAAATCTTTTGTCCATTTTTTAACTGGGTTGTTTGTCTTCCTGGAGTGGAGTCCTGTGAGTTCTTTATGTATTTTGGAGGCCAAACCCTTGTCCAAGGTATCATTGGCACATATGTTTTCCCATATAGTCGGTTCTCTTTTCATTTTAATGCTGCTTTCTTTAGCCATGCAGACACTTCTTAATTTGATGAGGTCCCGCATTAGGTATTTTTTAACCAGGCCAAGAGACAGCAATGCACCTTTATTACATCTCAGAATGTAAAAGTTATATAAGCAATCAAAGTAGGGAGAAGATAAGAGGTCAAAGAAGAAACTCTAAGCTTGTAGGTACTGAAATATTTTCATGAGAACGACACTCCACAGTGGTTGCAGGGCTGGATGGGAAGCTTGTAAGGGCATGTTGCACCACCCAGGAGAGACTCTTTGAAGGTTTGTACTCAGTCATTTTCTCGAGATTTATGCAGTCATTTCAGATTCTGTCTTTCCAGGGCCACATCAAAAACATATACCTATAGTTTTCTTAAAAGAAAGACTAGACAGTGCAATATTAAGAGCTGGGTAAAAGTTGGGAATAGTTTGCTCCTGTTTATAATATGACTGCTTTAGTAATTGTAACACAAGAGGGCAGGATTAATTCCTGATTATTGACCATTGAATTCTAGAACCTGAAAACAATATCTTATTTATTCCATGTGGTATAATTCCTTCCTTCTTTCTTTCTTTTTTTTCTCCCACATCTTCCCCTGTCCCTCTTTCCCTTTACATTCAACAAATGTTTATTGATGTTTATTCTACTGGGCAATGCTTTCAGAGTTGGGAATGTGTTGTGAACAAGACAGATACAGTCCCTGATGTTACAGAATTTAATTAGAATGAGAGAAAGGATTGTGTGAAGGATATCTTTGAAGCTCCTATATGTTTATTTGTGCAAAAACCATCCAGGGGCTGTAGATAAAAATACAGTGATGTTAAAACATTTCATAAATGAGAATATATGTCAAAATCAGGGAACTTTTGATGGCACACTGAGACTGGCTGATTTGTAGAACCTAAGAAGATAAGACAGAATAAAGCATATACTTAGAAGATGTTTCAGCAGCATGTAGGATAGAAAAGTCCAGATGAATAGATCTTTGACTTCCGGAATGGGCTATAGTTCATCACAGGTGATGCCCCTGCCTAGAGAAGTAGCAAGTGCCTAGGGAGTTGGCAGCCACAGCTTATTTGCAGGTGTGGCTTATGGCGGGGGGGGGGGAGGGGTGCAGGAAAAGTTCAAGAACTTGGAGAAAAGGTCAGAGTGGCTAGAAGACAGAAAGTAGGGGCACACATGTGAAATGAGGCTATAAAAATAGGTGGTAACCAGATCATGCCTTGCAGATCATGTTGAGAATTTAGATTTTTATCAAAAGTGAAATGAAAAACTAGTTGGTTTTTAAACATGATTGTGTGTTTGAAAGAGAGTAGGGGGAAATTTTCGTGCATTCCATGTCTACTTTGGTGGCAGTGAGGCTGCTATAAGGTGGTCATCTAGGCAAGAGAAGATAGTGGCTTGGAACAAGGTGTTAACCCTAGTGGGGGAAAGAATGGTCATATTTGATGAACATTAAGAAGACAAAATCCACAGTCTGGTAGCTAGCTGAATTTGACAGGAGATTATAAAGGATGACTTGAGATTTCTGGTTTATGGATGAGAGTTTTCCTTCTCTGAGATAATTAACACTGAATGTAGAATCAATTTTGGGAGAGGAGGAGATAAGGAACATAATTTTGAAACTACCAAATTCGAGGTGGCTTAGTAATGGTCAAATGGAAATATCAAGGAGGCAGCTGGACGTAAGTACTAGGTCATTCTTATGCTAGGAGAAAAGATGAAAAATATTAGCCCAGGGTCATAATGCTGGATAAGTGTGAGGGAGTGACTAGGGTGTTAGAAGATGAAAGCAAGGAGAGAAGGAACACACAGTGCAGGCAAACAATCTGGGATCTCAGATTTGGATTCTGTGATCATATTGATACTGTTATTATTGTTATTAGGAAGACTAGAAGCAGCTATTGGAAACAAACAAGTCATTAAACTTTTCTCTCAACCTTGAAATACATGGCCTTTGATAAAAACAACCAACCAGCCAACACCTGGGAGGAGAGCAACCTCTACAGCAGGTGAGATGGAAGGGCCTGCAGCCTTTATTTGTGGGAAGAACACCCAGCTCTGGAGCCAGTGGTGGTTCCACATTGCCTAAAGTTGCTTGACAGTTGTAGCTTAGATTACAGTCAAACCTACATGTTCTAGGCCAGAGAAAATAAGTTTGGAAAAAAGACTGAATTAAGCATAAGAGGTAAGAGAAGGCAACAGAGCAATATTCATTCTCCCTCCCTGTCTTTTCAGTCGTCCATTGGCAAGAAGCCAATGCCTCCTGAAGTGTCCTCTTTTCTCTTCTGGGAAGGATGGAAACCATTCTAAGGACTGATGATCTCAAAGCACTGAGAGAAAATAATTAAGTGTTGTAGAGAGGATGAGAGGTGACACATGGGATTATACACAGACAACACTGTTATTTATTTTCTTCTCCGTATAAGAAACAGAAGTGAGTAATACATAGAAGGAAAACATATGTAAGTAAATGTAGCACATACTGTATTTTTAAAGATAACATGACTGTCAGGGATTATCACCTGGTGCACTAGTGTGTCTAAGAAGATCATGGAGTGAACAGGCGCTTGTACGTAGTAAATAATATGCAGGGTCTAGAACAAATAATACCCCTTTTATTACAAAACCATAAGCATGTAATTCTGTAACAGAATGATATCACACTCAAGCATACCCTATGATATTTTAGGTGAAATGTTTAAATTAAAACTATAAATTACTACACCCATATTATTACTCTACCAACTACACTCAAGCAAGAGTTACCTCCTCCAGACCCTGTATAATATTGCACATGACTTGGGTTCATATCCCTGCCTTGTCTGGCTCATAATTTTGTCCCTCATTCTAATGGAAACATAGATTCTGAAACATAGATTCTGAAACATAGTAAATACTCAATTAATATATATAAGTATTTTGAAAATAATCAAAATTTGGTCTTTTGGGAAACCACAGTTAAGCCTTTCTGAACCTCAATTTCCCCATTGCTATTTTCCTAGTTAACAATTTCTATCTAATAAGCTATTCTCAGTATTAAATTAGATAGGAGACATAGACTACATTCAGATCTTCATTGGGATCTAAGTTTGCATATGTGAAGAAAATATTTTCCTTAGCCTGTTTAGTCATTATTCAAAGGTTTCTTGCTATCTTCCACTCACACTGCATTTTAATCCAGGCCTTGTACGTAAACTCCAAGGATTTTTCTTATAGGGTTGGCCTATCGTGTGTGCGCACACACGCACTCTTTGAGGTAATCTTGAGGCAAGCTTTTGCTGATTACATTTCACCTTTTCATGCTGTTGTCCCAGAAAATGTTGACGTCATCTGGAGACATAGGAGCGCCGTCTGTCTTCAGAGGTTCAATTCATTCTGCCATCCGGAAACTCTGTCCACAAGGCAGCCAGTGTTAGAAATTCAGCTTGTGACATGCAGGACATGGTGGAGTGCAAACATTGGTCAGTGCTTCCTCTCCCAGCCACAGAGGAAAGCCACACTGATTGGTATTCAGGAAAGGGACCTCCTGTTTCGAAGGATTCCTTCATGCTGTTCAGCAATGCTGTTTAGGGTGGATTTTGCCATTTGAACTGCAAAGCTTAAACACACATATTAACTACCTGAAGCTGCAAATAGCAGCATAGTACATTAAAAAAATAATGAATATTTTAACCAGCCTTTGCCCAACCAAGAAAAATATTATGCAGAAGTGAGGCTGATTTTAGAAAAATGCCCAAGGAAACATAAAAAAAAAAAAACTTGAGTTTCCTTTCAAAGTTTGTTTTTGCTAAACATTCATAGTTTTGCTTTTTCCAATCCAATTTTATTATAAGAAAGGTCTCCCACATGTGTACCTGGCATTTATTTCAAAATAATCAGCAATACACAAAACCTTTGGAAACAGTGGGTGACTTCTTAAATGTGACAGGAAGAAAGGGAAAAACATTTTACAAAGAAGGCACATATGTTTGTAGTTCCTTTAGTTCCAGGCAGATTTCATGCCCCCTTTATGGCGAGTGTTTACATTTTAATTTTGCTCTTTCGGAGAATTCAAGTTTAACTGATTCTTTACCGTGGATTTTCCTCCCATGAAACCACTGAAGATGCCACGTCACTTGTGACCCTTGAGAGGCTTTGATGTTTTGGAGCTGTACTTCTGAGTGAAGGCGATGGACAGATATTCTGCTATCTGTTGGATAGCTTCCTGATGAAGATCAAAGTTAAATCGTCAAAACATGCTCTTCAAGAATTCAGTCTCAATCAGTAAACGAGGAATTTTAGACTGAACCTAATGAATAACAAAATGCTATCAGAACCTATTTGGGGGGCTCCTTTTCTGAACACTTACATTATCCCATAACTCCTCCTAGGAGATCGGCATTAGTATTGACCCATTTTCCAGTTGAGGAAACTGAGACAGAGATAAAAAATTGGTGGCTACGTGGCTGAGGCAGGACTCGGATACCTGCTGTCCTAGTCCAGATCCTCTCCTTTTTCTCCTTGGTGGACTGTAAGTTAAATTTAGTGCAAAATTGGCTGAAATAACTTTCATGGCATGCTGTTAAATCACTGTCATTCAAGGGATTTTGTTTTGTTTGCTTGTTGATTATTTTATCTAATTTACGTATTATAATAATGGTGTGATGATAATGAAATTCACTAAAACCTAGTATACCTAGGTTCTAGTCACAACTTATCTCCTGGGTGTAAATGATTTTTGGACATAAACTCCACTTACCTCCTGTAAAACAAACAAAATGGTACCATCTGTATCCACCTCAGGTTTTGTCCTCCAAGTCCTCTGTGGTCATGGGTTTACTGTGCTATTGCTGATGTTTCCCTTGTAAGAGAGCAAAATGTACTAACCTAAAGTTCATGCTTTTCAGGTTTAACATTAGAATGTTAAACTTTTTTTTTCCAAGGAGGATATCGAACCTATTGGGGAAAGGAAAAATTTTTACTTATTAATAAATTTTATCAAAACTTTTGCTAACATCAAAAATTACTGCCTAGAATAATATGTGATGTGTATTTTGAACAATAAAAATCAATAACTGACCACCAAATTTCTTTTTTAATGGAAATTTCTTTTTTTAATTTAAATTTTTATTTTTTATTGGAAATTTTTGGTGACATTGATTAATAAAATTATATAGGTTTCAGTTGTACATTTCTTTTTTTATTGATGTTTTATTATAGTTGTCCCAGTTTTACCCTGTTACTCACCCCTGCTCCACCCACTCCCTATTCTCACACTCAGTCTTCATGCTGTTGTCTATGTCCATGGGTCATTTATAACCTGTTTATTAATTAGACTCTTCCCGTGCCTTCTCCCCTTATCTCATTCCCCCTCCTTTCTGGTCCTTGTTAGTCTGTTCCTTGTTTCCATGCCTCTGGTTCTAGTTTGTTTATTTGTTTGTTTTGTTCATTAGGTTCCTCTTATAGGTGAGATCATATAGTATTTGTCTTTCACTGCCTGACTTATTTCATTTAGCATAATACTCTCCGGTTCCATGCATACTTGACCACCAAGTTTCTTTACTATCAGGATGTGGGAACATCTATAATGGTAATCCAATGAAATTAATTTTTGACTGCCAACACATTTTTCATGCCACTCTTTAGCTAATATTTGTCTAAATGAATACATAAATCAATGAACATATATGTTAATTTTCAAGTATGATATAACAGTATAGAAAATGAAATATGAGGTGTTTAGGATAAAAGGAGAACACCTCCCATTTGCCAGGCTTCTGACAGATGACTTTGAGGGGCTATGTCATTATGAGAACAACTAGCCACATGAGAAACATTCTAGGCAGAGGGAACATTGGATACAAATGCCATGAGATGACAGCTACTTGGAATGTTGAGAGATAGGAACTAGATGAAATGAGCAAGGTGGAGATGACACAAATGTGGTTAAAGAGATAGAAGAAGACCATGTAGTATATGCCTTTGTAGATTGTGGAAAGGAGATACATATTTCTAAGTATGATGGTGGAGACCAGTGGTTTGTAAACTTTCATGTCTATCAGAATCACCTGGATTACTACTAAACACATAGTACTGGGTCTGTGTGGCTGAGAAAAGCATAGGAATTTGCATTTCTAATAAGAGGTGCTGACACTGCTAGTGTAGGGACAACAATTTGAGAACCACTGCTTTAGTAGATATCTATTATCTGTCTTCCCACAAAATATGTCATCACAATTTTAGAACAATTTGGTTTTCTTGTGGGAAAAGTTCCTTCTGTTCTTTTAGTCCACTAACATATTTCATTCCCTTGTGCACAGAACACCATTCGGTGATGGACACATGACTCAGCAGTCAACTGAAACTCAATCCAGAAATTATTGGGAAGTGAAGGTTATCTGGATGAGCAGGTAGCAGGAAATGTAAGGAAAAATCTCCCTAAGAGTTACACAAACACAGAGGAGCACTGAGCTGAAAGGTGATGAGGCCCGGAGCTCTGGTACTCTCCACTGAACTCCTGGATCCATCCATGCCTCAGGGAACTCTATTCTTTTGCATCTGTTACATGAGCCATTTTCCCATTTTATGCTATAAGAAACATCTCTTTGTTTTCTGTACCTTGCAAACCAAAAATTAAATATAAATTACAAAACTATTGTAAATATAGTAGTTTTTAAAAAATTTGGATATACCTTGGTTCATCACAGGGAACCAGATTAGGGAGTAGGCTTAGTACTACTCTGAACATTATATATATATATATATATATATATATATATATATATATATATATATATATATGTGTGTGTGTGTGTGTGTGTGTGTGTGTGTGTGTGTATACACATTTGTACAGCCAACCTTGACATATTTTAAAATAGAAATAAGTAGAAGAACATGCTAGTTAGCTAAATGAACAAATATGGTGTAAAATGTGCTACACAGAACTTGGTGGCACCACACCCTTACCAACAGCACTGTCACCCCCTAGTTTCCATAGTCAGACCTTAAACAAAATTTAAGGTCTGACTATGTATCCCCTTTGTATCCCCTTTTCCTTCTANTTTATATATATATATATATATATATATATATATATATATATATATGTGTGTGTGTGTGTGTGTGTGTGTGTGTGTGTGTGTATACACATTTGTACAGCCAACCTTGACATATTTTAAAATAGAAATAAGTAGAAGAACATGCTAGTTAGCTAAATGAACAAATATGGTGTAAAATGTGCTACACAGAACTTGGTGGCACCACACCCTTACCAACAGCACTATCACCCCCTAGTTTCCATAGTCAGACCTTAAACAAAATTTAAGGTCTGACTATGTATCCCCTTTGTATCCCCTTTGTATCCCCTTTTCCTTCTACATGGAAACCCCATGTTCTTTGCAAGTTCATGCATGTTTTTTTTACCATTTGACCCCTTTCACCTCTTTTTTTAAATTACAGTTATATGTGACAGCTTCCCATCATTCAGTTTTAGTTTAATTGTTATCTGAGGCTAATGTGATTTCTTGAATACCCTTCCTTGCCTGTTCTACTTCAAGAAGCATCTTCTTACTCAAGTCCAACTCCATCAAATCATCCAATTTCATCACTTTCTGAGAATTTAACATTTTTCCGTATTGTCTTATTTACTTGATCATTAGAAATGCCTTATAATAGAATATAAGCTGCATGAAAGCAGTGGTGCCTCCCATCTTACTTATCAGTAACTCTCTGTCACCCAATTGATAAATGAATTAGTTGCCAATTTTATAGAACAGAAAAATAAATGAATTGGTTGCACATTGTTGCCTTCCCTTAAATAGACCCTTTAAAAATATGCTATATTTTTAGAGCGGTTTTAGGTCCAGTGCAAATTGAGAGGCAGGTACAGATTTTCCATATGCTCTGTGGCTCTCCCCCGACACACACACAAGCATAGCCTCCCCTATTATCAGTATCCTGAACCAGAGTGTACATTTGTTACAATCAATGGACCTACACTGACACATTGTTATCACCCAAAGTCCACAGTTGACATTAGGGTTCACTCTTGGTGATGCACATTCTATGGGTTTGGACTAATTACGTGTAGGCATCATTATAGCGTATAGAATATTTCCACTGACCTAATAATTGTTTGTGCCTTCTATTCACCCTCCCCTCACCAACCACTAATCTTTTTAATGTCTCCATATCTGTACGTCATATAGTTGAATGATACAGTATGTAGCCTTTTCAGATTATCTTCTTTCACTTAGTAACATGCATTTAATATCCATGTCCTCTCGTGGTTTGATAGTTCATTTCTTTTTATGCTGAATAATATTCCATTGTGTTAAAGTGTATTTATCCATTCACCAACTAGAGGACATCTTCATTGTTTCCAAGTCTTTAGTCACACAGGTGAGTGAAAAAATAGGGGACTGTCTATAATTTTGTAATTACATGTAACCAAGATACTGTTAGTGACCCAATGGCCATATGTGGATCAAATAGTTTTTTCTGCAGTAGTAAAGCATTTATGCCAATGTGTCTATGCTTCCCCTGTTGTTCAACATCATGACCATTTCAGCATGGGCTAGTGGGACAGGGTGTGGGCGTTGGCCCACCTCAAAAATTTTGGAAAAGAAGCTGGTTTTGGATGGCAGTAGTAACTCTCATTTTGGACATGTTATTACTAAGATGACAGCAAGCTGCTGAGTATAATGTCTATATGTGTGGAATTATATGTAGTTGGAAATATGGCATTGAAGAGAGAGATCATAATTGGTCCTAAACATTTGAGAGTCATAAACTTAACCATCTTAAAGAAAGAGTGAGTGAATGCAAAATACAGGTTGGTGGTCATTTCTCAGGGGGGGGCAAAGGCAGATGGGGTCATGGAGGACCACTAAGGGATGATTTAAAAGTTATTGGGAGGGAAGTATAAGAAGACTAAATGGTAATGGAAAAAATACAATTTTTTAAAATTTGTTGGTAATCTGGGTGGTAGATATGTTTTCTATTATTATCAGAAATAAATTTTAGTTGTAGATCATTCATAACAAATATATAACTATATATCTATGTTGATATATTTCTTATATATCATGTTTCATAATAAAAAGTAAAAAGAGCATAAGTATAAATTATCTTTCTAAGCAAAAATGTGTAGTACCAAAGAGTAAAATTTTAATAGTTCAAATGTCTTTTTTAATTTCATAAAATGTGATTCCTTGTGGCACTTAGTTGGGAGAATTCAAGCGAGCACAACATTTTTCATAGTTTCTAGCTATTTTCATAGTTTCTAACTATTTTAGTTGTGTATGAACCGATGATGATATTTTTCTTAATTCTTCTTACTTTTGTGTAAACAAATATGACTCTTTGAGATTCCTTCCTCTTCACGCTAATGCCTGCTCTTTTACAAAATATGATTTCTAATTACTTAAAGCATTAACAATGAAAGACTCATCCCTAGATCAGAGCCCATATTAACAAATGCACAATTTAAAGCACAGCACATGTGTCAGTTACTTATTGCCATAATAATGCTGTATAGCAAATCAGCATTAAAACTTATTGGCTTGAACAACAAGACTATTTGTTAGGTTGGCCAGGAGATTCTTGTAGGGGGCCTATTCCTGTGCCCCCAGTCTGCTGTGGATGAGCTAGGAGCTCTGCTGATCTCAGCTAGGTTCTCTCCTAGCTAAGATCATTGACTATCACCTTGCCTAGGAGGAACTCCATGGGAAAACTGGAGCAGTTCTGTTCTTCCATGTTGTATCCTCTCGCGGGCTGATCTGAGCATTTCTTCATGGCAAAGGTTGAAGAGGAAGACAAAATGAAAATATATTCAAGGACATTTCTGGAGTTCTAGTATATTTTTACAAGCTCTGTTATAAACAAACCATGTTTGCTGGAAATTGGGCAAAGCAAGAATTAGGGACAGAATGGAACACTGGCCAGAGTGGGAGGATGCTGCACATTACAGAGCAAAGGGCATGGGCACAGGAGAGGGTAAAGAATAAGGGCACCAATGCAATTCATCTGCCACTACGTAGCCTTACGCCCTCTCTAGGACCTTCCCTATCCTACCTGTGATTTCCTGCCTATCCAAATCTTACATCTTAGCCTTTCTCTGAGGCTCAGTTTATGTGACCTTGACTCAATAAGTGATCATTCCAGCCTCCTCGACCACCCAAGACCTTAAGCCACTCATTAGCTTCCATCATTTCTCTGTTGCATCTATATTCTTTAATGTTATTTCATGACTGACTATGCAATCAGTCAGTGAGGTAATAAGAAAGGGAATTTGATTCATAACCTTACAGAGTCTGATAGAAGCTGTAAAGAAATTAGTCCTTCATCAGCAGTTTTGATTATTTTTGCAAATCTACTCATTTGTAAATCTTTTTGTTTTTTTCCTGTAATTCTAGTATATTAACAATTATTATTGGTGGTAATTGGGTATAACCCACCCATTCTTTCCCTCCTCTTTTCCCCTTTTTTCTCCATTTCTCCCTTGCTTCCTTTGTTCTTCCTCCCTTCTTTAAATAGTTTTTTCCTCTTTCCTTTAACTAATATTTTTACATTCTTCTAGATATAAGGATTTTGACTTATTGGGGATAAAGAGGGTCACAACCCTTTTCATCACTGTTAATTAGATTTCTAACTTGCTTTTCACAATGAGTATTTCTTTAGGCATATTACTTGTACATACTTTCCCCTCCCCCCCAAAAAAAACAGTTTATCAAGACACATTAAAAGGCACAACTTTCTAAAACATCAAAGGCTGTGTTTTTTAATTTATTAACTACCACAAAGCTACAAACCTGTCTAAATTACACATATGAACTTTATTGATGTCAAAATTTGGTTAATTTGAGTGCTGCCCTCAGTATTGATCTCATTATCTCATTTATATATGTATAAAATTTCCTGTGATCCAAATCCCAACATCTAAATATTTTATGCAGAGGCTAATGACATGTTACACTAGCAAATAATTCAGAACCTTTTCAGATATACCAGGTAAAAGCTCAAAGCTGGGAAGTAGAAAAGAAGCAATACAAGTCTTGTTAGGTGAACTGTTCAAAAGGAAAGAACACCAAATATCAAACGCAACCCTTCAATTTTTTGGTGAAAGGTGTAATGGGAATCTTCAGGGTCTAAATTTTCCACGATGGAGATGACCTTAGTCTAGACATCACCAACAAATATTTGAAAGACTAAAAACAAATCCACATTAGATTTATCATAATGAAGCTGTGCTTTGGAATGGGAAAGGTAACTGGCAGACACACTATTTGAACCTGAGATCAGTTGGGCCAGAAATATAATAAAGCATTATTATCTCATTATAGAGTTGAAGAAACTTAACTGTATAATAAACAAAGAAGTTGAATGCCTTGTCCAAGTTCACACAGCTAGCAGGTGCAAGAGCCTCTGGACTCTCCTCCAGCTTTAGAATCACTTTCCTTTGGTTCCTCAACAGGTGGCTGAAAGCACAACCTCCCATATATGTAAAACATCACAAATTAACTGAAAAAAAGACTTCCTGACAGCCAGCAGAAGTCTGCTGGAGACAAAGTACAGAGAGATTTTCTTGGTTTTTAAAGATTTTGTGATCCAGTTTAATTAGGGTCACAACCTGTTATTATTTCTTGAGACAGGTGAGAAGAACAAAATGAAGGCGATGAACATGGAAGAAAATTTTCATTCCTTTTAAAGCAAGCCTTTTTTTAAAAAAAGAATGTGCCTATTCTTCACAGTTCTCTCATCTAAACCCTACCGTGACATTTAGCTTGGTGTCTCATGACAGGGCATCTTTTCTACCTTTTAAAAAATTTCTCTTTTTTGAATGAATCGCACCCTCTGTGCCCTGATTTACCCGAGACATTCTCTCACATAATATCAGGCAGATTGGTCTGTCTGCTCCTGGCCCAACTTTTCTCATGAGAAAGGAAAGGGGACTCATTGCCTGTAGTGTGTGAAAATGGGAGTAAGTAAGGTGAGGGCCCGGAGTGGCAGGTATTGTCCTGAGGCATGAATAGATAATCACTCCTGTCAGGGCAAATAGACTCTGTCACAGGAATTCGGGGGTTTTCTAGAGGAAATGAGGTTTCCCTGCAGGCTGCCAAGCCCAAATGAGCTCCTTACAGCACCTGCAGATCTGAGCATCAAGCAATTATTCCACTATCTTGCCTAAAAACAAAGACTGTGCTACCCTTTGACAACCTCTGACCTTTTCCAGCTAACATAAACTAATTATATTTGCAGCAGGAGGGGAGGAAGGCTTTCGGAGTCCTTGGTGGGAGTTGTCCTTCATGCTTTGTGCCACGTTGTCAGTTCTGGCAATCCAAAATACGACCTCCCGGCAATCAAGGGAGTTGCCAGATGAAGCGCTTAAAGGGATATGGGGAGGCCCTTATAACGTGCAAAGCTCGCTGCCCAGGATTTAGCAACGGGCCTGAGTGGCCCACCCTCTCCATTTAGCAGTGCTACAAGGGAGCCATTGTTAATTGTCACTTAGCAATTATGGCCTTGGTCAAACAGTTGTTGTGTTTTGTTTTATTTTTGGACAACTTGTTAATGGGCCTACAATTAGGTGTAAGGAATAACCCAAGCCATGGGCACTGAAACAAGGTTAGAGGTTAATTGAGACTTTCTTTCCCAACAGCTTGAGATTTTGCAAACTTTCGCTGAGAGGACAGTCTTGAACAAGAAGGAGATAATATGATACAATTAGTTGGAAAGCAGGAGGGTCAAAATTCCCAGATGAGAAAGAAAAACTGACCAAGAAAATCAGGCCAGAGGGACCACCTGGGCCACTTCAGATGCCAAGAATATCTGTGGCCATTCATCTGGTGGATGAGGCAGAAAGTGGTGTGCCCACCATTCATCACATCCCTCCTCGCTACCAAAGAAAATACAAGGTCAATGCTATAAACAGTAGGCACCCGGAGTAATTGAAATTCCAGAAAGTGCCTCATTAGAAAAGCTCACAGGCAATTAGGTTTTTTCTTTTCCCATTGAAGGTGTATTCCAATCTTGAAACTATGTGCCTGGCCTTCTTGGTGGTGGCTAGTGTGGCAGGGGGGTTTCTGAGAGTTTTTGAAGGATTGTGCCCAAATAAATGAGTGACTTTGCAATTGAGAGGAAGCAGCCCATCGGGACCTCTGAGGCTTGCTTGCTATGCCATGGCACACACATAACCACACCTGCTCAGTCTCTGAACTCCATCAAAAGAGCCTCTCTTTCTCCATCCCTTCTAGGTCGTAATCAACATATTGTATCTTAAGTTCAGCAGCAGCTGCTCTTTGTCTAACAATTCAAGACCCTGAAACTATTATTCGAGGTTTCTGGGATTTAATATGTCTTCAAGTTCCTTTTTAAACTCCCTCCTTTGCTTCCACCCGCAACACAAACTTTGACACATCCAGCTGGCAGATCCCACTGACTGGAAGTTGACTAAAAATTGCCAACTCATTTTCTTTCTTTTTTTCTTTTTTTTCCAGTGCAGCTGGTGCCAACATGTGATGATTTGTTTTGCTCTAGTCACTGAAGTTTTTGTTTTCTTTTATTTCAACCCCCTGCTGGCTTCCCAACTTGGTGCTGAGTCATCTGGTGCAGGTGTTTTAAGCGGCTGGTATTTATGTCACTTGCAGATGGTTTGGGTAAATTACACGATGTTCCTGCAGCCCTGTTGAGGCTTTCTCGGCTCCCTTTGATCCATGGACTTCCTGTGGCTCCTGCACATGTGCAGAACTTCAGGGCACTGGGTGAGCACTTGGGTGGATTCCATCCAAAGATGGTTAGGTTGCTCTGGGCCCAACAGTATAATGAGATCCAACTGAGGCTAAGAGAAGTTGGCTAGAACAGAGAACCCTGAAATCACAAGGCACCACAAGCTTAACCTACAAAAGTAATTATATACCAAATGTATGATAGAACAGGAATAAGTTAATGCTATAGCTGCCTAAGGAAATTGGGGTAAAAGGGGCCACATTCTGCCTCTGAAGAAGGGGAAAGTTATGTTGGAGAAGTGAGACCAGTTATAATGAAATTGTTAAGTCTTAGAAATATGCATCTAGTGTTTCCTTTTTATTTTCCTCTTGTCTAACCCCACAGTGTCTCCAGCCCCTCTCCCAGTGATGCATGTGAAGGCTGGCTCACAGGTAAGAATCTGAAAATCTCACTTATTTGTACTCTAGATACAGGGCATCAATCAGAAACACAAATTCTTGCTTTTTTTTTTCATCTAAGAAGGCTGTCCTTTGTTATACAGCAATNTAGTGTTTCCTTTTTATTTTCCTCTTGTCTAACCCCACAGTGTCTCCAGCCCCTCTCCCAGTGATGCATGTGAAGGCTGGCTCACAGGTAAGAATCTGAAAATCTCACTTATTTGTACTCTAGATACAGGGCATCAATCAGAAACACAAATTCTTGCTTTTTTTTTTTTCATCTAAGAAGGCTGTCCTTTGTTATACAGCAATATACTCCACTTGAAATGGTTCAATGAAGTACCTTCTTGTGGAGATTTATAACTTAGCAAAAAAAATCTCTGTGTGGCCACTGCCTAAGATATGAAGTACTTCAGAAGCATTTTCAGAAACAGGATTTTGACAGAGCTGTGCTTTACTAGTACTATTGAAATCTCATCACTATAGGTTCTTTGATTCTTACAAGGTGACCAAGCTTCCAAAGGTTTTCCCAGGAAGAGTGAATTTTAGTGCTAAAATCAAGACGGTTATGGGCAAGCAGTAGCTACCCTGATGTGTGTATGGAATTATCTGAGGAACCTGGTTAAAATGTAGATTTCTGGGTCTCAACCCTAGAGGTAATGATTCAGTTAGTCTGGGGAAGAGCCTGAGGACTTGCATTTCTAACAAGCTCTGAGGTGATGGTAAAACTGCCAGATGAGGGCTATACTTTGAGTTGAAAGCAGCTAGAACAGCCTTTACTACTTTCTTGCAATTTCTAAAGAGAAGATTACATGTGTGAAAAGATAAAGTGAAGAGCACAGGTGCTAGCCAGTGCATATAAAACAGAAAAGCATTATTATTTTCTAACAGTGATTCACCCTGGTTGAATCAGGCAATGGTTACCATAAAAACCAACAACCACAAAATCTCTGGCATACAACAATAAACATATACTCACATTCACAGACCATAGGCTTCAAGTGGTTCAGCCAATCTGGGCTTAGCTTGGGAGTAGGGGGAGGTAAGGCGTCTTTTAGTCTGTAGGTTGGCTAGATCCTCCCATGTATCTCATTCTGGAAACGATACATATTTTCTCATGGTGAAGATCAGAAGTAGAAACATGATNAAGAGCACAGGTGCTAGCCAGTGCATATAAAACAGAAAAGCATTATTATTTTCTAACAGTGATTCACCCTGGTTGAATCAGGCAATGGTTACCATAAAAACCAACAACCACAAAATCTCTGGCATACAACAATAAACATATACTCACATTCACAGACCATAGGCTTCAAGTGGTTCAGCCAATCTGGGCTTAGCTTGGGAGTAGGGAGAGGTAAGGCGTCTTTTAGTCTGTAGGTTGGCTAGATCCTCCCATGTATCTCATTCTGGAAACTTGATACATATTTTCTCATGGTGAAGATCAGAAGTAGAAGCATGATGTTTCTGGAAATGTAGACTCAAAAATTGGTGCAATAACACTTACACCCACATTGGCTATAACCAGTCAAACCCAGAATCAGTAGAGTAGGGCAGGACATTCTTCCATTGAAAGTAAATAAGGAGTGAGTAAATATTTGCTGAATAATAATCTTTTATACTACAGTGGTCTCTGAGTTTAACAATACCCAGTTGGGTACCTGAAATACCAGATCTGCCCAGAAAAACTCCAGCCATTATTAATATAAGAAGAATGGTTTGTGTGACACTGATGTAAGCTGGCAGCCAAGGAGAGTGGACTGCAAAGCACATGTATGAACAATGACAACTTCACTGTACTAGTTACTGGGGGCAGTAGAGGCTACTGAGTGAGCATGTATACTGTGTGGCCATCACATTAAAAATAACTGAGATTTGATCTCCAAAATGTATAAAGAACTGACACAAATCCACTCCAGGAAGACGAACAATCCAATTATAAAATGAACAAAGGACCTGAACAGATACTTCTCCAAGATGGACATACAGAGGGCCCAGGGACAAATTAAAGGATACTCAGCATCTTTAGCCATCATAGAGATGCAAATTAAAACCACAATGAAATATCACTTCACACCAGTGAGAATGGCCATCATAAACAAAGCAACAAACAACAGTTACTGGCAAGGTTGTGGAGAAAGGGGAACCTGAGTACATTGTTGGTGGGAATGTACACTGGTGCAGCCACTGTGGAAAACAGTATGGGATTTCCTCGGAAAACTGAAAATGGAACCACCTTTTGACCTGGCAATTTCACTGTTGAGATTACACTCTAAGGATCCTGAAACACCAATTCAGAAGAACCTATGCACCCCATTGTTCATAGCAGCAAGTGCTGGAAGCAACCTAAGTACCCATCAGTAAATGAGTGGATCAGAAAACGATGGTACATTCACACAGTGGAATAAATACTATGCAGCAGAAAGAAAGAGGGAACTCCTACCCTTCATGTCAGCATGGATGGAACTGGAGGGCATTATGCTAAGTGAAATAAGCCAGGCAGTGAAAGACAAATACCATATGATCTCACCTATAAGTGGAACCTAATCAACAAAACAAATAAACAAGCAAAATATAGCCAGAGACATTGAAATAAAGAACAAAATGACAGTAGCCAGAGGGGTAGGGGAAGGGAGATAATGAGGGAAAGAAGGGGAAGAGTTGTCAAATAACATGTATAAAGGACACATGGACAGAGCCAAAGGTGGGTAGGATTGAGGGTGGGAGGTGGGGCAGGGGAAAGTGGTGGCAGGAAAATAGAGACAACTGTACTTGAACAACAATAAGAAATAAATTAATAAATTTAAAAAATGACTGAGTACAGCAGCAAATCTGTATCAAATTTTGTGTTAAGCATGAACATTCTTTAGCACAAACAATTTGGATGATTCAGAGGCCACAGCTATGGGCAACTGATGATTGGCAGCTTCATCAAGACAATATGCCCACTTCATGCATCATGTCTTTTACAGAGCTTTTTGGCAAAACATCAAATCGCCCATGTGACTCAGCCCTCCTACAGCCCAGATTTGGTGCCCTGTGACATCTGGCTTTTCCAAAAACTAAAATCATCTTTGAAAGGGAAGAGATTCCAGACTGACAATGAAATTTAAGAAAACATGATGGGGTAGCTGATGGTGACTGGGAGAACTCTATGAGGTCCCAAGCTACCTACTTTGAAGGGGACTGAAGTGTCATTTTCCTATGCACAATGTTTCTTGTATCTTATATCTTCTTCAATAAATGTCTCTATTTTTCCTATTATATGGCTGGATATCTTCTGGACAGACCTGATAAATGTTTCACAACCTATAACCAATTTTCATGTTCACCTAACATTCATGTAGGAATAATTAGTTACCAGTAGACTGAGGGAATGCATGTTAATTATATTTAAATTATAACTCATTTAAATGTAAACCTAAAAACTGAAGCCATGTAAAATATTTTTATTAAACACAATTTTATCACTTTGGTAAAAAATAATATAATATGATCTTAGTTATTCTTTATTAATGAAATTCCCTTGATATTTTACCTTATTTGATTTCTCTGTAAGAAACCAAATAAAATACAGAATATGCAAAGTGTACCCAAGTTACAAGTTTTTGCTCAGGAATAAGTGTATTATTATACTTAATTTTATTTTATCTGAAATATTCTGCTTCTTGTCTTCATTATCTTTTCCTGTGAAGTCCTCAACCAGTTTCCATTCCATTGAATAAACCTGGAGATTCAGAGGCTTTTCCTACACAAATATTACAAATATCTCCTGTTATAATATCATGTAAGAGACTTAGGAAAAAAGCAAAATAACTGTCAAAATATATAGATAAATTATCTAAGAAAATATTTTATTTTGACTATAATATCAATAGAACCAACACGTTCTTTATACACATGAATTGTTTCTGTTTTTTCAGCAAAAGCCATTAAATGTAAGTATCTACCATTATACTATGATAAAGTGTTCTTTTTTGTCATTGGCTGGGCCTTTGGAGGATCAATGTCTCCAGAATTTGGTCTTTGCATCCATTTCTCACTGACCAGATTTTTTCCAAGTGAACATGAGATTTTCATTGGTTTAGCAGAGGAATGTCTTTATCAAAGTTAAGGAAGTCATTTGCTATTTGTGCATTTTAAGAAACAAAGCATTTGTCACTGAGTCCAAGAAGAATTCTCCATTATTAAAAGACTGGTCAATTTCTTAAACTATTTTTGCTGTGTCACAGTGACCTGCCTATATTTTGGTGGGAAGCCTCTGGACACAGTATTTTCATTTTTTTTTGATGTGCCAGAGAGCAGTGCAAGTAGGTCATCAGTTAGGATTGTTTCTCCAAAAGTTACTAACCTTACATCTGCTATGAAGGTTCAGAGGCAAATCCATTTTGTGCTGCTAATTACTCCAAGAATTTTATGCAGGAGGAACCTGGTTAAAATGAATGACCTTAGCAGCTTTGAAGAGAAAAAAACAAGGAGGGGTTGTACTAAAAGTCCAATATGCAACCTAGTAAGTATGAAGGAAAGTAACGATGGATATTAACAAACAGTTGCTACTCAAGATGATCCCTTTAGAGCTGTGCTTTCAAAATCATAGTGACTAGCACAATGTGACTATTTAAATTTAAATTTAATCAATTAAGATTAAAAATTCAGGTCCTCAGTCAGCCACATTAGCCACTTTCAAGTACTCAATAGCCACTTGAAACTAGTGAAACTAGTGTGACCAGGGCTACCATGTTGGAGAGCACAGACATGGACTGTTTTCATCATTGCAGAAATTTTCGGAGTGGGTACGGTTCCTGTTACACTTCTATCCAGTTATGTTCCAGGGTGTGCCATTGAATGCCACTGAATTCTAGGTGCTTTACAAATATTGTCATTTGATTCTTACCTCAGGAAATAAGAAATATCCATGGGTTACTTTGAGAAAAATGAGATGAAGAGAAAATAAGAGCTGACCCAAGATCATAATTAAGTCAATTCATTTGAATCAAAGGAACCTTATTTTTAACTGACAGCTATTGTTACTGAGATAACTGCCTAGAATTAAGCAATAGATTCTGCCACAGATCTGGAGGTACAGGGACAAGAACAGGTACCATTTCCAAGTGGGAAGAAGAAGAAAAAGTTCAGGGTATTTGTGGTCTCACCAAAGAGTTGAGATTCAGTAGGAACAGTTGGCACAAGCACAGGAAACTAAAGAAGAAATTCAGTTACAGGATCCAGGCAGTGAGAGAAAGGTTGTACTTAGGAGGTTTGTGGGTTCTCAGGCTCACCCTAGAAACAAGGCTAAGGACCTCAAGACTGATGTTGAAACCACTAAATGGACAGATTAGGATCCTAGTTTCCTTCTAAGGTTGAATTGGATCCAGTGTTTAGAGGGAGGAAGTTAAGAACCTATAGTTCAATACAGACTGCCATTCTCAAAGCCTCGGAATAAAGAAAATCCACAATCACTGTTTCTGTTTTGAAACTCAATTTAGCCATGAAATTTCAAAAGAAGAAGATGCCGTACATTCAATGTTCTTTTTAAAATTTATTTAATTATTTTTCAAGTACAGTTTTCTGTCTATTACTCCCATCCCATCCCACCCCCTGTGCTCCCCCTCCCTCCCATTTCCAAAGATATTACCATACAAAATCAAAATAAGAGAATGTGATGGAAATACAGAAAAAACATAAGGAATTATTGAGTCTTTTACTTCAAGATGATTGGTAATGAAAATATACTACCCTACTCTATATATTATAAATTACTCTTATATAGAATACTGTACCAAAATCTCAGAACACCCAGGATTGTCCAGCTATATTTTATTGCAGAAAAATTTTCAATGGTGTTTGTATTTGGAAAGTTTCTCTTATGTTACACAAGGAAATAACTCCAGTCCCTGGTACTGTTAGTGAAGTATGACTAGTGTGACTATATAATTTGTCATCCAAATAAAGATACTTTTGAGAATGAATATAATTATTTATAATTATACCAGAACCACAGGTGTAAACCAGAACTGTTAGAGGCAAAACAGGGCACACTGTCCCCCTAGTCCAGACCACAGCTGTGTGCAATTGGATCACGCCATTTCCTCACCTCAGTTACCAAATGGGATCCATAGGCTGCTCTTTTCTGCAAGGTGATTNTATATAATTTGTCATCCAAATAAAGATACTTTTGAGAATGAATATAATTATTTATAATTATACCAGAACCACAGGTGTAAACCAGAACTGTTAGAGGCAAAACAGGGCACACTGTCCCCCTAGTCCAGACCACAGCTGTGTGCAATTGGATCACGCCATTTCCTCACCTCAGTTACCAAATGGGATCCATAGGCTGCTCTTTTCTGCAAGGTAGAAAAGACACAGAAATAGGTAGGTAGTTTTGGAATAATGATGTAAACACATACTATTGGAGATATCCAATACCCTTAAGTAAAAATAACTAGTGTGGAAAAAATGTGATTGATCCTTATTGCTGAGTTTTTGTTTAAAAAGGAAACCAGTCACAATATATCCAAGAAAAAAGCATCTAAAAAAATTTCCTCTTACCATGGTAGAGAATTAATATTTCTCTTCAACTTAATAAAAACAATTTTCTACTATCATTAAGGCATCATATTTGATACTCTAGTCTGGTTGTGTCAGTAGTAATCCAGGGAATTTGCAGGGCATTTTGGTTGTCACAGTGTTCATGATGCAGTCCTGGTATTTAGTGGGTGGGGACCTGGAATTGCAGATGGATAGTCTCACATGGTAAAGAAATGAAGACATCCATCAGGACCCATCGACATTTCAGTGGATGAAAAGTGTGTTTACAAATATATAACCCTAAAACTTAATTCTCTTTGCATATAAATACACAGTATCTTTTTCACACTGTTTTATAACAACTACCATACTCATGGTGGGCACTTGTTCTGTTTGGCACTATGCCAAGAATTGTTTGCTATTTCAAAAAGTGACATAACAGAAGGCAACACCACTCATCATACTTGAGTGGCATCACTACACACCCACCTTTGTGCTTGACATTCAAGGTGACCCTTGCATGTGTAAACTTTGACAACTTAATTATTAATTAGAGTCTCCCAGTGTAGTTATGCCCTATCATTGACATGTTGACATACTTATTTTATCACAAATGATTTTCCTTTTAATTTCTTTTGCAATCTAGTTTTACACTATAATTACAACATTATATTGACTTTAAAATAAGTGTGTGGAAAGTTTATATTATCTATGAATTTTATTTAATAGTACAGGCTATGTTATAAAATCTCTGATATAAATAAGGGCCTTTGGACTGCACAGGGCTGTGGACCAGGGTTCCAAGGCAGTGCTACCCAAATGTAGTCCCAGAATTGTCAGGGGGCGTTCATTAGAAATACAGATTATTAGGCTTCATTCCAGATCAACAGAATTGTAACCTCTTAGATGGTAGCCAGGTGATCGGTGATTAAACAAGCACTCTAAGTGATTCTCATACATGCTTTTAATGCATACAATGATTTGAGGATATTTGTTCCAGGTAAGACAAAGGTGAATAGTAATAAATTTTCTTCAGCGAACATATAGTCTAACAGTAGATATAACAGCATCTTCCTCCTTGAATTATATGAGTAAGAAATTCATAATACTTTGGTAATTATGATGACCAAAAACGTAACAAAAATTTAGCAATAGCCTAATTCCAGAGACTGATATACTGAACATGATGTGTCAACAGCAAAAGCTAGGTCCTGAGACAAGTTTAAACTATACTACTCTGATTAAAATGAAAAGGACTCATGTTGTTAAGACTCAGTAGAGTCCTAAAAACATACCCAGCAGAGTACTTCAACTGTTCCAAAACACGTCATTCTCTACATTTTAACAGGGAGTGAACAGCTGGGATGTGTTATTAGTAAGCCAAGTTTTCATAGACTTTCTGGTTTTCTTTAGCCAAAGTCTTACAACAATCTTTGGAAAAATTAGTGCCTGAAGCTATAGGAAGTCTTCAGTTGTTATGGAGAACTGCTGAGTAAGTCAGGTCTCAAAGATAACATGCCCACAAGGACTTGCATTGACACCTTTGACCTTTCCACCTTGGAAATGCCTTCACAAGCAATTATACTATTCTCAACTGTCTATTTACTTTTAAACAGCCCTAGTTAAATGTTAAGAGTTATTCCAATGACCTAGTTCAAGACTAGCAGAAAAAGCCTAACCAAATCAATAAATTAAACTGAGAAGCTCTCAAATAAATGAGCAAGACTCAAATCAACATCTTAATAAAAGAGCAACAAATTGTTAAGTGCCTATGTGCAAGGATTGCACGGAGCTAGACCTCACCTTTAAAAAAACATAAACAGATCTATGTGGAATCAATGTAGAATGAAATGCTTTTTCCCATCCACTTTCTCTCCAGGGTATTGCTTTTGTGTGTGTGTGTATAATTGTTCCAAATTGTCAGTAGAGTGATCTAACTTTCAAAGATTCACCAAAACCACTCATAGAGACATTCTTCCTATATTTTTATTATCGGGAAACATCCTGAAACATTATCTCTTCATGCCACCCACAAGAAAGCAGGCTTTTAAAGTAAGGCTCTTCATTGAGTTGCCTCATATTGTCACCTACATGAGTATTTATTTCTAACTTTGTGTTATTTTCAATGCTCTTCACCAAGCATGATTGAATTTCAGCAAGTCCATTAATGCCAGGTTCTATATAGGAAGGTATTTTCAAAATATTGTTGCATGCTCATTGTTCATAATCCCATGGCTCACAATGACTAGTGTCCTTTTTTATGGCCTGAAGGCAATTGCTATAACCCTATAACCCCTACTGCGAGTGGGTGGGAAGAAAGAGAGAGAAAGAGAAATGGTGCTAGTTCTTTGATAATTCATTATGCAAAAATCTAAGTGTTAAAGTCACCTGGATAAAAAGTATAAATTTTCAAACATACTTTGGCTGGAGACAACTCCACTTTAACATTCACATCCCATTTGGTACGGAGAGCTTGTGAAAGAAGCATTTAGCAACAGGTGGCCCTGGTTGCACTTAAGCAATTCCCCTAGGGAACAAACACATGCTTACACTGTGGATTCCCAGGCCAGTAAATCCAAGTAAAATTACAACTCCCAGTACTCAGCTCATTTAGTTTTACATAATGGAGTCCATCCTCTTTGTTGGGGATGGAAAATGTATTCCTTTTAGGAAAAAAAAAGCATAGTGTAGTAGAAGAGGGAAAAAAGTACTGAAAGTTAACAGACTCACAAGATAATAAAAGTTCTGCCAGTGATCAGCCCTGGGATTTGGGTCAAGAATTTAAGATTCCTGTTCATTAACAGTGTCAGTGTGTATAAAATTAAGAAGTTTAAAATCCTAGATGGCCTGTGAAAGGAGTTTAGGAGGTGCACATACATTATTTTGGACAAAAATTGGTGTGTATCAGCCCATGCTTTCTGCAGATTTTTTAAAGGTTTCATTTATTTATTTTTAGAAAGAGAGGAAGAGTGGGAGAACATCAATATGTGGTTGCCTCTCACATGGCCCCTACTTGGGACCTGGCCTGCAATGTAGGCATGTGCCCTGACTGGGAATAGAACTCATGACCCTTTGGTTAGCAGCCCAGGCTCAATCTACACCAGCCAGGGTGCTTTCTACAGATTTTTACAAGAATAGATATGACCCCAAAATTTTAACAATCATTAGATTAAATTTCTCCAAGGAAGTTTTGCTACACTAATGTCCTATTTATTTTAACAAAAATGTATTGAAAACTTTTATAAGACAGTACACTGTTTCAGGCTTTTGAGATACATGGAGAGACAAATACATAGACCTTGCCTTATTGATAACTATTCCATTGCTTTAAAATTCCCAACCATAAAGAAAGAGAACAACAGCACCAGATTTAGTAATTCTTACAATCTGAGTTCAATCCTCATTTCTTACTAAAATTTTATACTGAATCCCAGGTAACTCTTATTCACAAAATTGAGTGTATTACCTAGAGGTATCTGCATTCCCTGAGAATTTATGACCAGTGCAACATGCCTGGCCTAACCCTAGACCTCTTTCGCCAGAATTTGCATTTTAATGAAAATGATTCTTATATATATATTAAATTTGAGAAGCTCTTGTCTGTAACACTCAGTAGTTCTACATCACCCTTCTTGATTAAAGAGGAAAATGGCCCTTATTCTAGAGGAGCTTTGACTTTAGTGTCATTATTGCTTTTGTCAGTGTAAGATATTCAGAATTCTCATCACCATGTACAATAATCCAAAAAAATAGAACTAAATTGTAGGTGGAAAAAACTACCTACCTATTTCTGTGTCAAAGCATTTCTGGCTGTTTGTTGAGTTAGATATCCTTAGCATGATTATGATTTATAGCAATTTGTCCATAAATTTTGAATGAATGAATATCAATAACAGTACAACAAGAGAAGTTATCAGGAATCTTTAGTTGGAAAGAAAAGAAATAACTTCCACTGCTGGCCAAGACGGAATAACAGGGTAAACATGATGTTTACACTCCCATCTGGAACAAGAGAAAAGCAGGCAAAATATATGAAACAACAGATTGCAAGACACATGAGGCAACAAAGGACAGTGAGGCCTGAGAGATGGTAAAAAAATTAAACGAGCCTTTCCATTACCTCAGATGATTGTGATGTGATAGTTTCCAGGCCACAGGACAGGGAGGGGTGCTCAGGAAAAGCCCAGCAGACTATTTACTGTGAGGAGACAGAGCTGAGAGTCTACGGAGAGCATCATAGCTAATGTTGACAGGACAGACTGCCGGAGAGAGAATGCTGCCCAGGGAGAGAACCCTGAAGATCTGCAGAGTGTCCCCTTGTGTACTGATCAGTCCTCGTATGAGAAGAAACTACTTGAGCCCGAGGAAGAATCACCTGAAAAAAATTAAGCACTGTTCTGTCTAACTGGACTCACAAGGGACTGGAAATAACACCTGTTCCCATCCACCAGATTAGGAAACATGGAGATTCACAGCTCATTGTACAGAATGCATGGAAAGAGCTTTCCTTCTTAGTGGCAAGTAATTAGCCCCAGACTAAGCATTGCTCCAGTCCCACCTAACAAGTATTAAAAACAAGACACAGAAGAATTAAACTGTTTCCAAGCGATTTAATTGTGTCTCTAAATAAAACTCAAGAGTATTTAGAGGAATGCGAAATTACTCAGCACTCAAAGTAAAATTTACAATGTCTGGTTTTCAATCAACTATTATCAGGTAGGCAAAGAAGAAGAAAGATACCACCTATTAGGAGGAAATAAATCAATTATGCCAAACCAACCCTGAACTGATACTGGTGTTAGAATTAGCAGACAAAGGTACCATTAAATTTTGAATAAATGAATTAATTAGTATCATATTTTTTAAATTAGGAAATACAATGTTTTTTAGGAGAAACATCACCACCTCGTGGTATTTCTAGGTATTGCCAGTAAAGATGTTTAAAACAGGAGATGTGATTTTTCTTGAGTGTACAAATACTCATAAAAAATAATTATAACTACTTGTGTAAGTAAACAGTTGAACATTTGTATAGGCTATTTATACAACTAGTATTCAACAACTTATACAAATTATGCATAAGTACACGGGCTAGTACTCAGAATTATGTAAATTAAAGATTCAATTAATAAATAGGCTTCCTGAAACAGTTTTAACAATTCAATGTCATTTGTTATCTAGTGACAAAGGTATCGTATTCCTTATAACAGAAGTAGCATTTTTAAATGTAATTTCAATATCCTATTATTGCCACTCTCTATCCTATTATCTGGCTTTTTCTCTTCATACAAGTGATTTCCACCTAGTTTTCTAGTATATTCATTTATGTGTTTAACATGTGTCTTCTCCTATTAGAAAGCATGATCTTTGAGGTTCCGTTTCCCCACTGCGTCTCTAATACTAAAATAATCTCTGGCACTTCACAAGCACTTGATGGACAATGTTTAAATAATTATGTTCAGTAAACAAGATGAATTTACTGAGTCCTAATGTTTCAATGATCAGGTATAATTAGGATATATGTAAAAAAATTCATGTATTTCTTATGTAGTTATGTGCATATACTATGATTCCAAATTCATTTTGGTAAGTTTTACATGGTTAGATATCAACTCTGTTGGTCAATTTTAGTTTCTTTCTAGCCAGAGGATTATTTATTTGGCAACTAGATATTTGATAGTATAAAATAACACTTAAAAGCACAGCCTGCAGAGCCAGCCTAGAGTCAAACCCTGACTCTATCTCTTACTTAACATATGTATTGGCCAAGCCAATCGAACAGACACAGAAACTACTGTAGGTACTTTCAGTAGAGGGATTTTACTACAGGGATTTGATTACCCTGAGGATAGAAGGTTCTAGAAGCCAAAAAAGAAAACAGTCTTCTAAAAGATTAACAAAAGCAGGAAGACATAACCACTTCTAAGGTTGAAAGTTAAACTTAGAGACTATGTTGAGGAAGAAGGAGCCAGGGCTGCCTGTTGGAAGACAAGCTCATCAGACCCGCTGGGACCCTGGCAGAGGGGTTGTCAGATGAGAGCTGGAGCCATAGGGATACACAGCTACTGACAGATACATAATCAAAGTAGTTAGAGGAAAGGGAGATATATCCTTACTTGCTCTTTTCTTCTGCCCTCCAATCACCTGCTCTTGCATCCCTTTGCCTGTAATAGCCAAAAGCCATTTGGCAAGGAAATCTGAGAAAAAACACTTTGCAGGAGTCTCTAGACTCCACTTATCCATATTAGTTGGATAGATTAATATTTAATATTAATATTAAAAGTTGCCAAGATTAATATTTTCTCCTCTAGCTTTGCCTTAGGGTCTTTCCACACACGTTCTCTTGCTCTGGAGTAATCTTCCTTTATCTCTTCACTCGGTCACCTATTTCTCATAGCTCAGGTTTTACTTTACTTGTTACCTCCTCAAGATGCTTCCTCTGATATTTTCGATCTGGCTATGTTTTTCTGTTATACATACTTTTGAAGAATGTACTACATCCTCTAAAATAACATCAGAATTTGTGACTATGAATTTGCTGGTATAACTATATTAAGAATGTATTTCTTTTTCATTTGGTGTCATGCCCAATGAAGTCAGCTTTTCTCACTGTAGACCTTTTGGAAATTAGCAGAAAGTTGGTCCTCAGTATATACAATTGACCCTTAAACAACTTGGGGGTTAGGGACACGGACCCCCATGCAGTCAAAAATCTGCATATAATTTTTGACTCTATGGTATTTTCAATCTGCAGTTGGGAAACTTCAGTTAGCAATGCAAAAGCACTGTTTCATATCTGTGGTTGGTTGAATCTTCAGATGTAAAACCCATGGAGAGAAAGGGCAGACTACATCTCTTGAAAAAAATCCATGTATAAGTAAGTGGACCTGGGCAGCTCACACCCATGTTGTTTAAGGGTCAGCTGTATTTGTTGGATATTTCTTTCCTGTTCTTGAAACATGATTAGGACTCTGGCTTCATAGACAGACAAACCAAGTGAATCCTTGAAATCCTATCTCAAACTCCTGTACACATAGAGGTATCAAATTGCCACTCAATCAGTTTATTTAAAAATCCAGAAGGAAAGGCATCAAATACTTCTTGACTCCACACAGTCTTTTCTACAAAAATCCCAACTAAACAACTTAACGTTGTCTAACTCAATTTCAAAGATAATTTTGACACCCGTGTTAATTGGGATCCCTAGAGAAACAGAACCAATAGGATATATGTAAGATGATATTTAGTGTAAGACATTGGCTCACATGATTATGGAAGCAGACAAACCCCACAGCCTGTAGCCATCCAGTGGAAGACCTAAGAGATCTGGTGGTGTAGTTCCAGACCAAGTCTGAAGCCTGAAAAGCAGGGGAGCTGATGGTGTGGTTCCAGTTCTGATGCCAGCAGGCCTGAGAGCCACGAAGAACTGATGTTTCAGTATGAGTCCAAAAGCCAAGAGAAACTGGTGTCTCAGCTTGAAGGTAGCCAAGCAGGAGGAGCTCCTTCTCACTGGTGGGAGGGTCAGCATTTTTGTTCAATTCAGGCCTTCATCTGATTGGAAGAGGCCCACCCATAGTAGGTAGGGCAATTACTTTACTCAGTCTACTGATTTAAATGTTAATATCCTTAGAAACATCCCCACAAATGCACCTACAATGATATTGACCAAATGTCTGGGCACCCTGTCACTCAGGAAAGTTGACACAAAAGTAATCATCACAAGTTCACCCCTTGTCAACTTGGCACCCATTCGCATCTCCATAAACCACACTTTGTTTCTAAATAAAGACAACAACTAGGCCATAATTTCACTTAACATGATACAACTATCCTGCATACAACCGAAACTTCACTAACCCTTTCCCCAGAAAAGGAGGTAAATTCCTTGAGTGATGTTTACTCTTCTTCTTGATATTCCATGACTTAAATATTCTGAAGTAAAAAATAACAGTACTTAAGTACTCTGATGTAGAGTCAATACATTTTATGTTACATGATAAAGGATTAAGAGAAAAGAAAACAAAGATGTGTGTATACATATATATGTATTTTTATGTATTATGTTTTTATCATATATGTATTTATAATTTAAAAAAGGAGAAAATACTCATGACAATTACAGCCCTCATGTCTAAAACTGGTCATGAGATTATAGCTGGTAGTTGTAACTACTTCTTCCACTCCCCACTCTGCACTCTCTTTATCTTCATCAGGCACCTAAGCCTGGCATGATCCTTTACCTTGTAGGGCAACTTTCATTCTTAAAGGTCTGGACCATTAGAAGTTCTGCCTAGATTGTGTTTACTGCACTTTTTCCACTGACCTCAATGACAGGGTCTGGTAATACTAAGAGTCATTGAAAGGGATCTCCTGTACTGCAGACATAGTCTTCCTTACCTCTACTGTAGAGTAGTAGTCAAATCTCTATTTGTAGTCTGGATCAGTCATGCCAGCCACTCCCTTTTTCAACTGTTGACTCAGAAGCAGGAGGAGCCCAATTTGGCTGGGTTGCAGTCTTAAGTCCATTTCAATGCAATCATTGTTGTGTCTACTGGTGGAAGAATTTCTTCCTTTGGAACTTAGACCTCCAGGCCTGGAGAGCATACAATTTTTGCTAGTGGGTCACTAGGGATAATAGTGAGTAGTACCACTCCTATTTCCATTCCTTGATTTCTGGGCCTATGAATCCTGGCTGTATTGGAGCAGCAGTACCATATAGGCATATATTGCAAACTGATTCACAGTGCATATAGGCAAAAGGCCATTCTACCATTCTTTGAAGCCAGTTGCTTCAGAGTGGTGGGGAGCATGGTAAGATCAGTGAATTCCATGAGTATGGGCCATTGCTGCACTTCAATGTTTCTTAAGTAGAAGCCATGTGTTGGGACTACCAGGACAATGGATGAGGCATTACCTAAGTACATGATAGTAGTTTTAACAGAAACATTCCATGCAGGGACGGCAAATCCATATCCAGCATAGGTGTCTGGTCTGATAAGGACAAAATGCTGGTCCTTCCTTGGTGGAAGTGGTCCAGTGTAATCACTCTGATACCAGTTAGCCCAGGGAATATTGCCATGTTGGGAATATAGTGTTGGTCTTTGCCACTGGCAGATGGGGCACTCAGCAACGAACATAGCCAGCTCAGCCTCAGTGAGTGGAAATCCTTGTTGCTGAGCCCCTCCATAATCTCCATCTTGCCACCATGGCCACTTTTTCATGAGTCAATTGAATGATGACAGGTGTGGTTGGGAAAGAGGCTGACTAGTATTTATACAATGGGTCATTTTAGCTACTTGATTATTCAAATACTCCTTGGTTGAAGTCACCATTTGAAGGGCATTCATGTGGAACATAAATATCTTCACTTTTTTTATTCAGAGAGTTTAATACATACTTTTTTCTCCAAGTCTCTTGTCATTAGGTTCCTAGTCATGTTCTTTTCAAGTCCCTGACCATCCTATCAAACCACTGGTGGCAGTCTCTCAACATGCAATCTCACATCTAACCATTTCTCCTTCCAAGTGAGTGAACAACCAGGTGTGTTGCTCAATGTCTGCCCACAAAGATTTCCCTTCACCACTAGCCTGTAGGGATGTAGAAAGAGGCCTAATAAGGCCTATTACTATAGCTACCCACTATCAAGTGATGCTTTCGCATCATGTAGAATCACCTGTAAACCAGGCCCAGGTCTTCTCTTCCTCTGTCAGTGAATGTAGAAAACTCCTCATGAAATTAAAGGTACAGAATGGAAGAGAGAAGGCAGGATAGCAGCAGTGGAGACCATGGGCATGTAGGCTACTTCAAGAAACTTAATCATGCCTGCAGGGCCTGCTCAGGACCAGTCATACATACACCAGCAGCATTGCTTTAGTTCACTATTTTTCTAGGTTGAGACAAGTTCTAGTGGCCTCCACTTGGCCTTTCTTTCCACAGTAACCCTCACTCTACAGGTCAGAGAATCAATACTGGAATTCTGCCAGCTGCTGAGTATGTCTTTTCCCATCATGCCTTCTGGAGCTGGGGGAATAATTGTAGAATGTGTTCAGGGACCCACTGGGCCCACTGTAAGATGGACCTTTGGTAAAACATCATTGATCACCTGACCTCAGGGGGACTCTGGGGACTAAAATGATGTTTAGGGTCTCCTGGAATTAGCATCAGTTCAGAGGCAGTGTTCAGTAGTCCCCTAAAATATGTGATTATTTCTTTTTCCCCAAAGCACTGCCACTCTGATAAAGATTTGTGAGTGCCTTTGGGAAAAGCTTAGAAAAAGACCAACAGTATGAATTTGGGAAGTATACCAGGGTCCTTCCTCCGTAGGAAGGAATCAGGGTCTGTAAACTGGCTTAGATCTGAGAACTGATTGAGGATCTGTGACTTGCTGTTTATATCATTCTGGCAAGATTCCTGTTCACTTGACACAGAACTTTCCTGCTTATATAGATCAAGTAAGAATTTAGGAGGCTTCTTATCTACCTCAAGGAACATCGTAATCAACTACGCAATGCCACACATCTCTGTGAATCAGACTATTCTGCTTGTTTCTTTGACTCTGCTCTCTCTTATCAAAGTCATGCCCACTTTGTCTTTGGTGGTCAATTGCTGCCTTAGGTCTGAAATGCCCCAGCTAATCTTAGATCTAATTACTGTCATTGTATTCTCATTTCCCAAATGAGTCACTACAGTTCCCCCTTTAAGATCTTGCCTGTGGAGAAAGATGGATCACAAACTCTTCAAATGCAAGTTGTTGTTTAAAGTGGTCCAGAAACAGTAGTGATGGAGTGGATAAATGAGACTTGGAAGAAGAAGAAACCACTAGAAAAAGATTTGCCAAGCTCTTCTGGGTAACTAGAGCTTAATCTCACTGGGGAACTCTGAGAAACAGTGCTGAACGGGTTCCTCAGGTATATTACTCCTGAGGGGTGAAGGCGCTGGAATATATTATATACCAACCCGCAGTAATCCCTTGAGTGTTGCTTTTTAGCAAGTGTTAATTCTTTGGCATTTCCACCTTTCCATGTGCACTGGCAGAGATGGCTCTGGTGGCCAGAAAAAAAAGCTCTCAGGAAAAGAGATGCAGAAACTAGAATTTGTTGCTCAGGTTTCCATGCTCTGAAATGGCCAAGTCTTCCCAGACTTGGGTGGATGGGTCACCCATACACCTTGGCATGGAAGAGCACTGACAGCGTTTTCTACAATGAAACAGGAACTTGGACTTTATTCAGTATACATCGGGGTGTCATCAACAGCTCTCAGAATGCAAGATAGAGAGGAAGTAAAACATGACTTTGAACCCCATGGGTGCTGAAGAAGAAAATTGCACTAAAACTTGTCCATTTGACAAGCCCTTTCTCTCGCCCTTCACATATGACCATTCATTTAGTTATTTTTCTACTTCATTCATTTAGAATATTTTTCAGCTTTGTTTTTATTCACATTGTTTGGATGCTGAAATCATGCTCTCACCTAGATACATTACATTAGTTTCACAATTGTCATTGGACATTCATATGCCTCCCTGTTATCATTGTCCTAATAAATTTAACTGTCAACTTCACCAAGACCTGCATTTTAAATTTCAAATATTGTCTGAGTCCATTTCAGGACCTTCATAATTTTAGTCCACACTTCCTTTCCCTTGTCATACCAGTCACACTTACCAACTTCACATGGCTTCTTCATTCTAACCCCACTGAGCCTCTTTTTATTTTTCTTTCACTGAATGGCCATTTGTGTCATGGTAATTTTGCACATGTTTTTTTTTTTTTTCATTTTCTGAAAAAAAGCAGGTCTCCAGTTTTTCAAGTGCTTGTCCCTTCAGGAACTCACAACTCCCATAGTGTCCCCCCAAATTCTAGCATTATAGATATTATTTTGTTCATTCAATAAACTGCTTAATGCAGAAGGCAAGAAAAAATAGCAAGTTTAAGGGGAGAGTTGAGTCCAGGTTTAATCCTTTTAATCCCTAAATGACTCTGTGTCAGCCATACAGAAGTGATTAGCAAGAAACTGGAAAGAAATATCTGGACCAGGAGGAAAGTGAACTCTGGAGTAGCATGTGCCTGTTTGAATTTGATTCTGCAAAGACAAAAATGTGATTTAAATCACAAGCAGAGAAGTCTTCTTTTCCTTTTCTCCCCCAATATTGTTCCATTAGGAAAACAAAGGATTATGTGCAAGAACAAGTGAAACAAATATGGTGGGCAAGGAAAGACCATTGTAGGACATCTTTGGAGTGTAGTAATTGGGAAACTAAAAGATAACTGGAAATTAAAATAAAGAAAGAATTCTCACCTTTTCCTTTGAAATCTTTCATATTCAAGTGGGAACAGTTTGCAAAAGCAATAGCAACAAAGATTCTACCTTCTTTCTTTCCTCACTTTCCATTGACATTCTACATGGATCATGTTCCCAAAGCTGGGCTGACCCATAAATTATAGGTCAAATCATTGTTGGGTAACCCAAGAATTCATTTTTTGTAACAGAGGAAGAGTGACAACTAGCATGCCCTTATTATACAGATCAAAAGAATTATATTAGGCAACCTTAAAATAAAGAGTACTATTAATCAATAAAATGGATAACTGTATGTCTATGTTTTATGGTAAAAAATGAAATTCACCATTTATTCTTTGAGGAAACTTAT
This sequence comes from Sturnira hondurensis, assembly GCF_014824575.4. Lineage (NCBI taxonomy): Eukaryota > Metazoa > Chordata > Mammalia > Chiroptera > Phyllostomidae > Sturnira > Sturnira hondurensis. The sequence continues at coordinate 4,371,151 of NW_028080032.1, read as the reverse complement.
TAGATTTAATGTCTTATCTCATAGAAGTAGCCTTCCTTCAACAACCTTCCATCAGCAACATAACCACAAACAAACTGCTTGGTGACCAAACCACACAGCAATTTTCTTATGTTCTTTTCAACATTTTAGAAACAGACTCCATGCCCAGTGATAAAGTTTGTCAATTTCTTCTATCTCACTTGGATGTACCCATATTTCAAGTAAATAAACTACTTCAAAAGGTCAGAGTGTTCTGGTATATGAATGTACTGAAACAGCCTTCTGATTTCCAGACAAATATAAATACCAATAGATTTCTTCTTGCTATGGCCAATGAAAAACTCTAGTGTTTGAAGACTACCTAAGTCATAGATCCTAACATAAAAAGACTTCTGGTAACCATTGAGGTCTACTGTGAGAAGAACAATAAATTAAGCCTAACCAAGAGTAATGCAAGTCCCCATAAGCATGAGTATACAGAAGTGGTTTTCTCCACTGGAAAGACATATGGGAATCAGGAGTGGAGGCAGGAGGTACCTCTGATGAAAAGAATGTGGAACTCTTCAGTTCACTAATAACTGTGAGATGTCATAAAGATGCTTTAATAATAAGGAGAACCATCCCCTGTTTCCCCCGAAGCTATGAGAACTGGTAATATGGCTTCAATTTCAAAGCTCACACACAATTCTTTAGAAAATCCAGGGAGGAAATGTGCTAACCTCAAGTCAAGGGGCTAAGGATGCGATTGCAGTATAAGGGATAAATGTTGGAAACTATGCTATCACATAAGGATCATGAAACCATTAAAGATATGCCTGCTTGGATGCATTTCTCTCTCTTCACATAAAAATCTCCACATGGCATCTATTAGTCAGTTGGTCTATCAATTCCAAGTTTTCCACTAAAGATGACCTTTCCCCTTATTTTTTTAATAAGGGAAATAACTTTTAAAAAATATGCATGTCTGCACAATTGTTTGCTCTAAAGAGCTCTTTTAGAGATGTCGAAGATTATGATATTGAGTACTGAGCAACTAAGGTGAACACATAATGGAGTTTTCATACCTTCTCTCACAGAAATAGATAGTAAACAATTTGAAGGACTGTTAGATATTCAGAATGTGGAAGCACCTATTCTGTTTGCTACTAGTTTGAAGTTTTCCATCCATCAGTACCAAAAGTTATGGTATTGTTGATCAAAAATGTAATGAAAAATTAGTTTCCTATTACTCTACTTTCATTACTTTTGAGTACTTACTCCAGTAAATCTTTTGTGATTTTAAGTCTGCATACACTCAAACCAGCTTAGTGACCATTGCTCAATTCTGAGCTGACCAGTTGATGCAATAAACAGCCAATGGACTTGTGTTGTTGCCGGAATTGAGCAGTTATTTGTCTGATGCCACTGGAAACTGAAGTAGAAGTTGAAAGACTGTGTATATAAATGCAAACTCTGAGTTTGCTGTGGCAACTCATGCACAGCTTCCTCCATTAGTATGACATCTTTATTGCCTCACTCTGGACCATCTCAGTCTCAGTTTTGCTTTAGGTCAGGGGGCTGTGTTGATACAGAAGCCTGCATCCCTTTATCTTACATTTGCTGAGTGCCCACCATGTCCCAGACATTTTGCTGGACTCACTGAGGTACAACGGTGCACCAAGAGAGACACATGGACTATACACCCAATCCTATATTATTTTTTTCTCTTGTCATCCCTGTCTTTTGGTAATCCTCTGTTTCCCGGCAGAAGAGATGTCCTTCTCATCTAAGCACACAACTCTGGTTTTCTTCAGCCATACACTGGTCAGGCTGCTCCTCTGTAGAGCTAGCCCCTACTCAAGTGATGCGATCTCCAGTTCTATGAAAGTCCATGTCCATCTCTCCTTTGCTACAGGCAACACCCAGGAGACTGCCGATGGAGAGCCATGGAGACACAGTTCTAAAGAAGAACTGCTTTGCTGGCAGGCACCAGAAGAAAGGGGAGATTTGTGCTTCATTTAGTGCATTTGAATTTTCACACCGATAATTTAATTGTTAGCTTTGTGAATATTATAGAAGTGATGGCATAATTGGATTCAGGGCAGCAAAGGCTGCTACAAATCAACTCCTTTCTGTCTCTAACTTTTCCACACAAAGAATTCTGATACCAAGTGTTTAAGTGTTTTTGTCCCACTGTTTGCTTGCGTGGGAATTGAAAAAATCAGAGAAAAGAGCAGAGATAAAATCTAAGCATAACTCATATCTAGAATCTAATTTGCTATTATGAAAGTGCAAGTTTAATTAGATGATAAATTATTATTATTCTAAAGGGTCAAACTTCCATAGATTCTTTCAATTAGTACAATTAAGAAAATAACTATAATTTCTTCTTTAAAATACAAAAATTAATGAAAATACTACTAGTTCTCTGGGAACCAGGGGTAAAAGAGTCTAGAGCACAATCACATATAAGCATGCGTAGTTAATGTATTTTTAGCATCTATAAGAAAGTAATTTTTATAATTGGACAAAAGAGTGTGTATGATATAATCTGTTTCCATTTTTTGAATTAAAATATGTCGGTTTTTTAAACATTTTTACCTTTTTATTTCTAAAATTGTCAAAGTCAATGTAATTTTTGTAAAATGTCCTAATGGTTCAAAATCATTTGACTGCCAATGTCTAATTCTAAACCTGATGTTTTGGAGAAATGTGTGACCTAAACCATGCCAGAATGTCTCGTTTTATGTTTAAATGGTCACAGATTTAATAATATAGTGCAAAAGAAAAAAAGGCTTGCATTTAACTACATCTTTTACTTTTCAAGCACTCATCCAAGCATGCCCACACACAGGAGAATGCCATGCACTTTAAATCCATGAGTATCATGGAAAAGGCCCACTCTGGACTCTGTATACATTAACAAATCATGTCCCATTAGGTCAATGCAAAAATTAATTGTGGGATTATTCTCAAATCCACATTGTTTCCTGGCTCTGTTGCAGGCCACTCAATTAGACACCTCTCAAGGCCTTTGCACTGGGCTAAACACAGCTAATTGTTCCATTTCTGCATGGAGTGATTCATCTCCCAGATGTCCCAGACCTTTCAGCAGTTCTGCTCCACCAATATCTCGACATATGAAAATAGAGTCATTTGGGACCCAGGCAGAGGGGAGAGATTGGGAAGCAAATAGAGCAGGGTATTCTTTACCCCTGCCCTTTGGTATGATTAATCTTCAGTGAGAAAAGGACTCCTGAATCATTCTCTTGACAGGACAGGCCCCCTGCCCTATCTGACTTCCCACGTGAGGAGAGATGGATGAATGCTTCCTTTTTTCTCTTCCTCCAGGTGCAGGCCTATTCACACTCGAGCCTGACAGCACATAATAGAACAGCTTCTAGTTGCCCATTGCCTCAGCTCTGTATGCTTTTTCCCTCCACTGTTCCTCATTTGTTCACATCCCAGTGACAGAGCCAGCCAAAGTGAAAATGCATGAAAACCCAAAGATAGTCACTTGTTTCCTTGTATCGCTAGAGTGTGTGTGTGCGTTTTCTTACAGCAAACATAGCTTCAGAGTAAATCTGTAAAGTTCTTTCAGTTCTGAGCTATTGGGATAGCTTTAAGTTTTTAGTGTGACTAAATTTTTGCCTTGTCTTTGCATTTTTCTTCAACTTTCTTCTTTATCTATAGCAAATAATGTTATTAATCCATGATAATAACTGAGTATATAATAATGTGTTCTAGAATAGAGAGAGGTGTCCAACCCGTTTTCTGTGTGGTTTCAACCATATTTAAAAGAGCTAATAACTTATTACTATCAAATTTATTTTTTGTGTTTAACATAGATTGACAAAAAAAAGCTTCTGGTTTAAAATGAGTTGAGAAATTGTTACTTAAAATGATGTCTTAACTTTCTATGGATCTAGATCTTGAGTTAGTTTAGGCCCTACCAAAAATAATTAAGCTAAAAATAGGTAGATTGAGTTCTCTAAAAAAAAAAAAAAAGACATTGAGACTGGGGTGTGAGTGTACATAGTTTATTTGGGTGGTGCTCACAGGAAGTGAGTTGGAAATGACTCATGGAAGGGAAGGCAACCGGTAAAGGGAACATTATCAAGCAAGTTACCACTGCGCACAGTTTGATCTCAATGGAGAATTCTGGGAGACCACGTAGAACCTTTAACTCAAGACTTATCCCATTTACCAAGCAAAGGTGCTGGAGTACATGGATCAGATGGATTCACTATCTTTAACTAGTCTGTGGTCAAAGGCTGCTTCCAAAAGATGTAGTTAAACCTGTGCACCCAGGCAGAGAAGACTTTATCATCTAGTCTCTAGGCAAGTAGATGGAAATGAGGCTGTTGAAGGGCCACTGGGGAGCAAAGAGATGGCAGAACATCCACAGTATCTGTGCCATCATTTTTACCTTCTGAAACTGCTAGGGATGATCATGGCTTTAAGCTAATTATTGAAACCTGGCACTGCTATGGGATATATATGGAAACCAATGACTTTAAACTTTCAATAAATAAAGGTCACCCTTGACTCCTCATTTTGTTTCATCAACTTCAATAAAAGGTCACCCTTGATTCCTCATTTTGTTTCATCAACTTCTCTGACTTTCTGTGCCTGCTCCTTAACTAGATCAACAACATGGCTATTTAGTCTGAGGTTACAACTGTAGGAGAACCTGTTTATTTGTTTATTTTTGCAAGTGTGGTACAATGACACTCCCGCCTGAACTGTTTGTTCTAACTTGGTACTGCAACATCCTTGAATGTTTTAGTGCATTTTATACAAACAAGAACATTCTCTTACATGATCACAATACATCTATCAAAATCATGAAATTGAGATTAATGCATTTCTATAATCTAACCCTCAAACTCTATTCAAGTTTTGCCAATTGCTTCAACAGTGACCTTTACAGTAAAATGAGTCATTTTAGAATCACATGATTTTACAATGTACAGTATATAAAATCCTTAGGTTGTATACTTAAACATATATAATTTTATTTGTCAATTATTCCTCAAGAATTAGGGGAAAATAAAACACTCTAGTAAATTAACTAAAAAGAAATGTTTCATTACAGTTGCCATGTCTTTTTAGTCTTTCAATCTGTACAAGTTCCTTGGTCGTTTCTTAACTTTTTAAACCTTGAAAGTTTTGAAAATTACATGTCATTATTTTGTATAATGCCCCACAATTTGAAGTTAGGTTTCTTTTCTTATTTCTTTATGATTAAGCCATACATCACTGGAACAAATATCACAGAACAGTTACTGGGTTCTCACTGTTCCATAAATGTGACACATGACTTTGATATGTCCCATTACTTGTGATCACTTGGTTGAAATGGTGTCTACCAGCATCCTCCAATGTAAAGTTACCAACTTCACATTTGTAATTTAGAAATATTGTGAGGAGAGATGCTTTAAACCATGTAAATATCCCGCTGGTCATCAAACTTTCAATTCTTTGTTGATTTATGCCTTTATATATCAGAATATTCTTGTGTATTTTTATTTTATTCACTGACTCATAATTTTTACTACCCTATGCATTCTGTTGTTTAAATTATCACAGTTTTGGCCAATAGGCTACTCTTATGGCAAGTTGGTCTTTTTGACATGATCTCATCGACCTTTGGTCATTTTCTAGGAAGACTTTTAACATTGAGCAGCCCAATCAGCTACAAGGTAATTGATGAGGCCCAACAAATAATATTCCACTAAGGGAAAAGCAAAAGAATGGTATGCAACCAATCTCCATTAGCACAAAGAAGAGACCAGAGAATAAGGAAAACTGAAATCCGTGGCATGAGAGCTTTGCTAAGACGTAAGGAAGCTTCTATTTGAAGTAGTAATATATATTAGCATTGAAATATTCCACATTGAAAATCTTAAAGTAGTGAATTGATTCTAATCTTTCTCAAATTACTTAGATGTAGAATCTATATTGACTATTTTGGATCAAGGATCCCAAGATTATAGTTATAGCTAGAAAACTGTGGTTTGGACTATAAGAGAATATTTTTTCATAACACAAATAATTTTGGAAGAATAAAAATAATCAATAAGTTAACTGAATCAGCCCATATTTCTTCAAAACATTTTGTCAGGAAGAAGATCTGATGGTGTTTACACTGGCAGAACCAGGGATGCCAACACCCACCCATGCCAATTATCTCTTTTCCTTGAGGTCATGAAGTCACCAAGAGACAGAAACCCACATTGGTCAACAGCCAATGGAAAATAAGAATACACTTTGATCAAGTCAATGCCTACAACCTACCAGCAAAACAGTTTGAGGAAACTGAGTGTTCCACCTCCCACTTCTGATCCTAAATCTTAAGAATTACCAGCTGACCACAATGGAGCAAGCTACATGAAACAATGGGAGGCATATTGTGGTTATAAAGAGAGTAAAAGAAAGAAAGATGCCTAGTTTTCAACAGTTATTGCTTCTTAGCATGCAGTGAATGAAGAAGTAAACAAAGCTCCTATTTAAAACACGGTCACACTGCCACTTGTAACTCTAGTCCCATAAATGGCCTGAACTCAACATCATGATTAGCAAATCTTTTTCACCAGCATATTCATGGTGCTGGGGCCTAAGGCATTTGTCAGCATAACTCATTTGAAGATCCTGGCTTTAATGGGGAAAATATATATATGTCAACAAATAAAGCACAAGATTAAAAAGTGTGAAATGCTATTTAATATACAGAAAAATAGACAAAAGAAGTGTAAATAGGTTTCCTTTAACAGCTATTTGAATTTAAAAATTTTATAAGGGAGATTTTTGTTGTTGTTTTTGTTGTTGTTGTTGACCTACATACACTATGTGTAGATTTGGGAGATTTTCTCAGGTCATTGCACAAAGGCCAATTCTAACCAGGTTTTTAGGGTCATGGGTTCAGTTCACTCATTGGATGCACTTTCTCTGGGCTCAGTCAACTCAAGCCAGTATAGAAGAGACTTTAATGAAGAAAAGGAAATGCTACCAGAACCTGCTCCAAGGCATCTTAGTGTTTTAAACCTAATGCCTGGCCTCCTTATGCCTTTGGGTTAACCATGTGTAAACAATTTCTACTTTTCACATCAGAAGCAGGCTACCTTTTAGAGGTGGACTGACTCCTTGGCCATAAAGTTTATAAGTCCACTGGCTAAGTTTATGAAGTGCTCGGGCATACTTTGCAAATAAAAGGTGCTGTGTGGTGGCAAGGGCTCTAGGGTGGGAAGGAAAGGAAACACAGCCAAAAAGGCTAAGGCTCACTAGACCAACACATTGCTTTTTTAATGAAATTAGACACATTCTAAGAGAATTAAGACTAATCTTGACATTGAAATGCCCTTGAGCTGGCACAGCATGGGGTCATTTTATGCTCTACCTTTGATGGTACTAGACATGGGGAAGCCTGCAGAAAGCCTGGATACAGTAAAAATAAAACACATTTGGCCAAAACAGGTCTTGTTTCTGTTTTAAACTTCAAGCAATTCTTCATTGCATGGTTCTTCCCCCGAGGTTAGTGGGAATACTATTAAGACTTGAGGGAAAATTTTAGAACTTTGCTTTCTCCTAGGGCCACTAATTTTTCATTTCCTCCATAAGTGGATAAGTATTCCCTTCCTTAGTTACACAGGTTACCTGAATCTTCTGTTTTCTCTAAAGTGAATCAGGTACGATTCTCTTTGAAGGTAGAGCAGTTAGTTTTGCTGTGTAATAAACATCCCCAAATTAATGGCTCAAACTAACAATCCTTTTTTGGCATGATAATGTAAGTTGGCACTTTGAAAGGGGCTTAATTAGGACTAATTGTGTCTGCTTCATAAAGTATTGGTGGAGTTCAGCCATTTGTTTAGGATCAGTTCATGGTTTATGGTCTTACTCACATGACTGTTGGTCACATGACGCTTCCCTCAGTTACTGCACATACCTCATACTCCTTAACCCGTCGTGTTTCTCCACAACTGGCCATCTTCATCAAACTCACATAAAAATGCTCAGGTCTAAGTGTTTCTTTGGGTCTTCATATCCTTATGAAGCTTTCTGTGTCACTTAAAACTTACACTAAATAAATATATGTGCTTTTCTCCTGTTGATATGTCTCTGTTGTTTTAATTTTCAAACTCATCCTGAGACCCTAAGGAAGGTGAAGACTTTTTCCTCCCATAGAGTGGCAAATAAAATGATCATTATTCCAATTCTGCTTTGACACATAGCTGAAACAATCACAGTATCTGTTTCCTCTTCAGCAAAATGAGAGTGATGAAAGTATCTCCCTCAAAAGTTGTCATAGGAACTAGAGAAGTTGTTACTGTTAAAGTATGTCAAACATTGCCTAAAATATAACTAAGGTGAAACCACTGTGAAATAAATGTTTATTAAATAAAAACAAAAGTGTGTGTTTATTATGACCATGTCTAGCAGAGCAGAAGTCAGCCAAGATATTATCCTAATTTTAGAGCAAATTTAGTCTCATTTATCAAAATGATGTAGGCAGAGTGTACCACCACTGGCCTATTCTTAATTCACTGTTGATGCTGTGGGACATTAACGTCAGTTCCACAGCCTGGCAGATTGTCCTCCTGCCTCTACGGCACTTTTCCGTACATTTTATTTGATCCTGGCAGTGGAATAGGCAGACATTTACATCAGTGGTTTTTGAGGGCTATTTTAAAATGCTGACTTTAGCTCAGGAAGAACAAAAAGAAAGGCAAAAGGACAAGAAAGGGAAGAATTAATTTCTCGTCTTTTGGGGACTCAATAACCATGCTTGGAAAGCTGCCAGCATTTTTTTCCCTGACATGTTGCAGTCAGCAACTTCACTTAACAAAAATGAGGAGGAAGCCACAATAATCAGAAGTAATCACACTTCAGATAACATTTATGAATTATGATATAACCACTGTAAAAAGAAGACAATTACCAGAAGTTTTCATGATTATACAAAAGCCTACATTAGGAGTAGGTACCTCTTATTCATATTAGCAAAAATGGGCAACGCACTCGATAATTTAAAAATGATGTGCTCTACTTGGGAACTTTGGATGTCTGATAGATCTCTGCCATTTTCATTAGGACACTCTGCTGCAAACAACAGAATGCCCACAATACAAAGGAGTTTAAACAATAGAATGGTATTTTTAATCACGTATCAAAAACTTTGTAGAAAGGTATCTGTCAGCACTTCTGAAACTGGGCTTTTTCCCCAGTTTTCAAGATGGCTGTAGTAACTCAAAGCCTCACATCATCACAGGGAACTTCCATGTGCAGGAAAGGAACAGGCCTGCTCTTCACACATCTCACTGCTTTTCACAGAAAGAAATATCTCTGCTTGAGCCACTCAACTTCCTCTCAATATCTCAGTGACCAAGAGCAGATCACATGTCCATGCCATAGTTGCAAAGGAAGCTGGGAAAACAAGTTCCAGCGGCCTTCTGCTTTTGTTGGTATGGAATTAAGGGAGATACGTGACAGGTGACTGGCAAGAAGAAAGAAAGTGACTCACACTGTCTCAACAGTTTGTTGGGAAATATATTTTGATCCTGAACTTGTACTTAGGCATTTTTTCATTTCTCCCCACCCCCAATTATACCCACATTCACTAACAATCCACACTCTTTATAATATTTTATGAATGGCCATGTCTGAATTGACAAAGATTGGCTATGTCTGACTTGACAAAGATTAGGGGACCTATCTAGTGTTAATGAAACTCTGAGGACCACCTCAAAAGTGGTGGATAATACAGCCAAAGTTGTCCACCTAGGGCCCTCTGGCTTAGGTGCATGTGTACCACCTTAATGAAATAGCTTCAGTTCTTGTCATTACACATGAATGTTTTGACCTATGTACCTATGTATCTTTCTATTAAACTGAGAGTTACAACTGGCAATATTTTATTTATATTATTCTCTTTGAAAGCTTAACATTAAATCAAACAATTTTTACATTTTTAACCTGAAAATGTAAAATGGTAAATGGGGTAGTGTAGTATAGTGATTTTTAAAATAGCATTTGTGGTGTCCTAGGATTCTGCCAAAGCCAAGCAAGTAAGGAAGGGATCACAGTTTCCCAAATTCCAGCCCATCTATCCAGATAGCTGAGCCTTTATCACTTCTCTGATTTGGGACTAAGAGAGTTCTGCTTAACATTTTATTTGTAAAATGAATTCTAAGGCTAAGAAAAATTATTTAGTGGAAAAAGTTTAGGATTTGGAGTTAGAACTCAAAAGGAATTTTAATACTGCTGTTTATTAGCATGCCATGTGACTATGAGCAAGTCATTTTCCTTCACCCTGTAATGGTATTTTAATGACACTGACCTCATTGAATTTTGAGAGATAAGATAGTTTGGAAAATCATCTGATCACTAGGTACTCAAGAACTATCAATTATTTCTCTTATTCACATGTTTCATGTTTTAATCATAGCATAGTGCTCCATTAAGTTAGTATTCCATAATTTTCTTAGCCAAGGTAGATTGTTTCAAAAGCTTTGTTGTAATAACAATTTTTCATGCAGAAGACATTTGCTTTCCTGTAATATTCCCGTGGAATAAAATTTAGGAAATGATTTTATGGATACAAGGATATAAACATCTGTTTGCTACTCAAGAATTTTTGCCAGACTTATTTTTTTTCTAATAGAATTATAATGATTTATACCACCATTAACAATACATCACTGTACCAACTTCTAAAAATCTTTGCCAATTTTGGATATTTCTTTTATTTAATTTTAACAAACATATCAGGTGTAAAATAATGTCAAGGACCATACACATTTTTCTTAATATTTAAGAATGGCTTTATTGTTTCTATAAAAATGAGACAATTGTCATTATCCAAATGAACATGATTAATAAACTTATAAAGAGGAAATTAATAAACCAATCTAAATCCCATCATTCAGATATATTCCATTTCAAAATTACATAAATATTATTCCAGAAATCTTTATTTCTTTTTTCTTCACTTAAAATGAAAAATGTATCTTCATTTAAAATATTGACTGATCATAGATAAAGATACAAAGAGAGGAAGATAATATTCAAATTGAATAATCTTATAAACACATTTTGTAATTAAAAGTATTATTTTTGCTGAATAGAATTAAAGAGATAAAAAATAAGTGAAACTGAATAATTTCAAATTTTATATATAATTTAGAAAAGATATATTTTGACCATTGGTATAAAATTAAAACAAAATATGCAAGAACCATTATATTATTTTTAAATCTACCTAATTTACTACTCACTTTTTTCTTTATATATTAAATTTTAGAGTTTGGAAATACTCATGTACTTATACCAAGATTTAAATGTTGCTTTATTACTTCAGATCACTTTTTAAGAAGGAATATAATACAAATATATATTATACAAATATAATAGAAATATAATATGAGAGCCAACTTTTCAATCCTTTTCATTTTCTTCCTCCTTTCCTTATTAGAGAAGATATTTTTAAATTAGTGTTGTGTTTTAAATCACCATATGAATATCTGTGACTTAACTACACACATAAGGCCATAAATAATACACCATTGTTTCCTATGTGTAGAGGTCACTATCATGCCCCTGTCGGGCCCTTTCACTCCTGAGGCACTTAAATTCTAGCCACTGATCGTGTCTAGGTGTTGGCTTCTAATGGCTCAGAGCTGTCCTGTTCTCTGAAGGATTGTTGTGGGCTCATTGAAAGGGGTCCCACTGGGAGGAGGCTCCTTACAGGTAAGTCTACAGCCAGTGATTGACAAGTGTATGTATTTGGGGGAAGACTGGAAATGGGTGAGAGTCAACCCAATCAACACAGCTCAATGTGACACCAGTACCATGGTTCATTTTATTCTCCAGAGTTCCTGTTGGAATATGCAGACTGAAATGAGACTGCAGCCTAAAGCACAACCTTGCCTTATTCTTTCCCCTGCTCTGCCTTGCTTCCCTCCCTGCCCCTCTGAGCGCTGACCTCTAATAAATGACATATACCACAATACTTATTTCAGGTTCTGCTTTTAGATCATTCCTCCCAAGAGGATCTAAATATCTAAATTTACATATATTGCATAATTGTATCTTATTGTATTTGGTATTTGGCACATTGATTTCTTCACTCTCGATGTTTTTAGAGATTTGTCGTTAGTGATATTTGAGGCTTTATTGTACGTCTTTTGACTGTTATTGATTTTTCTAGTTTAAACGAGTTTATTCTCCCACTCTCCTTCTAAGGGACAATTAATGTCATATAAGTGTTCCTCTGCATATGTATGCATCTCTCCATGATTGATGCCCAAGATTAGAATTGAGTCATAGAGTAAGTGAATAATCAACTTAGATTTTGCCAACTTATCTAATAAAAGGAGGGAGACCAAATAGCACTGAGATAATCTCTAATCTACATCTGATGTCATGGCTGATGAATTTAGATCAATTTAACATGGTGCTTTTGTTGTTCTTTCTATTTAGAAAATTTAATTTTTTCATCTTTACTGATTCCAGAAGGATCATATTTTATGGTATTCTACCTTCAATTGGTTTGGAAATTACACATTCTATTTCTATTATTTTAGTTATTGCCTTAAACTTTTCAAAAAATGAGATATAATTTGCATATAGTAAAATCCACTGTGTTAAAGTGTTCTGTTCAGTGTTTTTTAGTATATCCACAGAGCTGTACAATCATTGCAACTATCTAATCCAGAACACTTTTATCATCACCAAAAGATACCCTGTAGCGACTGGTAGTCACCGTCCACCTTCTATTTGGAGCTCTTGGCCACCACTAATCTGCTACCTGTCTGCATGGATTTGCCTGTCCCAAACAGGTAATACAAGTGGAATCAAACAATTTGTAGCTTTTTGCATCTTGCTTACTACAATGTCCAGGGCTCATGCCTATTGTATGTAGTAGTGTTTTATTCCTTTTATTTCCCAGTAACTTTTCATTGTATTATTATACTACATCCTCCATTCATCAATTGGTGATCTTTTGGGTTGTTTTTACCTTTTGGCTATTCTGAATAATACTGTAATGAAGATTGGTATACACGCATTATGTGAACATATGTTTTAGTTCTCTAGCATATATGCCTAAGAGTGAACTTGCTGGTTATATGGTTTAACTTTTTAAGGGCCTGTCCAGTTGTTTTCCACAACTGTACCGTGTGACACACCCATCAGTAATGTATAAGATTTCTGTTTCTCCACATCTTCATTAATGCTTGTTATATATAATCTCTCTCTCTCTCTCTATATATATATAACTTGCAAATATTTATCCTATTGTGTAGATCATTTCACTTTCTTGCTAGTGTGTTTTGACACTCAAAGACCACATGTGAAGGCCCAATGGGCATGGACAATAATGTGGAGGTTGACTATGGGAGTGGAGGGTGCACTGAGTGGAGGAGGTGAACGGAGAAAAATTGAGACAACTGTAACAGCATAAACAAAAACATTATAGAAGTTCTTTATTTTGATAAAGTCCAATTTATCTATTTTTCTTCAGTTGTGCTGTAGTCTGAATGTGTGCATTTCCACAGATGTATACATTGAAAAGCTAACTGTAATGACAGGAGCAGGTGGGGAATTTGAGAGGTGCCTGCATGATGATGTTCGTGCCTCATAAGAGAGACCCCACAGGGATTCCCTAAACCCTTCCATCATGTGAGGACACTGCCAGAAAGCATCTCATATGAAGCAGGAAGAGAGCCCTCATCAACCACCACACTAAATCTGCTCACACCATGATCTTGGACTTACCAATCAGTACAATTGTGAAAAATAAATTTTTGTTGCTTATAAGCTATTAAATGTAGTTACTTTTTTAATAACAGCCCAAACAGACTGAGACAGGTTGCTTGTGCTTTGAGGGTCATATAATAAACCTTTGCCTAATCCATATATATATACCTGTTTTTTTTCTAAGAGTTTTATATTATCATCTCTTACATTTAGGTTTTGATCCATTTTGAGTTAATTTTGTTTATGGTGTGAGTTAGAGCTCCAAGTGTCTTCTTTGCATGTGAATAACTAGATGTCTCATCACTATTTGTTGAAAAGGTTGTACTTTTCTCATTGTATTCTTGTTGGCAAAACTCAATTGAAAATAGATATACGGGTTCATTTCTGTACTCTATTCTATTTCATTGATTTATGTCTGTTCTTGTGCCAGTACCACACACTCTTTATTATAGCTGTGTAGTAAGTTTTGAAATCAGGATAGTGTGAGTCCTCTTTGCTCTTTTATTCTGAGATACTTTTGCTGTTCTATACCCCCTGTATTTTCATAAGTATTTCAGTATTTGCTCTCCATTTCTGCAACTAATGTAATGAAAACTGTGATAGGGAGTGTATTGGATCTATATTTCAATCTGGGGAGTATTACCATCGTAACAACATTAAGTTTTCCAATCCATGAACACAGGAAGTCTTTCCATTTATTTATGTCTTCTTTAATTTCTTTCCTGAACATGAACACAGTGTTACACATGTGCAGGCCCTTCCAAATTCCCAGGAATGTGTCAAAGCTTTCAAAGCCACTGTGGGACATGTCATTCCTCAGCTTTTCCTTTTAAGCTTTCTCGTTAGTCTCTGGTTTACCCCAAATGTTATCATTGCTTCAGGCAGCCATGACATTAAAATATTTGCCTATAAATGTTTTTGACAAATGCCCCCCAAAGAGTGGCTTTTAGCAAGAAGTGAGCACTGAATCAGGTTAGATAAAGACAACCTTTGCAAATGGTGTTTTTTTGAGGAACCATTTAACCGATCAAATAATGGCAATTCTTTGGGAATAGAGTTCAAAAGAGCTACAGCTCTGTTTGCTCCCATCAGCACTGGGAATGTGAACTTGTTTTTTCAAGGCTGCTGTGAGTTAGAGAATGGCAAATGGAACTAGGATAAGTTAAGGTACTACAAAACTCTTCTTACCAAAAGTCAGCTGTTTTTCTTAAAGGTTCCTTTGATCACTACAAGCGTTTGGTTAATTTACAGTTCTGAAAAAAGTGGATTCTGAAAATATTGTCAGGTTCTTATTGCTTTTATGGAGGGGTGGATTTTTTTGAGGCCCTTAATCAGAAATTTTCATTGACATCACTTGCCCTAGCTCACCTTAATTTTTAAGATTTTTTTCTGAACAAAATATCAAAATAATAAGCCTTCATCTGAACAATATTGTAGAAATTTTATAATTATTAACTTATATTATCTTTTGTCTTACATGGTATTGTGAAGATGTTGTAATGTGATCATATATCAAGCTATGATCCTAACATCTCCCCTTACTATCAAAGGAAACATTTCTTTCTCTTGCATCTCATCCTTCCTGGATATCTTCTGTTCCTTTAAAAAATAATTTACTCTTTGTGTCGGGGCTCATTCTACAACAGGAAATTGTTTGAGAACTTGCAGCTTTAGTATTTTATTTACATCTTGCCATTATAACCATCACATTTGTCCGTATTTTGGCCTGTTTTTCAATTGTCAATAATTGTTTAGATTTACTTAATAAATGTCTTTGACCACCTTTTTTTTCTCTTTTATTTTTTATTTCTTATTTCCTGAGCATATCCTTTAGTAGTTTCTTTTATTTATAGTGTGTGAATGGTAAACATTTTTTGCTGCCAGAAAATTACTAATCTAGGCATTATGGTTTAGTGTCCTCTCATTTCTTTTATTTCTATATGATAGAATTCTAATAATGGCATTGCTCACTTTAAGGGCTTAGACAAGCTTAATTTTAATAGAAGTTGCCTGATTGCTGATCCAAAATTCTATAAAATTATCTTTCCACTTAGGTCTCTTGAGTGTGAGGGGTAAGTAACATACAGAAGAGATGAGTCATCCTGGCTGAGGAAAGCCTAGACGGACCAAAACTGCAGCCATCCTCAGATACAGCGCTGCCTACACCAGAAGCACCAGCTAGCTGACACACAGACTCTTGAACTAATGATTAATATTTAAAGCACTAAGTTTTGAATCTATTTATTATGCAATATCAAAATGATACATGTGAACTAGAGTAAAAAAGAGTTTCAGAAACAATCTAATAGTTGGAGAACAAGGCCACAGTTTGGTCATAAGCATGGATATATTTGGTACCACAGCTACAGAATTTATAGGCAATTTTGCCATTGGAGCTGAGCCTGAAAACTATGGGATGTAGATAAATAGTTAGGGGAACAGGCTATGAGAGATTTCTCCAGCTATCCAACTCCTTAAAGCTTTAATGGATCCTACCTCATTGCCAGGTGTAATGCTAAAATGTACTAGACAAGAAAAGTAACTGATTTTCAAAGCTGGGGTCAAAACTGTCAGGCACATAATCTAACCCAAGAATTTGGTGCATAGAGCTACAAGAACTCAGAATTTGGTGCATATAGCTACCCAAACTATTAGTTTGAAGTAGATATAGGCACAGGCATACTTGATCCCTTCCAGCAATAGTCTCATCTCAAAAGGAGATATTCTACACTTCACCCAAATACAATCAAACTATGCTCCTTAGGTATACTGAGTTATTCTTCAAAGCAGGTGGTGTCTTCCTCCTTGTCTAGATTCACGGAGGCTGCTCCAATCTGATGAGGGTTTCTCCATTTGAATTTCCATCTTCCTACATCTGAAAGTGCCATTGGGGTTGGGAGTGGCAGAAGGTATTTGTTCCCTCTGCATCATTTTGTATTGTATATCTACCTAGAACTCTACAAGACAATTGTGATAAGTAACTGTGGAGATACATAAGTGAGTCCTACTAGACTAGTGTTTAGCCTAGTGTCTGCTTATCATATATTATGTATAATAGTCATAAGATCAGTTTTATTTTATTTTATTTTATTTAATTCTTGTTCAAGTACAGTTTTCTGTCTTATATTCCCAGCCCTGCCCCCCGTGCTCCCCACCCCCTCCCATTTCCACCCCCCACCTTAGTTATTGTCCATGTGTCCTTTATACTTGTTCATGTGAGTCCTGCTCCCTTTCCCCTGTGATTCTCTCCCCTCTCCCCTCTGGTCCCTGTCAGCCTGTTCAGTATTTGAGTGTCTTTGGTCATATTTTGCTTGGTTGTTTGTTTTGTTGTTTAGATTCCTGTTAACGGTGATAAGGTCAGTTTTATTAAGCTATTTTTAAAAATTATGGTTATTATAATATACGTGACCACAGGCTAAATAATATATGCATTTTAGGTTTAAAAATGTCTCTCACTTTGCCCATGCTATAAAAGAAAATATTACATTATCCCTGGATGATGTGGCTCGGTGGATTGAGCATGGGCCTTTGAACCAAACGGTCGCCAGTTTGATTCCTAGTCAGAGCACATGCCTGGGTTGCAGGTCAGGTCCCCAATAGGGAACGCAGGAGAGGCAACCACACATTGATGTTTCTCTCCCCCTCTTTTTCCTTCCCTTCCCCTCTCTCTAAAAATAAATAAATAAAAATCTTTAAAAAAAATAAAATATTACATCAAAAATAATAAATAGCAAAGCTCAAGATGCTCATGTTAGATACCTACCATTACCTTAGATGCTTTCCCTTTTTAAATAGAGTTTTTCCCCTTTTCTGCCAACTGCACTATTATAAAGTATATTTTATGCACTTAATTACATTTCCACAAACGTCATGTCTAATGTGTGAGCATGCCAAAAATCTATGAGAATATTCCTTCTCTTGTTGTCATGCCAAGTTCAGTATAAATTAATTTTCTGAAGATCTTGCAAATGTCTCATTTAACATGCTTTCAGCCTAAACTTGTCTAATATAAACGTACACAAGTGGTAAGTCTCTGTTGGGAAATTGGTTGAGCAAAGATGTCATTTTGGAAGGAACTCTTAGTTTTAAGTGATTCCCTTTTAAAAGTACACTACATATTACCTGCTCTGGTTAGCTCTCAAACAAATATCCAGCAATTTCAATTGACTACTTTCCAAAGCAAATTACTCACACCTTCCTACTCATCAGAAAGTCTCAGCTGAACTAACATTTTAAAAGACTGTTCCCAATTCACTATTCTTATGGAACAAAATTGGGTTTTTCCCCACCCCTCATTTTTGCTGTAACACTTTGGCTACTTTTACCACATGTCACTGTAATATGCTACCAAAAATAAAGTCTTAAGTTGGTGACATGAGATCAATTCTGGTATTCATCACTGTTGTTCTCTAATGCTCCATCCATTACAAATCATGGAATGTTAAATAATCCATTTTTTTTCTCTTTTGCCTATCTTATTCTGGCAAGATGTTTAAGTCTTTCAAGAAAAAATGAAAGCCATGTGTTTTGAATGTGTTCCATTGCAGCATGATTACTGCAATGAAGACATTTTATTGTGTTAATTTTCATTAAATAAAACCCTGTTGAAAGCCAGTAGTTTTCCAAAACCCATATGATTTATGACATACTAATGTTTGTAGGAATACACTCTGTTTCAATTATATGGAGCAAGTGATGCCTTTCAGAACAACTCAGTAATAATATCACCTACAACAACTTTAATTTTAGACCTACAGCAGGAGTGTGAGACCTAGGAACCTATCAACAAAATTGTCAGCTTCTGCACAAATTTAATCTTCATCACCTCTATGCTATGTTTAACATCAGATGGTTGTGCTTGCCAGGGATTTCAATAATATGCTTCCAGGAGGCAGGCACTTCATGCACATTAAAAACTGGGTTTTCCATAACTCAAAAAAATTTAATAGCTAGAAAAATAAAATATGCTAAGACTCTAAGGGAAATAGTGCACCTGTAGGAAGTGAGCTGATATTCTTCCTTGCACTTTTTTCTTTCTGTTGTGTCTACTTATCTTCCACCCACTTTTATCTCTTCCTGAGGACCCTGACATTAAGTGCAAATACATGAACTGAAAACAGTATTCTTTTCACTAATTTTGTAGAAAAACTGATGTATTCTATTCCAACACAGAAATATACATAAATTTATCACATATGAAAATACATTGAATGACCAATGAAAATAAGTTCACAGAAGTAATAAGGAGCAAATTGAAAGTATACAAATAATATGTACATAAAATTGAATGAGATAAAAATTTATTGTATTTGTCAAAATATAAGATGAAGGCTTGAGAATGGATGGTAGTAGTTAAAGATTGATACTAGGAAGTCACTTTTTGGAAGACCTGTTCTTTATATATCACTATATTCCTAATATTTGAATTTTTCCAAGGCTCATTATTTTCTCACATTCAAATTGAAATTTAAAATAAAAATCGAACAGAGAAAACATCTTTAGTTAAATGAAATGCTGCACTTTTCATTAAAAGGCCCAAAACACATAGAAATAGAATCCTGAAACACCAATTCAAAAGAATTTATGCGCCCCAATGTTCGTCGCAGCACAATTTACAATAGCCAAGTGTTGGAAGCAGCCTAAGTGCCCATCAGTTAATGAGTGGATCAGAAAACTATGGTACATTTATACAATGGAATACTATGCAGCAGGAAGAAAGAAGAAGCTCCTACCTTTTATGACAGCATTGATGGAATTGGAGAGCATTATGCTAAGTGAAATAAGCCAGGTTGTGAAAAACAAATACCATATTATCTCACATATAAGTAGAACCTAATCAACAGAGCAAACAAGCAAGCAAAATGTAACCAGAAACACTGAAATGAAGAATAAACTGACAGTAACCAGAGGGTAGGTGGGAGGGAATAATGGGGGGAAAAAGAGGAAGGATCATCAAGGAACATGTATAAAGGACACATGGACAAAGCTAAAGGCAGGTAGGATCAAGGGAGGGAGATGGGGATAGGTGGCATGGGGGGGAGTGGTGGAGGGAAATAGAGACAACTGTACTTGAACAATAATAAAAATAACAATAAAATAAAATAAATAGGACATGAACACAATACCCTGAAGAGTTGTAAATGCTGGTATCTCTGCATTGCTTCCTCTTGGTGTGAATATACCACAACACTTTTGGTGTTGATCTTAATGACAGCATGAAATTTTAACTCATTTCATACAATGCCCTCTGACTATTGTGTTATGTGAGTCTGTGTGATTTTGCATAAAACTATAATGTCAAAATACCATTTTTAAAGAGCCATTATGGTGAAAAGTCATTATCTGCACAATCATTACTGAGGTAAGTCTGTATTTAGAGCAAACATGATGTTCTTGGCTCTTGTACTTATGCAAGAATTATTCCTCTGCTTCTTTTCTCTTCCGATTGATATTGCACCCACATCATGGTTGCTGCAGGAAAACTGATGAGGTGCAACATATCAGAACAACATTATGTCTCTGGGTAGAGAGGTTGGAAATCCCATTACACATATTCAATAGTCAGTAAGATTGCTTTGGTACTGAGATGCACTGTTGTCATGAGAGTGTCATTAACTGGAACAAATTTGCCACTCAACATAAATGACAATTCTTGGTCATGTGTGAAAATGAAGAAAATGAATTCCAAAGGTTGTTTCTCAGTAGTAATAAAAGGGTATAAGCAAGCAATCTGAAGAAATGGTCAATTAATTAAGACCATGCCAACCAAACAATTAGAACAAGAATTCACTTAAAGTTTTGAATGGTGAACTGATGTACAGTTTATTAGATTTAAAAACAAAACATCAAGATTTTAGCTTATTATTATTATTATTTTGAAAAATGAATTCTTTTAAGAAAAACATGAAACTGGCACCTGAAATTATAGCTGTACGTATCTAGAATGCTACTTTCTTAGGAAGCAGAAATTCAGAGTGAAGAAGACAGGCAAATCATAGAGCAGATTTAATAATTCAGCCTTTTAATATTTAAATAAAATAGACAAGTCCAATGTATTAATATTTTGAAAAGAAAATAGAACAAAATCAAAAAATGGGCCAAAAACCTTAACAGACACCTTACTGAAGAAAATATACACACAGCAAGTAAAAATATGAAAAGATACTTCACATTATATTATCAGGGAAATGAAAATTAAAACAACAGTGAGATACCACTACACACCTATTGAAATGGCCAAAATTCAGAACACTGACAACACCAAATGCTGGCTAGACTGTAGATGAAAAGAAGTTCCTATTCATTGCTGGTGGGAAATCAAAATGGTATAGCCACTTTGAAAGTTTGGTAGTTTCTTACAAAAGTAAGAATGTTCTTATCATATGATCTGGCATTTATGCTCTTTGTTATTAACCAAGGGAGTTTAAAACATGTCCTCACAAAAACCTGCACATAGATATTTATAATTGCTTTATTCATAATTGTCAAAACTTGGAAGCAATCAAGATGTCCTTCAGCAAATGAATGGATTGATAAGCTGTGGGACATTCAGACAAGAAATATTACTCAGTTTTTAAAAGAAGGAACCTACCAATCTTCAAGTGCATGCTCTTCCCTCAAGACTTCACCACCTCCTTCATGGCCTCCAGAAACAGGAGATGACTATTCAGAAAAGATAACTAGTGTGAAATAACACCTAAAAGAAATGTTATATATAAGGAGGATACGACGGAACTCAAATCATCTAGATTTGAGTTGATTTTCTGGAATTTGAAATCAAATCTTAAGGACTTCTGGCCAAGATGGAGGTGTAGGTAGACACACTGCCTCCTCGCATAACCAAAGGAAGGACAACAACAAATATAAAAACAAAAAACAACCAGAACTGCCATAATATCAAACTGTATGGAAGTCCAACAACCAAGGAGTTAAATGAGAAACATTCATCCAGACCAGGTAGGAGGGGTGGAAAGAACTTGTGGCAAGGCAACGACTGAAGGACCGGGGCAGGCAAAGTGTTGGCTGTTGGACTGGCAAGGTGGTGGCTTGTGGACCGAGTGTTCCACATTCACATGAAGATAAACTTGGAGGAACAACTGGGGAGCAAGATAAACAGAGCAACCCAGGAGTCCAGCTTGGGGAAAGAAAGCCTCAAAGCCTCTGACTAAAAACACCTGTGGGAGTTGAGGCAGCAGTGGGAGGAACGCTCAGCTTCACAGGAGAGTTTCTTGGAGAGACCAACAGGGTACTAGAATGTACACAAACCCACCCATCTGGGAATCAGCACCCGAAGGGCCCAATTGGCTTGTAGGTAGCAGGAGAGTTGAGTGAAAACTGGCAGAGAGTGGAGCAAGCTGCACTGTTCCTTCTTGGACCCCTATTCCATGTACAGTGCCACAACGCAGCCACATGGATTGCCCCACCCTGGTGAACACCTAAGGCTCTGCCCCTTACTATGTAACAAGCATGACAATAAAAAAAAAATGGCCCAAACGGAAGAACATATCAAAGCCCCAGAAAAAATACAACTAAGCAATGAAGAGATAGCCAACCTATCAGGTGCACAGTTCAAAACACTGGTAATCAGGATGCTCACAGAACTGGTTGAATATGGTTGCAAATTAGACAAAAATTTAAGACTATGCTAAATGATAAATAAAGAAGAATGTACAGGAAACCAGCAGTGGCAGGAATGAAACCAGGATTCAAATCAAAGGTGTGGACCAGAAAGAAGAAAGAAACATTCAACCGGAGCAGAATGAAGAAACAAGAATTCAAAATAATGAGGAGAGGCTTAGGAAACTCCATAGCATCTTTAAAGGTTCCAACATCCAAATCATAGGGGTACCAGAAGGAGAAGAGGAAGAGCAAGAAATTGAAAACTTATTAAAAAACATAATGAAGGAGAACTTCTCCAATCTGGCAAAGGAAATAGACTTCCAGGAAGTTCATAGAGTCCCAGTAAAGTTGGACCCAAGGAGGAACACACCATGGCACATCATAATTGCATTACTCAAGATAAAAGATAAGGAGAGAATCTTAAAAGCAGCAAGAGAAAAAGATAGTTACCTACAAAGAAGTGCCCATAAGACTGTCAGCTGATTTCTTAAAAGAAACCTACAGGCAAGAAGGGGCTATAAAGAAGTATTCAAAGTCATGAAAGGCAAGGACCTACATCCAAGATTACTCTATCCAGGAGGACTATCATTTAGGGCAGATAAAATTCTTCCCAGATAAGGTCAAGTTAGAGAAGTTCATCATCACTCAGCCCTTATTGTATGAAATGTTAAAGGGACTTATCTTAGAAAAAAAGATAAAAAATATGAACAGTAAAATGACAACAAAATCACAGTTATTAACAACCAAACCTAAAACAAACTAAGCAAAAAATAGAACAGAAACAGAATCACAGAAATGGAGATCACATGGAGGGTTATCAGCAGGAGAGTTGGAGAGGCAGGGAGAGGGGGAAGGTACAGAGAATAAGTATCATAAATGTTAGGTAGAAAATAGAGAGAGGTTAAGAAGCGTATAGGATATGTAGAAGCCAAAGAACTTATATGTATGACCCATGGACATGAATTAAAGGGGGGGAATGTAGGTAGAAGTGGGTGTGCAGGGCAGAGGGGAATAAGGGGGGGGATGGGACAACTGTAATAGCATAATCAATAAAATATATTAAAAAAAAGAAGTAAAATCTCTCAGCATTTTATTACATTCTCTTTATTTAGCTATAGACTTAAACCAATTACTTAATCAATAAGCTTTTACCATTGCATATGAAGCTAAATAAAACCCTCTGAGTTTCTTTTTTTTTCCTCATGGAAAGACATGCTTATTGATTTTAGAGAGAAGGGGGAAGTGAGAAAGAGGGGGAGAAATATGCATGTGCGAGGAAAACATCAGCTGGTTGCCTCTCATATGCACCTCAGCTGGGGACTGAACCCAGGATCTACGAATGTGCTCTGAGTGGCATTCAGACCTGCAGCTCTTTTGTTTATGGGATGAGGCTCCATCAACTGAGCCACACCAGCCAGGGCCCCTCTGGGTTTCTTGCCTCCTCAGGATTACCTTCTCGGAAAGAAAAAAGTTATCGACAATTTAGAAAAATTACATTTACACATTCCACGCAATAAAAAGAAAGAGGCATCCAGGTGGTGCTAGTAATTAACTCCTGATTCCCAACCACTATATCTTTCTGACTTCATAATTAAAAGGATATGTTTCACCCTGCTTTATGTGAGTCTTTGCTCTGTAAGTCCCTGTATGTTCTCACTAATGGTTATCAAATGGGCGGCTGTTTATTTTGTGAGGAAAGGCCAACCCTGCAGACCAGGTTGTTTAAGTATTTTAAATAAACATTCTCTGTAAACTCTAAAATGGTGCATTTACTATGACTTCTATAAAAGACTCATTTACATTTATGTGGAAAAAATAAGTAGAACAAAGGATCATTTAAATCCCGTCTTCACTTAAATTCAATATCCAGGTTCAAGCCTATGATACTCCCGTTCAGATCAGGTACATTGTGGTTAGAGTGTAAATTGAGGTGAGCCCGCTAAGCCTGCAGTCAGGTTACACAGGATTTCCAGAATGTGCCCAGAAACCCCTTGGATGCTAAGCAACCCCAAGGTGGGGTCCATTTATAATTCCCATTGCTCACACCATACCGCCTATTGCAAAGTTCCTGGTGCTGTAGAAAGATAATCATTTATAGAACCAAGCAGTGAAACTTCATCCAGAAAGTCCCTTTAGAGAGAAAAGCCAGGTGGCCCCTGCTCCTTTAAGTAGGTTTCTGTGCTTCATACCCATTTGTCAGTGAGAGCCATTGATGTTGTCAATATGTCCCTGAACTCCATCTATTCCAGGGTATTGATATGCTCCCAGGGACAGAATACCATTGTGTGAAAACATTTTTTCTTTTAAATTGGAGGCCCCTTTGCCTATGTATACAAAGGAAGGAGGAGGTGTGAAATGGATTTTTTTTCTTAAATCCTGCCTACATGGAACAACATTCATCCTTTTCTAACAAGCTGTGGGAGTTGTTCTTTACATTGACTATATAACATTTTATGACATACCTAGAGAAAAGTCATTTTTTTTCCACCAGAAGCTAAAGAAAATGTAATAAATTTCATAAAACATAATTGTAAATATATTTCATCACAATGCAGAATATATGGCAAGATAAAGAGAATTTAGTTTGGAAGGAGTCGTGTAAATATCTGGAAACAAAAAAAAAATTGTCATCAACTTCCTAAGAGCACTCTCTTGGATTGAGGCTGAATAGCAGTAAACAACTGGTTGAATAGTGAAAAATTTAGTTAACAAATTATTTTGCCTACACAATATCACATAACTAGCTTAGATTAAAATAAACTCAGTTGAATAATTTATTTCTGTAATGGGTAGGCACTGAGAGAGCAGCATAGCTGCCTGGGAAGAGCAGTGGGCAGTGAATTGTTCAAATCACTGGCTGAATTTTTATTTAATTTTAAGATTTTTAAAAAAGATTTTATTTTATTTTTTTAGAGAGAAAGGAAGGGAGGGAGAGAGGGAGAGAAATATCAATGTGTGGTTTGCCTCTTAAGCACCCCCTGTTGGGGACCTGGGCCACAACCCAGACATGTGCCCTGACTGGGAATCAAACCAGCACCCCTTTGGTTTCCAGGCCAGCACCCAGTCCACTGAGCCACACCAGCCAGGGCTAAGATGGTTTTATTCTTACAGAAAAGTTGCTACATTATTAAGTTGCTGTAATACAGATTTCATATATTCTCCTGGTCACCCAGCCTTTTCTAATTTTAACTTCTGTGTTAACCACAGTACAACAAAGGAATTAAATTAACATTGGTGTAATACTAATAAATATATAGCAAACTTTATTAGAACTTCAGTAGCTTTTCCATGTGTTTCTCCTGGTCCAGGATTCCACATGCCTTTAGTTTTCATTTCTCTTTCATCTCTTCCTTCTGTGGCAGTTGCTTAATTTTTCCTTGTTTTTCATGACCTTAAGATTTTTGAAGAGCACTTACCAGGAATTTTGAGGATAACTCTCAATATTTGTCATATGTTCTTGTGATTAGATTGAGCTCATGTATGTGGTGTTGAGATGTCTCATTACCAATGACATTAGCCCTGATTACCTGACAACTTCTTTGCATAGTTATTACTTTTCCTCTTGTAATGAATAAATATCTTGAGGGGATAATTCAAGATTATGCCAATTCCTGTCTCTCAAACCTTTGCTCAGAAATGTTATTGGCCCTTAGTGAGTATTGCCTGCAACAATTATGATTTTGGTATCCATCATTTCTTTTCCTGGGTGGGTCACATTAGCTGACTAGTTTCCTTCCTTCTACTTACTTGGGCTTTGTTTATTGTTCTTCTTCAAGTTCCTTTAGATGTGAAGTTAGATGGTTTATTTGAGCTTTTTCTTGTTTGTTTGTTTTTGTTTTTTTTTTGAGATAGGCCTGCAATGCTATGAATTTCCCTCTTAAGATTGCTTTTCAAGAAGGTCCAGAAGATGGTGGCAGAGTAGGACAAAGAGGATTCTGCTTCCCCCCAAGCATGGGAGAAAAACCTGGCCGATCTGCAGAGGAACACAGCAAATACCCAACAGTGCCCCAGAATATAGAAAAACAGGAGTCCAGAAATTATAGCAGACACTGAAAGACAAGACGGTAAGGAGACGGCTGCAGGTCAGTAAGGTCCAAGGGACCATTGCAGAGGCCACAGGCCGAGGCTGCAGCCTCCACCCAGCTGGGTGCCAGGGGTCCAGGCTGGGTCTGCTGCAGACCCTTTGGGAGCCGAGGCCCAGCAGAAAGCTTCTTGGGAGAGAGCCAGGTCATCAGCTCCATCCCTACTTGGCCGGGCACAGTTTGGAAAACAACAGGAAAGACCTGTTTGCTTGAAGTGTTGGAGAGAGGAATGAGCACGAGAGGCAAACGGGAAGGGGGCCTTGATCACCCATGGAGTCTGTGGTCGCTGGCTTGGGAGAATTGAGAGTCGTCCTTGCGTTCCCTCGTAGAACTGGGAAAGGTTCGCACACAAGCCTGCAGGACCAGGGAAGCCTGGCCAGGCGCACACCTGCACCCCAGCCCCTGGCAGTGACTCCTGGGAGGAAAAGTGCTCTATAAAAGGACCTGGATTCCTTCAGTGGGGCACTGGGAAGAGGCACAGCTCTACATCTTGGGAGAGTGCTTGTGAGACCTGCTGAGTACATGGAGAAGAAAGAAAGGCCACACCAATCGCCCCTCAGTTTGTTGCTGCCAGTGAGACCAGAAAAACCTGTTTGGCCAGCTGGAAACCAGCAACAGGTATTTTTTAAAGTAATCTTTTATTGTTTTAACTTTATTATTGTTTTATCTTTCAATACTTTTTCCTTCTCTTTCCTTCTTTCTCGTTTTATTTTTTCTTCCTTTCTTTTTAAACATAGTGCTTTTTCCTCCCTTCAGCTGCCTTCTTTTCCTCTCCTCCACAAGTGAGACAAAAACTTGGAACTTGGAAAAGACCAGAGTTGGACCCAAAGAGGGGGCATCCCAACAGTAGAGACAGAGAGACAAATTTCGCTTTGCTATAGCAGAGAAACTACAAGTTACTGCATATTCATATTATGATTTTTTCATTATTCTTACATCTTTTATTTTAATAGTATTTTTGTATTCATCCTCTTTCTGTATAGTCTTCTTTGCCTTGGCTGGATACATTGTATCATTTGATAGGTTTCCCCTGTCCCCTCACTCAAAATGTATTGCTAATTTATTGTCCTTTTCTTCCCCTTGCTCCATTACCACACTATTGAAGGTCCAATACTCCCTAATCTTGCTATCTCATAGATTCTGTCATATGATTGTTGTTCTAATATTATTGTAAGTAATAGCTATTTCATACTATTGTAAATACTACACAACACCCCGCCCCAAGTTGGCCTACTTCATTGTTGCCTGAACTATAATACTGTAGTGGTTAACTTTATTCTCTCTCACACTACACCTACTTACTATCCTTTATTCACACCTTACCTCAGAATCTGACCTCCCACAATCTCACTGCTTTCTAGATCCAACTCACAAACCTTCTGTCCCCAACAGAAGCCTTATCTTCTTTCCATTCTTTCTAAAAAGTGGCTAGTTGGGTTGAAGAATATGGTTATCACTATACATACTCAAAGGATCTCCTATCTCTTCTCTACCGGCTGCTACTGTAAATATCATAGAATACTCTCCTGCTCTCATAAACCATTTTGACTTCCCCTCCAACTGATCACACAGAAAAAAAGAGTAGGTGAAAGCGATGAACACCAGGATAGTGGATGAGGAAACCCAACAACAGAGGAACCACCAGTAGATAAAAACAGAAGAAGGTGAAGGAGAGAGTGGAAACCACACAAACCTCAATCAAAGACCTATCTGGGAATACAACTAAACAGTGGAGAAACTACCCAGGGCAAACAACTCAACAAGAGCAAAAGAGAATCCTCAAAATGCTATACACGCAGAAGGACTAGATTCAACACAACCCACCATCACCAGCACAACAAATTCAAATGGGTAGTGGGCAGAGGGACCATCAGTTCACCAGCTGGTGGGAAGGACCCACGAAAGAAAGACCCCAAAACAACCAAAACCCAAAGACAAACTCAGAGCCAATGTAAAGGTTAGCCCAAGACAAATGAGCTGGGGAGATCAAGGAGACTACACCACTGAATCTCACAGGTATTGTACCACAGTTCACACCATAAACCCAGGAAGCCAGAACAAATCAATTTAAAAAGCTGAAGCTAACAAGAAGAGTCTCACAAACAGTGGGAAGACAAAGAAACAATGAAAGAAAAGGTGGAAGTCTCAGAAATAATGTCAGATGAAATAGAGGCAAGTCAGCTATCAGTTATTAAATTCAAAGCACTGCTTATCAGGAAGTTCAAAGACCTCACAATGAGCTACCAGAAACTAGAGGTGAACTACAATGAACTCACTGCAAACTATATCAACATGAAAAAGGAAACAGACACTACCAGCTAGGGCCAAGAGGAAATGAAGAATACAATCTCTGAACTGAAGAACACAGTGGAAGGAATCAAAAACAGGATCAATGAAGCAGAAGATCGGATCAGCGAGTTGGAGGACAAAGTAGAAAAAACTCCCAGAAAGAACAAAAAAAAGGAAAAGGGTTCAGACAAAATGAAGAGGGATTAAGAGAAATGCAAGACAATATAAAACGTTATAATATATGAATGGTAGGGATACCAGAAGAACAAGAAGAAGAGCAAGGGATAAAATATCTATTTTTAAAAAATGAGGGAAAACTTCTCTAATTTGATGACAGAAAAAGTCACAGAAATCCAGGAAACACAGAGAGCCCCAATCAAGAAGAACCCAAAGAGGCCCACTTGAAGAGACATCATCATTAAAATGGCAAAATTCCAAGACAAAAAGAGAATCTTAAAGGCAGCAAGGAAGAAAAAGGAAGTAACATACAAGGGAGCCCCAGTAAGGTTAGCTGCTCACTTCTTAATGGAAACGCTCCAAGCAAGAAGAGAATGGCAAGAAATATTCCAAGTAATGAGAGCCAGAGGCATGCAAGCAATGATACTTTACCCAGCAAGGCTCTCAATCAAGATAGAAGGCCAAATAAAGAGCTTCCCAGACAAAACAAGTGTAATAGAATATTCCTCTACCAAACCAGCTCTGCAGGAGTTGCTAAAGGGACTTCTTTAAGGAAAGGAAGGAAAAGAGAGAGACAGAGAGGAAGACAGGTACAAAAATGACAATGAAAAAGTACCTATCAATAATAACATTAAACGTAAATGGATTAAATGCCCCAGTCAAAAGACATAGAATACCTGAATGGATAAGAAAGCATGATCCACACATATGCTGCCTACAGGAGACCCACCTCAGGACAAAACACCTTCACAGACTAAAAGTGAAGGGCTGGAAACAAATTTTCTAAGCAAATGGACAGGGAAATAAAGCTGGGGTAACAATACTCATGTCAGAAGAGATAGTCTTCAAAAGAAGGGCCATAAAAAGGGACCCAGAAGGTCACTTCATAATACTCAAGGGAAGAATCCACTAAGAAGACATAAACATCATAAATATATATGCACCCAACATAGTAGCACCCAAATATATAAAGAAAATCTTAGAGGACTTCAAGAAAGATATTGACAGCAACACAATTATATAGTAGGGGGTTTTAACACCCCACTGTCAAAAATGGGCAGATCTTGCAAACAAAATATCAACGAAGACATTGTGGCATTGAACAATGCCCTAGATGAAATGGACTTAACTATTATATATAGAGCCCTTTATCCCAAAGAAGCTAAATATGCATTATTTTCAAATGCACATGGAACATTTTCAAAGATGGACTACATGATAGGACACAAAATAAACCTCAAGAAATTCAAGAAAATTGAAATCATCCCAAGCATTTTCTCCAACCACAAGCGACAGAAACTGGAATCCAACTCCAAGGGAAAAGACCCAAAACACTCAAAATCAGAGAGATTGAATAGCATGCTATTAAACAATGAATGGCTCAGGAATGAAATTAGGGAAAAAATCAAAAAGTTTCTGGAAACAAATGAAAATGAACTCAGGACAACCCAAAACTTATGGGACACAGTGAAGGCACTCTTGAAAGGGAAGTTCATAGCCATACAGGCCTACCTAAAAAAAATAGAAACATTTTAAACAAACAATGTAACCCTATGCCTACAAGAACTTGAAGAACAACAACAAAGACAGCCCAGAGCATGTAGAGGGAAGGAAATAACCAAGATCAGAGCAGAATTAAATGACATAGAGACTAAAAGCACAATTCTAAGGATCAATGAATCCAGGAGCTGGTTTTTTAAAAGATAAACAAAATAGACAAGCCACTAAGTAGGCTCATCAAGAAAAGAAGAGAGACAACCCAAATAAACACAATCAGAAATGAAAGAGGAGATCACAAAAAAAAAGAGAGTAGTTGGAAGCGATGAACAGAAATACAAAAGATTATAACTGATACCACAGAAATACAAAAGATTGTAATAAATTACTATGAAGAACTGTATGCCAAGAAATTTGAAAACCTAGGTAAAATGGACAAATTCCTAGAAAAATATAATCTTCCAAAACTTAATGAAGAAGAAGCAGAAAGCTTGAATATACCAATAACAGCAGGTGAAATTGAAGCAGTAATCAAAAATCTCCCGACACACAAAAGCCCTGGACCAGATGATTTCACAGGAGAATTCTACAAAGCTTTTAAGGAAGAGCTAACCCCTATCCTTCACAGAGTGTTGCAAAACATCCAAAAGCGTGGAAGACTCCCAAACTCTTTTTATGAAGCCAGCATTATCCTAATCCCAAAACCATATAAAGATACAACAAAGAAAGAAAACTTCAGGCCAATATCGCTGATGAACACAGATGCTAAAATCCTCAACAAAATATTGGCAAATCACATCCAACAATACATTAAAAAGATCATACACCATGACCAAGTGGGATTCATCCCAGGGTGCAAGGATGGTTCAATATTCGCAAATCAGTAAATGTAATACATCATATAAACAAAAGCAAAGACAAAAATCACATGATCATATCAATAGATGTGGAAAACGCTTTTGATAAGATACAAAACCATTTATGATAAAACACTCAGCAAAGTGGAAACAGAGGGAACATTCCTCAATATAATAAAAGCCCCATATGAGAGACCTACAGCCAACATCATACTCAATGGGCAAAAACTAAAATCTTTTCCACTAAGGTCAGAAACAAGACAAGGTTGTCCACTTTCACCACTTCTATTCAATATAGTATTGGAAGTTTTAGCCACAGCAATCAGACAAGAAAAGGAAATAAAAGGCATCCAAATCAGAAAGGAGGAAAAAAAACTGCCATTGTTTGCAGATGACATGATAGTGTAGATAGAAAATCCTATAGACTCCACCCAAAAACAGGTGGACCTAATAAATGAATTTGGCAACGCTTCAGGATACAAAGTCAATATCCAGAAATCAAAGGGTTTTTGTACATCAACAATGAAACAACAGAAGAAGAAATCAGGAAAAAATCCCATTTGATATAACAACAAAATAAAATACCTAGGAATAAACCCAACCAAGGAGGTAAAAAAGACCAGTACCCAGAAAACTACACAACATTGAGGGAACAAATTAAGAAAGACACAAACAAATTGAAACATGTATCATGTTAGTGGGTCTGAAGAATTAATATAATCAAAATACCCATACTACCCAAAGCAA
This sequence comes from Sturnira hondurensis, assembly GCF_014824575.4. Classification (NCBI taxonomy): domain Eukaryota; kingdom Metazoa; phylum Chordata; class Mammalia; order Chiroptera; family Phyllostomidae; genus Sturnira; species Sturnira hondurensis. The sequence goes on along the minus strand of NW_028080032.1, from coordinate 4,339,170 downwards.
TTTATAGATTCAATGAAATACCTATTAAAGTACCAATGGCATTCTTCACAGACATATAACAAACCCTTCAAAAATTTATGTGGGACCATAAATGACCCCGAATAGCAGCTGCAATTTTGAGAAAGAAGAACAAAGTAGGAGAGATCACAATACCTGATGCCAAACTATATTACAAGGCCACTGTAATCAAAGCAGCCTGAGAGTAGCATAAAAACAGGCATATAGACCAATGGAATAGAACAGAGAGCCCAGAAATCAACCCAAGTCTCTATGGTCAATTAATATTCAACAAAGGGGGCAGCAACATAAAATGGACTACAAATAGCCTCTTCAACAAATGGTGTTGAGAGAACTGGACAGCTATGTGCAAAAAAATGAAACTTGAGCATCAACTTACACCATACACAAAAATAAATTCAAGGTGGATAAAAGACTTAAATATAAGCTGTGACACCATTAAAATCCTAGAGGAGAACATTGGCAGGAAAAATATCAGATATTTCACACAGCAACATTTTTACTGATATGTCCCCTAGAGCAAGAGACCTAAAGGAAAGAAGAAACAAATGGGATCTCATCAAAATAAAAAGTTTTTGCATGGCTAAATAAAAACAGCATTAAATTAAAAAAAGAACCATGTATATGGGAAAACATATTTGCCAATGATACCTCAGACAAGGGTTTAATCTCCAAAATATACAAATAACTTACACAACTCCACTCTAAGACAAGCAGCCCAATTAAAAAGTGGGCAAAGTACTTGAACAAACATTTTCTTAAGGAAGATATACAGAGGATCCAGAGACACATGAAAAGATGCTCAATATTGCTAGCTATCAGGAGATATGCAAATTAAAACCACAATGAGATACCACTTTCCACTGGTCAAAATGGCCATCATAAACAAAGCAACAAACAATAAGTGTTTGGGAGGTTGTGGAGAAAAGGAGACCCTAATCCATTGTTGGTGGGATTGAAGACTGGTACAACCACTATGGAAAACAGTATGGAGTTCTCTCAGAAAACTGAAAATGGACCTGCCTTTTGATCCAGTGATTCCACTGCTAGGATTATATCCTAAGAGCCCTGAAATACCAATCCAAAAGAGTTTATGCACTCCAATGTTCATAGCAGCACAATTTACAATAGCCAAGAGTTGGAAGCAACCTAGGTGCCCATTGGTAAATGAATGAATCAAAAAACTATTGTACATATACACAATGGAATTTTATGCTGCAGAAAGAAAGGAGCTCCTCCCCTTTGGAACAACATGGATGGGAATGGAAAGCATTATGCTGAGTGAAATAAGCCAGGCGGTGAAAGACAAGTACCATATGATCTTACCTTTAACAAGAACCTAAGCAACAAAACAAACAAGCAAGCAGAATATAACCAAAAACACTGAAATAGAGAACAGGCTGACAGTGACCAGAGGGGGAGGAGAGGGAATTTCAGGAGAAAAAGGGGAAGGATTTACAGGAACTAGTATAAAGGACACAAGGACAATAACTAAGGGGAGGGAAATGGGGAGCACCTTGGGGGTGGGCTGGGAGTAAAAGACAGAAAACTGTTCTTGGACAACAATTAAAAGGATTTAAAAAAGATTGCTTTCCCCGTGTCCCACAGATTTTGGATTGTTTAGTCTTCATTTTCATTTGTTTCAAGTTATCTTTTGATTTTTTCTTTGATCTCATTGTTGAACCATTCATTGTTTAATAACATATTACTTAGCTTCCATATCTCTGTGTGTTTTTCAGTGTTCTTGTGATTGATTTCTATTTCATAGCACTGTGTTCAGAAAAGATGCTTGATGTGATTTCAATCATCTTAAATTTATCGAGACTTGTTTTGTGTCTTGATTTGTGGTCTATCCTAGAAAACATCCCATGTGCCCTTGAAAAGTATATGTATTCTACTGCTTTGGGGTGAAATGCTTTGAAGCCATCTATTAAATGCATTTGATCTTGTGTGTCATTCAAGGAATGCCATCTCCTTGTTGACTTTCTGCCTGGAAGATCTATCTTCAGGCTGATGCCTCTTGCACAGGCAACTCTGCCTGAGAAAGCTATCTCCTACAGTATGGAGAATGACTCAAGACAGGGATCCTGGTGGCCATTCCTTTAGTTCTTCCTCAGAGCCATCAACCCCAGACTCTCTTTACACATCTCTAGTATGCTCTGCCCTTCCTCTGTCAGAGCCCAGGATAAGTGGCTGCAAATGAAATGTTGTGCATTGGCCCTTTAAGGGGCTCTCTGCATCTTCCGCCATTCTCCCTGGCAGACAGAAACCCTGATGCTTTTCACAGCTGGATGATATCTGGGTTCTTTTCTAGCTCTGGTGCTGTAGGCTGGGGAGCCCAGCTTGGGGTTTAGACCCTACACTTTCCAGGAGGAACCCCCAGCATCTGAAATATTCCTCCGGCACTTCTGGGGGAGGAGCTGCCACCTCTGGGGGCCCAGCCAGCTGCCACCTCTGGGGGCCCAGCCAGTGCTTTCATGTCTCTGCACTCCCTACCTGTCATGTTGTGGTGAAGTGGTTTCTTCTCTCTATCTGTGGTTACAAGGCTTCTCTCCAGCTAGTGTTCAGTTGGTTATTCAGGATGTTTTCTCTACAATTTAGTTGTAATTTCAGATTGGTCCTGGGAGGGGGTAAGTATAGCTTCCACTCATGGCTCTGCCATCTTGGACCCTCTCAATAGTAAATATTTTAAAAGCAAACTTATTCAGGGAACTGCAGGTAATAGAGAAAATGAAGACAAATAGGACAACTACTTTATTGAGTTAAATGGAGAACTTTGATTATCAAATGCAGCAACCTAGTGACTTGAGGTTTTTGAAATGTGGCTTGTCAAATTGAGATACACTGTAAAACAAATCAAATTTCAAAAATTTAATATAAAAAAGCAAACATCTGTTTAATAATTTTATATTGATTGCATATTGAAATGTTAATATATATTATGTTGGATTAGATGAGATGTTATTAACTAATTTTATATGTTTTCTTATTTTTAAATGTGTCTTCTTGAAAAATTAAATTACATGTATAGTTCACATTATATTTTTATTAAACAGTGCTTAATTTGAACTTTACATAGTATTCTATAAATAAGTAAAACACTTACCTCCTTGAAATACTGTAATATAAGATTCCACAGACATGGTCATTATAGCTGGGAGACCTGAGTTCAAAACCAGGCTTTATTACCCAGTGACTGTAGGATTTGAAGTTACTTAATTTCTTTAACAAAATGGGCACAGGAATATACACATCATATGGGTTTCATTAGGATTAAAGAAAGATAATTTATGAACACCTTGTAAAACAACATCTGACTCACAGCACATATTCAATAAATTGTAGCTACAATTATTATTACAACACTGATTAATTGAAAGGATCTCAAAACTTTAAACTGATGACCAAGCCACATGATATGTCCATTTGTTTATTATTTATTCAACTAGGAAAATTAGGAATAATAACCTACTAAAGAATGTAACCAAAGAGTAACATAAATCCATTTTTGAAGCTATTTCAATTTTATAGTTTTAGTTTCCCCTATTATCATTTACTACTACAGTTTATTCAGCAGATCTTTTCTTGATCAATTACAGTAGTCCCCCTTAATTGTGGCAGATATATTCCAAGACCCCCAATGTTTGCCTGAAACCCCAGATAGTATCAAACCCTACATATATTTTTTTCCTATGCATACATATCTATGATAAGGTTTAATTTATGATTAGGCACAATGAGAGATTAACAACAATATATAATAATGAAGTAGAATAATTATAATAATATACAACAAAAATTATGCCAGTGTGGCATTAATTAAGTAAAATATGGGTTACTTGAACACAGGTGCTGTAATACCATGACAGTTGATCCTATTACCCAGAGGACCACTAAGAGACAAAAGGGTAGGTAATGTTGACAGCATGGAGACATTGGGCAAAAGGATGATCACATCCTAGGTGGGAAGGAGCAGGACAGTGCTAGATTTCATCATGCTCCTCAGAATGGCAAACAATTTGAAACTTATGAAGTGTTTATTTATGGAACTTTCTAAAAAAAAACAACAAAAAAGGAACTTTCTGTCAGTAATTTCCAACTGTGGTTGAACACAGGTAACTGAAACCAGAAGAAAGCAAAACCATGGATAAGGGGAACTACTGTATCAAAAGTCAAGCAGAGTGGAGCTCTTGGGTATGCAAAACTTAAAAGAAAATTCCTCTTTTTCTATAGCTTGCCTTCTTTGGGAAACACAGGTAGTAAATAAATTACTAACTTTCAGGTAATGATGTGTTAGAAATTACAAGATGATGTATCTCTGCCTATGTTCATGTCCATTCATCCAACCAGCCAGTCATCTATCCATCCGGTGATCCACTGGGAGGCTAAATTTAAAAACTAATAAAAGTGATTTCTGATAGTATCAAGGATCTAGGGGGGTGACACAAACCACAGAGAGGGTAACAAAGATGACGGCATGTGCCAAGAAGTTTCCTTTGAAGGAGGAACAGAATGGCCAGGGGTAGAAAGCAATGGGGGAGGTTCGAGGGGAAATTGCACACCAGATGTGAGGAATGATATGATATAATAAGGAATTGTTATTCTTTTATATTAATAATGTACTTGTTTACTCATCCAGCAATTAATACTAGTAGAATTCATAGGACTTTAAACCTATGATTCCAGCCCATCTAGGTATAATATGATGTGCATATTTTAAATATTTGTTTGAATGCTTTCTGTAGAAGACAGTGGTTAAGAACTAATTAGGAGGTTCTTGTCATTAGTGTCTTGAAAGGAAGGGAGAAGTGACAGGATTTGAGACTTGCTTTAGAGATAGAGCAGTCAGGACTTCGTTTTCAATTTTATATAGGTTGTAAAGAAAATGAGGAATCAAGTCTATCTTGTTTTGATGTGGGAAATTGGAAGAATAGGTCTGATTTGGGAGTAGGAAAATTAGAGAGAAATGTCTTGGGTAGGTGGGTGAGTATTATTTTTATTGGGACATCTGATATCTGAGATTCTCACTAGACATCCAAGTAGACATAGTATATAGAAAGGTGTCCAGGTTGGAGATATAAGTTTGGGCATCTCAAATGTCTATATGGAATTTATAGCCATGTGACATAGAGCGATAACATAGAAAAGAAATTCCATGAAGAATAAGCCTTGAAAAATGCCAGCATTTAGAGATCCTGAAAAGGAGGACACTTTAGCAGTGGGAAATGAGAAAAAGTGGCCATTGAGGTAACTAGAAAAGGAAGAAAGTGTGGTTTCCTGATGGTATTTATAGAACAATGGAATGGACAGTTCTCTACTGGGAATTCAGGTAAATTTAGACCCAAATTGATCATTGAATTTGCAAACATCTATGCAGCTTATTTGGCAAATGAAGGAACGAGGGAAATTTGTGGTGTTCCTGACACTGTGCTCAAGGTGTGACAAATGTCCTCAAGGAGATTGCTGTCTATTGGGAGAGATGGGACGTATAGCATCATGTAAAGCCACAAATAAGTGGTGAGGTAGTCTGCTATCAGTCAACTGTTTGGGATTGAAGTCTTTGAAGGGGATTTTGAGATTAGAGAATATATCTACAGTTGTGTTTTAATTAGTATCCACTTGTTCAAATTTAAATGTAAAATTTAGTTTTCTTAAGCTTCTAATTTACAAATATAATATTCATCCATAAGAAGATAATCACTTTCACTAGTCTAATAATTAATAAATTTATACTATTAGATGGCATGTGAATATTTACCAAATAATGTTTCTCCAAGCATTTCAAGCTATAATTAAAATATAATATATATGATTCTCTCAAATATTAAAAATATCCTATACATCAGTCTTGCAAAGAGGAAACCTTTCCATATGTAATGGGTTTCTTCTTGCATGTGTAATAAATGCAATTTAAAAATGTCATTGACAAGCTCTTCAACTGCTTTTTGAACATTTGAAAATAAAAGAAATATACACCAAGTGGCAAAATGGTTACAAACCTGACTAAATTTGTATAAAAACAGAGCTTACACAAAATCATAAATACTATGCTATATTATACATAGCAGAATGTATCAACATAGAGAATTATGTTATTATTGGGAAGTTTTGTACCCTTTTTTCTAGGATACCTGATGTAATTTGCCCATTTTGAGTATCATTATGGATTTGTAACTTTTCATAAAATTTGGTTTTCTTTAGAAATCTGACATCTTCACAACTAGGCCAAAGAAAAACTTTTTCAAGTTAGACTTTTGTTCTTTCAGATATATGTAACAATATTTTTGTTCTCTGGCAACAAGATGCTAGGAAAATATCTTTTTTGAAGGTCATATTTGCTTTGATTTACTAAATACAACCTAACCCCTAATTTAGTAAGTATGTATTCATCAAATATTGATAAAAATATTTTCAATCTATTTTCTGTTTTATTTGATTTCTCTCTTATATATGACATCTTTTCATGCATTTTAATAACTACATTGTATAAAGTCAAACCAAATTATGTCCATAAGTTACAGTATTGTATAGCTTCTACCTAACTTAAATAATCTCACAACTAGTCTTTACTTTTGTTTTCTTTTTTTTGTCATAAATTACTGTCATCAAATAGTGGACAACTTTCTATAATCACTTATTAACATCAGTTGTAAGAGTTGAAAAGAATTAGGACTACTCACCTTTCAAAAGCTTCGAGCTGTTCTAAAAACAATAATGCCATGAAAACATCTATATTTAGGCTCAAATAGAAAACATGCCTTCTTGACAGTGACCTTCCAGAGGGGAGGGAATTTCAGGGGAAATAGGGGAGGGATTTAGAGGAACAAATATAAAGGATACATGGACAACAACTGAGAAGGGTGGAAATGGGAGGGAGAGGGGAGTATGGAGGGTGGGATAGGATGGGAGTAATAGACAGAAAACTGTACTTGAAAAATAATTAAATAAATAAAAATTTTAAAAAAACATGCCTTCCTTCTTTCTGATCAAATTGACTTTCACCCATTAAGACAATCAACAATTTGTGCATTAAACAATATTAAAATAAACGAAAAGAACTTTCTTTAGGAGACAGTGTTTTAAAAATTTGAAATAACATTTCCACTTACTGAAAAAATCACTTGCAAATGGTTAAAGATGCTTTAGTAGTTTACATATCACATCGTAAATGAGCTAAAAGGAAAAGAAAATTAGCTTGTACTGGCATAAGTGCTGCAAGTATATAGATAGGTTCATAGTTTGTGGCATGCCCATCATTCCTGTACCTTTCTGTAATTTGTATGTAAAACAATTCATATGGATCTAGCTTTGTGGATCCTCACTGATTTGGGCTGAATGAGTGGGTTCAGTCATCAGCCTCTGGCTTGGGGAAGAGGTAAGGCAAAGCATGGCTTAGGTAATAGCCATTTTCTTTGCAAAATATCAAAGAAAACCCCTCACAATCAATACAACTGAGCATTTCAGAGTTTCAGTAAAATAAAGCTAAACTAGATCATACTTTAAAAATATTTGTACCCACCTGTCGATAATTTAAGGGAACCTGATGCACCCTCACCTGATTATTTTATTTAATGACAAATTAATTATATGGGAGGTGTGAAAAAGAACCTGACTCCATCTTTTTATAATTGATGGCTGACAGACTGTAAGCCTCACCCCTTCTCTCTTTCCCTTCTACCTTCCACGTGGACAAACTGAAGCCGCCTGGGCACCTACTCTGTTGGTGCCAGCGGGAGATTCAAACTACACATGCCCCTGCACGCATGTTGGAAACCTCACCTTTGCTCCCACTCTTTAGGCACCCTAGAAAACTCTACACAACTCTTCCTTCCTTGCTTTTTCAAGCCATTTTGGGACCTGTTTGGAGGTCGACCCTGCAACCCCCAGAAATGCTCGTTATATGAGTGATAAACAATTTTGTACCCTCTTGCCATGCGTGGTGGCATTAGATTCAGAAACAACCAAATTCTGGGTGTGGGTGCATTCTGTTTACGCAGCATGACTGCCACAGACAGTCATACACACTCTCATAGAGAATTCTGTGACCCTAAGAATTGGGCTGTAATAAAATAAAGCATTAACTATTCGGTGAAATTCCTTAATGGAAACAAGAGCATATACTGGGAATCTGCATTGAGAAAGTTCCTTGTAATAAGAATAGATAAATAAATATGGTAGATAGCATGAAGCATTCAAAGCTAACATCTCTATTTCAAAACTTCTTTTAAATAATGAACATTTTATGTTTGTTTATAGTTCTACTTGTTCTAAGGATATTATAAGATACATCGCACGGTATATATTTATGTATTTGACATTTTGAAATTCTTGCCCCTGTTCTGACCTTTCCTGAAGCACTCTTTGCTTACTGAGAAATCTTGAGTGAAGATGCTTGGAAGACTTGAATTTCTTTTAGTGCATTGGCGCATTAGTTCCATTTCAGCTTTTGTTTTTCTACCTAGAATATAAATATATTCCAAGTAAAATCATTGTCTAGTGTTCCACAACTTATAAAATTCCAAACCTAGCACAAATGTGAGATACAGATGAACACACACAGTGAGATATAGAAAGAAATCTAATCTCTTTTTTAATAGACGAAGGGAAAGAGGCCCAAATATACTAAATTCCCTGACCCATTTCACACAGCTTATTAGTGGTAGAGCTGTACTAGTGTCCAGGGTTCTCCAGGGCTATCTGACTTCTCTGTAACCAGCCCTCCACTCCATCAGACACTCTGCCTCATGCCACTCAGGGAATGGAGGACAGGAGGTGAACTACCTCGTGTTATTCTCACATATGTCAGTACAGACACAGACAGTTTCCATATTCCAGACAGAATATTTTTGACAGTTCAGATTTTGTCTTTTTTTTGTTGTTACTGAAAAAGTAAGTAGCCATTTTCCATATGCACAGCAGGCATTGTGGAAGCTAATCGTGACCACAAAACATACAGGACAAAGGCTACAAAAGACTTCCCCATCTAAGAGTAAGCCAAGTCCAATTGAACCTTTCCTTCTCTGTCAAATCATTTAAATCTGAGCTATTTAACAAATGGCCACTTGAGCACAATTTCAAATACAAAAAAAAAATAATTCCAAGTCTTATAATACTGTTTTTTTTTTGTATATGTTCATTGGTGATGATTAAGCTACATTATGAGAAGCTTTCTTTTTCTCCTTAAAAAATCAAAACATCTACATCTTCACTGGAAAAAGTCAAAGGATATTTGATTGGTTTCCAATGGCATTAATTTATTACCAACTAATCTTATTTATTTAGGCCATAGAGAGACAATAGAAACAATAACATAATGTGCCAACTGTGGTGTTAAACATGTCTTATCTATTATTCTATTAACCCCACCCCCATAATATTATTAATCTCTATAATGAAAATACTATTATTCTTCCAATTTTATAATGTAATGACTGGGTCCCAGAGCAATTATACACAGTATATGGTACAACTTGGCTGAAGGACAAGGGAGGCTGGCTCTAGATCCGGGCTAAAATATGTGTGAATTCTCTCTCCCCCGCATTAATCTGCCAGTCTTGTTTACCATTTGCACTCCAGGACCGTGCATAGTATCCAACACATCACAGAGGTTCAATAAATATTTGTTCCATGAGAAGATCAATGAACAGCTATAATTGGTTTTTCTGCCTAAACTAAACAACCAACCAAAAAAATCCCTCACTTTGCAGGCAGAGGTAAGTCAGATGAATGCAAGAATCCGGTGCTCATTAGTGTACCTAAGAAAGCTAATGCAAGTATCTCAGATGCGGGCATTCCTAACTATTCTCCAATATAATGTAATTCACCTGGAAATCAGTGGGAACGGGAGAATTATGGGTACAGCTTGGCTGTGGAGAAGTTCACGTAGTTCCAAGGCACTAGATTAAAAACACGCTCTGTTTGATTGTTTTAGTAAGAATTCTATCAGTTTAACTACCTCCTGCTACATTCACATGACAGGATATTAAACCATTAATGTCCCTGGTTGTGCCCCACAATCGATGCTGTTTCAACATGAGAATGCAATTAACTTACTCGGCTCCTGTGAAAGGATCGGGCTTCTGGGAGTTTAAACAAATTAATAAATTTGTTGATTAGAAAAGAGAACTCACCAGCTTCCTCTGTATATTTTTGTTCAGCACAGCACACATGTAGAATGTGTTGTTATTTTTGTCTACTGGCTTACGGGAAAAAGGATGGTCGCCAGCTGCTCTCCATCACCAGTGGGGGTAAGAGGGGACAAGCTTCAGCTCTGGCATGAGGTCATGAGGTTCCGTACAGGGAAAGTAAAATTTCCATGGGGACTTTTTGTCTTTGGAATGGACTGGTGAGGACGATGGAAGCTTTTATCAGGCAGGGGAAATGCCTTTTTTTTCTTTTTCTTTTTTTGCAGAGTTATCAGATGACAAGAGGTGTTTCTTTTCCAGTTCAACAACCTTCTCCTTTTTTCCCTTCTCTTCATAGGTCAGTAGCTCTCAAGTGATGCAGAGAGACAAAATGGAGTCCTTTGGGGAGCTTTTAAAAGTCCCAAGGCCTGGGCAATACCCAAAACCAATTAAATAAAAACTCTGGGGTGGGGATCCAGTCACCAGTATTTTTTAAAGCTCCCTGTGTGATTCTAAACGAAACTGTGAACTAACAGAAGCTCCCCAAGGGGAAGTGCCCCCAGAGGAACCATGATTATGATGGGTGAAGATTGTGATAAAGGCAGTCTCCCCTTTCCTAGGGAGAAAATTTCAAATTTGTCATTATTATCCTCTCTCAGAAGGGGCTCAGGGAGGTTGTTGTATGAAACATGAACCAACACACAACAATCAACTTCCAAATGGGATGCCGGGGCCTTGGACGAAAGCAGCGTGTAAACCACAGAGGGAGAAGGGCAGCAGCATATTTGTCAGGTCGCCAATAAAAGACGATGTGTGAATTCCTGTCAGTAGATCTGCCTTTAGAATATATTATGTTTTACAAATCAGACCTGGGGTTTTCTGGAGTGATGAACAGTAACACACCAAGCGGCAAAGTCTTAATCAGTACTACTTGAAATGTGTAACCCATAATTAATCAGGTCACCCCGTTGAGTGTAAGAACATGATTATGTGATAGTGTTGCTGATTTCACACATGGAAAAATTCCTGGGAAGTTAGGGGTCTTGTTGAGCCATTTGTATTTTTAAATTGTTTATTTAGGTTTGATTTTTTTTTTCTGTGCTTGGCCTATATGCTGTTGCTACTATATGAGCTAATCTCTATATCCCCCTGCCTGGTTTTCAGTACAATACAGTGGAGGAAAAAGAAAAAAAAAAGGTTGTGATAAAGGAAATCTCCCAGGAGCCTCGAGCCTGTGCAGAGGGATGCACCCACCTCCTGACCCTAGTTAAGCCTAGGGGTTGTGACAGCTTCCAAGCTGGCAGAAGAAAGGAACAAAAGCAGCCACTTCTTTAAGGTGAGCTGATCATGATCAGCATAAAGCATCGTGGAGGCAAACAGTGTGAGCCCTGTGAAACTATTAGAATTCTGGGCTTAAACTAATGCATTTGTTGAATCAACACTGTTCCAAAAACACAGTGGACATGGAGTTCAGCAATCACCCTGAGCCAGGCTTCACCACAACCAGCCCACCTTGAACGGACAGTGTGAGGATTAGTCTGAAGCAACTCGTCACCTTTCCCTATAAAAGTCTGACTACTGCCTTTAGTAATCCCATCCTTGCCTTGGGTCTGGGGAAGAGCCTTCACAGATGCTATTCTTCTTCCTCTTAAAAAACTACACAGGAGTAAGATTTCGCTGTTTTAAACTAATCGTCTCTGAGGTATATTTTAATTCCCTCCTCTCCTCCTGACTTTTTAAACATTTTTGGAAATAATTTTACTTTTTATGGTAACAAGATATACAAAACAAAATTTTCCATTTTAACCATTGTAGTTTACAATCTAGTGGCAGTAAGTTCATGCAGGAAGCTGTGCAGCCCTCTCGGCTCTCCACCTCCAGAACTTGTCACCGTCCCAGACTACGGCCCTGTGCCTGCTAAATAATAACCCCTCGTACCTCCTCTCCCCAGCCCCTGGTAACCGTTGTTCTACTTCCTGTTTCTATTAATTTCACTATTCTAGCTACTTCATATAAGTAGATTCATATAATGAATCTTTTGTGTCTGGTTTATTTCATTTAGCATAATGTGTTCTAGATTCATGCAGGTTATAGAATGTATCAGAATTTTATCCTCTTTTCAGGCTGAATCATATTCCATTGAGTGTATATGAGAAATAATGGCAGAGTTGCATGCAGTATTAAGAAGTAATACAGAGATTCTATATAACTTTCACCCAATTTCCCCCAAAGGTAACATTTTGCATCACTTCAGTACAATATCACAAGCAGAAAATTACTATTGATACAATCCATTCACTTTATTTCTATTTCACCATCTGAACTTGATTTTGTGTGAGTATGCAGGTGAGTGGGTGTTATATTTGGTTCTCTGCAGTTATGCCCAGGTACAAGTTGTTGTGACCAACACCAGAGTTCCAACATGAGGAGCTCTCACGGTACGTCTTTACAGCCACAGCCGCCAGCCACCAAGCTCTCTTCACTAACCTCTGACAGCCATTCCTCCATGTCTGTAATAAAAAAAAATTAAATCATATGTGAATGGAATCATGTGACATGGAACAATTTGGATAGGCTTTTCTTCACTCAGCATAACCCCCTGATGATCCATCCAACTTGTTTTGTGGATTAAAATGTAATTATTATTATTTTACTTTTCAGTGGTGTTATGTTGGATAGCATTTAAGTTGTTTCCATTTTAAAGCTATTAAAAATAAAACTGCTATGAACAATTTACATACAAGTATTTGTAAAAATATAAATTTTCATTTCCTGGGATAAAAAACCAAGAGTGTAATTGATAGGTTATATAGTAAACATATGTTACATTTTTCTAGAAAATGACATACTCTTCTCAAGCATGGCAGTATTGTTTTGCATTCCCACCAGCAATCTATATGTGATTCCGTTTCTCTGCATCTTTGCCAGTATTTGTCTTTATCACTATTTTCACATTATCCATGTTGATAGATATGTAATGGCATCATATTTGATATTAATTTGTACAATATTTCTGTAAAGGCTAACGATGTTCAACATCATATTGTGTGCTTCTTTGCCATCTGTGTGTTCTCTTTGGTGAAATGCCTGTTTTTCATGTCTTTTGTCCCTTTTCTTCAACACATCTCTCTCTTTAATTGGCTGATAATATAGGCAGAAATTCAATAAGGATATAGTTGGACCAAAGAGCAACATCAATCAATTGGGTCTAATTGATACCTACAGAATACATCACGCAACAAGAGCAGAACACAAATTCTTTGTAAGCTCACACGGCATAGTCACCAACATAGAACACATTCTGGATCATAAAACATACCTGAGCAAATCTAAAAGAATGGAAATCACACAAAGTATGCTCTCAAACTACATTGAAATTAAAATAGAAACCAATAATACAAAGATGACTAAAAATTATAAAATACACTTTTTAAAAAATTTATTTAATTATGGGTCAAAGAAGAAATCTCGAGTAGCTTCTAAATAATTTAAATTAATTAAAAATTAAAATCCAACTTACCAAAATGTATGGGATGCAGAAAAAGCAGTGCTTAGAGGGAAATTAATAGCATTAAATTCATTTATTAAAAAGGAAAAAATGTTTTAATATTAATTTCATCCTATACTTTGGGAAACTAAGGAAATAAGAGCAATATAACATAACATAAGAAAGAGAAAAGAAATAATAAAAATGAAAACATCAACATCTTGAATCACCAGGGAAATGCAAATTAAAACCACAATGAGATATGACTTCACACCTGTTAGAGTAGATGAACTAATGAATTTTTCACTTGCTTTCTAAGCTTGCAGAAATGGGCCCTCTTTCTGATCTATACCCATAGAATAAAATGGCACGTGCCCTGGCTAGTGTGGCTCTGTGGATTGAGTACCAGCCTACAAACCAAAGAGTTGCTGGTTCAATTCCCAGTCAGGGCCCATGCCTGGGTTGTGGGCCAGGTCCTCAGTAGGGAGCATTCCAGAGACAACCACACACATTGATATTTCTCTCTCTCTCTTCCTCCCTCCCTACCTCTCTCTCTAAAAATAAAAAAGTCTGAAATAAAATAGACACTTATTTATTAAATAATTATTTATTGAATAAGTGAGGATCTACCTGCAAGCATGAAAGATAGTGGGCTAAGTAATGCCTTCCAAGATGATCATTCTCATGGTTCCTGTTGGAGTAATTTAATAGATGGTGTTTGAAAGTCTCTTCTTTAAGACAAATAATTCACACTTATTCTTTCTTCTGAAAGTTTGTGTTTCACATCCAAAGTAGACAATTTCCGTCCATGTACTTCTCTGGCCACTCCTCCCTCCTTAAAAGTGCATATCTATCCTATTCTTTTCCTTTCATTATGGGAAAACAATTGGTTAGATAAATGCTGAGCACTATTTAAGCACTTGAATTTGTATATTTTACAGCTGAGTCTTGGTTTACCTGCAAGCAATATGTCTAATGCAGATAATTTTGCTTCTCAGTCGAGGTTCAGTATTCTTCTTAGAGACAAAAACTTGCTTCCTAACCTCAGGTAATCTGCAGCAAAAACTGACATGTGCGGGGGTAAAGAGGACAGAATCTAAGAAAAAATGAGAAACTGTGGAATCCAATTTGAATCTTGAGAATCCTCAACCAAGTTCTCACAGTGAGCCACATGCATGTGAAAACTACGCTGTTGCACTCATACTAATTAAACTCTCCTCAAGCATTCAAATTGTGTTTGTTTAGTAGACTCTTTAAGAATTCCAAATAATATGCCAATCATTCTGCCTCTCATCTTTGCCTTCGAGGTATTTTAAAAGAGATTATATCTTGGGAACTTGTTTGCACTCATATCTGAAAATCTTGTTTTAAGTACATGATGAGAGTTCATTCAGAGGAGAGATGAAAAAAGCCATTTGGGTGCAATTTCTGAAAAGATCTCACAAAATGTCTCCCTATGTTCAAGTTCACAAAGGAATAATTCTCTTCCCTGCCCTTCACCTTTTGGTTGTAGAGTTTATGGAAGAAAGTGAAATGGCTTCATTGTTAAATGGATGCATCACCACTCTCCATATTCTTCTTTATCAAGATTTTGTTTTTTAGCAGGGATTACGAGAAAAGTCAAATTGAACCCAGCTGCAGGTGTGCATAGATAATCTTCTCCGTGTGTTTGAAGGTGAAAGGGAGTTTGGTCCTTTTGCTTATTAATGACCAGGCACTGCTTTGTAAGTTCTTGAGGGGCTTTGGAAGAGGGTAGGTGTCATGAAGGGAATGTAGGGTTTGTGGATTTCCTGGATAGGCCACTTCTATTATGGCTGATTGGAAAATCATTTCTTTCTGTTTCCTTCGTGTATCTCTGCAGCAATAGTAGCATGTAACAAATAAAGCAAATAGAAAAGGGTAGAATGGAGATTAGGACAAGTCCCAAAGAAGCTTTACAACTAATTCATCCTAATTAAAAATCGGCCTCATTTCAACCACATGTAAAAATGCTGGCAATGAAAACAACAATGCATGTTACTTAGATACTGACTTAGTGTTTACATTTGTTTTCACTGACTGATGACTTCATAGGATTTGGGGCATTTTATTTTATTAAAGATTTTATTTATTTATTTATCTTCAGAGGGGAAGGAGACAGGGAGAGAAATATCAATGTACGGTTGCCTTTTGTGCGTCCCCTGCTGGTAGTTAGCCTGCAAGGAACCAGCCTGCAACCCAGGCATGTGCCCTGACTGGGAATCGAACTGTGATCGTCTGGTTCGCAGGCCCGCGCTCAATCCACTGAGCTACGCCAGCCAGGGCGGGGCATTTTATTTTAAATTATATTTTACTTTCTTATTTTTCTTTTAGGTCATCTACAACATAATTTTGTCAACATACCATTGTGTGAGGGCTGAAAGTCCCAATTATTTTTAAAATCTTCTTTCACTATTGCTGTTTCTCAGTTGTCATCAAACCTCCATAGAAAACAAAAACAATAACAGAGGAAATGAAGGGATAGAAAAACAAACCAGTAAGATTTGTTATGCTTTGCCTTGATGAAAAGAGTTTAGAGAAGATACATGATGTGAAGTTTATGCTTTATTCATACTTCTGCACTAATTAAGTCCTCATTTTCCTCTTGATGTTTCTTCCTCAATTTATTATTCCAGACCGGATCTGCCACTGTGTGGCTTTTAGATTTTAAATATAAAAAATATTTCAATATTGTTTTGTGATCTAAATAAAATTCACACAAATATAAGTGTGTGTTACTTTTTCTTTCCAGTTACAATCTGCCACATCTTTTGTTAGTAATCTCAACCAACCTACTATCTGAGCGCAGAGTCATGAATGAACCCAGAGAAGATTAGTCAGACTAGCCTAGATCACCAGAACCACCCAGTGAACTAATTACTTATTAAATAATAAATACTTGTTGTTTTAAGCCACTAGTTTTCAGGGGGTTTTTTGCTATGCAACCTTATTGCGGCAAGGATATGTGATACATAGACCAACTAAGACACTTCTGTACTATAAGTGAACTAAATGTTTTTGATGTAGAATTGCAAAAATGGGTGTTGTTAGGCAGGATTGATAGTAAACCAAGGCAGGGAGAGGTTGGGGGACATGTCTTATTCATTAACTCAGCAGTCCTGAGCTTGGCTGGATAACATTGCCAGGTGTTTGGAAAATCACAAGCAAAACTATAATAGCATAGGAGGAGGGGAGCTCTGGAAATTCTGTGTATATCTGTTTC
The DNA here is from genome assembly GCF_014824575.4 of Sturnira hondurensis. Taxonomy (NCBI): domain Eukaryota; kingdom Metazoa; phylum Chordata; class Mammalia; order Chiroptera; family Phyllostomidae; genus Sturnira; species Sturnira hondurensis. Next base: position 4,322,300 of record NW_028080032.1, on the reverse strand, counting down.
CACTAGCTGGGAAAGGAAGCCTTTGAAACTTCGTATTCATCCCAAAGCCTGGAGAGGGGAAGAGCAGGAAAATTAGAAGCTGGCTGCAAGCATAAAAGCCTCAAAACCCCAATAGTTGGGGAACCCAGATTAGCTGGGTGCCTGTTTGCAGCTTTGGGCTCAATTATATAAACAACTTCAACTTCTTTCCACTGACTTCACTATACATGGATGCTCAGATTAGCTAAGTGCCCACTTGCGGCCTTATGCTCAAGTGTATTTCATAAATAAACTTGCTATCTCATTCCACTATACGAGTTGTCTCTCACATGAATTCTCCTCTTGCATGCAAGGCAAGACCCCAGGAAGAGGAGCCCCTGATTCGGCTCTCCCAGGTAACATGTGGCAGGAGAAATTGACTTCATTTACATGCATAGAAACTGTTAAGAGAGATAATTTCCTTCAAAGCCAAAAGAAATTGTTATTTCTCCACAAGATATAATGACAAAAGAATTTCAAAAAGGGAGACGTGTAGAGGTTGACAGGGTTAAGAAATATTTTATGAAATAGGATATATTTGGAAATCTTGTATTGATTAAAATCACCTTGATCAAGTTTTTGAAAATTCACTTTATGTGTATGCAATACATACTGACTCTTTGCTATTGGTATTTCATTTATATCTCCTAAGTGAAAAATCAGTATAAAGTCTGTTGATCATAAAATGCAAATGCAAACAATAGTTACATAGTTCACTGTGATAATTGTTTTTAACTGAGGACTAGCAATAAATTTCAAGAATAAATGAAATATAACAGCTGACATAAAATCAGTAGTAAATAAGAAAGAAAAATAAGCATAGTGACTAAAACAGAAGATAAAAATAAAGCATACAGTTTTCAGTGATACTAATATATTATTTATGATTAATAAGAAGAGACCATATGTTTACATTTCAGTCATTTTTAGCACCTAGTTGAAACAAGCAAACCTGAACCAGTCATACAATTCATGACAATCATAGTTTAGCAGATATAGAATTATTCCTCTATGGGACAACTATTGAATTTATTTATTTGTTTGTTTATTTGTTTGTTTGTTTTAAATCCTTATCCAGGGTATGTTTTTATTAATTGAAGACAGAGAAGGATGGTAGGGAGAAAGAAGCACCCTTCACTGCCTCCTATATGAACTGGGAATCAAACTGGTGACCTCTAGGTATATGGGATTACACGCCAAACAAATAAGCCACCAAGCCAGGGCCAAACTATTTAAATATTTTTTAAAAAAAACCTGGCATACATAGGATGTTTGATTGTTGAAAATATTAGAAGAAAGAAAAATAAGATATATGACTGCATGAGCAAGATATTTTCATTAAAAACAAAAAAGAAAAAGTAAATGATGTGTTAGACAAAAAACGCCCAGAGAACAAGAATGTGATCTTAGAAATTAAAAAGTCTCTTTGAAAGAAAAGAAAACAATAATTCCATAGGAGAAATACAATACAAATTGTATTTCTCTCTTACAATACAAGAAATACAATACAAATACAATACAAGTCTTACGTGTGTGTGTGAGAGAGAGAGAGAGAAAGAAGGAGAGAAGGAATATGATTTAAAAAGTCACTATATGACATTCTAGGAGTTCTAACATGTTATAAAAGGAATCTCTAAAAATTAAAATGAAAAAATAAACCATGAAGATAAAAAAATTGTGAAGGAAATTATTCTTTTAAAAAATAACCTGTCTAAAGAGCTGAGTAACTGAGTGACATAAGTCTCAAGATTTAAAGGTGCCCATAAACTGCTCATCAAAAATACACTTTTTAAAATACTTTATATGATTTGTGAATTTGAAGAACACCAAGGATATGCGGAAGCTATTAACATTTCCAGAAAGAACGTAGTGACTTCTTATAAAGAAGCAAGATTCAGACTGAAACACTTAACTAGTAACTCTAGATCTCAGAAAGAAATGTTGCAGTAATGTTTCCACTGGTCTTAGAAAAAAGGAAAATATTATAATCTAAATTCTAAAACCAGCCAAGTGTCAATCAGGGCAAAATTAAAGAGCTTTTTAGATATTCAAGGTCTCAGAAAGGTTTACCTTTCACGTGCTCTTTGTTACACTGTACAAGTGCTTGACAGTAATAAAAGGTGAAGAAAAAATGTTTTTAAAAAGTACATTAAAATGGGTTAGTTTTTTCTGCCTTCTAAGTTGTACTTAACCTGATGCTTTTTAGATTTACAAAAAAAATACTCCAAACTTCCCATGTGGATTCATGAACATGGGCAATTCTATGTATCTGATATAATATTCAGAATTGATAGCACCTGGGGGATAGGTGTACTTTGTAAAGGAAATCTTGGTTTAAACAAGATTAAACAGGATTTGTGGGGGCAGAAAAGAAGTGTTTGACTTGTATAATAAACTACTGTTCTTAAGCACTTTTAAAACTACCTCAGCTGCACCATCAACAATTAATAGAGTTCTAAGAAAGCACAGTATTTTCTGCTCATTGTAATGGGCTCAGTATGGCCCCCTTCTTAAGCACCCTGCCGTGGACGGGCTCCCCTTGCTGCCCCATTGAAAGTAAAGAGATGGCATTCTCTAACATTTCTTTTGTTTCCTGATTCAGGCCAGCCTGAGTCAGTGGAATCATAGTCTATTCATTTTGTGGGCATTGCATTAATTTTTTTCATTATGGAGAATAAGGTGACTGCACATATCCTGAGAGTAAAAATTCAAGGCAATAATCTCATCTAAATTATTTGTGATGTCAAATTACACAATCCAGAAGTCAGGCTACAGCAAAACATAAGAAAAATAAGCTTTATTAAAAGCCACTCTAGGTTACAGGAAATTGCAATTAGGTGGGTGTATTGCTAGACATTTCATAAGACACTTCCATGAGATGTAAAGGCAGGGTTCCAGCCTTTTTATGACCCAAATACACTCTGAATACACTATATCTTAGTTAAAAGACTCAAAGTTAAAATATGTTAATAGTAAATGTTATTAAAGTGTGTCCATCCTGTTTTCACAGAACAAAATGAAGCAAAGCAGAGTGGAACAAAATCGTGGGTTTGCCCGGGCCGATGGCTGGAGAAAAAAGTGTACCACTACTTTAAATGTAAAAATCTGTCCAAAAAATCTGTTAAAAGAATTAGGTGGCTTTGCCATATAAGGAGTAAGGCAAAAAATATTTCTCTAAAATAGTACAACATTGCCCTGTGTAAAAATGTAATTTGCAGTTAGAAGGAGGAGCAGGGCACAGTTCATGATACTTACAATATGGATGTTGGAAGAGTGTGCTGTATATATGGCACATACATATATAATATAAGCAGCATGTGGACATACATCCATGTGGGCATATATATGCATGTAACAGCCTTTCTATAATCATGTCGCATGTATAGTAGATACAAACATATGCTCCCCCATCCACATGTCCATTGTTCAGGACGAATTAAGGCAGCTGGAGGTTTTTATAGTTTTTTACATAGTTTATTTGTGTGCTTTTTATGACTGTGCCAATAAACAGACAAATGCAGAAACCAATATTGTCAACACCCGATACTTACCATCTAGATTAAACAACTGATGTTGACATTTGGACGTATTTGCTGTCACATCCGTTTCTTTTCTCTTAAATAAATGCAATGTGGCAAATGCAGTGGGCCACCCTTCTCTCCCTTTCTTTCCAGACTTTACTTCTATGCTGACATTAGCTATCAATCCCATCTAGGGATTTATGCTTTACTACCTACACGTGGTCTGTAAGTAGTGGTATTTTCCATGTGTTTTTTATTTAAATATATGTTAGCGTCCTTCTGTGTTCTTGTGCAACTCACGGTATTCACTCAATGTTGAATTGCTCCGTGGTGTTCTATTATATAAACAGACCACACTGTGTTCATTCACTGATTTGCTGGTTTCATTTAGGTTGTAAGCAAGTTGTTGATCTTCTAAATAATATTATAATGGCCCTGGCTGTGTGGCTCAGTTGATCGGAGCATTGTCCCATACCCCCAAACGTTGTGGGTTTGATTCCCAGTCAGGGCACATACCTAGATGGCTGGTTTGATCCTCGGTTGGGGTGCATACAGGAGGCAACTGATTGATATTTCTCCCGGTCTCTCTCTTTCTCTCTCCCTCCCTCTTTTCTCCCTCTCTCTCTAAAAGCAATAAGCATATCCTCAGGTGAAGATTTAATAAATAAATAAAAACATAAATACATAAATAAATTCTTTTGAACAAACATTCCTCAGCACACATTTAAGACTTTTTTCTATAACATATAATTCAAAGTGAAATTACTGCATCATAGGCTACAAATATGTTTGTGTGTTTTAGAAAATACCATATTGGTTTCCAAATTGTTGTAACTTTTTACATTCCCACAAGATGAATATGTGAAAGTTGTCATTTCTCCAGTTATGTACCAACACCTACTATTGGTTTTCCTGGCATATATAACACAGATATAGACAGAATTTTATTCTTGCCTCTCTCTAAGCATGTGCATGTGTATGTATAAATACAGACACATACAAATACATGCTTTTAAGTTTTGGACAGCTGGGTGAAAATTATGCAAAAAGGCTTTTTTCTTTTTACTTTTTTGAAAAGATTTTATTTATTTTTAGTGAGGGGAGAAGGGAAAGAGAGGGAGTGAAACATTGATGTGAGAGAGCAACATTGATCAGTTGCCTTTGTTTTTTATTTTGTTCAAGTACAGGTGTTTCCATTTTTAGCCCACCACACCCCCTGCCCCACTCATAGCCACCTCCCACCTTTGAATCTACCCGTTTGGCTTTGTCCATGCGTCCTTTATACATGTTCCTCAATGGTTCTCTCCCTAGTATCCTTCTATCCATTCCACTCTGGTAACTGTCAATTTGTTCTTTATTTCAGTGTCTCTGGCTATATTTTGCTTGCTAGTTTGTTTTGTTGGTTAGCTTCCACTTATAGATGAGATCATGTGGTATTTCTCTTTCACTGCCTGGCTTATTTCACTTAGTAGAATGCTCTGCAGTTCCATCCGTGCTATTGCAAAGAATCAGAGCTCCTTCTTTCTTTCTGCTGCATAGTATTCCATTGTGTAAATGTACCACTTTTTTTGTATATTCATTTACTGATGGGCACTTAGGCAGCTTCCAGCACTTGGCTGTTGTAAATTGTGCTGCTCTGAACATTGGGATGCATAGGTTCTTTTGAATTGGTGTTTCAGGATCCTTAGGGTATATACTAACAATGGTATTGCTGGCACAAAAATAAATTCAAGTTGGGTAAAAGACTTAAATATAAGCCGTGACACCATAAAAGTCTTAAAGGAGAATATAGGCAGGAAAATCTCAAGATATTTCATGCAGCAACATTTTTACTGATATGCCCCCTAGAACAAGGACTATAAAGGAAAGAATAAACAAATGGGATCTCATCAAAATAAAAAGCTTCTTCATGGCTAAGGAAAACAGCATTAAAATAAAAAGAGAACCAACCATATTGGAAAACATATTTGCCAATGATACCTCAGACAAAAAGTTTTAACTAAAGAAAAGGATTTAACAAGTAGGAAATATGAGTCAACATTTGCACACTTTATCAAATTTTATTCTCCACCTAGATTTTGAATTAGTTTTATTCAAAAATTTTTTAGTACATAAATAAAATTTTTAAAAAGTAAAAGACGTATCCACCTACACTGCTTTTATGTGCACATTTTGGTCAGACTCTTGTTCTCACAGCTGACTTGCTCTCCACTGTGTCAGTGGGCATGTGTCACACTGCGGTTTATGAAACACTTTCATATATTCAATTTACCTCACAGGGGAGACACTCTGTTTAGATTTAAACCACCTTTCTAGTGTAAGACTGGCAACGTGTTATCATTTAATCTATTTTTTTCAGATTCTTGAGTATATTCACTCTTACTTTTAAAAGTGAGGAAAACAAAACTCAGGGGTGTGAAGTCACTGTGGAACGTAATCGGAGAAACGTACTGATGATGCAAGATTTGTATGAAGTCCTGCTTCCGAGTCTATGGATCTAGGCTTCTAGTGTTCATTTATTGGTTTTATTTTCTTAGGACTAGGAAAACCAAAAAAAGTAATCTGTAGGGACTTTGTTACATCTGGGGGGTTTTGGTTAAAGCTAAGTTTGTTAATTTTAGAAAGGAACGTGGACAGGGAGTATTGACTTTTTAAATCAGTGGCCTAGAAGAGCTGGGTCTGAATAGTGAGAGTAAGAGGCTCTGCGGGACTAGAGAGTGCGAGCAGGAACACAGAGTTCCAGGCACAGCCCAATGGTTCTAAGGGAAAGGACATGTGGGTTTCTGGGCGTGGTGTCAGGAACTGACTGAAATGGACAAAAGCAAAGGTAAGGCACTGTGTTTCTCTCATGAAAATAGAAAATCGTCCCAGTCACCGACACTATGGTAAATTTCCATGTGGTAGTTTTTAATTTATTCTTCACTCTGAGTTACTGGAATGTTGCCCACTTGCAATTTGCTTTGCCACTTAATGTTTGACTACTCAATGCAGAATATTACATTGTGTAAATGTATCACAGTTTTTTGATCCACTGACTTACTGGTGGGCACTTAGGTTGCTTTCAACACTTGGTATTGTAAATTCAGGTGTTTTTAAAATTTTTTTTTAAATTTCATCTCACCTATAAGTGGAACCTAATCAACAAAGCAAACAAGCAAGCAAAATATAAGCAGAGACATTGAAATAAAGAAAAAACTGACAGTAGCCAGATGGGTGGGGGGAGGAGGATTATGGGGAGGGGAAAGGGGAAGGGTCATCAAGGAACATGTATAAAGAACACATGGACAAACCAAAGGTGGGTAGGATTGAGGGTGGGAGGTGGGGATGGGTGGGGCAGAGGGGAGTGGTAGGGGGAAAATGGAGACAACTGTACTTGAACAACAATAAAAAATTAAGCCCTGGCTGGTGTAGCTCAGTGGATTGATTACGGGCCTGCGAACCACATGATCACGGTTCGATTCCCAGTCAGGGCACATGCCTGGGTTGCAGGCCAGTTCCCAGCAGGGAACTCACGAGAGGCAACCATACATTGATATTTCACTCCTTCCCTCCCCCTCTAAAGATAAATAAATAAAAATTAAAGAGCAGATGAATGATAATAGAGAAAGATACCATTATTAATCTTCAAAGTTATATGAGGGAGGATCCCCCCAAACAAAATTATTTTCTGAAGGGCAGGCCCCTTGTCATATAGGCTTCTCCAGCTACCGGAGTGTTCTAGAAACCCATCTGTATCAGTGTACCAGCTAGTGTTGTTGTGAGAGGCTGTGTTTGGGTTCAGTGAATTTTTTAAAAGACTCTTTCAACATGTTTGCCCACTTTATTATGGCTAATTTACAAGAACACCTGCCCACACCATACTGAGTATTCAGCAGTTTTTTACCAAAAATGGACCACCACACCCCCACCCTCACTATTCACCCAATCTTGCCCCAAGAAATGTTTTGTTTGTTTCCTCGGATGAAAAAAAATCCTCTAAGGGGAATGCTTTGCCATTATAGAAGAGGTGAAACAAAACTGGCAGAAGTGCTAAAAGGCATCAGAATTGATGGGTTCAAACACTTTTGAGCAGAGGGAAAATGTCTTGATAAGTGTATTGCATTGAATGGAGAATACTTTGAAGGTGACTGAAGTTTAAACAGGTAAGAATAAATACACAGTTTTTTACAAATAAATCCCGGTTGTTTGGGGTCCCCCTTGTATATATCATCACAAAGTAATATGTGTATTCAGTTGTAGAAGTGACAGTGGGGTAAATCAGGAGGAATATTTTTAAGGAATAAAGTATGACATTTTTAAAAAAGGAATCTATAAGATGGAGCACATAGACATGAAGAATAACATCTTCCAAAATCCATGGGGCAGAGCAATTATTATTTTTAATTGGAAACAATCGACAGGAGTAAAGAAATACATCTCCAGATCAAATCTTTGGATGATGAGGGTCCATCAAAACCAAAACAGAATAAATGGGGAAGGAGTGAGACACTCACTTAAGACCTTTTACAATATTTTTTGTTATCTGAGTAAAATTAAATCCTGATTTGTTTGAGCCAATTTTTGAAATTTGTTCATAGCAGCCTTATGTAATTCCTAATGGATACAAAATCCATGATATGTCACTAATGACAATACATGTATGGATTGTAACCAGCACTGAACTAAGCAAAACATACCTGTAAGCAAACAAAATAAAATATCTAAAAGTATCTATATTTGTTTACAAGAGGCACATCTCAAAACTGAACATATGGACAAAGATACACAGGTTAAAGGCTTAAATAAGAGGTTGTAATGGTGATAACAAGAATTCAAAATGAAAATTATTAAATCAATTAAAAATACAACATCAGGTAGAAATCAAAGAACATTTTTACAACAGAACACATTTACATTTCAAACTAAAATTTGAAAATCTGGATATTGATTTTTTATGAAAAATGACATCAAAACATACTCAATAAGGGATAGAAAAGATAAATAGAACACAGGAGGAGTTGCAAAAGTTGCCCAAAAGATGTAAGAAGACTTGTACAAAGATGTCCATTGTTGCTATTTGTGTAGTTATTAAAATATTGGTCCCTTCAAGGAAGACTGGGTAAATACACTTTGGTACACTTAAATTACACCAACATGAGTAGACAATGGATAATATATTACATAGGTATATGCCATAAAATGCACTTCAGTAAAAAAAGCATAATATATATGACATGAGGTCATTTGTTGTCAATGTTGTATAACAATGACACACACATGTATATATGTTTGCAATAGTATAAAAATGAATAAAAGTATAATTCCTAATTTATTGATAGTGAATACTACTGACAGAGTGATAGAATTTAGTTTGATATGCATTGGCTTTTAATAATAGTTTCTTTAAAAATATCTAAAGCAAAGTGATATCATATTAAGAATTTATAAGGATATGAATAGATACTTTTATTGTTATTTTCTATCACTTATATTTCAAAATAAATAACATATATCCAAAGAGAATTGACTATAGATTATTGGAATAAGTAGTTAAATAAAGTGACCTGATATAAGTGCAATTTACACATAAAGTTAATAGCTTCTCTAGTAAGAAGAAATGATTAGAAAATGAGAAGGAAAAAATCCACTTGCAATACAAAGAAAAATTTGAATTAATAGTAGTTGCTCAAACAGAAATACACAACCAATAAAAAAAATACACAGTCTTATGAAAATACTTTTATTTCAAGAATGGGAAAAAATTTATATTGTAATGTTTTTAATTTACTTAAATACATATTTGACTACAATGCAAGTTCAAAGTTTTTTGGTTTATTTTTATAAAATTTAATATCTTTTTCCAAAGTAAATAGAAAAATCAATGTGCAAGAATAAGAATCATATTTTCAAAAGAATTTTATCCTTTTAATATAATTGACAATGTCATTCTAAGGTTTAACCTGGAGGAAAAATATACAATAAAAAACCTTTTTGATAAACAAATGCAATATGACATAATATAATGTATGCATTTTTAAAAACAACAAGAATTGAAAGAATGTTTATTGGTACATATGCATACAGATAGAATGCTGAAACAGAGGTAACCTAAAAAAAGACACATGTACTTTTTGAAAATTGCCTCACCTTAGAGAAAATAAATATCTCTAATTCATACTATACTTACAAATAAATTTCTAAGAAAATAATTGCAGAAGCACAGTCTTTTGTGTAGATTAGGGAGAACATATAATACAAAGCAAATATGGAAGGATTCACCTTTGACTGTACAAGATATTTTTCTATTGTAATAAAAGAAAAGAATAAGGTGCATGAAGAATTTTAGATTCAGTGGTAGAAAAGCGAGAAATCAAGTGGCCCCTTTTAACCATAAGTATCTCTTTTCCCCGATCCCATGTTGTATCTGGCCTTGAAGTTAGGAAACTCATTCAGTGAAGAATCAGAACTTTTCTCTTCAGTCACGTGCGGATGACATAAAGCCTGCACTGCCGTGGACCAAAGGTTAGAAGCCAAATAGAGTGTTAATCCACAAGTCCATTTCTAAGTTCTAGAAGATAAGTTGACTACCTATGATCTAAAAGGTAATACTTGAATTGTGCAAGTCATTTTCCTTTTAGCCAAGTTTTTCTGTTGTTGTTTTTATTTCCTTCTCTTTCTTTGTTCCCCCTCAAGATTAATATTTTTAGTTTAGAGGCTCGGCCTTACAACAGCTTGGTTAAAAATTATAAACGGCCTGAAAACTATTCCAAATCTGAATTTTTTAGAGTTTAAATAAGTTTGGTTGCTCTTTTTCTTTAACTGGATGCCTTGGTGAGTAGTGGTTTCCACCTGAGACAGAAGGAGGGCTATGTAAATGGGAAGAGAGCCCATTTCCTTGTTGGTGGCCATTGGTGATGGGCAAGGAAGGGTAAGAAGCCTTGACAGAGCATGGGATCCTATGTGGCTTCCAGATCAAAGGGGTTTGGATACTATTCAGAGCAGTATTCAAACCTTGGGATGCTAATCTGTCTTCATGGGTATTACATGGGTGTGTACCTTCACAGATCCATTCATCTCCAATGATGGCATTCACCCTACTCAGCTACCCTATGGGATTTCTATGGAATAACTTATTCTTCATAGCATTTCTGAAACACTCTTTTTGGCAATAAATGTTTAGACAAAATCAAAGATAAAGGTTCTATCAACAAGTTTTAAGGGCAGTTAGAAATATGTGAAAAAGAGGCCATTATCTTTTGAAATGGATGATCTGGGTGATTTACCAACTCGATTATTTCAGTACTACTGATATCAAGCCATTTGCTAGCCCAGAAACTAGATAGTACATGGATCAAGCCAGTAGTTAGTATACCTCTGTCCACTTTATGAAGATTGTCTTAAAGTAGTTTGGGCATATCATCAATTATTTAATCTTACAGCTAACCCAGTAATGGTTCTGAATTAGTCTTTGGTTATTTTTCACTCTATGTTTTATGCTTTTCAAAGAACCCAAAGTACAAGTCAAGTGATAACTTCCATGACCAACAACACGAAGTTAAAAGAGGCTTCCCTGGGGAAGGTATTTTGAGGACAAAGTTTCACAGAGGCCAATTTAGGAAGTCATTTGATTAGCTATCCAAGTAATGTGATTTGAAACCTTTATTCTCTAGTTATCTATAAAGTAACACAGCCAGATATTTTGTATAATACATTAATATTTTCTTTGTAATCAAGTTTGGCCTGATAAGTATGTGGGTAAAATAATACAGAAGTAATATATTACCAATACTTCATAGGAAGTTTGAAATTATTGCTTTAAATTTCTTATTATTACTAAGACGCATTTAGTTACTTGAAAACCATTTAAATTCAACTTCAAATTTATATTTTTTCTTCACTTTAAAAAATGTACATTCTCTTCTTTTTCATACAAGGTTATGTTGATTTCAGGTGTAAAATCCTACTTATTCTTTCGTTTCATCCTAGTTACTCTTAAAGGCAGAATTCACGATCTACTTATTTTTCATTTAATCCTCTCTAACTGTTCCCACCCACAGTAATTTTTTCTTCTTTGACTCTTATTATGCTCCACATTCTGAAAAGGATGTATTTAAGTATAATTTCCTGATTATTTTTAAATAAGTCTCTTGAAAGAAATGACTCCCCTTTCTTACACACTGAATATTATGGGGAAAACCTGTGCAAACTATACATTTTGTCATCAGTTTCAGGATAAATCTTCAAAACTTGACATTAGAATTAAAATAGAAAGTGTTCTTCTCCGTTAGCAAATAGATGTCAAATGAAACCAGAGAACATTTCAGTAATACTCTGTCTATCCATATGTACAAAAAGTTAGGTGCATTCCACACTCTGCGCTGTGATTAAGTTATTAATTGGCTTTCAATAATTAGTCCCCAAATAAAAGCAGCCTCTGTTCTAAATGTCCATTTGTGTATTCATTGTTCAATCATTTAAATATTTTTCCCTCTTCTCATAAAATAACAGAAAATGCATGCAGGTTCTTGGCAACCTGTAAAACTCTTCTCTAGTTCCTGGGTGTGTGTTTCATTTGCCTGATCACCATCCATCCCTCACCTGTGAGGACAATGACATCTTGTGGGGAGCAAAACTTCTCCTGCCTAGAGACCACTTCCAGAAGTGGAAATTGGTTGGATATTCCTGACCACCGTGATTGATTCCTAAATTGACACATGATTCATCTCAAATAATTAGAGGAAAAAACCAAACAGGACTTTTTAGGAAATATCTGGGAAAAGGTACTCCCTTTCCCAGCAGGCAGGATACAAGCTCACTGTCATCTTGCCAAAACTTTGGAAGGACTTGCATGGAAGTAAAGCCAACACAGAAAAAAAGCAAACTGAGAAACAAAAACAGAGTGACACTGTGTCCTGAAAATACACAATCCCCTGGATCTAGCTGCACCTGAAGTAAGACTTGAGGCATTGCTGTTACATGAGCTAATATTGTGCCTTTTCTCCTTAAGCTATATTTGGTTTGGTTTCCATCACTTGCACCTAACATTGTCCTAACTCGAAGAGATCATAGAGATATGAAATACTGGGATGTTTCATTGAAGAAGAGTTTTACTCTGCTACTGTTACTGTCAAATGTAACTAAGGGAAAAAAATTAAAAACCCCTCAATCCTCGAGCTCTGAGCTGAAATAGAAGAGAATAATATTTAGGCTGTACCCCTTCTCCAAACAAAGAATGACAGGGGCAGAAGAATTTGAATTATGCTAAGAAAAACATGCCATTTAAAAAGTCCTGCCTGTGCTTTGTGAGGCTCAAGTGCAAAGATGATTAGATGGCCTTTTGTTCGAGAAAACACTTTGAGGAGTTGGTGCTACACAAGGGTAACACAGGAATTAAATTAGGGGCAGAGCTGAACATCTAATCAAAGTAAATTATAGGAATTTGGTTTTGGAATCAAACAGATGGGAAGCAGGGGGAAAGGGTCTGGAGAGAGGATTTAGAAGATTAAGGCAAATGTAACCTAAAAAAAACCTTCCCGTGGCTGGGAAAAATTCATGCATTTTCAGAACAGCGAGATCTAAAGTTCAATCTTAAGGAATTTCTGGTTATTTTCTATAATCCACTGTATTAACGCAAAATTGCAGTAATAAGTTGTTAAATGTAAGGGGTTTGTGTAATGAGTTAGTTGGGGGAGATGAACTGATGGGGTGTTAACCATTGTGGGTAAAGCAGGCTGGTGAGAAGAGACAGCAACAGCAACCGAGGACCTGACGCACCAAGCAAGCAGGCCAAGGGCACACTGACTCAGAGGGCTGCAAGCGCCCTTCCCTCTCCCCCTGAGAAATCTTCAGAGACATCTCAAGGGGTGGGGAGACTTGAGCCAATTTATTTCAGTATAAAAGACAGCATGATTTCAGAAATCTGAAGGAATTGGTAGGAAGGCAAGGGAGGCCATCAGTTTGGCTAAAACCTAAATTTCTCTGCTTTTTTCATTGGAATAATCCTTGAAGGGTAGCAGAATATACCATCCAAAAATATGGCATTTTGGCATATTGATGATCCGGAAGACGATTGAAAAGATGCAGATACAAGAAAAGCTCTCAATCTTGGCCCTCCTCCTATTTCTTAAAAGCAGTATATAATTTTGTAAGGATATTCTCTCTCCCTTCTCTACCAGGAAAAACAAAAGTTAATCACTGGAGACAACTCTAGACTCTTAGGCCAGAAATGGCAACAGAAGAATCTACATAACAAATCTTGTTAAAACAACACTAAGCTCCCATTAGCTTCCCCATATATTTACCTTCTTACAATTTTCTACCTCTGAAATTTCAAAGTCCTTTTCCTTTGTCTTGTCAGTTCTCTACAGGCTTTTTAAAGCTCAAGTTCTCACCACCACTTTGAGTTACTCATCACGGATACTTTTAGGTATGCATAATGCACACATTAATAAACCTCTGTTTGTGTGATACTGTTCTGTCATCTGTCAGTTCAATTTACAGGGCTCAAGCCAGAGAAAAATAATTTGCCACCTGTACGCCTGCAAAGCAGGACTGAGACAAGCATTGATATGCAAGTAGTTTATCTGAGAGAAACCATAGCAAGGAGAGGTTAAAAGTAAGACAGAAAGAGAGAGAAAGACCAATAAACTGTGTGTTAACAAGCACATTACCACCATGGGCAACTGGGGTGCAGCGCTGATGCTCTGAGAGAGAACACAGTTCAGGAATCTGGAGCATCTCTGCCCCTTGTTGGTTGGCTGTTCTTGGGGATATTAAGGTTCTGGCTCTTTCAGTTTGCTACTTGTGAGCCAGGTATGCTCCTGAGGCCAGAGGTAGCTTTCAGGCAGATGCGTGCAAGTGCTTAGAAGAAAACGGAAAGACTGGCACTTGGGGAAATTGTTTACAACCTCAGGGAGTTCAAGTGGGCCAAGGAACACAGGGTAGAGGGCCATCGACAATATCTCTTCTACTGGGTAGTATTACAAAATCAGCCAAAGAAATGATTATGTCAGTTATGTACTTGTAAAAATACTTCACAAGTAGAGCTGAAAATAATAGAAGAGCATGTGTGAACATTCAGAAGAAAGCTTCTAGATTACTCTACATAAAATCTGTAACTCCATGGTTAGAAGGTAGTGACAATAAACACAAAGAAGCTTCACATCTTTTGTGGACCTTCTCTTCATTTTCCTTTAGTTTTAAAAATATTCTTATGAAGTAGTAATTTAATTAATTAGTTAAGAATGAAGAAATGTGTGAAATATAGAGAAAATACAAAGATAAGTATGAGAATACCCATGTTATTGTCACCCAGATATAACATTCAATGACATTTTTTTCCCAAAGAAACCTGATTCCAACTTATGTAGTATTAGAGGCCTGTGTTGAGTAACAGTATGTGGAGAATCTGAAGAGAGTAAACTTGTACTTTTTAGAGAAAACTTTGGCAAGATCTAGTGAAGTCAAGATGCATATGAAACTACTCCGTTGCCATTGCATTCTGAGGTACTTATATTAGCTTTTGTGAAATGCCTCTAAGGAAACATTTGTTTGTACTGTTTGCAATAACAGTAACATACCAAATAATACAGCTGTCTCTCCATTGGTTAATATATTTTTTATGTGACACTTAAGTAGGACTTAAAATGTTTGCATAACCTGTGGTATCATCCTCAAATGTTTGCTGTCCCTCCTGTGCTCCCCATCCAGAGGCTGACACACACT
Organism: Sturnira hondurensis; assembly: GCF_014824575.4. Lineage (NCBI taxonomy): Eukaryota > Metazoa > Chordata > Mammalia > Chiroptera > Phyllostomidae > Sturnira > Sturnira hondurensis. The sequence continues at coordinate 4,307,058 of NW_028080032.1, read as the reverse complement.
ACTGCCCTGTAATACTGCTGTGCCCATTTCTATGGGGAGATTAAAATTCCCATCCCACTGAAGTGAGGTGCAGCAACATGACTTGCTCTGGCCAAAGAAATGTGGGCGGGAGTGATTCCACCACTCTCAGGAAAATAGATGAAGAGCCACTGCTCCCTGTCGCCTTGGCCATAAGCACAACGATGTCCTGGATAGAGGCTACTCATTCTCTCCAGGCCCAGAAAAAGGAGAAATGAAATAGGCCCATGGTTCAGATGGCCTATGAGTGAGATGTAAACCTGTTTGTTTTTGAGACACTGAGATTCTCAGGTTGTTCATGTCATACTTCCAGAAATTATGGTTCCCCACCTAGATGATTGGATACTCAGGGTTGTGTGCAGATAGCAAGGAGGAGGTGGATGCACAGTAAGTTTTATCAGAGGCAAATGAGAAGTAGAATAATTGTCTGTAATGAGGCTGCAAAGGCTGAATGATCAAGCTTTCTCACTACCATTAAAATTATATCAACTGCTTATGTTAATACTGGCCATATTTAGCTAATGGAAAAATCAAATGCCCTTGACTAATAAGCATGGGGAAATAGTTCCTTCCAGTAAATAATGTAGGTTATCTGTAGAAGGTGTTTTATAGCATGTGGGCTCTGGCATCAGATCTGAATACTAGGCCTTCCTTCAAGGCTCTGTATTATATGGCTTAACCTTGCTGACCTTGCAGTGGTCCTGACATAGAGGAATCTCTCAATGCAGTGTAGCTTCTACTAAATAAAAGATTTCAAACCATTAAGTCCTTGGTATGGGTGCTAATGCAGTGAACTTGAAAAAATGGAAACAAAGGTGTCATTCAATGTATATAGTAGTAGGAACCAGAGATGTATATGATGTTAAGCACTTTTTGAGACTATTTGGGCATATCACTACATAGGTATACTTTTCAAAACTTGAAGTACAACATACATACAAAACAGAATGTATTTGGGTTTGGTGATTTTTTGTACAAACTGAACCAGTACCTGCATTGAGAAACAGAACTCCTGTCCCCCAGAATTGTGCCTTGTACCCCTCTGTGTGCTTGACTGTGCTTGACCCAGGGCCAATCACTACCTGAGTTCTAGCAGGTCTACTGCATAACCTGTGGTATCATCCCCAAATGTTTGCTGTCCCTCCTGTGCTCCCCATCCAGAGGCTGACACACACTACTGCCCTGTAATACTGCTGTGCCCATTTCTATGGGAAGATTAAAATTCCCATCCCACTGAAGTGAGGTGCAGCAACATGACTTGCTCTGGCCAAAGAAATGTGGGCGGGAGTGAATCAGTCACGTCTTCCAGTTTCAGTTCTTTATCCGAGTGGAAAAATACAGTGTACACTGTCTGTGTCCGGTTTCTTTCAGACAGTTTCATGTCTGTGAGATTCACCTATATTGTTGTGCCTCACTGTACAGCATTCATTCGTATTCTTACATAATATTTCATTGCTCAAATTTTCATAATGTAGTTCTCCATTCCATTATTGTTGAATCTGGGGTATAGTTTATTGACTTCCCTTTGTGGATAGCAGCTGTTCTGGTGCATGTCCTTTAGTAAACGTATGTACTCATTTCTGCATTTCTGTTGTGTGCACACTTGGGAGTGTGATGGTTGCGTTGTAGGGTATGCCTACGTTCAGTATGAGTAACAGCCACACAGTTTTCAAATGTGTCTGTGCAGTTATGTATGAAAGTTCCAATTGCTCTTCATCCTAGATAAAACTTGGTGTCTTTTATTTTCTATTTTTATTTTAGCTATTGTGATGAATGTGTAGTAATATCTTATTAAGATTTTAATTATTTCCTGATGACTAAAGAAATTTAAATACTTAATTTTTCTCAATCAGGATATGTCTTGACCTTATCAGGTTTATCAGGAGTTGGCAGTTACGGGAAAATCCTATGTGATATATATTTTTGTCCGGTGAAATGTAAGGGTTAAAGACAATTTGAAATGTTGGACATAGTCATGTAATCTTGACATTATTTTCCAAAGACAATCAAACATAAAACAACCACAGCAGGACTGTTATGTACCAGTCACTACTGTGTGGGTTAGGAATAAAATAATAGAGTCACAGTGGTTGGCCTTTGGCATCTCAGAGTATAGTTGGGAGATAGTCAAGTAACCAAAACTCAGTTACTGTGTTTACTATGTGTCCTAGTGAGGTATAGCTGTTGTAACAAATTATCAGAGACTCCATGGCTTAAACAACAAACAATTGTTTCTTATGGGTCTGGAAGCTTGGGAAGTTCAACATCAAGAAGCCAGAATATCCAGTGTCTGTTGAGGGGCCCCTTCCTGTTTACAGGTTACTCTCTTCTCTCTGTGTCCTCACATGGCAGAGACTGGAGAGAGAGGAAGCAAGACTCATCATGTCTCTTCTTATAAGGGTGCTCATTCCATTTCTGAGGGCCCTATCCTTGTGATCTAATTGCCTCCAAAAGGCTCCACTTCCAAATACCACATTTGGGTGATGGTATTCATGACATAAACTTCAACATATGAATTTGGAGCATATGCAAACATTTAGTCCATAGCACAAAACAAGGGTGAATGTTAAAACTGAAGAATTTACAGAGCTCTATAGAAGCACAGAGCAAGAAGCCCTTCACTCTATGTGGGTATGTGTTGGGGGTGGAGCTGGAATGGCACCAAGGAAGTAATCTAAAGTCTGGCCGAGAAGCAAGAGTAGAATTTAGGAGGAAGAAAGTTAAACAGAAATTTTTTCCAGGAAGAACAGCATGAACAATAAGGGCACACAATGGAGAGAGAGAATTTTCTCTTTGGGGCAATCCTGGAAAGGAGGAACCAGTTTAGCTCCCTGCAGCACAGGGTGCCCATGGAGGAATGGTGGAAAATGAAGCTATGGATATAGGCAGCATTAAATACATGACTTGGAGTGGTAAACACATAAAGCAGTATACAGATGGTGCATTACAGACTTGTACACCTGAAACCTATGTGATTTTATTAACCAATGTAACCTCAGTAAATTCAAGTAAAAAAAGTAGAGGTCAGTAAAAAAAAAAAAAGATTGACTTTGATCAAGGAGTAACAGGCCTAGGACGTGACTACCCACCATGACCCACCTGTAGTTAGAAATTTTCATGTTCAGACCATTTTATGTGGTTATTTTTCAGTCTCTGAGTTTGTAAGGCCCACCTTATTTACTTCCCCTGAGCTTGTCAGGTTTAGTATATGACCCATTTTTCATTCCCACTTTCAGGATAACAGCTATTACATTACTATTGCCTTTGTCTATTCTCAGAATTGTGTCTGCTGGCTAGAGTTCTATTTTATTTTATCTCTGTAAATCATAACAGAATGTAATTTCTATAATATCCAGATTTGCTTTCTTTAAAGGGAGTTAAGAATTTAGACACCTGCAAGGTAATGAAAGTACTCCATTGGCCTATGTTTGAATAATTCTCCCAGTTTTTAGAGCTGTTTTATCTACCCTTGTTTTAATAATATCATTTTAACAAATTCTTTTTCATTGAGTTTTTTCAAAGTATTTAAAGTCATCTTTGGAAAAACAGCATTTTTTACTTTGCTTGTTCCTCAGATTAGGTAAATTTAATTCAATTACAAAGTTGCAGTAACAGCTACAACTAGTATAATCAGCTTTGGGGACAAACATCACACATTTTTGGTAAGAGAGAGTTCAACTGGTAGGGCCAGTAAATAGAGGGACATGATAAAGTGCTTATTCAACAAGCTGATGAATAAATTCAGCAAAAAGCTCCCTTAATAAAAATTCAACTGCACTACCATTTTTTGGTTGATCTACAACATACTTTAGATGTCGTCTGCCTTCTATGATCAGATTTCACCTCTCCAGCAACTTTCGATGGTTATTTTTGTTTGCTTTTTTGTTGGGGGTGGTTACCCTGGGAACCTATACCTAGGCATTACTTTATCTGAAAATAAAAAGAGTTGAGAAACTTTACCTCTATGGCCAATTTATTTTCCAAGGTCTAATGATGTCTTTTCAATCTGTTGAAAATATCTTTCTCCATTACTGGTATCTCTGAAGTAAATCTTTTCCACTATGTAAAAAAAGTGACTTGATCTGCCTTAGATCTGCCTTCTACTTTCCTCCTCGAAGTGCTTCTCACTTATTTGTGAAAAACAAACTACACCCCCGTTTTTTATTATTTTACCATTTTAATTGTAAGGTTCAGTAACATTAAGTACATTTACATTGTTGTACATTCAGCACACAATCCATCATCAGAACTTTTTTTTAAAACTGACTTTGTCCCCATTCAACACTAATTCCTCATTCCCCTCCCCCAAGTCCCCGGTAGCCACATTTTTATTTTGACTCTATAAATTTGCCTACTTTAGGTACCTCATATGAATGAAATCATACAGTATTTGTCCTTTTTGTGATTGGCTTATTTCATTTAGCATAATATCTTCAAGCTTCATCCATGTTGTAGTGTGTGTCAGATTTTTTTCCCTTTAAAGGCTGATAATATTTCTTTTTTTAATTTTAATTGTTGTTCGAGTATAGTTTTCTGCCTTTTACTCCCATCCCAGCCCACCCCCCAGCCCTCCCCACCTCCCTACATTTCCATCCCCCACCGATTGTTTTTGTCCATGTGTCCTTTATACTTGTTCCTGTAAACCCTTCTCCTTTTCCCCTGAAATTCCCTCCCCTCTCCCCTCTGGCCACTGTCAGCCTGTTCACTATTTCACTGTCTTTGGTTATATTTTGCATTGTTGGTGGGATTGAAGACTGGTACAACCACTATGGAAAACAGTATGGAATTTTCTCAGAAAACTGAAAATGGACCTACCTTTTGACCCAGCAATTCCACTGCTAGGATTATATCCTAAGAACCCTGAAACACCAATCCAAAAGAACATATACACCCCAATGTTCATAGCAGCACAATTTATAATAGCCAACTGTTGGAAGCAACCTAGGTGCCCATCAGTAAGTGAATGGATCCAAAAACTATGGTACATTTACACAATGAAATTCTATGCAGTAGAAAGAAAGAAGGAGCTCCTACCCTTTGGGACAGCATGGATGGAACTGGAAAGCATTATGCTAAGTGAAATAAGCCAGGCGGTGAAAGGCAAATACCACGTGATCTCACCTTTAATAGGAACTTAAACAACAAAACAAACAAACAAGCAAAATATAAACTACACCCCTTCTTGAAGTTATACATCATATGCTACAGGATAATTAAATGTAACATACTTTTCTTTTTCATTCAACTCATATTTATTAACTACTTACTCTGGAATGTGCAGAAAATATTCAGATAAATGAAGCCTTTTGAAATAGAAATCAGAGGCAATCTGGATATAATGCAGCAATGCCATAAGTACAATGACAAATGCAAGTATGAAGTGTTGTGTATGCACACCAAAGAATGCAATGGATTTTTTTCTGAGCAATAATGTCAGGAAAGCAAGGGTTCACAGAAAAAAAACATGTACATTGTTTTATGAATTGGCTAAGGAGAATGGAGCTAGAATCTCCCAGGCAGGAAAAGCAGAAAGAGCATCAAGTTAACATACGATTTCTTATTACCTGTAATGAGCCCAGTATGGGGTGTTCTAGGGGCATATGGTTATAAAAGGCTCTATTTATTTGCATCTCTAAGAAATTATTTCTCTTTTAGGCAAAGATAAATTCTTAAACTTTTAAACAAGGACATTACATAGTAAATATACATATTTTAGAAAGGTAGCATTAAGGACAGTATAAGGGATAAAAAAGAAGATAAGGGGAAAACTGCAAGAGTGTAGATAATTATGCTCAAAGAGATGTAATGTAGGTGATGGGAATGTGAGGGAAATTGTAGTGTCCTGGGTACCAACTGCCTGCTCTAACTGTAGTACCCACCCCTCTTCATTAAATTCTTCTTTTTCCTACCTTCTGTGTAGCTAGAAGGTTGCTATGGAGATATGCAGTAGCAATTATGCAGTAGCAAAGAAGATAAAATAATAATTAAAAATGGGCTGAAAGAAGAAAGTGTCTAAAGCATTGATGACATCAGAGAACTGCTCAGCTGTAGACTGGCAAAGAAAATAAAGCTCTACTTAAACTCTGATTTGATTTAACAATGATAGCTGGATATTTGTTACTTGTAGTCAAATGTACTTCTAAACTGTTAACAACATATGCATCTCCCTTTAAGAAATCTTGTTTCAAAAATGACAAAAGCATTACACCAAGGTCCAGACAAATAGGAACATCATGCAGAATCAAAATAGGCAATGAAGAGGGCAATCAAATACTCTCAAGTGATAAAGGTAATCACCAGCAACCTGGAAGATAAAATATTGAACTGGAGTGTACAATTAAAGATGTTTGGTATTTGCCGCTCACTCTGCACATGTGCACAGCATCCTGACCTCCTTGCCGCCTCCTCTCCGCCTGAGGGACCTGATCTCAGCGATGCTGGGTGTGTGCGGGAGCAGAGGCTGCACACCCGAGCTAAACCTTCAGGTTCTTTTTACCTCCTTCCGGGAACAGCAGAAAAAGAACACAGCCCAGGGATCAGTGTAATTCGAGCACGTGACTGTGGAGTTCACTGAGGACAGGGGCCCTGCTCAGAGGACCCTGATCAAAGATATGATGTTGAAGAGCCACCACCTCATCTCCCTGGGGTACTGCATTACCAAACCACAGGGGATCTTCAAGTTGGAGCAAGTGAAGAGCCCTGGTCCTTAGAGGAAATTCCTAAAACAGAGGGGCCCAGGATATTACAAAGTTAATGTCCACATCGAGAGGAAACGGGGGAAAAAACAAGAGAAACCTCTAAGAGTCCTCTAACAGGAGAGGAATCCTGTAAGATTAATGAATTTAGGAAAAACCAATAAAGCAATTCTATTTAACCACATGAGAACCGGCACAAGGGAGAAATGCTTTGATCTGATTGCATGTGGGAGATTGTGTGACAATACCACCTTTGTGGAATACAGTAAAATTTGCATGGTCAGGACACACCAGGAATGTAACACAGGTGAAAATAACTTCAATGGGAATTCATCCGCACGCAGGCTCAGAGAACTGTTACACTGGACAGTGTGATTTGAAAGCAGTAAATGTGAAGAAAACTCGATCCAGAGTTCCGTGTCTTGAATAGGTGTAGAAATGCCCCTACCAGGAATTATACCTTCCAAAACATCAGAGATCTCAGTAAGAAGAGAAATGCTACCAATGTGGTAAACATGGGGGATTCTTGCATTAAAACAGACTCCTCGGTGTACCCTCAGGAAAAGAGAGACGTCGTTTGAAAGTAATAAATAGAGAAAATCACTTTACCAGAAACACATCACATTTAGCATCTGAAGATTCATTCAGAGGAGAAAATGTATGAATGCAAGGAATGTGGTAAATCTTTTGTTCAAATTCACACGCTATTCATTATACTGGAACTCATATGGAGGTCAATCTTTATGAACATAATGAATGTGGGAAAACCTGCTCCAAGACATCACACTTCAGTGGACATGAGAGAATTCACAGGGTGGGGGAACTTTATGAATGGAATGAATATGGGGAGACTTTCTCTAACAGGACAGTGGACATCAGAGAATTTACACAGGGGAGAAACCCAATGAATGTAACGAATGTGGGAAAACCTCCTCCATGAAATTGTACTTTAGTGGACATGAGAGAATTCAAAAAGAAAAAAAATATTATGATACAATGAATATGGGGAAACTTTTGCCAATAATTCAGCCCTCAGGGCACATCAAAGAACCCATAACAGGAGAGAATTGCCATTAATATAATGAATGTGGGAAAACTTTCTCAAAGACTGCAGACATTTGAGCACATCTAAAGACTCACAAGGGGAGAAACTCTATGAATGCAATGAATGGGGGAAATCTTCCTCCAAGAAGTCATATGTTAGTGCACATCAGAGAATTCATATAGGAGAGAAACCCTGTGAATGTAATGTAAGTGGAAAACCTTTGGCCCATAATTCAACTCTCAGAGCATGTCAGAGAGCATAGGTATAAAAATTCTATGAATGTAATGAATATGAGAAAACCCTTTCAAAAGTCACACCTTAGTACACACCAGAGAGTTTACACAGGGGAGAAACCCTATGAGTGTAATGAACATGGGAAAACTTGTGCCCAAAATTCACCTCTCAGAGTACATCATGGAATTCACACAGGGAAGAAGCCCTATGGAATATAACGAATGTGGGAAACCTTTTGTCCATAAGGCAGCTCTTCAAGTACATCACAGCAAAATGCACACCAGAAAGAAAACCCTTCCATGCAATGAATTTGACAAGTTCTAAAGCAACTCATTTCTTATTGGATAACTCACAGTGGAGAAGCCTGCGTCACATTGACTGGCAAATTGCTAATTTAATAACTATTTCCTTTTCTAGTAGGCACACTACAGATCTCAGTATATCCGTTACCCAGGTGCAGCTGGTCATAGAATATGATGGTAATATATTTAAGTGAAGTCTGGCCTTAAAAACTCACCTTATGTTGTTTCTGTCCCATGTTATACTGAAATGGAGAAATTTCCATGGCAGACATGGGTGCTGTGTATTGAACTTAGGTCACAAGGTTCAAGCTACAGACTGAGTACCTGGGTGAAACAATTTTCCATATCTTCACCAGTTACTTATATTTTTGAGCAAGTATTAAGTGTGTATTACAATGGGGTCTTACAAATTTTGTCCTACTGGTTAAACACACATAGGTTTGCCAACTATGTTAGAATGGAATGAAAATGTAAATGTAATAAATCCTAGAAGACCTATCAGAATTCAGCCTATCACTGAACATCAGAGATTTCACATGAGGAAGACAATTTCTGTCAATGTCCCAGATGACCAGACAGCCTCATTGAAAATGTCCTGGAAAAACAAAAAAGTCTGTACCACTGAGTGAACTTTGTAAACATCAAATAATTGCAATTAAACTAAAATATTTTATGTTGATAAATAATATTTCTCCACACATATTGAGCTTGCATCAGATAATGTTTTTCTAAAGAAATGTATATGGTTCAGAATTGAAGGTAAAATCTTCACCTACAACTGATATAGTAAAACTTGTGTTTTATATGAATTATCATTTTATTAAGAACATATAAGAAAAATATTTACCTATGCATAAGCTCACTGCACAATGTGAAGTGTTAAAGATGGGAGTATAACTGGAATTCTGCAGACACCACCAATAAATATGACTAGTTTCTGAAAAAAAAAGTCCAAGTCATGAGAGAGGACAATACAATTCCAATGGGAGCAAATGGACTTTGAGGGTTGTGTTCGTGGTAGGAAAGGAGATTAACCAGATGGAAGGGAAAAGTATACTCACCTGTGGCTCTCATGGAGCCATCCTGAACTTGTCCTGGGTCCTGTGTCCTGGTCCGGAATATCTCATTGTCCCAATATTTACTCCACACTCTCAGAGATGGTAAAATTATGCACCTTAATTATTTGAGTGCATCAATTCACAGTCACCTAGAATATTCAAAATTAAATAACAAGATAATGAAATTAATCAGAGCTTTAGATGTAGACTTGTTAAATTTGGAGACAACTGGTATGTTTGTCATAAAGGAGTTTGTAGTTTTATGAAAATCTGCCAGATTAGAGCACCTGGCATATAAAATTTATATTTTCAACTTGAATAATTAGTGTTAGGGTTATAATTTTACATTTAAATGTGTAATGAATGTTTCTTCTTTTTTATGGTAATACCAAATAGCATTTAATTTTATCTGTTTTCTAAACAGTAATAGAAAGCTTAAGAAAACTGAATTCACCGTATTTATAAGTTTGAGCTCATAGATTTCGAAGAGTTGCTTCAGAATTTACAGGCATTTTGCTTTAGATAAGCAAGTTTGTCTCGACATGCATTAGATATGTTTAAATTAAATGTTTAATTGAGGACTTATTGTACTTTAAAACGTTTAAGGGAATTTAATTAAATGAGGCCAATTACTGTGAATATATACTACAATGGTCTTTAGTTCATTGAATATTTGTAAATTAACAAATGCAGGTGCTTAAATTTTTCATAATGAGAAATTTATGAGTTAAAAACATGCATATGCTTTGAAAGTTGAACCTGACATTTTAGAAAGAATGTGGCTTTTAAATTTGCAAGCTAGGTTTGCAATTTAGGTTAAAAAGGTGAAGGGATTAAGCAAAAACTAAGAAAAAGACTTACAGACACAGACAACAGTATAGTGAAAACCAGAGGACAAAAGGGGGCTGGGAGGAGGTAGAAAAAAGTAAAGGGGACATAAATAATGATGGAAGGAGACTGGACTTGGGGTGATGAACAGACAATATAATATAGAGATGATGTGTTATAGAATTGTACACCTGAAACCTATAAAATTTTATTAACCAGTATGACATCAGTAAATTCAATTTTAAAAGGTGAATAAATGAATAAATAAAACCACACACAAAAAGATAAATAAATTTGCAGTCTTTGTTAGTGGAATATTATTTAGAATCAAAATAATTATAAGAGGATATTTCTACAAAATAGACTTTCCTAAGACTTAAAATAGCTCACACTATTTTTTCAATGAAGATACAGAGATAGAGCAGACATCTCAGAACAGAAATCAAGAGAGAAGTTTCTTATTTTATCGTATGCTGTTATTTTAGTAGGGTGGGGGCAACATAAACATGTTTATGAAAAGAAGGGAAAGTAAAGAATGGCAGAGAAAATAAATTGGAGGCAGACACATATGTATCCTGTTTTCTTCCCTATGTAATAAAACAAAATTAGCTTTCTAAACTAAGAGTTACTTTGCTGTGTCTTCATATGACTTTTGAGGAAGCATTGCTCTGTCTCTAACAGGAGGAGGCAATTTAGGTGTAATTTTAAGTGCAAGTTCTGATTGTTGCATTTTTATGGCTGGAGCTTACTATACTCGTTACTGGAAAATGGTAAATGAAATAGCTTTGATGCTCTGAGATGTTGTATTATTTCAGGCTGATCATTCTGAGAACCATTTCTTGTAGTCTTATATATTTTGCATATAATATATATACATACACACATATATGCATACATATATAATATATATACATACACATATATATCTGTATATATACATAATATATAAGACTACAGAAGCATTAGGACAAATGATTTAATGTTGATAAATCAAGGCTATGCCTTCTAATGTAAATTTAAAAGTATGTCTAATATCATCTTGATTATTAAAATTGCTTATGAAGATTAAGTAGAAAGCATAGCAAAATTTATTTTACTGCTTTTTCTTTATATAGAGGTATATTTTCCCCACACAGGTATATCTGCTAAAAATAAAAAGATGTTGAATTTGATGGACTATATAATCTGTCTAATATCATCTCATCACATGGCCTAATTAGAGGAGAGGAAAAAGTTTCCTATACCCTTCTAGGTTCTTTGGCTGGCCGAATAATCAAATTAACATAAGACAGATTGATAGGATAAAACCAAATATAATTACGTACATGTGGGAGGCCCTGCAGATCTGGGACTAAGGGGACGTTGGGCAGTAGAGACCTACGTGCCATCTGGAGGTAGGGAATGGGATAGGGAACTGAGGCCTCCAAGGGAAGGTAATTCACAGAATGATAAGAGCAGATGTTTGGTAACTAGATGTTTGTCCTGCCATAGATATAGGTCATTTAAAGAAAAATTCATCTCTGATAATAGCTCTCTTTCTGGATCAGGCCCCCATTTATATTGTTTTTGGGTAATTAAGAAAGAGGTAAAAGTTCTTTAATCTACTGGACCTTGATTACCTTCAGCTCAAAATAGCCCGCAGGCCAAAGTGGCACATTTTGGAGAGGCTTATTCCGAACACCTCCAAAATCATAGCTAAACAGATTTTTTTAAAAAATATTTTCTATGCTTGCTTTTTTACTGACCTCTTTTCCTAAGTCAGATAAAACCACACTATCTGAAGGAGAATCAAGACTGTTAAAACAAAAGAACAAAGAGGACTCAACTGATTTGACTTCTAGTCTGGGCTCATAAACTTATGTAGTGTAGGCCCTGGTGGGAACTGAGTGGAGAAGATGTAGGGAAGGACAGGTTGACAACCTGCTCCTTAGCCCTTTCCCCAAACCCAATCCATGAGGGTCACCTGGGCTAACAGAAGGCCGTGCATGACTTTGAGAAGGTGGTACTTTAAATGTGTTAGAATTGTTTAAATGACTTGCTAAAACACAAACAGTTTGGCCCCAACCCAAGAGTTTCTGAAGTAAATCTTGGGTAGGACTCAATAATTTACATTTCTTACTAGTTTTCAGCTGATGCTGGTGCTGCTAGTGTGCAGACCTGGGCTTTGGTGACTGAGGAGATGGAGCAACAAGAGGATTAGATACACCAGCTTTCTGATGAAGCCTTTCTTCATGGCGAACTCTGTAAAGCCAGGAGGAAATGCAGCCATTGCTTGACGATCATCTCACAGACAATCAAATAAGAACTTAGGATGGCATCATCTGGCCAGAGAAGATATTCTCTAGGTCCATGGAAGCGAAGACCTATCGAAGTTGCCAACAGCGGGCCTATAGTTCTTTAGGAAAAGTACTTGGGCCCTGTTCTGAAATCTAGCCAAATCCCATGCCAACAGCCTCTTGGGAGCCCATTGCTTTTAAGAACCCAGTTATTTGCAAATATATAAAAGCAGAGGGTAGGGCTCTTTATGAAAAGAAGCATTGACACTCATGTAGAAAGTCTTAGCACCTCTCAAATGGGTCCAGATGTGGCAAAACCTCTCCATTATACTCGCAAAATTCTTTCCGTATTTAGATACTATGATTTTTTATCTTATTTATAAATGTTCCAATATTTCTCTTTTCCTCACGCATGTTTTTTCCTTACAGTCTCTCCTGGTGCTTTCTGGAGACCCACCCCTCTCTGACATTAGCCAGAACCATACAAATGTTCTGGGAGTGGAGATGATTCAGCAGTGATTACTTCTAAAAACAATCACTATCGTTTCCCACAAACACATTTCTAAACTTCTCTGTATCCTACTGCATCTTCTTCTTCGATGATTGCGTTACCACAGAGAGGACACCCCTAAATATTTTTCAAGTCTAAGGTATCCAAAATAGTCCTTGGATTTTTATCCAAACATCTTCACCAGTCTTCATCTCCTGGGAAGAGACAATCAGCTCACTGCTGCTTCACAGATGTGAAAGAACAAATTATGCCAGAGAAATCTCCGTGCCAGTCCTTATGGAGCTACATGTAAACACAAAATCGAGGTTTTATAACATCTCCTTCCAATCACATGACAGCTTGGGTCTGTATGTAACATGTGGACATCAGACACTGAACAACTCCTGATGGCCTATTTGGCACTCACAGTTCTGGATAAAGATTGGGAGGGAAAACAGACCAGGAGGAAGCTGTACTGTGTCAGAGCTTTGGCCACCCCTTAACTAAGGCCCACACCATCCCATGCAAACTACATTCCAAGAGAGAGCCTGGTCCAGCAAAGAATCTGGAATAGTTCAGTTTGTAAATGTATTTGCGCCTTCTGCTTTGGGTAGGTTAGCATCAGTGTGTCTTAAGGTGAAACCACACTGGAGCTGAGGTAGACCCTAAGACTAATGACCTTCACACAGCCTTTTGAGACCAATGACTGCAATATCCATATTATCTGATCAGATCATACAACTAAAAAATGAGTAAAAGGAGTGGGGCAACATAAAATATTTGAAATAGCTTTCTTTTTGGATGTGTAAAAAATATTATGAGGAGAAAGAAAATTGTCTATGTGGTAAATGTCAACCATCTCCTTGTAAATGCGTTTTGTGGGTATATGTCTGTTTTACAGAAAAGGACTCTTCCAGCTAGCATTGCTGCAAAACAGACCACCTAATAAAATGACAAGCATATCATGATGCTCATGGAGTCTGTGAGTGAGGAATCTGGAACCAGTGCAACAAACTATTGTGTTTCTGCTCTGTGATATGTGGGCCTTCAACCGGGAATCTTCAAAGGCTGGAGGTGATTGATGGTTAAAGTTCACATCATCTGAAGGCTTACATATTTACCTGTCTGGTGGCTAACGTGGTGAGTTCTTGAGGGTGTTGTCAGCCTGAGCACGTCTACAGGTGCTCTTCGTGTGGCTGCTTGGGCTTTCTCACTGCATGGTGGCTGTGTTCCAAGAACGGGTGCCCCAAAGAACCAGACAAAAACTGGATCACCTCTTATGAACTAGTATTGTAAGTCACATGGCTTCTTCACCTTGGCCTAAGTTATCAGCTACCCACTTTCAAGGAAAGGGAATATACAATCAGAGCCCTACTATAACAATGTATGAGATGGAAAATATTTTTCTGTGATGTCTGGAAAATATAATCTGTCATAAGAACTGTCTCACTTTTCTGAATCAGAATTTTTCTATCTGGTTGATTTACTTCTCTTCTCTTCTCTCCTCTCATAAAATTAGGATTGCCTTCTTGTAGCATGACATGCCCCACTCAAAAACAGGATCCTTACTTTTGTAGGTTAAATGACTCTGAAGGACACTGTGAATGTTCCAGAAGGCACACACTAGATGAAGGAGGATGGATCTTAACAAAAGAAGAAAACCCATTATGAGTAGAAGCAAAGGGGAAATTGACTCACTTCTGAGGCTCTTAAATAGAAAACTGGCGTGATTTTTCTGGACCTGTGGCCCATCCACTTTTCCTTAGGCTAACTGAAAAAAGCATAGTTAAGATGAAGAAGTCAGGTTGGAAATGGCTGTGACTGACTGCTGCTAATGGTGAAAGGCAGAACATTTTGTGATTAAAGCAGTTATAAAACTAAAAATGAGCCCAATTATGCCCAAGTCTTCACCATTATCTGATAAGCTTGGCTATCTCATGGAAATAGACAAATGTCTACAAGAGGTTGCCTACTGCCTCTGGTGATCCTGGCTCAATGCAGGGCTGTTCTCCATATGAAAAATAGCCCTTAAAACTCCAGGGTTTCAAAGACTTTGAACCTGGGTTTCCTGGGTATAGGCTTTGAGTTCATTTGCATCTCTTTGTCCCTTCCCCAATTCTGCCAGTGATTCTGAGGCCCCTCACCGTTCTATGAACTTTATTAAAATGAATGTGTAAGAGTGATCTGGGCCCCTTTCCTGAATTACCCTCTCCTCTTTCAGCAACCTTGGAAATGAAACAATGGGTTAATTGAGGTAGCTACCTGTACTTGGGCCCTGAACAAACTTATCTCTCTGTTGTTTTTGGACTGTAGTCTAAGTAAACAGCCTCAAAATATTTTTCAGAAACTTTTGCCAATATTGCAATTTTCACCAAGGTTTTTGAGAATAAAGAAACCCTTAGTAGATGCTTTGAAAACTCTTTATATATTATATTTTATATTATATTACATATAGTATTTATAATATTATATGTAAATACAATATTTATAAAGATACTTTTTCTCTTCTCCCATTAAGATACACCCTCTCATATCTAATGTGTATCTTGTGGAATCTTAATCATGAGCTCTGAAGCAACTGAACTGTAAGAAGTAAGGGTCCCGTGTTCACAGTGGAACATGTCATGTTACAATAAGTCATAGTCTCTCTTTCTCAATCTCTCTCTCTCTCCATGTGTGTATATATGTATCTGTGTATATGTATATATGTGTGTATGCGTTTGTGTGTGTATATATGCATATATATGCATACACACATATGCTATTACATGAAGTGAATAACACTCTCCTCTATGATGGAGTTAAAGCCACTTCAAGGGGAGTCTCTTCAGTGAGGAAAACTAACTTAGAACTGACACCTTTGCCTTCTTTCACCATTAATAAATGCTGAACAATTGGTTTTGGGTACTGAAGACATAAATGCTTCTATCACCCAGAGCAGTGGTTTTCAAACTGTGGTGCAACAGAGTCCCTCCAGAGCTTGTTAAAATGCATACCGCTGCTAGGAACACCTCTTTCAGAACCACTGCTCTTCAGCCTTACTCTCCAAGGGTGGTCTGTGGACCAGCAGCCCTGGTCCTTGTAGCCTGTTGAGACACACACTCTCGGGTTGCCATGCAGACACAGAGAATCAGGATCTGCATTTTAATAAGTTGCCCTGGTGATCTGTATGCTCCTTTAAGAATGAGAAGCAGAATCACTATCCGACAATAGTAGTTTTGCCATTTCTTGCTGTTGCTAATTTCAAGTGTAATAAACACTCTTCACTACACCTGACGTTTTAAGCAATTTCCAGGCAATTTCAACTGCATCCCTCTTAAAAAGGCAAAGAAAGTATATCCTACAACTCAGGATTTAGTGACTTTATTATAAGGATAACTACTGCATTTTACAAAATTAGTGTTTTAATATGAATATGAAATGGCCTATAATATATCCCATACTCATTTCCAAAATTATAGTCAAAACTTATAAGAGGTCTGAGGCTTTCTTTCTTCCTAGTCAAGAATTGAAAAATAGTGATACACAGCACTGATTTACAAGTTGCACTTAGAATAAGAACTTACAAAAATAGTGATCAGTAAGTAAATCTCATAAGTGTCTGGACAAAAAAGTAAGAATGTTGTCTAGACCACATTGATCAAATGATGCAGAAAATGAGCATTACTATCCCCAATTTCCACTGCATGCAATGTCCAATGATATCTCATGGGTAACTTAGCTGAATGTATCAAAAAAAATCGAAGTTTAGTTTACTGAGATAATTTGGACAACACAGTCAAAATCTAAAATTCCTTTAATACAAAATTTATCTTGCCTGAATATGTTTTGGATTTTTAAAGAGAATTTCAGTATAAATTCAACACAACTGACACTTTTTTGTAATTTATACATGTATGTTTGAGTCAACATAACATGTCTAATCCTAAATTATGTGCTTCTGTTGCATCGTCTTTCTACTGGGTTAAAGAAATTATTTTGGAGACTTCTGATTCAGATGGTTACTGGGCTCTCTTGTATAATATTCCCTCTTACACAAGCCCCATTAATATTATAAAGAAAAAACATACATTAAAGAAAAAGGTTGGGTAATATTCTGAAATATTTAAGAAGGTGAGAAAATTTTATAACATACAATGCAGATAAAATCAAATTAAGAGTAAAATTTCATAGAGCTAAAAAATCTGCAATCCCATAAGATTAAAAAGTGAATTTTTCCAGGAAAAGTTTATGGAGGAGATTGAAGGACAGATCAAAGACAGCAGGGACTAGGAGTAAAAGAGAAAGTGCTCTGGGATAGTTGGACCTCTGTTCCCATTTGGTGATTTTCCCCAAAATAAAATTAAGAGAACAGTTCTCTAAATCAAGTTTTTCTATACCGATGTCTCTCAACATTTATGACCATGTGAACCAACTGAAGATCTTGTTGGAAGACAAATCCTGATTAACTGGGCCTGGAGCCACAGCAGGGGTAGAGGCGTGTTCACACTCTCCCAGGTGATACCAATGCTGCTGGGCCCTTGATGGCTCATTGAGCACAAAGGCCAATGGCAGCACTAATGAACTAGAAATTATAATGAAAAAACACCCCATTTACAATAACAACAGAATCCAAGAGTATCTAGAACAAGCCTAATAAGAAATTTACAAAATCTAAACAATAAACTTCTAAAATTCTTATTTAAAAGAATTATGTATTATAAATACTTTATAATACTTATAAAGTACTATAAAGACAATTTGACTAAATGGAGAGCAAAAGCACCTGAATGCATGAGACAGGGACTGATGCTAATTTTGTTGATTAGCACCTTTATACCTCACCCTTAATGACTTGAAATGTTCTAACTGCTTCTTTCTTTGATGTTCAGTATCAAAACAAAACAAAGAAATAGAAACAAAACAAAATAAAAAAAAATTTCCCCATCTTTAGGGGAAAGAGTCACCAGGAAAATGTAAGTAATCATTCCCCCATAACTTTAAATTAGAATATAATTTCCTATAGGCTATGAGGGTTATTTGACATTATTGTTTTCTGGAAAACTTAGCCGTTTCTACCCAAGGTGTCGGTTTCTTGATACTGATTACCATCAGGCAATAGATATTCCAAGAACACAGACCTGGTCCTTAGTAGTATGGAAAAACACACTGGTTCAAAGGATGAGTATTTGTGAAATCCACAAGATCTTTACGTAATGGCTGCTATTTCTCTCCTCTGGAAGCTGTCTATATGTGGCATCAAAGACTGCAAAGACTGATTCCACAAGTCTAGAAAGTAAAACAATTTTCAAGCGCTTTTAATAAAAATAAGGACGACCAAGTGGAAAAGGATAATTTGAGAAGAGAAGCATGACCAGGGCCATGAATGTCTTCCTTGGTGTTATGACTGAACATTTGTGTGCCCCCCAAATTTGTGTGTTGACATCTTCACCCCCAATGTGGTAGTATTAGGAGGTGGGGCACTTGGGAGATAATTAAGCCATAAAGGTGAAACCCCATAAATGGGATTGGTGCCTTTATAAAAAGGAACCCAGAATGCTTTGTTATCCTGTTTATAGCATGTGAAGATACCATTAGAAATAAGCTGTCTGCATCCTGGAGGAGGATTCTCACCAGCCCATGCTGGAACCCTGATCTTGAACATTCAGCCCCTGATCTTGAACTTTCCACCCCTGAACAGTGAGAAATACATTTTTCTTATTTGTAAGCCACTCGGTTTGTGGTATTTTGTTACAACGGTGGGAACTAAGCAATGTAGGCTGCTACATGCTTATTCCCCAAGAGGCTATGAAGAAGTCTGCATGAGGTCATATTTCTCATATTTGTACCTGTAAGTTAACATCGAGCAGAGAATTTGCCACAGATGGAAATTCACAGCAGAAATTAATTAATTCATAGTGGAAAGACTCCACTATGAAATAAAAATGGTGTCATTGTCACTTGTCTTCTACTTATCTTTGCCCTCACTTTATTATAAATTTACAACTCAAAAGAAAGTGCCACCAGCCTAGGTACTGTGATCACAATAAAGCTTTGGAAGGCTGGTATATAATTTACAAAGCACTCATAAATATGTTTTAATGTGATCAATAAATACTGTGTCTTTAGAGTTACCTTATAAGATACTGAGAAAAGGCAGTGAGATACTGAAATAGTGACACAGTCCTTGTTTCCAAGGACATGTTCATCACAGTAAGAAAAACAAATATTTTTGCTTAGTGTCTCTGGCAGGGATTTCTGCCTCCCTCTATCATTTTCCTGAAACAATTTCTGCAACTGAACTGGTCTCTCCATTACACTTGCACTATATATTAAACTTACTGACCCCATCCCCTCTCTGTTGTTTCTGACCTTCTGTGTTCCCAGGACTCGTCTTCCAGTTCTCTCTTCTGACCCATATCCTATATGTATATTTGTGTGTGAGACTCACTTTTCTTTGTCTTGGTTATAAATGTTAGTGTTTCCCAAGTCACCACAGAAAATTTTCATGGTTCAGTATGTCCAAGACTGGTCAAATTAAGGATTTATATATTTATGTTTTAAAATCCATAAAAATACATCTTGATGGTGGGAAAAGAGGTAGCTATTCAGATGTTGACTTGGGCCTGTGTACTTCAGATACTTTAAATAGCGATGCAAATAATATTACGGATTACAGAAGTGGGTATTGACTAGGCACTTTAAAAAGTTTATGATTTGTAAAAAGGTTTGAAAATGATCACGATTATTGTAAAACATAACAGACCAGACCTAGCAGAGTGTCACAGGTGAAATAGGTCAGCTGGAAATTTCAGACTCACAATGAGAGAAGAGAAAACATTGATTGTAATGAGCCCTACAAGTAGAAGTCACTTCTAATTTCAGAAGGACAGGA
This sequence comes from Sturnira hondurensis, assembly GCF_014824575.4. Lineage (NCBI taxonomy): Eukaryota > Metazoa > Chordata > Mammalia > Chiroptera > Phyllostomidae > Sturnira > Sturnira hondurensis. The sequence goes on along the minus strand of NW_028080032.1, from coordinate 4,287,238 downwards.
CGTAGGCACCGAGTTTTAGAAACACGAGGTTATCTGCCATTTCCTTGGCATGGGGACTTAAACCTCTGACAGCGTCCCTTTAACTATGAAGTACACTATTACACACATCCAGCCTTTCAAACACTAATGCAGAATCTGTGACTTATTAAGCTTATTCATGCCTAAAGGCTTTCCACTGACAATCTTGTTCTTTCCATACAAATGCCAGGAATATGTCTTTCAAACCAGATTTCCTCCTTCTGCTAATCATTTTATGGTGTCTGGACTATATCCTCTAAAAGAAAATAAAACACCTTGGGTTTAATGTCAGCTGTCAAACGAATGTTCTCTTCATGTTCCAATGACAAGCTATTACACCTTGTCCCATCATATAATTCACAGCTATTGTGGGAATAGATGTGTGAATTCCTAATGGAAAGCTGAGAACAAGGACATGAGGTGTTGTGTAATAAAAGTAGGTGCATGAGACACCTGAAGGACAAATCATTGAGAAAATTATTTTTTAAGATAAAGTTAGGTTACACTGTAACATGCCATTGTTATATGACTTGTTCCCTTTACTAAAATTTGTTATGGTCATGATACTAAACATCAAGATAAATGAAGCACTCTCCTCCAATATTTGCATCATACTATATACAGAATAACAGATCATCTATATGGAGAAGTAGATACTTCAAGAAAATTATTTTTTCTCTGGTTTGATGACCACTTATATCAAAATGCAAAAAACTATTTTGCATTTTGTGTGTAGTTAAGAAAACAATTACAGGGTAGTTGGTATAAGTTGGAAAGTGATAAATTTAATGACTATATTTGTAAAATGTACCCATTTGGACAATCTTTTGGGAATGACACCTGGTCAAAAATTGGCTCCATGCAAATGTGCAGAACAATGGAGTTTTGGAATCTGCTGTCATGCCTGCTCAAGGCCAGGGATAGGAAAGAACAAAACCAAGGTCATAGAACATCTTTATTTCCAGGACCAGACAGGTAGCCTTCATTTTGTGTATGTGAGCTATTTACTAAAAGCCAAAACACATGCATTCTCATTTATATTTTTCTCTGACTTGACTATCAGCATTCCCCAATGTTTTCTCGTTATTAGTAATCTGGCTTGTAGGTGGGGAAAAGGTAGTTCTAAAACATCCATCTGACATATACCTATATTACCAAGACAATGCTATATTTGGGGTTAGAAATTTTATAAAAGTTGTAAATTCTTGTGGAAATAACATTATAACATTAGTTAGGGGACACTATAAAGAGGACCAAAGGACAGATCTGAACAGTGTATTTGACAGCACAGATGTTCGTGGATGAAGCGCATCGCCCAGAAGGCTCACTGTGCATGTCAGGAATCAGGACAGAGAAGGCGGTTAGAAGAAAAACAGAGAAGAAAATGTCTGTGGGTTTGTGGCACCAAGCTCACTACATAAAGGTGGAGGAAAAAATCAAAATAAAATTTTGGAATTGCATATCATGCTGTTGTGTCAGTGATAATGTTTATACACTATCAACAGCCAGGGATAAACTACAGCAGTAAGAGGGAAAGCTAACAGGTGTCCTGAATTAAAATATTAATCATCTCGATTGCAGTTTTATAGCTATCAACCTTTCTGATTCTAAACTGAACAAAAATAATACTTGGACTATTAGAATTTCATCAGCCAAATTATTAACATAATATTTCTTTAATATTTTTGAGATGTTTTCTGAAGACCTGGCTCAGAGAAAATAATTTTATTAACAATCTTTTATTGGTATGAATATTTTTTAATTTAATTTAATTTTATTTTATTTTTTACTTTATATTTCTTTTTTAATATATTTTATTGATTATGCCATTACAGTTGTCCCATTCCCCCCCTTCATTCCCCTCCACTCTGCACACCCCTCCCCCACCATTCCCCCACTTTGGTTCATGTCCATGTGTCACAAGTTCTTTAGATTCTGTATTTCCCATAGGATTCCTGCCCTCCCCGTTACTTTATATTATTAATGTTTATATTTATACTAATTAAATCATGCTTGTGTTTTAGTCATTCCTATGGGGAAGAGAGTAGGGAAAGGATATAATAGGTTGTTCTAGAACCAGCCAAATCCTGAAAAAGACATTTCCAAAGTAACTTGTTCTAGTTACTCTTGAAGTGGATTTTTGGGTAAATTAACTGTGAACAAACCAGTTAGTCCATTGGAAAGTCGCTGAGATTTACCTCCCTCTATAAGCCAGATGCTCTCTCCTCACCTAATCAAAATGCATGAAGGAAAACACAAAGAATTCCTTCAGGATCCCTGGGCAAAAGCCCATTGGTTCTACCTTCACTGGGATTGCTGTAAACCTCCTGAGACATGGTCAGTATCCCAGGGACATACTTAATCCCTGCTGGACATTTTACCTGACTCAAGGTTATTCACTAGGAATAAACCACTTTCTCTGGCAACTCAAGAAATCTCAGACAATACCATGGAACTCAGATTCACAAATTTCTCCAACACTTGGGTTACATTAACCATACGTCAAAGGGAAACCTCGCTTCTTTATTGGGATCACCCTCCTTTCTGTTGCCCCAGGAATTAACTTTGTGTGTACTATCCATCAAATGACTTTACTGTTTTAAAATCATCAAGGATAAAATAGTTAGAAAGAACCACTCACTTCAGTTCAGTATAATTCAATAAATAATTATTGTGTCCTACCTGCATGCCAGAAAAATCTTTTAGGTTGAGATCCAAGAGAGATCAAGGATACTTTGTCCCTCAAGGATTTTAAAATGCATATCAACTCAAATATTATCTTCTTCAAGATTCTCATTATTTAGAGGAAAAGCTGAAGTTCAGAGAGCTTAATCTTTTTTAAAACAATTCTCTATCATCAAGTCCTCTGATTGGGTATTATTAGAAAACAATTGTCTCAAATAGGAAAGAATAGTGGAAATCAAAATCAGCCAGTGAGAGATGCAGCTACATTACCTGGGAAAGCATAAGACCAGACTCTGCTCCCAGCCCCACTACTAGCCATGACATTTATCTTTATAGCTTCACTGTTTCTTCTAGAAAACTACTACAATACAGCTTGATCTCTCTGCATCCTTCACAGTGTTCCCAAACGAAAAGCATCATGACCTATGCTTGATTAAAACTATTTGACCTCTTAGATCAAAGATAACACATAAAGTTAAAGAAGAAATATTAGCTGCTATTTCACTCTGTTTAATGAGCCTGTGATTGCATTGTTTTCTATCTAAAATGCTTTAGCACATAAGATACAGTTTGTAACTTCCCATTCTTTCCAAAGAGTAAACAAGCAATTATTTAAATGTTCTTGAAAGATTTTTCTGGGGGAAAAATAAATAAAGTGTTTTGCAACTATTTGGTATTTTTGTACATCACAGAAATGACATGTTATAACTGATTCTTGCAGTTTACTACCTAAAAATATGAAGATTTGGGATTTTTGTTTAAATAAAGGAAGATATGGTAGGGGAAAGAGGGAAAAGAAAGTACAATGGACATATGTGGATAAGCACAAACTTTTAGACAAGACACAATTGTACTGATGCCTGAGAAGAAAGCCCCCTAGTAGCCAAGTACAGGTGCAGATGTCTTCCCTGGCCTGGCCTACAGTACATGTGGCTCTGGACCTTAAAGTAACAAGGAAAGGCCTAATAGTGTTGGTGCCTCAGCCAAGGGCCTCTGGCTAAAATTTCCTTAGGCCTAGAAGGAAGATAACCATGCACAATTTCTTTGTAAGTTTATTGTTCTGTCAAAGGTTGATTTTTACCATGCCTGAGGTCATCAATCAAGCTTTGGGCCTTGAATGCTTCCTCTTTTCTTCACTCATAATTGCTCATAAGAGAAGAGGAAGGAAGTATTAATTTTGTTCTCAATCTTCATAGAGTATAAAGGGATATTCTTTTATACTATTACTGGTAATAGATTTATGCTTTTAGGTAGCATAGTAAACATTCTTTATTCTAATTTTTACTACAAATTGGGGAGACAGCTAAGCCAGTTAATTGACTTTTCTCTTTATGGATGTGGAAATTAAAAGGCACAGAGATTACCTATCATCTTTGAGGTCACTCCTTCAGTTAACAGCGGGTCTGATTTACTCTTGGCACTTATTCTAATGCTCATTCCCCTCAACCAACAACTCTTGATGTGTGGACTGAGACCAGCAGCAGCGGCATCACCTGGAGGCTTGTAGATCCCACCCTCTGGTAGACAGGCTAATGGCCTCACAAGGATGTCCACATCCTCATCCTATGAACCTGTGAGTATGTCACTTTATATGACAAAAGGACTTTGTATATGTCATTAAATTAAGGGTCTTAGATGGGAAGATTTCCTGGGTGATCTAGGTTGGCCTAATATAATCACAGGTATCCTAATAAGAGGGAGGCAGAAGCATCAGAGTGAGAGAAGGGGATAAGATGACAGAAGCAGGGTTCAGAGTGATACAAGGGATGCAGGTGGCCTCAAGATGGAAAAGGCAAGGAAACAAATCTATCTCCCCTGGAGTCTTCAGAATGAAGATAGCCCTGCTGACCCATTTTAGACGTCTGACCTTCATAGCAGTAAGATAATGCATTCATGTTGCTGTAAACCACTAAATTTGTGGTAACTTCTTATAGAAGTGGTAGGAAATTAATAACACATGAGTGTGTGGCCCAGCATCCTGTGTTTTAACAAGTGCCATGAGCATTTTTGATGCATGGAAGGTTTTGGAACCACTGCTCTATACCATTCAGTAAAATTTACAATGTGCCAGGAAGGTTTACACCCATGGTAAGAGTTTTTCAGTGGAATTAACAAAATACTTGGCCAATAAAGTGTAAAGAGAACTCTGCAGAGGCCCAAGGGCAGTGAGAACAGAGTAGGAGCTCATTTAGCAAAAAAAGCAAATAGAAAAAGAATCCCTGTAGAAGTGGATGTAAAGAAAGTCATCCATGCCAGTGCAGCGAGACATGGGAGAAACAGACTGAGTGAGGACAACTGTCTCTACTTGGTTGTGTGACCCTGCATAGTTACTTTGGATCTTTATCACATCATCTGAAAAGCAACAGAAGTCACACTTATGGCCTCTAAGATCTCCAGTAATCAAATGATGACTATATTTTTAACTTGGAGGCAATAAAAAGAGGTCGGCAGACATAGATAAAAAACAAATCTTTATTTTTAGTAAATTTAGTAAAAAATAGCTTTATTTTTATCAAACTCTATATTGAAATGTAATATTTCCTTTAATTATGAATGTAATAAACTACAATAGTAATGGCAGAAGCTGTTCCTTAGTCATTGATAGAAACTACAGGTATTTTTCCATTATATTACAATTGTTGCAGTTGTCTCTTTAAAAAAAATTTTTAATCCTCACCTGTGAATATGGTTATCGATTTGAGATAGAGAGAAATGTCAATGTGAGAGAGAAACATCATGTGCCTCCCACACATGACCCATCCAGGTAGGGAACCTGCAACATTTTTTGGTGTAAGACATGACTCTCCAGCCAACTGAACAACCCAGCCAGGGCACAGTTGTCTCTTAATGTCATTTATCTGCATCACTTTTCTAAAATTATGATTGTAATTGGCTATACCACTAGATATTTGTTATGTTATGCCGTAATGCAAGAACATACATTAGTTTATCACAAATGTATCTTTTTACATTTAGATAACTGTCTTTCAAAAGCTTATATTTTAAATTGCTTATGAATACATATATATGTGTGTGTGTATACCTGTATATGCTTTTATATATAAACATTTAAAGTACTATTCTTAGAAATATTTCATAGGCTCCACCAGAACTCCCAAACTATTCATGGCAAGAAATGGAATGATAAACCATTGATAGCATGTGTGTCTTACAACTTGATGTCCAACAGGTATCCTTGTAACACATTAATAAATAATTAACCAGATGAAAGGAAAGTAAAATTTTGTTTAATGTCACAAAAATTGGACTAGATATATAACCCTATGCACAGCCTTGGGTCTTTTTTATTTTTTCTCAGACATCTACCTGAAACTTTTAGATGCCAAGCTGGTATAATTTCTGCCTACTCATAGATCCTTAATAATATTATTTATTTATTTTTAGAGAGGGGGCAAAGGAGGGAGAAAGAGAGGGGGAGAAACATTGATGTGCAAGAGATACACCAATAGGTTGGCTTTTGCACACCCCCACTTGGGGACCTGGCCCACAACAGGCATGTGCCCTGACTGGGAATCAAACCAGTGACTTTTAAGTTCATGGGCTGTCCCTCAGTCCACTGAACCACACCAGTCAGAGGACGGTCACTCAAATATATTTAAAGTCCCATCTTGCTTATGAACAATACAGATGTATACATCTCAAAAACTTGAGGAAGACATAAAACATTTTGAGAAATAGACTTTGCCAAGTCTGTGTTCTCCCTCAGTTGCACTGGCTTCAAAGTCAATTATGGCTTAGATATTCCCACAGAAGGAGCTCAACTCTCAGCTAAGGACCAGGGAGAAAGGGAAATAGCAAACTCTGACTTAGGCAATACAACAGTTGAAAAGATGGCTTTGAAATAGGATACAATCCTCTGAACAGCTTCCCAGAGTGTATTTTATTCCTACTGTACAATATGGTTTGCAGAGACTTTGAAGTTCACATCCAAAACTGCAACTGTTTGAATGTGGTGCAACAAGATATTCTATGAAATTAGGATAGATAGCTGCATTAGCCTCATGGATACCCAATGATAGATGAACCATGCATGCTTGGGAGTTCAGAGTTAGTTCAAATAATCCTCCAATATGTTATCTGTTCATCCAAGCTTATCCAAATGATCTGAGTTTCCTCACCATCCAAAATCCAGCTGACATTCATGTGAAGATTTACTTTCCCATGAGAGTGCTCTTTCTACCCTCAGCCAGAAATATTCCACACAGTTTCTCAAGGTCATATAGCTGACAGGGCCCCAACAAACTGGAAAATGAAAATAAATGAAAAAGTAAATAGCAATATATTTTATGTGGAGTCAAGTTATGGAGAATTACCTTCCTAAGTGAACACTACAAGTCTTTACCTATAACACTCAGCTAATATCTGTAAAGAATGCTACAGGCATGGTCACTTTAATGTACTAGTACTAGAAAATAATAATGTTTTATTCATTCTTGCTGCACCACCCAAAATTTGGGTTCTACAATAAAATAGCAAAATGCAAGAGATGGAGAGCTCGGAAGAAAGAGCTGCAGAGATGAGTGAGGCCTAAGGATTTGAATCTAAAAGGAAAGACTCAAAGAACAAGGACAATCATAGAGCAGAAAAAAAAAACTGAGTACAGCCAAGTAACATGATCCAGAAGAGTAAATGAAATACAAAACAAAGATAAAAATATCCTGTGCACAGATAGGGATCAATTGTGCTTCATTTGCTCTGAGATCAAAACCAAGAAAAAATTGTAGCAGCTCTGAGTAACAGACTGATCAAGTTCAATTTCAAGGTGAATTACTACAGGAGAGAGTGTGATCTCCTCTCTGAGAATCTTGAGTGAAATATTATTTTCTATATAGCATCCTTTAAATGTGCTTTATCTTTGTTTAATAAAATGGAGAAAAAGATTTTTCAAGGTCTTTTCTTGTGAATGAATCATCATACTCTGTGCATTATCCTATAATAAGAGTAAATACAGTCATCAAGATACCTTGACTATAGAAATCGCTGTATTCAAAGAGAAACTCTATTGCAAAATAATGATATGTAACATATATCTCAATTAATGATGGCTGGAAAATTCTGCACCAAGGAGAGGCCTAGCAGGCCCCAAATTATTTCTCAGACCCACCTTCCAATTCATAGAAGTTGTACATAGCTTTTGGTTTTAACATAAAATGTGGTGATACACCTGTCTGATGATATTTAATGCAATTTATTGACAGATTTTAAAATGACTTCAGGTATGCAGTGTAGCAGCAATATTTTATGTTCAATTTTCCCCACATATCTATGACTTTCCTCATATTTCATAGCCAATTTTTTCCCCTGGAACCATGTGGCTGATTCTGGTCAATAAACTGTGAGAGAAAATAGCAGGTCTCACTTTGTGGTCAAAATGCAGAAGATGAGGTGAAATTTTTTCATGTGTCTCTCCCATGTGGCTGTGCTTCACACAGAAGACAGCCCTGTGTGAAGAGGGCATGCTGATGGATTGCTGGATTGCCACAGCTACATTGTGCTCCCATGAACAATAAATAGAATCTGAAGAGTTAAGCACTGCCCATCTGTCCTGACTATATTCACAATAATGCTTAAGGTAACAGTTAAGATAATAACATCTCTAGTCTACTCCCAATTCTCAAAATTGTCACCCTTAAAAAACAGCAGCATCACTATGTTTTGCCTACAGACAAGGAGCTGCTGTTTTATCTGATGATTCATAGGAATTTAAAATCATCTGTCAGCCATAGTCCTACATTTGTATTATACATATCATTGAGATTTTTAAAAAGTATGAACATCGCATGATCTATTTAAAAAAGTATTTAAAAATTGGGTCCATATGAAAACACACTTACACAAATAGATTCCTAAATTTACCTAGTTTTAAGAAAATTGTCATGCTATGTTTACCTTTTTGGCTTACATGCTGTGTAAGCCCATATAGGCACAGAATCAGTATGTATGTGTGCACACAGAAGCAGTAGTTAGGAATTTTATTGTTTTATACAATAAACACTTGTGCAGACCTTACTACAGAATTAAAAGAAATGAAATTTTTGGAGGGGCTATCAAGGAAGAATTGTTTAATATCTCTGAGCCTGCTTTTTCTGGAATAAATAGTATCCAGGGTATTGTGAAGCACTATGTTTCTCATTGAATAAAATTAACATTCACATAGAATTTAATGGAATAAACAAAGTGCACACCACCACCACCATGTTAGCTCTTTAAATCTCATCATTCTTTGAGGTAGGGATCCTTATCTTCACTATATAACAGATAAAATAAAGCTTTAGCAGCAATAAAAATGAAATTAGAACTCAAACCTTGATCTCCATCTTTTACTTCTCTACATCCACCATGTTCTAAAGTGATTCCTCAGTGTGCCATCAGGGTCCTAGCAGAAAGTAATGGCATGTTTAGACAGAGTAAGTGAATGGAGCTTAATGAACTGACTATTCGAAGGTATACAAATGGTGTTAGGGGAAATCCCAGGAGATTGAAAGAGCAGGGAACCCCACAGAACTATTAGACATGAGGAACAAAAAAGACAAGCAATTATGGGGGCACAGAAAAAGCCTCTAGCTGAAAAGGTGACCTTTCTACATCACTGGAGGCCCTTGATAAAGGAATGACCACCAACCATCTATGTCCTCTCCTCTCTGTTGAAGAGGTTTTGCTTGTGTTTTCCACTGACCCAACCCAACCAAGCTCAGAGGGCCAAGAGACCTGGTTTATGCTCTTCATTTAAGTCAGCCTTCTGGGCACAGAGTAGGTGAAGAAGGGGAGAGGGGAGTGGATCGGGAAAGACAAAGAGAGGTTATCCAGCCCATACTTATATAGGAAATAAATTTATCATATTAAAAGCCAACCTTGAAGTATAATTTAAAATGAAATTGAGTCAAGAGTAAACCATTTCCTAAATTAGGGGGTTTCATGTATTAGTCAGAGACAGCTGTGTGTGAGAGAAAACATTTCTGAATGTGAGCAGGTGTCTGATTTCATCAGGATAGGGATATGAGTCAAGAAAAACAGCTGAAGAAGTTACAATAATAAAAGCACATTTAAGTTTTTATTTAATTGTTATTCACAACTCTGAAAAATAACCACTGTGCAGCATACTGCTTATATTAATGAATTCTGAGTGAAAGAAGTGAATGGACTGTATAAAGTTAAGATGAAGGTGGACAAAAATTCTATATTATATGCTTTCTCTCTTTTCTCTATTTCTTTTTAATACAGCCCAATTCTACTTGCATGAAGGTATAATAGTTTAAGATATCTTGCTAAAGAGAGTGAAACAGAGAGAGACTGAAAGAGACTAAAGAGATTTTTTTTAGAAAAATCGAAAGATCATAATAAAGATGAATACATCTTTGACTCAGTCACATGATACCAAACTATGAGCTGAACATCTAACAGTGACTATGTGATCAAGCACTTAAGAAAAATGCACTGAGGACTTCCAGTCAAGATGGAGGTGAAGGTAAACATAACTCAGCTTCTTGCACAACAACATCAAAATTACAACTAAACTATAGAACATCATCACTCAGAAGCATAAGAAATTGAGTTGAATGGAAGTATGACAACTTCAGAATTAAAGAAACCACATTCACCCAGACTGATGGGAAGGGCAGAAAGGGCAGGTCCCACATCCACATGTGGTGGGTAAAAATTAGAAAGGGAGATATTGGGAATGAGGAGTCCTAGCCTTACACTAGGCCCCACAGCCCAAGATTCCAGAGCCAGGAAGATAAGTCCCAAAATTTCTGACTGCAAAAACCAGCAGGAATTGAGTTGGAGGAAGAAACTCCTGGAGTCCCAAGCAGTTCCTCTTAAAGAACCACAAATACAAACTTACTCAGACTCACTCCCTCTAGGCTCCAGCACCAGGGGAGCAGCTTAGAAAACACCATTCGCATACAGGGAGGAATCAAAGTGTCTGACATCAAGGCAGGAGCTGGGGGACAGTATTCTTCTGGACCAAAAGGTGGGTAAAGGCCATTGCTCCTTTTCAGAGCTCTCCTCCCACAGAGCCACAAAGTCAGCAGGAGGGTGCCATATCTGAGACTCCATCAATATCCCTAACGCTGTTTGGCCCACTCTAGAGATCCCCTGAGGTTCCATCCAACCAAACTTATGGACCCACTCAGGTTGTTAACAGTGGCTTTTCCAGATGAATGACTGGCATTGGCTCATGCTTCACAACTTTCTAAATACTCTCAAGCAATAGCCAGCCACAGTGAGCTCTCCACACTAGTAGCATCCAGCCTGGGTTCACAGCTTGGCTTCACCTGGGAACCTCCAAGCCTAGCTAGCACAAGTAGTAGCCATCTGCATATTGATTTATAGCTTACACAGATTGGCCCTGGAAAGAACACAGGTAGGGACTGAACTTGGCCTGCACCACTCAAGAAACCCCAGAGTCTGCACACCCAATCACAGCTACAGACAAAGTCAGAGCACCACCACCCTGCTTTCATACAGCTGATACTCCATGAAGGGTGGAGGTTGGTGGTCAGTCCTTGTAGCTAACTGGCCCAGGTAAGTTCTGACCGTTGACTTGCCAACAGCAATAAAGGCTCAGCTAGAAGAGAAGGATGCACTCAGCCCACATGAAGGGCACACCTCAAGTACCCAGCTTGGGTGATAGGGGAGGCTATACCACTGGACCCTACAGGACACCTACTACATTAGGCCATGCTACCAAGACAGGGAGTCACAGCAGCTCTACCTAATATATAGAAACAAACACAGGGAGACTGCCAATATGAGGAGACAAAGAAATGTAGCCCAAATGAAGGAACAGATCAAAACTCCAGGAAGAGAACTAAACAAAAGGGGAATAAGCAATCTAGCAGATGCGTAATTCAAAACACTGGTTATAAGGATGCTCAAGGAACTTAGTGAGAACCTCAACAGCATAAAACAGATCCAGTCAGAAATGAAGGATACACTAATTGAAATAAAGAACAATTTACAGAGAAACAACAGTAGAGTTGATGAAGCCAAGAATCCAATCAATGATTCAGAACATAAGAAAGCAAAAACCAACCAATCAGAACAAGAAGAAAAAAGAATCCAAAAAATGAGGATAGTGTAAGTAGCCTCCAGAACAACTTCAAGTGTTCCACCAGTCACATAATCAGAGTGCCAGAAGGAGAAGAGAAAGAGCAAAAAAACTGAAAATCTGTTTGAAAAAAAATAATGGAAGATAATTTTCTTAATTTGATGAAGGTAATAGACATACAAGTCCAGGAAGCACAAAAAGTTCCAAACAAGAGAGATGCATTGAGGCCCACTTCAAGATACGTCATAATTAAAATGCCAAAGGTTAAAGATAAAGAGAGAATTTTAAAAGCAGCAAGAGAAAAGCAGTTAGTTACCTACAGAGGAGTTCTCCTAAGACTATAAACTGATTTCTTTAAAAAAAAAAACTTTGCAGCCTAGAAGGAATTGACAAGAAATATTCAAAATCATGAAAATCAGGGACCTACAGCCAAGACTGCTCTACCCAGCAAAGCTATTATTTAGAACTGAAGGGAAGATAAAGAGCTTCCCAGACAAGAAAAAACTAAAGGAGTTCATCATCACCAAACCATTATTATATGAGAGTTAAAGGGACTTATTTAAGAAAAAGAAGATCAAAACTATAAACATTAAAATGACAACAAATTCACAACCATGAACAACCAAATCTAAAAGACAAACTAAGCAACCAAGAATAGAGACAGAATCATGAGTATGGAGAGCATTTTGATGGTTGCCAGATAGGAAGGATGTGGAGGAATGGGTGAAGAGGTGAGGGAATTAAGAGTACAAATAGGTAGCTACAGAATAGCCATGGTGCTTTAAAATACAGTATAGGTAATGGAGTAGCCAAAGAACTTATATGCATGACACATGGATATGAACAATGGTGTGGGTATTGCCTAGGGAGTGGAGGGTACTGGCTGGAGGAGAAAAAAGAGGTAGAAAGTAAGACAACTATAATAGTATTATCCATAAAATATAACTTAAAAAATACACTGAAAAAAGGGGAAAAGGCATTTAAGCACCTTCAGAAGAAAATCAGTTTGAATAGCCAATATTTCGATCAGTATGGGCCTAGTTCTAAGTGGCTAGACATTTGACTTTTAAAACTAACCATGTTTTACCACTTTCTCACATTAAAAAAAAATTAACCATACATGTTTACAAGTTCTGGCTTAGTTCAAACAATCTTCCAAAGTTTTACTTGTTTATAAAAGTTATATTTAAATAATGGAAATGTCACAAGCCATTTAAAATCCCCCAAATTAAGTAACATGTGCATTCTTGGAACACTTCTGGGTATCCCCCAAATAAGTGATCTTGGTGGCTTTACCTATACTTCTACCACTTCTGTTCCTTCTCTTTCTTCTCCTTTTTCTTACTACTTCTTCTCCTCTATCCTTCTCCTTCTTTTGAAATAAAACTCTGGAAGGTACAACTTTCAAGAATGTAGCTTAACCAAATAGCTTTCTTTCTAGTATCAATGTCTTCAGGAACCCTAGAAAAGGAAAGTATCATTTTGACTCACGGTGTACTCAGGGGACCCATGGATGAAAGAGTTAGGAAGGAAATGCTGAAAAGAAACCCTATTTTCCAATTAGGTTGATGGTTTGTTGTATAATTCAATAGCTTCTGCAAGGTACAGTTTACGATCCAGGAGTTAAGGTTCAGACTTTAGATGTATGTGCTTAACACAAAGAGTGTTTTAAAAGGACTGAAACTTAGTAGTCAACTCTAAACTTTGGGTGGCTTCACACTAAACCTTCATTTACAACATTTCTTTCTTTTCTTTTTTTTAATTGTATTTTTCCATTACTATTTAGTCCCCTTATATCCACCTTCCCCACCACAATCACCACACTGTTATCCATGTCCATGCCTCCTTTTTCCTGTTTGCTCAATCTCTCCGTCCCTTCCCGGTTTGCTCAACCTCTCTTTGCTCATCCCTTCCTTAGCTGTCATCCTGCTCTCTGTGAATCTGTCTGTATTTTGCTTGTTAGCTCAGTCAATTCATTCGATTCCACATATGAGTGAAATCATACGGTATCTATCTTTCTCTGACTGGCTTATTTCACTCAGCATAATGTTCTCCAAGTCCATCCATACTGTTGCAAAGGGTAAAACTTTCTCTTTTTTTTATGGCCAAGTAGGATCCCACTGTGTAAATGCCCCATGGTTGTTTTATCCACTTATCTACTGATGGACACTTGGGCTGCTTCCACATTTTGGCAATTGTAAATAATGCTGCAATGACTACAGGAGTGATTATGTTCTTTTTGAATTAATGTTTTGGGTTCCTTAGGATATATCCCAGAAGCGGGATTGCTCAGTAAAAAAGCAGATCCATTTTTACCTTTTTAAGGTATCTCCACACTTCTTTCCACAGTGGGTACACCAGTCTACATTCTCACCAACAGTGCAAAAGTGTTCTTCTCTCTCCACATCCTTGTCAGGGCCAGTTGGCAGACATGTCCACAGTGAGCCAGCATTCTTGATATAGAACACTGGGGACGATTTGGGTAATGTGCCTTTTTAAGATAAGATATTGTCTACTGTAGTCCCAATTCTTCCATATTGGTCTCACTCTGTTCAGATTGGATTTTATTTCCTGCCTGATCCCTGGTGCTTTAGATTCAGTTCATATGCTGTGTGATGGGTGGTATATTATAATCACTGATTTGCACTACAGACACACTCATACTTTCAGGGAATGCACAAAGTGTTTTGCACAAATAATCTATATAAAAGTTCTTCAAGAATTTATTAAGACCTAAGTCAACAAATCACAGTGTTGGCCAACAATCTGAATGGTGACTTAGGAAAAGGCAGTCACAGTGACCTGAATTACCATTGTTGTTGTTTTATAAGTTTTATTTTTTACTAACACTTTTGTCTGTTTCAGACAAAAGTCACAGAAGTCATCTGAGCATAGAGGTCCCTTTTAAGTCAAAGGAGGATCCCAGACAGATGAATTTATGTAAGAAGTGGGNTGTTTTGCACAAATAATCTATATAAAAGTTCTTCAAGAATTTATTAAGACCTAAGTCAACAAATCACAGTGTTGGCCAACAATCTGAATGGTGACTTAGGAAAAGGCAGTCACAGTGACCTGAATTACCATTGTTGTTGTTTTATAAGTTTTATTTTTTACTAACACTTTTGTCTGTTTCACTATACCACAGAAGTCATCTGAGCGTAGAGGTCCCTTTTAAGTCAAAGGAGGATCCCAGACAGATGAATTTATGTAAGAAGTGGGCCAATTTTTCCGGTGTAAACAGTGGTACCAAATACTGTTTTCTGTTCCCAAATAATTGCTACCTGATTAAGCATCAAACTGACAATAGCCATTTGGCTGTCATTTGTTTACCAGAATCATCTGGTTCTGCGTTTATTCATTGTATGGGGTGTTCCTGTCACCCTGACATAGAGGTCAGTCCTCAAGTTTCACAATGCAAGTCAAAGCAAAAGAACCACCACTTAAATTGGCCCACTCAGATTTCCCCTGACCTATTTTGCTTATTTGTTATGATTTTCCATCGCCTGGGATCTCTTTGCTTTGACTTTATAATGGGCCAGGGTTGTATAGCTGCCTTGTAAACTAAATTCAGTTGCTCTATCAATAGCCACATTAGAGGCTACCAAGAATTCTTAGCTTTTCTTAGTGCCATGGACCCAAGCCACTGGGTAAAGTCTATGTAACTATCTCAGAATAGTGCTTTTAAATATATAAAATAAATTACATAGAATGACAAAAGAAGCAACCATTCTGAAATGTAGTCATCAAGATACTAAAATATGATATATTACAATGTTACATATAATGCCTATTGACATATTGTAAATAACCATTTTAAATATGGCCTAATTATTATAATTTCAAAGTGTGCTTAAATGATATTCTGAGACATTTGCAACAACCTGCTATGGTATGACAGAATTGAGGGTCCTCTTGAGATGCAAGTCACTGCCTATAATACCAGTTGAAGGAAATGTTAATAAAGATGTAATTTTTTTAAAAATGCAGGTTTATATCACAGAACCTTTGGAGATCCATGCACCCCTGATTAAGAAAAGTCTGATCTAGTCTTACGCTGGAAAATGTAAACACCTTTGCTAGTAAAAGAAGACTGGTATAGGGTAATTTTGGAAAACAGCTCAATCCACTGAGCCATCTCCGGGAATAAAACATTATACAATTTTAAAGTATAATGTCATGCATCCCATTACCTATTTAGATGAGGACAAAGAACTACTTTAATTTAATGTTCCTCAGTTAGTTCATTGATCTCCACCTCCACCCACCCCCAATCTTCCCCACTGAACTAGCTAATGTCTTAGTCTCAAAAAAAAAAGTCAGAAGCGTGTCTTCCTAAATAGGGCCCACTGATGGGCTTGAGTAGTAAATGGATGCCTATAGACAGGTAGAATAAGGCTCCATCTGTCTAGCAAGCAGCCTCACGTGTTCACAAATGAATGACACTCAGCCGGATTTTCACCTTACAGCGAAATAGTGCAGTGATGTTGTTGATGTGTATTTGCACTCGTTGCCTAATTTGGGAGACAAGTGATTCCAAATAGGAATTGCAGTTTGTCATTCTTTCCAGTCTTTCTTCCCCTCCAGAAAACAGCCCTGTTTTAGTTTTCTCATTTTTGAGTGACTGCCTGACTATAATCATGACAGACAGGGGTGAGGTGAGGGAGGCAAGGAAAACCCTGGTAGGAGAGCAGCCCTTTTGATTTTTGTCTCTGCCCCACACAAATTGTACACTGCTTAAGAGCCCATGAAAGAGAAACTCACCCTCTATGGAAAGGGAAAAAACCTAAATAGATGTTTTTGAATAAGATCCTCTCAGACAAAACATTTTTAGAACAGTTACTTACCATATCATGGTGTTCAATTAATGTTTATTTTTTCCTCAATAATAACAACAACTTGTTAAAATGCTGTCCAACCGATCTGAAAGCGAAGCTGAGGAGGAAGGGGATGCTTGTCATTGCCTCCTCTCCTTTCAAGCCACCACAAATATTATGCTCTTGCTATTTTGTTTAACTTGGGCCGAATTCACTTCATAGAGTAACAGGGAGAGAGAGTTGGGTCCATTAAGAATAAACTTCAAAAACCCTCTGGCTTTGGGGCTTTCTTGTGTTATTCCACCTCAAACCCAGAGGATATGAAAGATGGGAAGATTAGCAAGGGTTTTGCCCTGGCTGTTCTTTTACTGAATGGTTTCATAAATGCCAATTGAAATAATTATCAAGCCATTATGATGATTTGCATTAAAAATGGTAACTTAAGCAAGCAGTCCCTGTGCTTGGAGAAGGGCAGTTGGGGGTAGCATTGAATGTTATAAAAGGCCCATTGAAGCCATACTAGCTCTCTGGCTTTCCGAGGATTACCGCACAGTAGTTCACAAAAAGGTTATTCTTCCAGCTCTATTTATACTCACAGTACTTACAGTGCATGCTCCCCGTGCACCCATTCCTGGCATTGATTTGTGCCTCTGCCCAAATTCTCATCTGGCACAGATAAGGCAGCAGCTTCTGGAGATGGTGATGCAATGCTTGGAGCATGGCAGACAAAGAAAGGGCCTCTTCTTATCAACACTTCCTTTTGCTCTTTAAGTGAAAATACCAGAAGCCCTGGGTACTGTTTCCTACTCCCACACCTTCAACTGACCAACTGTCCCATTAAAGCCCATGGCTTACCCTGATCGCCTTTGAGAATCTACTTAAAAGAACAAGGCAGGATATTCCGGAGCTCAAATTCTCATTACTCACCACTTTTCTCAGTGAGGGAAGCTATTATCTTATGAGAGTTACTACCTTTGTTTGGTAAATATCACAGACTCTTAACGGATCTGACGGAGGAGGGGAGAGTGCATAGAATGAAAGGCATAGTGGGAGAGACGCAGCCCAGATGCAGGACCTTGTAGCCTGGCAGCTATCTCCCAGGTGACAGGGTTTACAACATGTTGCCCTTAAATATTTCACCTTGATATACGGAATGTTTTAAGCTGAAGGAACCTGAGAAAAGGTATATGCTTGAAAGACTTTCTGACCTTCCCATAAGCAGGTCATAAAGCCTTCATGTGAGAAGTGTCCTCCCTAAAGCCTGCAGAAAGACGTTTCTATATCTGAAGACAAAGGGACACAGAGAGACACCTGGACGAACAGGCCTCACGACTTCCCCCAGTTTACTGTGCAGAGCTCACGCTCTGCCCTGCCACATCTCTATAGGACTTTTCATCAGACCTGGCAGAAAGACAAGCTTAATCGTTTCTTGGGATCTTCATTTTTTTTTATGAAGGCTCCTGAGTCATGTAAAACATACATTAAATGGATTTGTATGCTTTTCTCTTGTTAATATATCTTGGTCAGTTTAATTTTCAGACTTAGCCAGGGACACTGATGTTACCAGAACCCTAATGTTTTTCCTTGGGTCTGCCTGCCTGCATGCACTGGCCTCCAAATATGCAAATGTGGGGGTTGCAATCTAGGAAAAAGATAGTATAAGATTGAGTTAATTGGTCAACATGGGGCCAGAGAGATTGTGCTCTAAAGAAATCAACTCCTCCATGGTATGTAGATTACAGATTACATAGAGCAAAAGAATACACTGCAGGTTAGGGTTCAGGGTTATGCTGGGAACTAGGAGGTTGGAGGTGACGTAAGGGTAATGAATCATTTTTTCAAGTCTTGAGGATAGTCTTGAGGTATTTTTTAGCATCCCTCTGTGCAGTCTCATGGAAAAGTAGCAGGGGTTATCTCACCTTAGGGCTCTGGAGCTGAAGCATAACCTGGGTCAAGATGTTACACCAGAGTTTCAGATCATGTGACCATTAGCCAGGTAGGGCTACTGTCTTCTGTTGCCTTGGGGGTTGCTGATTATCAGCGAGGGGCTATGTCCCTGAGGGGTACAGAAAAAAAAGATACGTGATTTCTAGAGTTAAGATTTTAAATGAAATTTAATCAAAGTCATGGGACCATCAATTTCAAGAAGGTTAGGGAAAAAACATTTGTTGAAGATGACCAAAGATGTACCAGGCAACCATTTAACCAAATAAATACTACTGAATTTTCCAACTTTAGTGTGCCCCAAATTACCCAAGAAAATGGTTAATAATTTGTGTTTGTACACTCCATCCCCAATCGGACACAACAGATCTGTGTGGACCCAGGGATCTATTTTAAGTAGGTACCAGGGTAGTTCTGATGCAGGTTGAAGAATGAACACTGCTCCTAAAGGTTAACTCAAATACACTAATGTTTTTAACATTTCATAACAAACCTAAAAAGATGCACAAATTGTAACTGTAGAGATTGATGAATTCTCACAAAGTACACACTTCTGTTATCCTGTAACCATTCTAAGAAAGGAATATTATAAGCACCTCGGAAGTTCTGCTTATGCTCATTTCTGCCCCACTAAAGGCATCCTGACCTCTAACACCATAGACTACTTTGACCTGTTTCTGAATTTTACATGACTAGAATAATAAAGAATGTACTTTTTATATCTTCTTTTGCTCAACATTATATTGGGATATCCATCCATAATGTTGGGTGTAGTTATAACTCTTCCTGTTCTAAAAAAAAAAGGTATTTTCTCAGCATTTACTTTGTGGTGTGGGTCTTGTAGGTGTGATAACTTGAGAGGTTTTAAAATTATTATTTTTTCACTTCTGATATTGTTATCTTTCCCTCCAAAAATGAGTTGATCCCAGGTGTTGAACACAGAACCCCCTTATGATGTGCCAAGATTAGTGTTTGGCATTAGCTGTTTGTTCCATTAAATCCACTGCTGAAAGAAATAAAACATGATGGACTAGGAAGACAGTGCAGAACAGACTTAAGGAAATAGGTGAACATTAAGGAAATGGCTGTGTTTAAATGATTGTAAGACCTCACAGTTGAGCTACACAGTTGAAAGAAAGGTGGAATAGGACTACCATTCAAAAAGGACTTGACACTCAAACACAGAACAGGCTGACAGGGTCCAGAGGGGAGAGAATCTTACGGGAAAAGGGGATGGGCTCACATGAACAAGTATAAAGGACAATAACTAATATGGGGGAGTGAAAATGGGAGGGAGGAGGGGAGCACTGGGGAGGGCGGGCTGAGAATATAAGACAGAACACTGTACTTGAACCAGAATTAAATAAAAAATTAAAATTAAAAAAGAAAAAAAGGACTTGAATCACAACTTCAAGACCATCCATACCAGAAGCCATAGTAAATAAGTGATCATTTTATATTATTATTATTATTCTTTCATAAGTGTATGTTCAATTAGAAATACATTATGTACCACAGAGACTGTAAATTTCCTGATAGACTATAATTTCCTACACATTCTATCAGCCATTTTTTTTATTTTTGTTCAAGTACAGTGTTCTTTCTTGTATTCCCAGCCCGGCCCCGCCCCAGTGCTCCCCACCCCCCTCCCATCTCTGCCCCCCGTCTTAGTTATTGTCCATGTGTCCTTCATACTTATTCATGTGAGTCCATCCCCTTTTACTCTGTGCTTCTCTCCCCTCTACCCTCTGGACCCTGTCAGCGCGTTCTGTATTTCAGTGTCTTTGGTTACATTTTGCTTGCTTGTTTGTTTTGTTGTTTACATTCCTGTTAAAGGTGATATCATATGGTATTTGTCTTTCACTGCCTAGCTTATTTCGCTCAGCATAATGCTTTCCAGTTCCATCCATGATGTTGCAAAGGGTAGGAACTCCTTCTTCCTTTCTGCAGCATAGAATTCCATTGTGTAAATGTACCATAGTTTTTTGATCCAGTCATCGACTGATGGGCATTTAGGTTGCTTCCAACTCTTGGCTATTGTAAATTGTGCTGCTATGAACATCGGGGTGCATAGGTTCTTTTGGATTGGTGTTTCAGGATTCTTAGGATATACTCCTAGCAGTGGAATTGCTGGGTCAAAAGGTACGTCCAATTTTAGTTTTCTGAGAAAATTCCATACTGCTTTCCATAGTGGTTGTACCAGTCTGCAATCCCACCAACAGTGAACTAGGGTCCCCTTTTCCCCACAACCTCTCCAGCACTTGTTGTTTGTTTCTTTGTTTATGATAGCCATTCTGACTATTTTCTGGATGGGAACATGTAATATTCACCAAAACATTAAAGACAAACTACTATGCATGAACATTACCTGCCATGTGAACTCCTGAACATATCAGATGTCCATGACAGATCTCCTTGTCAGAGTCAG
The DNA here is from genome assembly GCF_014824575.4 of Sturnira hondurensis. Classification (NCBI taxonomy): domain Eukaryota; kingdom Metazoa; phylum Chordata; class Mammalia; order Chiroptera; family Phyllostomidae; genus Sturnira; species Sturnira hondurensis. The sequence continues at coordinate 4,266,276 of NW_028080032.1, read as the reverse complement.
GTAGCATTTTTCTTTAATGGTTTTGGCTTCCATGAAGATCCTCGGTCATAGTCTGCATTATCCCAGAAACCATCCCTGAGCCAAGGATTTGTGTGCATGTGATTTACTAAGGGAGAGCGCCCAGAAGAAGCTGGTAAGGGACTGAGGGGGAGCAGGACAGGGAAGGAGAGGGGGCCAAGCAGGTACTTCAGACACAGCCTAAGGCTCTGAGAATCTCTGGAGATTAAATAACATCTCAGGTACTTCACTTTTCCAGAAAGATGAGGTGATTCCATTGCCAAAGGGCAGTCACCTGAAGACCGGATAGTAGAAGTTGCAAGATCATGTAGGTCAAAAGAATCTAAGTTCATCTGAGGAGGACCCCAAATTGTCTGCTTCATGGTTTACTCCAATTACTTTTTCAATAGTAGTAAGAAATCAATGGTATCTCTATAATTTCACCTAGATACTAGAGAGCAGAAATTCATTTTAGAATTAACCAAAAATATAAACGGGTCAGCCATGATGTAGTCAAATAGCCCAGAAGTAAAACTGCTATTACAGGGAAATTTCCATGCACAATAGAATGGCATGCTGTGGTGCTTACTTGAATTAAATTGCAATCAGAGGATCTGAATAGCAGAAAAAAGAATAAATGTATCAGAAAGAGGAAGCAAGAAAGATTTTAGCTAAACAGAGAGATAGAACTCTAGTGGTGATGTTTCCTCCTTTAGTCTTTTAGTTGGATCTTCAGCTGAAGAATTGAAAGGCATTTGAAGTGTATAGAACTGAACACACTTTGAGGTAATCTCTCTATATCTCCCTCAGTTCCTCTTCATAACATGTCAGCTGGTATCACCTGGAGATGTACAGTTTCATTTGCAAATAGTGACATTGGACAAGCTATTTCATTCATTTCTCTTAACTTTAATGTCTTCACCAATGGCAAGGAGATAATGGAACTTAATTCCTAGGAACTATGCTTTAATTAGAAGAGTAAGTAAAGTACATAGCAAAGTCTGGCCTATGGTAGACAATAAAATATTAATTATTAATATTGATAAAAGTGTCAACAATCACCTTGGCTGATATGACTCAGTGGATTGAGTGCCAGCCAGCAAACCAAAGGGTTGGGTTTGATTTCCAGTCAGGGCACATACCTGGGTTGGAGGCCAGGTCTCCAGTAGGGAGCACATAAGAGGCGATCACACACTGATGTTTCCCTCTCTTTCTCTCTCCCTACCCCTCTCTTAAAATAAGTAAATAAATAAATAAGTTTTTAAGTGTCAGCAGTCTAATTGTATATGGCCAGTCTTCTAGTTACCATTGTAGATAACAGGGCACACCCACACCCTGTGATGTGAAGCTATAATTTTATTATGCTCATGGTTTTTGTGGATCAGGAATTCAGACTGCCCAGTGAGGATGGTTCTCTCTGGTCTATAATATTAGAGGCCTCAGCTGGGAACATGAGATTGCTTGAAATGTCTAATAGCTGAGACTAGAATCTTTTGGAGGCAACTTCACTCACATATCTAGCAGTAGATTCTGCCTGTCATCTGGAATGTCAGTTGGGACTGTCAACTGGAACAACTCACATAACCTCTCCATGTGGTCTGGGCTTCCTCAGGGAATGGTGAGTTCAGAATAGTCCAGTCAGACTTCCTACATGGCAACGCAAGGCTCCAAATAAGAGTATCCTACTGAAGAAAGCTTATGATGGATAATCTTTGTGATCAAACATCTCAAGTCATAGAGAATCACTAAAGCCTACTGTATAATTAGGGAGACACAAACCTAGATTAAATGGAAGAAGACAAATTTCGCCTCTCAAAACAAGGTGTGTCAAGTTATGTGAAACCATTATTTTTTAAACGATTGAGCTCTAATAAGTAAACAATATTCATGGTTCTCTGTAGTTGCACATATGTGAAGAATGCTTATTGTGTGTAACTTTAGGCTGTACCTAAACATTTCCTAACAATCGAAAGCAATCAAAGGAATTCAATGACACATAGACTCAGTATCCTCAAAGGCAACTTCATTCTTATTGTTTGGACTCAGATACAATCATCCCCCAGTGTCTATAGGGGATTGCTTCCAGGACCCCTGAGGATACCCAAATCTGCAGATGCTCAAGCCTCTTATATAAAATTCCATAGTATTAGCATATAACCTATGCACATTTTCCTGTCTACAGATATACCTCATTTTATTGCATTTTGCTTTACTGTGCTTCACAGATTCTGTGTTTTTATCAACACATGAGGCAAAATCCTCTACCAGCAAAAAGACTATGATTCACTGAAGATTCAAAGAGCGATCAGCATTTTAAGCAATAATGTATTTTTAACTGAGGCATATAAATTTTTTTAGACCTGATACCACTGCATACTTAATTGACTATAGTATAGTGTAAACATAGCTTTCATATGCAAAACAAAATAATTCATTGTTGCTCACTTTATTGTGATATATGCTTTACTGTGGTGGTCTGGAACTGAGCTTCCAATATCTCCGAGATATGCCTGCACCTTAAATCACCTCTAGATTATTTATAATACCTAATACAATACAAATGCTATGTAAATAGTTGTTATTCTGTACTGTTTGCAGAATAATTACAAGAAAAATAGTCTGCATTTGTTCAGTACTGGAGCAACCATTGTAGGCCTAACTACATAGTACTCAGCAACAACATAACATTTTTTATATGTTTGATCCATGGTTGGTTGAATCTGAAGATGTAGAACCCGTGGATACTGAGAGGCAACTGTATAACTTGGCCACAGGGCATTTTATTTACTGATAGGATTTTGCCTAATGTAGAATTTTTGGTTTTCCACTAATTTAGAGCACAAAAAGGTCTCTAGCACACAGACGCCCTCAGTGAAAGATGTGCTTTAAATATTCCATTTCTGTGAACATTTCTATTTAAAAAATTTAAACTTACATTTCCAGAGGGCAACATTTTCCACAATGCACTCCGTGGAAAATACTTTCTAATGATATGTCAATAGCTGCTCCTTGAAATGCATAGCCATATCAAATAGATTTAAAATTTTATGGAACTAAATTAAAGAAAGCTAAACTGGGTTCTCTACTACAGGACTTTTCAGAACCATTATTTTGGTAGTGGCACTGTAAAATTTCAAGTGGTAGATATAGTTTGCAGCCATTCCAAATTTATTTAACAACAGGCAGAGCTATTATTTAACAGAACAAGCTGTGAAATGCAAGATGAGACAGTTTATTATAGATCATAAAGGAGCTGACTAAACAGAGGAGGGGGGAGGGCTTTTCAAAGAGAGAAATGTATCATCAGCCCTTCACATACCTAATGAAACTAAGGCTACTAATTGTGTAACAGATGACCTGGTTGGTAGGGCTGACACAATGGGTTTTTTTAAGGTGCCATTTGTGTTAATGTGTCAGTAGTATTTATTAGTAAAATCAGTAAGAGTTATAAAATAAGGAGATAAAAGTCCATTTTTATATAATTCAGTTCCCCACTGGTTTTTATCCCATGTTAAGTACATTTTTGTTTAATCCTAATAAAAAACAGATTCATGCTTATAATTTTGACAAAATGCTTCATAACTCACCTTCAAAAACATAAGATTTGAGAATAGTGTGGGAAAAAATGGTAGACTTTTGTGTTTTGTTCTATTTCTGTTTTATGTAGCCACATCTTAGCCACTTTCCTGTATATGTGCATGTGTCTGTCTCATAGTGCAAATTAAAGGTAGGAAACAAAATGTTTCTTTAACTATTAGCCCAATCATAACATCCCAGCCCTCAAAGAGATCTTTGGTAGATTATAAAATTGGTCAAGTCTTAATCCCTCCTTATAATCATACCTTTGTCACATTACCTTTTAGGGCCTTCCACCTCCAGTCTGGTGACAGCCATGTGATTTGATTTGATCAATGAGATTTTAACAGATGTTAATAAGCATGACACAAGCAGAATCTGGAAAAGCACTTATGAAATGAAACTGAGATCTCTCTCTCTCCCCCTGCCCCCTCCCCGCTCTGTCATCAGCTAGAGAACATGCTCAGGCTAGTCTGCTCTAAGATGAGAAACATGAGGGCCAAAGCTGAGTCATCCCAGTCCCCTCAGCCAAGCATCCTAGACTAGTTGACAGCTAGCAATCCCCATACATGAGTGAGCCCAGCCAAGATCAGTAGAACTGAAACCAAGGCTATTTATGACTTTGATTAAATTTAGATTTTAGTCCTAGCTCTAACAATTATCTCTCTCTTTCTCCCTCCCTCCATCCCTCCTTCCTTCTTTAATGTACACTCTTCAGAAACCCAGCCTTTCCCCAGGATAATCATCACCCCCCAAGGCAATAGAAACAGTAGTCTGGACCTAATGGTCACTCAATCTGGAGCTCTGGCAAGCTAAAGATAACATCTTGACTCAAGTTATGTTTCAGCTCCCAAGCCCTAAGGTGGAATAAACCCTGGCTACTTTCCCATGAGACTGGACAGAGGGATACGAGAGAATACCTCAGAGCTGTCTTCAAGACCTGAAATATTGGTTCATTACTCACGTCTGACCAATCAGCAACCAACATGACCCTGAACCTGTAATCCATGGTGTCTTGTGATTTTTGCCCTATATAATTTGTAACCTATACTGGGGAGTCATATGTTTCAGAACATGCACTTGCCTGCACTGCAGAATGGCTGAGTCTGTACTAAAGTACTTCCTTTCCACACTGCATCCTCCCACATTTCTTTAGGCCAGTGAGTGCAGGCAGGCAGACTCAGGTACTGGCACTCAGTTCCAGAGCTGCCTAGCTGTCATTAGTAGTGTGAACAATGTGTAGAGCTGATGTCTTTTGTTTTTAGTTATCCATTATTACTGAGGTAAAAAATAACTGATACAGGATATTTAAAATAATTTTGACTAGCCCCATTATTTTACATGAACTTAGTCAATTAAGCAAATTCTCCCTGAAGATCTGAACACATTCTAGCTCTTTGTTTAAATAGCTATGGCAAGTCACAACTTCTTTGTGTTTTGTGATCATCCTCTGCAAAACTGGGAACTTCCTACTTGACTTCTGATTAATATTTAAAAGAATCACCTAAAATATTTATTTTTGTGGTAAATCTTGACCAGCTAGAAAAGTCAGTTGGGAAAAATCTTAGACTGGGGATCTTTTAGGGGAAGAAACTTATTTGTTCATACATTGCATGTGCTCAGCAACAAATAAAAAAATGCACAAATACTCATCAAATTCTCCAAATCAGTAAGTGTTAGAACTTTAGAATTAAGAAAGGCTGTTATTAGCATATAACTAGCTAAAATTTTACCCTATAAAAGTAAAAGGAGAAGATAAACAGCTAAGACCCCTGGAAAATCATTTTGTTGTAAAGAAATAGGGAAGAATACAAAAGGAATAGCATACACATAAATATTACCTTATTGAGAGAATAATACTGATAGAAATACCTACAATGTAAGAATTGGGTGAAATGCAAATCATAATAAACTATACATTGGTGTGATTTAAATAATAGATTTAAATAAAATAATCTTTATATAAGATTAAGCAGTTACAATTTTAGCAATATAGTTTAGGTCTCTGGAATGCACACTAAATTATATCTTTCCACTAGTACTTTTTTATACCCAGTGACACCACATTGGTACAATCTCAATATTTTACTCTTATTGATGCTCATATGAAATTTGCCCTTTTATACTTAAAAATTGCTTAGAAACATTTTTTGTCAGAATGTATAAATCTGCCTTGTTCTTTTTGATTGTAGACGAGATTAATAAGAAACTATAATTCTTTCATTCACTAAGAAACAACTTATTAAACATCTACTGGGTACCAGTCATAGTTCTAAATGATCAGAGTGGAACCACAAATGTTCTGTTTCAAGAATTCAATGTGGAGGGAGTAGAAGACAGACAGCAAACAAAGAAACACTCAACCTAATTTTGGGTGATGCTAATGGCCATGAAGTTTTAAAAGCTGAGCCAGGACAAACAGGTACATTAATACATGCTCACCATCACTAATCATCAAGGAAATGCAAATTAACACCACAATGAGATACCACTTCACACCTGTTGGAATGGCCATTATCTAAAAGATAAGAAATAACAAGTGCTTTCAAGAAGGTGAACGAAAGGGAACACTCGTGCAGTGTTGGTGGGATTGTAAATTGGTGCAGCAATTACGGAAAACAGTACAAAGATTCCTTAAAAAATTACCATATGACCCACCTATTCCATTTTGGATATTTATGCAAGGAAAGCCAAAGAACTAACTGGAAAACATTTGTGCACCTCTAACTTCTTTGCAGCATTATTCACAAAACCAAGACATGGAAACAACGTAGTGTCTATTGATGAATAAATAGATAAACAAAATGTGATATGTTCATACATACAAAGGAATATTATCTAGCTATAGAAAAGAATGAAATCTTACCACTGGCAACAACATGGATGGACCTTGATTGCATTATGTTAATTGAAATAAATCAGAAAAACAAATGATATCACTTATGTGTAGGATCTGATATGATATCACTCATGTGTAGGATCTAAACAAAAGAAAGAAAAACCAAGTTCATAGATATACAGATTAGTGGTTGGTTTCCAGAGGTGGGGACAAAGGGTGGGTAAAATGGCTGAAGAAAGACAAAAGGTAGAAACTTCCAGTTATACAATAAATAAATCACGGGGATAAAATGTACAGTGAGAGGACTGTAGTTAATAATACACTTGTGTATGTGAAAGTTGTTAAGAGAGTAGGTATTAAACATTCTCATCATAGTAAGCAAGTTCTGTAACTATGTATGAAAAGAAATGTTAACTAGACTTACTGTCATGATCATTTCCCAATATATACAAATATTAAATTTTTGCATTGTACCCTTAAAACTAATATGATATTGTGTCAATTACACTTCAATTAAAAAAAACTGGGTCAGGGAATAGGGGATTTAAAGGAGTCATGGGAGTATTTGGAAAAGGGCATTAGGAGTGGCTCTGCCAGTGTGACATTTGATCAGGTCATGACTGACGTAATGGAGAGTGAGACAGAACAATCCAGGGCAAGGCACTGCTGGTAGTGGGAACAACCCTGCTGAGTTCCCCACTACACGCCAAGTCCTAAGTGCTGCATATTTACTCCTGTAATCCTCACCCTGTCTCTGTGAAAGAGTTACTGCTATTACTCTCAGCACCATCTTCTCTTGTTCAAATGAGGAAACAGAAACTCAGCCAGATAACCCATCCAGCAGATCAGAGGAGTGGCGAGGGGTGGAGCTGACACTGAAACCTAATCAGCCTGGTTCCAGCCTCAGTGCTCTTGACCATCACTCTCTACTGCCTCCAGCTCTAAATGAGGTCTGGCTGGTGTGAGTGGACCACAATTAGCAACAGGGAGCTCTCTAGGAAGAAAATTATTTTAATTTGTAATATTTACACTCTTACTTTCTTACTCCAAACACTCTTACTTTACTCCAAACACTCTTTACTCCAAACACTCTTACTCCAAACACTCTTACTTTCTACTTCATGCCCTGGCATAGACTTGCAATGATCCCATTATTTTAAAGAAATTGACCTTTTCTCACAATCTTCAGGGTGCCTGCCAGTTTATCAAATGTGGTGGGTGAGATTTAAACCACTAGATGATATATAGGGCTATATGATGCTTATTGTTAGTCATCAACCTGTTTTCTGTTGGATTCATGAGTGTATTTTAACTCTTGGTGGTAGGAAGATGCTAGAAAAGCTTCAGTGGTCCCTGATCACTGCTTATCTGTGTGCAGGTGGCAGACGCTGAAAATACAAACTTGAAGATCCCCAAATACTATGAAGAGGTGGTGCCTCTCCCAGAGATCCAATAGAGACTACCGTTATTTCCATTAGTCATTCTTCTGGGGTGAATCTGTATGCGATTCAGAGGAGAAATAAGAGAACATTTTTTGGCATGTGAACTATACAATACCTAGAAGAGAAGAAGCACCCTATTATAAAGTCATTTAAGACCTCTGTTTGGAATCAACAGATCCTTGCTTGGAGGGGTCGGCGGTCACAATGTGCCAAATGACCCTAACAGGAGTTCAGGAGGGTGTGGTGTTCCCTCTTCTGATGTTCCTAACTTGGTGCAAGCTCAAGTGTTTTTTGTTTGTTTGTTTGTTTGTTTGTTTTGTTTTGTTTTCCCAATTTTTTATTTAATTATTTTCAAGTACAGTTTTCTGTCTATTACTCCCATCCCATCCCACCCCCCCGTGCTCCCCCCTCCCTCCCATTTCCACCCTTCGCAGTTGTTGTCCATGTATCCTTTATATATGTTCCTCTAAATCCTTCCCCTATTTCCCCTAAAATTCCCTTCCCTCTTCCCTCTGGTCACTGTCAGCCTGTTCTCTATTTCAGTGTCTTTGGTTATATTTTGCTTGCTTGTTTGCTTTGTTGTTTAGCTTCCTGTTAGAGGTGAGATCATATGGTATTTGTCCTTCAACACCTGACTTATTTCACTCAGCATAATGCTTTCCAGTTCCATCCATGTTGTTGCAAAAGGTAGGAGCTCCTTCTTTCTTTCTGCAGCATAAAATTCCATTGTGTATANCTTTACTCACAGGTGCTGGGGTCCCGATGAGTCCTCTGTGTCAGACGCCCCTGTCGCTGGGCGCAGGGGGAAGCCTCTGGGCCCGACCGCTGAGGCAGCCAAGGCTCCAAGGTCTTTATGCGCCGACCAATGGCTGCCCTCCTGCCGCCGCTGCTGCTGCCACCGCTGCCACTGCCCTTGACTTTTCTCAGGGTTGCCGGGCTCCCGATGAGTTCTCCGTGGCAGACGCCCTTGTCGCTGGGCACAGATGGAAGGAAGCCTTTGGGCTCCAACCGCTGCGGCAGCCGCGGCTCCGAAATCTTTACGCGCCGGCTAATGGCTGCCGCCGGTCTGGCCGCCTCCGTCCTTACTCGCATCCCTGAGACCCCAACGACCTCCAGCGGTCTGGTTCGTCACTATCTCTGGTCTCTTATTTTCATAAATGCTGGGGAATTGTTGGTTGGGGAATTGATTGCGCTGTTCTTCTGTAAATCTGCCAGGATTTTCCCCCAAGTGTAGGAGAACTGCAGTCGCTCCGTCCTACTCCGCCGCCATTTTCTCCTCTCTCTCCAAGCTCAAGTGTTTTTATGGGGAGAATTCTTTTCCCTTAAAACAAGATAAAATTCTCTGCTGATAGCCTGCATTTCCATGATAAATTCCTTCCAGGATTCTGACTTCCTCATTTTTTAGACCCCCCTACTGGTTTGATCTCTTAAATAATTTTGCTTCCATTATCTTTATGACAAGTATATTAAACTATGTCATTTAGCTGTGTTAAACAATGTTGCAATGCATATTTTTGGAAATGCTTCTTTTTGTACTTATGGAAATGTTTTTCTGGGTTGGAAAGCCAGAAGTGCTGTTGATGAATCAAGGAGTGTGGGCATCTTTTCTAAATTTATTGATGTCAAATTCCCTTTGATAGACTCTACTAACTTATAATCATATCACCACTCTAGAACACCTCTTATTTCCCAGACAATTGCCAAAAATACACAAAATATATTACTAAACATTAGTGCAGCTGAACAGTTTTTATATGTGTATTAGCCATTTATGTAGTTCTGTAATTTGCTTGTATATATTTTCCTAATCTATTATTTAGAGTTTAATAGAACTCATCTACAAGACCAATAAGGCATGATGCCTTTATTTGGAAAAATAATTAATTAGATTTTAATTCCTTGTATGGTAATTAATGTAATATTTCCTATGTCTTCTAAAGCTTTGCTTGTTATACTTTCCTAGAAAAATCATTGAACAATTATTTGGTGTTAATCAACTAATAAGAATTCTGGGAACCAGCACCCTAAATCAATAAGCTATGCTAAAAGTATAGCTTAAAAAATATACTATTCTATGTGTACAGGATCTGCTTACACCCAAATGTTAAAAATGTTAAGTTGGTCACAGTCTTTCTATGTTCCTAGGTTGTTTACTCTTAGAAACAAAACAAAACAAAACAAAGAACGATTTTCTGTTTCTAAGACAAATGTCTCTTAAAGACATCTTGGACATCAAATAGACCTTACAAAACATTTTGATGAGTTAAGTGTAAATGATTCTGAAACATATGGATTAAATTTCCCTAGGAATCACTTGAGTTTAAAAACTGAGGAAAGAACACTCAACCAAACTCAGTTTGGGATGTGCCAACTCCAAGACATTTGGTAAATAATTCAAGACAAATGATGAATCCCAATTATGGCTAAAATGACCCTCCCTTAATAAAAGGATGTGTGCAGGCCCTCTTATAGGCTTCACTCTGTCTGCCTTATCTCTTACTGTAATAGACACAAATACCCAACATTTCTCTAATTCTAGACATTTCTGTTGGAATTATATCTGTCTATGAAAGATATTGTTAATGACAAAAAGATTTATTAAATATAATTTATAATAATTCTTACTACTTTTTAAAGAACAGGCTTCACCTTCTCTAACTAAGAGGTCAATGACTATATTTCTTGTTTATTATTAAATGTTCCTGGCTGATATTGTACTAATTCTAGTAAAATGCACTGGGGACAATATTCTAAAGTTAATTTTGCCACTTAGGTATAAATCCCATTGACTTGAGTGTCTGTAGATTCAAACCTGGATCACTCATTTGGACACTTCATTATACTTACATAAGGATGTGGAAATATAACTAGACCTACAAGTGTTTACTCTTAGAAGAAAGTAAGCAGAGTCTTTTCCATCTGCATAGACCCTTCCAGACCAAGATAATAGTAGTAGTAGAACTAAAGACATAAAATATATACAAGGCGTAATATGTTTAGGATATTCTTGGAAAATAACACAGTGAAATGGAACTCAGATAAGATAGCATTGTACTAATTAATTTTATTTTATGGGGTTCAAAAATGGGGCTGCAATGTAGCACAGATGTAGATGTCTATAGGGTTAGTCAATAGAGATCTTCAAGTGGATAAACTGAAGGGTGATTATTATATTAAAATAGCTTTTCTTTAGAAGTTGAATCGATCTACATGAGATTTTCCTCCAAATAAATGTTATAAATGATACATTTGATAAATATTTTAGAGAAGCTGCTGATGGTTTTATGTTAATGTTTTCTTGCTTCAAACTCAACATGTCTACCATTGTTAAGTCCCTCATATTTACCTCCAAGTCATTACCACTTCCTTCCCTCTAAGGCAAAGGAACAGTGGAAAGGACACAGAATTAGGATCAGAGGATTGGGTTTGTATCCTGGCTTTTACCATTTTTGCTGTGCACCTTTGGACAAGTGATGACTTCTCTGATTTGCATTTTACACTATGAAAACAATCTTTTAAAAGAAGCAACAACTACAGCCTATAGACTGAAACACAGATATCATCCTAATGTTTATGTTTATTCCCTAATTCTGGTGATAATATCCTCATTTTTCAATAGCCTAAAATTTAACCATCATATTTTTTTCCAATATTTTTATTTAATTATTTTTCAAGTACAGTTTTCTGTCTATTACTCCCATCCCATCCCACCCCCATGCTCCCCCCTCCCTCCCATTTCCACCCTTCTCAGTTTTTGTCCATGTATCCTTTATATATGTTCCTCTAAATCCCTCCCTTATTTCCCCTGAAATTCCCTCCCCTCTCCCCTCTGGTCTCTGTTCCCCTGTTCTCTATTTCAGTGTCTTTGGTTATATTTTGCTTGCTTGTTTGTTCTGTTGTTTAGCTTCCTGTTAGAGGTGAGATCATATGGTATTTGTCCTTCAACACCTGGCTTATTTCACTCAGCATAATGCTTTCCAATTCCATCCATGATGTTGCAAAAGGTATTTTTTTCAAATGTACATCCTTCCTCTCTTTCAGGCCATAACAGGTTAACATCGTTACTTCTTAATTCATACTCATACTACCTCAGGATACCAGTGTATCTTTCTGAAGAATAACCTTGTAGCAGCATGACATCTACTTATAAACCTTCCTTGACTTCCTGTGATTTCAAATCCTGTAGCCTAATAATCTTGACCAGAGATGGGATGAATGGACATCAATTTCTAGGATACATAAAAATATTAAATGTTCTAAACTGCTGAAATTTGAACAATAGATTTACTAAATTTATATACATATATAAATACAAATTAGAATAAGGATCCTGAAATGCTTCCAAAAGAATAAAGTAATAGAAACTTGGAGCAATGGCAATTGTTAGTACTGATTATAAATCTTTACCAATTATCAAAATAACCAGTGTTTATGAGGAAACCCTATATGCCAGCAATTCTTTTAAATTCAGAAGATAAATTAGTGAGCACTGCTTCCATGGAACTTACAGTTTAGAAGACTGAAAGACATTAACCCAACAACCATATAAGTAAATGCAAATTGCAACTGAGATAAGTAACTTTGGTACATAAAAGATCTCCACAGGGAAATCTGATGTAGTCGATTTCAGACAAATCTGAGAACAAGAAATGACTGCGGTGAGGTATATAACAATAGCAGAAATGAACAGTACAGCAAGCTTGGAAATGGAAGGTGAGAGTAAGTATTGCAGACAGAGAGAGAAGAATAGGAACAAAGGCTCTATGCTGGACATAACAAAGAGTCTGAGAGACCATAAGATGCCAAATATAGCTGGAACACAAAGAGCGAGGTGAACTACAGCACTAAAAAAGGCTGGAGAAGAAATGTGGGGCTTACATCCGTGAAGACTCAGTTACAGGTAAAATAAATCCCTCTAGCTAGTTTAAAGAGAAGGCACTTATTATCTGAGCTTTAATTAGTTGCAAGAATTTCTTGAAGTCAGGGAGCCAAGCTTAATGCCACACGCTTAAGAGAGATCCAGTCAGGGACAATCTCAAAGGCAATCCCAAGGTTTCCAGCACTGATTGGTTAATTCATCCAGCCAGAGCATGAGAACCTCTGTTATAACTGGTTCATCTCTGGTTCAGCAGAAGAACTGCACAGCCTTACAATATTCCCATGCTCTTCCCAACACCATAAAGAAAAATCTAGTGGTGGGAGGCAACCACATGCCCCTAAACCAGCAGCATGGGGACATGGGAAGCATTGTTTTGGAGCTCTACCTTAGGAAGGCAAGTTTGACAAAGGGAACAATAATTATAATGGAAAGGAGAGGAGGTGTTCAAATGGCTTTGGGCATTGAAAGATGACAGACACCATGTAGAGAGGAGAAGTCTGGCTAGAGATACATATTTGTAAATCACTGATACTGTTACTGTAATTAAAGCTGAGGACATGGATAAGGTATATGCTGAAATCCTAGGTGGGAGATGGTAGAATATTCTTCTATGAAAATCTGACAAGCATCATGTTAAATGTTGTCAGTAAATTGTCCATAATCAAAGTTGAGAAATAGCTTCAAAGGTGATTATGACATGATATAACAAAGTTACAATGAAGTCCTGTATAAAATACTGTAGAAGAATAATGGAGAACATTGCTCAGGTGGATAGTACTCATGTAACAAAGAAAACTCAACAGAACCAAAATCTACCTCTGTCTTCGTATTCATTTTCTTTTTGAACTGGAAATCAGTACTGTACTCTTGACATGTCCATACTTAAACTGACCATTTTACCATTTTCCTTCCTTTCTCTCATCTATTTGTCCCTTTTTCTTCATTTGCTATCGCAATCACCCAAGCCATTGTATAAGTTGAAATCTGAAACTCACACTTAATCCACCTCACTCCCCATATTCAATCACTTAACATGAAGTTTAAATTCTATCACAGAGCTATCTCCCAGATATGGCAAACATCTTCCCTCAGTCCTTATATTAGAACCCTGGGTCATTCCTCATGTAAACAGCTATGGCAGAAGCTGAGATTTGGTTTCTCAGCAACCAGATCTCCCTTTCATCTAGTGCAGAGGTCTATAAACTTTTTTTTATGCAAAGGACCAAATAGTAAATATTTTCAGCTTTGTGACCCACAAGGTTTCTGTCACAAGTACTCAACCCTGTTGTCTTGAGAGAGCAGGCACAGTGACTTGGAAATGAATAGGTCCAGTTGCGAGCAATAAAACTTAAGTTTTCAAGTTTGCTAAACCCTGCTGACTCTAGAAAATATTTGAGGTGTCATCATGAATACAATCAACTTACATGACTTTGCTGTTTCCCTGTCCTTTGGGAGAAAGCTTATATGTTTTCCTTCTTGAAATGACTCTTAAATTTGTTCCAAACTATTCTTCTGATTTCAGCCCCTGCCTCCTCCTCACTGTATTGATCATTTTTATGTCTTTGAGCCTTTTGCATGCCATTTTGCCTTCCTCCTATTCTTTTCATGAAAATCCTTCTTATCTTTCTAGACCCTGCTCAACTGTGAGTGCTGTCTACCTTACAGCGTTCCCTATTTTTTTCTCAAGGATTCTTTGCCAAGCTCTATTGTAGCTTTATTACATTATGTTGTGATTATCTGCCTGGAAGCTTTTCTTACACTTGACCGAAATATTATTCACAGCACTCAAAGCAGTGCCTGTCAAATGTCTACTAAAAAGATAAATGATAAATACAAAATATTAAGTGAAGGAATGAGTGATAAAGTGGCTAGAGAGAAGAGATAATGAATGCAATCAATTCTTTGGATAATTTGGGTAGTATAAAATAAGTGGGAGAGGTGTTTTATTTTCACAATCACAGTATAAGACTGGCTATCATAAACTCAGTTTTTAAAATATAGTAAGTTCAGTGCCCAAGGCTAAATAATCAAATAAACCCATAGAGTAATATGGAAATTTCCTCCATTTCAGGAGTTGAGGATAGTGCCCAAGTTCTGAAATTTGGCAGGGTTTATTTCACTCTGCCCACTTTGGTACACAGCCCTAATTCTCCCAGAAGGTATCTATTTTGAATAGTTACTGTTGAAGCAACAGAGCCTTAAATCATAGAAAGAAATCTGGAGTGTTGAACATACTAGCACTGTGGACAAGACAATTTGCACGGAGGGGACCATCTCTAACTTCCCTTGAAATGGTATCAAGCAGGTAATTCTAAGAGAGCTAGCTAGACGTGGTATCATCTTTGTTAAGGATTCTGTGAGGTCATTTGATACCCTCTTTTTCTGGTACACACAAATCCGAACCTGGTTTTAGATGAAGGAGTGCTGATAATTTGAGAGAACATATGCTACAAGCCAGGACAATTTAATGTTCAATAGCAGTGAGAAGACTTGTTTGTACGTGGGCTGTGTAACTCATTTCCTTAAGCCTTGGCATACCCCCATCTCTCTCCTGGGTCTGACACCAGGATAGGTCATTTCACAGTTGTCAGTACTAGGGAAATAGTTGGAAAGAAGACAGAGAAGGAGAAACTGAGAATTTAACGCTTACTATACTATCAAACTGAAATAGGGTATGTAGCAAAACAGCTGCAATCAATAAAAGCTACAGAAACTGTCAAGAAGAAGGAAGGCTATCTCACACTGGATTTGTGGCTTAAAACTGGCAGAGATCAGACTGATCCCACATGGAGACTAATTTTACTTAGCCTCATTATACGCTCATTATAATACCTTAGCATGCTAAACAACTCATCCCACGCCACCATGATCAGAACTAAAAGCCCATATAGGGACACAGTAGGCCAACAGGACTCCTTTAAGAAATCTCCACACCTTTCTCACAAAGATCCTGAATATTCTTCCCACTCATTGAATACCTACCCCCAATTAAATGAACCTCAAAAAGGAAGCAAATTCTGCCCAAGGGGGGTGCTCAGTCTGTGGAGTAGCCCATTCTCTCTCTATCTCACTGCTTCATTAATAGACTCACTTTCACTTTAAACTCCATTCTGGGTCAGATTTGAATTCTTTCCTTCATGAAGCCGAGGACCCACAGTGGGTCATGGACCTTTGAGTCTCCAAACCCCTGGAATTCCTGAATCAAAATTATAACGTATCTAGACAATTCTAATCAAATACCTTGAACTTGGAGGACAAAATTTCTCTCAGGGAGTTCAATTCTGGGGTCTTTTTCTCTCACACAAAATACAAATTAGTCATTGAAGTGGACTCTACTGGAGTCCCACACGGATTCCCTTTAGAGTCCTGTACCCTTCCTTCAGTGTCTGTCCAAATCGACAACTAAAGGCTTGTGGTATAGCTCCCTTCTCTAGAGGATTGCACTGAGCTAAGCAGGAGCACTTTGCCAGGAGATTATATGTGTGACTATCTTGCTCCTGTGCCTCAAGGTGGGGCCAAAACTGTGATGCAATGGACACTCCAGAGTTCCCTGTGGGTTAGGCTGAAGCCAGGGTCTGTATTAGACCACCTCTTCGTTGAGCAACCTTCCCTGACTTGGCCCGCTTTCCCCACTCCTTTTCCCCTCAAGGACGTGTCTTTAATAAATCACACACACCTGAATCCCAACTCAGGCTCCTCCATGTATAGAACTCCAGACCAGAGGCAGTTGTGCATACAGAGAATCTTATGAGAGAAGCTAGAAGAGCAGGGATAATAAGGAGAACCTAGTCAACATGGAAATGTGGAAGAAAATAGAAGTACCATGTTATATCCTGAAGTCATTTGTGTCTGTAAACTCTCTCTCATCAATATTCAGTGCTGTTAAATGCTCATTAATCTTGGGACTTTAAACATTAAAATTTTAAAATTCAATTTAAATAACTATCTCAAAGATACATCATGCACACACGTACGATAAAGGAGTCATGAAGATATAGAATGTTCTAAAATTCTTTCTTTCCTTTTTCCTCTCTTATCTTAAAAACTTTCAATAGCCAGAGTGTAAAGAGGCAGAATCTCCTGGACACAATTTCACCCTCCAAGAATGTAAAAGCATTCAAATAGCTGGCTTCTTATTACTTATAAAATCTTACAGTTATGAAATATTTTTTAATCTGGTTTATCTCTTTGCATTAAAATAGATCCTGTAAGTTAAGAGAGAAAATTCTCCTGTTGAAACTTTGGGCCTCCTTAGGGCTAATGGAGTTTCTTTGTTTCTCAGCAAAACCTTTCACCCTCAGACCAGCTGCTAAAGTTGAACACCACAAATGGTTCTTTCAAAGTGATTCTGAAAAGAGATTCTCATGCCATATGCTGGAATCCAAATTTACTCAACTTTACACACAAGAGCAGTACTCCACTTCTTAATAGCCATAACACTCTATATAAAATTATCCTTGATTTTTCAGGTAGATCGTCACTGCAGAAGGAACCCAAAAAGTATCCGTGAAAGCATTCCACCTGTATTGCTGGCAGATGACATAAATGTCGCACAGACACTGGCCTACTACTGGCTCATGGAAGAAGTATTCAAGAAACAGCCGAACATCTGCTGGTAAATACACAGCAAACAAAAAATGCAATCCAGTGCCAAACATGTGCACCGTGTGGGCCTCATCTCTGCTCATAAACCAAGCAATGTGTTCTGCTAATCATTAGCAGAGTTATTGATTTTAGATGTGTATCACACAGCTATAATTTTGTCAGAGAGTAGACCACATAAGTTGTTCTTTTTCTGGTTGTTTCATTTTGTCTTATTCCAAGAGTCCGTAAATTGACGACCAGGACAAAAATTATAATTGACATCATCTGTGGGAAATATTTCATAAAACAACAGGCCCAGATGTAGGATTAAAGCCATGTGGTAGTAAAATACCCCACTGAAAAGAGGCCAGGTTCCATGATTTCTTACGAAAACAGATGTGCTCTTACTCCCCTCTGCTTGTTTTTCAGTGCTTTAAAAAAAAACCTCCAAATAATTCCTCCCCCAACTTTTTTTTTTCCTCCTCTCTCTTCACAATTGCACTGGAGAGAGTTCATAAATGGATTACAGATGCAGACTTGTACTTCAAAATCTTAACTGTCACAGTCTCTGAAATAAAATAAATGAAACATTTGGAGAAATTACACTGAACTATGGTAAAGGTAATGGGGATTATGCAAACATGTCTGCTTGTCATTTAATGCAGCCTCTTTGGACATGAACACAGGATCTCCTGGACAATGCAAAGTGCAGGCTGGGGAGTGGAAAGTGTGTTCAAGATGCAGCAAGAGGGATACTCCTTCTAAAAGCCTCTCACACTGATGGGGAAGATTTCACCTTCCGGATTTAGATGAACTGGTGGAGGGCTTCTCATGTACTGTCTGTCTTCCTTGGAGTGAGATGCCTGGATAGATAGGAGGCAGGCAAATGAGAGCCCATCAGATCTCAGCCTCTATTGGTTCAAGTTCCTTTTAGCTATATTATTGCTCTGTAACTCCCCTTTTGGAAATTTCAGGAACCAAAAGAGTGGGACTCTAGGGCACAAACACGGGTTTATATTGATTGATATTGTTGGGAGACAAATTTATGAGTGCTGAGAAGACCTGTACACAAATTTCTGCCAAAGCCCTCGACGTCATATGGAATCCATTGCAGTATCACTGATTATAATTAACTAATTCAGCACTTATACTGCATCTCAGGCTTAACCTCTGGTAATGTGCCAAGAAGCACTAGGAGACTAACATAGTGCAAAAGAAAGTAAAGGCCCATTATGTGTCACTGCTAAGATGTGAACAGAATATCTACACTTTTCAACTCTCCTTTTTAAGCCTCTCAAATGTTGAAGCAAACACTACATACATTGGTTTAGAACCAGGTGGGACCCAACTCTAATTTCCCTGCTTTATTTTTTAATTCGTCTTCTTTGGGTTGAACAAAGACGGGAACTCAAAGTACCAGCTGCACTCCAGAAGACCAAGGTGAGGAAGAACTCACAATGCTCATCTGAAGCATCCTCCCTTCTGCCAGCTCTGCACATACCTAGATGAGGTGTGTGGTCCATGAGAATCCATTAAAGGAAAAATGAGAACGGTCTAGGTACATACAAATGAGAGTGGGGAGCAGGGGGAAAGGTCTATGGTTCTTCCCCAAGCACCAAAGACAAATTGGAAGATTTTTTGAATCTTTATGACTTTTGTCTTTTCTAATTACATAGAAGAAATGATAAGAACACTGTAGAATATCTGCAAAAGTCAGTGATTGATCCATCACAAAGAAAGTTTTGTGTATTGCCTACGGGGTGACTAGAGGGGAGGGAATAAATAGAGAAACCAAACCAGTGCACCATACATAAATGCAACTCACTGACTACTTGTCTCAAAACTTGCATTGTGGCAGACACACTTACACTTCCAGCACTTTTATATCTCAAAGCAGCCCTATGAGGGAACTTTATTTGATTACACATGATAAACTGAAGCCCAGAAAGAGTAAATTGCTTGCCCTGGTCACACAGCAAATAAAGAGCCAGTTTGAATGGATGCCCAAACCCTATCTGTTTGATTCCATATCCACACTCTTACCTTCTACCTTACATTGCTTCTCAGTTTTGGCTTCAGATGGTTCTGTAAATGCAGCTCATTATGACATCAAATTTTCCAGAAACCTCAAACTCATTCGCTACATACAGGGAAATGACTGTGCATGATAGTGCTTGGGTTTTAACTTTTTTGAGTGAAATGCTGCTGGACACCACAGAGTTTCTGCTGAGAATGAATTTTTTTTTAATTTTTAATTTTATGGTGAGAAAATATGTAAAACATAAAAGCCAATGTTATGCTATTTTAATCATTTTGAAATATGCAGCTCAGTGGCATTAATTATATTCACAATGTTGTACAACCATCACTACTATCTATTTAAAACTTTTCCGACATCCCAAACAGAAACAATGTCTCCATTAATCAAAATTCCACATTTCCTTCATCTTTCAGCCCCTGGTAATCTCTAATTTACTTTTTATCTCTATGCATTTGACTATTTTAATAATTACATATAAATAAAATAAATTTTCTGTTTCACTTATTTTACTCAGCATAATTCATCCAAGTTGAAGCATGTATTGGAATTTCACTCCTTATGTCTGATAATATTCCATTTATGAATATGTCATTTTTTGTTTTTCCATTCATCTGTTGATGGACATTGGGGTGGCTCTACCTTTTAGCTATTATAAATAAGGCTGCAACCGACATTGGCACACAGGTGTCTGTTTCAGTCCCTGTTTCCAATTTTTGTGGGTATATATGTAGGAATGGAATTGCTGGTTATATGATAATTATATATTTAACTTTTCAAGGAACTGCCAAAGTATTTTCCACAGCAGCTGCACCATTTCACATTCCCACCATCAGTGTACAAGTTTCTCAATTTCTCCACATCCTTGCCAACACTTGTTATTTCCCTTTTTAAAAATTATCATAACCTTTGTAGTAGGTATGAAGTACTATCTTACGGGTTGTTGTTTTTTTTTTTTTTTGGAAAGGGGAAAAGAGGGAGAAAGAGGGAGAGAAACATCAATGTGTGGTTGCCTCTCATGTGCCCCCTACTAAGTACCTTACCAACAACCCAGCTATGTGCCCTAGACTGGGAATTGAACTAGCAACTTTGATTCACAGGCCTGCACTCAACGGCTGAGCCACACCCGCAGGGTGTGGTTTTCACTTGCATTTTCTGAATGACTAATGATGTTGAGCACCTTCTCATATGCTGGTTGGACATTTGCATATCTTCTTGGATAAATCAAGAGCTTAGTTTACTTAAGCTCTTTGTCCATTTTTGAAATAGAGTTGTTCATCTTCTTGTTGAGTTACAGGAATTACATGTATTCTGGATATTAAATCCTTTCCATGACTTGCAAGTATTTCATCCCTTTCTTTAGATTCTTTCGTCATGCTCTTGATCATACCCATGGATGAACATTCAAAAAAATTGTTAACATCCAATTTATCTATTTTTTCTTTTAAGATTATATTTAAGAATCCATTGTCAAATTCAAGGTTATAAAGACTTACTCCTATGTTTTCCTCTAAGAGTTTTATAATTTTTGGCTTTTATATACAGGTTCTTGATCCATTTTGAGTTGATTTTGGTATATGGTGTGAGTTAAAAGTCCAAATTTATTCTTCTGCAAGTGTATATATACCCAGCTGTCCCAGCACTACTTGTTGACAACAGTGCGTTGTGATTCAGGTCCCAAATCAGGGTCTGAGGGCCAAGCTTATGGGATCAGGATTAAAGTTACATCTCTAAGAAGTTCATTACTCACCAAATGGCCTGTACTGACAGACCCATCTTTGATACCAAACTATTTAATTCATACCTATTCTATTCAAACATGCAATTTTTCTGATTTTTCATCAACAGACCATTGAAGAGTTTTGTGGTTATAGAATCATAACCACAATCTGTTTCTATAGTCACAAATGCTTGATTATGAAAAAGTTATAAAATTAGGAGAAACACCTATCTACAATGAAGAGAGAAAATAACCTGTTAGTGACTATGTAGAAATGTGGTCACATCTGTGGAGTCAATAAAAGAACAGCAGAGATGAGAGAACAGTTCTAAGCGGGAGACCCTTGGTAGGGAAAACACTCCCAGGTGTCCATAGGCTCCAATTCTTATTTTGTATGGAAAGCATATAAAATGGGCCTTGACTTGGACAAGTTAAAAGTTAACCTGGTCAGTAGGGAAGGACTGCTAAATTGAACAGATAGCTGAGCAGATAGGCCACTGAGTTTAGGAGGAAAATTTAAGTCTTGGGTAGGAAGATGGAGAGAGGAACCTCACCCTACCAGAGAGAGAGGTGGCGAGAAAGACTCCACCTCAGTGAGAACATTCAAACCATGTCTGTATTTCCAGTGTAGCACTGAAATGCCCAATCAAGTAACTGAGGCAGAAACCAGTACATGGCCTCCAGGGATCATTCCAGGAATATAGGTTAACAGATCTTAAAGCGCAAGACTCACCCAGACTACATCTGATGATGGGAACTGGGCTTTCCCTGCAATTGGATTAGAGTCACAAGTGCTTGAGCCCGAACCTGAAGGGAGGCAGGTGTGGCAGCAATGCGGGGATGGGGTAGCAGAAGCGAAGGAGGGTGCAGGTCTCTGTCAGAAAGAGAGCCAGAAACACATTGATGCCTGCAGCCATATTGACTCCTTAACCCATCTCTCCACAGAAAGGGAAGTCAAGCTTTTATTCATGAAGTCAGCCTGGGTTTACATTTATAACTTCTGTATTCCTAGAGTTAGGAATTTTAAAATCATGCAATAGGAACATAAAATCAAAACCAAGAGCCCTGGCTGGCATAGCTTGGTGGATTGAGCGTGGGCCTCTGAAACTCACGATCGCAGTTCGATTCCCAGTCAGGGCACATGCCTGGGTTGCAGGCCAGTTCCCAGCAGGGGATGAACAAGAGGCAACCAAACATTGATGTTTCTCTCCTTCTCTCCTTCCCTTCTCCTCTAAAGATAAATAAATAAAATATTTAAAAAACTATTTAAAAATCAGAACCAAGAATTAAGCTACCACAGAATTTGGTGGCAATTTATTTCCTTAGACAGTGGCATAGAAAAGACCATTTCAAATTCTATCTATGGTCTCATGATCATCCCACTTGGTCATCTATTTACATCACCCTTATTGTAAACGACACTTGGAAGCAATGGAGAGTCAAGAAATCCCGTGATGTAATTTCTTAGACAAAATAGAGTCTTATGCTCTAGGATCTGTCCTTCCAACCTACTTAGTATTTGAACTGAGACATTTGCTGTTAGGGGGAAAATAAAAAGTGTTAAAAGTACAAAGAAGAATTGATAGAGTTGTCAGAAAGAGAAATACTTTCAAGACAGTAAGTGGCTAAAACTAGTATCTTTGCACCAGACCATAATGTTCCACTCCTGGTATTTACTTGCATTGGACATTCCTTGAAGTTTCCTAGTTAGCTTCAAGTTTTCTCCCAGTCTTTGCAACTCTTGGGGAGCTATGTTTGGTAAGGCAATCTGATGAAATACATTGATATTTCATCTAACATCCACAGGAGCAAACTGTCTTAAACACTTTTTGTGTGTTAGTGGGGCTTTACTCCTCCCAGGAATATAGGCACTCATTTAAAAACCAAATGGTCAAGAAAAAAAGTATGAAGAAACAGAGCTACTTTGGTGTCTTCAGTTTCAAAATGTGGTGGGAAGTGACCTCAGAGGAAATATTTTTATTTTCTCTTCCTCAATAGCTAAAAACAATAAATATAGTTGGAAGAATTGTTGAGCCCTGAATTGTAACTCCTTTGCACCAGGCTCTCCTTGTTCACATACTCAGAAGAGCAAGGCAAGATTCACTTTTTTGAAATGCTATTTTCATCTCATTACTTCCCAATTCAGAACTTTTCATTACTCTTCTCCTGGTCACTGGAGAATGGCATTGAATAATACATTTTAAGCCTGAAAAGAGATCTTAATATATGTTAATATTTATCTAACCTGGTGTTCCTTCCTTTCAACAAAAAGGAGAAACTAATGCCTAGAGCGCTAAGAGAACTACAACAGATCTCACAGTTGTTTAGGGAAGGATCGAAGCGTAGAATTAGTCCTGGTTTCTATTCTCTTAATGGAATTATGACACAGGGGGGACCCCAAACCCCCAGAATTTATTTACAAAAATTACATGTTTATTCTTACATGTTTAAACTCCAATCACCTTCAAAATACTATCCGTTTGATGCAATTCACCTATCAAGACATTTTTCCACTGCTCAAAACAGTTTTTGAACTTGTCGATTTTGATGCCTTTCAGTGCTTCTGCCATTCTTCCCCATTGGCAAAATATTTCCTTTTGAGGACTTTTATCATCTGGGCAAACAAATGAAAAGTTGCTGGGGCAAGATCAGGTAAATAGGGAGGGTGGGGTTTGGGGCTCATGCCATCTTTGGTCAAAAATTGCTGAACAATCACTGAGGTTTGGGCAAGCGCACTCATAAATCACCTGTCATGAAATGAGCAAAAGCATTGAGAGAATTTTTTTTTTTTAATTCACTGAAGCGGAGTGGAGTGCAGCCTCTTACAAAAATGCTGGCTGGTACACTGATACAGATGGGTTCCTAGAACACTCACCTAGCAGAGGAAGTCTGTACTACAAGGGGCCTGCTCTCCTGAAGATAATTCCAGTTGTGGGGGGTGGTTCCCCCCCTTATGACCTCAGGCTATTCAGAGCCCCACAACAAACCTCAGTGTCCCCTTTCAGCTTCCTTGTCAGGGCTTATCTCCTCTAAGTTGCCCTCCTTGCAATTCTTCAAATACCCCACATTCCGGAACTATTCCCTTTCACCTTCTTTCTCTATTGAAATGTCTTCCCCCATAAAGACAAGGCTACATTTCCTGTGTGGTCTTCCTGAGAAACTCAGTTTCCAAAACAATTAATATTAGTTGCACTCATCTATCATGTTTCCCTGTCTACTCTTATTTATATTTGAAAGCTTATGAAAACATAAAACTGTAAGCTTTTCAAACATTTTTTCTTATATATCTACTAATCACTAATCAATATATCCACTAATCACTCTATCATATTATTTAAACATTTACAGTACACTATGTATTCCAAATGTCACAAATAGATGGATAATATTATAGATTCCTTTCATTGTATATACATACATAAGTCTCTAAATTCCATAAAATGCAAAGTTGTGACATAAACAATATCACTCTATTTTTTGTGCTAAATTTAAGATGCATACACATTTGCTGTTGAAATTTTTACTTACAAAAAGTTGAGGTTGTTACTGGATAAGCGGCCTGGACCTGCGCGGGTCTGCCTAAAGCCAGCTGATAGTATGTGGGTGCTTATACGTATAGGAAAGATTTCACCACCAGAATCCGCATGATTATGAAAGTGTGTTTATTTAATCTTGGCACAGTAAAACCAGGAAGGGCTTAGCATAGAAGAAGCAACAGGAGAGCCTAGGCTGGGCTGCCTTAGCTCACTGGGAAGATAAAAGGAGGCTTGAGACACAGGTTTAGGGGAATGGCCTGGGACAAGCTCCTGAGGCCCGCTGTTTCCGATCACAAGTCTCAGGTCCCTTAGAGTTCAGAAGAAACATGTCTGTGAGGAAAGAAGTGAGGAAATCTCTTTCTTACAGTCGGGAGTCTTGGGGAGGTTTCAGGAGAGGGTTTCAGCAGAATATTCATCTTTTTTCCAGGTATGCCAGTTCAGGGACGTGGTCTTCACTGATTGGTCAGTGCCAGGGTGGAGGTCAGTAGTCATTGCAGCTGATCCTGGCATTGGTCATTTGGCTTTACTGCTTTTCTGGGCCTGGCAATGAAATACAACTGAGACCTAGATGTTATCTCTAAGAAGGTGATGTTATCTCTAAGACCTTTTCTGTCTGTCTGTAAATTGCTCAGCCAGTTTGTTCAGCTCTTTGTGTCAGTTTCCTTATTCCACTGGTCCTGGCTTACTGACTTGTCTCAAGATGGGTATAAGTAAGACATGCGTTTAAAAGAAAGAATCTAACATTAAAGGTTAAGAGACTCACTCAAAATCAACTTTGTTGGGTAGTATAACTGAAATAAACATGAAAAGCTCTTGGGTCTTTCTGTTTGTTCTCACCAACCTTCCTGATACACTTGTACAAGTGCTTTCACAAAATGAAGCTCAAAGTATCTTTTCAAAACTCAATGGTTATGTGGTAACCAGCTCACTCACACTATGCATTCTGTTGATACCTCACCAGTGTCCTCTATTTGAACAGACGAATTCCAAATAAAAAGTTTGGCCAAAGTCCTTAGTACCAGTTGTGCACTTTAATCTGGCACTATGGTTCAGTTCCCATGGTTACCAAAGATGAAAATTCCATCATTACCTAAGAGGAAAATCATCTGGACATGTAGTACATATTTTCAGCAGACCATTTATATAAATTAGAGCCAATGTACACATTAAAATCTCCTTATAAGTTGACCATCATCTTGTTTAGCAAAGTGTCTTCATCTCTGAGGGAAAACAAGAGAATAGATTTTGCAGAAGAATAGGAAATATTGGTGACCAAATGAATTCTACAGAAGAGAGAATTAGGAAAGTCAGAAGTCTGTAAAATAGTTTTTTAAATGAATCTTATCAAGGGAAGGAACAATGGAGCATTCTTCAAGAAAATGGCAGAATGAATAAAGTAATTAATTGGACTATCTGTATAGATAGAAGCAAAAATAAACAGCTCTTTAATAGATTAATATATTTGTATCTACATCATCTACATCTGTATTGGTATTTTTTCTGTCTAGCTATAAAAACTACAGCTGTTTCCACAAGGCTAATTTGAGCAAAGTTTCCCCAAGGTTTAACTGGGAATGGTTTACTAATATTTCTCCCATGATCCATGTAATCTCAACATAATTAAGTTAGTCAGTGATCACATGGGAACCAGCTGAACCTTGAAGAAAGGCTTAGGCATATAACACAGTGACAGATTTATTGGGGGATATTAACTAATATGTTTTTCCTTACATCCTTTTTACATATGACCAACACCAACTTGAGCTTCAATTGCCCCAAAGAGAAAAAGAGGTGAAAATAAAATCAGTCTCTTCATGGACCAATCAGGTTCCCAGCAAGAAACAAATATTTAAGAGTATTACAAAGGAACTAATTACAAAGGTCTGAGTAGGGCTAAGGAGACTGACAAAAGATTTAAAAGCATTGGGGATAACTGTGGAGAGACCTTGTGAACTCTAGGCTTGTTATTTTCCTGTGCAAGAGTAAGACACAGGGGTTATTGGTACCCAGAAGGTGTGGTGACCATGGGTAGGTGTTGCTGCTAAAATCGTGACTTGGCAAGAGATGTGCAAAAAATTACTCTGATAATTTTTTTCCTATAAACTTAATCTTTTTTAGATGCACTCCATGGCTAAATCCTGTAGGAAGCCAGAGGACATGGAAAATTGGGTGTTACACTTGTGGAAGACAACTTTTTCTGGGACAAGATTACTTTTTCTGGGGAAGATTACTACAGATAATCTTTTGGGAGGGGCAAATGAGAACAAACAACATACTGGCTTTTAAGTTCTGTGACTTCTTCTAAAAAATGTAATTCAGACCTCGGCTTCTGGGCAAATGGAATAGACATACTATTCCCCACTCCTTCCATAAATGCAATTTTAAAGCCTGGACATATTACATGCATACATGCACGCACACACAAGAAGACTATGAAAGGTTGAGAGAATAACAAACTATTTAGGAAACTCAGGATACAAGAAATTACAAATTTTCTTAACCAAATGCTTTTATAACAGTCTTAACAAATGCCAGTGAAGAAAAGCAAAGTTGCATCAAAACTGTACAACTGGCTTGTGTAAATGGCATATTTGGTAAGAATAAATTTATCAGTAAGTCTGAACGTAAAATGATTTTTACCTCCAAATTTCTGAGTGGTAACAATGCAACATCTTGACTACATCCCTTACCTTTCAGTGGGGCAATTTCATAGGATTTTTCAGTAGTAGAAAATTCAATCTGATTTAATTTAAAACTTGGGTCTCATGTTTTATTTACATCCTTTCTACCTCTCCAGGACGATAGAGCTTGTAAAGATAGAGTGGACCAATACTGTGGTCTATTTTCACTCATTTTCAGAAAAGGGAAATAGAAGACAACACAAACCTAGAGATGGGTAGCCATGCCTGCTTGTAACCTCTGCAGATGATCAATGCTACTGTCATCTACTCCTAGAGATCAGATTGTGTATCTCTTAGCCTAGTTAGTAGCTTCCTTGGTAGTCCTGCTGTTCATACGTAGACCGTTACCTTCTATGTTCCACATAAGAGTACTGAGAACTACAGAAATCATCCTCTATGCCATTTCAACCAAAGGGTCAGATGTGTGGGTTGTTGTTGTTAGTGGTAGGGATTCCTCTTTTTCTCAGACACAACACACATGAGTATTCATCATCCTTGTGCGAATGGCTAACCACACAAACCTTTAGCTTTTTAGAGATTAAAAATGAGACACAGGCACACATCTGTATGTTCACATACTCCTGAAAATTGCCATAGCATACATGCCAAACTCTCCTTAAATTTTTCTCACCATAACTCATTCTAATGGCAACACTGGAGTAATACCAGCATAAGAAATCAATCTGGGGGAAGGGGGCCAGTGCACACAGATAGGCTCTATTTCCAGACTGATTCCTTTGAAGTTTCTAATATTCAGTCTGGTGCTTTTCTTGCATAAACATTGACCTCTTTGTGACTCTAATGCCTCCATCTCTCTTCTTCAGCAGATGGATTGGAGAAGAAGAAGGAGACCGGATTGAAGTGAAAGCTGGGATACTGGGGCAGATCCAGATGCCTCTTACTAAGATCTAAGGAACACGTCCAGTGCCAGTAATTGGTAGATGTTTTTAGAAAGTGAAGTATTTACTGTTTCCCAAATTTCAGCTTTGGGACCTAGACACCAATTCATGTTACAGGGAAAATTTCACTTAACCTCCTTTCATATTAGATAGACCTCAGTTATAGAAGCAGAAAATATAATTATATATTCCTCTTTTATTACTTTTCCTCCAATTACTTCTTCCTAACCCAGAGGGAGACTCCACCACCCTATTCTTCTATAATCTCACTCTGTGCTCTGAATTACACCTGTGCACTGATTTGGGGAGCTTATCTGTCTTATATTACTTGAAGGTCAAAATACTGTGGCATTTGTGAATAATGTCTGACAACTTCAAAGGGAGCATAGTTTATAAAAGTGTGCTTTTTTGAGTGAATGCATAAAAACCAACTTTATCTTAATAAAGGACTTACCAAAGGGAGGAAAGAAAAGAATCTGTAAATTGATGTATTTCTTTAACTTTGATTTTGCTTTTCTTCCTTTTTTTGCCATTTTCACAAATATTTCTTCTGTCACATTTTTCTCTCCTCCAGGACTATTATTATTTAATTATAACTAGAGGATAAGAAAGAAGTGTTCTGTATATCCCAGAAGTCTTTTATGCTCTTTTCTCTATTTCCTCTTTTAAAATCCTTGTTAGCTAAAAAGAATTTCTGGATCATCTGTGGATTTGTTTCTATTGTTTGTTTTCCCTTTGATTTTATGGTTACAAGTTATTATTAATATGTTCAAAAATTTAGAGTAAAAGGTGAAAATATAATAATAAAGCATTCTAAGAGTATCTAAATTGATAAATATGTACTATCTGAAATTAAGAAATCAATATAAAGCTATAACAATAGACCAGACATAGCTAAGGATAACATATATGACATACACACTCCAAAAATCCTCAGTTGATGTTTAGAATAAGCAATAACCTCCTAAACAAGCTGTGGATCAAAAAAAATCAGAAACAAAACAAATTAGAAAACATGCTATTGACAGTAAATCAAGGTTGATATGTAAAACTAAGATGTCATATAGGTTAAAATGCATTTATCAGAGAGAAAGTTCATTTTCAAGAAACTTGAAAAAAAACAAGTAGGAAACTAGCAAATTAAACTAAAAGAAAGGAATTATTAAGGTAAGAATAGAAATAAGTTAGGTATGTAAATTTATTTACATATCTCCAAATACTCACTAAATAAAATGAACAAATCCAAAAGTTGTTTCTCTAGAAAGATTAATAAAATTGATAAAGCTCTAATAAGACATTATGAAAAAGAGAGAAAACACAAATTATTAATATCAGAACTAAAATAAGGACATCATTACAGATCTTATAGGGACAAGACAATTAATTATAAGTACTATAAGTCATTTTATGCCAATAAAATTGACAAAGTAGGCAAATTCCTTGAAGAACACAAATTACCAGAATTCATACAATTAAAAATAGAAAACAACTATGACTGTGCCTATAACTATTTAAGAAGTAGAATTAGTTTGTTGTAAAACCCTCATAAAAAGACTTTCCGGGCCCATGAGAATGGACTTGTGAGTATTTCCAAACACTTAAGGATAAAATAATATGAATATTTTACAAATGCCTTCAGCAAAAAGAAGAAAAAGAAAACAGTTCCCAACTTGTTATGTCAGCAAAAGCATGATCTTAAAATCTGGCAAAGACATTACAAGAATAAAAAAATATAAATCAATCTCTCTCATAAGCATTGCTAGATAATATTATAAATACAAATATTAATACAGAAATCCAATTGAATATATACAATATGAAGTCAATGTAAGTTGGCATCCAAGGAGAACAGACTGGAATGTACACATGTGAAAAATTATGACTTCACGGTACTAGTTGGGGGGGCCGGTAGATGCCATTGAGTGAGCATGTGTACTGTGAGGCTGTCACATTCAAAGTGACTGAGTGAGGAGAGGAATGAATATGCACCACATTTGTGTTAAGCTTGAGCATTCCTCTACAGAAACTACTTGGATGATTCAGAAGGCCACAGCTATGGGCAACTGGTGATTGGCAGCTTCATCATGACAATGCACCTGCTCACACATCATGTCTTGTACAGAGTTTTCTGACAAAATATCAAATCACCCAGATGACTGAGCCCCACTACAGTTCAGATTTGGTGCCCTGCGACTTCTGGCTTTTCCCAAAACTAAAATCACTTTTGAAAGGGAAGAGATTTCAGACCATGGATGAAGTTCACGAAAATACTCCAGGGCAGCTAATGGTGACTGGGAGAACTGTGTGAGGTCCCAAGGTGCCTGCTTTGAAGGAAACTGGCATCATTGTCCTGTGTACAATGTTTGTTTTATCTTGTATCTTCTTCAGTAAATTTCTCTATTTTTCATATTCCATGGCTGAATGCCTTCTGGAAAGACCTCATATATAATAATAATCATGATGACATAGAGCTTAACATTCAGTGATCAAATTGTAGTTTAACATTCAGAAATCAAACTATTTTTTGCCATATTAACAGAAAAAGGGGAAAAGTATTTTATCATGCCTATGGATGCAGCAAAAGCATTTGTAAAATTAAACTCCTCATTCATAAATTGCAATAGTTCCTTAAAATCTAGGACTAAAAGAGAATTTTCTGAATAGATAAAAGATATTAATAGAAAACCCACCACAAACACAGGTGAAACAAAGCATTCTTTCTAAGTCAGGGACAAACAAAGATTACAATGTCACTATGATTTTTAACTCTGTACTGCCTGGAATAGTCCATTAAATATAATACAGTAGGTAGATAGATGGTAGATAGATAGATAGATAGATAGATAGACAGAAATAGAAAAATACAAAATATATTATTTATAAAAAATATTTGTGCACATAAAAAATTTAAAATAGTTTACTGTAAGCTGTTAGAGTAATAAATTTAGCAAGATAACTGGCAGCAAGACCAATATACAAAAAGTAATTGTACTAATATACCAGCAACAAAATATCAAAACCAAGTTTTTTAAAGACACCATTTACAATATCACCAAATATTTTAAATGTCTGGGAATAAATCTAATAAAAGATGAACACGGAAAATGCACTAAAAGCTATAAGACATTGAGAGAAATCAAGAAACATCTAAATAAGTAAAGGAATAGTCGTAAATGTTACTCAGAATCACAGACATGCCAGTTCTCTACAAATTTATCTATTAATTCAATAAAACCCAAAACAATCTGGATATTTTAATGAAAATTTAACAATGAATATAGAATTTATGCGGAAATATAAACTAACTAGATTATTGACAGGATTAAGAAACAACAAAGCTGGAGAATTTGCACTACCAGATATTTTTACTTATTATAAAGCTATGCAATTAAGACATTGTGGTAATTACATCAAAGATAGAGAACATGGAATGATAGTGGAAAAAAGAATCCAGAAACATACTCATATATATAGTCACTCAGTTATATCACAGATGGTTTGGCAGTTCAATTGGTAAGGAAGCTCTTTTCAATAAATGGTGCTCGATCAAGGGTCTATCCACATGGGAAAAATAAATCTTGACTTCCACTCCACTACAAAAATCAATTCTAGATTCATTATAAAAATAAAATAAAAGGTAAAATAATAACATTTTTAGAAGAAAAAAGGAGAACCAGTCTATGATTTTGGTGTAGACAAATCTTAAACAGGACAATAAAGCACTAACCATAAAATAAAGCACTGATGAACTGAATCTATTACAAGAAAGATCTATTCATCAAATTAACTTGAGAGTCAGAAAGCAAACTAGTAGCACAAATTCTACTGTGTTTCTACAATGAAATACCACAAACGAATGAAATGAAAAGATAAATTTCACAACATAATGTCAACTTAAAGAAAACCAGACACAAAATAACTCAGGATTTTGTTTCTATAATGTTAAATAAATAAATTCATCGCTGTTGTTAAGGTGAGGGAGTGGTTATCTTTGGGGGTAAGAATGGGCACAGTGACAGAAAAAGGGTACCTGGTGGACTCCTGAGGTTCTAGTTTCTTGATCCACCCTGATGTCGTACAAAGATGTCTATAATATTTCTTTAACATGGACATTCCCAGTTTTCTTACTCTTTTGCATTTATAAATGTTAATTTAAAAAGCCCTGTGACACTCTTTGTGAACATTCCATTTATTCAATCATTCTCATTTTACTTACTCAACAGATATCAGAAGTATGTTGGCTGCTGCAGTTCATGGCAAGTTCATAACACATATACAGTATTATTAAGGGGAAATTAAGAATATTTAAATTTAAAGTTGAATTATTCAAAGAATTAAGATACCAAATGAAGGGGAAAACTCTAACAATAATAAATAAAAGGAAGGTAAAATTTATGGTGCTGTGAGTTTGTAAGAGTATCTTTCTTTAGGAATGTCCAGAAGAACTGCTCTGAGCAGTGATAGCTAAACTGCAATCTGACAAATAAATGAGTAGGTTGAAGGGGGAAGCATGGATGAAGAGACCAGCATCCTGAAATGTTCAATGAAGGAGATGAGGAGCTGTAGGGGAAAGTGGTATATGTGTGACTGGAGGTAGGTAGGAGTCAGATTGTGTGAAGTTTCCTCAAAGACTGTGGTCTTAACCTAGAGAACAATGTGGAGCAAATGAAGGTGTTGTAGAAGAGAGGGTTCTGTGATCAGATTTGCATTTCAAATAAGTTATTCTATTTCTCTGAATGGGGTGGGACTGAGAGCAGATTGATAAATCCTTTTAGGAGGCTAATGCTGTAGTCCAGGATTCATATACTCAATGGGTTAAACTGGGGTGGTGGTGGTAGAAGTGGACAGAAATGGAAAGATTTGGGATCTATTTCATAGGTCACATTGGCAGGATTTCATGATATATTGGGTATGGGGAGAGGTGAATGGAAGTACCAAAGACAGATTCCCAGATTTCTGACTAGTAAAAGTATGAAGATTTCATTCACTAAGTGAGAGAACATTAAAATTTTATCTATGTTTGAGGGAACAATTATGAATCTCTTTGGGAATGTGTTCAGTTTTAGATGCCTTTCAGGCATAAAAGTAGAAATATCCAGAGATCAGTTATGTTTAGAGCTCAGATAAATTTTCTGACAATAGTAAAACCTAACATAATTCAGGGCTATTTATTTGCTAATCACGGTTCTATGTGCTTTACATATCTGACATCATTTATTCCGCATCAGAACCCCATGTTGTTGATATTATTATCCTTGTTTTCCACATGAGAGAACAGAGGCACTGAGAAGTTACCTTATCTGCACACAGTAAGTACTTGATGTTATTCAAACACATGGCTCTAGATCCCTCAGAAACCCAAAGCCTACAAAACTAGTCACAAGATTTTTAAAAAGTCCCTCATTGTACATGGAATAATATATTGTCCTCATTTGCAACTAATCTTTGACTGGAATCTCTGGAGCATGTTGAGATCTCTGAGGCAATTTCTTCGAAGGCAGCAGCTGCCTTGGCATTTCTCAGGGACGTCTGTTACCCTCAGATTTGCTGTACAGTGGCTGCCATTTTGGATTAGATGCCAGAGTCAGTTTCAGTTATCAAAAGACATGCCTCCACTAGAAGAAAAAGTGCTCCAATTTACTATGCATCCTGCATTCATGTTCGCTGAAGCAAGTTTCTCTCTGCAGTCAAAATGAAGCCTACTAGTCACTCATTCCAACTTGAGGCTTTTCAAATTTCTATTTTAATTTGAAACACATTTCTGAATGTTACTGATATTCCACTTATTTTAAATTCTATAAAAGGTTTGAAACTCAAAGCTACTATGAAGCATTGATTCTTCTGAAGTACACATCTGAAATGCAAGCAGGGGCCAGATGAATGGATTTTACAAGTTCTTCTCTGCTGAATCTTGAGGGAGATTTCTCTCTCAAATATCTGAAAAGTTGGAGTATCTTTTAACCAAAATGAAATTGATGCAATGACATAAAATGAAAGTCAGTTTCTGTAATGTCCTGATGGGGAGAATGTGATATAGTCCTATTTTTTCATTCTTTATAGAAATCACATCACAGACATATTTTGTAATGTATCTTATATCATTAATAATAATGGATTTGAAGAAGAATCTTTTGTTTAAATCAATAGTTTCTTTTTTTCTATTGTTAAATTACAGTTGTCCCCATTTTCTCCCCCTTACTCTCCTCACCCTACCCATCCCCACCTCCCACATTCAATCCCCCATGTTGTCTTTGTCCATGGATCCTTTATACATGTTCCTTGACAACTTTTCCCCTTCTTTCCCACACTTTCCCCTCCCCCACCCCCTCTGGTTACTGTCAGTTTGTTCTTTATTTCCACATCTCTTGTTCTATTTTGCTCACTTGCTTGATTTGTTGATTATGTTCCACTTATAGGTGAAATCATATGGTATTTGTCTCTCACTGGCTGGCTTATTTTATTTAGCATAATGCTTTCCAGTTCTACCCATGCTGTCACAAAGAGTAGGAGTCCCTTCTTTCTTTCTGCTGCACAGTATTCCACTGTGTAAGTGTACCACAGTTTTTTGATCCCCTCATTTACTGATGGTCACTTAGGCTGTTTCTAGCAAATGGTTATTGTAAATTGCACTGCTACGAACATTGGGGTGCATCAGTTCTTTTGAATTGGCATTTCAGGATTCTTAAGATATAATCCCAGCAGTGAAATTTCCAGGTAAAAAGTCAGTTCCATTTTTAGTTTTCTGAGGAAATTCCATATTGTTTTCCACAATGGCTGCACTAGTCTGCATTCCTACCAACAGTGCACTAGGGTTTCCTTTTGTCCACAACCTCACCAGCAGTTGTTTACTGATTTGTTTATGATGGCCATTCTGACTGGTGTGAAGCGGTATCTCATTCTGGCTTTAATTTGCATCTCTCTGATAGCTAGTGATGCTGAGCCTCCTTTTGTTTTTCTATGGGACTGCCGTATGTCTCCTCTGGAGAAGTGTCTATTTAAGTCCCTTGCTCATTTTTCAATTGGATTATTCGTCTTCCTGGACGTGTGAGTTCTTTATATATTTTGGAGATCAAACCCTTGTCTGAGGTATCATTGGCAAACATATTTTCACATATGGTTGGTTCCCTTTGCATTTTGCTGATTTCTTTTAGCCGTGCAGAAGCTTTTTAATTTGGTGAAGTCTCATTTGTTTTTTCTTTCCTTTATATCCCTTGCTCTAGAGGACATATCA
The DNA here is from genome assembly GCF_014824575.4 of Sturnira hondurensis. NCBI lineage: Eukaryota > Metazoa > Chordata > Mammalia > Chiroptera > Phyllostomidae > Sturnira > Sturnira hondurensis. The sequence goes on along the minus strand of NW_028080032.1, from coordinate 4,230,854 downwards.
GTGAATATTGCTGTGTGGAATATCTGAGATTTTCCTCCTATGTTCTTCTTTATGGTGTCATGACATATATTTAAGTCTTTTATCTATCTTGAGTTTATTTTTGTGTATGGTGTAAGTTGGTGAAGATGAATTTTTTTAAGGACTGGAAAATGGTTCTTTTGAATATGCCACTGACATAGCAAACTCAAACTTGAAGCAAAATTAACAATCCTCACCCTAAATATATTATTTATTACTTCTACAAATAAATAATATAATGTACGGCTGTGTCTATATGTGTATTTAAGATGTCAATATTATTTTAATTAGTAAGGCTGAGATAGTTAGTTTTTTTTTTAATTCTTATTTTCTTGGTCCCCATTCCAATCAATCTTGTAATTCAAAAATTTTAGTCTTTATTAACATGCATAGCATCTTTGTCCTATATATTTCCTCTGCCACAGCTATAGTTAAGGCTCATTATCTCCCAAAAATAAAATAATATTTATGATTGTAACTAGATTGTAAAATAATGCATATGCTTCCTAGAACATTTGGAAAACACAGAAAAGCAGCAAATAAAACTATTCATTCTCCGTGGCTAAGAAAAATAAAACACAGGGCATTATAATCTTCTATTCTCTTTTAGTCTTATATATGCATATTCAGATAATTAATGACTACATAGTAGTCTAGATGTCTGAATATTTTCTTCGAAAAGAAAGAAGAGTTTAAAATATAATAATGATTTATGATCCTACAAAATTATTCTTCTTTAAGGACTGTAGATAAAGACATAAACTTAAATGTAGAAAAAAATGCCTATATCATATTATACTTCTTAACAACATAAAAAATAGAGGATAATTGGAAAAAGTCTAAATGTCCTATAATAAGGGAATGGTTAAATAAATGTTGACACACCCATATTATGTTATTTACATCTGAGAAAACAATACTGAAAAAGGTAAATTTATTATTAGTTGTTCCAGCTATATATCTCTCATTTTCAGGATAACATATTTAATTACTTAATAGTTAATTACTATTAATATTCATTACAAGGCAAGAGCAAATTAAGTTATAAACATAAAGATAAGTACAGAAACTCTCACCAGGAATGAAGTAAGTTAGAATTAAAGACAGTATCTTTGAAGCTTAATATTCTACAAGTTTAGGCCAGTTTCTTTATTTACTTGATTTTCCATTTACCATTCCAATCTGAGAGAAATACTAAACTATAACCAACATGAATTACATATTCATCGTCTACATAAAACTTGGCATCTAACATTACTGTCAAAACTTAAAGCTAGGTTATTTTTTTGTGGTTAAATTAAAAACACTGAAATTGTGAAGTTCTGAGGAAGAAAGGACATTATAAAATGAAAGCCAAAACCTGCATAACCAATTATGTATGCATGCACACAGTCATTCATGCACAAGCATTTACTTCTATGCTTTTTCGCTGTTTAGGCAAAGCATAAGATTTTATTGACTTCTAAAAAAATGGCATAGGTTGAGTGAGAGGAGATCATTGAAATACTGAAAAAGATATTTATTGATGAATATTTAGTAGTCTAGTGATTGTGGGGTTAAAATAATTACAAAGATATCATCCATATGCTTAAAAAACATCTGGTCTAGGGTGGGGGACAGACATATTAAGCAATAATGTGGTATGGCAAAGCTAAGTACTAAGGTTAAAGCTATGCTTAAAGGTTAGGGGAACATAGAGAAGGAAATAATCAGCTCTACTTTGGGAATATATGGGGGATGGGTGGAGCATTAGCTACGTTTTATGAAGTGTAGAAAAGGGAGAAAAGGCATTCCAGGAAAGGAAACTATCCAGGCAGAGTCAAGGAGCTGTAAGTGTGTATATGGTATTAGAATAAATCTGAGAAATTAAGTTCACCTGGAACTTGAATTGTGTGGAGCAATGGGAATGGCCAGAGATGATTCTATGAGGTTTGGTTTGAAACAGATTACATGACACTGTTCAACATGTGAAGGATTTGAGTTTTATCCTATTTTAACTGCAGTTAATGAGGATCCAAAACAGCATTTCGTTTGCATATAAGTAACATAATCTGACTGATGTTTTAAGAGCATAATTCTAGCAGACCCTTCCAATTTCGATCATGCTCCAGTGCTCTAGATGACTCTTTCACACATTCTTTTCTGTGATTTCTAATACTGATTAGCATTCCTAGATGATAATTTTTGCTTGTTACTGAACAGAGAAAATAAGAACATTCTGAGTAGAACTTCCACAAACTCTATCTGCCACCAGAACTTGCACTCATACCTTCTGCCTTCTCTTCCACTTCTGGGGATTAATTAGCCACACTGCTAACCAAGGACCCTTCTATTCTGCACTGCATTCCATCTGCTCAGCCCCGCTTTAATGCTTTTCCCTTTTTAAGCATTATCAAATTATCTTCTACTAGATATTTTCTATGAACACAAATGCTCTTATTTCTCCCTTTTCAAAATTAAAGAAAATCCTTTGACATCACATCACCCTCATTTCCTCCTTCCTTTTACAACAATGTTCCTCAAAAGAATGGGCTCTATTAAAAACTTCCAATTTCTATCCTCTCTTTCATGAATTCATTCAGTCAGGTTTTCCTACCATTCCACTTATGTGAAACTCTTAGCTATGTCATTTCTTCCCTCAACCTGTCTCATTCTACTTTTCAGCATCATATTAGTTGATCACTCACTGATATTTGAGTCACTCTCTTCACCTGGACTATCAGGCTCCACTGATACCCATCATTCAATGGCTGATCCTTCTCATCCTCATTATTATGTTTTCTTCATCTTCCTAACCTTTGAAATTTGGACTGCTTTTTGAGTCAGTCCTTGAACATTTTCTCTTTTCCATTTACAGTCATTTTTTTTGGTGGCGTTATCATTCAGTCTCATGGTGATAAATACTGTCCATATACCAATCACACCCAGGTTCTTATCTTTTTAGGACAAGAAAACCATAAGTCTAACAAACTAGTCAATAACTTCACCTAGTTATCTGCCTGAAATGCCAAACTTAATGTACAAAATTGAAACTTTTCATCTTTCCCCCAACCTCTGCTCTAGTCATAGTCTTCCCCATCTCACTTCGTGATACCTCCATCCAGTTTTTCAGGGACTAAACTACACTAAAAAATATTAATAACCTAAACTCTCTAGTTACTCTCATATCTCTTATTCATTTCACTGGGAAATACTGCCTTCACCTTAGAATACATATGTAATCTGACCAATGTTACATATTTGGTCCACATACCTGCCACCATTTGGTCCAATCATCTCACCCCTCCATCTATAGCTGGAATGACTGCAGTTTTCTAACTGGCCTCCTTACATTGGATATTGAATTCTTAAAGGCCATTCTCAAAAGAGCCACCAGAGTTTTACACTTCTAACGTAGTAAGATCATCTCTCTCCTCTGCTCAAAAATCTCCTATGTCCGCTTTTTTTCTTAAAATTTTTAAGACAAATTTTTATTCTTAGTTCAAAATAGTTTCTTTTTTTAGCTGTATTTTTTTATTGTTGTTCAAGTACAGCTGCCTTCTTCTCTCATTCTAAGTAAATACCAAAGTTCTTAGAGTGGCCAACAATGTTGGCAATGCTGAGATTTTCCTCAGACTTCATATTCTATTATGTTCTCTCTTATGAATGTGTTCTATACCCTCAATGGTCTTTTACCTGTTCCTCCAACTTTCCAGAAGTGTTTTTGCCTCAGGACCTTTGCAACTGAAATTCCATATGCCTCCAGATAAGTTACTACAGGTATCCCCAAGCCTCAATTCCTCACCTTCTTTAGGAATTTAATTTAAGATTATCTTCCCTAAGAAACCTAAGGTTAATCTGTTTTAAAATTATAGCTTCTACTTGCTGAACCTCTTAAAGTATCTTTCTGCTTTAATTATGTTAACAATTCTTATAACCATGCAACATTCTACTTACATTACTTTGTGCACATCACTTTTTTGTCTATCCACCATTCTCAGTGCAAGCTCCACAAAGGCAAAAATTTTTGTCTGTTTTGATTATTACTTTGTTCCCATTTCTAGAATGGTTTAGACAAATAGTTGTAACCTTATAAATATCTGCTTAATAAATGAATAAATGTGAAATTGCAAATGTATAAACAAATACAATTAAGAGATTGAGAAAAATATACATATTGTGGGGAAAAGATTAATCTTACTAATATAGAGGAAATCTTACAAATCATTAAGGCAAAGACTAATACACCGATAGGGAAAATAAATGCATGTAGCCTGAAAATAAGAAAAAGTTTAAGGGCCCTGGCTGATGTAGCTCAGTGGATTGAGCACGGGCTTGTGAACCACATGATCGTGGTTCAATTCCCAGTCAGGGCTCATGCCTGGGATGCAGGCCAGTTCCCAGCAGGGAACTCACAACCATACATTGATGTTTCTCTCCTTCTCTCCTTCCATTCCTCTCTAAAGACAAATAAATAAAGTATTTTTAAAAAAATAAATAAGTTAACATTATCAGGAATTAATACATATAAAGTAAAATAATAATTATATACAATGTTTACATTGTCAAATATTTAAAAGAAATGCATGCCTAAGGTAGATTAAACCTTATAAGAACTGAGTAATCTCTTTAGGAGAAACTATAAGTTAATTTAAAATAGGGGAAGGTGGAAATATGCAGCATGAAACTTTTAAGAATGAATATACTGTTAAATGTAGAAAATTACTGCTTGAAATTTATTTTTCATTCATTTACTCATATGCGAAGTATGTGGGTAGAATGGAGAGCAAAAACAAGAAGTTCTTTTCTCCTATGAATCTCATGTTTAGTCACTTGGTCAATCATTTGTCATAAAAAGTAATATAACATTGTATCTGGAAAACTGTAGAAATGATAAATATGTTGATACTTGGTGCTATAAAAGTCTGTAATTAGGCATTTGATCTACTTTGGCTGTCAGGAAATATTTCCAACAAGGAGTTATTTTTAACTTCAAGTCCAAGCAAGGGGTAATGGTAACTGCTTCTTTGACCACCTATTGTTAGGAACTACGCCAAGCACTTAGGCTAAATGATGAATGAGCAGTTATGGCCCAGGCCCTCATGTTTTCTGCACCTGTTAGAGGGTGATTGTGGTTTGAGTGGAAGATGCTACTGAGATAAAGAGAAGCATGTAGTTATAAGATGTATTTTGGACTTTCATGTAATAGACTTGAGAATAGGTTTGATTGGCTGAGTAAAGAAAGAGCAGGAATCCAAAATAACTTTTTATAATTTTAACTTATCCCTAGATGAACAGTATGCCATTTACTGGGATAGGAAAACAGGTGTTTGAGGAGGAAAAAAATGTCGAAGGCTCTGTTTTAGACATGTCAATTTTGCACTGTCTCTGACAAATTTAACCCAAGCTGATGGTTATTTGTCTAAGGGTCTCAAGCTAAAAAAAGATCAGGTTGGTTGTTTAAACCTGGAAGATACTACCATAGAAATAATGTTTGAAACCATAATACTAAGGAAACCTATGGAAAACAAAAAAAGTGAAGAAACATAAAGAAGTAAATAGAAGAAAAGCCAAGAGAAGAAAGTGAGCATGAGAGACAGTGAGGGGAAAAAAAGAAAGAAATAAAATAAAAGGAGACAGAAGAGAAAATTAAAGAGGAAGAGAATTAATAAGGCTCAGAAAGAATGAATGCATTTTGAGTCTGGCCAGCAGAAATAGTCAAGAAAGGTGAGAGAGAAAAAGAGTGGATGGAAGAGATGTGGGTCAGTTGCAGCCAAAGTCCCACTGCCAACATTGGCCTTAAATGGAGAATGTGGGGGAACAGTTTTTTACTTTCAGAGAGGCATAAGCCAAGCTGTGCACTTTTGTGTGTGTGTGTAAGATTCTTCTTGACAATGGAAATCACTTTGGGAGATCAGCGGGTAGGGGGCAGATACAGGGTGGGGCAAAAAGGTTTACAGTTGTGAGTACATGAAACACATAGTTCATTCTTGAATTATAGTGTATTAATTATTGTATTATTTTCCATATGAACAACTGTATAAACCTACCCTATGTTTTCCCTACCTTGTATTCTCTTATGAATTGTGAGGATCAGGCATCCGCTGAGATTCCAGGAGAAGGTGGGAAAAGATTTGGTGGTTCAAGGGAAATATTTAAAATAATCAATATGTAGAATGATGAAATCTTGCCAAACAAAACTTTGGGAGCCTGTGTGACATAAATGATCATGAATATTTTGTGAAGCCAATTTTTCTGTCATAGCTTTTCACTAGCAGACTTCTACAACCAAGAAAAAGCAAAAATAAGGTAACAGTTGGGTTTAGCTATGCTGGATTTCTGGAACTTGAGTGTGATGAATACTGACAACCAAACCAAATAATTTAATTTTTGATAACAATTATATTGTTATGGACTATGTGCATAAAGATTATATAATCAGCTTTGTTTGTAAAATGAAAATTTCAATCTGTAGAAATATTCCACATGGAATTGGTTTTATATATATTTAGATACACAGCATATAATATATTTACACAGCAATTCAAAACAATGATGATCTCTTTTATTTTTGACATTGAATAATGCCCAAGATACATGGTTAGGTAGAAAATTCAGGCTACCTAGGTACATACATAGAACTTTTATTTTATTTTAAAACAATTCTTTGATATAAAGTGTGGACAAGAAGGTGTAGCAATTGGGACTCTCACATATTACTGGTGAAAATGTAAATTATTAAAGTAATTTTGGAAACTCTTTGTAAATGTTTATTTTAAAAGCCTAATATATGCACAGCCCTAGATACCAGGCAGCAATTCTTCTCCGAAGTGTGTACCAAACAGAACTATGTCCTTAATTTACCTATAACGCATGTACTAGAATTTCATAGAAAGTCTAACTTGAAAGAACCCCAAACTTGAAAGAACCAAATGGCAAAATGCTTAAAGTGTGGTACATTTATATAAGGCAATTTGTATCTATCAATGAGAATAAGCAAGTTACAATGGCAAGTAACACTATAAACATATTTTACAAACATAACTTTATACAAAATAAGCCAACCCAAAAGATACATAATGGGCAAGCCTATTTTTGTTAAAGTGAGAAGCATAAAAACAATGGTGTTAAGAACTGGGGAAGTTTGCTCTTGACAGAGAGGGGCGATAATGTGAGAACTTCTGGAGTTCGGAAATGTTCTTTCCCGAGAACAGCTACTGTTTGCTAGCATCCTGTGTGTTTGCTATCACTCAATAACAATTACACAAGAAGAATCCTCACGTGTAGAAAAAAATATCTGGAAAGAAATATCTCAACGTGTTAATAGTTATGGTATCTGTGTGGTAGGTTCTTGGTGATTTCTTTATTTTATTTACACGTTTTATTCTGTGCGGATTTTTACACTGCAAGTGTATTCCTTATAGATGCAGGAAAACAACGAGGTTCTCAGCTTTTTAAAAAGTGTTAAATGTGGTTTCAAGTATACCCATTCTAAAACTACGTAGTTCACTTTCCATCTTCAGAGAAAAACACTTTACCTCTTCAAACACTTCTGGGATACTGAAAAAAAGAAAATTAATATTAATTCCTATGGTTCTAGTCAGCTGTCAACATTTGACCTTAATAATTTAATTTCTAACATATTTAAAATTTAGCCTAATACTAAAACAAATTGTTTGCTTACTTCTGGCATTAATTCTTAAATTGGGCAGGGACCATCTATTAAAACTAAGCTAATCTCCTTAAATTCTTTACTATAAACTCATTTTTTAAAACACCTACTTATGTTTCACCACTAATGGAATGGGAGAGGATGCTGCAGAAAATGCTCAATTATTATTAATCCCCTTTCCCATGCAAGTCGTATCAATCCTGTTTCTTTTTCCTTCACAGTGCAAGGGTCTATTTAACAAAATGCATGTGGGTAAGACTGTTGCTTTAATATAGCTCAAGAGGACGGAATTAAATTAGTTTAGGGTAATTACTTATAATTAGATATTCTTAATGGAAACTGAATAAGTCCTAAGTTATTCTAAAAACTTGCTTGCTTAAGTCTGCAGCTCCATTGGCAGCTAACTGCCCTCTTCCCCTCCCCACATGGAAACAAGAAAACTGCTTTCCAGTTCTTAAGGCGGAATTCCATTTACTTAGAAAACACTCCAAGGCATATTCGGAGAAAGTTTGTAAACAGTTATTGGTCATTAAACTAAAGAACTCAAAAAAGAGTCCACACTACAGTAAATGTGACTTATACTTAAACGGGGTGGTGAAGTGGCGGGGAAAGGAAGGCACATATAGTCTCTAAGAGGATCAAGTGTGATTATCTGTTGTCTATTCGTTAGACATGTGGATGTGAGAGTGTCTTAAAAACACGTAAGGCTTCTGTCCATACTTGTCGCTGGGCAGAAAAACTAGACCTGGGTAATGGCCAGCTCGGTGAGGGTACCTTGTGAACTGAGAGCTCCACAAGCAATATGGTATTAGGTGGGCCATGCCGAGGGGGCCACATCTGTTTTGAATCAGAGATGTCCTCACACCAAGAGGGTGGAAGAGATAGCCAAAGACACAAGCAGCCAGCACTCCTATAAAACCACCAGAACTTTGATTTTTATCTTTCTCTCATCACAACAGCAGAGGTTAACTTCTCTACTTGACAGATGTGTAAAAAGGCCAGTGCAAGAATAAACCTGGCATGCTTTATGAAGCTCTGTGGCAGGAGAATGTTTTCATCCCTTCCATGTGAAAGATTTAAATTTAAATGATTTCCACATGGGGGATTTTGTGTTACCCCATATGAGACCCTGGCTTTTGTCTTCTTCATGCTGTTGCTGTCTAAATTAGATTTGTTCATTTGGCTAAACCCTTTTTGTGAATTCCAAATAATAGGTTCCTCTTAGTTCCATACAATCAAATTTCTGATCAGATAACTCAAACTCAGGGGGAGGAAAACGTGAATTTCATCACAACAGAATACTCCATGAATTCTGTTTGACCTAAGTTCTGAGACTGCACTTGTTTCAGTATCTTGTACATATCTGCCTGACATTAGAGAGCATGAATATGAGAGACAAAAAAGAGATCAGATAGTATTACCATGATGTAATAATGCTTATTCTTTGGACCATAGTTAATTTCTTTCTGGTTTAATACAGAGAGTGAGGGCATCTTCTATCACTTAAGGAAAAATGAAACTATCAATCATATCCTAATGTCTTTAAATTATGTCTAAATAAATAATAGGAATCAGTGAGTGAAGTGAAGAAGGTGTGATGGCAACATTCTAATAGTACTTGAACATCAGGCATGTGTACTTACTTTAGCTGCAAAAGAGTTATCAACCTCTCCTGTTTCAGAAGTCACTGGCCAGTGATATTAAATAATTTGTCCAATGTTATAGAAATAAGAAGTAATGGGAGAACATTCAAATTATGATCCTATTTCAAAGCCCACATTCTTGCTTTACACCATTTCACAGACACCTGGATCCTGGGATCATAGTATATGATGTTTTCAAAACATGCCCACAAATTCTTCGATACTTCTTTTGTCAAAGAAGGGCTCTTTGTTTCCTCCCCCTGAATCTGTTCCTACCACAGTGATGCATTTGTACCTAAATAGACTACAGTAGAAGTGATGCTACACAACTTATAAGAACTGGCCTAAGAAGACACTGTGGCTTCCACACAGTTCTTACGGTCTGACTGCTCTGCTATTATTTTGTTGGAAAGGACACATGTGGTTTCTCTACTAGAGAGTCTAAGTTGCAAGACAACAACAGTGTCAGCTGCCAGTCATGTGATTGAACCGTCTTTGGACATCCAATCAAATAAAGCTCTCAGGTGACTACAGCCCTAAAGGATAACTAACTTAGCTAGAGTAGCTTAGTCAGGTCTTTTCTGAATTCCTGAACCTTACGATCAGGAGAAAAATTAAACAGTTGCTATTTTATGATACTGAATTTTGGGATAATTATTATACTGCAGTAATATAGCTGGGGTGGGGGAGTAGTGGGAGAGAAATAAAGACAACTGTACTTGAACAAATAAAATAAAATAAAATTTATATGTTATATACAGAAAAAATAAAACACAAGATTCTGAAACAGTCAGTCAGTGAAGCATCAGCAGAAGATATAGTGGGGTGGGAGGACTGTTCCTCTCAGTCTTTATTTATCTTCATTGGTCCATAAGCAGACCTCAAGAATACCACAGGGGATATGAGCATGGACATTAGTCAGACAAACCTGTGTACATCCCAACATTGCTACTTACTAGCTTTAGCGTGGCTTAGGTACTAAAATTTTCTGAAACTCATCTCTACAATGAAGAAAATAATAATGTATTAATTAGAGAATTAATGTGGTCTCTGTTCCAAAAAACCCCAGAAATAATAGAAAATATATTTGCATAACTATATAATTCTCTTTCTCTCTCCATATATACATGATTTATGATAAGAAGTTGACTCATGCAATTATAGAGACTGAGAAGTTTCCAGATCTGCAGTAGGCAAGCTGAAACTGAGCCAGAGATGTAGTTCCAGTTCTAGTCCAAGTCTGAGGGTCTGAGAACAAGGGGAACCAACAGTATAAGTTTCAGTATGAAAGCAGACAGACTCAAGACCCAAGAATAGCTGTTTCAGTTTGTGTCTGAAGGCAGGATAAGACCAGTGTTCCAATTCACATAGTCAGAAGCAATTCATCTTTGTTGTTGCACCCGCCTTTTTATTCTATTCAGGCCTCCAAATGAGGGCCACCTGTATTAGGGATGACACTCTGCATTATTTGGTCTATAGATAAAATGGTTAATATCATCCAAAAATGCCCTCACAGAACACCCAGAGTAATAATGTTTGATCAGTATCTTAGCACCCCATAGCCCAGTAAAGTTGACAGATAAAATTAACCATCACAAGTTTACCCTTTGTCAACTGGGCCCTTATATGCATCTCCTAAAATGATACTTCATCTCCAAATAAAGACAATCACAAGGTCATAATTCCACTTAAAAAGATGCAATGGTCCTGAATACAGCTGAAAGCACACTAACTCCTTCCCCCAAATAAATAAAGTCCTTGAGTGATGTTTACTCTTCTTGGTATTCTACGACTTTAATAGTATGATGTCAAATTAACAATACTTAAATAGTATATCAAATCACTATATCTTTATGTTGCATAATAAGAAAGAGAGAGAAGAAAATATATTTATATACACATAAACATATTCATAACCAAATAAAGAAGAAATTCTCATGAGAGTCATTTCTGTAATTGGTCACTTGGTCACAGCTGTTCTTTATAACTATCTTCTTCTACTACCCATTCTGCATTTCCTTTGTCTCCTAAAAACATTTCAGTGTGTTCTTTGTCTGTTATTTCAGAAGCATAAGAAACCCAAAATAGCCTGGAGGCAGTCTTAACTTTGAATTCAATGAAATCAATGTGTGTCTCCTAGTGGAAGGATTCCTCCCTCTGGAACTAAGACCTATAGGACAGCAGAACATAAGGTCATGACAACAGGAAGCAAAAATTTTACCAGTGGGTCACTACAAGGTCATAATGAGTAGTGCTACTCCCAACTGCACCCCTTGATTTCTAGAGCTGTGAATCCTGGCTACCAGAGAAACAGCGTCATACACTGGATGCTGATGCAAACCATACACAGCCTTCTGAAGAACCTTGCTCTGATCCAACATGGTTTTGCCACGTAGCTGGCACTGTAACTGAGTCTTTAAAAGGCCAATTTACCATTCTGTAAGGCCAAATGTTTTACAATGGTGGAGACATGATAAGACCTGTAAATTCTATGAGTGTGGGTCCATTGCCACACTTTATTTGCCATGAAATTCCTTGATCAGAAGCAAGGATCAGAAGCTAGGATCAGAAGCTGTGTGGGATACCATAATGATGGATAAAGCATTCTGTAAATCCACATATGGCAGAAGCATTATTTGCAGGGAATGCAAATTTGTATTCAGAGTGTCTATTCTATTAAGAGCAAAATACCCCTTCCATTATGGAAATGGTGTAATGTAATCAACCTGCCATCAGGTAGCTGTCTGAGCACCCTGAGAAATACTGCCATACCACTAATATCCTGGACTCAGTATTGGTCTTTGCTGCTGGTAGATAGGCACTCAACAGTCTGGAAGAGAGAAGGTAGTGTGATGGGACTGGAGACCACGGGTATTTGGACCACTATTTCACATAACTTTCTTGGCTCCATTTCATATATGCCACCTCCATGTGATGGTGGAGCACTGCTGTGCACACACAATTTCTTCTTGGTGGTGTGAGATATCACCCAGTTCATGAGAGGCAGCACAGGTCACATGGTACCTTGGTGACTCATGGCCAAGCATTGGGTCTCTATTAACACCATATTCAAGATAAGAGCTATTCTCAAAAGGAGAGAATGGCAGTGCTTTGCTCCAAACCTAACAGCTTTTGCTGTGATCCATCTTTGGTGGCCTGGAAAAGGCTCCAAACAGCATCCCTTTCCATTGGCTTCAAGCACCATTGGAACTACTGGGTCATATGGCCCTGCCTACTAGCCTGGGAGTGTTGCCGGGCATTCTCCTCTTCTGGGCCCCAATTAAAATGAACAGCTCTGAGTTACTTGGTAAATTGGGCTGGAATAACATATCCAAGTAAAGAATAAGTTGCCTCTCCAAACCAAAGTGGCCCACTAAGCATTGTGCCTCTTTCTTAGGTTTAGGAGGGGCCACAGGCTACAACTTACCACTCACCTTAGAAGACATATCTCAACATGTCCCATACCATTGGACATCTGGAAGTTTCACTGAGGTAGAAGGCTTCTGAATTTTTGTCATATCAATGTCTAAAATAATTGTCATCTCTTGCTCACTAGGCCATAGCAATGTAATGTCATCAATATAATGGATCAGTGTGTCATCTTCTGGAAGGAAAAGGCAATCATAATTTCTTAGAACTAAATTTGACATTGGACTAGAGAGCTGATATACCCTGAGCTAGGAAAAGGAAGGTGTGTTGCTGGTTTTGGCGATTGAAAGCAAACTACTTCTGGTGATCCTTATTGACATGGATAGAGGAAAAGTCCTTTGTCAGATCAACAGCTATGTATTTGGAACCAGGGGATATATTAATTTGCTCAGTTTTTAACAAACTGGTTAAAATACAGTGTAACCACAACTGGAACAGTGGAAATTTTAGTCACTACCTGGTTAAGCTTACAACTCACTGTCATTCTCAATGACGCATCTTTCTTCTGCAAAGGCCAAAAGGCAAACTGAATAGGGATGTGGTGGTAATCACCACCTCTGTGTCTTTCATGTCCATGATAGTAGCAATCGTCTCTGCAGTCCCTCAGGAACATGGTATTGTTCCTCATTTGTTGTTTTCCTAGAGAGAAGTAGTTCTAATGGCTTTTACTTGGTCATTCCCATCATAGTAGACCTCACTCCACATATCAGGGGACCAATGTGGAATTCCGTCATCTGCTAAGTGTATCTATTACCATTATGCATTCTAGAACTGGGGAAATAATCACAGGATGTATTTGGAGACCCACAGGGCTCGTCATCAAACACATCTGAGCTGAAACCCTAGCTTCCATAAGCCTCTAGTCTGGCTAGTAGACCAGAGTGATGTTTTGGGTACCCTAAAATTAGTGTCAGTTCGGAACCAGTGTTCAGTAGTCCCTAAAAATTCTGATTATTTCCCTTTCGCCAATGCACAGTTACACTGGTAGAAGACCCTAGGTCCATGTAGGGAAGACTGGAAGAAAGATTACCCAGTAAATTGTGGCAGTGCACTGGGTTCCTTCCTCAAGGGGACCCAGCTTCCCCTTCATTCAAGAGGCTCTGCATCTGCAAACTGTCTCAAGTCTGGAAACTGATTGAAGGGCAATGACTTCCTGCTTTTATGATTCAGGTAAGAATTTTGTTCACTTGACCTAAAACATTTCTGCTTCTCTAGATCAAGCAAGAATCTAGTAGGTGTCCTATCTATTTCACATCTTCAAACAACATAATTAGCTAGTCAACACCATACGCCTGCATGAGTCAGAGGATTCTGATTTCTGCTTTGACGGTATTGTCCATACAGTAACCTTGCCCACCTTGCCTTTGATGGTTCAGTGCTGTCACTTGACTCCTGCTACCTGGGATACAATTACTCCCACTGCATTTAGTTTTCCTAATTCAGTTACCTCAGATTCCACCGTAAGATGTGGCCTCCAAGTAAGAGGAAATACCGAGCTCTTCCAGGATGCCCAGGTCTAGACTGAAGTGAAAATTCAATCAAATTTTGAAACCCAAATCACATAACTTGATTTAGTTTCTCAATATAATTAGTATAATTTGTATTTCCTCCTAGCAAGAATGACATCATGGATTTGAGAGTGAAAGCTACTAACGGATAGATTTCTAAGCATGGCTGGTTTCAACAGGGATAGCAAAGATTAGGAACACACACAGAGATAACCCTGATTACAGCTTTTAGTCTTCATCTTAACATTTTGCCTGAGCATTTACCAGGTATGTACGCAGATTGTACTATATTGTCACATCCTCATTCATGTGATTATTGGTCAGTTTTAAATGGTCTATTGTCTTAGTCAACTCAGGCTGCTATAATAGTACCATAGACTGGGTGGCTTATAAATAACAGAAATTTATTTCTCACACTTCTGGAGAATGGAAGTCCAAAATCAAGGTTCCAGCATGTTGGGGTTCTGGTGAGGACCCTCTTCTGGATGGCAGACTGCTACTTTATCCTTGTAGCTTTCCCTGGTGTAAAGAGGACAGATCTCTCTGGGGTCCCCTTGATTGCCTCTCTGGGGTCCCTTTTATAAGGACATTGATGTCATTCATGAGGGCTCTGTCCTAATGACCTAATTTCCTTCCAAAGCCCCACCTTCTAATATCACATTTCGGGTTAGAATGTCAGCAGATGGATTTGGGGGGATACAACATTCAGTAAATAATAACCAGGGAAGCCAGATCTATGCATGCACAATTCATACATGTATGGCTCATTTAATCTTACAATCAAAACAGTTCAGTGACCAGCAGCCAAATCAAGAACTGCTAGTGTGATTTTAATTCTTAGTTCCCCATTCCTTCAAGAATATAGACTCTTAACCCCTAGAATTAGAGCAAATATCCATTCCATGTAAAAGAGTGCAGAATCAAGGTTACATCATCAAGGATCAATGTTCACCTATACCACCATAGGCAAACTCCTTTGTACCTGACTTTTCTCATCTATAAAATTAACATAATAATATACCTACCTCACAGGTAAAGTAAATGAGTTAATATATGTAAGGAGCTTAGAAACTACCTGGCCCAAATTAAGATCTCAATAAATGTAAGTTATTTTTATTAGTTCATTTCCTCTTATACTACCTGTTACCAGATGGTGCCTGAAATGGGGTGAAATGCCTGCTAAATGAATAGAAAGAAAAATAGGAGGCCTTTACCTGACAAAATATAATGTTTCGATGAAATTACACCATGCAGAGAAACCAATTTGTCCTGTTTATATGGGAGACAAACAAGGACCTGGACTTGCACTTCGAGCTGTGTGAATGGAAGATGGCATTGCTTCCGTGACCCACATTCACTTTCAATGACAAGACTAGAGAGAAACAGCTTTTAGGAGCCCAACAGGAATTGTCACCTAAGATTCACTGTTTGATGGAAACAGCCACTCCATTGTGTTCTAATACACAGCTGTCCTTTACACATTTCAACGCTTTGGCAATACGGCTCTCCTGAGACGGAGAAATGGTGTGTCAGATTCCACTGACCCTAAGCATAACAGAGGAGTGGTGTCCACAGTGCACCAGAAAGGGTGCTTTCACTGATCTGGAACACTCTGCTCCCACCACAGGGAAGAACCTTCTCTCCACCAAAGTGCTAGAGGACTGAATGGCCAAATAAAACCTTTGGCAAGGTGGAGCCACTCACACACTCAGGAATAGTCTTAATTTAGGGAAAGGGTAAAGCTTACAAGCAAGCCATCAGTAAAAATTTGCCAGAAGCAGTATCAACTTTTCTGCATTTGTAAACTATTTATAAAACTCTCAGTGCTAATCCTCTCATTGATTTAAACAAATCTGAACAATTTCTTTCACTCCAAATAGAGAAATCTGTGGTTTAGTAATCTATTTATAACTAGAAAGGTTCCCTTTGAAATTTCTGGAATTAGGATCCAATAGGCAAGAATTATTAAGGGCCAGGTGAATAATGAAGTGTATACAAAGGAAAATTTGCCAATGTGTTGACATTGTGAGGCTACTATACTCACCCAGAGGTCTCTCTGCAGTTCTTTGTTATTATTTAAATATTATTCAAAATTTCTCTTTTTATATATTAACTAGATGGGTGAACACTTAAGAAATTCTGTAATTTCTTCATTTTCATGCTCCATTAAGCTACTATGCTATTTCAGAAAAACAAGTCAACAAAACATTCCATAGGCTAGTATTCTAGTTTTCTTACTAAACAGGTGCTCATTCTGTGAGATCATAAATTCTAAAGCAAGAGATATATTATATCACTATTTAGCATGGATACTGTCCAGAGGGCATTATAGAGATTCATATAGCTATTTGTGGACATGTGATATAAATTAGCCATTATGATCTAGAAAATTGAAATTTAAAAATAGAATATGAAAATTATTTGAGTACAAGTGCCCTTAAATTATAACCACTGTTAGTTACTTCTAGTATATTGGTTCTCAGCTTCTCTTTGAAGTTCAGGTTAGACAACGTCATGTTCTTGTTTATTGAACCCAATTCATTTGCCACATTTAGACAGTCCCCAAGCGTCTTGACGGCAAAGTATTTCATTTTCTGGCAGACAGCAGAGCCTAAGAACTGAAGCAACAGACTTTATATAAAGTACACTCTGTACTTCCTCCCCAGGGTAAGAACAGTTTCCACCCCAGACACACTCCAAAACCTTCCATGATTTTGATGACAGTAGCAGTTAAAAATTATTTCACATGTACCAAAATGGGCAACCATAAATCTCAAGTTTCTTTTCACAGCTTTGACAATCTTAATTTACCAATTGAGAAATTTACTTAGTGGGAGTATTTGGGAATTAGGAAGGTACACTTGGATGTGCCTTCATTGTGCCAGACTAAATTTGTTTCTAGAAGTTCCATCACATTACTTGGTATAGCAGATGAAAAAAAAAGAGTACTAGCAACAGGACCTTCTTAAATTTGTAAAAAAAAAAAAAAAAGGTGTGTGTGTGAGAGAGAGAAAGAGAAAGAGAGAGAGTAAGATGTAAATTTATAGGAAACAAATAGTTTTTGAGTTTGGTATTACAGGCACATTTTATTTGCATATATAACAACATAAATATCTAAAAAGTTTTTTTTAAAAAATTAAACAGGCAACTGATATAGAGGTTTTCCAAATAACAAGGATGATAACATAACTAGAAAAACAGAAGCCAAGTATATATTAGACACATTCACTTATATTTGGTTTATTTAATTCTTAGAACACACTGCAATTTAAAAATCAGAAAACTGGGACTTGCATCAGTTACTTATATTACTGTAGGTAGTCAACTAATTATTAATAAGAAAGGGAACAAAGATAATTGGGCACTGAGCTTAATAAACTGGGGAACAGCCTGTTGCTTAGCCAGGAAACCACAGCTTCACACACTCCAGGAGATCACAGCATTTCTCCACCAAGGGAATTAACACTCTTCCTTTCCCTCCTCTGGTGTTGGATCATTGAGGAGCACTGAGGAATGTTCTTGACCACAGAGGCCTCTCATTCTAAAGCATGGATCAGCTTAGGAAGTTGACTGATTATTTCGAAAAAGCACTTGGTCCTCTCCAAGCCCCAAATGGTATAATCCCAGGGGAATAAAGAAGCATTTCCTCTCTCACTCACTCTCTCTCTCTCTGTCTCTGTCTCGCCTGGGCATCCACAGTCACCCTGTGCACTAGGGCATTCTCTCTCCATATCCATGTGGCCTTAGCAGCTGCTTAGCTGGTAGCCACACAAAATCTAAAACCTGTGTAGACACAGCAGCACAACCAGGGGAACTAAAAACCAGCTAAACTACCTGGATAGGGACTGAGAATGCTTAGCAGCTGCCTGCAGGCTCCAAAGAACTAAGCTTTCATATGAAGCAGAAACTCTGGTCACTAGCCTTTGTTTCAAACTTACTGAAGATGCATTTAGGCTTCTTCCATGGTGGGACAGATGAAGAACCAATCATATGAAAGAGCCCTTTTTCCACCAGTAACACTAAGACTTACAGACTCACAGTGAGTAAAGTTAGAAGTAGACATTTATAGATTGGATTCCAGTGTCTGAACTGGAAAAAGAATAGAAAGAGGTATAAACATTGATAATGTGGCCATGACAGAGTGGTGCTAGGTTTGTTACAACCTTATAGAGAGGCACTCTCAGGAGGGCCAACACTTACAGAGGAACGAGCTGGCTTTGTCCCAGTATGAGGAGATGGATGCAAGGATTTCATCCTGAGGGGTTGGGTGGTGGAAAGTAGCTTATTGATTTCTCTATCAACACTGAAAGACCATAAGTGGGAAGGAGGTTAAAATTATCTTCATAAAACCTCCCAGTTTTATGCATTTACAAGTTTATGATTTCTCCTCAAACTTAAATTACCTCTCTTTCATCATCCACAGCAGTAGTAATGAAAAACTAGGGAAGATGCCCAGGGTTCTCTGTACTTGCACTTATCTTGGTTTGGAAGTGCAGGCTTGACCAAAGTGGGAGTCGGTCCATGCGTCATATTTCTCTCTGTCTTATTAAAATGCAAGTTTCTGTGCCTCTCTTCAGACCAATGAATCAGAGTGTCTCAAAAGGGAACCTGAAATCTTAATTTTCAACAGAATTGAGGATGAGAGTGAACCAATCTGAAGAAGAAGAATTGAGAACTTCCCCGGTAAAATGAACAACAGATTCAGAGGTTCTGAGATTGACAGGTTCTGAGGAACAGAAAGGGCATCTTGGCTAAAATATATTATCATAGAAGACAAGGATGGAAGATAAGATCAAGAGGGAGTTTGAAGATATCAATGGCATCTCCTGTAGTACAGAACATCTTGCTGTTTTTTTTTCAAATAGCATGGGGGAGTCATGAATAGATTCTAAATATGAAAGGATCTTTCCAAAAGGAACGGT
Organism: Sturnira hondurensis; assembly: GCF_014824575.4. Classification (NCBI taxonomy): domain Eukaryota; kingdom Metazoa; phylum Chordata; class Mammalia; order Chiroptera; family Phyllostomidae; genus Sturnira; species Sturnira hondurensis. The sequence continues at coordinate 4,211,683 of NW_028080032.1, read as the reverse complement.
TTTAAGAGATCACCAAAGAAATCTTACATCTTCGTTGATTATTTTCTTAATGTTGTTTCTGAAGGGTAAGAATAAGTAGCCCTGAACTTGTGACCTCATCTGGATAACACAAATTTCTTGATGACATCTCTTTCTTATTGTACATTCCACTAAAAAATTCAAAACTGCCTTGATTCCACAGCTAGAGAGAAAAAACATCTTGTGCCCTGCCAACAGTATCACTGGATCCTACCTAAAAGTTGTGAAGTACATGCTGTTTGATGTGCTACAAACTGTGGCTTTATCCCAGGGAAGGTGTGTAGGCTCTGAAAGAGGCCTTGATACACCTTGTGAAGTAGGGGAGAGGTAATCTTCTAAGCAGGCCCTTATCATGAATATTGCCTGGTCTGTTTCTAAACCCATAGTTAATTTCTCTGGATGTGATCTAAATGAACAATTGAGTAGAGATGATACAAAAATAATAATTTCATAGGGATCCTAGGTTCATTTGTCTGCTAGAACAAAAATAGTTTTACAGGGAAAGTAGAGACAGTCTAGCTGGAATTCAGAAAGTGGAATCACTTTGTCACTTGAGAAAAAAAATGTTCCTGATGTGCTTGAAAAGGAGATTTTTTTGGATTATCTAAATAAAACAGCTGCTAGACCAATGGTTCTTAACCAGGAACCAATCAAATTCCCACCCTCCCAGTGAATAGTTATTGGCAAGTAGTTGGTAGAGGCCAAGGGTGCTGCTGAACATCCTACATTGTTGGACTGCTGTACCCCACAGCTTCACTCGCAGGCCCTGCCGCACACTATATGACATTACCCAGCTCCAAATGTTGAGTGCCCAGACTGAGAAATCTTAGACCAGAAGTTTAGCTTTGATAAAGATCTACCTTTAACAAAATAATAAAACTGGGCCCCTCCTAGTACTCAGGTTTGCTCAAAAGGGTGATGCAGGTGATGGCCTTAGGAAAAGATTTATACACATCTCACTATGTAACACTGTGTCCCATTAGGTGAAGTCCCCAGAGGGGGTGGGAGTCTGGGTTCAATTCGTCATGAAATTCATTCTGGACCACCATGTTTGCAAGAGGAATAGCAGGAGAGAAGAATGAACTGGGAACCAGAAGTACTGATTCATCTTTTCACTCTGACTCCAGCTAATTAATTCCTGAACAAGATAAAACTTCCCTGAATTTCAATTTCCTCCTCTGTAACTTGTGAAGATTAGGACAATTGGCTCTAATATCTTTTCCAAGTCTCCCGACTCCACAGTGTGGTGCTTTGCACCATGTCAATTTAGCTACGTAGAAACTTCATTTCCCAGAATGTCCTGCCTTACCTGGTTACAAGTCAGGATTGGCCCTAACAGAAATATACACGAGATTTGGAGAGCCTGCTTGGTGACAGGCACTGCTGCAGCTAGCGCTAGTTGACTGGCTCACCTGGCTGAGGCAGCAACTGCTCCAGCTGGCACTGGATTTATTTCAGGTCTCAAGTTCTGAGTTCGGAAGGAAGTGTGCTGCTCTGTGAGTTGGAGGTCCTAATAGACAGACATGGGCTCCGTTTGTCCCTAATAGTGCCATTTTGTTCTTGTGTGTTCTGATTTGTCCTCATGTTTGGACAAAGCACTGGCATGAACTGATCTTCTGGTTCAGTTTGTCTTCCTTCTCCCCTACTTCTGCCCATGTTTCTTTCTTACTAGCCCCGGCCTATAGCAACTTTAGGTGCACGAGCAGATGAAGAGGCAACAGCCTTTCTTAGACTTCTGCATTTTCATTAATTGTGTGAGTGCTAATGCTTATAATAATTCTTTATTCCCTATCACTCAGATGGATTCTGTTATCCTTATCTAACTTTTCTGAAACATATGATACATATCAGTGCTAATGAGTAAGTGAGGGAATGCAGATTTGATCCCATTAGAAACAAACAAACAAAAAAACAGAAAGAGGAAAATTTCAAAATGAGGAAAAAATAAAAAATAGACAAGTTGAGAATCAGCAAGCATTTACCAAATCCCCCTAAAGCCTGTCTAACAATGACAATCCACCATTTTTCTGTGCTATGTATATTTGTAAACTCTCAAGAAATTTATACTTTAGATGAAAAGTTGGGATTACAATTCAGGAAATAATCAAATTAAGCTGGAATAGCATGCTCCAAAAAGTGTTCCACTGACCACTGGTTTCATCTTTTTAAATGTACTAGCTAATACTCATTTGGGGAACACTCAAGTCCCTTTTTGAAAGTTAATTACACATCAAGAATATTTTGCAAAAAGTCTTTACAGTTGACTAACATTTTTAACTATATTTAATTCAGTATTTGTCAATTTACTTAAACATCAGTCTTTTTCACCTAGGTACACACATGAAAAGAACAACACAGAGAATTCTGTACTGAGTAACATAATAAAGTACCAACTATAAACAGTCTAAGAATTTAGAGAAACTGAGGTCAAGCAATTTTAGATGACTCCATAAAGGAAGTGTAATTTTTACTGGGATATGAAACCAAGGGTCCTTATGACTTTGATTAAATTGTTTTATTTTTTATATTTTTATTGCTGTTCAAGTACAGTTTTCTGCCTTTTCCCACCACTCCTCCCCACCACCCCAGCCCTCCCTACCTTCCTCCCTGTTTCCAACCCCCCTTGTTTTTGTCCATGTGTCCTTTATAATTGTTTCTGCAAACTCTTCACCCTTTCCCCCATAACCCCCTCTCCTCTTTCCTGTAGTCACTGTCAGCCTGTTCTCAATTAAATTGAGTTTTAAATCCAAGTGCTCTCTCTCTCTCGGAAGGAGATATATAGATGATATAGATATAGATATAGATATAGATATAGATATAGATATAGATATAGATATAGATATAGATATAGATAGATACACACACACACACACACACACACACAAACACACTCACACACATCTCAGGGACCTAGCCCTTCACCAGATAATCAGCAACCCCAAAACAGAAGACAGTAGCCCTGACTTGACTAATAGTTACTTGGTCTGGGGCTCTGGCAGGCTACAGATAACATCCTGAACCAAGTATGTTTCAGCTCCTGAGCCCTAATGTGGAATGACCCTGTGGCTACTTTCCCATGAGACTAGACAGAACTATGTCAGGAAAGACTCCAGAGCTGTCCTCAAGCCCTGAAGAAATGGTTCATTACCCTTACCTCATCTGTGACCCATCAGCTCTCAGCATGACCCCAAATCTAACCCATGGTGTTTTATGATTTTGCCCTGTATAATCTGTAACCTACACACCATAAGAGAGTTTGGGCTTTTGAGCACTGGCTTCCTCTTCTCCTGGATGGTGCCATTCAAATAAAATAGCCAATATTTCCCCACTGTAATTCTTAGTGTCCAGTGTTGGGCTCTGCTAGAACCAGGTGTGCAAACTCTTTCTGTTCTGTAACAGATAAAGAATGAGAAGTATTTACATGGGTAAAAAGGAGAAGGAATAACATTTTAGAAGTCATGGATGATATAATCAAGTTGAATTGGTAACATTGGGAGGAAGCCAACTTTTGGTAAGGAATCATCTGATGGGCTATATTTCCCAGGGCTTTGAGAGCCACACTCAGGTATTTAGATTTTTATTGATAAGACTTAAGAAGATTTAAAGGTTTTTGAGTCATTAATTGTTATAAATAGCAGACTCTTGGAGTTCCGGCCAAGATGGAGGCATAGGTAGAAACCCTTTACTTCCTCACACAATCAAAAGGAGGAAAATGACCAACCTAAAATAAATAAACAACCAGAAGCACCAGAAAATCAAACTGCATGGAACTCTGACAACCAAAGAAATAAAGAAAAAAATCAGTCAGAACAACCAGACCAGTAAGGCAGCAGACTGTGTGGCCTTAAGCAACAAACACAAAAACTAAGCAAAAAACTAGAACAGGAACAGAATCAAAGAAATGGACATCACGTGGAGGGATTTCAGTGGGGAATGGAAAGGGAGCAATAGAGGGGGAAAGGTACAGGGAAGAAAAGCATAATTAGTAGGCATATAATAGACAGGGAGAGATCAAAAATGGTATAGGAAACAGAGGACTCAGAGAACTTGTATGTACAACCCATGGGCATGAAGTAAGTGGGAGGGGAGGGAATGCCAGAGGGTTGGAGGGGCAGGGTGGAGGGAGATAAAGGGGGAAAAAACTGGGAAAACTGTAATAGGGCAATCAATAAAAATACTTTAAAATAAATAAATAAAACATTTAAATATAAAAAATAAACTGTTGGAAAATGAAAAAAAAAATGTTATGAATAATATTAAATATTTTCCCAGCATTGCTCTGCTAGGTAGAGTCAGGGTTCAAAACCAGGAACTCTGGCTCTAATGCCTGTCATTTTAATTTCTAATACTGGATTTCTTAACAAGTTCCCTGAATTTTAAGTTTGTTTAGTCAAAAGTGGATTAATAAACAAATTGACAGGACAGATGTTGGGTTATTTCACAGTGCCTTACCCCTGGGGGAACACAGAAGCTCGAACATGGATACTTTTGAAGCAATGCATCGAGCAAGTTACAAACCTGTGTCCTGAACATGTGCGAGCGAGCTCCGTGGGCTCAGACCTGACACTGAGGAACTTACCCAGCTGATATAAAAAACAGAAGCTACAGAATTAGCACCAAAAGACAGAAATGTAACCAAGCCCAGAGATTTCTTGGCAAGAATAAAGGGTTATGGTAAATTCATCTCCTGCTTGTCTGGCCTAGTAAGACTTGACTGAATTATTAGAGAAAGGTAAAAAATTAAAATTAAAAAGATCCATTCGCAGAATTCCAACCAAGGAAACCTTTTTGGATTGAACCAAAAAGCTGAGAAGTGAGGTACAACTGATTCCAAAACAGTAGATGAGTTATGAAACCACTTGGATCATTACAGCTTGCCAGGGCAGTGGCGTCTGGGTCATAAAGTAAAGCACACCCCCGCCAAGTGCACCGAGGTCGCTGCTTCCTCAGCGCATGCGTGTGTCTGCTGACGTGACCGGAGACAAAACACAGCCTGCGAGCCTAAGCACCAGTTTAAAATGTGGTCATTTCGTTAATTCTCTCCTCCTTTTTATTTTTTTTATTTTAAAAATAAACTGTTGCACTCAAAGAAGTAGAATAGTACAAGTTATTAACACACAGTCCAGGAAGCCCACATTAGTCAACACCAATGCCAAAGTGTGCTGACCATATGTATAAAGAAATAAATAAACAAACAAACCAGAAATAAAGAAAGAGGGAGAGAGATGAGAAGCACTAATCTGGGGCTCGGACATTATTTTAAACACCATTTTCCCTCTTTTTATTTCAGCAAATTGTATTCGTTAAAAAACAGATAAGTGAAAAAGCCTTCCAGCAACCTGGTATCAAGAATTGTGGAGTGAGAACTTGTGTTTACTTCTTCTCCAAAATCCTCACTAAAATAATAGTGAATTGTTCAGAAATAACAAATATGTAAATATCCTTAGAAACAAATAGTGATACCATCAGCAGATCAGTAAGTCTCAGCAATTTCTGGTTTTAGCTCACTCCCTGCACGTTCAGAGTGACTGACATCAATCCCTCACTCCTGACTAAAACCCCAAGTCCTATCTCCTTTAAACATGAAGGATCACCCATCATCAGCACTGTATTTGGTACAAAAGTCAATCAGAGCCCTAAAAAATGTAGTAAAAGATAATAAAAAACAAGAATACTTGAAGAAATTATTAAATTGTTAGTGCCTTTAATCAAGAGGCTAAATACTATAATAGATAACATGAGAAAATGATGAGGAATTTAGAAAAATAAATCAATTAAGTCCCATAAAATGAAGAGCAGCAAGATGTATGACTGGCAAACAGGAGAGAAAATTTAATAGAATTAGGAGATATGCATACCAAATACAGTATTAAGAATTCAAGAAGAAACCAAAGTCACAGGAAAAATAACCAGATTCAGTGTCAAGAACTGTGACCCTTTGATTTTACCCTACTTTCAAGCTAAGAAGTTAGCCTGTCACAGTTTTATGGACACTGGCCGAAGGAATAAGTAAGATTCGTAGGTCAGAGATAGAAGCCTCTGACACTGATGCACAGAAAGCATCATGAGCATCAGAATATTTGAATGAGTTTCTCTTCCCCCAGATCCTGCACAGTGACACGGATGGCCCCAGGTGGATGCCTGCTCATGCAATGTATTGCATTAAGGAAGAAGAACCTGAGGTTAATTAACCCAAATCTTTTATAAGGGCAATAAGGATGCAGATCTATTATACTGAAGAAAGACACTATTCTTACCTTTCCGAGCTGTACAAAAACATGTTCTTTACTCTGAGTGGAGTCACTATCTTTATATTCCACAGCTATTTGTTATGTGGTAAAATTTGTAAAAGATAGTATGGAACAAAGGGCAGTCATTATTTCTGCTCACAAAATATACAAAAAGGTGGTAGACCCATGGAAGATGTTTTTTCAACAGGCATGAAATAAAGATACCTTAGGAAAAAATCCCACAACATGAAGAAAATATCAAAATTTCAGCCATGAAGAATCACCAATATGTTAATAAGAAAATGAAAAGACACACACTGGTAAGATTTATGAGGTCCAAGGATAAAGAGATAATTCTGAACACCCCTTATTTGGGTTGAGACCTTGTGCTGCAAATTTCTATTGTCAACTGGGTTAAGGCAGAAATTATATTATCCCAGAACATCTTCTTCCCTGTGTGATACTGCTTGAAGCTGACCAAAAAATGAACCTGCAGAAGATTAGGTAGATAGAAGTGAAGCACTGACCATTGCTCTCTGAGGATTATAATGATTTGATGAGGTGAGAAAACGATATTTGAAAGTTCCGGTTTATCCTTAATCTCTTCTGCTCAATGTTCAGTTCTTGTCACTACAATTCCTACAAATTAACAACTATTCTAGGCCAAGCACCAAACTTTTGCCTTCAGATTACCAAACTCAGGCATTTCTTGTAGACTTCTCACTCAGCTTTCCTTTCCTGATACCACCAGCTATCTGGATGTGCTTGGCTTATTAGATGAAATGGTTGTGGATTCTGTGACCTTCCAGTGGTTCCTTTTGGCCTTTCATATCTTCAGCTCCTCCCACAAGTGTATAAAATAAATTCCTTAAATACCTCTCATCCCATGACTTATAGTAGTAGTTTTGCTTTCTTGACTGAGCCCTCACTGATACAAACTCCAAAGTTTAGAACTAATGAGTCTAGAGTTAATAGTTTCTTATAATGACTGCAACTGTTTCAAAAAATCTTAGTCTATAAAATTTCATTAAGGTGATCCCTGAGACTAATGCCCATAGGTACATAATAGAAAATCAACAATTAAAATAAAACCAAATTTAAATCTTTTCTAAAAGAAGTTAACAACATCTCTCACCTGAGATCTCAAATTATTTTGCAAATCAGTTTAAAAATAAATATCTTCCTCATAATAAAAAGTTAATCACATGAAGAAGTAAGTCAACATAGAAGAAAGATAATAAACAAAGAAAAATACACACAAGGCTTAAGATTTTGCAATGATCAGGAATAGATTTCAGAAGAGCTATGCTTATCATGTTGAATGATAAAAAAGTGAGATGGAAATTTCAAACAAGGATTTAATCTTTAAGTAAAACTAAATGAAAGACTAGAGTTAAAAAACACAATAACCAAAATGAAGGTCTAAATAGGACATAAAAATTGAACACGCATGAAGACAAGTGTGGAATATATGGCAAGTCAGAAAACTTACCCAGAAGGAAATCAGAGAGATAAAAAGATGTAAAATATAGAAGAGTAAGAGATATAGAAGATACCATGAGAAAAACAAACTACTTAGAACTGGAATTCTAGGAGGGAAAAAATGACTACAAACTGTATGTGGAGAGATAATGGCTGAGAATTTTATAATGCTGTTGAAAGATATTATATCACAGATTCAAGAATCACAACATACCCCCAACAGAATAAGCAAGAAGGAAACCACTTAGTCCCCTCATAGTAAAAGTGACAATTAGGCAATTAGTAAATAACAAAATAAGTCAGAGGAATAAAGAAAATTATCTTCAAAGTAGAATCAATTATATGGAAAGCTGACTTTCTCAATAGAAAACAAAACCCAAATATTAAGTAACATATTAAATCTGTCAAAAGAAAATAACTACTACTCTAAAATTCTATATCCAGATAATATCCTTCAAAAATGACAGTGAAATAAAGACATTTTTTTTTTGCTCAAACTAAGCTGAAATAATTGTCACCAGCAGATCTCCCAAAGGAAACAGTAAACGATGCTCTTCAACCAGAAGAAAATATTCCAGGTTTTAATTCCTGTTGTAAAATATAGGACATTATAAAAAACAATAAAAAAGATAAACCTTTTANCATATTAAATCTGTCAAAAGAAAATAACTACTACTCTAAAATTCTATATCCAGATAATATCCTTCAAAAATGACAGTGAAATAAAGACATTTTTTTTTTGCTCAAACTAAGCTGAAATAATTGTCACCAGCAGATCTCCCAAAGGAAACAGTAAACGATGCTCTTCAACCAGAAGAAAATATTCCAGGTTTTAGTTCCTGTTGTAAAATATAGGACATTATAAAAAACTACAAAAAAGATAAACCTTTTAGGTAAATCTAAATATTAACAACATTAAAAATAAAAAGTTTTACAGAATATATAAGGAATTAAATATAAATGAAAAAAAAGCATGTATCCAAAAAGGGGTAAATGGAGAATAAGGGCTTTGATGTCCTCAAACTATTCTAGAAAAGGGTAAAATTAATCATTAACATCAGGTTTTGATAAGAGAAGAATATCTAATCATCACACTAAAAGAATAGTAAAAGAACATATAAATAATAAATTAATATCAGAAAATGAAATAATAAAAATAATCTACACTGCAAAAGAGGATAAAAATGAATGAAATATTACAAGCAGCATGTGGTATAAAGACAAAGCACTTAATTAGGTCATAGATTTAAAGCAAATTACTGAAATTAAAAAGTGACTTACTTGTCATACAGAATAAAATATTTATTTATTTATTTGTAAGATTTTATTCATTTTTAGAGAGGAGAAGGGAGGGAGATAGAGGGGGAGAGAATATCAATGTGTGTTTGCCCCTCATGTGGCCCCCACTGGGGACCTGGCCTGAAACCCAGGCGTGTGCCCTACCTAGGAATTGAACCAGTGACTCTTTGGTTTGTAGCTCATGCTCAATCCACTAAGCCATACCAGCCAGGGCTACAGGATAAAATTAAAACACAACTATGTGCTGTTTATAAGTAACACACCCAAAACAGAAAGAGGTGTCATAAGCACATGTTTGCTATATAGTCTTTCCTGTAAGTCAGCCTTTAGTCCCCACTCAGATTGCCTGACCTGGGCCTTAAGATCCAAATGCACCTAGGTTGCTTCCAGCACTTGGCTATTGTAAATTGCACTGCTATGAACATTGGGGTGCATAGGTTCTTTTGAATTAGTGTTTCAGGACTCTCAGGGTATAATCCCAGCAGTGAAAATGCCAGGTCAAAAGGCAGTTTCATTTTTACTTTTTTGGGAAATTTCATATTGTTTTCCACAGTGGCTGCATCAGTCTGCATTCCAACAACAGTGCACTGGGGTTCCCTTTTCTCCACAACTTTGCCAGCACTTACTGTTTGTTGCTTTGTTTATGATGCCCATTCTGATCAGTGTGAAGTGGTATCTCATTGCTTTTTAATTTGCATCTCTCTGATGGGTAGAAGAAGCTCCAACCCTTCTTGACAGCATGGATGGAACTGGAAACCATTATGCTAAGTGAAATAAGCCAGGTGGTGAAAGACAAATACCAGATGATCTCACCTATAAGTGGAACCTAATCAATAAAACAAACAAGCAAGCAAAACATAGCCAGAGACATTGAAATAAAGAACAAACTGACAGTAACCAGAGGGAAGGGAAATAACAGGGGAAAGAAGGGGAAAGTTGTCAAGGAACATGTATAAAGGACCTATGGATAAAGCAAAACAGGGGTAGGACTGAGGGTGGCAGGTCGGGTAGATGGAATGGGAGAGAGCGGTGGTGTGAAAATGGAGACAGCTGTCCTTGAACAAAAAGAAAAAAAGATCCAGAAGTGTGACCTGTATGACCACCAGTCCTACAGGTGACACCAGCGCTGAGAAACAACAAGAAGCCAACACAGGTGACTACGCTATTAACTCAGACTTTGTTAATGCAGAGTCACTCAGCTTTTATTGAATGCATGTTTAATCCAAATCTATACTACCCTAATAACAATATTAATCAAGTCTCAGTCCGAAGATCCAGGTGAGAGCACAGTAAGCAATGGAGCCAACAAGGAAGGCTCTCCAGAGCCAGCTGGACAGCAGAGCCGATGAAGTCCTCAGTCCAGAAGGGCAGAGTCTCCAGTAGCTAATGCGAAGGGAAATCAGCGTGGCATGGAACAGCACTGCTTTGTGGAGGTCAGCTCTCTAAGCAGTGGTCTGGAGCCTGCCTCAGTTATACGTTGAAAGTGGTACACTCCATCCTTCTGGGTCTCTTGAAATTTGTCTTGACACCCCTGAGGGCGAGTGGAGAATTTCTTAAGGAGCCTACTTATAGGTAGACCTGCTCTGTAGACACATTTGTTCTGATCATGTACACAGATACTGTAATTGTGTTTCCTTGCCAGATGTATCTAGCATCTGTGTGACTTAGGTAGTTTCTCTCTTGAACCAAAGTGTCATGGCCCAATGGCAGCTATCTTGGTTAATGTGAGTGTCTCCATTTTGTTTTATATACTTTATATTGTCTTGACTGGACCAAAGTTACTTGATTGATCCTTCTCTCCACATAGGCTAAAAGTTAAAGTAGTGCCAAAGCTAGTGTAGCAATATTAACATTCAAAATCAAGAATAACCCATTAACAAAAAAGCATTGCTAGGGTTTTAGAAGATGCATAAAATAAAAAAGTTAAACTCACTAGGAAAATATAAAAATAAATTAATGTAATCAAATAATACAATTTCAAATATACAAAACAAAAAATTTGAAGAACTACAAAGAGGAAAAACAAAGCAACAGTATAACAGACCAAAAAAATTAAAAAATCCTCCAATTTGTCTCCCATTTTCCCTTGTCCCCCAACACCCACTTTATTATAAGTTATGTGTGTCCTTGAAAGTATATAAATGTTTTTCTTCTTGGTACAGTTATATTATTTCACAAAAAACTATGGGAACTTCCATTTCCAGAATTATGGTCAGCTGGTTCATTCCAATCAATCTTCCTGTCCAAATCAACTAAGGCTAGATAAGATAGAGTTGATAGCTTAGTAGAGTTGCCAATCCAAGATATAGTTAAAAGTCAAAACCTGGTAATTTAAAAGCATTGTGGGGGTTTTGCCTGATAGTATACACCAAATCTGAGGAAAAACAATTTAGTTTCCTAATACCTAATGGGACCATGGAACAGGAGTCAAAGCTCAAAAGTGAGAATTCTCATAGGAGCCTTTGTTTTCCTAAATCTGGGAACTGAAAGAGCTACAGGATCACCCCATCCCAGAAGTCTTAGATGGATCTGAATGGAGCAGGGGAGAAATATCTCTGAGGTGTTCAAAATTTACTAGCTGTGCTCCCTGGCTCTGCAAATGTAAAATTAAAATTACAGTGGTATCTCAGTACTTGGGGTTAATTCATTCTGAGCAATGATAAACAAGCTATGATTGATAAAGCATTACATGTTGCAGGGTGGTATCATACCTCATACAAGTTCTAGCAAGTGAGACAAGTAGCAAGCAAGCTCCAAGTGCTGAAACATTTTTTCTCACCAAAATGTGATGAGTACCAGGTTTGAAGAATTCTGAAGCCAGTAAGTATTGAGGTACAACGCTCTCTCAGAGATCCACACTACTGCAAGCCAGGACTAATGTAAATGGGCCCCAGACCACTCACATGGCAGAAGCAAATGCAGGTCCTCTTGAAGAAATGCACTCTCATCCTAGGCCTCAAAGAATTTCTAACCAGAATTTTTCCAAGAATAAACAGCTCACAATAAAACAATAACCTAGCTTATGAGGCAAAAGGCACCATTAGCAAAGCCCAGAGAATATACAAGAAACAAATAATTACTACCCCTTGACTAAAAATGGTATTTATTTCTGAAAATTTTGTAAAACAAAAAAAAAATTCAGGTGGCTGATTTCAAATTTGTGAAGAGTCAAATAGAAGTTACCAAATGTGGACATGCCCACTTACCATACTCCATTTGCAACCAGTATTGCCACTCTTGTTGCAGCAAATAGAAGAAAATCTACTATGAGAATCAGTAGAAGTCCATTGAAATGACAGGCAAACCTCAATTCCCCTTAGACAAGTTGTTGATTCTTAAAATTCCTGTCATCCTATATAAGCCAGTTTTCAGAAATGAGTGAGATGTTTATTTAATAAAGGCACAGAAACTTGTAGTGAGGATGTTAGGAGTTATTATAAAATCAAAAATTAATTGTATCAAGTGAAATAAGAAAATGATCAAATAAATCACCTTTCTTTGGAAATTCATTTTATTAGCATTTCAACATTTCTAACTTTTGTGCTATGTGTAGATGTCTCCTGGGTAGTTATTTATAGAATGCTCTGATACTGATATAAACAGTTATTCTTGCAATGTTTGTAAACTTTTGAAGTAGCAATGTTCCTTCCATTCTGTGTTTCAGAAAAAAATTATTCAGACAAAAAGACACTTTCTTCTTCTTCCTCCTTCTCCTCTTCTTCTCTTCCCTTCTCCCTAATTTAGTTCAGTTTAACAAACTCAACTTGAAAACCTATCCTATACCATGCAGTATTACATGAGTTATATTTGAACTTTTCTTGTTCTTTGCCAGCTAATAAAATACTCAAAAAAATAAGTCATTTCTTATAACATCAAATTAGATTTGAAATTCTCCTTCCTATAAGTGGTTTCTCTAACTGTGGCTTTGTGCCCGGCTGTCACGATGACTTTGGAAACAACCTGTCTCTCTATACACATAGGTTATACTGGGTTATATGACTGCCCTCTTGTTTATACATCCAGGTATGTTTTGTTATTGGCTAGTGTAAATATTTACATGAGAAAAGAAGCTTGAGATGATTTATAAAAGCAAGGGAATAATATTCTATTAGCTGAAACTTTTTCTTCTGCAAGAGAAGGAAACCCTCTCTTAAATATAATCCTGACAGGAAATTTACTGGCCTAAATAACTAAAACATCTGAGAGTAAATTGGATGTAATCAGAACTTTAATCAGGAGATCTGATCTCTCTCTTTCATCTGTTTTCCTTTTTCTTTTCATTTACAAGTGAGTTGTTCTCTCATGTGGTAGAAAAAAAATGGACTCCAGAATCACTTATATGATCTTATTCTTGGCATTTGTGGACTCTGAGGAAAAAAAAATCCCCTTCCCAAGAGATGCATAAAGAAATCATGGAGTTGATGTGGACTGGTCCAACTTGGACCATGTATGTCTTTCTTTGCTCATCACTATGGCTCTGATTGGCTGGGCCTGGGTCACATGCCCACTCCAGAAATAAGCAGTAAGATGGGTTCAATAGGAACCAAATAGACAAAAAATAAAAATAGAAGAGGAGTGATTACCCTAAAAATAAATAAGAGATTTATCCTACTTCCAGAAGAAGAGAGGGTGGCAGTGAAAACAAACAATATTTACACCAATTATAATCTATTTCCTCTCATATGGATTCTTCTGCTACCGATAATTAGTTTTATAAGTAATATCTGGAAGGGATGTAGAGTTGTACAGTAAACAAATGAACACTTTGCTTTGGGAAATACTTAGCACTAAAACTAGTAAATCAGAACTTGTTTTTTTTACCAACTAACATGGACCTTTATCATTTTGACTTATACAGTCTAGACAAGATGAATTTCTCTAACTAGACATTCTACTTCGCAAAATCTGTTTTGAAAACCATCAGAATAAAGGGTAAAATAATCCCCTTAAAAACTAGTGTACTACAGAGATGTCCTAAAAAAAGTAAATGAAAAACATTACTTACATTTTACAAGTAAACAGTAGTAACAATTGCATGTACCAAAAGAGAGTGGAAGAAATGTTGTCAAAAAAGAATATTACCTGTTTAGGCATGGAGGCCCTGGACGTAGTTAGTTACATTTAAATAACCTCATATTTTGCTTTGAAGTAGTCTGGCATTAAGTAGAAGAAACTAAGACCTTTGTAGACCCCTGTGTAGAGTTTCTTAAATACTTTTCATGAATGGGGAAAAAAAAAAAAAAAGTGTTGTGCTCTGGCCATGGTGCTGAATGCCAGAGGGCCACACTTTGAGCAGCCCCAGGCTGCCTTGCACAATGCAGGTCCAAATTGTAGATTCAAAGCCACAGTGAATACCCAATTTTTGAAGGAAAGAGGTATTATATTTTCTGACTTTGTTTAAGAAGAGGAGGAGCTGTGACATGAGGTGAGGCAGAGGCCTTGGCCTGCAGGAATGCTAAGTATTGACTCTAAATCCTGTAAAACTATTTAATACTTTCTACTCAGTACCATACACATCCTTAATTAGTTTGAACAGCAAATTATTTATAGGCACCACTTGCATTAGTGATTAAAGAAATCTCACAGCTGCAATGACTCAAGAAAATACACAGTTCCTTTGCTTAAGTTGTGAGCTCCACGAGAACAATGTTTTGTTTTTGTTTGGTTTTATTTGTTTTGTATGTCCCTTAGTACATTAAACTGTACCTCAAATACACAAGCACTATTCTTAATAGTATGAGAAAGTATACAAATATATAATATTGTGTGAAAAGTACTCAACTTAGTCAATCATTAGGAAAACAAAAGCAAAACATCAATGATATGTTAGTTAACATTCACTAGAATGGCTATAATGTAAAGGTGGACAGCAAAATTTCACAAGCATGTAGAGAAATTAGAACCCTCATAGATTGCTGGTAAGCATATAAAATGCAAAATAGATTGTCATTTTCTCAAAAAGTTAAACATAGAGATACAATGGACCTCAGCACCTGACCTCCTAGGTATACACTCAAGAGAATTATAGATTCATGCAAACACTCATATAACCATGTTTACAGCTGTATTAGTCACATTAACCCCAAAGTGGAAACAACCCAAATATACACTAACTAATGAATGGATAAATAAATGTGTTATATCCATACAAGGGAATAGTATTTGGCAATAAGAGGAAATTAAGTATTAATACACACTACAATGTGAATGAACACTGAAAATATTATGTGTATGACAAAAACTCAGACACAAAAGCTTATATTTTGTATAATTTCTTTTATATCAAATATACAGAATAGGTTTAAATCTACAGAAACACAAAGCAGATTAGTAGTTGCCTAGACTGGGTGGGGAAACAGATAATGACTGTCAAGGTGGCAGAGTTTCTTTTAGAGATCATGTAAATATTCTTAAATTGGTTTTGGTAATAGCTGTACAATTCTATAAACATAATAAAAATACTGAAGCTGAATTTTAATGGCAAACTGTATGACCTGTAAATTAATTTAGGTTGGCCAAAAAGTCTGTTTTGGTTTTTTCCTGTAAAATAAATTACATTTTTATTTTCATCAATATCTTTGTTGATTTGGGTATTTGAGTGTATTGGCCATCTCTTGATATTGGAGTCTGCTAGGTAGAGGCAAAGGGATGCTGCTAAACATCCTCCATTGCATAAGACAGGCCCACAGCAAAGAATTATTTGGCCAAATTGTCAATAGTACCAAGAAACTTCACAAACCACTTTTGACACATTTGGTCAGTCACAGCATCTTCTCCATATACTGCACAAATCTTTTTTCTGCATTTCAGTTGCATTTTAACCTTTCTTGAAATAATAAAGTGTAATACACCAAAAATGGTGCATATTTTCTTCCATCTTCAATATTAAAAAGGCTGCACAAAAATTCAGTTTTTATAATTTTTTAATGCACACTGATATTATAGCTGTCATTCTAATGAAACTGTTTGGAATGAAGTTAAAGACAACTAAGCACTATTAGAGCCACTGTATAAAACAAACTAAATAAACATTTTGGCCAACCCAACATTTTAATAAAAAATTTTATAAAAAATAACTACATGGGCCCTGCCTGGTGTAGCACAGTGGATTGAGCATGGGCCTACGAACCAGAGGATCATGGTTCAATTCCCATTTAGGGCACATGCCTGGATTGCAGGCCAGGTCCCACCAGGGGACACATAAGAAGCAACCACACATTGATGTTTCTCTCCCTCTCTCCTTCCCTTTCTCTCTAACGATAAATAAATAAAATCTTTAAATATATATATATTTGTGTGTGTGTGTGTGTTTAAAAAATAACTACATGGGAAAAATTAACAAAATAGTTACAGAAAATGTATGCAGAAAATTATAAAACACTGCCAAAATAAATCAAAGAGGATCTTAATTAATGGTGAGATATTTTGTTTCATGATTTGAAAGATCCAATATCATTAAAATATCTAATTTTCCTAGCTTAATATACAAAATTAATACAATCTTGATCAAAATCTTAAAACTCTTGTCAATAATGACAAACTGATTCTAGAATTTACATGGAAAGTCAAAGGGCCTAAACTAGCCAACACAATAGTAAAGAACAAAGCTGGAGAACTCACAATACCTGATTCAAGGCTTACTATAAAAACTATTCAACACAGTATAGTTTTGGTTAAATAATAGACAGATTGATGAATAGAACAGAACAGAGAGATCAAAAACAGACCTGTACAAATACTTTCAACTAATTTTTGACAAAGGTGCAAAGACAATTAAGTGTATAAAGAACAATGTTTTTAAAAAATGTGGTACTATGACAACTGGATAT
Organism: Sturnira hondurensis; assembly: GCF_014824575.4. Classification (NCBI taxonomy): domain Eukaryota; kingdom Metazoa; phylum Chordata; class Mammalia; order Chiroptera; family Phyllostomidae; genus Sturnira; species Sturnira hondurensis. The sequence goes on along the minus strand of NW_028080032.1, from coordinate 4,194,825 downwards.
CCTTATGCAAAAATATGAACACAAACTCAGACCTCATATGTCACACAAAAATACATGTAAAATTAATCAAAGACCTGAATGTAAAATGCAAACTGATAAAACTTGTATAAAAAAGGATAAAATCTATGTGACCTTGGATTTGGGGATGACTTTATATACACCATAAGAAAACATGATCCATGAAAGAAGAAATTAATAAGCTAGATTTGATTAAAATTAAAAGTCTTGCTCTGTGAAAGACATTGTTAAAAAATAAAAATACAAGCCAGAGGTTTTTAAAAATATTTTTATTTATTTTTAGAGAGAGGGGAAGGGAGGTAGAAAGAGAGAGAGAGACATCAATGCAAGAAAAACATCAATCAGTTTCCTCTCACAGGCCCCCAACTGGGGACTTGGCCCACCGCCCAGACCAGGACCTTTCACTTTGTGGGACAAAACCCAGGGGACTGAGCCACACCAGTCAGGGCAAGGCAGTTTTGAAAAAATATTTGCAAAACACTTATCTGATAGAGGATTTGTGCTGGAATAAACAGAGAACACTTAAAACTCAGCAATAGGAAAACAAATCAATTTAGAAATGGGCAATAGATTCCTTGTTGGGAACTGCTCTGCCTGGTTTCAGAAGCTGTAAACTCCCCATGGCTAAGGCTGAGTGAGCGACCTTCAGACCATAAGCCATTAAGGAGACAAAGCTTATCTCCCTGACAAGAGCCCCACTTCTGCTCCTTTTTTCATAACTGGCCCCCAATGCTTGATCAGTTAGCCAATAATGGGTAAGATTCCCCAAGGGAGGAACCACCTAAGACAGGCATGATCACATGGAGACCCCAGGGAAGGACTTGGGGGATGATGGAGAAAGGGGGTGATGGACCCTCGTCCCTTAGCTTTGACGAAGCCTGACTCCCCTGAGTCCGTGAGAAATCTCCATGAGAAGTCTCTAAAAACTCCTTGGCTATCTACCTCCTCTGACTTCAGCCTGAAACAATGACAGAGGGTGGTGCAGCCCTGCGCTGGAAAGGGGAGGCTGCCCCCAGGTGACCAGGCCTGAGGAAGGACATGTAAAATCTGATGAAGCCTGCTTTGCTAAGAATGCTCTTAGTTAAATTGTGGGGGCAACTTTGCCAGCAAGTCCCCCCGTCTGCCACAGATGAAAATAATACTGCCAAGACATGATCTGCTTGGGGAGGAGAGGTGGTCAGTCTTTCAGAGGAGAAAGACCAAGAACCTCTTCTTCAATGGCGTTTATTAGGTTTGGAACACACAGGAATACAGGTAAAGCTCATCAATCAATGTCAGGTGGCAAGGATCAAACAACAGATAACATTTCAAAGCATACTGAGGGCTTAGTCTGAGTCAGTGTCTGTCAGGTAAAGGGGTTGCAAAATCTTTGGGAGACGTACTCATTTCCTGCTCGGACCCTTATCATATGAATGAAGGCTTAGCAAAGCAGGCTTTCACAGGACTTTAGGAATTCTTTCTTATGTCCAATCACCCTGGAACCTGCTCTAGCAAGCAAAGGGCTGCACTGCCCTTCCCATCATAGGTTTTTAGGTTTAAGTGGATTAGAGCCAGTAAGCCCTTCTCCCAGACAGAAATGGGGACTCAGGCTATGTCAGAATAGCTTGGGGGCGAGGGTCCATCACCCCCTCTTTACTGAAGCCCCTCCCCGAGACCTAACTTGAGGGCCTCCCAAGTGATTGTATCTGATTTAGGTTGCCCCTCCTGTGAGGGGTCTTACCCATCTCTGACTAACTGACCAAGCACTGGGGGCAGGGGATGAAGCAGAAGCAGCGCTGCTGCCAGAGACAAGCTTTGTCTCCTTAGTGGCTCACATTCCGGAGGTCTCTCACTCAGCCTTAGCCATGAGGGGCAGTTTCAACTCCTGAAACCAGGCAGAGTGGTTCCCAACATTAAATGATAAAGGCCCAAGCAGGAAATGAGTTTGTTTCCCAAAGTTTTGTAGCCTTTTAGCTGATAGACCCTGACTCAGAAGAAGCCCTAATAGTTCTTTGTATGCTATCTACTGTTTGATCCTTACTGCCTGACAATGATTAGTGAGCTGTACCTGTATTCCTGTGCAAATTAAACCCAATAAAAGCCCATCTAGGCAAGGGTCAGAGCGCTCCCCACTTGAGGGAGTAGCTGTGCGGTCCCTCTTCCTCCACAGGGCTCGGTAGTCTGTGTGAATTTGTCTCATATCTCATCCATGATGCTGCGGGCACTGCAGGCTGGTGCACATGTCAATTCCTCAAAAAGAAGATATACAGATAGCGAAAGCACAAAAAGATGCTTAATATCATATGTCACTAGGAAAATGCAAATTAATACAGCAGTGACATACCACTTGGGTCACAGCTTGGCCTCTCCTGGGCACCTCCATTCCTAGCATAGTAGGTGTCATCTGCAGATCACTTTGTAGCTTATGCTGTGTGAACCCAGAAAGAACAAAGTTAGTAGCTGACCCTGGATGTACCAACAGTAATCAGGGCTCAACTGCAACAGGAGGCTATACACAGCCCACACAGTGGGCACACCTTGAGTACCCAGCTTGGGTAATTGGGGAGGCTGTGCCACTAGACCCTACACAACACCCACCACATTACACCACTCTATCAAGTCTGGAGATTTAGCAGCTCTACCTAATACCTAGAAACAAATACAGGGAGGTCACCACACTGAGGGGACAAGGAAACATGGACCAAATGAAAGAATAGAACAAAACTCCAGAAAAAATTAAACAGAGTTCAAGACACTGATTATAAGGATTCTCAATGAAGAGACCTCAACAGCATGAAAAAAAAAAATCTAGTCAGTAACAAAGGATAAACTAATTGAAATAAAGAACAATTTAAAGGGAATCAATAGTACAGTGAATGGAGCCAAGAATCAAATCAGCAATTTGGAATATAAGAAAGCAAAAAACAACCGATCAGAACAGCAAGGAGAAAAAAAGAATTAAAAAGGGAGGATAGTGTAAGGAGCCTCTGGAACAACTTCAAGCATACTAACATTACCATGATGGGGGTGCCAAAAAGAGGAGAAAGAGAGCAAGGAACTAAAAACCTACTTGAAAAATATAATGACAGAAAACTTGCCTAAATTGGTGAAGGAAACAGACATACAAGTCTAGGAAGCACAGAGAGTACCAAGCAAGATGAACCCAAAGTGTCCCATTCCAAAACACATCATAAGTAAAATGTCAAAAGGTTAAATACAAAGAGAGAATCTTAAAAGCAGTTAGTTACCTACAAGGGAGCTGCCATAAGACCATCAGCTGACTTCTCAGAAGAAATTTTGCAGGCTAGAAGGGATTGGCAAGAAATATTCATAGTGATGAAAAGCAGGACCTACAACCAAAATTACTGTGCCCAGAAAAGCTATAATTTAGAATTGAGGGATAGATTAAGAGCTTCCAGATAAGAAAAAATTAAAGGAGTTCATTACCACCAAAACAATATTATATGAAATGTTAAAGGGTCTTCTTTTAAAAGAAGATAAAAATATGAGCAATAAATATATATCTATCAACAATTGAATCTAAAAATAAACAAATGAGAAGAAAAGAAACAGAATCATAGATACAAATAATATTTTGATGGTTGCCAGATGAGGAGGAGGATTGGGAGGATGGGCAAAAAAGGTGAAGGGCTTAAGAAGTACAAATTTATAGTTAGAGAATAGTCATGGGGATGTAAAGTATAGCACAGGGAACAGAGTAGCCAAAGAACATGTATGCATGACCCATGGACATGTACAATAGTGTGGGAATTGCCTGAATGCTTGGGGGGCTCAGGATGAAGAAGAAAGGAGTATAAATTGGGACAACTGTAACAGCATAAATAATAAAGTGCAATTTAAAAAAAGAAAATTAAATAATAATAAAATAGTTAACTAAGGTAGGAATAATTTTAGGTGATCTAAATTTCCTTAGTTAGATCCTTCCTTTTTTTAGGTCCCAATCCCTGTTATCCTGAAAAAAGCTTGGAATAATTTTGCAACAATAATGACATCTATTGGCCTAGTTTTATAAAGCATCAAATTTATCTGCTGTCTATACCCAATTCTCACTGTCTTAACAACTATAACTTTATCACCAGTGTACATCTGTGCTAAACCAAAGGCCTTTTGTTGCTCTTTTTCAAATGTATGTTAAACCTCATAAAGCCTACATTATTTTATGTAACTTTAGGGTCTGTTTGTCAAGGTCTGTGAAAAAATCCATTATTTTTTATGGTTTTAATAATTTTAAGATTAATATATTTCGTGGTTTTAATTAGAAATATATTTATAGATTATTTTATTGAAATTATATGTTAAGTTTCTACACATGAACATTATATCTCCTTCAACAAATTAAGGGTTTTTTTATGACTTACAATTAAGTTCAATAATTTTCCTCATATGAATATGTTTCCCTCTTTCACTCCTAGTTATATCCTGGGTTTTGTTCCCATGGTTACTGAGATCTTTGTAAAATGTGTTGAACTTTCTAATTGCTTTGAGTTGGTATAATATATTCATGCTATGGATTTTGTGTATTAATTTTGTATCCACAAAAAACATTTTAATATGTTATTTTTCTGAAGACTGTGTTATTACCTTTAAAAATATACTTTGATTTCTTCCTTTCTGACAGTTATTTTCAAATATCCAAGAACATATTTTTCACTGTTTCTAGTCTATGTTATTTTTTGCTGTTGATATAGTTATTCCTTCCTAGAAAATCTACTTTTTCTTTCCAAATTCTTAGAAGATGTTTTTCTTTTTCTTTCCTGTTCTACAGTTTTACTGTCTAGTCATTATATGATTAACTATTCATGTGACTATCCTTCATGGTGGATTTTTTTGTGTGTTATTTTAATTTTTTATTATCAACTCTTTTTAATCTGATTGGTTATTTAATGTCTTCTGTGGAAATCTATGTATTCTCCACTCTCTAAGTTTGCTACGAAGCACCTATTGGGTTCTTTATGTCTTATATACACTAAATCCTAGTTTGGAAGGCTTCTTCCACCACATTTACAACATAAACTGGACTCCAAACCCACAGAGAGAACAAATAGCCTCAAGTCCTTTTCTTACGTGAGATTTTGTTCCATATAGAGATCCAGGCAAAGAGATGGTTTTATTTCTCCCTTCTGTGGACTAGTATATAAAGTTAATTTAGTCTTCTTTTTACCAAAGAAAGTTCTTTATTCTTCTTACCAAAGAGAAAGTTCTTCTTACCAAAGAGAAAGTTCTTATAGCTCAATATAAATATGTAAGTTCTAGTGATATGCCTTCTAACAAGCACAAAAACAGATTACCTGTCCTTCCATTGCATTTGAGGAATTCAGCTTCTCATCAAAAAGATGTGTGTGGTTTTTTTTTTGGGGGGGGGGGTCTTTTTTGGACCCAAGCACAGACAATCATAAAGGCTTTTCTTGTGAGGCCTCACAGGGAAAGCTGTGCACAGACTGTAAGTCCCTGAGGAGAACTGCAGTCACAGTCTCCAGACTCTCCAGCTGGCCACACTCTCACATACTCTCATTCCTACCGCAGGTACCTTCATTCCAGATAAGTCTCTTTATCTGAGGTCTTCTTCAGGTACTTCTGCTGAGTTCTCCTTTAGAAGAGAGAGGGAAATCTTGAAGATACCTTTCCCATTCTCAGTCCTCCAGTACTTTCCCACCCCTAGTCCTTCCCCTTTGTCCACCACACAATGCAGGGATTCAGAACTCCCTCAACAGCAAGACAACCCTGCTACCTAAGTCTGTGCGGACCCACCTGATGGAACAGGAGAGCTGGCATTTTCTCTGGAGTTAGCATCTTGCTTACCCCATCACAACAAATGATTAAAGGCTTAACTCTCACTTTGAGCTTGTTGCTTTAACTGCCTATTCTGACAACTGACAGCTCAGTTCCTTCTCTCTCTTCCAGCTCAGTTGAGTTCATGACAGCATTAAAATCCTGCCTTAAAATCCTAACATAAATATTGGACCCATAACTGGCCCAGGCTACCAGATTATCACGTTGTGTTTTTTTGTCATTTTAGCTTTTGATCCCTCTTTGTTTCAAAGGCTTCATTTTGGGGGGCCATCCCTATGCAGATATTAACATACTTCATCTAGAATATTTATCTGTTTGTAAACAGATATCGTCCAACAGAGCTCAGTCCCTCAGGCTTGAGGGATGCGAACCCTCATTTCATTTTTGCCCCTCAAGAAAAATTAAGAAGAATTCTCCTTAAATTAAAGGGAACACTATAATACATCAAGACTTCAAATCTACACAGGGCAGGAGAAATGGAGAAAAGTTAACTGGATTGCCAGCCATTACATTGGATCAAAGTAAATAATTTTTAAAATATGGAAATCATTAGCCATTAAAATGTTTACTCAGAATCTGTACAAAGGAAAAGACACCTAATTGTCAGGGATGACTTGAGATCTGGGTGTCAGGAATTTCTAGATTTCTTTCCCACCCAGCATATCCATGATGCTTACTTTTGAAAGAGTTCTAATTTTATAGATTGTTTTATAGCTCAAAAAATTTAAAATATCCATTTCTAGCTGTAATATACTCCTACATACATTAAATTTTTCACTGCAGAAAATTAAAAAAACTTTGTTTAAATATGTAGAGTATACTGGTTTCAGGGCACCATGTAAGAAGTAATTTCATTCATCCCTTTGTACAACACATACAACTTCTTTCTCCTTTTTTCTCAAAATAAGAATTTTATTTTATGTGTCCCCTTTCCACATTACTGATTTTGCAACTTTTTCCTCTTTGCTCAAGTATTTTCCTCTATTTATCAGTCTCCTACTATGACTGCCTGAGGGCTCTCAGTGAGTGTATTGGTTACATTCCCAAGAAGCAGAGCTTGACATATGTGTGTGTGTGTGTGTGTGTGAGTGTGAAAATGGTTTACTAAGGAAATGCACTCAGGAGAAACTCAAAGAGGAGTGAAGAAAACAGAAGAGGAAGTAATACATATGCAGATTGGTGGTTCAGTAGAAGTCTAACCTCAGCATGACCTTGGTTAGCACTTGAGGCAAAATGGTAAGGCTATTCTACCCTTTGGTTATTTGGCAATTGACTAGCAGGTATTATTTTCCTGTGGGAATGGTACTTCTATCCATTGCTGTATGGGTCAGATCCTACTGACCAAGGAAAATTTCTCTATGTAGTCTCTCTATGCCTCAGTTCTATGGTTTGAAAATGGGATCTTTGACTCATAAAGCTATCATGAGGACTCTGGTAAGTGTGAAACATTCGAAAGAGTGTCTGAAAAAGTTAGTACTCACAAGAGTATATGTTCTTCCCCTCCATTACCTCTGTTGTATGCATTGCAGGCACTTACTGGACCATCTAAACTGGTTTGTGACAATTACCTTATGACAAGAAATAATCAAACCCACTTTGAGATCAAGAAAGAACTCGTTAAATAACTTTTCCTCATTCCTCTACCCAGTTCATACAAAAAAACCATGCTGCCTTCTTTTTGTAATTCCACTGGAAGCTGCGTTTCTTTGAGGATCACTTATCTGTTCTCCATTTCTATAATTTTTCTGTTTTTAGATTGTTGTATAAGTGGAAGCACATAGTACGTAACATTTTGAGGTTAGTTTTTTTCATTCAGCACAATTCACTGGACCTTCACCCAAGCATTCATCCACTGTGTATCAATGGCTTGTTTCTTTTCACTGCTGAGTAGTATTCTGTGCTCTGGATGCACCAATTTGCTCTGCTATTCACCAATTGAAGAACATGTATGCTTTTTCCACTTTTGGCTATATGAATAAAGCTTCCCTGGGTATGTGTATGTGTCTTGGTGTCAATATAAGTTTTAATTTTCCTGAAATAAATGCCCAAGAATGTAACTTCTGGATCATATGATAAGTATATGTTAAGTTTTTAAATATATATTTATTGATTGTGCTATTACAGTTATCCCACTCCCTCTTCATTCCCCTCCACCCTGCACACCCCCTCTAGCCTACATTCCCCCCTTAGTTTGTGTCCATTGGTCGGTTGTATATATAAGTTCTTTGGCTTCTACGTTTCCTATACTATTCTTAATCTCCCCCTGTCTATTTTCTACATATCATCTATGCTACTTATTCTCTGTATGTTTTCCCCTCTCTCTTCCCCTCCCACTCCACCACTGATAACTCTCCATGTGATCTCCATTTCTGTGATTCTGTTCCTATTCTAGCTGTTTCCTTAGTTTGTTTTTGTTTTAGGTGTGTTTTTTTAAATAACTGTGAGTTTGTTGTCATTTTACTGTTCATATTTCTTACCTATTTTTTCTTAGATAAGTCCCTTTAACATTTCATATGATAAGGGCTTTGTGATGATGAACTTCTTTAACTTGACCTTACCTGGGAAGCACTTTATCTGCCTTATTCTAAATGAAAGCTTTGCTGGACAGAGTAATCTTGGACAAAGGTCCTTGCCTTCCATGACTTGGAATACTTCTTTCCAACCCCTCCTTGCCTGTAAGGTTTCTTTTGAGAAATCAGCTGACAATCTCATGGGCACTCCTTTGTAGGTCACTATCTCCTTTTTTCTGGCTGCTTTTAAGATTCTCTCCTTGTCTTTCATCTTGGCTAATGTAATTATGATGTGCTTTGGTGTGTTTCTCTTTGGATCCAACTTCCTTGGGACTCTCTGAGCTTCCTGGACTTCCTGGAAGTCTATTTCCTTTGCCAGATTTGGGAAGTTCTCCTTTATTATTTGTTCAACTAAGTTTTTAACTTCTCCCTCTTCCTCTTCTTCTTTTGGCACCCCTATGATTCAGATGCTGAAACATTTAAAGATGTCCTGGAGGTTCCTAAGCCTCTCCTTATTATTTTGAATTTATGTTTCTTCATTCTTTTTTTGATCAGATGTTTCTTTCTTCCTTCTGGTCCACACCATTGATTTGAGTACCAGTTTCCTTTCTGCCACTGTTGGTTCCATGTAAATTTTCCTCTATTTCACTTAGCATAACCTTCATTTTTTTCCTCTAATTTGTGACCAATTCTATGAACATCTTGATTACCAGTATTTTGAACTGTGCATCTGATATATTACCTATCTCTTCATCACTTAGTTGTATTTTTTTGGAGCTTTGGTCTATTCTTTCATTTGGGCCTTATTTTTGTCTGCATGCCTGTAGTAAGAGGTGGATCCTTAGGTGTTCACTAGGGTGGGGCAACCCAAGTCACTGTGTTGTGGCACTGTGTGTGGAGGAGGGGTCTGAGAGGGAACAATGCCACCTGCTCTGCTCTCTGCCAGCTTTCAGTCACTTCCCCTGCTACCCACAATCAAATTTCACCCCTCTGGTGCTGATGCCTGGGTGGGTGGATTTGTGTATGCTCTAGGATCCTATGGGTCTCTCCAACGAACTCTCCCATGAGGCTGGGAGCTTCTCCCACCACTTCAACCCCTACAGGTGTTTTCATTCAGCAGCTTTGAGGCTTTATTTTCCTGCACTGGTTGCACAGTCTGTCTCATTCCCCAGTTGTTCCTCCCAGTTTATCTGCATGCAAATGCGGGCCGACCCTGTCTGCCAGCCACTGCCTCACCAGGTCCACCCACCAGCTGCTGCCTTGCCCACCCCAGTCTGCCACCTGCCACCTTGCGGAGAGTCCTCTCTGCCCATCTGCCTGTCTCCACTCCTTCTACTGGTCTGGATGAATGTTTCTCCTTTAACTCTTTGGTTGTTGGAGTTCCACATAGTTTGATTTTCTGTCAGTTCTGGTTGTTTTTTGTTTTTAAATTTGCTGTTGTCCTTTTGGTTGTACAAGGAGGCACAGTGTGTCTACCTATGCCTCCATCTTGGCTGGAAGTCTAGTATATGCTAAGTTTTGCAAGCAATTTCCATTCTGTCTTCAAGAGTAGCTATACAATTTTATAATTGTGTCAGTAATACATGAGTGATACAGCTTTTCTCAATCCTCACCAGCATTTCATTTTATCACTATTTTTTATTTTATCCATTCAGACAGGTATGTAGTAATATCTCATTGTGGTTTCAGTTTTAATCCTTTAATGGCTAATGATGTTGTACATCTTTGTTTTTTTTATCTGTATATTCTTTTCGGTGGAATGTCCACAATTGTTTTAAAGTTGGGAGTTCTGTATAAAATACTCTAGATACTAGTCCTTTGTTACATATGTGGTTTACAAATATTTTTTCCTGGTCTCTAGTCTCTCTTCCAATTTTCTTAAGAGTCTCTTTCACAGAAGGGAAATTTTAAATATGATGAGGTTCAATTTATCCACTTCTGATATACATTAGAAAAGTCCTAGAGTATCAACAAATAAAAATTGAAAGAAGGAATCAGTTAAATATTTTATCAAAAGCTACACAAAATTTGGAGATTTCTGGCCAATTGAAGCCTAATAAGTTCAATTTATCTAAACATAGTTCAAGAAATGGAAATTGAGTTCAGTTTTTAATAAAACTGTAGTTAATGCTTTCTGCTTTAAAAAATAGTTGGGATCCTAAGGAACATTTTATGGAAGAGAAGGTGGTAATACAAATGAAGATAGCCAACTTCATCAGTCAGTCAACTCCAGATGTAGTAGCTGGGCCATATAACAGGCAGGATTGGAAGGGAAACTATTTTCTGTGCATCAGAGACTCAGAACAAGGAGGTAATGAGGGCAGGTCAACTGAAGGTAAGACTAGGAAAGGAGAAAACTTCTTAGCAGATGTAAAACTGTAAAAAAAAAATATCAGATATCCTTGAAACTGGAGAGTGCCCCACTTAGCTTGGTCAGAAATCCTCTGTGCTCAGCCTTAACACATACCTACCAGCAACAGTAGCCTTGCAGATTTCCATGCCACACTTTCACACTGTACTGGCTCCTCCACTTACCTTTGGACTTAACCCATTACTTCTTGCCCCTTACCAAATGAGTGAAAAAAGCATTGTAACTAGATTATAGAGCAAATCCTTTGTTGACAGCAAAGGATTAAAAATCAAGATCCATTTTCAAATCCTGCTTCTGCCAGTCACCTGTTCTGTGACTAGATAAGGCACAGTACATTTTATTGTGCTTTGCAATATTGCATTTTTTACAAATTGGTGGTTTGTGGCAACCTTACATCAAGCAAGTCTATTGGTATAATTTTTCCAATATAATTTGCTCAATTAGTTTTCCTGTCATATTTTGGTAACTCTCAAAATATTTCAAACATTTTCCATATTATTATATTTGTTGTGATCGGTGATTTTCTTTCTATCCTCATCTGAAGACATTTTTTTCATTGCCTTTAGAGAGAGGGGAAGGGAGAAAAAAACACTGATGCCAGAGAAAAGTACTGAAGTATTGACTGGTTGCCTCCCATATGTACCCAATTGTTCACAACCAGGCTGGACTAGGGGTCACACACACCCGTATGCAGACTGGGGATCAAACCTATGTATGTACCCTGGCACAAAACAATGGATATTCAATGTAGAAACAGCCTTATTTTGGAAGAAGATGACATCTAGGACTTTCCTAGCTCGAGAGAAGTCAATGCCTGGCTTCAAATCTCCAAAGGACAGCTGGTGACTTTAAATGGAAGCCAATGCTCATTTACCATTCTGAAAATCCTATACCATTGAAAATTTTCCTAAATCTATTCTGTCTGTATTTTATAAGTGGAACTACAAAGCCTGGAGGACAGCACATCTGGTTTACTGAATATTTGGGGCCCACTGTTGAGACCTACTGCTAAAAAAATATTTATTTTAATATATTATTGCATATTGATAAGGCATCTGGTCACTCAAAAGCTTTGATAGAGATGTATAAGGTTAATGTTGTTTCCATATCTGCTCAAAGTTGTTCATTCTGCAGCCCATGGATCAAAGAGTAATTTCAACTTTCTCGTCATTTAAGAAGTATATTTTATAAGGTAATATTTGCCATAGACAGTGATTCTCTGATGGACTTAGGCAAAGAAAATTGAAAACCTCCTGGAAAGGATTCACCATTCTAGATGTCACTATGACCATTCGTGATTCATGGAGAGAGGTCAAAATGTCAACATTAACAGGAGTTTGAAAGAAGTTCATTTCAACCCCCAGCGATGACTTTGAGGGGTTAGAAATGTCAGTGTAGGAAGGACTACAGATGGGGTGGAAATATCAAGAGAACTGGAATTAGAAGGAGAGCCTAAAGATGTGACTGAATTGCTACAATCTCATAATGAAACTTTAATGAATGAGGGGTTACTCTTTACTGATGAACAAAGAAGGTGATTTCTCTAGACAGAATCTGCTCTTGGTGAGGATGTTGTAAATGTTGTTGAAATTACAACAAAGGATTTAGAATATTCCATAAACTTAGTTGATCAGCAGTAGCAGGTTTTGAGAGGACTGGCTCCAATTTGAAAGAAACTCTACTGGGGGTAAAATGTTATCAAGTAGCACTGAATGTACAGAGAAGTCATTAGTGAAAGGAAGTCAATTAATGGGGAAAACTCCATTGTTGTTTTATTTTATGAAATTGCCACAGCCACCCCAACCTTCATCAGCCATTAACATCATGACAAGACCCCCCACCAGGAAAAAGATTCTGAATCACTAAGGTTCATATGATGGTTAGTACTTTTTAGCAATAAAGGATGTTTAAATTAAGATATATATATTTTTTATACATAATGCTATTGTACACCTAATAGACTATAGTGTATTATAAACATAGTCTTTACATGCAGCGAGGAATCAAAAAGTTCATGTGAATCTCATGATATCTACTGTATTGTGGTCCTGGAACTGGACCCCAATATCTTCAAGGTACATCTGTAAAGAAAACATTAAAATATCTAAGGTTCTCATTTGTAAAATGAAGATAAGTTATTCTTACATCATAATGATGTTTTGATCCATAAATGAGATAATGCATACACTAGGCCTGGTATATTTTAAGATCTTGTAAAATAACAGTAATTTTATTATAGTCAGGTACTTATGCCCCAACAACAGGTAATCAGAAGTATGTCAACAGTTGACTCACCTGAGGAATGAATCAAATTGTCAGAGTGCCAAGATAATTTACCTGCCTTTAAAATTTGGGAGCTCTTCCAGAAACAGGCTAGCCCTACAAATTTGAAAGTTCAACTCTGCTCCAAGAACATGACTTGAAATACTTGTATAAACAGAAAATGGAAGAGGACAGGGGAGCTCAGGTAGCAAATATGACAGACAGAAAATAGATCATAATTTCATTTCTGGTTTAACCAATCTTTATTTAGAGTTGGCCATAATAACAATTGCCATTCACAGTTTATAAATATTAGTCTAAGACAAAATGTTATTTCTATTTCTGAATAGGCCATTAAAATATTTAATAGTATTACAAATTAAAGTTGTCACCCTATTCACAGAAGTAATCTGAGGCTAATGGTCCTATAGCTCCAATGGTCCCCATTCGACCAACAGTATGTCCCTGAGATAATCAGCTACATTGAATTAGCTTAAGGGCTTTAGAGCATGGGTTATTGTTTTGGGTTGGGTTCTATAAAGGCAGAATTTGAGACAGGGATTCAGGTGTGTGCAGGAAAAGGGAAATGGGGGAAGCACAATGGGGCAGAAGAAGGGATTAAATGAGTAAGGATGTGGTCTCAACTAGAGCTGAGCTTTACCCTGATCTCCCATAGACTTCTGAAATATGACTTGCACTACAGACTTGGTGCCTTTTTTAAGTATGGAGGCAGACATCTGTCATTTGTGTCAATTGTCACTAGCTGTGAGCTGTTACATCCAGTGAGCAGAACCTCACAGTCAGCTGGATTTTAATTCTCTGGAGAAGGAGACAGTACTAAATCAATAGCTTCTTATATTCATGACAGCTAGAGGTTGGCTGTACCTTCCTCTAAAGGTGATCTGTAGAAGTGAGGGAAGTGAGTATTCCTATTTAGAACCCCCGAAACCTCTGTTTCTTATTAAGAATATATTGGCTGGCCCTGGCTGGCATAGCTCAGTGGATTGAGCATGGGCCTGCGAACCACACGATCGAGGTTTGATTCCCAGTTAGGGCACATGCCTGGGTTGCAGGCCAGTTCCCAGCAGGGGACGCACAAGAGGCAACCATACATTGATACTTCTCTCCTTCTCTCCTTCCCTTCCTCTCTAAAGATAAATAAATAAAATCTTTTAAAAAAAAACTGTACTTGAACAAGAATTAAATAAAAATTAAAATTAAAAAAAGACGTCTAAAAAAGGAATATATTGGATGTATAGGAAGGTAAGTAAAAAGGCAATAATAAAGTATCCGCAAGTTGCCAAAGAGAATCTGTCGTCTTAGTCCTTACATTTGTGTGTGTGTGTGTGTGTGTGTGCGCCAGGGGGTGTGTTATGAATATCTAAAAGATTGTGGTAAGTGCTAGAGACCTGTTTTTAAGAAAATGCACAAGTGTGTGTACACACAATATTTGCACAGAATTCAAAGTTTCTTGAACTCCTTGATGAAGCTTGCTTACAGTTCATTTGAATTAGAAATTTCTGCTTTTAACCACCTGGCTTTGACACCAGCACTGGAAAGACAACCAGAGTTTAGACGAGTAAAGAATATCAGTGGAGATGAAAGATACAGATCTGTGTTACCAAGACAGCAGAAGGACAACAGTTGAAAGAAATCAGTCATAACCCATAATAAGAAGTCCACCAGACTAGTATCTCAAGGGACAAATGGGGTAGGGAAAAGGACTTGAGGAGCAAGAAAAAAAAGGGCACACTGCAATATGCTTTTGCATAGCTGGTTACATCTTGCCTGCACATCATGGTGACATTCCCAGCCTTCTAGCACAAGACGTAAGCAAAAGCAGTTCCTAACAGGATCGAAAGCAGCCATTTCAGGCAGGCACAATATGCACTTGCTTCCATGTTTACTGCATTTGGAGATGTCTCTCTCATCATTCTCTGACTCTTTAATATATAACACTGAAGTCCAACAAAGTCCCATGACCCATATTTTACAAAAGATCTCAAGAAAAGTCTATGAATGGACACCACCTGGAGGGCACTCTGAAACTCAATCTGGGGGAAAATTATTTGAAGCCCAAAACTTGAGAGTAGGTATTGAGTGGGATATGAAATGGACCTTGTCTTTGAGCTTTAGTGACAACTTCCTGTAGGTGTTCCAAATAAATAGGCAACAGAGTTTTGTTTATCTTCATTGACATATAACATTCATAAAAATGTACATATCATAAACTTGATGAATCTTCTCTGAGCATACCTGTAAAACCGCTCCCAAATCAAGAAATAGAATTTAACCTGCATCTTAGAAGCCATCCTGAAACCTCATTTCTGTGGTCACAATTATATCTGATAACTTTCTTGAAGCAGGACACAGCTAACCTGGAACTAATTAAACAGAAGGTATTCATTTTATAGCTAATTAATTCTGCCTATATTCATTCTAACTCTACCATATTATCTGTGAATACTTTTCCTGATAGTTATCCTTCAATTTAATTGTGTGTTTTGTAATGATACCCGATGATAAGAAGTTTGTCACCTTCTCTTCCAAATAATTCCCTTTGTTATTTTAGTTTCTTAGCATCTGGAACTCTGGGCATTCAAATACCCTTCATAAGAAACAACAAAAATACCTTTTCAGGGTGACCTCTATTTTAAGGATCAGTTAAGAGGGTAAGGAAGCAATATACCTACAAACAGGATAGGAAGTACTGATCACACACTGATATCCACGCACTTGGACAGGGAAAGTGCAAATCTGGGAAATATTAGTGACTTGGGCAAGAAAACAAGCTGAGACATTCATTGAATCTTCTGCACTGATTTAGAACCTAAGAGTAGATGTTCTTTCATTGCTGTGAAATACAATGACAGGCAGGGCTTCAGATAACTATCCCCAAATCCGGATGCTTATCTAGACCAAACCTGCCTGCCTGAAATCCTTTTGAATTTCAAAAATAGGGCCTGAATTCATGAAGAGTCTAGCTTCCAAGGCAATTTGGGAGCAGTTCCTGTGTTCAGTAAGAATATTTTTAAAGAAAAGAAACATCAGTTTCTCCTTGCTTTCCTCCAGGTTAAACCTAAACCATGAAGACAAAGGTAGGGCAAAGTTTAATAGACAGTAAAGATTATATAAGCAGTAATGGGGAGAAGTGTTACAAAAAGAAGTAGAAAATCTAGGATTTCATTTGTGACTGCCATATTTTTAAATAGAAGAGCTTCATCATCTTACACCTCTATCAATGGGCACTAAACTATTACTCTTATTTTTTTTCTTTTTTTTTAGTGATCAAGATACTTCCAATAGCTTCTGGATAAAAAGTATTTTTACATAGTAGAGCTGGCCTCAGAGAATCCCTAAAAATACAGGAATTTAACCTCAGAACCTTCTCACTTCCTCTCTCTCACTTCCTCTCACTTGCCTCAGAGGCAATTGCTGCTCCCTCAAACATCCCCCGATATCTATACATCTCTTTTAATTCATCCCTTTATTCCCTTTATTTGCTCCTTCATTCATTCATTTAAAGATTAACTGAACCTAAGTTGTGCTACAACCTGGATGTCTTTATGTCCTTTGGTAGAACTGCCTCCAGGAATTGGGGAAATATTTGACAACTTCTCAAGGCAAAAAATCTCAGTGTCACAGAGTGTTTCATAAAAAAGAAATCACTGAGGTCAGAAAACGCTTGTATGACAGAGAAGATGATAAGGGCCCACCACTGTTAGTGATGGTATTAGCATATACAGCTAGTTAGTTATAAATAAAGGAAGGGAGCAAAGGGAATAGACATTAAGACTAATAAACTAGGGAGAAAAACTGACTAAGTTTAAGTAAGTCAGAAGCTACAGCTTCACATACTCCAAGGGACTGGAGTATCACCTGGCCAAGGGGATGAACACCCCTCCATCCGCCCACATAGGGAGGAAGGGCCAGCTCTCTAATCTCCCTGTGGCACAACTGGTCCCGTTACCCAAACTACGAGAGGAAGGAGTAAACAATAAAGGGGAAATTTCTCTGCTGGGTGCATATCCATTAGAAACCAAGATGGTGCAGGGGAAGGTTTTTCTACTATGTAGCCTGAACAGCAGAAGCCAAGATGATGACCAAAAGGGGGAATGCCTAGCCTGGGAAAAGGATCAGATTGGATAAGGGACACAGAACCCTAGAAGTAGAAAATGGATTGGTTGGAGGAGGGGCCAGCACAAGCCCATAAAGGATTAGGGAATTGATTGGTTAGTTGGAAAACCACCTGCCTCTTTCCCAAGCCTGAGATAATATAATCAAATTTTAACAAAGGCCTCTCTTTGGGTAACACGTGTTTGTGCATTCTCTCTCCATAGCAGCGATGAGGGCCTAGTCGCTGCACGGGCTCAAGCAAGGGCTCCAAGCATGCATCCTGGGAACAGCAACTCAACATGGGCCAGAGTACCACAGGGAACAGAGACTAAACTAGCCAGATGAGAACAGAAACTGAACTGGATTAAGTTTTGGCGTGGACCGAACCTATGGCACACAATTTCTGGACCCTAGCCCTTCTAGGCTAATAAAGGCAAGATTGGACTTCTTCCACAGCAAAATAAAGCTGAACTACCTGGTGCTGGATGAGACACAGGCACCAGGAATGTGGATACAGTCTTTTATTTCTGTTCCAATAAATCTGACCATTGCACCTCATCCTACCATGTGTGGTCCCCAAAAGACTATTCTTGTAACACTGCAAGAAACCCATTTCCACCAGTAACATCAGGAGTTCAGTTTTAGGTCTCAGCTTCCCAGAATCCCTTAAATTTAACCCATTAAAGAGTAGATTCCCTATTCAGTCTACTTGTAAGTTCAGTCCTGCTTAAGAGAGATCTACACACACACAATTTGGCACTGAAAACTTGAGTTCCAGTCTTTGACCTCCATTTCCCTTCCTTCTAATTGATTTTCTACATTGCAACCAAAATGTCATTTACCCATCAATATGGCTTTTGTCACAAAAATATAATCATGACTGTCACTACTTAAAACCTTCCCCTGGGTGTTAAAATATAAACTGAGGTACATTAAAAGTTTGAAGAATTCATCTGAGCAAAAATCAATTTGCACAGGGACAACCAGAAGTGGTTTAGACACTCTTTGCTTACAGGAGCTTCAGGGAAGACTGAAACTGTGAAGTATGAAAGCCAAGAAAAAAAGTTATTTGAATGGCCATAGATTGTTTGTCCTTACCGTTTCAATTTTGAAACCTTGAGGCATTCACAGGATTGTGGTTAGGTTTGCTTACATAGGCCACCACAATATTATAGTCATCTCAATCAAATGGCTTTTTTGCTTAATTAATTTAACAAGAGAAAGCTGAAATTTTTTCAATTGGCTCTAAGACCAGCTCAGGGTGTCCAATCTGTGGCCCATGGGTCACATGCAGCCCAGAGTGGCTATGAATGCATTCCAAAACAAAACCATAAATTGACTTAAAACATTATGAGATTTTTTTGTGACTACATGTTTCAGTGTATTTAATGTATGGCCCAAGACAATTCTTCCAGGGTGGCCCCAAGACACCAAAAGGTTGGACACACCTACAGGATTTGGGTACTACTCACCTTCATATTCTTCTCACTCCCAGTCACTTTGCTCCAGAATTCTGAGCTGGGATTTGACTGATGTGGGAAGCAGAGTATAGTCCTGGAAAGTCCAGGAAAGCACGAGGCACCTGTGAGAGTCAGCAACTATCAAAAGGCATCAGAATTAGGATAAAAGAAGGTTAAAAGTCCCTTTCTGGTTTCTTCTTCAAATCAGAATTTGGGGAAATGAAAATATTAACTCCTAATGAATACAGTTGAAGGAGGCCTTGTAATTGTTTACTTTTCATCCTGAAGCAATATTACAATTTTACTTAGCTATTTTTTATTAAAAAGATAACAAATATATCAGTAAAAACTTAAGTACTAATACAAATATACACTTATGCCAATGTTCGTAAATTCTAAGGCTTCATATTTTAGTATTTTTGAAATAAATTAATCATTATAAATAATTACAATATTGAAATTTATGTTGTGTCATTTAATGGGCAAGGTTATTTGTTTTTAGTATTATACTGAATACTGATATGCCTTTTAACAAATGTTGATCAAATCTGATGAGGTCTGAGAGTTAAGTCTCCCATCCCAGGTCTTTAGTGCCCTCACCAATGATAGACACTTCTTGCATACACTTCTCAAAAATTCTGTGCCTATACAGATACACATAAATGAGAGCATATATGATACATACTTCAAAACCTCACATTATAGTTACTCTTATGCTTGCAGAAAAATGTGAATGATGTTGTTAATAAGCATCTTTGCCTTTATTGGGTAATCCCATTGATAGTTTTCATATTCTTTTAAAAAGTTACTAGATTTTATTTGTTAATAGTGTAGTTATATGACAGCACTCATATTTATAACTGTCCACTGTTTTCATAATTTTCTTATTATATTGCTTTTTGGTATTATATTTATGTCAAAATAGTAATTTGGAAGTTCTATTTAACTTTGTTAGGTCTAAAACCATTTAAATAAACTTGAACTTCTCTGCTTCTCAATGGTTTGTGAGAATGCATATGTTTATAATGCTAAATTAATTAAGAAAGGGGGTCATTACACTGCGGTGGGTTTAAATGCTTTAGTATCCTACATAAGCAAACCAAAACCTAAACCTGCAAATGCCTCCAGTATAAGAAATCAAAATCTAAGGACAACCAGTCACAAACAGCCAACTACATATTCCCAACTAAGGCAACCACTTATGAGAGACATAGCCAGTCAAATTATTTCCTTGCCTTGCTTCTACCTTTTCTGTGTAAAAGTCTTTCTCCTAGCTCCTATTGATGGAGTGCTCCTAATCACCTCCAGTTCGGCACTGCTGAATTTGAGTAAATTTGGGCTTTAATAAAGTTAAAAATTTTAATATGCCTCAGTTTATCTTTCAACAAATAAAATTGTATATTCTAGTACTTTTGAAAAAGAGAAATGGGGAGGTTAATGGAAGCATTTTGTCCACAGATTAATTTAATCTATAGAAATTGGACTGTTTCTTTTGGAGTCATTTTTTTAATTTTCCTACATCATGTATTTCATCCACATATTCATTTATTTGCATATAGTTGAGAAAAGCATTCTCTAGAACAGGGGTGTCAAACTCATTCTCACTATGGGCCACATCAGCCTCACAGTTGCTTTCAAAGGACTGAATATAATTTAATTTCAACCCCTTAACAGTTAAGGAGTAGTTACATTTATAGAGTCCTAAAATTATTTCAGCCCTTTGAAAGCAACCACAGGTTGACATGGCCCCTGGTGAAAATGAATTTGACACCCCTGCTCTAGAGTAACTGCAATTTTTTTTTGTCTATGGTTATTTTTCTCATCTTTTAAAAATAATTTCATACATTTCTACTTCATTTTCTATAGTAGAAATAATTCCATTTTTAGTTAATAGATTATCTATTTTACTAGTTTTTTCAAAGAACCAACTCTTGGATTTATTCATGTTTGTGAATTTGTATTAATTCTTTACATTTTACTCTCTACTTTTTTAATTTCTTGGGATGGACAATTAATTTTTTCCATTCTTTCTGACTTAGTGTGCTCAGTAACTAAGACAGACAGTTTTCTTCCAAGGTCTAAGACCACACTTAGACCATGCTGTTTTAGTTTTGATGCATACATTTTTACTATCCTTATTTTTTCTAGATTTGTTATAGATTAATGTCTGACATGATATTTGATCTAAGAATTAATGAGAAAATTTCTTTAACATTTATAAGGTAAGGTTCATTTCTTTTTTTGTTAAAAATGTCTAGGCTTACATATAATGAGTGCAGAATGCAATTGAAGTTACAATATGATAGTAGTTACAATTTTGTAAATAATTTCATGGGTACATGAAAGAAGAAATGTTTGATTTTCTTATGACATAATTTTATATACTTAATTAGTTGTTACTTATATCTTAAATATCTTTACTATTTTTGCACATTTTATATGCTTTTCTCTGAATGAAGTAGATAAAATTTTTAAAAACCCTGCCATTATCTTCCCCCGTCCCCTTTACTAGATATTGTTTTACCTTCAACTTTTGAGGCTGTTTTTTGTTTCAAACATATGTAATGCACCTTCATTGACAGTACTTTCATTTTTGAATGACCATCCTTATCTGTTGAATTTGACATTGTTGGATATCATAAAGACTGCTTTTACTTTTTCTTTACATTTTCCTCCTGTGTCTCTGGCCATCATTTATTTTTTATGGATCTATGTCATTTTAAATGTATTTCATATAAAGGGTTTAATAAGGTTCTAATTTTTAGATCCAATTTGAGAATATTTTTCTTTCAACATGTGTGTTTATTTTATATGTATTTATTGCTAAGATGAAATTATTTTCTTAGTTCACTATCAAATTTATGATCTAACTTGTTTTTAATGCTTCATTTGTGTTTTTAACTTTATGATTTATGTATGTCTTTGTTCTATAGTCTGGATGTTTTATTTCGGATAGTTTGAAGGGTTCATGGTCTTGAATTTTTTGTTTCTTCTTCTTTGCAGATGGTTTCAAAGAACAGAGCAGCACTAAGAAGCTTTTGTTCTGCCACATATATATTTACAGTGCCTCCTGATATTGAGCATTGATATTTTCTCACACCTGTTTTCACCCAGCTTTACTGAGACATAATTAACAAAAAAGGTATATATTCATGGTGTACAACTTGTTTTCATAAAGGTATACATTGTGAGGTAACCACAACCATGCTGGTTCATATATTCATCAACTTACATAGTTACCAGCATCTAATTTCTTTTTCTTTTGTGTGTATATGTGGTAAGAATGCTAAATATCTACCCTCTTAGCCAATTCTGCCCATACAATACAGTATTATTAACGATAGTTACATTGCTCTACATTAGGTCTCCAGAACTTACTCATCTTGCTTAACTGAAACTTGATACCCTTTAATCAACATTTTCATATCTCTCATAAGCTACTGTGGGATCTTTATACTGAATGCTATGAAGTTTGTGGTTTCTTCTGAGCCAACAGAGTATCATTGAAAGTGCTAAGTATTACCTAATTAAATTACTCAACACTCATTTTAAATAGAGCACCTCTGCTTTCATTGGTTCCATATATTTACCCATAACATATTCTACTTAACAAAGACCTTATAACTAAAATAAGTTTGAAATCAGTGATATAGGTGACCTAAAGCTGCTGTTTTCTGTTCAAAAGTGAACACATGTGTGTAATATCACTTTAAAAAGGTAAATGTAAATCTGTTACTTTAGTTGTCTAACACGAGTAATAGCATTCTGATTCCTAGTCTTTATTTCCATGAAATAATAAAATAAATCACTTGTGATTTCTGAAGTTCAACAATTTCAGTTCCCTCTGAGTGACTCAAGTCCTACTTGTGTATGGAATCCACTCCAGGTCAGTTACGTAGAAACAAGAACAGAAAAACATCGCCTACTCTAAATTGAGTCTGTCTCTTGTCCAGGTGGTTTGCATCCCTCACACAAAGCTAATGATTCAGGTAAATCATTCTCTTCTCAAGCAAAACAGCCATATTTTCTCTACAATTACAACTGATATCAACCTCAGTGCTCACCCATTCATTCATTCAAATTTACTGAACATCTACTGGGCTCCAGACACAGAGAAATGGAAACAAAGTAGAGAACAAAAGGAATTTGGCCCCTATCATCAAGATTTTCTTCTAGTCTTCAAGAGGGAGAAATAAGAATTAATAAGAAGAACAGAAATGTGTCCAGCAGATTTAGAGACAAGTAGCTCATTATTAGGACACCAAACATGGAAGTTTCTAGGTCCCTAGCTCTTAGCCCAGTACCCAGCACACGGTAAAAACTAAGTAAATGTGTTGAAGGAAAATAGAGGAAGGAAAGCTCTGAGTTAAGACTTATAAATTAGTTTCTCAATGGTGAGGTAAGATTTAATGACAATTTAAGGAATACATGTTAAAGGACAACAAAATGATGAAAAACATGTTTAATGGAAAGTTTAAAGGAGACATGTGAGGAAACAGGAGGAAGCTAGAAAAGAGTCCGCCGGAGACATCCTTGAACACCAGTCCAGGGCTTACATGGTAAAGAAATGTGATGTGTTGAGTGCATATATAGTAAGAGTGAAGTCACATTATAGGGCAGAATTGGCTAAGAGGGTAGATATTATTGTACCAGCAGCATTCGTGACCAGATATGAAAGTTCCCAAACCACTTAGGGAGGTCGTAGCTATATTACGAGCCATATTCTGAAACTCCAACCCGGAATCATTGCTGCAACTTGCCTTACCCATCCCAAAAGGTTCAGTATAAAGACTCATTCAGCTCTGGCTGGTGTGGCTCAGTGGATTGAGCGCAGGCCTGCGAACCACAGGATCACGGTTTGATTCTCAGTCAGGGCACATGCCTGGGTTGCAGGCCAGTTCCCAGCACGGGACTCATGAGAGGCAACCATACATTGATGTTTCTCTTCTTCTCTCCTTCCCTTTCTCTCTAAAGATAAATAAATAAAATCTTAAAAAAAATAAAGAAAGAAAGAAACCTGTACTTGAACAAGAATTAAATAAAAAAATTATATTAAAATAAATAAATAAAGACTCATTCATGGAAAAAAGTGTTATCCATATTGGGTTTTTCCCCTGATTTGTTAACTATATTGAGGATTTTATTTCATGCTTTC
The DNA here is from genome assembly GCF_014824575.4 of Sturnira hondurensis. Classification (NCBI taxonomy): domain Eukaryota; kingdom Metazoa; phylum Chordata; class Mammalia; order Chiroptera; family Phyllostomidae; genus Sturnira; species Sturnira hondurensis. The sequence goes on along the minus strand of NW_028080032.1, from coordinate 4,171,143 downwards.
TTTTTTACTTGAGATCTTTGAAGTTAAATTTATTGGGGTAACATTCATTTATAAGACTATATAGATTTCAAGTGCACATTTCTATACTGTTTATAAATACCTGTAAGTGGCAGTATTGACTATAAAATTGACATTAAAGGAGGGACAACAAAGACAAATACATTTGTAACTAAGTCAATTTAATAAATTTAAATAAAGTATATGAGAAGCAAATTTGAAACTGAATTGTATATCTTTCCAATACCAATTTTTGAGAAATTAACTTCTTTGATATCTCACTTCTACTTTGGTATTTTCTCCAATAACCTCCCTCTATTTCTCCCCTCCCCCTACCTCAATCCCCTTGCTAGAGCAGAAAAAGTTGCATTGGTCCCCACCTCATTTGCCCATTCTATTGTTTTAGGATTGATCTAATTACATGTTTGTTCTTCCCTTGGTCTATGAACTTCCTCAAGAGCAGTAATCTTGCCATTTTATTTTTGCCTCAACAGTGACATGTGCAGTCTGTGGTAGGCAGTAAAGATGGAAAAATTATAAACCATTCTTCCCGTAAAAAGCTTGTTATACACTGATCCAACTTCATTAGAGCATACGCTTCACCACTAGCAACCTCCTTTATGATTAAGTTTTCTTTGCCTAGTGGTGTGTTAGTGAAACTTTCACCCAGCAAATTCACAATCTTCACCTCTCTGGTTTTATAGCATTGACCACAACATGGCGTGTCTATATTGATTTCCTAGAGCCACTGTAACAAATTACCATAAACTTGGTGGCTTTAAGGTCAACAGAAATCTATTTATTCACAATTCTGGAAACCAAAAATCCAAAGTCAAGGTGGTCACAGTACCTCTGGAGGCTCTAAGGAAGACTCTGTTTCTTGCTTCTTCCAGCTTCTGGTGGCTGCAGATTTTTAATTGAATTTATTGGGACAACATGGTTAAGTAAAATTATATAGGTGTCAGATGTACAATTCTATAATATATCATCTATATATTACATTGTGTGTTCATTGCCCTAAATTTACAGGTTCCAGATTTTGATATGGACATACGAATGTATCTTTTGGAGGCCACCATGCAACCCATTACAATGTCTATCTTAGCTTTCTGATTAATTTTTCATTAATTATTTCAACAGCAAATTAGAATTGGTGAGTGTAGACTTCAGCTTGCCCAATTTAGTTGCAGCCCCAGACCCCTAAATTTGACACAAATTTATTTTCATGTATCGAGAAGTCTGAAAAGCCTACTGAGGAAATTCATAAATGTATCATTCATAAGAAAAGTTTATTCCACTTGAGTTTCTCTTCTTTTGAAAGTTAGACATTCACTGAGAAAAAAAAAACATGCTTACTTTTCAAATATTTTGGTATTGAATATATCTGATAGTGATATTATAAATATATGATAGATATGCATGTATATATGTATATATATATATATGTGTTTGTATATCCATCCATCCCAGTTCCCTATTTTGTCTCTGCTTCTCTTTGTTGATTTTGTTTTTTATTACATATTTGTTATGTAAATCTGGAGGTTGGGTTTAGAGCTAATGTTACATCTAGCATTAGGATTAAGACCATGATTAGCAAAAGGTGTATATTTGGAAGTAATATTAAGATTATTGTTACAGTTAGGACTATAGCTATGGTTATAGTTAAGTTAGATTATGCTTGGGGGAGACCTAGGGTTTGGTAAGAATTATTTTTAAATCTAGTGTTATGATTTGAGCTTGAGTCAGTTTAGGGTTCTTGTTAAAGATTAGTATAAGATTAGATTTAGAGTGTCATCTTGATGTAATCAAATTCTCTTAAATAGATTCCTCTTCTATGAAATGATGATGAAATTTACCTGATAGTGCTTGCAAGTGGAAACATATGCTAATGCATAAGAAAACTCTCAGAAAACTCCAAAATACAGTAAAAATAATATGATATTTAGTATTATTACATACAAAGATTGCAACTTTATTTGTCCAGAATAAAGTTAAGTTTGAGACTTTTTGGTTATGTGATGTCCTTTTGAAATAAATATTCTATTTATAGTCTACCCTAATTCATTCCAAATGAGACGTTACCAAACTCTGTATGCTATATGTAGTGTTATGCTTGCTGTTTTACAGTGTACATGGAGAAATTTATTTATATAGCATGGCCCCTTTCTTTAAGGAATTTCCTTCTCTAATTGGTTAAACAAGTCCATCTGAAACTATAGCAAATATCTGAAGGCAATGTGTGTGTCTGCCTGTGTGTATGTGTAATGTGTATGAAATTATCATTGGTGAGAAGTTTAGCACTGAAGCACATAAATGAGGGTTAGTGTAGGCACAGCAGGTCTCCTAGAACACTGAGTTTCATTGGGACCTCACAAATTGGCAAGGAGTTAGAAAAGCAATGGGAGATGATATTTTGTTGCAAGAAAAGTTGAGTATAGGCTGTTAGGCAGAAATGACCACTTTGTGTCCAGGAGTGATTGAGCACAGATCACGACAGACAGCCGTGTGTATGGTGTATGAGAGAGAATAGTGGAAATACAGTTTGCATCATTGTAGTGGAAGCAAACAGTAAGGTACTTTGAAAGTCAGGCAGAGAATGTTAAATTAGGTCTTTACAAATAAGTGACAGAGAGCTTTAACATATTCAAAATCAGTGATTTCTTAAAAGATTTTATTTATTAGTTTTTGGAGGGGAAGGGAAGGAGAAAGAAAGGGAGAGAAACATCAATGTGTGGTTGACTCTCCCATGCCCCCTATTGGGGACTTGGCCTGCAACTAAGGCATGTGCTCTGACTGGAAACCCTTTGGTTCACAGCCTGCACTCAATCCATTGAGCTATGCCAGCCAGGTCAAAATTAGTGATTTATACATCATTCTTATGGCCTGGAAACTGAGGAAAAGACCAGAGTTTACAAACTGAGGCAGCAGCACCCAGCAGAATGCTGTGGTAAAGCATTGAAATTATTTGTCTGAATTAGTGGGTGGTGATTTAAATGGTAAAAGAAATGGCCAAAGAAACATTGGGGGGGTGGAGCATAAAACCCCTGAATAACTGAAGAGGAAAGATGATGGTAGGGAACAATCAAAAATTGCCTTCTACCTTAAGCTTGGTATGAGGTGGAGCACGGTAAAACCACTGACAGAAATAGAGGAGATACCTTGGATTTACCAGACATACTCACCTGGATTAATAAATTTTTAGCTTCTAAGCACAATAAATTAGTCCTAGATCTCAAACTACAAAAATAAAACAAAAATAAAATGAATCCAAATCTCTATAGTGTTTTGAAAACTCTCCAGACCATGAATACACACACATATTTTTGCTCCCAGTCTACATTCAAATTGTCCAATTCTTTAGAGGAAGGACTGTTCTTTCACGTAGCATCTATCTTCCTCCTTTACCCTGCATATGTGATGTGGAATAACATTATGTTTTCCTATGTACTCACACGTATATAATCGTCATACTGTCTTAAACTGACTTCTTAGTACCAACCTGTGGGCTGAATGTGTGTGCATGGTATGTGTGATGAGGGATTAACAATACAACCTCAGATAAAAAGAAGACTTCACTCTTACTTCATTTATTTATTAAAATGAGCAGCAGTTATGGGAAATGACCTTAAATTTGAGTCTCAATGAACAGTTACTTGAGTCTTTCTGATCAAGCTACAACTTAAGAACCCATCTATCTTGGATTTTGAGGTGTGGTGTGGCCAACATGAGTTTAAACCACCTTCCCTCATTCTTAAGGGTCTCAATTCAAGGAAAAAGCATGAGGCTGGAACAACATTGTGCAGTCATCTCCCTCTCAAACCCTGGTGAGGATAAAAGAGCCCACAGCTCCTTCATTCTGTGCGACACTTCAGCCCTATTTTGCTTTTCTTTAACACGGATTTATTCTAGGGCCTGTTCTTTTTTGATGTGATCCACTTGGCCGCACCCACTGGAAGAGCCTATTACTATGGTCAGGGTTGGTTTGGCTTGCTGTAAGCTCCTTGCTACATTCCTTTTTTAGAGCCAGCCAAATGCGGGACAATGGGTGTGTCTTGTTGACATCCTGTGGTTCATCAGATATGTAGGATCACTTCATTGCAACCTATTTAGAAGCCTGCAGCTGTGCTGGGAGGCCCAGGTCAGTATGTCTAAGAGGAAGCCCAAACTCTGATTCACATTTAACCAAAATGCTTAAGGGGAATGGGAACACTGGAATGCTTTTCTTTATGAAATACACGGGGCCCTCCCCATACCTAGATTAGTGATTGGTGGTTGCAAGTATTTGCCTATCTCTCCAAACCATAATTTATCTCAAAGAGATGACTATGTCATTTAAACATTTAGGTACAAGAACCAGGCACAAAATGAATTTCTTGGGTCAGTTCTGATTTTCAAAGTCTGTGCCTCATTTTTGATTTGCCTCATCCGGACAACAGGGCCACTTTAAGGATAATTTAGGAATACAGGGACTGCTAGTGTGTAGTTGAAAGGCAGACCCCATAGCAGAAAGGTTTAGAGGACACAGTTTTGGGCTGGAGGGTACAAGCATCACCAGAAGTGTGTTTCTCTAATAATCATTTAACATACCCACACCATATCCCCTATTAAAGAGTTAAGTGGATTAATAATCTCATCTTAATGAGTACAAATGCTCCCTCAAGTGGTTAGACTTTGATCACACTTTAGTATAAAACACCTCAATGAGTTTTTCCAGTTCTTTCTCTCTGAATACCTGAAACTCCTAGAAGATGGGTACTGTGAGGATGGAGGATTTACTTTATTCCCAGACGCATTTCAGGAAGCATTATTACTACATTGAATTAATAAAAATACAATCAAAGTGTATGTATGATCAGGGGCCACTGAATATGTTTAACATGAAAAATGGACTCTGAGAGAGAGTAACCAAATATGCTAAAACTTCAAAGTTCAGTGATTCTTGATACAAGATATAGGGATGCATTTTATCCTTTTTGCAAACTTTCTAGAGATCTAAAATTTTCCAAAATAATTTTTGGGAAAAGATTTTACATAATGAACTCTCATACCTGAAAAGTGTAGCATGAAATCATTGATCCAGTCAACGAATGACTGACATTATGAATGTTCTTTTTCTGAGTAAGAATCTGAGCAGTATTCATAGAAGGGTAGTAGATGGTATTAAAGAAGCAGAAATTAAAATAAAAAGGGCACCTGGTGGCCAGAAATAAGTAGGTGGGTGGTAGGAGAAGAAACTGCAAACGAAAATGAGATCAAGGAGAATAACATATTAGTAGAAACTGCCTTCTAAGCTCCTATCAATATGGCCACACAGGTAAATGCAGCATTCACATCCCCTCACAACCACATCAAACTTACAGCTAAACTGCAGAAGGAACATAATTCAGAACTGTCTGAAGTCCAGCTGAAGATAGTCCTATAACTAAGGATATGAAGAAGAAGCTTGCTCCACCTCTGCATGCACCAGTGTATTGGCCTACTTCTGGGACCATAGGGTTCCCAGTGGTTGGCAGGGAGGATGTTCTGGTTCTTCTGCTCCCAGCTCCAGAGCACCACCTTGCCTGCTTGTGACTTGTCCTTCTCCACAGCAGCATCACTGAGCTGTAGCACATCATCATAAGCATAGAAATGAAAGAGCAGCCCATTCTTTTCTTGTGCTTTGGTGACAATGACAGAAGCTGAGGTGGTGATGTATGATTAGGTACTCTGTGATATGCATGAGCTGCTCCACCCTAATGACTTGAGCTCCCTGAAGTCTGAGCACCCCAGTAACTGAAAGTGATTTCAACGTCTCCGCTCTTGATCGTCTCCTGCTTGGCTTTCCACTCTTGCTATGTAGCTCTTTCAGAAGTAAATTCTCCCCTTTGGGGTCAGCAAAAAGCATATGTCCACATGTGGGTTCTTCCCCAATTTTCTCTTCTTTGTGGTGATCTCTCCCAACTCCTCATCATATATGGCCACCTCTTCCTTCTCCTCACCCACCTATTCTCTTCCTCCAGAGTGAAGGAGAGGATGGAGATCTTCCATTTGGCCTCCTTCTAGTGCTCCTTCTCTTGCAGCTTTTCCAGCTTCAGTTACTCTTTCAACTGCCCCTTCTTGGCCAGCTGCTTCTCCTATTCCTTCACCAGTGCTTCCTGCTTGGTCATCATGTCACTAAGGGTCACAAGTCCCACGTGCAGAACATGAATTGTGACTCATGGCATCGTAGAGTACAGATAACTTCTTGCCAATGTTAGATTTCACTGTGTTCTCCTCCGTGATCTGCTGCTTCATCTACTCCATCTGCTCATGCTGCTTCTCCTACTTTTACTTCAGGTGCACAGTGCAGCCCACTCACTTAGCATGCCCTTGTACTGAGCCACAGTGGCAGTACCATGGCAGAGTCAGTGGCTGCAGTGACTGCTGAGACCCCATAGTCAGCAGACACTTGTACCATGACATTAGCCACCAAGGGATGCTCAGGCATCCCACCCTGCTCTATCTCACTTTAAATTTCTAAAGTGAGCCACTAAGTGGAAGGAGAGGTGGAGGCACAGAATGAACTGTTCCCCAACCTACATGTGGCACTTAAAAATTGGGGGGAATATCTCTGCTTTTAAGGTCCCTCATAGAAAGCCAGGGTCCAAGTAAATACCAGCTCCACGCGGCCCAGTGTTTGGTACTAGGAAGAGAAGCCCCCATAATTTCTGACTGTGAAAACCAGCAAGGAGTGTGGCTGAATGAGATAGATGGAGGTGTCCCAGGCATTTCTCTTAAAGGGACAGTGTGTAGACTTACTCCAACTCACTCACTCTGAATTCCAGCACTGGGGTGGCAGCTTGAAAGGCACAATGTACTTAGGGAAGGAACTGAATTGTCTAGCTTTGGGGCACAAGCTGGAGATGCAGCTTTCTCCCAGACAGAAGTGTTGAGGTCATGTTGCTTTGCTGAGCTCTCCCCATACAGAGCCAGCAGGTAGTACTATATCAGAGTCCCCATCAATCTGGCTAGCACTGTTTATCCCACCATGGTGATTCCCTGATAATCCACTCCATCTCCCGGTCCACCCAGGTCATTTCCAGTGGCTTTTCTATACAAACAACCTGTCTTGGCTCATACTAGGAACTTTCTTAAAATGTCTCAAAAGTCCACAAACTCCAACAACAGCATCTGACCTCTGTGTGCCCTGTCCTAAGAGTACTCAGTATGTTCTTGTTAAGTGGCCACAGGTAGGGCACTAGCAGCACCTGGCTTTGGTTCACAGCTTAGCCTCTCCTGGGAACCTCCAAGACCAGCACAAGTAGCAGCCATCTGTGGCTCTGTAGTTCATGCCCAGTGGCCACAGGCATGGCACAGAGAGCAGCTGATATTAGCCTTCACCTCCCAGGAGGCCCCAAAGCCAGCATACCTGGTGGACTGTTTTTAAACTATGCTGGAGCACCACCCAATCACCTCCACCAGTGACACACTCAAGGAGTGAACTTGGTGGACACCAGTGCCAAGTGAGCACTGCTTTGTGGGTTGGGCTTGGATAGTAGTTCTTGCACTGTAGATGCAACTGGGCTTCATTACCAATCGGCCTGGGAGTCAATCCCTCCCACTGACCCACCAACAGCCATCAAGGCTTAACAACAAAAGGAGGGTACACAGTCCATACATGGGGTGCACCTGGAAGACCAGCTCAGCAACCTGGAGGCTGCATCACTGGACCAAAGAAAGCACCTACTATGTAAGGGCACTACCAAAACTGGGAAACATGGCAAATCTACCTAATACATAGAAATAAACATGGGGAAGTGGAGGAGAAATAACATGTCCCAAATGAAAGAAAAATCTCCAGAAAAAAGAACTAAATGAAATGGATGCAAGAAAACTACCAGACACAGAGTTCAACTTAGTGGATATAAGGATGCTCAAGTAATTAAGTGAGACTGTTAACAGCATAAAAAATGACATACAAATCATAAAAAATAAGCAGTCAGAAGTAAAGAATATGGTAAATGAAATGAAGAATACACTGGAAGAAATCAATAGAAGATTAGATGAAGCAGTGGTTAAATCAGCAATTTGGAAGACAAAGTAGCAGAAAACACGCAATCAGAGCAGCAAAAAGAATTTTTTAAAAATGAGGATAATGTAAGGAGCCTCTGGGACAACTTCAAGTATATCAATATTTACATCATGTGATGCCAGAAGGAGAAAGAGAGAGCACAGGGAATTGAAAAACTATATGGGAAAATAATGACAGAAAAATTCTCTAACTTGGTTAAAGAAATAGATATATAAGTGCAGGAAGCACAGAGAGTTTCAAACAAGATAAATCCAAAGAGGCCCACTCCAAAATAATTATAATTAAAATACAAAACGTTAAAGACAAAGAGAGAATCTTAAAACCAGAAAGAGAAGAGCAGTTAGTTACCCATAAGACTGTCAGCTCAATTCTCAATAGAAACTTTTCAGGACAAAAGGGATTGGCAAGAAATATCCAAAGTGATGAAAAGCATGGCCCTCTACCCAGAAAAGCTATGATTTAGAATCATAGGACATAAAGAACTTCTCAGACACACACACACACAAAAACAAAACAAAACAAAACAAAAGGAGTTCATCACCACCAGACTAGTATAAAATGTTAAAGGGCCTTCTTTAAGAAGAAGAAAAAAAGAATTAAAAATATGAACACTAAAATAGCAATAAATACAGATCTATTAACAATTACTTTAAAAGCAAATGGATTAAATGCTCCAATAAAAAAAACATATGGTGGCCTAATGTATAAGAATACAAGACCCTTACATATGCTCACTTCAGATTGAAAGACACACAAATTGAAAGTAAAGTGGTAGAAAAAGATAATTCATGAAAATGAAAACAGAAAATAAAAAAACCTGGTTTATCAATACTTATACCAGACAAAATAAACTTTAAAACAAAGGCTATGTAATAAGAAACAAACACGCACCCAGCAATTCCACTTTTAGGTATTTATCTGAAGAAACCTAAAACACTGAATCAATAGCCAAGATATGGGAGCAGCTAAGGAGCCTTCAGTAGATGAATGGATGAAGAAATGGTACATATATACAATGCAATATGGCTCAACCATAAAAAAGAATGAAATCTTGCCATCTGCAACAACATGCTTGAACCTAGAGGGTATTTTGCTGAGTGGTATAAGTCATACAGAGAAAGATAAATGACAGAGGATTTCACTTGTATGTTGAATCTAAAAGACAAAAAATCAAGAAGAGCAGAAACTGACTCATAGATATAAAGAACATTTTCACAGTTGCCAAATGGGAGGGAAGTTGCGGGGATGGGTTTACAACATAACAGGATTAAGCAGCACAAATTGATAGTTACAGAATATTCATGGGAAGGTCAAATATAGCATAGGGAATATAGTCAATAATATTATAATAACTATGTATAGTGTCAAATGGGTATGAGATTTATCAGGATCATCACTTAATAAGTTATATAAATGTCTAATTATTGGATTATACACCTGTGACTAATATAATACTATATGCCAACTGTAACTGAAAAATAAAAACATTTTTATACTTTGTCAATTTTGTAAGAATTCCTATTTTTAAAAAAGTCCTCACAAGGATATGTAGTTTAGTGATTTTAGAGATAGAGGAAGGGGGTGGGAGAAGATAGAGGGAAACATAAATGTGAGAGAGAAACATCACTTGGTTGCCTCCTATATGTGCCCCAAACAGGGATTGAACTCACAACCTAGGTATGTACACTGACCTGGAATCAAACCCACAACCTTTTGGTGTATGGGACAATACTCCAACCAACTGAATGACTCAGCCAAAGTGCCAGAACTCTTGCACGTAAAATTTTTAACCATGGGGTGAGTCAGCCTGAAGCCCAAGTTAACAAATTAATCCTTGATTTTGGAGTTAGATTTCTCGCCTTTTCTTCCTTACTTCCCATGTTCAGTTTCACCACAACAAGTGGTTGTTTTCTGCATTCAGCACCCTTTCCCCGATTAAAAAGGAGCAAACATTTGATTTGTTTCTCCTCCTCCTCTACCATCAGTTTCATCAGTTTCAGGCTTCCTTCTATATTTATTTATTTTTCTTCCCTTTTTTAATACTATCAGTGATGATGAGAAGGAGGAGGAGGGTGAAGTCGGGAGCTACCTTTACTGAGCATCTGTGATGAGCAGTGTGCTATGCTAAGCATTTTTCATAAAGTTAATTTAAATTTCACGAATGGGACAACTAAGGTTCAGAGAATTTAGGTAATTTATTCAAGTTCATGCATTATAAATTTGAGAGCCTCAGTCACAATGTCTAGCTATACCATTCCAAAGCCCCTTGTCTTATACTTAAACACCACATCTGAGGGGAACAATTTAACCTAAAAGAAAGGGTTGCAAATATGTGTGATCTGATTAATTGTTAAGGAAAATTTAGATTTTCTATTACTTTCCATAATAAAACTAATGACAATAATTTAATAGAAAAAATCGTAAAGAGTTGAGTAAAGCAAAGTTTAAAATGATTTCCATAGTCTCCCCCACACTGGTTTTCATTGAATTGATGAAGTTACCCAGTGGTACTGGAAAAAGAGATAGGATTCACATACATATGACCCAGTCATGAGTTCCGATCCTGATGTGTGTGACCTGGGCAAAGTTCCTCCAACTACCTCAATCTAGACACCCCCCTCTGTGAAGTGGGTTTAGCAACCCTCCTCTGGATCTGCTGGGACCATTGAGACAATGACTCGAAGACCTCAACCTTTTTTTAAAAAGGGTAGCATACAATTATTGCTGCTCTTATCATTACTTACAGCAAAAGTAGAAATCAGAAGCACTCGGTATCATTTTCATGATACTTATCTATTTTGTCCTTTATTTTTATAGCACAAAAAATCTTGACATCACTAGAATTTCTTCTATGATTGTGGTTTCTTAATTCGATGATTATAAAATCTAAACTTAACTCCAGACTCTCTTATTTAGTTCAACTATTTCCAAAACAGGCAAAAACAGGAATTATTTATATATTAATCAATTTACTAAGTGCCAGACTTCTTTTCTCACTACAGAACAGAGAAATTAATGGAATAAAACTGTCCCAGATTCTTTAAACAGACCTTGTCATTAGGCAAAATACAGCAAAGTTCCCTTGAATTTTGGATTTCATGGATCACTAATATTTTAAAAAATAAAATGAAATGTGTGTGTGTTTCTGCACACATGTGTGTTTGGCCAACTAAAGATATTCCACACACACACAAAAGTGCATGCAAATTCTTCATTAAATACCAAAGCCAAGTCCTAAAAAAAGGGGGGGGCAATTTAAGCCACAAAAATGCCCAAATAAAGAAAAATTATTAAATTGCAGTAAGTGTGTTATGAAACGTGCTTAGTCACTTAATCTTTTTCCCCCCAAAATTCACTGTGGTCCATTGGAAACCTTCCTATAGATGTAGGTCCCTAGATGGTCCTTTGAAAGCTCTTGAACTTGAGGATGTTTTAAGAGTGAACTTCTCCAATGTGAGGTATCTGACAGACAGGGCTCAGCCCACTTCATGAACTGCCTCCTGTGAATCTTCCTTGCTTTGTATTTCAGTGTGACTGTTTCCTTAAAAGAAGCCCTTGAAAAGCCCCCTTCTGTCCTGTCATTGGCTGTATAACCAGTTAGCAAGTAAGTAAAATATTGTATTTTGCCCTATATGCTCTGCTCCCATGTATTTGGCCCAAACTTTCAGGAAAAAATTATTTTGTTTTAATTTTTAATTCAATTTTTATTTATTTATATTTAGATACTTGTAAATTGTATTATAAAGGAATTTAAGCACTTGTTTTTAAATATATTATGGTACAAGAAATTTTAACTAACAAATAATTACAAAACACGAGAACAGCTACAATGCATTTCAGTACTACCCATGTATAATGAGCATCTTCATTTCTCCCTCAAAAATTTGGGCAAAAAAGTGTACATTATACATGGCAAAATACAGTATATGTCTTAGTTTATAGCTGCTTTTGTTTAAAATAAAGGAAGGAAACATGACATATTCAGGGCTTTTCCTTGGTGTTTGCTTTTGTGATGTCTTCCTTTTAATTTAATAAAACTTACAGGAGTTAATACTGATTCATCTCAAGAAAAGGCAATTTATGGGAGAAGAAACATCTTTTAGAGTACTTTCTTTTATTTCTCCCATTTGAAAAGGGAATATTTCATTAGAAGATAAAAATCTCTCATTATTTTGTCTTTTCCCTTAATATTTACACACATATTTTGGAAACACATTCTCTGAGAGCCATGATGTTAAACATTCTTGACATAAAAATTATTCATCTAGCTGTGTTATTCAAAACTTATAAACTTAAAAGAAAAAAAAAGAATATATTAATTTGAGGAATTATTCAGCCTTCACTTAGGAAAACAATTTAAGGAGGAAATCAAGTGTCTTTGGAAACTAAATGAAGTTATAGACTGAAAATATCCTTCAGTAAATGTATTAAAAATGCAAGAAAATGAAAGAATAGTTCTAAAAATATACATCACTCTCGCCTTGCACACATCAACCTTAATCTCGCTAAGTAGCATCTTTCTCTCCCTCTGAACGTGTTCAGAAAGATTCCTCGTGGGCATTTCTTATCACTCACATCCAGTCCCTGAGGTCATGCCCTGTAGTCTTTCTTCTCTGCCTCAAAAGTCATTTGCAGAATTGGGCGTAGTCTAAAGTATGCTGATTCTTCATTATTCTTTATCCCAACAGGTCAAAGCAAAACATAGAACTTCTTGAACTTAAAAGAAACAGCCTAGATAACCAGCTGCACTCAAACTAAAACATCCAAAAATAGCATTTTATTCTCCCCTTTTTTTTAAAGGAATCAGTATTATCCAGGAGAGGAGAAATATCACCTAAGAGAACTTCCAAACTGCACTAAATCTATCACTAACATTTCACAAGTTTCAATAAGATTCCTTCAGAAGTAACTGAAAATTGAATGCCTTGCTCTACAATTTCAGCATCTATAAAGAGATAAGTTCATCCACCCCAGTAAAAATCTTCAGAGGATTTTCTACTATTTAATTAAATACACTGGCAAGTCACAGAACTAAGTTTTGTTCCTTGGAAAATTATCATATATCTATATCACTGCTTATTAGCAAGAATTTCTTCAGTTCCTATGAAGGCGAGCTAAAACATGGACACAGCACAGTCTGAGAAGAAGTAGCAAGAGTCATTAATATTTTGTTCAGCAAGAGGAAGCTGGTTCACTTTTTACAAAATCCACATACTGTTGAATGGTGGCATGATTTTTACTCTAATGTACATGGTTAATTGCAGTTTTTACATACCTATAGCTCAACAACTCTCACTTCAGATAAACAGTGTGAACAAAGATTTTCTGAAGTGGGATCTACTTCTTCCATGAATATTCTTATCAAAATAATAATAATAACAATTTAAATGTCTGGCAGTCTTACTAGTACTTCCCAAGGGGGGGAATTATATATATATATATATATTTATACAAAATATATGTGTAATATATTTATATATATAATTTATACAAAATATATGTGTAATACATATAATTATATCTAATTATATCTATACATATATAATTATATACACTCATATATGTGTATATATGTATGTACACACCCACACATACTCTTTTGGCATAATTACAGAAGTTATCTTGCATTTCTATCCCCCAATAGACCAAAGCTGATGTACCTTGACATTGGTTTCAAATGCATCTTATCATTTTCCCTCTTTGTACAGGACTTGTAGGTATGAATAGAGAAAGTTATTCTCATCACCATAGTAAATCTCTGTATATTAACAGTAGCAGGTTAACAAAATCCACAAATAACAGACCATAATATGCAGTGTCATTGATATCATTGGGTCTACCATTTCTACCTCATACACACCTAACAAGAATATGAGCCTATGTAAGGTCAGGCACAACCTCTCTCACCTGTCTTGCACATCCAGTTGTACGCTCAATATACAGCAGAATTTCTATAACTGTTAAAATTTAAGCTCTATAATGGATAAGTATATCTGATGAATCCTCATAGCAGAGAGTTTAGCACACACAGTGAGATTAATTAAATATGCATGATATAAATGTATTATTGAGTACCTGAATGACGGAATGAATGGTTTAGAATTAGTTAATTAGTAAACAAAAGCAAAGATGTCTCAAGTGAACACAGTGTCACAGGCAGTGCTAAGTGGGTTGAATATAAAGCACAGTGGGTACGTTGATTGTTATTGGCCGTAGGAAGCCATTAAATATTCCTGAGGGAGAAGTGGGTTGGTAAAACTGTTATTTGAGAAATATTGTGGTGTTTCTTATATGATGGATTAGAGCAAAGAGAGAGACAAGGGAGAAAGAGTCAAATATATCCACAAAGCTTTACCACAAAAGAATGCCACCTTCCAAGTGTTTCTCATTTTTCTACCTTTCACTCTCCTTGTGAGTCTCTCCAAGACTATTTAAACATCTTCCTAGCATAAGCCCCTCTTTCTCCTTCAGTGTATTCTATACTTTACCACTGGATTTATCTTTCTTAATTCCAGTTACTTTTCTCCCACGCTTGTAATCAGAAATCTCCACTTCTTGACACATGATATTAAAACCTTGAATCTAGTATTAAACACTGTCAATTTGATGCAGTGCAAAAAAGTTCTACATTGATTGGGGTTAGGAAAAAACAGTTCAGGTTTTCTGAATCAACCACTTTTTAACCAATTTCCTCAACCAAATGCCAAACTAGACAGTTCCCAATGACATTTCTAACTCAGCATTTTTTATTTTGCTCGACCTTATCTTTGAGGATACTCCATATGCACACTAAACCAGTACTTCTCAAACATCACTCTATACATGAATCCCCTGGGAACTGTTAACATGCAGATCCTCCTGTAGTGAGGCTGAAGTTACTCTGATGCCGCTGGTCTGTGGACCACACGTGGAGTAGCAATGCCCTAAATTATAGCTATGTTGTAGAACTTCATGTTGGTGAAACAAACCATCAAACAACCTTCTTTTCTTCCAAACTTTGCTGAATTTACCAGTCAACTTGGAATGAATGCCCTCTCATCCACATTCACCAGTCAGAAACTGTCTTATCTTTCATTACCTATCGCATGCCAGCCAGATGACAGCCATCTCAATAAAGCTCTTCTCAATCCAATCCTTCACCCCTAAATCTTGGTGCATCTCTTATAGCATCATGAAGACCTTGCGTTACAGTTATTTATGCGTTTGTCTCCCCCCTATAGCTTGTAAGCCTCCTGAAAATAAAAATGGCAGCTGCCACTTTTGACTAAGGAGTAGGAGGAAGACATTCTACAGGAGGAAGAGGGTCGCATTTGTATGTGTCAGGAAGTTCAAACCAAGTAAGTACATCTGATCCCAACACATTTCTTTCTCTTACACCTGACAGGCACTATAATATGCTCCAGAACACAGAATCTGACACATTGCTGGATTCTCATAATTGCTTGTGTTTGGCAATGAAGACAAAGTGGAAGAAGTGACAGTTCTGGTTTTTGTATGCTTAACTTTCAGGTGTTGGCAAACAACCCAGGAAAGAAGTTTTCTCTGCATCTGGAACTTGAGAGGAGACTGATCCAGAGCAAGACAGCTGGGAGTAGTCCTGGAGAATAAGCCACCTCATTCCACCAGCAGAGTTGCACAATTAATATACTCGCCCTCAATGGTCCAGAACATTTTTATTTCTTGAAACACAAGTGCAGTAATGCAAATGCATACAAATGCCCTTTTAAATCACTGACTCCAAGCCTGTTTAGGTTTGGCATATTGTAGAAAGGCAAGAGGCTATTTAATGTATTTTTTAGCATGATGCCAGTTACATCCAAAACACTAAAATATCATGTCAGGGTAATATATCATGAAAAAATGTATTGCATTTGTAATCTGTCTTTACCATATGATCTATTTCTTTTGCAATATATTTTATTGCTTGAGATTTATGGCATCATTTCTCTGCATGGCTTATGCACAAACACACATCAATGTGTCTGCCTTCAATCATCAAAGGGCAGATACTCAGGTCAGACATCAGTGGTTTACTAAGCTCATCTGGATTAATGAAGGCCTAGAGCTTGCATTCAGCACACACACAGAGCAATGTAAGGTATGTCTGTAAGTAATGTCAACTTACTTCTGAACTTGTAATGCCCAGATTTATGTCTGTCGTGTTCTCAAATCAAAACAATATTGACTATTGTGGAAAAAAATTCCATCCTGCTTGCAGCTGTTGTACCTACTATAGTCCTGTTAGGTTTCACAGAATATTCAACCAATAAACTTCCTCATAAATCTTATTCATTAATTTCTGATTGGGGTTGAGGTGGGGCTTCTTTGGGTGACTTTGAATGGAGTAAATATGCTCTTAAGTGAAAGTGAATCTTGCTGTCTCTCTTGGTTCCATCCTAAACACATGGCCTTCGAAAAATGAAAGCTGTCAAAAGCCTGCAGACAGACTCCTCAGTAAAGTAAAATCACTGTGCCGGAAATCTCTTTGTGCTTTCTCCCAAATCATGTAGTTTAGAACGTTTAATTCTCAAAATCACCTTGTGAGGTCAGCAGAGTAAGTGACATGAGGTTAATCAACATGTATGCAAACTGAGCCCCGTGATGTGGTTCAAAAGATTAGAAACAACAAAACAGAGGGAATGCAGGTTCCCATTACTGTGGACTGATGCCCTCCCCGTACTATGATTTTTTTAAGATAATAACAGCCCAAGCAGGAGCAAATAAAACGGTAACTTAAAGATCCAGAATGAGCCCCCAAATTCCAACAGGATTAAATTCTTGTGAAGGCAGAGTAATCTCAGCTGGTGAGATAATTGTATAAATGGGTCAGTACATAAGCATTTTACTGCATCCTTACCGAAGATGGAGAAGAAGAAAAAGAAGATATGATCAGCATAATGAAATCCTCACTGAGTACCTAAAAGCTCAATTCATCTGCCAGCTTTATTAAATGTCTCAGCTTCTAATAAGGGGCTTGACAAGACATAATACCGGGGATTGTTAGTTAATAAAAATATATACAGATCATGTTGATCTCCAAGTAAATCATTCTTTAAAAGATTTCCTCAACTGATGACTACACTAGTAGCTTTCTTAAAAAGCAATAAATAAGACGCAATATGTCAAAGAGCATAAACTTATAGTTTTACTGCTCAGAAAGATATTTAAACTCTCTAGGTATAAAATTTCTGTTCTGTAAAATGAAGCTGGTATGAGTTTTAAACAAATTAAAGTAAATATAACTTTCATTTTGCTGGCAGATAGTGTTTATAAATGTATTAACTGTGCGGTGTTGCTGGTACCTCTGACTCTTCTACATGCCTCTGGCACTGAATCAATGCTATCTGCCTTCTGACACAATACAGAGAGAAGAGAAACAGATTTCAGTGAGTACTTTGCCTCTTTACTGCTGGAGAACTGTCAGAGAAGCAGCACTAGAGATCAAACAAAAGCCCCTTTGTATGGCTTTTCTCCAGAAGAAATCAGAAGCAGAGTCCCAGGGTAATCGGCAGTGTAAATGAAACTTTGAACTGTGCCCAAGGAAGAAAAGGCATTTGCCATAACTATCCATTAGAAATAGCGGTGTCCTACTGGAATCCTTTTTAAATGTTTACATCTAGAATTAAGTTGACGGGGGTTGGGTGGAAAAGGGAAAGGAAGGGAAGGGAAATGGGGAGAAAAAATGGGGTAGATTTGGCAAATGGAAGATTTCATTGATTCTTCTAGGACAAGAGCAGTAACTTTTCCACAAGACATTAAGACAAAGCCAGAAACTAAAAACAAAACAACACACAAACCATGAATTTCCAGGGAAAATGTATTTATATCATATTAGTCTTTCAAATGTATTTTGTCAGTTCTTTTCTTCTGACTCTAATAAAGTAAGTGGCAAGTAAGAAAGACAAACAACACTTCAGGGCCAACTATATTCTCCTGTGACATATATGGTCAACGCTTTTAGCCACAGGTAGACCATGTATTCTACTGGGAAAGTTAGCAATGGTATTGACAGACAGCTGAGGGTCATCTCATTTGGGGGTAAAGGATGAAAGAAAATTAGAGCTCCTTGTTCATAATCTGCAATTCCTTTATTTCATTCTTGAATGACTTGTTTGAGGATTCTGCTGTAGGCTTTTTGGATGATGTGCACACTGCCCTTACAGAGTAGAAAGGGGAGAATAGAAATTAGAGCTAGATCTATGAAGAGTTTGTTTTTTTAATATGTTTTATTGATTACGCTATTATAGTTGTACCATTTCCCCCTCTTCACTCCCCTCCACCCTGCACACCCTCTCCCACACACATTTTCCCCTTTAGTTCATGTCCATGTGTCATAAGTTCTATAGCTTCTACATTTTCCATACTATTCTTGCCCTCCCCCTGTCTATTTTCTACCTACCATCTATGCTACTTATTCTCTGTACCTTTTTCGCCTCTCTCCCCCTCCCACTAACCCTGTTGATAACCCTCCAGGTAATCTCCATTTCTGTGGTTCTGTTCCTGTTCTAGTTGTTTGCTTAGTTTGCTTTTGGTTTTGGTTCAGGTATGGTTGTTAATAATTGTGAGTTTGCTGTCATTTTACTGTACATATTTTTTCTTAGATAAATCCTTTTAACATTTCATATAATGAGGGTTTGGTGATGATGAATTCCTTTAACTTGACCTTATTGTTCCCTCTTGGACCCCACCCTGACATATAGTGTCACGACCCAGTGATATGGGTTTCCCTGCCCTGGTGAACACCTAAGGCTCTGCCCCTCATACATAACAGGTGAGACCAGACAATAAAAAAATGGCCAAAGCAGAACAGATCAAAGCCCCACAGTAAATACAACTAAGCAATAAACAGATAGCCAACCTATCAGATGCATAGTTCAAAGCACTGGTGATCAGGATGCTCACAGAACTGGTTGAATTTGTTCACAAATTAGATGAACAAATGAAGGTTATGCTAAGTGAAGTGAAGGAAAATGCACAGGGAACCAATAGTGATGGGAAGAAAACTGGGACTCAAATCAATGGAGTGGACCAGAAGGAAGAAAGAAACATTCAACCAGAAAAGAATGAAGAAACGAGAATTCAAAATAATAAGGAGAGGCTTAGGAACCTCCAGAATATCTTTAAATGTTCCAAAATCCGAATTATAGGGGTACCAGAAGGGGAAGAGGAAGAGCAACAAGCAGAAACTTATTAGAACAAATAATAAAGGAGAACTTCCCCAATGTGGCAAAGGAAGTAGACTTCCAGGAAGTCCAAGAAGCTCAGGGAGTCCCAAAGAAGTTGGACCCAAGAAGGAACACACCAAGGTACATCATAATTACATTAGCCAAGATTAAAATGAAGGAGAGAATCCTAGAAGCAGCAAGAGAAAAGGGGACAGTCACCTACAAAGGAGTTCCCATTAGATTGTCAGCTGATTTCTCAAAAAAGACCTCACAGGCAAGAAGGGGTTGGAAAGAAGATTTGGTTTTAAAGATCAGAAGATTTTGATTATTTGAGATATGCTTCTTGAACTAAGAGTACTTTATCGAAGAGGTCTGATAAGCTTGGGACTCCCTTCTTAATGTCCTTTTGCTTTGTCTTTCATGGGAAGGATGTGGCAGACAGGTATGTATGATTCCTGACCCAAGACAGTGCACTATAGCAGAATATTTCCTAGGGTTTGGAAAATTGAAATACCAAATTTTTTGGACCATAAGAAGCACCTATATTTTAGAGGAGGAAAATAGGGAAAAAAATTTTGAAGCAAAAAATGTAGTGAAACATTTAATAACATAACATATTTAATAACATAAATAACATAACCTAGGCTGCCACCCCCACCCCCAACACACACCCACAGCAAGCCAGGCAGGCTACATTTGAACTATAAGACGCACCCCCATTTTCCTCCCAAATTTGGGGCATGCCACTTATAGTCCAAAAAATATGGTAATTCCTTTAATGCTCTATAAACCAGGGTCCTTCAGTAGTAATAATGATAGTGGTGATGATGAAATAGCATTTACTGGCTGCTTATTTTGAGCCAAATATTATTTTTAGCATTATTCACACATTATGTCACTTTACCCTCATAAAAACCTAATGACATGATATTATTAACTTCTTCGAAGGTGAGGAAATTGAACAAGGAATCATGATGCAAAACATGGTCCAGGTCTTTGCTAAGTAAGGTAGAAAGATAGACCAGAGATGACAAACAATAAACAGAAAAAGAGACAAAAAATGGTACATTATGTATTACTTCATGGTTTAACTCTCAAGGGTGTTTTGGGTGTGGCATGACATCCAGAACTGAAGCTGTGGCTATCAGTGAATTTGGACAATCCGCTCAAAGACATACCACCCATGGCCACAGTGGTCTCTTTGCCGGCTGCCAAACAATCCTAATAATGATACTAACAAAGTTGTTAAAGCAAGATTATATACTGTTACCAGACAGTACATAATGTTTCATTTCCTCTCTTTTCTTTCTCTTATACTCTTTTTTATTTTCCTTTTTCACTAATGACAATATATTAACTATTTTCCCTTATGAGTACATTTGTATGCAGACAATTAAAATTTTCTGAGTTACCTTTTGACAAGGGTTCTAGAGAGGTAGATTATCTCACCTGAAGTTACATGCCTAATAATTCAGGAAACATGTATATGAACCCAGGCTTTCTTATTTTCAGAGATAATCTCCTGCAGTAAAGATCTGAAGTTTATGTGCTATAATTAGAATATAAAGGAGCTCCAAGTGAGAAAATGGTGGCAAATATTGGCTAGAGAACTGCAAAGTTATTTTCATTCTTCTCTTTCCTTCTCTCTCTTGCACACACACACACACACACACACACACACACATCTCTCACACAGGCTTCCTGTGATACCCATTTTGTTATTCCTCTTCTACTGCAAGGACTCCTGTGCTATTTATTTCAGGAAATTCTTCAAAGACAAATATGGTCATGAAATGGGGGTTGTACTTTTAATAGGAACAATTCCCGCAGGGTGCAGGGCTTGCCCCAGGGAAGGGAGACAGGGCACCCGTGGCTGCAGCTGAGGCATATAGGTCATGCGGATGTCTGACAGAAACTGCCAGGCTGCTCTGCAGTCTGAGAAGTACTGCTCATTCTGTCCACTCTCTCCCAATGGTTCAGCACATTCACCTCTGTAGTCGTCTCCAAAGGCCTTTATCTCCAACACGAAGCACCTCCGATGTCTGGTAAGGTCTCCAACTCTACAACAGCCAAAGCACTGGCAGCCCTTCTCCCCATGACTGAATTTAGTGCATGCTACTTCCACCTGCCCCTCTAGTTTCAGAGCTTCAAGTGCAGTTCCCACGTCTCCTACCATAGCCACATTCTCCACTGAGCATTACATACAGCACATACTTGATAAATATTTATAGATAATAGAAATCTGAGGCCTATGCACTTTGGTCATCTAGCTAAGTTAGTAACTCTTCCAATATTTCCTTAAACATAAACAAGTCAGCAGGAACCAACCAGAAGTATGTGACCAAATCTATTTGTTTACAGAGTTGATTTTTTCAAATGGGAAATAGTCTTGAATTTCTGCTAGTTATCTTTTCCATTCTCCACATGTGCCAATTATTTTTTCCAATCACATATTCTTGGTGACCTCTAACTAAGTGTCAGAAAATATTCCACAAAATAAAGAAGTGCCAAGATACTCTCAGGTGATGTGAGAATAAGAAGGAAAACTGTGTTAAAGCAGAGAAATCAGCATAGGGCTGCCATGGTGTTTATCCACCAGGCTGCCAAGACAGACTAGAAATCCAGTCTAGATCATGGTCAACACTGGGTCAAGTTAGAACAAAAATTTTACCCTGGACTTTGCCATTAAATGTACTCTTAGAGAAACCTAGTTCAACTCATATAATTCTGTTCGTTAATCAAATAACATCCTTTTAAAAACTCATTTGACAAGTAAATGTGGCAGGGTGCTCAGGATCTTCTAAAAAGTATGATACAGACTTTTATTTTTAAAAAATGTGAATAAAGTAATAAAATGTGAATGACTAATTTTTAAATTCACATTTAAAAATAAAATGTGAATAAATTGATGGCAGAGTTAGATACAGAATTTAGGTTCTCAGAATAACAACTGGAAACAGCTCTCCTTGTGACTCTATTAATATAGCTCAGCCTTCTGAACACAATCCTATGTTTGATCTGCTTGTATTCTGGGACCTCTATCCGGGGGGTTTATTGCTCAATTCTATTCCTCTTCCGAACCGAGAAGTATTTTTCCTCTGGGAAGCCTAGACTGTTTTCATCCAGGAAGTCCTTGGAAGCTTAGTGACCATGTCCTTTATGAGTATCAAGCACATTTACTACCATCCTCAAGATTAACACAATAATCCCAAATATACTTGTCGTTAAACTGCACTCTGGTCACCACATTAAGGTCCACTAGAATTTTATCGCACCTTTCATAGAAAAATTTCTGAGGTTTGGGATAGCAAAACTTCAAGTAAGATATTTTGTAGAAAACTGTGGTTTTTAAAAAGTATACAATTAAGCACCCAGCTAGCTCAGTTGGTAGAGCATGAGACTCTTAAAAAAGCATACAATTAACTATTAATATTACTAATAGGAGTATACATTCTATTAAAAAATATTCCTTCTCTATAGAAAGATAACTGGAGTTTTACTGAGAGAAGAAAAACCCAGCCTCAAGTGTGCTATGTTTGTTCTGCCTGTGAGCCTGCCTNGGTCCACTAGAATTTTATCGCACCTTTCATAGAAAAATTTCTGAGGTTTGGGATAGCAAAACTTCAAGTAAGATATTTTGTAGAAAACTGTGGTTTTTAAAAAGTATACAATTAAGCACCCAGCTAGCTCAGTTAGTAGAGCATGAGACTCTTAAAAAAGCATACAATTAACTATTAATATTCCTAATAGGAGTATACATTCTATTAAAAAAATATTCCTTCTCTATAGAAAGATAACTGGAGTTTTACTGAGAGAAGAAAAACCCAGCCTCAAGTGTGCTATGTTTGTTCTGCCTGTGAGCCTGCCTATTCAGCTCCTCATCAATCAGGGCCTTGTGGGTGAGACATAAAGACCATTAACAGCTTCGAACACAGTCATAGGTGTATGATCTCAATCTGGCTGTCTGAGAGTCAAATTAAGCAACAAAATCACAGAAAATTACACATACACACAACACACAGAATCGGAGATCAGGTTTCTTCTTTAAAAGATCTGCCAACACTGGGTTCACAGTCCCACAAAGCTACCAATTTGTAGAAGCTGACGTATTTCAGTG
The DNA here is from genome assembly GCF_014824575.4 of Sturnira hondurensis. Classification (NCBI taxonomy): domain Eukaryota; kingdom Metazoa; phylum Chordata; class Mammalia; order Chiroptera; family Phyllostomidae; genus Sturnira; species Sturnira hondurensis. The sequence goes on along the minus strand of NW_028080032.1, from coordinate 4,147,814 downwards.
ATGTCTGGGTGAGTGAGTACGCAACAGGCTGTTCCCTGCCACTGCCTGGAACTCACTGGTCTGAGGAACCTGCCTAACTTGGGGGGGGCATTAAGCATGGGACCTTATCACTGTTTATATAAGTATAATGTGTGCATATACATTTGCATATGTTTTATTTTGAACATGGAACTAATTGTTGCCAGTGTTTGTTTTCACGCCTACACAGCCTAACTACCCCTCTCCTTTGTACCGTAAAATACTCCACTTCTGCTGCTTTGTGCTAAACCAAAAACCAGCAAACCAAATAATATGTAGAAGGAGCGAGCACTGAAAGGGTCAATTGCGTCTGAGGCAGCCCACGACTGTTTATGCTGGCATCATTTCTCCCTGAAGATTTTTCCTACTACTTTCTGGAATCATTCTAACGTAAGCATTTTTCTGGTTTTCAGATTCAAACACATTCTAGCCTAACCACCTGTGTATGCAATTGATTTGGTTTTAACTCTGAGCTTCATCCCTGAACCAGACCTGGCACCTGCAGAAGAAAATACCAGGGGCTAAAATAGAGCAAGCAAGGCCACAAAATAAGTGTAATATCCTCCCACTGTGGTTCATAGGGGATGCTGTTTCGGGGTGTGCATTTCATCTCACGAGACTCCAGACAAGAGAAGAACTAGACAAAAGGAAAACATGTGATGGAGCACTATTTATACTGCAATCTTTCCAACATTTCAGAAGGGAATGGTTTACAGATGTATACCCTCCAATGACATTTACACATCTATTGTTTTCTTAACCTCCTTCCCCATCCCATTACAAGATTCTTGGTGAAAAAGATCACAAACTTCCCCATGCTCCTCTGTGATAAAGAACACATTTCCTCCTGATTACGAGGAAAGACATGATGAGCTGTATGATAGGCCAAGTGTTAATGTAAAATCAGCTTCAGAAAATGGAATACTTTTATGATTACTTAAGCATTTGTATTTCAAGTCATAAATTCTTCCCTGTCTGAAACAGACCACTTAACCCAGTCTTAGAACATCAAGCTGCTAATTTACACAGTACTCTGACAGGAAACCATCTACAGCAATGAATGCACAGTAGGGAATTTTAACAGAAGCCCATCTGGACTTTTAGCTATTGAAAGCAATTTTTTGTTAATAATCTATTAAAGCAAGATGCCATAAAGATGAGTTACCATCTCTTGGTCATAAATTTCAGAAGAGACTATCAAGAGCCTCTTAGTTTTTTAACTTCTTTCCACCTCTTTTCAATGACTTAATTCATCAACATTTAACTTAGCGTCTTTCTGCCTTATTACAATTCTCAAAGAGTTTAAGGTGCCGTTAAGGTCACAGTTGTGCCTTCTTGGACACGTGCTTTCTATTAATTTAGGCCTCTGGATTCCTTTATGATGAAATCTGTCTTCAAAAAATCATATTTCAAAGTTGCAGTTTTATTTTCATTTCAAGATAATTTAAAAAAATAATCCTTTTCTTATCAACCAAGACTCCAATAATAAAAATAAAGTCTGATTAGTTGGCAAATTTGGAAATTTTGGTGTTGAAAGGAATTATTTTAAATAGCTAAAAACAAGAGATATGAAGACTTCTTTCTTTCTTCTAGCCCTTCACTGACTTGCTAACGTCCTTCAAGTCTCTGTTAGCATCACCTTCTCAGAAAGGCCTTCCTTGATATTCCCTATTTTTATATTATAATCTTGCCCCACTTGCCCCTACTGAGTCCCCTCCCTGAATCATTTCATTCTGAAATATGATGTATTTAATTATTTATTTAATTTCTCGTCTTTCTGCACCTGTTAGCATGTGAGCTCCACAAGAACAGAGATTATTCCATTGGTTCCCCCACTTCTGTGTCCCTAGATTCTGGAAGGGACAAAGGTGTCCCTTCAACAAGGTTTGAAAGGTGTCCCTTTTCAACAAAGGTGTTGAAAAACCTTTGTTGAATGAGTGTATAAATAAGAGAAAGATGCCTAGTTTGGCAAACAAAAAAAAATAGTGATAACAGAACTAGACCAAGAATGGTGCATGACACATAGTAGGCAGCAAATATTTTTTATTAAATGAGAGATAAATGGATAAAAAAATAATGGAAGTTTGGTAAAAAAACACAGCTAAAGAACTAAAGTAAAGTAGAAGGATGGGATCATTACATTCCCAATTTCTTTAAAAAGTTATTTGAGATCATTAAGATGGGGTTATTAATCCTGGAGTTTTCTTTTAAGAAAAATCTGCTAAAGATGAAAAGAAGAAAACTAGAAAATCAAATGAAAGTAATGTTTTAATGTTAAAATAGTGTTTCAAAGCTGTGTTAAAATAGTTTAAATAAGATTGCCAAAAAAAAGTTTAATCACTGAAAATGAATAAGACTCTACAGTCAGTCATGTGCTGCTTAATGATGGAAATACGTTCCAAGAAATGAGTCATTAGGTGATTCTGTCTTCGTGTGAACACCATGGACTGCACTCGCACTAACCTAGATGACATAGCTTACTGCACATCCAGGCTGTATATCATAGCTTATTGCTCCTAGGCTACCAGGCCGTATAGCGTGTTACCATAGAAAACATGAGATTAAGTCGAGCACAAGAGAAAATGATGTCATCAAGAGACGCAGTAAACATGAGATGCATGAGGCTGTGGCAGGCGTAACACTGCATACTATTTTAAAGCACAGTCTTTTTTAATAAGTAAAAAGAGTACATTCTAACATAAGGATTAAAAGTAAAATAAATATATAAAACAGTAACACAGTCACCATCATTATCAAGTGTTAGTGTACGGTAAATAATTGTATGTGTCATACTTTTATACAACTGGCGATGCAGTAGGTTTGTTTACACCAGTGTCACACAAACACGTGAGTAACGCATTGCCCCACGATGTCATGACAGCTGTGATATCACTAGGCTACAGGAATTTTTCTCAGTTCCTTTACAGTTTTATGGAACACTCTGTATACTCAGTCTGTCATTGACTGAACATTTCTTATGTAGCACATGACTGTCTATAAGGACAAAAAGGAAATAGTTCATCTGCAGTTAATCCTTTAAATTCCATATCTGTAAATATTTGGATGTATGAAATACATTTTGGGCATTTTTCTATGAAAATTTTAATAAATAATCAGGAATAAGTGTATGTGCTCCGATGGTTAATTTAATTTGTCAGCCTGACTGGGCTAAGGGGTGCCCCAAGCTGGTAAAACATTACTTCTGGGTGTGTCTGTGAGGCTGTTCTAGGAGAGATTAGCATCTGAATCAGTAGACTGAGTAAAGCTCACTCTCACCTGCCAGGGTGGCAGCATCCCAATCCATTTGAATGACTGAAAAGAACAAAAGAGGTGGGAAAAGGGTGATTTCCTCCCTCCCTGCTGGAGCTGAGAGGTCCACCTCCTCTTTCCCTCAGACATCAATGCTCCTGGTTCTAGGAGTGTCCGACTCAGACTGGGACTTATACCACAGGCCCCTGATTCTCAGGCCCTCAGAACTCACAGAGAATGCACTTCTGCATTTCCTGGTTCTTGTACTTGGCAGTGGGCCTTCTTGGACTCCATAACCACATTATACCTATATATCTATACCTATGCCTGTAACTATGCCTATATTTTACCTCTCCTATTAGTTCTGTTTGCCTGGAGAACCCTGACAGACACATATTATGTACAATGTGTCTTTTTTTCTTAAAATATATTGTGGTCTTTGGATAGTCTTCCATGCATCCTGTCAACTAACTTTTTGTTATTCCTTTGGGCATAGGTGTATCTTAATTTTTCTAGGCAGTTCTTCTTATTAAATTCAGTAAGCCCTCTTATATGTGGGAATGCATTTCAAGATCCCCAGTAGATGCATAAAACTGCAAATAGTACCAAGTCCTTCATATGTATATTATATATATGTTATATATATTATATATATACATATACACACATATATGTATATATGTATATATACCATGTTTTTTCCTATAGGTACATACCTTTTCACTTACAGGAAGCACTATATGGCTTTTCTCTGGTGTGCCTGAATTGCCAGCATCACTACTCCTGCTGTTTGAGGCCTTTATGAAGTAAAATAAGGGTTACTTGAACACAAGAACTGCAATACCATGGCAGTTGACCTGATAACCAAGAGAGCAACTAAGTGCTATCCAGCATGTAGTGTACACAGTGTGGGTACATTGGACATAGGGATGAATCCAGGTGTGATGGTGGGGGACAGCATGAGATTTCATCATGCTACTCAGAATAGCATGCAATTGAAAACATATAAATTGTTATTTCTGGAAATTTCCATGTAATATTTTTGGACTATTTTCTGACCATTCTTCTAGACAATTCTTTGCCCATATCTGTTATAGATTTCTTAAAATCTTAGAAATAAAACACAAAAATATTTAAATTTTTGATGCATATGAAAAAATGCTTACTATGCTTACTCCAAAATATTAAACTGATTCAAACTTCCATTTGCAAATTTGAGAATGCCCAGTCCCTTGCAGTATTTTAATCATAATTTGAAAATATATATTTTGCCATTTTGATAGAAAAAAATAAAATGGAAATTTGATTACATCAAGGTGGTAGAAAGATAGATATTCAGGGAGAACAAACAACATAACTAAGGACGAAATTCCACAACAGTACATTTACTTTGCACTTTTCATTTGGTTACTTTAAATGTTAAATAGACCATCAATATTAGCAGCCCTCTAGACTGATTTGTAATCGTAAACCATGTCAACTATACTACAAGTGTCTTGTGCACAGATAGATATTTTATATAATAAACAGTCCTCTAATTTTCTACAGATCTGGGCAATTTATCAACCCTAATTCAGACTCACGCTTTCTTGTTTTTCAAAACCTCTCTGCAGAACAGGGTATATACAAGAGCAGAAGTGTGCTAGGAGGGAAGAGAGCTGTAAATTTAAGATAATCGCCAATCTTAACAGCAAATTCATTTTACAAACAAAGGGTATATTTGTTTTTTAATATGTAATGATGATAAGCCTTGATATATAAGGAACTTGCTATAATGATTATTGGTAGTGACCAAGGTAATGTAATGCAATCTGACTTATGATAACCATTAACCTAATGGTGAGTTACCTTTCCTCCAAGAGTAAAACTCATCTTTGTATTAAATTTCTACTTCTCTTCAATTTTAGGGTCCCTTAAGCCCATGTTCTTCCAAGTATAATCAATACCAATTGGAAATATTAGAAACATAATCTCTCAGAAACTACCTCAGATCTGCAAATCAGAATCTGCATTTTTGCCTAATCCCAAGTGGTGAATGTGAATGTGGAATATTGGAAAGCATGGAACATTAGTTTCTACTGAGAATGGAGTGCAAACATGGTTAAACCACCAGGCTCTAGACTATTGCTACACATGCCACATATGCTGAGATGCCAATGTGGTCCATCTTCAGAAGGTAAAGAACAGAAAGAATACGGATCTGTAGAAAGCATGTCATAAACAAGTTCATAAGGAAAACCACCAAGCTAAAACTTTTCTGAAAATAGGAACAGCCCTGATTTGTACAGTCGATAAACTAATCATTAATTTTTTTCCTAAATATTTTGCATAAAAACATTAATTTGAAGATAAATGCTAAAGTTTTTTTCTCCAAGTCAGTGATAGGACAAATGATCACCGGTTATTTTTCCCAGGCTTTCCAAAAATGAAACTATTTCCTTGAGGTATTTTTTCCACTCATCTGTTGCTGGGTAACAAACCACCCCAAAGCACAGAGGCTTAAATTACAATTCATTAGTATCTTTCATGATTCTGCGTGTTGACAGGGCTCAGTTGGGAAACTGTTATTTGAGGCCGCCCAGGCAGTTGTGGTCAGATGGCAAGTGTGGCCACAGCCATACTGGTCGGATGTCTAAGATGGCTGACCCTTGTGGTAAGAGTTGTTGTGGGCTGGGGTTGACAACTGGTCAACTACGGAGTTTAACTACAGCACCCATACATGGGTTGCACATATGGCTTGGTATGCTCAAAGTGTGGCAGCTGCATTTGGAGAGGCAGTGTCCCCAGAGAAAATAATCCAAGAGACCCAGGTGAAAGCCACAAACTTCTGCAATGTCGCTAAGTCCCGCCAAGATCAAGGGATAGAGGAAATCAGTAACACCTCACAATAGGAGAAAACAGTAAATATTTTTAAGCATCTTTAATCGACCACAAGATTTTTAAGTTAGAATAATTTTTGACAAGTTCCATGCTCTGCCTACACAACACACCCAGATCCACCATACAGGTTTAGCACTCTAGAAGGGTGCAAGGGAATCAAAGCCTTGAGCCTACACGGGCCACTTAAAAAGCGTCACTCCCTCATCCCACGTTAGATGAGGTAGGCCTTTGTATATGTATTGCTATATGAGAACTCAGAAGTGTTCTTTACCTTAAAAGATTTTCCCTATATGATGACAACCCTCAGTTTCACTCCTCCTAATATCCATTCTCCACACTCCTCTGACCAAAATTTGTTGTCAGTAAGATCTCAACCATCGAGAGAGAAAACCAGAAAACTCACTAAAGACTTTCTTCACTTGTGTGCCTGACAGGCTCTTACTTTTGCTATGGGACATTTAAAGAGAAGCATTTCCTTTCTGAAAACTGTGATAGAGCCCATTAGTGGCCCTCACAGGCCCAAAACTGCTGTGACTAGCAAATTGGTGCAACCAGCTCTTTGGCCAGAATAAAGTTGCTAGACTATTTAGCAATAAGGGGATGTTTAACACTCTATTTTGTGGACCACCTCACAGATAGAAGATCATGTAACAAAATACTAAGAAGTGACATCAGCAAAGGATGGAATGGGAGATCCCCTGTTCATATAGCGTCTCAGCGACAATAATTTGGCAGTTGTCAATGGACTAAAGTGCCTCTGTGAAAGCTGTGAATTCTAGGTTGGAGAATCTGAAACCCCAGAGGAGCCTAATACCAAGGAGGACATTTTGAGAAACTAGGCTCATGCCCAAGTGGCTGACTCACCAACTGTGATCCCAGCTACAGGCCAGGAAAACAGCTCCATCCCACTGTGCACTTAGCTACACTTTCATTTCATTCATTGTATTCTTCAAACCTAGAATTTCTGTGGGTTTTCTTTATTCCTTTTTCTTTTCTCTTTTTTGGGGGGTGGGGGAGAACTTCTACCTTTTTGTTAAACTTCTAATTTTGCTTGTGAATTATTTTCCTGATTTTGTTGAACTGTTGTTCGGTGTCTTCTTGTAGTTCTTAGAGCTTTCTTAAACCAGCTATTTTGAATTCTTATCAGGTGAATTGCAGATCTCATGTCTTTGGGATCCATGACTAGAAAATTACTGTGTTTCTTTTGTGATATCATTTTCCTTGATTTTTCATGTTATTTAAAATATTGCTTTACTGTCATAGAATCTGAAGAGGCAGTCACCTCTCCTAGTCTTTACTGACTGACTTTGGGAGAGAAATAACTTCCACCAACCCTGCTAGGTATCCTGAGGCTTTCTCAGACCTTCTATGGACATGCCTACTCCATACTTCTTTCACACTCTGTGGCAGAATTCTTTAGTTTGTGTGCTTTCTCTTGATCCTACAACATACCAGGCCAGGTGCTGACAACCACCCTTTTGCTTTCCCAGGGGCTGTGCTAAAGCTCATGTTTGTGGTCTCTCCTGCAGATTTGAGTCAGCTTTCTCCACATGTTCAATAGTCATCTGCCCAAGTTGGGAGCATGCATTAGGGCAGAGGGGGAGGTGCGGGAAATATGTCAGTGAGGCAAGCAGAATGCTAAGAGTATCTTGGAAGAGCTGGAGTATCCATGGACAAGGTGTCTGCAGTGGCTTGCTGGAGAGCTGCTCAATGGAGTTTGTGACCTGTTTAGTAGGATCTCTGTCCCTGCAAGAGTCCTATGTGCCACTTTCCCAGCCTCTTCCCACACCTCAGTCATGCAGCTCACTACTCAGTACTCAGGATGGGGCCAGGGAGAAATGAGCCTCTTTGGCAGCATCCCATACATCTGGGGAAGCCGTGTGCTCACTCACATGCTCTCACTTATCACCATGGGAGAAATCAGAGGCCAAGATGGTCTCTCTTGGCCCTGAGCAGTGCCACCTTGGAGAAGGCGTGATGTAGATAAAGCCAAACTGTTCCTCTTCCTCTTGCCAACATATAGAACTCATATCTATTTTTTTCTTTCACTCCAGTGGTGTGCTGGAGCTTGTCTGCTGGAAACCTGGACTTCCACAAAGGCTCTCTCATCCACAGATGATTGTTTAAGACAATTGTTCTCCATGGGCTCTGGACCATGGCTGAGGGTGGCTGGAACTGGTTCACAGTGTCCACAGCCCACCTGGAGGTCTGTATGCCTATTACACAGAGCACTCATGGGTGAGACTTTTCCTAGGTCCCTTAGCATGAGGTAGTGGATCCCACAGAGACATTTTTTTGTCCATGGATGAATGCTAAATTGTTGCTGTTGAGCCAGGAGATATAAGTGAGTGACATGTTCAGCATCTTGCTGATGTCAGTCCCAAGTAAAACCAGATGCTTTTCGGTCTACTCCTCCATGAGTTGGTAATGGCAATATCTTCTTTGTAGGATTGTTATAAAAAGACCACTGCATAGGATTCTAAGGAAGCCTAAGAGAAAGCAGAGACACTCTGCTGGAGTTAAAACCCTGGAGCTCTAAGTTAGCACTTAAAGAAAGGACACCTAGCAGAACTACACACCCCACATTATACTATGATGTGAGAATGGAATACTTTATTGTAATAGCCATTGTAATGTGAGAATTGTTTGTTAGAGCAAGTAGCATTAATAACTACAGAAAGACTATTCTTCATATTATATAATGTATATTGTCTATATTTTTATCTAGTGAAATAATTAAATTAAATATGAATGAAATACAATGAACGCATCAACCAAACTACTTTAATTTAGGAGCTCAAATTGACCAGGAAATATTTTCTAACTGGCAGTTTATTTACTTTTCATTTCCTTGAAAGGAATCTCCCATATATTATAGGATACTTATAAGGCGCATTACTCTACCCATTTTAAAATATCACTACCTCACCTGTTTACATTTAACTTTAAATGATATGTAAAATACCTGAAGCTGAAGAGGTCAAGAATTTTCAGGCTTTCTAACCATGTCCCTCCCTCTGTTTGGATATGAAAAGCTAGGATGAAATATGTAAGTACAAGTTATTCCTCCCACAAGTCCTCCCCCTCCTTGCCCCAGATTATTTCAAGTACTCATTGACTAAATCCAACCAATAGTAATTTATTAAGCCATCACTTTTAAAGGGGCTATTAATGTTTTTTATAATTCACATTTAACACTGATGGAATGAGCTATTAATATTCTCACTATTAATATATAAAAGACATACACAGTAAATAATCATACTCATAACTATTTATTATTACTATTCTTTGCACAGAAGATGTTTTAAGAGTCTGTTTTAGTTATGGTTTACAAAATGAAACAACGGAAGTGTTCATGTTGTAATCACAGATGAAAATAGTATATGGAAGGCCAGAATAATTAGAATTAACGCTATTTTGAAAAATATATTTTGTGGTTAAATAATCTCAATATCGGGTCCACTTTAATATGGAAGTTCAAAAGAAAAACCATACATTTCCCACTCATTTTTGTTTGGCAAATTCTGTATTCACAGATGGTACAGATGTTTTGGCATTCTAAACTAAAGCATCTCTATTTATGATTTTGTCTTGGAAGTCTCTCTTGTGGTTAGACCACATTTTGTATACTTCCGATGATGGACACATGATCTCAGTTTAGCCGAGGCAAGAGACAGGCCACATAAAACATCATCAAGGTTGCAGGCTGCTGCCACCAAGAAGTTGGAAAAGACAATTTTATAGGCCATGAAGAAAACTGGGACCCAGACTAACCAATCAAGCATCCAGTGAACAGAAAAATAAGTATGTGATGCTCACATAGAGCCAATATGTGGCTCAAAGAAACTTAATGACATAGGACAGTGGGATAGGAATTTTACGTTTAAACTATTTTTATCAAGAGGAGAATAAGAAGAAGGTTAAGGAAGAATCAACCTGTCTTTTGGGGAAAAAAAACATTTTAAACAATAAATTTACAATTTTATTAAGTGGCTATGATTTTCATAACAGTGCCAAAATCCTTACTCTTCTCCTTCCTTTAAGAACATTCCCCCTTGCACCAAGGACAAACACCTTGTTAAAACAGCAAAAAGAATAAATGTTTATTTTTTATTTTCAAGTATTTGAGTTACAAATTTATACATGGATTTGGTGGAAATGCTTGAACCAAAAATTGAAATTATTCACCAAGAAAAAAAATCTTCACATCTTATCATACAGATGTAAACATTCTTAGAAAATTTACACCGACAAGAAAAACAGAAGGATTGAGAAATTCACTAATTCTCACATAAGTTGCAAATCAATCTCAGTTCATATGAATCCTTCTGTGAAGAACCTAATATAAAAATCGCTGGTTAGAATACAGATATTTCATCTCCCCATGTTAGAGTAACCATAACCGAACTTGTCCTCCTTGCAGAAACAACTGGAAGATAAAAGACAACACATATGAAAGACTGTTTTGGGGACACTGAACAGCTAGCCGTACAAGACTGCGATGTAAGACAGGAGGTAAAACCAAAGGGTCCTACAAGCCACGGGTTTTGTTTTGGGCGATTTTGTTGTTGTTGTTGTTTTGTTCTGAAGGCGTGCCACACACTGTGTGGCACAGCAAGGGAGAGCGCAGGACAGCTGGCGGGTTCTCCTGAGAAGGGAAGATAGAGATGAGATGTCAGATACGAAGGCAGCTTGACTCTGTGGGGCAGAATCCTGCAGCTGAAGGAGCTGCTCTGAGAAAGAGTTCCAGAAATCAATATATAGGGTCTTTTTTTAGCCTGTTTCTAAACACTAAGACCCAAGTGAATAGGCTGAAATGTCCTGATGCTGGGTGAAGAATTCTCAAAAAGATTAAACTTGAAGCATTCCAACAGTGCAGACAAGGCTGGTGAATATTTAAATTCTATCCAGCAGAACTGCAGTGACTTCAGTGAATACAGGACGCACCCTGTATTCATCCTCAACAGAGCCTAGAAGAGTTAACCTTAGTAGTAAGGCTAAAGCAGCACCATGATAAATGATAGTATAGACATGCTTTAACGAACTTTAAAACAAGTATAGAGAGACGCGAACGGACTTACAAGTTACTTAACTTCCTGCCAAAACAAAGTGCAACAACTTCAAAGTAAACAACAAAAACCAGACTCAAAATAGTTACATTCACAACGTCTATGATTAACTCAAAATGATGTGACATATAAAGAAGAAACTGTAACACATAACCAGAAGAAAAATCTGTTAATAGAAATAGTAGAAATAAAAATGACAGCATTAAGAGACAAAGGTTTTTTTTTTAAAAGCTATTATAAATAAGCTCATGGATCTAAAGGTTGAAAGAAACAGATGATATAAAACAAACCAAATGAAACTTCTAAAAATGGTTATTTTTTTAAAATCACAAGTGAAGTTAACAGAAATTAGACACTGCAAAAGGAAGTGAACTTTAAGACATAGTCACAGTGTCACGGAACAGCAAGTGGGGACCTGCTGCCTGCCACCAGCTTATAGGCAGAATTCCAGAGGCGAAACTTGATGATAAAGGAGAGGAGTCTTTATTCAAAAGCTACACACTTTTGGAATAATGGCTTTCCACAGGTATTAGTCACTCAAGCCTATCAATTAAGGGTGAACTCTTTAACTCTTTAGTTACAGCTTTAATCACTTAAACCAAGGGTCCCCAACCCCTGTTAGGAGCCAGGTGCAAGTGAAGCTCATCCAAGCTCTGCCTCCTGTCTCTGTCTTGTCCCAGTCCTGGTACCCTTGTCCACACCAGGAGGTGAGCAGCGGGCAAGAGGCTGTTCTGTCCTCTTGCCTGCCTCCTGTTCCCACCCAAACTCACTTGAGCTCTGCCTTCCCTGCTGCCCCCTGCCCCGCCTCGTGTCCATGGAAAAACTGTCTTCCACAAAACCAGTCCCTGGTGCCAAAAAGGCTGGGGATTGCTGATTTAAACCTATCGATTAAGACTAAATCCTTTAACACCTGAGTTCTATCATTTCCCCTCTTAGTTTTTAGTTCTCTTATTTCTATAGGGGTTAGTTTACAAACTAACACAAGATACAAAAGCTACCCAATTTTGGAAAAATGGCAGGCTTCTGCCTCAGAGCCTATCTCCTGTAGAATACCCAAAGCAGAATAACCCTGGCACCCTCTGCCAGGCCAGCCTGATCTTAGGCTGTGCCTGAAGTTCCTTCCCATCCAAAATACCATCTTGGGAAACACAGTCCGCTGCAGCGGGAAGACCCAGACATCCCCAAGGAAGAAAAGCCTGAGAGCCAGTATTGGTCCTCTTTTGATTTTAAATCTTGTGGCCCATAATTCCCTGAGCTCTAGAGGCATTCAGCTTCTCAGCCAGTCCCATCCTACTGTCTACCATAGCTTCAGGCAACCTCCTCCTATGGCCCCTCCCTATTCCTTCCCAGTGATCTTATTGGATCTCTCTATATCAGTGGAACCCATCTAATATGAAGCAAAACGGGGCAAAAAAACAAACAAAATGAAGAGAGCCTCAGTAACTTATGATGCAATTTCAAGAACATATACATATAATTGGAGTTGCATTTGTTTCCTATTGTTCCTGATTAAACTTAGTGGCTTAAAATTTTCTTATATAGTTTTAGAGGTCAGAAGTCAGAAATTGGTTGTATGGAGTATAAAAAGGCAAGGCAGATGCAGAGCTGCATTCCTTTTTGGAGACTCTAGAGAAGAAGCCATTTCCTTGTCTTTTCCAGGTTCTGCAGACCACCTGCATTCCCTGGCTTGAGTCCAGTCATCTTTCTTCAAGTGTATCACTCCGCCTTCTGCTCCCAGTATCACATCACCTTTTCACTCTGACCCTCCTTTCTCCCTCTTACACGAATCTTTTTATTTTACTAGACCTATCCAGATAATCCAGAGCCATTTGCCATCTTAAAATATTTAACCTAATCACATCTGCAAATGTGAGGTTAAAGGTTACCTTCCAGTGACACACACCAGGTTCCAGGTATTAGGGCATGGGCATCTTAGCTAGGGGGTCAGGGGGTGGGGTAGGAGGGAGGTGGGGCGGTATTATTCAGCCTATCGTAGAGCTCAGGATTATTTAAAAACGTGGACAGGAAGGAAAAAATGAGCTGACAATTTTCTAAATTTGATAAAAAGTATAAACTCATAAAGCCAAGAAAAATAATGAACCAAACAGGATAACCTATGGCAAGAAACATGATCATCAAATTTCTAAAAACCAGTGACAAGGAGGAAGTCTCAAAAGCAGGCAGAGATTAGGAAGAGTGGGTGAGGAGTGAAGGCACATTACTTATAGGGACACAAAGATTAGAATTTCCCATCTTTTTGTCAGAAATAATACAAACCAGAACACAAAGGAATAAACATTGAAAGAAAAAAATGTTTCTACTACGTAAAAATATCTTTACCCCTTGCAAGTACCTTTTAAAAATAAAAATAAAGTTGTTTTCAACATATCAATGCTGAGAAGCCTGTGTTTCTAGCTTGTATTTGTTTGTTTGTTTTGTTTTTACAGCAAAACAAACTGCATGATAAGATTAATTAAAGGATATTCTTCAGAAAAAAGGAAAATCAAATCAGTTAGTATCTCAAATCCAGTCAAAGAAATAAAGTAAGCAAACAAGAGTAAACATTTTTTTCTTTGTGTTTTAATGTCAATAAGAAAGCATTGATTGTTTAAGGCAGGGATCAGCAAACAATGGCCCTCAGGCTAAATATGAACTTCTGCCTCTTTTTGTAAATAAGGTTTTATTAAAACACAGCCATGTTCATTTGTTTACAGTATTGTCTGTGACTGCTTTCTTACCACAGTGGCAGAATTCAGCAGTTTTGAAATTCTGATGGGGATATTATAGCCTTCACTGCCTAAAATATTTCTTACCTATTTTTTCAGGGGAAAAAAAAGCTGACCCTTAGTTTAAGGAAAAATAATAACAATCCACTGCAGAGTCTAAAATATCTGTAGAATTAAAATGTATGTCAGGTTATGCAAAGAACAAGAGAGAAGAAATGGAAGTCTTTATAAGATTCTTACATTACAATTGGAGTCGTACAATATAATGTTATTTGAAGGTAGACTTAAATAAGGTTGCATATTGTATATCCTAGAAAACTATCACTCAAAAACAGAACAAAGATGTATAGCAAAAAAAAAACAGTAGTGGAGATAAAACAGAATATGAAACGTACTCATTAAGCTAAAATTAGACAGAACCTAAAGTTCATGTACCCAATTACAGAGCTTCAAATGCATGAAGCAAAAATTAACAGAACTAAAAATAAAACTAACCCACAAATATTAGTAATTGCCAGAATAAAAGCATACAAAAATAATAAGAATATTACACATATGAACATTTGCAACTAGGATATCTAAATTGATATTTAAAAAACACTCTACCCAATAAGAATACATGATTTTTTAAGTGTAAATGGAACATTATTGAAGATAAATCATATGCTGGGTCAGGGACAAGTCCCAATAAATTCAAAAGAATTTAAATCATGCAAAATCTATACCTATGCCATGTGTATGCTATGCCACAACAGGACACTTAAAACAAATTTATTAAAGTATGCAACCGTTAAAGTAAGTTCTAGATAATAAATACCATATTGGTATTTATTAAACTCTACCATTTGTAGAGTTTAGAGGGAGAAAAACTAAATATTAGCCCTTAAATTAACCTTAACTAATAATCTCATTCATTTACTTAGTAAGTGCTTATAATATTGAGTAGAAATAATTAATCCATTTTTAAAAGCCTAGAATTTTATGTTATTTAAGTTTTCCCTTTATTTTGATCAACTGGTAGAAATATGTCCTTGCTAAACTGCCTCCTGATAAAGCAAAAAACACTCAGGTCACCAACCAGCAGCTTATATTTTTGCCAGATGTAATACAGCCTAAATGTATTTATTATAAACACAGACAGAACTACCAGCACCAACTGCAGCTCAATAATTTTATGACGTACAGACATTGCTGCGAATGCAGTTGGATCTTGAGAACCATATTATTCCATCAGAGACTATGTTATATGGAGAATACAAATCCATCAGCAAATTATTCACGTGTTCTCTTTCTCTCCCTCTGTGTCTCTCTCTCTGTACTGTCTATGGACATCTTAGGGCGTGGATATCTTAGCCCGAAGAAGACACAAACATATATGTATGTATATGTGTGTGTGCATAAGGTTTATATATATATAGGTGTGTATGTGTGTGTGTATATATGTAATTTCATAAAAATAAAAATATTTAGAGAAAATAAAGATATTTAGAGGAAATAAAAATTATTCTAATAATTAAGTCTTAGGGGGTCTAAATGAGTTTTATTTAGGGAATCGCAAAGTATAAAGAAAGAAAAAGTCAAACCCAGTTCTTATATAAAAAATATAAACAGGTGTTTTTATCAGCATAAAAACATTTATGTTAATTATTTAGAGTAATAATTCTGGTCCCAAAGTCTAAGTAAACGCAAAGTATTAGAGAAAGAAAGTAGAATCCAGGCTCAAACGTGAACACACAATGATGACATTGATTAAAAAACCTAAAGGTTAGAATCAATACTAATGAATCATCTTATCTACCTTCTGCATCAAGGAGTGGTCGCACCCAAACCTAACAGAAAGGAGAGTACCAGCCTTAATGATGAACCTAACTTCTACATGTTACCTCAGATTCAAGCAAAATCATACTCAAGAAAATGTTTAAATGTCCTCTTTTATGGTTTTTTTTTACATACAGAAATCATATATAAGAGAGTTTGTCTACCTTCCTCTTCAAGTTTGGCATACCTTCACCAATGTCCAATCTCCTTTGCTCAACTTTTATGAGAATTATGGTCTCCACAGTTGTTCAGGTTTCATTAAACAAGAGAGTCGAGAGATGAAGAATGTATGCTGCCTGGGTTTAAATCTCAGCTCTCACCTCTCAGCTGTGTGACTTTAAGCAAGTTATTTTATCTCTCTGTGCTTCTGTTTAAATGAATATGGCATAGAGATGGCATAAGGATTAAACTGCATTATGTTTGTAAAGTTCTCAAAAGAGCAACTGGCATATATTAAGTCCTACACAGTATTTCTTAAAAAACATTTTCTTTAAACTCATTCAGGTAGATTCTCATTTTTTAAATTTACAAAATGCTCTTTTCTGTCCTCTTCTCTCCCTTGGGAAAAAAAATCTATTTTGAGATGAGCTTTAAATAGTAAAACTCCAATAATCATAATGAAAGTTTATTCATATAGTAGCCATGACAAAATAATTTCTAAAGACTATAGAGGAAAAACAACAGATTTTTTTCATCAGAGAAAAATGTGAAGAGTTCCTCTGTCACCTTAATGAAGAAGTCAGTTACTACAGTTTTAAACAAAAGACTTAGTTGGGACTTCTGGCCAAGTTGGAGGCATAGGTAGACACACTGTGTCCCCTTGCACACCCAAAATAATGACAACAAAAATTTTGAAACAAAAAGACAACCAGAACTGTCAGAAAATTGAACTGTGTGGAAGTCCCATAACCAAGGAGTTAAAATAGACACATTCATCTAGACTGTTAAAAAGGGCGGAGTCAGGCGGACAGTTGGGGAGGGGTCACAGCAAAAATACGTGGTGGCTTGCGGACCCCCGGCATGCAAGGCAGTAGCGGACAGACTGGGCACACAAGATGGCAGCCAGCAGACCCAGCAAAGAACATAAGGTGGCTGGCTGATCAGATAGTTACGCATCCGCACAGGTAAACCAGGCGAAACTGAGGAGTAAAAGAGACTGTGCAACCCAGGGTCTCAGAACAGAAAAATAAAGCCTCAAAACAGTGGCTGCAAACACTAGTAGGGGATGAAGTGCCAGGAGAGACTCCCAGTCTCACAGGAAAGTTTGTTGGAGAGAACCACTGGGTCCTAGAATGTACACAAACCCACCCACATGGGAATCAGCCCCAGAAGGGCCCAGTTTGCTTGGGGAAAGTGGCAGAAGAGACTGAAGTCTGAGAGCGAGCAGAGCTACTGCCACTGTTCCCTCTCTAACCCTTCCCCCACACAAAGCATGACAATCCTGCAACTGGGTTGCCCAGCCCTGGTGAACACCTGAGGCTCTGCCCCTTACTACATAGCAGGAGCAACAAGACAAAAAAAAAATGGTCCAAACAGAAGAACAGATCAAAGCTCCAGAAATAATACAACTAAGCAACTAAGAGATAGCCAACCTATCAGATGCACAGTTCAAAGCACTGGTGATCAGAATGCTCACAGAACTGGTTGAATTTGGTCGCAAATTAGATTTAAAAAAATGAAGGCTACACTAAGTGAAATGAAGGAAACTACACAGGGAACCAATAATAATGGAAAGAAAACTGGGACTCAAACCAATGGAGTGGATCAGAAGGAAGAAAGAAACAACCAACCAGAAAAGAATGAAGAAACAAGAATTCAAAAAAAATGAGGAGAGGCTTGGGAACCTCCAGGCCATCTTTAAACATTCCAACATCCAAATTATAGGGGTACCAGAAGGGTAAGAAGAACAGCCACGAGTGGAAAACTTATTGGAACAAATACTAAAGGAAAACTTCCCCAGTCTGGCAAAGGAAATAGACTTCCAGGAAATCCAGGAAGCTCAGCCAGTCCCAAAGAAAGTGGACCCAAAGAGTAACACACCAAGGCACATCATAATTACATTACCTAAGATTAACATGAAGGAGAGAATTCTAGAAGCAGCAAGAGATAAGGGGACAGTCACCTACAAATAAGTTCCCATCAGACTGTCAGTTGATTTCTCAAAAGAGACCTTACAGGCAAGAAGGGGCTGGAAAGAAGTATTCCAAGTCATGAAAGGCAAGGACCTACATCTAAGATTACTCTATCCAGCAAAGCTTTTATTTAGAATGGAAGGACAGATAAAGTGCTTCTCAGATAAGGTCAAGTTAAAGAAGTTCATCATCACCAAGCTCTTATTGTATGAAATGTTTATGGGACTTAGCTAAGAAAAAGAAGATAAAAGACATGTACAGTAAAATGACATCAAACTCACAGTTATTAACAACCACACCTAAAACAAAAACAAACTAAGCAAATAACTAGAACAGGAACAGAACCACAGAAATGGAGATCACAGGGAGGGTTAGCAACAGGGGAGTGGGAGGAGGAGAGAGGGGGAGAAGGTGCAGAGAATAAATAGCATAGATGGTAGGTAGAAAATAGGGGGAGGGCAAGAATAGTATGGAAAATGTAGAAGCTAAAGAACTTATGACACATGGACATGAACTAAAAGGGGTAATGTTGGTGGGAGAGGGTGTGGAGGGGAGTAAAGGGAGGAAATGGGACTTCTGTAATAGCATAATCAATAAAATATATTTTTAAAAAAGAAAGACTTGGTTTGGGTTCTAAAATTACATAATGACCAATTGATAGCATTTCCTGTCCTAGTTTACAGACATGCATAAATGTCATCTAATTACATACATACTTAAAATATTGCTCTATGATGTTTTAAAGTGAGAATTGTATTTCTTGTGTAAGTTTTATATGATTTTGTACACTTTAACAAAAGTATATGTCCATATAACCAATATATTTTTTAATTTTCTTATTGTTTTTAGATTTATTTTATTGTTGTTCAATTATGGTTGTCTGCATTTTCTCCCCACCCCTTCCCCCAACCCCCTTCAAATCCACCTCCCTTTGCTGCTTTCACCCTTCCCCTTGGTTTTGTCCATGTGTCCTTTATAGTAGTTCCTGAAAACTCTTCTCCCCTCTGTTCCTTTCCCCCGCCCCTCTGGTTATTGTTAGATTGTTCTTATCTTCAATGACTCTGGTTAGATTTCATTTGCTCTTTTCTTTAAGAAATAAACTTGCAGTATAGTAATGAGAAGCCAGATGTTTAAGGCAAGTTGGAGGGAAAAATTTATTTAAAATCCAAATGAATAGAAGAAAAACAAGATTTAAGCTAAGTGTCCCTTTGAGAGTAAGCCATTATAATGGTGGTCATTTTAAGACATGTCCACCAGATGGCTATATAACAAATACAGGAGGAATTTGTAATGATCATTTTAAGAATACTCACACTGTGGTAATTTTGGGAGTGCTTCCTCTGAAATACCAACTCTTAAAAGTTGAATTGTTAGGAAATTATATATTGCAGAGGTCAGTTATATTGAGTCGATGTGAAATAATTAAAATGCTTACACGAGAACATCCTTTACCACCACCCATTTCTCATCCACAGACATAAAACATTTTGTGCTTCTAGAAGCACAGTGTGGAATGTGCTCACCAAGTCTCTCTTTCCTTCCAATGCTGATGTCCTTCCATCTTCTTCCCAGTTGGGTCATTTGGAGACATCATTTTCCTATTTTTTACAGTGGAACCTCAGTTCTCAAACTTAATTCATTCAGGATGTCTGTTTGAGAAGTGATTGGTTCAAAAACCGAATCATTTTTTTCCCATTAGAAATAACATAAGTTGAATTCATGTTTTCCAGACCCCCAAATGATTCTCTGTTTTAACCTTTCCTATACACAGGACATGCCCAATGAACTCTTTAATCTACAAATAAACATTTTTTTAAAAGGACATGAGATGTAAGTGAAACTAACAAAAAGGAAATGTACAGTAAAAAATGAAAATTTACATACACACTAGAAGGTACCTTTAAAGTTGACAGATATTAATGACTGAATGTGGAAAGGAGGGTGGAGGGATGTTACTGTTTGGAAGCGCAGGCCCCTTCCATAAAAACTTGAGGTAGCCCATCTACTTTCTTCTGTCTCTTTGCCCCACTAGAACTTGCTTCAAGCTCACTGGGTCTCTCTCTTACTAAAAACTTACCCGATGGTGTTTGGTTTTGCCTGCATTTTAACACTTCCCTGAAGTGAAACACTGCATTATCATTAAGTGAGTATCATATGGTTTGCTACTTCTTTGACAAGGTGCTATTTTTCAATAAAACTTTGTGTTTATTCCCATTTACCAAGAGTTTCCTTAATTAGTGAAGTAGGAATATTCTCTTTCATCCCCTCCTCCTCTGAGAGAGCTTTTCAGCTGCCATCTCTTGCCGTATCCTCTGAAGGTCTTGGAGTTCCTTGGTGGTCAGTCCAGTGTGGTGGTCCTCCATCTACTCCTCCTCATCTTCATCATCATCCACCCCCAAGCCCATAGACTTGCCCAGAGAAACAACATCCTTCACAACAGACACAGACTCATCCTCCAAGCCCTCAAAGTCTCTTTCAGCAACAGACTCAGGTCACAGCGATGGCATGGTCCTGGAAGACACTTACCCCCATGCTTTTCTATGAGCCCCAAGCAAGTGAGGATATTAAAATGTTCCTTCCAGAACTCTCTGAGGGTTCAATCAATGTCAGATGTCACCTGAAGGCACCTCTAAAACAGTGCCTTTGTGTAGAGTTTCTTAAAATTAGAAATGACCTGCTGGCCCGTGGGCTGGCTGAGAAGAGTTAGGCGTATTAGGCGATGTATTAGGCGATGAATCTGTAGTCCTCCATCACCACCAAGCCTGGAGGGAGGTCAGGAGCACTGTCCATTACAACAAGTGCCCTGAGTGGCAACTGTTTTCCCCAGAGGTGTTTCTTCAAACTTGGGGCAAACATTTTATGAATCCATTCAATAAAACATCACCTGGTCACCCAAACGTTGCTATTAGCCCCCCACATCACATTCAACTTGTTTTTCACGACATTATTTTTCTTGAAAACTAACATTTTCAGAATGGTAGAGGCACAGAGGCTTCAATTTAAAGTCCTCACTCGCACCAGTAACATCAGCCTGACCTCACTGGCTTGTGTCCTGGCACTGACTTCTCCTCCTGTGGGACCTGGGTCCTCTTGGGCATTTTCTTCCGGAAGAGGCCTGTCTCATCACAACTGAACACTTGGAGAGGATCAGACCCCTTGGCCTCTACGGATTCTTGAAATTCTGTCCCCAAATTATCAGCTGTTACTGTGTTAAAACTGGCAGCCTCCCTGTGCCTTGCTGCCCTATGAATGCTACTTCTTTTCTTAAATTTACCAAACCCGCCCCTACTGGCCTCACACAAATCACTTTTGGCACTCATTCCAGGGGTGTCTGTCAGGAGGGCAGTATGCAGCATCTTTGCTTTGTCACATATCACTGCCTCCGAAATGCTATCGGTGGCAAACTCTTTTTGTTTACCCGAATCAACAATATTTCTACCTCTCCAGCTGTCTGTGATCATTGTTTTGTGAGCATTTTGATATCGTTAGCAACATCAGCACTCCTGATGGCCTTTTCATGTTTTAAAATTGTGCTAATCATCAAGTTCACCATGCCACACTCAGTAGCCTGATCAGACATGCAAACACCTCTATCATATTTTGCAATGATTTCTTTTTAAAGTTCTATCGTCATTCTCACAATGTTCCTTTCCACTTTGCTGCTATCACTAACCTTCTTAGGACCCATGGTGACTTACTCTAAGTATTTAATAATAATAAGCAGCAACAAGAAAAAAAACATGAAAATTTTCACAGCAAAATTTCCTAAAATGTTAAGAACATAAGGTGTAGGGGTAAACTGATTCATACACATTCTCTGCTTTGTGTGTTGCCTGAGAGATGCATTGCTGATCACAGAGCTACCAGCATGAAACAGTTGTCAGACTGAGAACAAAGTTTGGTTCAACAACCAAGCCTTTTCTTTTTGTGAACAACTTGATCAAGAACTGAATTGCTCGAGATGGGAGACATTCGAGAACAGAGGTTGGACGATACTGTATTGTGCTTTTGTTTCTAAGAGGTGAGATATATGTGAAATCTAAAAAAAGCTTCACATAAAAGAAACAGAGAGTAAATTGGTGTTTGCCAGGGACTGGGTAGTGGTGGGGGATGGGGAGACATAAGTCAAAGTGTACAAATTTGCAATTATAAGATAAACTCTGGGTATCTGATGGACCATGGTGACTTCCATAAACAAAATGACCATGTGTTTTTGAAAGTTGCTAAGAGAGCAGATCTAGAGGTTCTCACCACACACACTAAAGGTAACCATGCAAACGTTAACTAACCTTATGCGGTAACCATTTCACTAGATACCTGTATAGCAAATCATCATGTTACGCACCTTAAATTTATATAATGTATATGTTAATTACATCAGAATAAAGCTGGGACAATAAATAAAAGAGGTGCAATACTTCCCAGTATAACTATAAGGAAGAAAAATTAATTAAATTTTACATAATTTCAAAAGTGATAAAATTATATTAGTATCAGATATCCTGTTTCACTCTTAGGACAACAAAACAAAGGTGTTCACTGTGACATTCTATGTAACAATAAACAATTGAAAACAAGTGCCCATTAAAAGAGGAATAAAAATACAGTATGAAAATTAAATAGTTATATATTATACAACACTTAAATAAGTGAAATATATGTATTTATTTGTATATATATACAAATAATATATATATACACAAATATATATACATTATATATAAAAAATGTATATGCACCAAGTTGAAGAGATCTAAAAAGTACAATAATCATTGAAAACTATAGTCACAAAATGATACATACAGGATGATGGCATGTATATACAATGTAAAAGGAAAAGTAATATTATATATTATTTATGAATTTAAAAAACTACCAATATTTAGAAAAATGACAAAAGCACAGACTGGAAAGATGTACACCAAATTCACTACAACAGTTACCTCTGAGAAACAAACTGAGGAGAGAAAAGCAAAATCTTTATCTCTACTGCCCTAATTCTTTCATTTAAACAATATAAAAGTGACTAAATATTAATGTTTGTTAAATCTGGGTAGGGTGCGTGTGTATTTGTTTTACTATATTCTGTGGCTCTAATATTTTCTAAACTTTTAGAATTGAACCCAAAAGTAATTATTCATTTAATGAGGCTCTTAAAACTTTATCGAGGTATAACTTGACAAATAAAAATTGTATATATTTAAGGCACCAACTAGATATTTTGATATATATATAAAATATTTGATATATATATAGTGTTTAATATTTGAGATATATATCTCTCTCTCTATATATATATATATAGAGAGAGAGATATATATATAGTCACAATCGAGATAAGTTAGCTATCACTTTACCAGTTTCTTTTTATTTTACTGCATAAGTGTAAGTTCAGAATTGCCACTGGCGAATGCGACTTCAATTGGAAGAGCACAAATATGGTCAGCTGCTGGAGCACAAGTCATGGGAGCAGCAATCCACACCTGCAGGGAGAATGTCCTCATCATTTCTGTTATTTCACCAAAAGTCACTGGACACTAGAGTGAAGGTTGTTAAGTGGACCCTGTGGAGTTTGGCTACAAATTACTTTTCTTACTGCCGAAAATGTGCATTGGCACTTTCTATTTTCAAATGTATTTATTTATGCATATTAACACCAGGCCCAAAATTATATCAACCTCTCACTTTAACTGATGAAAATACTGTGTTTTGGATTTGGGTATGTCCTTGTTATCACCCTGTCTGGCTCGAACTCTTGGGGCATATACGGTAGTATTTAGTATTTGGCCCTCATTCAGAACTGACATTCCAGCCCTCATTCCACTATCACAGCAAGTCATGTGATTCCAAGACAAGAGAATGAGAAGTGCCCTCCACACACAGGGTGGTAAGTAAGGAAAAATTCTAAGCAAATTCTGTGATGATCACAGCAGTATTCATTATATTGAAATTTATCTGTGTCCATTTGGGTATCAAGAAGTGTAGGGTACAAAGGTAGGAGGAGAAATTTCACAAGGTGATCTCATTTTCTGCATTGTAAAACAGAGATGGTCTCTATCCATCTGACTGGGCAATGCCCTTATTCTCTGATTAAAAACTATGGTTCAGGGACATTCAGTAACCTTCTTAGGGTTCTTTGGCTAGTAAACACCTAGTAATAAATTTGAAGACAAATTGGTTATCATTAAAAAACTATATTATTGATATGTAATATGCAGATAATGGCAAGACGCAGCTTTTATAAGGCTGCATAGAACTCAGCATCCAGTATTATCAGGTCTCAGTCCTTCACTGCATTTGAAAAAATGATTTTGTAATGCTTTAAAAAAAGAAAAACAAAGAAAAATGTGCATGAAAGCAAGAGGGAGAAGTAGCCTGAGAAGGAGCACCCAAAGCAGGCATTTTAAAATGATGACACAGAATATGCAAGCTGCCGTGATCTGTGGGGTGAGTCCAACACTCTCATTTTATACACACGGACTTCATGCCTGCAAAGGAGTGATTCAGGCTCTATCACACAGCAGCTCCTGAAGAAGCATGGCTACAGCCCACCACAGAAAACTCAATCATACAGAATAAAAAAAGAAGATGTTTGCTCTTGAATTTGTGCAACTAGAATGAGTTATTCAAGCTACCTTCATGCGTTAGCTTATATGCTGAGGCTAGAAGAAATACAGTTTTGCATGGACGTCACATCTGTCTGACCAGTGTTCTGTGATAGAGATATAGATATACTGATAGTTTTTTAAGAAGTTCTAATATTTTTTTTAAATAGAAAGGTACAAATGAAACAAGTTCTATAGCTCAAGAACAACATTTATGGGCCTTCTGCTTTGCATTAGCTTCTAATGTATTTCCCATTTTCTAGTCCTCAAAAACATCAGAGGTTTAGCAGGAAACATCCTTTAAAGAACTGTGCCTCAAATAATCTTCTTTTTTTATTATTGTTCAGTTACAGTTGTCCCATTCCTGACCCCCACTGCTCTCCCCTGCTCTGTCCCACCCCCATTTCCAAATGAAAAAAGAGACTCATTAAAACTTTTAGCAATCTGCTCCTATTGTATGCAAATAAATTGATGAATTGCATAGGCGTTCCCATAAAATCATACCCAAGTTCTAGCTAATAGTATGAAATGGTAGACTTTTTAGACTGTTGGAAGGATTACAGAGGCTCTTGTGATGCTGCAAAGCAACCTTCAAGCCTTCCTCATCAACAACATGACTTTCGTGGGCTTGTTTTGTGTTTAATCAATTAAATAGTATTTATTTTATATTTCCTGTGTTCAGTTGATCATATAAAAATAAGTGCTGCTCCCTGTATCAACCAGACCTAGTTAAGAAAACAGGTAGTTTAACGGAAGAATTATAATATTGGGAACTAGTCCAAAGGAAGAACTTCCTTTAGTTCAAAGGAAGAAATAAATCATGGAAACGCAGCGATTAACAATAGCAGACAGCTGTTATCACCACTAGGGTCAGAAGGTCAAAGGGAGGAGGTTGCCCCACGGACCAGGCACTGGCACCTCAGATTAGAAGGAATACAGCTTTGCATAGATATCACATCTGTTTTAAGCCTATTTTATGTGATAGAGATAGAGATATATCAATACATTTTCTTTTTACAAGTCCTAATTTTTTTTAAAATATAAAAATCCCAATGAAACAAATTCTAAAATCATTTCAAGGGCTTCCTGGCAAAAGCTGAGACCATAAAAGAAACATAATCACAAAAGACACTGCCTGATATATAGTAAAGGGAGAGAGAGAAATATGTTGGGAACCTATTCTCACCCTCCAATCTGCCACTAATATTTCCTATTGGCTGAAACTTCTTTCAAGCCATGAATGGGAAACGTGGTTTTAAAGAGTTCCACTTTATTGCTGTCTAACAAACTACACAAATACATAGTGCTGAAAAACACGACCACTGGATTATGTTCACAGGTGTGAAAGCTACAGCTGGTCTCAGCTCTATGAGGTATGGACAGCTCAGCTAGAACAACTCAAAAGGCTAGTGATAGAACATGCACTTCCAATATAGCATCTTTATACTACAGCTGGGCAGCTAAAGAACAAACTCAGCACAGACTGTCCACGGGGGTGTCTATGTGTGGCTTCCACAGCACTGTGATGTCAGGGTAGCCGAACTTCTTGCACGGTGTATATCTCAGGGATTGAAGAGTGAATCTGGCCAGCAAGCAAGGCTGAGTCTTTCACGAGCCACCACTAGAAGTAAGCTGTGCTTTTACAGCCCTATGTGTTGGGTAATGCAGCACCACTTCTGCTGTTCTCTGTAGACGGAAACACTCTGAGTGCACCCAGATTCACTGGAAGGGGGCATGTAGCCCATTCTGAGTGAGAAGAATGTAAAAGAATGGCTAGCCAGGTTTTACACCGTCTTAGGCACAGAGAAAATCAAAATAAATAAAGTTAAACAAAATTCAAGGAAAAATGCAAGGATTAAGAAACAATACCCAAAACAGTACAAATAACGTATGTCACCACACACTCTGAGTTACTGTCAAGTGAGCAGCGGAGGCAATAAAGGTTTCTCAAGGTCTAGAGGGATAAATCACTGAGGAAAGGTAAGTACAGCTTCCAAAAAAGCATTTAGTAGTTTTTTAAAGCCAAAGTACACAATTATAGGGGAACACTTTATTTCCCTCATACTTTAAAGGAGCATGGCATACATATTAGGTACAAACCCGGGTGAATTCTGAACTCTTGGAGGCCAATTCTTCTGTTTACCTAACCTGTATGCAATTTCATCTTCAGAAGCAGCAGTCTGCACTGATAGCTTGACTTCCTTCCTTAATATGAAGTTGCCTCCCCTTTCTCCAGGTGTGCAGGAGAAGAACTCAGTGTCCCCTGTCATTCAAAGGTGAATGTCTCTTGCTTCTTCTTGGTTGATCCCCCACACTCTTAATATTATTTTTTCTCCTTCTTCCCTCATCTCTTTCCGTCTCTCATTCAATCCACTCACACATTGTCTTATAGACCTTGTAGTTTGGGTTCACATTGTGTCCTTAGCCTCAAATTCCAGTGGAACCTCTCAGCATAAAGCCACCATGACATTTTTTTGTAGGATGTGGTGAGTCTAGCAGTCTTCAGTTACCACTTCTAGACCTCCAGACCTCCCTGTGGTGAGGGGAGGAGGAGCTTGGCCACTCTCTGCCCGGGACAGATGACTAAAGCAAAGCACATGACCCAAATTAGCAAAGGAAAGAGCAGAAACACATGGAAAGAATTTCCTTCAAACAAATAAAAGTTTTTTTGGACTTTTCTTTTATGATTCAACTCTTCTGTTGTTCAGCTAGAAATTAAAGTTATGGAAAAGAAAGAGATGGTTAATGAGTAGGTGACAAAAACTTAAAGCGATCACCTTTGGGCGCAGATACAAAATCAATGTGTATTCAAGAGGTATTTACACAGGTTTATCATGTAACTATATGCAATTAAACCATCCTTGTGTTCCCTGTTTCTT
Organism: Sturnira hondurensis; assembly: GCF_014824575.4. Lineage (NCBI taxonomy): Eukaryota > Metazoa > Chordata > Mammalia > Chiroptera > Phyllostomidae > Sturnira > Sturnira hondurensis. Next base: position 4,120,435 of record NW_028080032.1, on the reverse strand, counting down.
AGGGTTTCTATTTTGGTTAACACAAAAGGACTCGTGACCACAAGGCTTTTATTTTATGTGCAAACAGAAGGCTCTGGTAAGTGCCCATTTGTCCTGTGTTTAACAACTGCAAAGAAATGTAGCAAAAAGCTTTGCTAGGAAATAGTCTCCACTCAATTATGCACAAAGGAAAAACTTTCTGATCTTCAAGCCTACAGTGACCACCACCATAAATTAGGAGAGTGCAAAGGCTCACACTAAGAGACTCCTTAAGATTGAGGAATGCGTGACAGGTGTCAACTGTTGGGAATAACTATGAACTAAAGTCTTGAGAAAAGATAAATGATTTCCAAAATTATCATGTATTTTAAGAAAACTGAACAAAGTTCAGTCTACATTTAGCTCTTCAGAAACACACCCTCCCCACACAGAGATTCACATGTGTAAATTCCAATTCTTTAAGCTGAAGTCCTCTGTTTCTCATCCAAAACTATTTTAACTCGATTCCTGTGCCTTAAAAGTATCCAGTGCCAGGGATGGTAGTTCCTTGTGGCCTTGTCTTTGAATATACTCTTTCCACTTTTACATTTTTATCATACTTCCTGCTCACACTTAAAGAAACCATACTTATTTAAATGTTCATTCTTTTTGAATAAGAGTTTCCTTGAATAAGAGCCGTCTGTTTCATTTAACATGAGAATGCATTATGTTTTGTGCCTCTACTTCCACTTGAGGTAGAATACCAGAAAGCCCATGTGTTACACCTTGGTATGAATCACCGATTCCTCTATGCAGTGGTGAAGCAAGGACAGCAAACACAGCTGAAGAAATCAAGTGTGCAACACCTCCCAATTAAATTGAGCAACAGAGAAGAGATACAGCCAAACTCCAACAGAGAACCATAAATGTCATAAAGAAAATTATATCCAGAGGGGTTTTCATAATACATAAATTCAAGAGAGTTTATTACAGCTGAAGACGTTTACTCTCTTTGACATTGCTACACTGGTCCCCAGGGACACAGAGACTCATAAATTCTGAGTGCCATGAAAGTACATGATGCTCTCCTACCACGAACACACTCAGTTTTCCTCAAAGATCTTACTATGCAGAGCATGGTTTACAGAGTAGGAGCGTCCACACCATCTGTGGACATGCCTCACCCCAGACTTAATTACAGCAAGGTTTCCAGGAGACCCCGTGACCAGTATGCACATTAGGATTGGAGAAGCTCTGGTATGAGAGATGTCCTCCACATGTGCTGTCCAGAGGGAGTGTAAAAAGTTCCTCCCACCTGCTGATGAAACAAAGGGTTTGCTCACCTGCAAACTGGAACAGACAGCATTGCATAAACCAAATACCCTGTTCATAGTCACTTTGGAAATTCCCAAACTATGAGTTGGATTAGTCCAGAAGCTGTGGTTACCAGGCAAGGCAAGGACCCAACTGCCTCGGAAAGAGTCCAAAAACACATGCTCTGTCACAGTTTCAAAGCAAAGTTGGGCAATATTTAATCTCCTTCACCATAAGGGTAAGTCTAATATAACTTGCCCTGAGGCCAGTGACTTAGAGAAAAGAATCTGGATTTCCCCTCTCATATCAGCATTTTAATATTGAAAATAAAAATGTGTATTAAAACTGGTTGCAAATGAGAGCAGCTCAGATTGCGGGCCTGCCTCCCACACTAATGATAATTCAAGGTAATTCCAAAGGTTTTAGTACTAGGCTTTCCAGATTGTTCACTCAACGGCATCACCACATACCTTGAAAATACTTTGAAAAATTATCACAAGCTAGGAAAAATAAACAGAGCTGAAAGTTATTCCACTGCAATGGATTTGGGGATTTTTGAAACCTTACTTCAGGTGCATATGATGCCACTGTTTCCCCGTGCCTTGGGATCGGAAAAATCAGAATTCTTCTCCGGAGATGTTTCCCAGTTTATCACATGGAACTTCAATAGTTCTATATGAAGAAGTTAATGACTGTGGCAAGGCCTGACGTAGTGATGATGCCCAAGGTACACACAGAAGTCTAAATCAATGGTGGCGAGGAGAGATGCCTGCTTCTGTGGCTGCTTCCCATGAGCAGTGCCAGAAGTCAGGATAAGCACCCAGGGCCTCATCAAACACATCTGCCCTGTTTGCAGCTGGTCCTTGGGATTGACTCACAAAGGGAGCAAGTGACTTGGGGTTAACCCCTCAAGTCCTCAGTGTACCTTACTTGAGCCTGATTATTCTGGCACTCCCAGCATAAGACTGCTCCTCACACTCAAATGAGTCTGATCCTTTGATCCTAAGTCAGAAGAGCTTCCTTTCATTATCACATCTCCTTTCATGGAAAATGACTCTGGCTTCCACCCTCAAAAGCTTTACCATAAGTTTTCCCATAAGTATCATGAAATATTTTAACAACCAGTGGTTTGAGTTTCTGAATTCACTTTCGAACATAAGCAGTTCATTGCCTTATGATTCAGTGTCTTGTCATTGAATTTGGCCTCCTGCATTTTTATTCCATCTAAGGTGACCCACTTGTCACACTTAGTAATGAATGTGTCATGTGCCAAGGAACCCAACAGTCTCAGGCAAACTGGACCATTGGTCACCTTAATTTCATCTTTCCTTCTATCTCTGTCCTCTCCTGCCTGTGTCTCTCACTCCTACTAACAAATGTACGACATACTTTCTATTTGCCATGATGTCCACCTGGTATTGGTTCTTATTCTCTTTCTTTCCTCCCTCCCTCTGTTCCTCTCACTCCACATCCTTCTTTTTCCTTTTCAATTTTGTTTCTAAAACTTTCTCCATCCCTAAGCAACAGAGGGCAAGCAAAGTAAAAAAAGAGATATTAATTAGACAGCAATAGGGTAATGCCTAGAATAAGATAAAAGTTTTAAAGGAAGGCTAATAAAAATATGAAACTTAAATATAATACTCAGGAAGTTGGTCACCCAAAGAGAGAAAAGATCAAAGTAATCTAGTTGGTGCTTGAGGAAAATTTTATCTTCTTAAATAGTCTAAGCAAGACCTAAATAATGTCATATCNTGATGTCCACCTGGTATTGGTTCTTATTCTCTTTCTTTCCTCCCTCCCTCTGTTCCTCTCACTCCACATCCTTCTTTTTCCTTTTCAATTTTGTTTCTAAAACTTTCTCCATCCCTAAGCAACAGAGGGCAAGCAAAGTAAAAAAAGAGATATTAATTAGACAGCAATAGGGTAATGCCTAGAATAAGATAAAAGTTTTAAAGAAAGGCTAATAAAAATATGAAACTTAAATATAATACTCAGGAAGTTGGTCACCCAAAGAGAGAAAAGATCAATGTAATCTAGTTGGTGCTTGAGGAAAATTTTATCTTCTTAAATAGTCTAAGCAAGACCTAAATACTGTCATATCAACTCTCATAGGAAAAAAAATTATAATAAAATGAGTTATCTGCTAAGAACATTGCCTGTGGTGTTTAACACATTATTTCACTTTCTCTTCCCAACAGTTACAGAAAAGGACATCATTTTTCAAAGTGAGAAAAGTTAAGAACAGAGAAGCTAATAATTGAGAAATGAGGGATACCTTGTCCAAGACTGACTGACCCCTGCAACCTGGCCTCTCTGAAAGGGAACTTTCCTTCTGCTCCGTTCTGTGGAATCCTGCCATGGTCAGTGTCAAAGCCTATTGAAGTTGGGTAAAGGCAAGGCCTGGACCCCAAACCCTCAGTCTTGCCAGGGGAAAGGTCCATGCTTCACCAAACGAGAACACTGATGTGCCTAATCATGCTGCAGTTACAGGTCTTGGATTCCAGCTCCTCAATTATGTCAGGGCAGGAGCTTGTGCCTCCCTCTAGCCCCAGGTTCAGACCTGAGATGACACAAAAAAGTTGGTACATTTTATCATCACATTCTGGGCCCTGATTATGCCAGAGAAAGGCAAGAGACTCTCTAATCATGTGGTATCAAAGCTCTACAACCCAAGGGTCAGAACACCTCTTGCAAGAGTCAGAAGTCAGGCCCTAGCAAATTCTAGGTCATTGCCCCGCTCTCAATAAGGGCACCAGGGCATAGCTCCACCTGCTGCTGATTCTGAGGTGGTGAGTTTTCCCAGCAAACACTGCTCCTGCAGTCCTGTGTGTGAGCACCGCTTGGCCCTTGCCCTTGGTCATGCTCTAGTCATTTACCCAAGGTTCCACCTTTAGTCATACAGACCCAAGAAATAAACATTTCAAATTGATGGTGGCCAGATGAATTAGAAAATGCAATGTAGATGGTTGTTATCAATAAGTTGATAATAACTACATTAATAAGTTCATATCATTCACATTATTTATAAGAATACTTAAGGACAGCCTACTATTTCAATGTGCTTTTATTTTTTTAGAATGTTTTTATTATTTTTACTTTATAATTTTTTATTTTTCAAATACAGTTGATACATGTATACAATATTATGTTCCAGGTGAACAACTCAGAGATTAGACATGTAAGTTACTAAGTGATCATCCTAATAAATCTAGTATCCATCTGACACCATACATAGCCAATACAATATTATTGATGGTATTCCCTACGCAGTACTTCACACCCCTGTGAGTATTCTGCAACAACCAATTTGCATGTCTTAATCCTTTCACCTTTTCACCAATCCCCCAAACCCTTCCCATCTGACAAAAGTCAAAATAGTCTCTGTATATGAGACTGTTTCTGTTCTCCTTGTTTATTTATTTTGTTTCTTAGATTCAATTATTGGAAGATATGTATTTATTGTCATTTTATTATTCATACTTTTGATCATTTTTATTATTGTCCTTCTTTTAAAAGACCCTTTCACATTTTATGTAATACTAGTTAGGTGGTGAAAAAGTCCTTCATCTTTTTCTTGTCTAGGAAACTTGTTGTATCCTCCAGTTCTAAATGGTAGCTTTGCTGGGTAGAGGTCCTTGCTTTTCATCACTTTGAATATTTCTTGCCAATCCCTTCTGGCCTGCAAAGTTTCTGTTGAAAAATGAGCTGACAGTCTTATTGGTAACTAACTGCTTTTGTCTTGCTACTTTTGAGATCCTTTCTTTGTCTTTAACCTTTGGCATTTTAATTATGATGTGTCTTTGTATGGGCCTCTTTGGGTTCATCTTATTTGGGACTTTCTGTGCTTCCTGGATATATATGTCTATTCGCATGACCAGGTTAGGGTTTTCTGTCCTTATTTTTTCAAACAGGTTTTCCAATTCCTTGCTCTCTCTTTTTTTTTCTGGTAATCCCATGGTGCAAATGCTGGTATGTTTAAAGTTGTCCCAGAGGCTCCTTACACTAGCCTCACTTACTTTTAATTCTTTTTTCTTTTTTGCTGTTCTAACTGGGTGTTTACTGCTTTCTTGTCTTCCAAATCTCTGAGTTAATCCTCTGCTCCATCTATTCCACTCTTGATTCTTTGTTATGTAATCTTCATTTCTGACTGGTTCTTTTTTGTTTCCTAGTCCCATTTTTGTTTCTTATCTTTTTGTTGAAGTTATCACAAAATTCACCTACTTTCTGTCCAAGTTTATTGAGTACACTTATAACCAGTTTTTTGAACTCTGCATTTAGTAGATTGCTTTTCTCCATTTGTTAAGGTTGGTTTTTTTTTTCCTGGAGTTTTGTTCTGTTCTTTTGTGTGGGACATGTTTCTTTGTCTCCTCATTTTGGTAGCCTCCCTGCATTTGTTTCTATGTATTAGGCAGAGTTATTGTGGATGGAATGGCATAATATAGTAGGCGTCTTGTGAGGTCCAGTGACACAGCCTTTTCATTCACTGGAGCTGGGCACTCCAGGTATGCCCTCCTTCATCTACTCAATGTGGGCTGTGCGCATCCTCCTCTTGTAGTTAAGTCATGATTGCTATTAAGACATTTGTGAGAGAGATTTGCCCCCAGGCCAACTGAATTCAAGGCCTGGCTGCAACTGCCATAGAGGATCAGCTGTGCAGGGGCCTACCCCACGGAGTAGGACTTAGTTCTGTAAGTCTCAGTCTGCCCTTCCAGTGTGTCACTTGTGGAGGTGGTTGTGTGATACTCTAATATAGTTTAAAGCTATCTACCTGATGCACTGGCTCTGGGGCCACCCAGGAAGTACAGGCCAAGGTTAACCACCACCTACCATCTGCACGGGGCCATCCATCATGAGCTACAAAGCAATCTGCAAATGGCTGCAACTTGTGCTGTGCTTGTAGGTTCCTAGGAGAGGCCAAGCTGCTAAACCTCAAGGTTTACCATACATAGTGAAATAACCTATTATCTGAGTCTGCTAAACATGAGACTTACACAGAATTACCAGACATCCTAAACATAATGTAACAGGGGACATCTGGCCAGATTGCTGGGGAGTAGGATGACCCTAATCCTACAGCACAAAAGTCTGTGTTCTCTGGAGTGGGGAAGGGAACCCTGAGATGGAAAGAGTGTGAGCCTTCCCTGGAGAAGGGGGAAGGGTTGCAGAAAGCCCCAAGGACGCAGATTGAAGCCACAGCCATGGTGTGCCATACCCTCCCATGAGGGTAAACACACTGCATGATGCCCCACCTGGGGCAGAAATATTGTGACCATGTGTAGCTAGAAAACCACCCTACCTGCTTTTGGATCACAGCAGCAGTAAGAAGGGCAGGAATACAGTGTGGGCTGATATGCAGCACATGGTGGAAGGTAGCCTGAATTGGCTAACAAGATGGACATTCCCAGAGCACACGGGGTTTGGGGGGAAGATTTAAAGCAAAAGGTGTGCAAAAACTTACTCTTTTTTTGCACTCCCCTAATGCCATCTGGTTAGGAAATAGAGTGTGGTACCTGGCAGATGCCAGGCCCCACTTGTGGCTCTTATCTTGCCCTGCTCCCATGACCAGGGCAGGCTCACACAGGATGTGTGCCTGCCAGTGCTAAGCCCATGGGATGCTGTGGCCCCACACCTCAGCACAGGTCCTGGACCTCTCCCATTCTCTCATCCTGAGAGCAGCACACAGATGTGCAGGACAGAAATGTTTGCTGGCTCCATGGATACAAGCAGCCTTTTTACAAGGGCCATGCAGATAAAGCCCCTGGTATGACCAGCTGCAGTGATCTGGCAGTGTGTCCAGGCCCCAGAGGGAGGGAGGAAGCTATGGCAGGAGAATTAAGATGCCGGGCCCACAACTGCACACTCCAGAGAGAGAGAGAGCCCGGAGCTGGACATAGCATATCAGCATTAGAGCATTGGAGTCCTCTCACCTCTTCTTTTGTGTCTTTCTTTTTTACTTTCTCCTTTCCCTCCCTCACTTTCCCTTCTCTTTCCCCGTTGGACCTTCCTTTCCCTTCCCTTCTCCCCTAATCAACAACCCTCCAGCTGCCCCCTAGCGCTTGTTCATACAGAAAACCCAGTGCTGGAAAACAGTACTTAGAGAGCCTTCAATCATAAGGCATCACATGTGGTAATACAAAAAATTCTTAGAACAATTATGCTCTTTAAAATATGACTCCTATTCAGTGCTTTAGTTTCCCTGCCTTTGTGCTTCAGGCTAAATATCACTCAGATTCCTGCAAAACTGAGTGCTTTCTCACCAATTATCTGAAAGGCCCGAAGAATGGTACTTACATCAAAGCCAAGCCTAATGACAAAGGACACCTGGCCACTGCAAACACAGGCATCTCTCAGCTCCTCGCTCCATTTGGCAAAAACCTATTTCCATCTCAGTCTCAAGGTAACAAAGGACTAATTGATGGGAGCACTTTTTTTCCATCTTTCAAAAATAAATTGAGCCAACCCCACAAGCTCATCTAGAGGAATTAATTAGGGAATAGGAAATCTCCAAAGCCATCCTTAAATTGAGATTGAACAAAGCCCAGAGAACAGATGGCTTTTCATCTAAATTCTTTAAAACCTTTAGCACTCTGCTAATTCCCCTACAGAAATAAAAATAAAAAAAAAACACTAAATGAATTTGAGCAAACCATTTCACCAGGTGTTCAGTTCCCCTAAGTTTCCTTTTGCTCTAGGAAAAAAAGGAAAAGTTAAAACCAACAGGTAACCTCTCTACTGATATTATTACAATTTCATTTATGCATCTGAGTCCTTCCCCTGGGGCTCATTGGAAACCTCCCCAACATTTCTGACTACCAAGCTGGGGGAGTGATTCCCTTAATTGATGCAGCTGGTGTCAACACACACAAAACAAAGTTGAGAGTGAGGTCATTGTTCAAGCAAAGTAGAAACCAGGAAAATAATTTTATTATTTTGTTTCAGATATCTGGAGATTTCTGGGGCAAGGGCTGGCAAGAGGTGATCGTGTGATTCTAGCAGTTGAGCAGATGCTCTCCCATACAGATTGAGCAGGTGGAAACATAGTGAGGCACAAGACCACTGCCTCTCAGCTGCATGGTTCAAAAGAAGCTATCCCATACAGGACCCCGGAAGGGTGGACCATCGGAATTTACACATTTTATATTCCAAGGGTATTTAAATACCACCTCTCATGAAGATTTGGTATAAATGTTTAAAATGGTGTTTTATGCATTTATTATCTTTTGATTCTGATATTCCACTAGAATATCGGGACATTCTGGTATCTGTTCTTTCTTTTTAAATGACAGTTTACATTAAACATAATCTCTGTCCATCAAGAAGATCATTCCGGGTAAGAATCCAATGGACATGCAAATGCTAAGATACCTCCATTCTGCTACATGTAAATTCTAGATTTAAAATGTGCACTGAGCAATCCTAGGGTGAGGCTCATAAAGGGAAACTGAACCCCTAAAGAAAAACAGCTGAAGCCAGTCAGCAAAATGAAGGGGATTTAGCTTTTTATTGCTCTACTCCAGCCCAGCACACTCCACAAACTGACCCAAAGATTGAAGCCCTCACTGGCATCAGCTCTCTGGGACACCTACCTGTCATCTGCCCATCATATTTGCTACAAAAGCCCTTATTTCACTGTATACAACCTGCCTAGTCTACTCTTCCCTAGACAGAGTTCTGATTATACAGAGGTCTACTTATATCAAGGTGGATACAAGAGGATTTGAGTCTCAGGAGGCTTTGTTCTAGAGAGAAGGGCTGCTATGTGATATATCTGGAAGAAATTAAGCTAAAAATAAATAAATAACTTCAAGTACACACCCAGCCTTTTGGTTACAAGACTCATTCATTCAATAAACAGTCAACAAGTACTGTGCCAGGAGCTAAGGAAAAACTAGTAAGTAAAATAGAAATGATGCTTGTTCTCTTAAGAGTTCTACATTTCTTTTGGGAAGACAGTCAAATATCCCCACATGTATATAATTATAAACTATAATAAATGGTATGAAGATTAAAGGATAAAAAGTATACAAAAGTGGAAACCAGTCTAGGCAGCAATGTCAATCTTCCCTAAAAAGTAAATTTTTGAACTAAACTCAGAAAAATGAGTAGACAGTAAGTGTTGAGAAGGTGATAAAGGGTAGAATGCAGCCAGTGAAGAGAACCAGCATGGGCCAAGGCCCTGAGAAAGCATCTGTCTGCGTGTACTTGAGAAACTGAGATCGATCCAACGGGCCAGAAGAAAGTCAGCTAAGGCTTAGAGTGGCACAGGAGAGTTTGGAGCCTGCAGGGCATGGAGGGGCAGTGGAAGACACCTGTCTCTGTTTGGGGGCCCAGACGCAGCCTCTGAGACAAGGGTTCCAGTGAGAGGGGACCCCAGGAGATACCAGCGAAAGAGATTTGACACAAAGAAGGGAAGGCAGCAGGTAAAGGGCTAGTTATAAAGAAAACAACCACTGTGGACACTGTATCTTCATCCAGCTGCCAGAAAATGAGGAGGCAGAGCAGAGCATCTGCCACAGAAGCATCACACCCGAAGGGCAAAGGGGCTAGTGCCTTTACTCACCAAATTGCATTAATACTTGATTGAGAAGCACTGTGGGGCACATTAATTTTCCAGCACCTCAGGACCACAGTGCCTGTTCTTAAGCACTATGCGCAGAGCCCAGAGAGAAAGCCCTTAGCAGGGAGGAGCTGGGCTATTGTGGTGAGGCTAAAGGCACCTGGGCAGGTCACATTGGACTACCTTGTCACAGATCTACACTTGGGCACGTATTCCAGCTGACACAGTAGCATGACCAACAACAGGAAGCAGCAACATTCATATCTTCATGTTTAGTCTTTTTATTTCTACACTTACATAAGGATGTAGTACCTTATGTATGTGAATAGTTGAGTCTCAGATACAGCTGTTTGATGAACTCATAAGAGCTCTGTAGTAGGCAGGGATTCTTCTTCCCTAAATACTAAAAAAAAAACCAAAAAAAAACGCACAAGAATTACTAATGTTCAAGGACACATATCTAAAGTAAAATTATCTTCAATTCCAATTCAAGGCATCGGTTCCCATAGACCTTTTTATTCCTGACATGCCTTGATGACACAAGTGACACATGACAGGATAGTCTCCATATTTGATGAAAACAATCATACAATTGACTTCAGGATCCAGAGAAGAAAACAAATCCCCATTATTTAACTTTGTCTATCTACTTCCAAAAATAACAGAATTCTGTTTTAAAGAATCAAAATATTAGCCACAAGATGAAAATAAAAGTTATGAATTTCCTCTCTAATATTTTGATATTTAATATATCTAAAGGGATGAGCAAGAAGATTGCTAATGAAAAACGATGTAAAATAAAGAGGTTGTCCAATATAACTGACTGTAACACCACCTGAAAATGGAAGAAAATTATATAAGCCAACTCTCTTAGAGTGAAGATAAAAGTGATGAAGAAGATATCATTATTTTTTTCAGAAATAAACTCTAGTTCCTAAGCTTTACAGGTGAGAGTAAATGAAACTGAACTCAGAGAGAAGAATGGCTTTCTGAAATTCTATACTTGTATGAAAAAGTTCGCCTATGTTTCTCAGGTCAATTTCTGAAACACACATTTGGGCAGCAGAAAATAATTTCTCATATGCAAGTATTGCAGGTCAAATGTCAGCTTTGGGGCATAGGTTGTGTTGTATAGATGTGTGCTTTATATAATGAGATTTTCATACTCTAGTTTATGATATATCTGTTCAAAGTGAATATTTCCACTAGTTGGCCAGGTACCAGTGTTACTGTTGATTACGTGTTGAGTTAAACATCACCCACATTTTATGAAAAATGAGCTTCACTATGGCTTTGCACTATGCAATGAGATGAGAACATAAAATATAACCTGGTCTGAGAATGTCCACTATTTAAAAAAAAAAGAGGAGGAAATCTGTAAGTAAAAAAGCAGATTTTTTTTAGTGCCTATTTTCTGAGAGAATTTCTGCTGACTGTGCAACCCAGCTCTGTAGTTCCCAACATGCCTGACTCCACTGCCTGCAGTGCACCATTTGTAGAAAATCATTGTCCCACAAGGATGGGAAAGGATTTACTTATTTTTCCTCATGATAACAAAATATTGCTTTCAGAGGAGATACTGCAATAACGAAGACTGTTGCCGGTTCTTATAAAGGAGGTGGGTTTGGGACAAAGGGTCATTCTGTACCATGCTTTATGTTTAGTCACTGTGTGCTGAAGCACAATCCACTTTCAATGCCCTACATGTTTGGCAGCTACAGCTAATGTCATGGTGGTGGGAGGAATGTTACACCATTGATAAATGTCAAAAGCCGCTCAACCTCAGAATAGTCTACATACACCAGTAGCAGAAAATTTAATTCCTTTTAAAGGAATTTTACTCTAATTCCACAGAAAGCTCACGCATGTAATGGTATGCCCAATAATAATAATAACTGAACATATCCGTCAAATCCAGATTGAGATTTTTAGAAAATATATATGCTGGACCTATGAATCTCAGATAAAAGAATGCCGTCTTGGAAACTGTAAGCTACTTAACCCAAATCGGTAGCTTTTTTGTTTATCTGGTCAAATATAAAGCAGTTCCTTTTAGTGATCCCCTTTACCACCTTGCCTTTGACATAGTGTTTGGTGAACAGATATTTATTTGAACATAACCCACAATAGCAACACATTGTAACTCCATATGTGTTTCTTTCAAAGTACGGTAGACATAATGTTTGAGGGTGGTTTCACTGGATTTTGATGGGACACAAATCTGTTCCATTTAGTTAAATGGAATTACAGCAACCAGTGGTACCCTGGGTGGCACCAACAACTCATTTAACAAATTATCTCGAGATGCTTTGCTGGTCTTAGGTCCTTGTCCTACAAAAGATTAAAAGATTCATAAGAGATGCTATGTCCTACATCCTTGGCATCACCCACAAGGGTGGGTTCCTTCAGTGGTCCTGGGTGGTCTGTCTTCTCTTCTCCAAACCCTTGTCTTTTCTAGTGGTCATAAAAGTGTACATAACACAAATAAATTCATAATGATAAGAAAACAATGATGGATGCCCCATTTAGAAAAAAATTAGCAGTGCCTATTGATTTTTAAATATCCTTTTACCTGTTTTGTGGGCTGATCTTCAAAAACAAAACAATTACAGTTCTAGACATTTGCAGATATTGTGGGGTTTTGCCACTAACCACAAACCACATTTAAAAAAAATTCTTGAGACTTTTAGCAAACAAATTGTTTCAGAATGTTGATGTCAGTATGGTGTGCAAGATGATGAGACAGTTCTCGTATAAAGGGGACCCATTATATTGCTCACTTTTCAGTCAGAATTGATAAACATTTTACTGTTCTTAGTAACAAAATGACATGTAAATAAAATTTTTTTAAATCAGGATATTAAATACATTTATTGACACTAATATTTCTCACTCACTAAGTAATTTAATTGGAGAATATAAAATATGTGACCTTAGAAAATATAAAACTCAAGCATATGTAAATAAATTTAAACCATTTAAAGTCTCCATTGAAAGAAAGTTACGTTTGCAAAATTACACCATTTTTCACTGAGCTCACAGTTATATGATATTTGGTAATTAGTTTACATCTCTTATTTAATTCTAAACTCTCCCTTTTTGTAGATGTGCTGTTTCTTCCATTTGACAAATAAGGATACTAAATGCCAGAGAAGAATATGTTACAGTAATTATTTCTACATGAACATGTCCACTGGAGTCACTTTGAGGGCTTCACAAATGTTAATGTCTCCCTCCCAACCCCAGAAATTGTAGTTTATTTAGTCTAGGGTGTGAGCTAGGCTTTGTAATTTTTGAGAGATTCATAGGTGATTCAAATGTGAAGAAAGTTTAAAAACTTCTTGGTGACAAGATAGAAACATGTACTCATTCATGTGAAGGTTCTTGGAAGTTAATAATTTTCTGTATTACACTGAAAATAGCCTGGGATGTTGATCAGAGAAATTCTAAAAATTGAGAAAATGTCACTAATATCTTCAGTGCTGTATTTTCCTAAGAGCAATGTTCCTTGCTGCTTAGTGATTGGCTCAAGGCTAACTACTACTGTTGTGAGTATATGTGATGAAAACAATGCCTAAATTTAATGCATACTTCTTTTGTGTCAGGCTTGCTTTACAGGTATTTTTGTCTGTGTTTTCCAAAACTATAAGATAGTTTTACTCTTTTTAGAGGTGAGGAATCTAAGACAAAGAGCAATGATATAGTTTGCTGAGGACCCCATAGGTAATAGGTGGCAAAGACAAGATTCAGACCCAGATTTGCCAGAACTCGTGGTTTATTCTCTTGACAACCACAATATCTAATATGCCTCAAAATTCATGGATCATAATGATAAAATAACTCTAACTAGGGGGTGAGCTGCTCAGTTAATAGTCAAATATCCTTCCAAATTCACCCTTGAAGCTATTTTGTCTAAAGACTTTTTGTTGAGGCCTGTGGCTTTCCTTCATTCTGTCTGAAAAACCATGACTGGATGCCTGATCCTATTTCTCCCTTTCTGTGCCTCCACTGACTGCTCCTTCTCTCGACAATGAGAGAAAAATAGAAGGCTATTCATTGCTATTATTTAAGATTTGTCATGTGCAACTGAAATAGTTTTTAAATTATGCACAGGAGATGAAATTAAATATAGACAAGGGTCGATCAAGACAAGGCAGAAAAACTTTAGGAAGGACTTCAGGAATGACACCCACAGGCACACACAGAGTCAAAAGGCAGCAGCCATGCCATGGACTTCCCAAATGCACACTGGGTACTCAGAGCGTTTCCCCCAATTACAGTGGCCTATCGAATCTCCTTTATGGAGAAACTATAAAAATATAAACATTTTTCCTCTTCTGGGACTGTTTCTTTGCTTGTTTAAGGACCAAATAATATCTAAAAGAATGTATTTCAAATTGCATATTGTATTATCACATATTATACTTTATAATTGTGTATGTGCAGAAAACTCAATGGTATGTGAAAGATATAGCAGCTGAATATACAGGGATTTTGAATGGCATGAGAACATGTATTGTCCATGAAAAAGTTTTTCCTTAAGAAATCTCGAATCCTTATTTCTAATCCAACCTAAAAGACTTCAATATTTATAAAAAGGGAAGCTATATCAGGAATGGTTTTTGGCAGGTAAAAATCATCACCATAAAATTTTAAAAATCAATAAAATAAATAGTGTACTATATTCTACAGAATTCTGAAAGAGCTATTCTGAAGGCAGACTCTAGAAATTTACCTGAAACTCAGAGGTAAAAGGATGAGAGGAGAAAAACAACAGTCAAAGGTCAGAGAAGCAAGAAAAATAGAACCAAAAGATTAAATAAGTGTAAAACAGAATTCTAGAAAGCAAAAAGATGCAAAAATCAAATTAATTTTTAAAATTCCTGAGTTGAAAACACTCAGAACACTTAGTTCAAGGATATAAGAATAGCAGATATTAATAATAATCAACCTACAATGAAATAATTATAATTTGCTTTATATTTCATTCAGCATAAAGATAATAGTCTAAAAGCTTCTGGGCAGAAAAGAATAAAGTGAAACCTATGAAGATAGCGTCAGACTTCCTTCCACAATGCTGGAAAAAATAAAGCAATGGCGAGGTATTTTCAGGGTTTCAGGAGGATGTTTGTGACCCCAGAATTCTAACCTAAGCCAAGTCAACATCGGTTAGTGAAGACAGAGGACCTTCTCAGACATGAAATGACTCAGGAAGTATGCTACTCAGTTATCTGTCTTGAAAAAAAAATTACCCAAGAAAGTATTTCACCAAACCAAGAAATGAATCAAAACCAAGAAATTAACTCAATTTGAGGGCATGTGTGAATCAAAAGAAAACGCAGTGAGTAATGAACTTAACACAGGGCTGGTGTCTGAGTAACTGTTATAAACAGTTATGAAACATGACAAATGTCAAAAGTAATCCTTGGATGAGAAAGAGCATGCCATTTAAAAATAAATTACTAAAAATACCTAGTTTCATTTCAACAGAAACAGGGTAGCGGCAGGACTGACAAAAGGGAAGAAATTAAGGTGTTTTAAACTTCTTACTTAGATATAACAAAACAAGTATATACTATTATAAGTGTCCTCAATTTATTTATTCAGTTAGCAAACAGTTGTTTAGCATCTCCCATATACAAGGACTTGACTCAGTGCTGGCATGGCAAAAATAAATGGTCAGATCTGAGTCCCTAGCTCACATTGCACACGCTCTAGTTAACAAAACAGATTATTGTAAATGTGGAAAAAGCCAAAGGGAGTGAAATAGCATAAGTAACTTAAAATCACTATAGGCAGAAAAGAATTAAGAAAATGTAAGCAATATTTTAAAAGGTATAAACAGAGATAATATGGAAAACAACAAGGAAGCAATCAATCCATATACTGCAGATGAGTAAAATTCATGAAAAAGTTCCACAAACTTATATAGATTTAACATCTATTAAAAGTTATCTACCCTATCAAAATACCAATGATGTTTTTCACAAAACAAGAACAAATAATCCAAAAAAAATGTATGTGGAAACACAAAAGACCTCAAAGCCACTGCAATCTTGAGAAAGAACAAAGTTGGAGGAACTATGCTACCTGATACCAAAATATACTAAAAGGCTATAGTAATCAACACAGCATGGTACTGGCATAATACAAACACACAGGTCAATAGAACAGAATGGAGAATCCAGAAGTAAAACCCTGCCTACATGGTCAATTAAAATATGGCAAAGAACACAAGAACATATGATGGGGTAAAGACTGTCTAGTCAACAAATAGTGTTGTGAAAATTGGACAGAATCATGCAAAAAAAATGAAACTAGACTATGTTTTACACCATATATAAGAATGAACACAAAACAGATTAAAGACTTAAATGAAAGACCTAAAACCATAACACTCCTAGAACAAACCACAGGCAGTAAAATCTTAGACATCCCCCTTATCAAGATTTTCTTGATGTATCTCCCCACACAAAAATAAAAATAAATAAATGGAACTACATCAAACTAAAAGATTTTTCCCAGCAAAGGAAATCATCAACAAAACAAAAAGAGAGTCTCCCAAATGGGAGATGATATTCATCAATGATACATCTGATAAAGGTTCAATATCCCAAATTTGTAGAGAACTCTTATAACTCAGCACCAAAAAAAAAAACAAACACACAACCCAATTATAAAAAGTAGGCAAATGACCTGAATCCAAAGAGGACCTACTTCTCTAAGGAGGACATACACGTGGCCAACAGACATATGAAAAGATGCCCCATGTCACTAATCATCAGAGAAATGAAAATTAAAATCACAATTCAGTATCACTTTACACTCGTCATAATGGCTATCATCAATATATTAGCAAACAAGTGCTCTGAAATATGTGGGGAAAAAAGGAACCCTTTCTCACTATTGGTGGAAATGTAGAGTGATATAACCACCATGAAAAATGGCATGAGATTTTCTCTAAAAATGTAACTGCCAGAATTCCAGTAATTCCACCTCTGGGTACATATCCTAAGAAATCCAAAACACTAAATTGAAAGGATATTATGTGTCCCTATATTCACTGAAGTGTTATTTACAATAGCCAAGATATATAAGCAACCCAAATACCTATCAACAGACACATGGATAAAAAAGATGTGGTACATATATACAATGCAATGTTACCAGGCTATAAGAAAGAATGAGATCTGCTCTTTTCGTGGTGTCTGGTCTTCAATCCAGGTCATTAGATGTTTCTTGGGGAGAAGATGGTGATGAAGTAGGAGGGAGCAGATTCCACTTCCCCCTACACATGGGAGAAAAACCTAGCCAATCTATGAAGGAACAAAGAAAACAGCCAACAGTACCCCAGCATTTATGAAAATAAGAGACCAAAAATTGTAGCAGACACTGAAAAACCAGTCAGTAAGGAGAGTGCTTCAGGACAATAAGGTCCTAGGGATCACCCTTAGTCCCAGGGGACTAAGGTGGCTGCAGCACCAGGCCCAGCATGCACAGGGTCAGTCACAGGGTCCTTGGAGGAGAGCCATGTCAACTGCTCCCTCCCTCCCCTGCCAAACAAAGTTTAAGCAGCACCAGGAGAGACCTGGTTGCTTGAAGTCACAGAGAGGGGAATAAGAACTAAGTGGCAAACATACAGGGGCTGTGAGCACCCATGGAATCTGTGGATACCAGTTGGGGAGAGTTAAGAGTCATGCAGTGAAGGGCCCTGCCCCCAATAGTCCCTGGTCTGGCTAGAGAATTGGCTGTGCAAGAAGCCAATTGGCTGTACAGTGTGGCAGGCTTGAGTAGGAGGAATTTCCTCAAAAAGAAACAGTTGGGGGAATTCTCCTGCAGCAATTGCTCCAGCCTACTCCCCACCCAGCCATGCAGTGATCCCAAGGTTGCTCAGAAGGCCCCGCACATCCCCATAGCACTGGGAAGGGTGCATGCCCGAACGATAGGACCCAGGAATATTAGCCAAGGGAGCATGAGTGCCTGCATCCCAGCCCAAAGTGGTAACCCCAAGGAAAGAGTGCTCTCAGGAAGGCCTGGATCCTACACCCAAGGCACTGGGAGAAGAGCCAGACTAGCTCTAGGGAGAGCACTGCAGGCTGAGTGAAGATCCAGAAGGGAGAAAAGCCATACCAATCACCCCTCAACCTGCTGCAGCCAGAAAGACCAGAAATACTGATTTGGCCAGTTTGGAAGCAGCAAGAACTTTTTTCCTTTCTTTTTTTTTTTAAGTAATTTTTAAAATTTTATTATTATGTATCTTTCAATTTCTTTTTCCTCTCTTTCCTTCTTTCATGTTTTATTCCTTCTTCCTTGGTTTCCAATTCTCTCTCTTTTCATTCCTTCTTCTGCTTTTCTTTTTCAATAGCCACAAGTGAGACAAAAAAACCTGGAACTGTGAAAAGACCAGAGCTAGATCGAAGAGGGGCATCCCAATAGCTGAGACACTGTGACAAATTTCACTTTGGTATTACAACGAACCTACAAGTTATGGCATATTTGTAGTATTATTTTCTCATTATTTTTACACCTTTTATTTTAATAGTATTTTTGTATTCATTTTCTTTCTGTATAGTCTTCTTTGCTTGGCTGGTTAAATTGTATCATTTGACAGGTTTCCCCTGTTCTCTCTTTCATAGTGTATTGCTAATTTACTGTCCCTCACTTCACTCCTATTCCATTAGCACACTACTCAAGTTCCTAGACTCCCTATTCTTCTTATCCAGATCATATAGATTCCGTCCTATCATTGTTGCTCTAACACTATTGTAAATAATAGCTGTTCCACAATTGAAAATACTACACAACACCTCTCTGAGATCTTAGCCCACTTCGTGGTTTCCTGAACTCTATTGCTGTACTGGTTAATTCTAGTCTCTCACACACTACACCTATTTATTCTCCTTTACTCTCACCCTAGCTCAGAATCTGACCTCTCACAACCTCACTGCCTTCTATATCCAATGCACAATCCTTCTCTCCCCAACAATAGTTTTATCCCCTTTTCATCCTCTTTAAAAAGCAACTAGTTGGGTGGACGATCACAGTTAACACTATACACGGACAAAAAATCTCCTATCTCTTCTGTACTGGCTGCTACTGTGAATATCATAGAATACTCTCCTGCTGTCTTAAAACATTTTGCCTTCCCCTCCAGCTGACCACAAAAAAGAGTAGGTGGAAGTGGTGAACACTAGGATACCCACTGGAATAGGAAACCCAACAACAAAGGAACCACCAACAGATAACAACAGAAGGTGTAGGAGGGAGTGAAAGCAACACAAACCTCAATCTAGGACGTAACTGGAAATACAACTAAATAGTGGAGAAACTACCCAGTATAAACAACCAAACAAGAGCAAGAGAGAATCCTCAAAACTTTGTACACATGGAACAACCAGCTTCAACACAACCTGCCCTCACCAGCACAACAAAATACAAGAGGTGATGGACAGAGTGACCCTTAGTTAACCAGCTGGTGGGAAGGACCCACTAAAAAAATACCCCAAAACAATCAAAACCCAAAGACAAACACAGAGCCAACTTAAATGACAGCCCAAGACCAGTGAGCTTGGAAGATCAAGGAGACTACACCAATGAATCTCACAGGTATTCTATCACAGAAGTTCACACCATAAATCCAAGGAGCCAGAACAGATCCGTTTAAGAAGCTGAAGCTAACAAGAAGAGTCTCACAAACAATGGGAAGACAAAGAAACTATTCCCAAATGAAAGGAAAGGAGGAAGCCTCAGAAAGAATGCTGAATGAAATAGAGGCAACTCAATTATCAAATACTGAGTTCAAAGCAATGGTTATCAGGAAGCTCAATGAGCTCACAATGAATTAGCAGAAACTATAAGGGAACTACAATGAACTCATTGCAAACTATATCAACATGAAAAAAGAAATAGACACTATCAACAAGGGCCAAGAGGAAATGAAGAATACAATGTCTAAACTGAAGAATACAGTATAATGAATCAAAAGCAGGATCGATGAACCAGAAGATCAGATCAGTGAGCTGAAGGACAAAGTAGAAAAAAGCACCCAGAAAGACCAAGAAAAGGAAAAGAGGTTCAGAAAGGATGAAAAAGGATTAAGAGAAATGCAAGACAATATCGAATGTAATAATATCCATATAATAGGGATACCAGAAGGAGAAGAAGAAGAGCAAGAGATAGAAAACCTATTTGAAAAAGTAATGATGGAAAATATTTCTAAATTGATGAGAAAAAAAAGTCACACAAATCCAGGAAACACAGAGAGTACCAATGAAGAGGAACCCAAAGAGGCCCACTTCAAGACACATCATCATTAAAATGGCAGAATTCCAAGACAAAGAGAGAATCTTAAAGGCAGTAAGAGAAAAAGAGAAAGTAACATACTAGGGAGCACCAATAAGGTTAGCTACTGACTTCTCAATGGAAACACTCCAAGCAAGAAGAGAATGGCAAGAAATATTCCAAGTAATGAGAACCAGAGGCCAGCAACCAAGGCGACTTTACCCAGCAAGGCTCTCAATCAGGATGGAAGGCCAAATAAAGAGCTTCCAAGACAAAAGAAGTCTAAAAGAATACACCTTCACCAAATCAGCTCTGCAAGAGATACTGAAGGGGCTGTTTTAAGAAAGGAAGAAAAATAGAGAGACGGAGAAGAACACAGGTACATAAATGGCAATGAATAAGTACCTATCAAAATACTCTTAAATGTAAATGGATTAAATGCTCCAATTAAAAGACATAGAAAAGCTGAATTGACAAGAAAGCATGACCTACAAGAGATCCACCTCAGGACAAAAGACCTATACAGACTAAAAGTGAAGGGCTGGAAGCAAATTTTCTAAGCAAATGGGCAGGGAAAAAAAGCTGGAGTACCAATACTCATATCAGAGAAAATAGACTTCAAACAAAAGGCCATAAAAAGAGACCCAGAAGGTCACTTCACAACACTCAAGGGAAGAATCCACAGAAGATATAAACATGGTAAATATATATGCACCCAACAAAGGAGCACCCAAATACATAAAGAAAATCTTAGAGGACTTCAAAAAAGATATTGACAGCAACACAATTATAATAGGGGATTTTAACACCCCACTGTCAAAAAATGCACAGATCTTCCAAACAAAATATCAACAAAGATATTGTGGCATTGACCAACGCCTGAGATGAAATGGACATAACTGATATGTATAGAGCCCTTCATCCCAAAGAAGCTAAATACACATTCTTTTCAAATGCTCATGGAACATTTTCAAAGATAGACCACATGATAGGACACATAGTAAGCCTCAAGGGTGAAAGACAAATAACATATGATCTCACCTTTAACAGGAATCTAAACAACAAAAGAAACAAGCAAGCAAAATATGACCAATGACAGTCAAATACGGAACAGGCTGACA
This sequence comes from Sturnira hondurensis, assembly GCF_014824575.4. NCBI lineage: Eukaryota > Metazoa > Chordata > Mammalia > Chiroptera > Phyllostomidae > Sturnira > Sturnira hondurensis. The sequence goes on along the minus strand of NW_028080032.1, from coordinate 4,099,204 downwards.
GCGTCCAGAGGGGAAAGGGGAGAGTATCATAGGGGAAAAGGGAATGGACTCAAATGAACAAGTATAAAGGACACATGGACAATAACTAAGGGTGGGGGCAGAAATGGGAGGGAGGTTGGGAGCATGGGGTGGGGGGGCGGGCATGGTTGGGAATATAAGACAGAAAGCTATACTTGAACAAGAATTAAATAAAAAATTATTTAAAAAAATAAATGAATAAAAACCAGACAAAAAATAAAATAAAATAAAGACACTGAAAGATCTCATTAAAAAAAAAGAAAGTTGAAATCATACCAAGCATTTTTTCTGATCACAAGGGACTGAAACTAGAAACCAACCCCAAGGGAAAAAACCCATAACACTCAAAATCATGGAGATCGAATAGTATGCTATTAAACAAAGAATGGGTCAAGAATGGAATTAGGGAAGAAGTCAAAAACTTTCTGGAAACAAATGAAAATGAACTCACGACAACCCAAAACTTATGGGACACAGATGAGGCAGTCCTGAGAGGGAAGTTCATAGTAATGCAGGCCTACCTAAAAAAAGATAGAAACATTTCAAACAAACAACCTAACATTACACCTATAAGAACTCGAGGAACAAAAACAAAGACAGCCCAGAGCAAGTAGAAGGAAGGAAATAACCAAGATCAGAGCAGAATTAAATAACATACTGACTAAAAGCACAATTCTAAGGATCAATGAATTCAGGAACTGATTGGCTTAAAAGATAAACAAAATTGACAAGCCTTTCAGCAAGCTCATCAAGAAAAATAGAAAGAAATAAACACAATGGGAAATGAAAGAGGAGAGATTACAACTGACACCACAGAAAGAGAAGGGATTGTAAGAAACTACTATGAAGAACTCTATGCCAAGAAATTTGAAAACCTAGGTGAAATGGACACATTTCTAGAAAAATATAATCTTCCAAAACTCAATGGAGAAGAAGTAGAAAGCCTGAACAGACCAGTAACAGCAGATGAAATTGAATCAGTAATCAAAAAACTCCCATCACACAAAAGCCCTGGACCAGATGGTTTCACAGGAGAATTCTACAAAGCATTTAAGGAAGAGCTAACCCCTATCCTTCACAGACTATTCCAAAAAATTCAAAATGATGGAAGACCCCCAGACTTTCTTTATGAAGCCAGCATCATCCTAATCCCAAAACCAGATAAAGGCACAACAGAAAAAGAAAACTTCAGACCAATATCGCTGATGAACATAGATGCTAAAATCCTCAACAAAATATTGGCAAACCGCATCCATTTTATGTATTAGCAAACAATATATTCAAAAAGTCATACACCATGACCAAGTATTATACATCCCAGGGATGCAAAGATGGTACAATATTCACAAATAAGTAAATGTAATACATCACATGAACAAAAGCAAAGACAAAAATTACATGATCATATCAATAGATGTGGAAAAAGCATTCGATAAGGTACAGCACCAATATATGATAAAAAACACTCAGCAAAGTGGGAATAGAGGGAGCATTCCTCCATATAATAAAGGCTATATGTGAGAGACCTACAGCCAACATCATACTCAATGGGCAAAAACTAAAGTCTTTTCCACTAAGATCAGGAACAAGGCAAGGGTATCTGCTTTCACCATTTCTATTCAACATAGTATTGGAAGTGCTACCCACAACAATCAGAGAAGAAAAAGAAATAAAAGGCATCCAGATCAGAAAGGAGGAAACAAAACTGTCATTGTTTGCTGATGACATGATAGTGTACATAAAAAATCCTATACACACCACCCCAAAACTGCTCAACCTAATAAATGAATTCAGCAAAACAGTGAGATAAAAGATCAATATCCAGAAATCAAAGGCATTTCTGTATACTAACAATGAATCAGCAGAAGCAGAAATCAAGAAAAAAATCCCATTTGATATAGCAAAAACAAAAATAAAATATGTGGGAATAAATCTAACCAAGGAGGTAAAATTCTTGTATGCAGAAAACTACACAACACTGAAGACAGAAATCAAGGAAGACACAAACAAATGGAAACATATACCGTGTTCATGGATCGGAAGAATTAATATCATCAAAATGTCCATACTACCCAAAGCAATTTACAGATTCAATGCAATACCTATTAAAGTACCAATGGCATATTTCACAGACATAGAAGAAACACTTCAAAAAGTTATATGGAACCATAAACGACCCTGAATAGCAGCTGCAATTTTCAGAAAGAAGAACAAAGTAGGAGGGATCACAATACCTGATATCAAACTGTATTACAAGGCCACTGTAATCAAAACAGCCTGGTACTGGCATAAAAACAGGCACATAGACCAATGGAATAGAACAGAGAGCCCAGAAATAAACCCAACTCTCTACAGTCAATTAATATTCAACAAAGGGGGCAATAACATAAAATGGAGTAAAGATAGCCTTTTCAACAAATGGTGTTGGGAGAACTGGACAGCCACATGCAAAAAAATGAAACTTGAGTACCAACTTACACCATACACCAAAATAAATTCAAGGTGGATAAAAGACTTAAATATAAGCCATGAAACCATTAAAGCCCTAGAGGAGAGCATTGGCAGGAAAATCTCAGATATTCCACGCAGCAGTATTTTTACTGATATGTCCCCTAGAGCAAGGGACATAAAGGAAAGAATAAACAAATGGGATCTCATCAAAATTAAAAGCTTCTTCATGGCTAAGGAAAACAGTATCAAGATAAAAAGAGAAGCAACAGCTTGGGAAAACATATTTGCCAATGATACCTCAGACAAAGGTTTAATCTCCAAAATATACAAAGAACTCACNTTGTTTGTTTGTTTTTTTTAATTTTTTTATTTACTTGTTCTTGTTCAAGTACAGTTTTCTGTCTTATATTCCCAGCCCTGCGTCCCCCAGTGCTCCTCTCCTCCCTCCCATTTCTGCCCCCCCCCAAACTATGGTACCATTACACAATGGAATTTTATGCAGCAGAAAGGAAGAAGGAGCTCCTACCCTTTGCAACAGCATGGATGGAACTGGAAAGCATTATGCCTAGTGAAATAAGCCAGGCAGTGAAAGAAAAATACCATGTGATCTCACCTTTAACAGGAATCTAAACAACAAAACAAACAAACAAGCAAAATATGACCAAAGACACTGAAATAGAGAACAGGCTGACAGTGACCAGAGGGGAGACGGGAGGGGAATTTTAGGGGGAAAGAGGAGGGGTTCAGAGGGAGAAATATAAAGGACACATGGACAAAAACTAGTGAGGGTGGAAATGAAAGGGAGGTGGGGAAGACTGGGAGGGTGGGCTGGGCTGGGAGTAAAAGACAGAAAACTGTACTTGAACAACAATTAAAATAAAATTTAAAAAAAGAAAGAATGAATGAAATCTTACCATTTGTGATATGACAGCACAGATGGACCTAGAGGGTACTACACTAAGTGAAACAAGTCAGACAGAGAAAGACAAAAACTGCATGATTTCACTTACATATGGAATTTAAAAAACAAAATAAATAAAGAAAACTGAAAGAGACTCATGGCTGTAGAGAACAGACTGATAGTTGCCAGAGAGGAGGAAGATGGGAGGCTGTATAAAAAAGTACAGATCTGTGTGGGGGCCCACCAGGCCATAATGGGACCAAGGACAGAGTTCTCCACTGTGAGAATGGTGGATGAACTTGGTTTCTGGTCCCTGGAGCCGGCGGGTACCTTGACACTTTCCTAACCTCTTAGTTCCCAGCCTTGAAAGACACAACAAGGCTCTGGCACAGGTGTCATGTTCCCAGATGGTTATGAGAACTTCTTGCCCTTGGTAGCTTAAGGGAGTGCACGAACTTTGAAAAACAATATTGTTTCTAGTTCCCTGCCATCTTGCTTTAGGCATTAACAGTTTGTATATAAGACAGCTGTTGCTTGAATAAAGTTGCCATATGCCAGCAGAGCTATGGTCCTCTCCATTATTTTTTAAGTCTCTCACCTCACCTCGTGATCACGTCTGCTGCAGCGGACTGCGGCAGATCTATAGTTACAGAATAGTCATGGTGATATAAAAGCATAGCATAAGGAATACAATCAATAGTATTTTAGTAACTATGTATGGTGTCAGGGGGGTACTTGAGATATTGGAAGGATCATTTTGTAAAGGATGTGATGGTCTAACCACTATGCTATACATCCCAAACTAATAGAAAATAATACTGAATGCCAACTGTCACTGAAAAATAAAATTTAAAAAATTAATTATAAATTACATGAAAAGTTATATTTAAAACATGAAAAAAGACACTGACAAAATGTAATTACACACATAAAATTTTAAACTATGACAGGCAACTATAGACAAACAGCAAGGATACTGATGTGAACATAAGGAGAAATAGAATTTTAAGTGAAACTATTCAATTTTAAAAGAGAAGGGTATGTTTTAAGTGGAACCTAATCAACAAAACAAATAAGCAAGCAAAATATAACCAGAGACATTGAAATTAAAAACAAATTGATAGTAACTAGAGGGGAGATGAGAAGAAATAATGGAGAGAAAAGGAGGAAGGGTATTCAGGAACAACTATAAAGAACATATGGACAAAACCAAGGTGGGCGTGGGATCCGGGGAGGGAGGTGAGGGGTGAATGCAGAGAACCATACTTGAACAACAATAAAATAAAATAGAAAAAGGAGAAAAGGGAGAGGAGTATTTTATATAGATAAAGGTGTAATTCACAGAGAAAAAGTAATTGTTTTGAAATTTTAAGGTTCAAACATCACAGAATATATGTAAAACACAAATGGTTAGACTTAGGTAACATTAAAATGATAATATACAGATATAATTGTGATGATCTGATATGGATGTATCTTTACTGCTAGATAAGGAAGACGGAAATTATATTGCAAAGTAAGATCAAGTTAAGGGCTTGAAAATTGAGCTGGCATCATATCTACATGCACAGACTGTACACATGTTCATGGAACAAAGTAAAAACAACTGGAGTTTAAAAATCATTATTAGTTTGAGAAGAAAGAACCCAGGCCACATACTCCAATCACACTGATGAAAAACTAGAGCTTCTTGACAAAGGAATGATGTTTAAGACTCAAACATCTGGAAATGCAAATGTTCATAAGTAATCACTTGGCAGTGATAATGGTAACTGCTAAAGCATACATGGAAAAATTTATGAAAATTTTTCTAAATCTATACTCAGAGGAAAACTATTTTGATAACTAATATGAAACAAAGTATCTAAGCATTTAACTTAAGAAAGTAGAGAAAATAAAAATTTAATGGAGTAAAATATAGTACTTTTATAATCTGGATAAATAATAAATGACATATTAAAAAAAAACTTTAGTCTTTACAGACCATTGGTGGAAGAACTGCCCATTTCAATGGTGTCTTTCACAACACTGAAGAAAATGTCCTTTCTCAGTTCAATGACAAGGAAATATTTTTTCTTTTCCTGAGATTTTCAAGTTTATGATTTTTAAATCAAATGAATTTCTCTTTAAATTTCAGGATCAACGTAAGACTTACTTTAGTAAACTGCCTATCACTTTCAGTTTTATCATCTTATTTTGTACCATGTTTAATTTGGAAATCAACTCTAAATGGGGTTACTGACGCGAAAGTGCTATGCTGATAAATGTTTCACTGCCACCAGTTCACTGTGGGGGGTGGGGGAGAGAACAGGGAGAGAGGTGATGATTTACAGCCTTTGCCACTTTCTGTGGTGTAAAAAGTCTCACCGTGTGTTGAATTTCACGCTGCTACCTTGGGGGTCACTGAATGTGGAATTGGGAAAAGATATGCAGAATCAGCTCTAATTATCCAGTGCAAGCTGGCTCCAAGCACACCACTATATGTATATCACTAATTAGTCTATGAATATCTAACTATGGATGGGTGCAGCAAGCAGGTAAAATTGTCACTTGATNACTGCTAGATAAGGAAGACGGAAATTATATTGCAAAGTAAGATCAAGTTAAGGGCTTGAAAATTGAGCTGGCATCATATCTACATGCACAGACTGTACACATGTTCATGGAACAAAGTAAAAACAACTGGAGTTTAAAAATCATTATTAGTTTGAGAAGAAAGAACCCAGGCCACATACTCCAATCACACTGATGAAAAACTAGAGCTTCTTGACAAAGGAATGATGTTTAAGACTCAAACATCTGGAAATGCAAATGTTCATAAGTAATCACTTGGCAGTGATAATGGTAACTGCTAAAGCATACATGGAAAAATTTATGAAAATTTTTCTAAATCTATACTCAGAGGAAAACTATTTTGATAACTAATATGAAACAAAGTATCTAAGCATTTAACTTAAGAAAGTAGAGAAAATAAAAATTTAATGGAGTAAAATATAGTACTTTTATAATCTGGATAAATAATAAATGACATATTTAAAAAAAACTTTAGTCTTTACAGACCATTGGTGGAAGAACTGCCCATTTCAATGGTGTCTTTCACAACACTGAAGAAAATGTTGTTCTTTCTCAGTTCAATGACAAGGAAATATTTTTTCTTTTCCTGAGATTTTCAAGTTTATGATTTTTAAATCAAATTAATTTCTCTTTAAATTTCAGGATCAACGTAAGACTTACTTTAGTAAACTGCCTATCACTTTCAGTTTTATCATCTTATTTTGTACCATGTTTAATTTGGAAATCAACTCTAAATGGGGTTACTGACTCGAAAGTGCTATGCTGATAAATGTTTCACTGCCACCAGTTCACTGTGGGGGGTGGGGGAGAGAACAGGGAGAGAGGTGATGATTTACAGCCTTTGCCACTTTCTGTGGTGTAAAAAGTCTCACCGTGAGTTCAATTTCACGCTGCTACCTTGGGGGTCACTGAATGTGGAATTGGGAAAAGATATGCAGAATCAACTCTAATTATCCAGTGCAAGCTGGCTCCAAGCACACCACTATATGTATATCACTAATTAGTCTATGAATATCTAACTATGGATGGGTGCAGTAAGCAGGTAAAATTGTCACTTGATTGAGACAGTATATTAATCAGTCAGTATATTTTTGTCGATTGGTTGGTTTAATTCTTTAGCCTTATTATTAAACACTGATAGGAATCAAGAAAGAGGTTGGGAAAGCTGTCTTTTGGTGCCATTTCTGAGCTAACATAACAATATGAAAAATGTAACAACCAGTAGAGACCATGAAAACACAAGTATCAAAAATATACAGAATAGGAATTTTGTTAAGATCAGCTATGGATTTAAAATGGATTTGGAAATTTCTCCTCACAGTACTTGGTATTCTGTTCCTTCATTTGGCAACCTTAGTTTACCACACTCTCATATTTCTTAAGTAACATTTATGTGCTTGTAATCTTAACTATTAAATTAGATGGTTAGAGCTGATAAACTGCCCACAGTTTTAGAACATTATGGTTCTACCGTTGAAATGAAACTTCTTTTCTCATCATCGCACTCTTTTCACTCATTAAAGATTGAAAAGTTATGATTTTGTTTGTGATACAACTTTATTAAGGACCAACCTTGGAAATTTAAATTTATAGTTAAGTGGTACATATTTTACATTTTGTTCCCATTATATTCACAAGAAAACAAAGGTTTGTTTGTAATGCTGCTGTGAACATTGGTGCCCAAATATCTGTTTGAGTCCCAGCTTTCAATTCTTTTGAGAAAATACCCAGATGTAAAACTAGTAGATTATAGGGTAATTGCCTAGTGAATGACTATACTAAGAATCATAAGATGTTTAGTATATATGCTTCATAAATGTTTTTGAACTGATCTTAGAAGAGAAAATTAATTAGTCTATGAGGGAGGACTTAAAAAGTCCTCAACTATCTTCTGAGGAGTGAGCCCTTTGTAGTACAGGCTTCCCCCTCTAGGTTAGTGTTCCAGGAACCCATCTGTATCATGTACCATCTGGCACTATTGTGAGAAGCTGTGTTCAGCTTTAGTGAATCTTGTCTGCAGGATCTTTTGATGTGTTTGCCCATCTCTTGATGGGTGATTTACTCACACAACTGCCCACACTGTGCTGAGTGTCCGGTAGTTTTTGAACAAAAATGGCATGACCCCTATGCCCCACCCTCCCTATTCACCTGATCCCCTCCCAAGTGACTTTTTTTGTTTCTCAGGATAAAAGAAATCCTCAAAGGGAAGTGTTTTTGCCAATGTGAAAGAGGCAAAACAAAAAAAAAATGGCAAAAGAACTAAAAGGTATCCAAAATCTACCAGTTCAATGACTGCTTTAAGCAGTGGAATAAACATCTTATAGATGCAGTATATCAAATGGAGTGTGCTTTGAAGGTGACTGAAGTTTAAATGTGTGAGAATAAATACACAATCTTTATAAATAAATTTTGGAGTTTTGGGGTCTCACCTTATTTGTTCTAGAGCTATTAAATTGAGTTCAAATATATATAGGAATATATATAAAGCTTATACAATATAAGCACTATAGGCTATAATGTGTATTTCATTTCTCAAATCCTAGTCCAAGTTGGAAATTTTAAAACAGTAAAGTATAGAGTTCAGCAGAAATAATGCCTGCTTGAGTGTGATTGGTAGAGTAATAATATGGGTATAATAATTTATAGTTTTAATTTGAACATTTCACCTAAAATGTCATATGGTGTGCTTGAGTGAGATATTGTTATATTACAGAATTACATGCTTATAATTTTGTAATAAAAGAAGGAGTGTTATTTTTGCCAAACCATGTATATTAAGGTGTTCACGCTACTAAAATCTAAGTTTGACAAGGTAACAAAAGTACCCTTCGACTGTATTATTGTTCTCAATGAGAAGCAAGACTAATCACTTCATCTAATGCCTATTACCTATATTAGCTCTTCTTATACTTTTTCCTCTAGATTTCCTCTTATCACTCTTAAAATATATCATCCAAGTGTAAAGAGAAGACATTCTACCATCCAAAAGACAAATCCTAAGAGAAGCAAAGCACAGTACATCTTATTTTCATTTATAAATGAAATAAAATGGTTAATAGTTTGCTGGCTTTACAGGCCACATGCAAATCTTCCAAATATACAGAGGATTTATAGCAGGTGCACTGGATTTGCAAACTCTGCAAAAACATGGAGGAGGTGGTAAAACAGTTGCTTTGTTATTACAATACACATACATATATCACGGCAAAACCTTGACATGTCCTATCCTTCAACCCTTCAGCCAATGTCACCTGTTGTATTGGACAGTTGCACTTGTTCCCCACCTTCAGCACGTTTGCTGCATCTGTCTGCTTTTCTGCCTCGAAACTTTCTCCAAATCCACGTAGGCTCCTTTGCCTTTGCAGCCTGGACATATAAGGGAGTTAGCACCATGGAAACAACCTTCAACCAAACACCACTTCCTGATTTCACTGGACTAACCTTCCATTCCCCTCTCCCACGACAAGACAATTTTCAGGTGTGTGTTACACATTTCCTTGGAGTATCCCCAGTTCAACTGCTTCTCAGTTTCCCACAGTGGTTTTCTGCTCAACAATCCACCATTTGTCCCTGTCTTTCTTCTCCCTCTTCCTCTGCTCCTTCCTCCTCCTCTTTCATCCACTACATCTCAAACTATTGGCATCCAAGTTCTCCCATCAGGTTCTACCATCAGGAGAACTCAAGACACATCCTGGACACATTATGTTTTCCTAATGTTTCATTATTATACTTTTCAAATAAACTTAAACTTACACAGAAATATAAAACAAAGGCCTATTTAGTCATCATCAAGATTCAATGAGTATCAAGATTTTGCAATGCTTGTTTCATTGATCAATGTTGATTATATTCTAAGGTTTTGTCAAAAAGACAGATGTTATCAGAGCACCTCAAATTCAATCTTGTTCCTGTTATAAAAAGGAGGTACTTATAATTACACAGATAGAACTTAATTACCACATGAATGTGAGATCTTTCAGGAGCATTTAATAACCAATCACTGTTTTTTATTAAAATCTTCTAGGCAGAAGTAAATAATCTGGTAAACAGATAATTTTGTTAAAGAGCCCCAAATTCTTGAAATGATTATTTATAATTGAACAAATGTGTATTGCGTCCTGTCTAGTCCAGGCACTGTGCTGGAAACACACTCACAGAAAACGTGGGTGCTTCCCCACAAAGCCTGCAAGACATAACCATAAGGAGATAATGACCAATTCAGTAAATTAACAAGATTTTTGTAAAGTCTAATTAATGTCAATAGAGAAAGAGAAGGTCTTGTGTAGAAGGGAAATACCGGTCATTGAGGAGCTTAAATCTGGGCTGAGGCTTAAAAGATGAGAGTGAAGTAATCATAGAAAAACAGCTTACCATGGTGGGCTCCTGAGATAAAGTCAGAGAGTTTGGCCAGGCTTAAAACATGCACAGCCTTATAGGCAAAGATAATGAATCAGGGTGTCATTCTTAAAGTTTTTTGAAAATCTTGAAAGACTTCAAATAGCAAAGACACATGATATGATTCTCATTTTTAAAAGATTGTCTGGGCTGTTAAGTGCAGAATGGGTTGCTGTTTATCACTGACTCACAAACTAATTTTTAAGGATACAAGTAGTTGATGCTTAGGTTTCCCCTTACCAAAGTGTAGCTTAAAAATTCTAAACACCATGATCTGAATCAAGCCTTCATTTCCCTTTTCCTAGATGATTTCCCAAACCCCTTACCTGAATCTCTTCGTCCATCCTTCTTCCTAGCTAATCTGGAACTTCCAAATTAACTTTCCTCCAGTTGATTTCTTAGCAAGCATCTCCTTGTTAAAAGGTGTCAATGACTCTCCTTTTTTAGAAAATGATGTACAATTTCTTTTTTTTTAAGATTTTATTTATTTATTTTTAAAGAGAGGGAAAAGAAGGGAGAAAGAGAGGACGAGAAACATCAATGTGTGGTTGCCTCTTGCACATCCCCTACTGGGGACCTGGCTTGTGCAGCCCAGGTATGGGTCCTGACTGGGAATCAAACCAGTAACCCTTTGGTTTACAGGCCGGCATTCAATGCACTGAGGCACACCAGCCAGAGCAATGATGTACAAATTCCTTAGCATCTTTTTCTAATACAATTTTCTAAGTTTTATCTCTAACCCTTCCCTTTCATTTTTCTTTCCAGTATGGTACCAAAATTGTAGCTCTTACTAATACCTAAATGAATACAATAATATTCAAATGAATTTAGATAGATAGACAGATAGATAGATAGATAGATAGATATAGAGTGGCTGGAGAGAAAAAGAATAAAAACCATAATACAAATAATTTTTAAAAGTAAGTAGCTGAAAATAGGAAAAAATATCAGTATAAAGGAACCTGAATATCAGTATAAAAACTTTATTAATCACATGCAGTATCTATGCCTCTCCTTTGTATGCCCATATCCCAAGCATCAGCACATCCTGGTGACTCTGTCCAATATAAACAATACAGTCCAAACACGGTCACTTCCATGACTGCTACTTTGGTCCATGCCTTCCTCATCTCCTGCCTACTCTACTGCAGTAACATCTTACTTAGTTTCTCTCCTTCAGATTTGCAAATTTCCATTCTACCCTCTATATAGTAGTTAGAATAATTCTTATACAACCAAAATTAGATAGATTATTTATCTGGTTGGAATAAATCATATTCAGAATTGAATATGTACTATGATCTAAAATGCCCTAGAAGACCTGTTCTTTCACTAGCTTTAGGATATCATCTGAGCTATTAGCTCCCCTTTTCTCTGCAATTCAGTTGCATGTGCCTCCTCACTAGTTTTTGAACATACCAAAAATGCTCTTAGCTTTCCATCTTTGTAACCATTATTCCCTCTTTGTGATATAGTCCCCAAATATTTGTGGAGCTCACTACCTCATTGTAATCCAATTCTGCTTAGATGTCACTGTATCAGAAAATCCTTTCTGGATTCTACAATCTAAATCAGCTCACTCAATCACTTATTTCTCTAAAGGACTTACTAGCTGATATATGCTATGTCAACTGGTTCATCATCTGCTTGCTGTCTCCTCCCAATAAGAACATGGAACTTCATCTGTTTGGTTCACTCTGATATCCCCAGACTCTGGTACCTTAACTAAGTGGTTGCTCAACACACATTTGCTGAATCAATAAAGTAATAACCAAGTGATATGTTCACATAATGGAAAACTATACAGCAATTAAGATTAATGAACAAGATAAATGTTATCAGCATGGAAAAAAAGTCAAACCGAAATGCTGAGTTGAAAAAGCAAGTTGAATATTATATTGAAGTTGAAGACATTTAAATCAAAGTCACCTATTTTGGAGAATCTTCCTGACCTCCTCTAGCCAAACACCCTAATTAAAAATAAAATAAACTACAACTATTCTCATTTTCAAGCTGAGTCCCATAGAGTACTATTGCTCTAAGTTACAGAGCCATAAGTAGCAGAATGGGATGGGGATAGACAATGACCAATTGAAAGGTGATGTAATTGAAATAGGTGACAATCTAAGCATGTTTGTATTTAGAAACAGCAATTATCACTTTGAAACAGTGTTCTTTTTGTTTCAGAATTCACATTGAATTAGATAATTTTGCTCTGAGAATATGCCTTGCCTGCACACAGCCTCTAGACATCCTAAATGCTGCCTGAAAATAAAACCAGACCTCCAGCCCCCATAAAAAAATCAACATTTATATAGGATAAAGTATGGTGTGCATTTGCTTAGTATTTTTGTCTTAATCAAATGTCAGTAAGTCCCTGTCTCAGAAACTAGAGAACACAACTGAAATGCCACAAAGTACACAGTATTCTAAGCTTGTCTGTGAAATGGTAGCTAACAGCCATGAAATTATACTGCAGCTATTACTAGATAATTCTCAAGGATATTCTTTGAGAACATGAACAATGGACTGAAAAGCCATGGAATATATTAATTTTATTAAACAAAAACAATTGTGTTACTTTTCCTAAAAGCGATATTATCATCAAATAAGTCTCACTGATAAGAGCAGATGGGCGGGTTTTAAAAATATATTTTAAACAAAAGGGTGGCTAATTCTGATTGAGTATGGGATGTATTCAGTACCAGTCCGAATCACTCCCATCCTTTGGCATGTCACCCATGTCTGCCTCAAGAATGCTGCCCGAGGAAGTAATACTGGCTACTCCCCGTGTCCTGGAATTTCTCCAACCTGTTTTCCAGAGCCATTCAACTTCTAAGAGTTGAATTTTGGGGAAGCGATTGCCAAACTACTGAATGACAACAGAGTCTATAATTAAACTTTAAAGAAAAATGAAAGCCTTTAAGGAATTGCAGTGAAACCTGAAAATTGGATCAAAGACATAGAAAATATATGATCATATCACCTACAATATACATTTTAAGAAATAATTTGGACATGTGATTCTACTAAGTGATAAATGTCAATCTTAAGCTAACTCATTTAAATTCTAAACTCAGTCCAAGACAAATTTTTGTAAACATTTTTTGTAGATTTGTGTATTCTTTTAATTCTGCTATTTAAAAATGAATTTTGTGGTAAAATATACATAACACTCCCATCTTAACCATTTTTACATACACAGTTCAACAGTGTAAAGTACGTTTACATGATTGTGTGATCAATCTCTAAAACTTTTGTTGTCCTGCAAAACTGAAATGTTTTTTTATAATTTTATTAATGTTCAAATACAGTTGTCTCCATTACACTAATAATTCATTTATTTGTTGACATCAGCTTACAACTTATTTGCTTCCTAAATTATATTTGGATGATTACCAATAATTACAAAATATATAATAAGATTTTTCCTTCCTAAAGTACCAATAGAATCTCTTTGAGATATACTGTATTACTTGAAAAAGAACAGGGTTGCATACTAAGGACAGAGAGGTGAGGGGGCATAATTTGGGGAACACAGTGGAAGGAGGGAGATGACTGTTGAGGGGGCTATAAGCAGTGAGCACCAGAGGAGGGTTACAGAGATCTTCCAGAACTGAAAGAAAAATATAGCACTGTCTTGGCCCAGCTGAGCTCATATATTCTGTTGCTTTCTGGTCAGGAATGCTCCCTATTTGTTTTCCCAAAGATAAACAAAATTGAACACTCCCATCTGATGGATGAGATCCACTTTTATACTTGAATGCCACATATATATTGCATCAACTACACACTTTGCACATAAAACTTAATTTTTAGAATTTAGTTAAATCTAATGATTACACACCTTTGTGTACTTTGCATTACATGATTGTGACTTGGCAGGAATGGGTTAAAATTCTCCCACTACTAGATTGCAAAGTAACACCAGAACCTCGGTTAACACCAGAACCTCGGTACCTTCATGTACAAAGTTAGAATAAAAAGTAATTAAATATATGGACTCCAAAGCAAAATGCCTGGTTTTAATTCTGGTGTTTCCTACTTATGTTCTGTATGACTGAAGACAAATTACTGAATTCCTCTGAATCTGAATTTTCTCATCTATGAAATGTCAATAATAATAGTTCCTAACTCAAACAGTGCCTGAGGATAGTTTAAATTGCACGCTAAGCTGAACTTTCTTCCCAAAAGAGTATATAAATTTTCTCTTAGTCTTGGATATTACCAGTTTCATTTTTGGCAACCTGCTAGAAAAGCAATGGGATTGTTTCACAACCCTAATTAGGGGAACATCTTTCATATTTAATGGTCATTCTTAATTTCTATTCAAATTTTTTGCAACTGCTTACTGTTACTTCACTTTTTTCCTTGCAGTATTTAGAAGCTTGTTATGTGTGAAGAATAGTTAGTAATTTTCTGATTTTTTGTTTGTTTATTCATTCAGGCTGTCATGATCTTATTTTTTTTTTAGCAGGACCACTCTGTCTGCTATATTGAGCATAGATTACTGGAGCAAGGACAGAAGCAAGGAGACCGATCAAGAGTTTACTATAAAATTCAGGCAAGAGATTATGGTATTTGGGATTATGGTGGGAGCAATGAAAATGCTAAAATAAAATATATTATGGATATATAAATTGAATACGGATACAGATGGGATGCAGGGTATGAGCATAAAGTTTCTTACAAGGAGTATCCAGTAAAAAGGGAAAACTGATGATACGGAAGAGAAGTGGAGGAAAGGCTGAGGTTTTACTTTTAGAGGTTGAAAGAGGCTATGATCTACATAAATATAATTAGAAATGTCGATTTTGGTTCTGCAGACAACAAATATTACCAATAGAAAGGTAAAAAGGTACAACTGTTGATAATTGGGCATTTGTAGGGGCAGGATATTCTTCAATATTGCATCTGATTATTTCTGTTTTTTCAAGAAAACAGGAAGCAACACTTGTCCACTGAAAGTGGGTCTAGAGTTTGAGAATAAAGGAAAAGTGCTTTGTAGAAATGTGGGTGAGTGGGACAGTGACTAAGAAAATACATAGTGAATGCTGAGAAAAATAAAGGAGTTGGTGGCCATAAACTTGAAGAAAAGTCCATCAGTTCAGCTTGGTAGGATTTTTACCCCCACTATTCTTCTACATAGGTCCAGATGTATAGAATGGGGAGAAATGAATTTAGCACAAATTATGGTTTTAAATAATGAAGCAAGAGAGGTCAGGAATTGATGTACACAAGCTTGTTATACTTGTCCATGGAATTTACCAGGTATAGGAGGGGAGTGAAATTTTTAAAATGGGAAGACTGATAAATTTTATGTCCTAGTGGTAGCCAAAAGATAATTAGAGATTGTACATCCTACAACTATGAAGAGGAAAAAATGTACAGATTAGAGGGTAAATATATATTAGTACACTGTTAATGTATAACAAACTTCCCCCAAACTTAGTTGGTTAAAACAACCATTTTATTATTACATCTCATGATTTTGTGGGTCAGAGCTTAGCTAGGTGATTCTGTTGCTCCATGTGCACTCAACTGAGGTAACTTGGTGTTCAGCTATGGCTGCTTTGGTCTCATTGGTCCAAGACTTCACTCACCTTCACTCACATGCCTGGTGCCTCAGGGGAGTTGCTTACAAAGCACAGCTGGGCACTCTCCTTCTCTATCGTCTCAGGTCTTCTTCAAGTGGCTTCTATAGAATGGTTGTGGCCACCTTACATGGTAGTTTCAGGGCTCCAAAGCAAATGTCCCAGGAAACATGAAGTGGAAGCTGCCAGTCCTTTAAGGTCAGGGCCTGGACACTGACACAGCTTCACTTCTACCATGTACGTATTATCGAACAAAGCAGTGAAAAGGCCTGCTGAAATTGAAGGGAGGGGAAAATGCACCTCCTCCCTTACTAAGCAGAGTATAAAAAAATATGGCCATCATTAATCTGCTGTGACCTGGGCTTCTTGGTGTGAGTGACAGAAACAGAGTCAAAAATCCTGGCGGAATCAGTCTTGATGGTTTCAGGAAAGAAAACAGAGGAAACACTAAGAGTGTTCAAGGCTAGAATGGGTGAGGGTCTTGCCAAGGGCAGATGGAGTTCATGGGTTTTCTCTTAACCTTTGCTGAGGGAAGCATGCAGCAAGAGAGGATTTGGTCTTACTCCAGTCAAAGCAGTTCTCCCTCTTGAAAATTTGATATTAAAGGACATAAGTTGGGTGATGTAGAATATATTGAAACCATCTTCCTCCGTCTCTACATTTATCCATTAACAGTGTTTACAGTTTTCCTTCTATACAGTATGTTGTTGTTGCTATTATATTTTATTTTGCTCAATGTTGTTCATATAGTTCAATTCACCAGGCATTCATTTATGGTCTATATTTATTATTTGTATTTTCCCCTACTTTAAGATAGTAAAAATCACTAAATTAGATTTTCTTCTGGTAGTTAAGAGTTTCTTTTACTATGTTAAATATACTTTGAAAAAAGTGCACAAAAGTGCAGTTTTTGAGCAATAAACATACCCAGGTCTTTAAAGGACCCCTAAATGCCCTATCACACTCACTACGTCTCCCCAGGAACCCACTACCCTTCCTGCCATTGATGGAAACCACTTCCTTGCTTTTCTCTATAGTTTTGCCACCTAAACACTATGAATCTCTAACATCATGACTCACATATTTCTCTCTGTGTGTGACTATTTAAATATATTAATTTGTTATGTATTCTTTCGTGACCTGCTAGTTTCACACAACATTATGCTGATGGAATAAATGAAATCACTGATTTGGGGAACGTTCTTTTCTTTGAAATAATTAGGTATACATGGCATTATTTGTGTGGCTTTTAATTCATTTTAATTATTAATAAAACTCTCTGGGTAAATCATTGGATTGGAGTCTCCTTGTGAACAAATTTATATGTTATATGTTACATGACTCAAAATATAGTCAATAGCTGAGGAATTAGTTCTTTTTCTATTTATTTTTATATAAATTTTAAGTTTTTATCACCAATTTTTTCATTTCATATGATTCAAAAATATATATCTATTTACTTCTTATTTTATTATTCAAAGTATCTATAATAATTTCTCCCTTTTATTCTTGACAATTACTATTTGTGACTTTTCTCTTGAAACAGGTCTATCCATTTATTAAACATTCTAAAATATTAACTGTGGATTTGTTTGTATGTTTGGATTATTAACTTTGGATTCTCTATTGTATGTTTTCTAATTCATTAAATTCTGACCTTACTTCTTTCTACTTTCTTTTTCATAAATTTTGCTAATTTTTAAGATAGATTCTAAGTTCATTAATTTTTCTTTCTTTTTCAAAAAATTCATTTAAAACTACAAATAAATTTGCAAGTATTACCACTTGCAATAAATAAATTTGCAATACATTATACCAGGTCAAGTTGGCTGATAATGTTTTTTAAATTTCCTTCATACTTGCTGATTTTTATGGTTATCCTATCAGATATTGAAAGATAGTTGTTGAAATAGCCACCAATAAATTATTGTGAATATGCTTATTTTGTTCTTTTAACTCTGAGGCCATGTTGTTAGGCAAATACAATTAATAATTTTCACAATTCCTCATGATGTAAAGTTTTGCCAATGTGAAATGTCTCTCCTTAATTTTTGTAAAGTTTTTGTCTTGAAAAGCACTTTTATAATTTTTTCTGATTTTAATATGATATCTCATGGTGTATGGTCTATCCTTTTCTTTTGGTTTCAACTTTTCTGTATTTCTATTATCATTTTGGTTGTTTTTTAAGCCAGTTTGAATACCTGTGCTATTATCTTAATTCTACTCTTTTCTATTAGTGTTGATATTCTTAAATTTCCTCCTATAATTTTCTTGTATTATCGATTCTTTCCTCTTAATTTTTAATTTTTTCTTTAACATTTTAATTTTGATGAGCTCTCAAAAGTCATCATAAGAGAAATTAAGTGTCTCAGATACATTTTCTCAGACAAGGGAAATACATTTTCATCTATCATCAGTAACATGCTTTTCTTCTTCCACTGCATTATAAACTCACTAAATAAGCTGGCTTTTAAAGGTCTATAAGTACTAAGACCATGACATCACTTTACTGTACCCACATTGACTTTGCAGCACTCTCCTCCACTGATTTTGCACCAATAGAATATAGCCTAGTGCTCAGCAAAGACCCTGATACTGATACTGTGAGAGAGCAACGGTAGAGTGGAGTACTTCCCACAAGTGACTGCCCAGACTCAAATTGCTCACCTTGCATACTGTGAGTGAGAATGTGCCTTACCAGCTGCTTCTGCAGCACTGGCACAGTGGAACAAGCTTCACCAAACAGATGGACTTCTGTGAGACTTCAGTTTATAAGATGGCAATGTGAGAAGGGAGAACCCATCCTTCAGGAAGGATGGAAAAGTCAGGTCCCTTGGGGAAGCTCCTGGCATCATCCTCTGGCATCATGGTTGTAAGTTTCTGGTTTCTGAGTCTCAGCAGTGGGTTCTTTTTGCTTCAGCAACTCCCACAGTTTTTGTGTATTTTTTCTTGCACATGGAGCTTCTATCCCTGACCATCTCAATCTCTTAAAAGTTCTCTGAGCTATCAAATATCCTTTAATAAATCCCATTTCTGTTTAAACCACTCAGAGTAGGTTCTGTGGTTTGCCACTAGAAATGGTGACTGATATGAAATGAAGCATGGCAGAGAGGCATCCTCTTCAGGATGAGGATCCGTATTTACATAGTGAGCAAAGGACAGCAGAAATAAACTCATCATGTCTGTTCCAACACTGCCTACTTGGAGTTTTGCTATTAATTCAGATCACCTCTACTTTTGTTTCTTAAATGACAACAATGATCTCATCTAAAGCTATTACTTCTAGTTTTGCATAGAATGTTAAGTAATTAACATTGTGGGTAAGGGACGAAAAAAAGCAAATGTAGCTTTACATGGCAGTAATATCTGTTGAGTTTCATGAAGGATATTTTTTACAATTACCCCCCAAAAGTTTCCTCAACTTTAGCATTATTGACATTTTTGGATCAGATACTTAGTTATTGTGAGCGGCTCTCCTGTGCATGCTACTGGTCTTTATGCATTAAGTGCTAATAGAATCCTTGCCCAGTAATTGTTAAAACTAAAAATATCTCCACATAGAGCCAAATGTCCCTACTGTGGCAAGGAGGAAAATATTCAGAACCACTGGTAGAGAAGCAAAGAATGGTAAAGTCATGAAAAGAACACTACCCACTGCCTTTCCCAGGCACACCGAGATTACTGACAGTGTTTCACAGCCCTACTTGCTCTTAATTCTGATGTGGCCCAGAATCCTTCTCAAGATGCACTCTAAGCTGCTACACTTAATTAACAGGAGTTGACATGTAAAACAAAACCTTATTGACATTTCTGTTGTAATTTACTTCTTCGCGAGTGCCTGACTTTCCTAAATCCCAATTCTACATGCACTATACTCTTCTGCTAAAACCAACCTTTGCCCAGAACCTAAATTATTTAGTCAAATTGGGAAAAGAGTATAAAGGACTTATTGATTCTGCAATGATTTGTTCTGCTTCTCTCACATATTCAGGCAATAAATTGGTCAGAAAACCTTGCGAGATGGCAAGAAAGGTAAGGACAAGTTAATTGAAGCTCCACAGCAATGAATTCAACACAACTGAGGGCAGTGTGCTAGGCAGTGTGAAGAGTTTGGCTGGAGAGAATTAACAAAAAAAGAATAACCAAGAGAGAATAATTAAGAAAGTTTTGCCAGTTCAGTTATTATAACCTTGTGTTCTGAACTTTCAATTCATTATTCAAATCTATAATGTAAACCAGTTAAAATGTGTATCTCGATTTTACAAAACTGTAAGATGTCCATATATATTACATATACAGACATAAGTGTAATATAAAGGATGGGACAAAAGTAGGTTTTTGGTTGCTCATACAGAAAATAATATAATAATTAATAAATAATAATATAAGAATAACCTCTGTGTTCCATGTACTCACAACTATAAACATACTTTTGCCCACCCTGTATATTTAAATAAGTTATACATACATACGCATACTTATGTATGGTCTAGATGATCTATATAGATATATATATATACTTCTTTCAGTTCTATAAAACAAATGTCTTTTTAAAATGCATTGTATTCATATATTTCCTCTAGTATGATTTTAGAGCACCCAAAATTGGCATTTTGGAAAGCTAAGAAAAGAAAAAAATTTTCTGTAAGTTGACCTCTAAGTTTTTGAATCTCATGGTAAACTTGCCATTGGTATAAACTATAAAAGCAGAGATATTTGGGCCTAAACTGCATACAGTCTTTGTTAGACTCTGACTCAAATTTCATTAGCAATTAAAATATTATATATCATTCCTTTGTGGTTAGAGTAACAGAAATCACTATACCTGTTACTATTCTATTTTACATAGGAATATTAACCTCTTGACTTGACAGTTATATTACTTGAGAAAATGTTTGTAACACAAAAAAAATTTTTTTAATTCCTTTCCCTTTGCTGCTTGATTTACAGAGGGCATTTTACGTCTTGGTACACATAAGTCTTGGCTTTATTATCATCGTGGTTAATGACCTGATAGAAACTCTCATTTTTAATATTAAATCAATCAACAATTTGCACAAATCATCTGAAAACTGACAAGTTGTAGGCTTTTCCAAAAGCAGGATATTTCAAAACCAGGTCATAATAAGCACTGTAAAGCAATTATCATCAGTCACTGCCCGGAACCTGTGCCACTTGTCCTTTTTGCACTGATAAATACACTAAAGGGCCAAGAATCAACCTAGAACCAGGGAAAGGAGGTAGAACATCAATAGGTGATAGGGAGCCAGTTTCTTGCATCACCTCCTGGCTTCTTACTAATCACTTCAGCCAAGAAGCCTTGCTGAGGCTTACTAGTGGGTGAAAGAAGAGAAAAATTGATAGAGGATGGGCTTATTTGACATGTGACCATGCCTAGCATATCTATTATTGGTGAAAATCCTCTGAAGTGCTGGTGTGAGTGTTTAAGAGAAGGACCTCATTAATCCATCCCATGCAAATATATAGAGTCCTAGCTATATGTCAAGCTTGGCACTAGGTTCCATACCTATAGTGTAAAAAGACAGTCATTCCTGCCTTCATGGAACTAAAACTTTTGTAATGACACATTATTGCATTGATGTCATTCTGCGAAACTATGAGGGGAAAAGGTAATCTTTCATATCATTTTATGTATAAAGATTCTTAGGAGAGAAATATCAAATATGAAGCCAGAAAAGATCATTTTCAGAGGATGCTAATGCAGTAGTGCTTTTCAGTGTATGTACCATATGTCTTACTATCTGAGACAATCTTTGATTATGCCCTACCTATCTGAAATACCATTATCTTATTAGAGATAGGGATTGCTAGAATAAGTGAAATAAGTAAACATGAAAATGAAACACAACATGTAGAATCAAATTAGAGTGCTGAGGTGGTAAGTAAAAGAACGTGACATGTGACAAGGGGGAAAAAAGGAAAACCTGAATAATCAATGAATTAGAGATGGTGCTCTGCTCACAAAGGATATATTTAACTCTAATGAGAAATAAGAGAAATGATTTCCCAACATTAGCTATTCAACAGAAGAATGGACCTCCTAAAATAGTGTGCTATATTCACACAGAGCTTATATACAAAAAATTGAGGAAAATGTTGATTGCTGACCTCTAAAATCTCAAATATCAAAAATTACATTATTATGATACAATTAAATAGACAAGGGGGAATTAGAATAATCATAAAATGTGGGAAAATTCACTATTGCCCTTGGGTATGCTAACCTTTTTCTAGATTTTACCTTAATGTGGAATAGAAAATTAGACTTTTTAATCACTTTGCTCAACGATACAAATCCATGAAGATGGATGGTAAGTATCAGAGGGTTCCCTGAAGTCAATTTTCTTAACAATTAATCTAAGTTAAGTTTAACTCCCTTGTGTAGAAAATGGCAGTCTATTGAAAAGTACACAGATTTGTGTTGTAATTAACATATGAAAAAGGAGATGGACAATGATTAAGGCAATCAATGTGACTAGAATATGAGGCATCTCATTAATCATAGTCCAGCCAGATTTCAACATTAACAAAATGCATCATCTTTAATTTCATAGTTACCATCCAATCCAAATAGAACAAAACATACAATTAAGCCACTTAAAATAGTTGAATTAGGTCATTGCGTTTTTTTGGTCAAACCCTTTCCTTTAAAAGACAATGGCTATTTCTTCATAGGAAACTCCTGTTGGCAGGCCTACTTTTGAATACTGCCCATTGGTTTTTTGGATCTTCCATAAAGGAAAGTGCCCAACTACCCCAAAATAGACATTTCTTCGTGAGGTAGTACTATTAGATTATAAAATACAAGATTTTCCACTGTTCCTGAGCTCACAGGGAAAGTTTTCAACAGCTCATCGCAGCGTGTTTGCTACTGGTTTTTTAGACATACAGTTTATTAGAATAAGAAAGTTCCTTTTCATTCCTGGCTTACTAAGAATTTTTATATATATACTTGAATTTACTCATATATTTCCTTATTACATGATCATATAATTTTTCCTTTCATTGTTAGTATGAATTATATCCATTGATTTTATTATTTTTATTTTATGATATCTTATTATTTATAGCAAAGTTTATTATTAATACATAGCTTATTCTCATTAGGGCATTATTACAGAAATGTTTGTGTTTGTTACTGTCATAATTTGAAAATAGATTTTATTTTTTATTTTATTTTATTTTTTTCTTTAATAATGTTTTTGTTGTTCAAGTACAGTTTTCTGCCTTTTACCCCCATTGATTTTAAAATCTTAAACTGCCCTTGTGTTATTTATTGATGTGGCTCCCAACTTGGTTATAATATGTTTTGTTTCCTTAAATCAATGGCTATCAGTTTTTTAATATTTTGTTTAGAATTTTTGGAATCAAAATGATTTACTTATAGGTACCCTATATGCATTTGTTTTCCTTATCAGATTTTGGTATAAAGATGATGCTGCCCTCACAAAGAAAGCTGGGATATGATGACTCTTTTTCAACTCTGTAAGTTTATGTAATATTTCTATTGTTTTTCCCTTAATCATTTGGTCAAAATTCATGGTGAAATATAACTATTGGGGAAACTGGGTGAATGACACACAGGACTCTAATCCTCTTATGATCCCTACATGTCTAAATTATTTCAAAAGAAAAAAATTTTTTCACTGGTAACATTTCATTTCCATTTCTAAAGGTAAGGAGATTGGAAATTGCCATTCCATCCTAATAAGAAGTAAAAAGTGAAACAGACTGGAAAATCAAAAACTCTTCTTGGATCTCTAAGGGTAGGCAGATATAGGGCAAATCTCTGCTCCCAAACCTAAAGCCAGGTACATACAGAGCCCATAATTTACCAGAACACAAATGTCATATCAAGATCAAGTATAAAATAGAAAAACCTGAACTTTAATTGACAAATTGCTGGAGCTTCTGTGTATACGGTTTTGATAGTTAAAAATTCTGGAGAGACCCAGTCATGGAAGGAGTAGGTATAGGGGACAAAATTGTAAAATATACCTCCAGGAGTCTGACCAGATTCCCACAGTAAATATCAGTGAAAATTCTCTTCCTGCTTCTACCAGGAGGAGGAGAAGAGGAACTATTCTGAAATACGCTGAAACAGTCTGATCTTCCTAAAAGGACTGCCCTTCAGAGAAACTAGCTAACCAGAGCCTAACATGCTAAAGTATTATCAGAATCTAACCTGTAGGAAGGAAAATACCTAAGTCCATCTCACTTTAGCCAACTTATCCTATCTATGGGAGAGAAAAACATTTAAAAAAAGTCAAGCCCATTGTCCAGAGGCATAGGCTCACTAAAAGCCTGAGACCTAATCACAGAACTATACAACTCCCCCCTGCCCCTATAGCTCACCACCACATTACTAAAGGCCTATTTATAGGAGTTCCTTTTACCCAATACATCACGTCTTGCTATCAAGAAAAAAAATACATGGCATACCAAAAGGCAAAAATTACATTTGAAAGAGACAGAGCAAGCATCATAACCAAGCATGGCAGGTAAGTTGGAATTATCAGACCAGGAATTTTAAAAACTATGATTAATATGCTAAGGGCTCTAATGGCTAAAACAGACAGCATGCAACCATAGATGGGCAATGTAAGCAGAGAGGCAGAATACTGAAAACCAAGAAGAAATATTAGCAATAAACCACACTGTAATTGAAATGAAGAATGGCTTTGATGAACTTATTAGTAGACTGGACACAACTGAGAAAACAATCTCTGGGGTAGAAGATATATAAATAAAGTCCTAGAAAATCCAAGAGAACAAAGTTTGGAAAAACAGAACTGAATATCCAAGAACCATGAGGCAGCTAAAAAAAGCATAACATATGCAGAATGGGAATACCAGAAGAGAGAACAAGGAACAGAAGACATATTTAAAATAATGACTGAAAATTTTCCCAAATTAATGTCAGACACCAAACCACAGATCTAGAAAGCACAGAGGATACCAAATAGAGCAAATACCAAAACAAAAACAGAAAACAAAAACTATATGCAAGCAAATCATTTTCAAATAGAAAATCAAAAATAAAGGAAAAAAACACAAAGAATCAAAAGAGGGGGAAACACCTTCCCTACAGAGGAACTATATAAGAAATTGATCTAACTCCTCAGAAATCAAGTAAGCAGGAAAATACTGTAGTGAAATATTTAAAGTATTGAGAGAGGGAATAAAACCCAACTAGAATTCTGTGCCCTATAAAATTATTCTTCCAAAGTGAAGGAAAAATAAAGACATTCTCAGATAAACAGAAACTGATAAAATTTGTTGACAGTATACTGGCCTTGCAAGAAAAGTGAAAGAAAGTTCTTTAGAGTAGTAAAATAATATAGAAAAGAATTCAGATCTATGCAAAATAAGGAAGAGCATCATCAAAAAAGGAGTAAGTGAAAGTAAAATAAAACCTTTTTATCTTTCTTATTCTTGATATAACAGATAAAAGTTAGTCAAAATAATAATACCAACAATGTATTCTATTAAATAGGCTTATATATATACCATGCACAGATAGAGATAAATATAATTATGTTTGCTTACATAAGTGAAATGATTGATGATGATACAAGGTATGAAAGGAAGGAATTAGAAATATTTTGGTATTATGAACAATTCATACTATCAATGTAGTGGTTATTTCAAAGGGGATTTAAATAGTTGTAAATTTATAAAAAAATAACTCTAAGGCAATCACTAAAAAAGTAATAAAAATATAATTTATATGATAAAAAGGAGAGAAACAGAAACATATAAAATGTTTAGTTAAACCACAACAGACAAAAAAGAATAGAAGATAAAAATAGGAACAATGAACAGGAACAACAAATAGAAAACAGTAATGAATATAATAGACATTAATACAATTATATCAATAATCACTTTGAACGTCAATGGTCTAAATGCACCAATTAAAAGAAAGAGATTGTCAGAGTGAATCATAATATTGAACTATATTTTGTTTACAAGAAACTCACTTTAAATATAAATACACACATAAATTAAAAGTAACTGAATAGAGAAAAATATGTCATGCTTACTTTTAAAAGAAAATACTAATTTAAAATACTGATTTCAAAGAGAGCTTACTTTGGAGTAAGGACAGTTATCACGAATAAATAAGGGCATCACCTAATGATAAAGGGGTCAATTATCAAAGAAAACATAACACTTCTCAATACTAATGCACCAAACAACAGAGCATCAAAGTACACGAGGCAAAAACTAGCAGGGTGGCAAAGAGATATAGATGGTGGCAAAGAGATAAGTATCCATTATCATAGTTGGATACTTCAACACCCCTTGGTCAGAAACGGAGGGATCCAGCAGGCAGAAAGTCACAAAGAACATAGTTTAACTCAACAACATTTAAATCAATTGGATATAATTGGCATTTATCTATAGACAACTTCATCCAACAACAGCAGAACACACATTTTTTAAAGTCCACATAGAACACTCACCAAGGTAGGCCACAAAACACACCTTAACAACTTTAAATCATACAATATCTGCTCTCAGACTACAATGAAATTAAAGTAGAAATCATTAATAGTAAGATAACTAGAAAATACCAAAATGCATGGAGATTTAACATTACACTTTTAAGTTACTTTTAAGTAACACAGATAAGGCATCTCAAGTGAGATGTAAAAAAAGTTTTGAATTCAATAAAAATAAAAACAAAATTAAGAAATTAAGAGCCCTGGCTCGTATGGCTCAGTGGATTGAGTGCCAGCCTGCATACCAAAGGGTTGCAGGTTCGATTCCCAGTCAGGACATATGCCTGTTTATAAATAAATAAAATCCTTTAAAAATTAGAAAAAAATAAAATTAAATCCAAATACACAGAAGAAAATAAATAAGAAGAATTAGAACAAAAAACAATGAAATTGAAAGAATAATAAAAACATTGGAAACAAACACTGATTCTTACAAAAGATCAATAAAATTGAAACTACAAGGCTATGAAAAAAAGGAGCGAAAACATAAATTACTGTCAAAAATGAAAAAAGGGACATCACTATAGACTCCATGGATATTAACATAATAAAGGGATATTATGAACACTATGCCCACATGTTTGATAACCTGAATGAAATGAACCAATTTTGTTGATACAATCTGCCAAAATTCAGACAGTCTGGACAAATTTGTATCTACTAAAGAAATTAAACCAATAAATTAAAAGCCTTTCCAAACACCAGCACTAGAATTCACTGGTGAATTCTAGGAAACATTTAAGGAAGAAATTACACCAATTCTCTACAAACTTTTTCAGAGGATAAAGGCAGAGGGAATACTTCCTGACTAATTCTATGAGACCAGCATTTCTTTAATGCCAAAAATAAGAAAAGGGATAAAAGAAATAAAAGAAATTTATAGGCTTATATCTTTTATGAATAAAGATGCAAAATTCTCAAGAAAATATCTGCGAATCAAGTCCAACAATGTGTTTTTAGAAACTATACACCACAACCAAGTGTGATTAATCCTGGGCATATGAGACTGGTTCAACTTGAAAATCAATTAATATAATCCCTCAGACCAATAGGTTAAAAAGAAAAGTCAAAATGATCAATAGATGCTGAAAAAGCATTTGACAAAATTCAATGCTCATTCATGATAAAAGCTTTCAGTAAACTAGCAACAGAGTGCAACTTCAGAAACTTAATAAAGAATATATAAAAAACCTACAGCTAACATTATACTTAATGATGAGAAACCCAAAGATTTTCCTTAAGTACAAGGGAGAATGCCCCCAACTCTCCACCCCTTTTTGACATAATGCTGGAAGTTCTAGAAAATGCAATAAGATGAGGACAGAAAATAAAAGGTATTCAATTTGGGAAGGAATAAACATAACTGTTGTTCAGAGATAACATGATTATCTATATAGAAAATTAGAAAAAATGACAAAAAACTCCTGGAATTACTAATTAATTAGAGCAAGATTGCAGGGTACAAGGTTAATATACAAAAGTCAGTTGCTTTCCTACATACTACCAATGAAAAAGTGAAATTTGAAATTAAAAACACAGAAGCATTTACTTTAGCACACTTCAAAAATGAAATATTTACATATAAATCTAACAAAATATGTACAAGATTTACATAAGGTAAACTACAAAATTCTGATAAATAAAATAAAAAAAGAACTAAATAAGTGGAGAGATATTCCATGTTCATTTAAAAAGAGACAATACTTTCAAGATGTCAGTTCTTCTCAACTTAATCTAAGATTCAATGCAATCCCAAACAAAATTCCAGTAAGTTAATTTTGTGGATATTGCCACACTGGTTCTAAAGTTTATATGGTGAGGCAAATATCCGGCATACCCAGCACAATATTGGTGGAGAAGAACAAAGTGGGGGGACAGACACTATCAGACTTCAGGACTTGCTACACTAATCAAGATAGTACGATGTTGGTGAAAGATTAGAAAAGTAAATCAATGGAATCAAATAGAATCCAGAAATAGATCCACACGAATATAGTCAAATGCTCTTTGACAAAGGAATTAAGATAATGCAATGGAACAAAGATAGTCTTTTCAACAAATGGTGCTAGAACAACTGGACATGCACATACAACAAAAAAGAACCAAAACAGACCTTGCACCTTTCACACAAACCCAAAATGGATCACAGACTTAAATGCAAAATGTCAAACTATAAAACTCCTAGAAGAAAACATAGGAGGTACCTTAAGTATGGCAATGCCTTTTTACAAAACCTAAAGAATGATTCATGAAAGAAAGAACTGATCAGCTAGACATCATTAAAATTCAAGTTTTTCTACTTTGCTAAAGACACTATCAAGAGAAATTATTAGCTAAAGAACTCTCTGATAAAGGACTGATATCCAAAATGTACAAAAAAATTTAAACCTCAACAAAAAAAAAGAGAATAACTTTATTTTTAAACCAGCAAAAAAACCCTGTTAGAATGGCCAAAATCCAAAACATTAACAACACCAAATGCTGGCAAGGATGTGGGGCAACAGGAATTCCTATTCATTTCTGGTGGGAATGAAAAATGGTACAGCTACTTTGCAAGACAGTTTGGCAGTTTCTTAGAAAACTGAACATCTCTTATACTATCCAGCAATTGTGTTCTTTGTTATTGACCCAAAGGAACTGAAAAGTATGTTCAACTCAAAAATTCGCATGTGGATGTTTACATTAGCTTTATTCATAAATGCCAAAAGTTGGAGGAAACCAAGATGTCCTTTGGTATGTGAATGAATAAATAAACTGTAGCACATCCAGACAATGAAACATTATTCAGGACTAAAAAATGATCTATCAAGCCATCAATAGACATGGAAGAATCTTTGTTGCACATTTCTAAGTAAAATAAGCCAATCGGAAAGGATTCACAGTATATAATTCCAACTATATATGTGTCCTTGTGTCTGCATGAGTCTCTGTTGCAACCAATTTTTCAACTTACTGTCCAACTCCTGGCTTAGAAAGAGTGTGTCAAATGTATAACCCCCTTTTCTGATATGCTGACCTCCAAGGAAAACCTAATAAGGAGAGTTAATAGGTACTCCCACCTGATCAAATTGTCTCCAGCCAATAAAGGGTTTGGGTAGGACATTGGCCACCCCTAAATTAACTGCAGTGTGGCTGAGTTGCTTACAAATGGGGTAGATGTGAGTGTGCCTGATAATAAATAAGGGACTGCCAATAATTACTTTTGATATTTAAATACATTTTTGTCTCTATTCTTTTAGCACCCTTTAATGTAGAACCTCTATTCAGATTAGTCGATTGTTAAAATAGACAAACTTCATTACCCATATTCAACATGTCTAAATGTTTCTAATGAAACTGTGTTGGGGGGGTGTTCACTGAACATCAAGTGCTGAAAGTCATCTTTTCTCAGTTTTGCTCTTTAATAAAATGTTTTATTTTCATTTTATTGTCTCCAAAATAAGCTATAGCATATACAAGGTTTTAAAGGGTTTAGCATAATAAAAGATTAATTTTTAAATCTTTACCCAAGGATAGACTTATCAGTTTGAGAGAGAAAGGGGGAGAAAGAGAAAAAGAAGAGAGAGAGACATCAATCAGTTGTCCTCCACATGCACCCCCAACTGAGCACCAACCCCACAACCTAAGTATGTGCCTTGACCAGGAATTGAACCTGTGATCTTTCAGTGCATGGGATGATGTTCCAACCAACCAAGCCACACTGGTCAGGACTTGAGCATAATTTTTATATATAGAAAAGATGATTTGGAGGTTTATTTTGTGTTTAGCCAAGTGATGTTGAATTTGATAATATTAAACTTTAAGAATCTTGTTTGTCTATAATTGATTTTGTGTTTAGCTTAAAAATCCTGTTACCTAACAGGGTTTAGTGATTACTTTTAAGGGACCTTTGAATAATATTGTTATCACAAACAAATTCATTATAATATCTTTAAGATTTTAATTGCATTTAAATATTCAGGTTC
Source organism: Sturnira hondurensis (assembly GCF_014824575.4). Classification (NCBI taxonomy): domain Eukaryota; kingdom Metazoa; phylum Chordata; class Mammalia; order Chiroptera; family Phyllostomidae; genus Sturnira; species Sturnira hondurensis. The sequence continues at coordinate 4,068,777 of NW_028080032.1, read as the reverse complement.
TTTATTTCACTTTTAAGTATTTCAACTCTCTGAGCATCTAACCACTTTAATTCCTATAGACTTAAAATTAAAAATTTCTAGGATGTATACTCTTAAACAATCCAATTTTATGCATAAACTTGAAAAATTAAATGATTATTGAACTACAAATTTTAAAACTGGGCATTTTCTGCATTAGGTAAGCTAAATATTCTTAAATATTACAAAGTATAAAACAATAAACTAGTATATATTTTAATAAAATGATGTTAATACTATGATTTTGACTTTGGCAAATACTTTAAAACATTTCATACTTTATACTTATGTTCTAAACATTATTGAAATTAAGAGATACTAAATCAGTGAGGAAAAGAATCCCTAGTCAATTTAAACTCTCTTCTATTAAAGATTCAGGCCAAGCATAGTATTTGGAAATGCGTAAAATATTATTTCATACCATATAATTCTGATGGTTGCCTCTCCAATGTCCTAGAGGATAATAAGGATGAGAATTTTAGTCAAGGGTTTGATTGGAATTTTATTGTAGACACAATGGATGCTTTAAACTTTATCTATAGTTGCTATGTCAATTAACTCACAATTATAACAGGGAGTGGTGTTAGTCCAAGACACCCCTGGATTCATAATATATGTGGAGGTCTACAACTCCAAACTGGGTGATTGATCTCTAGTTTAGATTTTTGCCATTTCCTTGGCTCTTAATAATTATAAATATCTTCTGCCTGGGCATAATAAACTTTAAACTTGGCAGAGTCCAGCATTCCTATCATCCTACATTGGGACTGTAAAACCATTATAGATTTTAAATGATAGCTTGATAAAATCTGCATTCAGATAAAATCTGAATATTTTTCATGGCTTTATCAGACAATTCAGTGACAACTTCCATGGTTGGTCTAACAAGAGCCTGTCATCAGTAGCCTGCAGATAACTGGAGTGGTACTTCACATAGAACTCCATCTTCTAGAATGGACATATTTCCACTACGGTTATGCCCAACTGAATTTAAATATAGCTATTCATTAGTATGATTACATTTCCAGCTATCTAAATAACTTTAAACCCACCCCCACTGAAATATCAAGATAAGAGTCAAACACTTAATGTTCCTGCCTACTCAAAAATTGTGCACCTGAAACAAACTCAACTATGATAGCCTAATACCACTATTACTAAGAAAGTTTCCAGTAAGTTCTACTTAGGGTTAACATTTGAAACCTTAGGGTGCCTTCAAGTATCCCAACAATGATGCATAATCTCTACATCTTAAAGACAGAGGCTTATCTATGTTTCCTTCATTAGACAACAATGTACTTTTATGTCGACTTCAAAAGAAAATGCATTCATGTTTACGTAAGTACCCATATATTCTTTGTGATTTAAAAAATCCTGCAGCATTAAATCAAGCCTTTTAACATGTTAAGTACAGTACTGTGAATGATATACATGTGTTGTATAGTAGATCTCTGGAATATTATCATCTTGCATGGCAGAAACTCCACACCTACTGAACAGCAACTTCACTTTCCTACACCTTCCCCAGCAACCATCGTCCTACTTTCTCCTTCTATCAGTTTGAATATGTTAGACACCTCATGTAGGTAAAAATCGTGTAGTATTTGTCTTTCTGTGACTGACTTATTTTACTCAGTATGATGTCTTCAACGCTCACCCATGTTGTAGCATATTTTGGGATCTTCTTTTGTAAAGCTGAATACTATTTAATTGCCATGTATGTATCACATTTTATTTATCCAATCATCTGTCATGGAGATTTAGGTTGTTTCAACCTCATTAGCATTATTTTAAAATATATTTATAAGAATATACAATAAAAATACAATGAATAGTGAAAACAGTGGTACTACTGGTGATAACAGTGGGTACTTGAAGCATCAAACTCAGTTGGAGGAGAAAGAGGATCATGTTCTCAGTAATTTTTAATCCACTAAACTATAGAAAAGTCAATGTTGTCCTGCTCCAGAAAAATGGATGTTGTAATTACATTTTGTTGAAGAACAGGTTCCTTGTTTCTTCTAGATGGGGGGAATACATTATTTGAAACACAATGCAGATTTTGAAGAAACGGGGGATCATCTGATCTCGGTCTCTGTTACAGAACTGGGCATGTGTTTTGCCTCCCAAGCAAGTGGACTTTGAGCCTGAATTCAGTGTTCCTGTGGGCAGAACTTGTGGTTCATCTCCCCAGCTGTTTCTGAGAAGGGAGGTGATGTGTGTTTGAGGAGCTGAAAACACAGGTCACACTGGACCCAAATTAAATATAAACCTTAAAACAATGAGCCTCTGTCTGAAGGCAGGTCTGCTGGCTCCCAGGGTGGCCCCTTAGTCAGCCTGTTTTCTGTAGCCATCCTGAGCTGCTGTGTCTGAGGCAAGGAAGGCATATTCATGACCTTAGCTTGCAGAGTTAGATACTCAGGCCTGGTGACCGAGGCAGAGATGTGGAAAACCTGCTTTGTCTCTGTTGCTGTACTGGAAACTGGATCACCTGGGAGTTAGATAGAACCCTGTCTTTTCCGATTAGCACACAAGGTAATTTGGATTCCTCTATTCCCTATTCTCAACACTATAAAATTCTCATTGTCAAGATTTCCATTTGTTTCTCTCGTTGAGGGAAATTATTCATAATATGAAATAGGCAAAAAGGATATCTGCATGTTCGTGTTCATTCTCTGACAGCCCAACCAAGGATTCTATCATTCTAAAGGTTAGGAGTCAGCAAAAGTTCCCTTTAAAGGGCCAGACGACATATTTTAGACTTGGAGGGCCCCATCGGCTCTCTGTCCCAACTAGTCAACTCTGCCATTGGAGCACAAAAGCACCATAGGGAACACTTAACCAAAACAAACATAGCTTTATTCCAAGTAACTTTATTTTTAAAAACGTATTTATGTAAAAAAAGGTGGCCAGTGAATTTTGTTCCATGGCAATTTAACAAACTTTGCTCTACTAAAAGAAAATTAACCCTGACTGATTTCTATTCATACTTGATAAGGACCCAGGTTAAAAGTTAACTTGGTAGAATTGGTCCTACAGAGTTGCAAATTATTCTTTTTTAAAGAATGGAATGGACAAGGCAAAATGGTTAGGATTTTAAACAGTTTTGAGTCTAACTTCAAAAGAAAACCCTGATTTTCATATGCCTCTCCTGGTGGACTACACCTAACTTTGATGCTCAAAGGTTCTTTGAATCAGCTGTGCCATCCTTCCTGGTACCCTAATTAATGAAGTGCATAAATGAACTAGGGTTAACTCTATATTTATTTGAGAATCATGTTTTTAACCTTCTGAAAATTAAACACTTACGATCCAGATTTGAGGCAAACATACCAGCATTCTATCATCAGTATCAAGGACAAGAATGGGGACCCTAGGAAAAAAGGCCATCGGTATGTGAGCCCTTTTCCTCACCCACTTACGGAAAAAAGGCCATCGGTATGTGAGCCCTTTTCCTCACCCACGGACAAGCTCACAAGCCCCTCTCCGAGATTATGCTGACCTTCCCTCGATTCCTGATGCCACCTCCAGTGTGCCTTATGTCTTCAGAGTCAGTTGCCAAAAAACACCCGCATTTGTTTAACATCTGTACAATGAGGCAATTTGCCGATATAAAACTCTAAGGCATTTCCCAGCTCTGCTACTCCACAGTAACTACCTGCTTGTAGCAAAGATGATTGCTCAAAATCCTCTCCTCTCATTTCACCTACCCATGCATGAAAGAGTATGGGTTTAATTAGGAGAGGGACAGATGCCAATTACCTGAAAATTTTCTAGCTTGAAAAATAAAATAATGTTAATTTGGCAATAATTTTTATATAAAAAGTAGCTCTCCATTAGCTCAGACCTGTACACTCAATCAAGATTGGATCAGATTGATTTTAGGGAACCTTTCAAAGCTGCAACAGTGCACATCTACCATTTTCAACTCTGTAACTTCAACAGCTCACTTCCTGATTCCTGTCATGTCTTCAAGTATCGTTTCTGTACGGAGAGGTAATGTCCCATCTCTACTTCCAGGCCACACCATTCTCCCAAGCACCAGCCCCCATTTGCAAAGGCCTTTGAACATCTTCACCCTCCAGGCTTACTCTTCCTCTTCCTGACTTGCCCATTATGGCCTTACCATCAGCTTGCCATCTTTGCTCAAAGCCTTAGAAATTTCAACATTTCCCTCACACTTACCATCGCCTCTAGCCTCCAATCAGTAGCTGCAATCTATGAGTGCTGCTGCATTCTCACTGACAGCTTCCTACCACAGGCCTTCATTAGCTTCATTATCTTTCCCCTGCTCATTTGCATGGTCTGTTTGTTTCTCTCTCAGAGCCCCTACCTACTCCATTAAACCATACACAACCACAAACCAATTTCTTTAAACACAGATTTTCTTGTACCTCCTTTGTTTAGCCCTGACCAAAAATAAAATCCAAACCCAAGACTCCACCTAATTACACACCAACATCTCCATCATTGGTTCATTTGAACTGCCTCTAAGGCCTTGTTCTCTCCTTTATCGCTCCCTGAAATGCATTTCACCACAGCCTCCTCTCTGATTACTGTTTCCACGTGCCCCAAACCTACCTCAAGGTTTTCCTGATTCCCCCAAAGAAGCAATTTCCACTCCTTTGACAACTACCATCTTTTCTTGTTATATTCCTATTGACAATCTTAAATTTCTTAGGGGTTGGCAGGTAGGAAAGTATCTGTTTTTGATACAGTCTGACAGTTTCAGTCTGTGCCCTCTACTGACATTTGCCACCTGTGTGACTTTTGTTAACTGACTACATGGCTCTTTGCCTTAATTTTTACATCATCTGTAAATTGTTAGACAACAGCATTTACTTGTCCAGGATTTAGTAGGAATAAATGAGTGATATTGGCCCATGATAAAAATCATGTACATGGCTCTTAAACATTACATCTTGTATATCTGAGCTTGCCTTCTAGTTACAATTACTTAATGAGGGCCTAGGAGGTTGTGTTCTGGCAACCCAGCACCCTTTACACCTTCTTTGGTAACTACCTTCTGGGTGATTTTTCCAAATTTGATACAATCCTGGAGAGGCTATAAATCAAAGGATCTGGCCTTCCCTGCCAAGCTGTGGGCACATTACTGATGCAGGATGAATTGGACTTTCTGACTTGGGAACTCTGTACCTTGAACTTAGCAATGAGAGGATGAGAAAAGAATAACTGGAGTGCTCTCATTTCAACCTGAGATTCCCCACCAAAATGGTTATATTGTCAATATTACTGAGATCACTGGAATGCCTGGTTTTATCCATCCCTATTCTGATGTTTCTTTCATTTCACCTTTTGTCTTTCCCTCAGCCCTGTACCCCCTCCAAGTTCTTCTAATAAATTTCATTTCTACCTTAGTTAACAGAAATGAATTCTGTTTCTTGAAACTAAAGAACCCTAACATCTATCTTTAACCTGTATGAGTCAAAAACTAATATATAGCATTTAAAGTTTTCAGTAAATGTAATATAAAAAACTGTTTTGACTTCTGTTGGCCTTAATTATATACACTTTAACTTATATTTACCCTTTTAATTCCATTATAAATCAGAATTATTGCATGCTTCACTTAGTCTCTGCTCTAAAAATCCAAATATTTATGCTCCTCTTATTCCAAAAATAATTTAAGATAATTTTATTTTCATAGAAAAGTAAGAGAGTGAAGGAAAAGTTAAAGTAAAGGAGGTGGGCTTTTCTCACAAAGAAAGTTATAAAAAAAGTAAACTGAGAATTCCATTATCTTGGCTACAGAATTAATTAATTCCAAAAACTTAGCTCAGTATTTTCTACCTTGGCTATCCCACAGACTCACTTGGGAAGATTTTTTTTTTTCGATACAGACAAGGAGCTCTCATCAAAGACCAATCTGACCTGAAGTGCTGGGACATTGAGTGCAGTATTCTGTGCAGCATTTTTTTTTTGATTCTCCAAGTTGATTACAATGCACAGTCAGATTGAGGTATAAGAATTATGGAGCCAATCAATTATGCAAGATGCTTCCAATGAAATACTGGTCTTCAAATGATACTTGTCAAGTATAGAAAACTTTGTGTAGATTTGAGAACAAAAACATAAGCATGAAGGATGCAGTAAAATAAACTCTCTTGAAAAACATTAATACTCTACAATTATTTTCCCATCAAAACAGAATAGCGCCAAGTACATGCCTCTTCCAAGTACCAAATCTTTCAAACCAACGCGAAATTTTAAAACCACTTCTTCAAATAGTAACCGTCCGGTAGGCCGATTTGTTTTCATTCATTTCCCGTTTCTGCTTGGTAGAGTTCATGGGATATTTCCAGAATCAATGGGTAATAAGAATTGGGTGCCAATTTAGGTATTTGATTTGGAAACTGAGTCTTTGAAAACCGTCAATTCCAAATACAGGGCAAGCCCTTCTTATTATGCCATCCTAAAAGTGGCAATACGAAAATTCTAAAAACATTTATATTGTCAATGCAGGAACTGAGGGGTACAGGTGGCACATCCACAGCTGCCAGGAAAAGTAAGACACCTGCTATGTCCTTGTGTACCCTCTGAAGGGTGGGAAGGCGGAGCAGTGCAGTCTGCTGTGTACGACTCTGGGGAGTACTTATAAATAAGTGTGATTCAAGAGCCCTGTTGGGAGGCTTTACTTAAAGTGCACGCACAGCAGTCCCGGGTAGTAAGAAATGAAGCCTGGGAGGCCTAGACATCTTTTGTTAAATGTAAAGGACCACTGGAAAAGTCACACACCTGCCATAATCAGTCATTAACACCTTAGGAGACATTACATCATCAGATACAGAATTAACTGCTCATTCTAGTCAGTCTGGCAGATATCAGTGCAAATCCACTGTCTATGTAAAACCTTGTCCTAGGCTCGGAGGCATCAGTCTCACACCCAGGTGTGAAAGAGGGTCACTAGAAAATCTTACTAAAAGACTTGGCTATAATAATGATTACACATGCTATCACGTAAAATTGTTTAGAAAGGTACCTAACAAATAGTTTGCGGTCGTCGTGTTTTTTGTTGTTGTTGTTGTTTTCAAGCACAAGTTTATTTAGAAAGTCACAAAGGTAGAAGCGAGCCATGGAAGAAGTGAGCCACCTGGGATGTGTGGGCTCAGGAAACAAGTTACAGACATGAAGGGCCCCTAGGGCTTAAGAAAAAGAAAGCAAAGGTATATACCTTAAAGGAAGAAAAGGAGAAGGAAAGGTGCAGGTGTGTGTGTGTGAGAGAGAGAGAGCATACCACACTGGGTCCTTTGTCCTAAGGGTTTCCAAGGGTGGAGATTTTAGCAGAGGTCCCAGAGGAGGCTCCCAATAGCTTAAATAGAAGCTATTTAAAATTATTTTTTAATATAATTTTTATTTAATTCTTGTTCAAGTACAGGTTTCTGTCTTATATTCCCAACCCTGCCCGCCCCCCACCCCATGTTCCCCGCCTCCCTCCCCTCTCCACCCCCCACCCTCAGTTATTGTCCATGTGTCTTTTATACTTGTTCATGTGAGTCCATTCCCTTTTCCCCTATGATTCTCACCCCTCTCCCCTCTGGGCCCTGACCGCCTGTTCCATATTTGGGTGTCATTGGTCATATTTTGCTTGCTTGTTTAGTTTGTTTAGATTCCTGTTAACGGTGAGATCATATGATATTTGTCTTTCACCGCCTGGCTTATTTCGCTCAGCATAATGCTTTCCAGTTCCATCCATGATGTTGCAAAGGGTAGTAGTTCCTTCTTCCTTTCTGCAGCATAGAATTCCATTGTGTAAATGTACCATAGTTTTTTGATCCAGTCATTTACCGATTTGTCAAACTCCTCTTAAGCAGTTACTGTGTGTCAGACATTTGACAAGATTCTAGAATTAATATTATATGTACAAGAGGATACATTTCTTACAATCTAGAAATTAACAGTCAAGAAGAAAAGACCATGCTCACAAATAATTATAATGCTATTCTGTTGGGAAATGCCTGTTTTCAGAAGCTGTAACCCCTGCCCCCATGGCTAAGGCTGAGTGAGTGAACTTCAGGACCATAAGCCACTAAGGAGACAAAGTTTATCTCCCTGGCAGGAGTACTGTTTCTACTCCTTTTACTTCATCCATAACTGGCCCCCAAGGCTTGATTGGTTAGCCAATGACAGGTAAGATTCCCCAAGGGGTGAATGACCTAAGACAGGCATGATCATGGGGAGGCCCCAGGGAAGGACCTGGGGGGATGCTGTGGAGAAAGGGGGTGATGGACCCTCACCCCTCAGCTTTGATGTAGACTGAGTCCTCATTCTGTCTGGGAGAAGTCTCCTAATCTCTTGGCTGCCTTACTTCCCCTACCTGACTTTATCCTGAAACAATGACAGAGGGTGGTGCAGCCCTGTGCTAGAAAGGGCCAGTTCCCTGGGTAATCAGGCCTAAGAAGGAATATACAAAATCCTGTGTAATCCGCTTTGCTAAGAATGTTCTTGATTAAATGATAAGGGTCTGAGCAGAAAATGAGTTTGTTTCCCAAAGTTTTGTAGACCTTTAGCTAACAGACCCTGACTCAGAATAGGCCCTCAGAGGTCTTTGTATGTTATCTACTGTTTGATCCTTACTGTCTGATAATGATTAATGAGCTTTACCTATATGCCTGTGCAAAATGAACCCAATAAAAGTCCACTGAGAAAACGGCTCTTGGCCCTTCTCCTTTGAAAGATTGGCCACCTTTCCTCCCCAAGAAGATCATGTCTTGGTAGACTTACTCTTATTCATGGTGGGCAGTGGGGGGGAGGGGGGGCGGGGCCTGGAGGCAGAGCCCCCCCACCACTGTACTAAACACAACATTGTAAATAGCCTCTAATATGGACAGAATCCCATTAAGTTAGTTACTGTTAGGTAATGGCAAAGGCCATGATTGATTTCTTTGCTACCACCCAACTTCCACAGGAGACATAAAAGCCACCCTTGACCTCCATTCTCTCTACTCTCTCTAGGCCCACATGCCTGATTTACAAAGTTCAATGCAGAGATACCCTACACATATGTAGGATTAGGCTGGATTAGATTCATCAAAGATAAACATAGTGCAGGAAACAGCACTTAACATCTATTAGGTGTGGTTTCATCCTAAATTGGTTTTTGGCCCGTACTTGGATGCTTGAAGTTTTTATCATTCTTCCTATTACCATCTGGTGTTTACATAGAACCTTTCTTCAAAAAGCCACTACCACTTCTTCAAGTGTTACATTCATCTGATTACCTTCCTGGCAGACTAATTAGAGTCACTGACTGCCTTCACTTCCTGGCGGGGATATGAGATGGCGAGACATTAATATTTTGTCTCGGGGCAAAGACTCGAAACCAGAACTGTGACTGAGGGGTCCAGGACTTCGCATTCTGTTGTGTCATAAGTAAACGATATACTCATATACTACCTAGGGGCACGTGCCTCACTCACTTCGAAGGACAAAAGTTGGGGGTGAAAATACTAATAAATGAAACCCCAAGAGAGGTCTTGTTTTTCAGAAATCATGCCTCATCATCTAAGAGAGGAATCTTGTCTTCTTCAGGGGATCATCACACACAAACTACTAAGTGAAGATACAGATTTAAATGTTACCCACAGGATATAGCAGCTCCTACTACCTGACTCCTGTTCCTGCCAAGAAATGTTTATCCTTACCCTATTGCCTCCCATAATATTTAACAAATGGTCTGGGCTGGACCACCCAGCTGCTGCTGCTGCTAAAAAGAAAGAAACAAGCTTTCCCAGATCCATATTTTTCAATGCTGACAATCTTGGGAAAGAACAAGAACGGTATGTTGAAATATCATGATTTTCCTCATTTAAAATAAATTGTATCCAGAATCTTATAGCACTCATATTAGTAGGTCTAGAGAAGTTAGATGGAAAATCAATTCGGTTTTCCTTCTCAGATACCTTCATCTAGCAGCAAAGCCATCTATTGGAATACACTACTTAATCAGAATGAAAACTAAGGCCTGGGTCAACTGTCGGAGCTCACGAAAAGGAAATCCAGGCCTCCTCCTCAGCTCCTAGTTTACCACAAAAGCAGCTGAAAATTTAGCAGTTTAGCCTTACCACCCAGCATATCTTCTTCCAAATTTGTTCATTTTCAGGAAATCCTACAAATATTTACAATCTGAGGTTGCTGTAGAATAACATTTTCTAGATGCTGTCAGAAGGCATGTCTGGTTAGATTTGACTGTATCAGCTTGTACCCTGAGTTGGAACATCTTTACTGTGACAGACTCTTACAAAATCCAAAAGTCAGTATCATTGGGAAGCTTGAACAAAAAGTAGAATGAAAGCCCGATTCCTGGGTCAGTGCAGGTGAAGTGCTATAAGAATTTAGTTGTATTAAGCTAAGGTTACGGTAAATTTTTTTCTAGCTCACGCTCATCCCACAGTTGAAGGAATTCTAGTATATCAACATACTTACTAGATTTCTATACTATTTCTACTATACAACTCAAGAATAAGGAATTATACCTCTGAAACCTAGCATGTTCATAAGCAGCCATGCAATACCTACTTAAATAATCTCCTAACCACCATTTGCTTGTATTTCAATATATGTGACTTATAAACATTCACCAAATGCCTATGAGGATCTCTGGCTAAAGATAAACCTTACCTAGGTAACTCAGGGCTGAAATTCTAAGAGGGGGAACTGATGAAGACAATTGTCTTATCTCCTTAGGTCTTCACATGAATATTAACCAACACCCAACCTAAAACACAGAAATCAAGGTGTTTGCCATGGTGTCATTTTTACCAAGATTCAGACTACTGTTCCAATAGTCACAGAAAGTGGGGGTACTCTGTATGAAGCAGGGCAATAGCATTTTATTTCCCTGATCAGCACACACCACTAAGTGCTTTGGCCAAGCCTTAGTGGAGTTAGCCATGACCACTGAGGTTGAGGGAATAAGAGAGAGAAAAAAGAAACAGTTTGACCTTTAGAGTCTTAGGAACTTGTATTGCTGTCCCAGTAGCAATATCAGGCTTGTGCTTCCTGGGAATGATAGGGATGCCCTAAGATGATCTCAGAAGAGTACATTTTTAAATAAAGCTCATGTAAATTACACAAATAATTCTTCCATCACACCTGCTCACAACCCTTTCTTGGTTTCAGCTCCTCCTCTTCACCTTAATAACAGATGTGTTATCGGGGTTAGTATACCCTTAATTTAGCAAATTCCCACCTTACTTCAAAGAGATTATAATTGTAGGTCTTCACCAATGTGTGAATTTTTAGCATTTTGTGACTTTAGCATCAACCCATTATCAGAGAATGGCCCTTCCTCCACATCTCGATTTCCAGGGTGTCTGTGGCACCCACAAAAAAACATTATCTCCTACAGCCAAGGGGTTAGTTACATCAGTTGAGCCTTAGTTTGAAAAAAGAAATTTGAGGATAATAGGGGTCTACAGCATTGTTTCACCTTGAAAAACAAGATGTAAAAATACAAACCGGAGTAGAACTCCCTCCAGATACTCCATTCCTGTGAAGGATGCAGACTTGATTCTCCTTCCTGACTAAAGTTCACCTTTTAGCCACAAAGCTCATTTTACAATATTCTCCGCATACATACCACTGAATGAGCTATTTGTATTTTCCTAACTGAAGGGTTTCCTACTAAATGGGAACAAAGGAGTCACTTCTAACACTCAACAGTCTACTTACTTTCTGGAGGCACTCAATTTCCTTAACTGGACTCAGATGAAAATAGGAACGGTATCAAAGACCTAGCCCAAAATGCAAGTGAGAGCTTCCAGTTCTTACTCTGTCCAGCGACCAACAATTAGCAAACAAAGAATGCAATTTCTTTTCATTCTTTTAAACAAATGTTCTCACATTTGGTCACACACTAAAAGCACCTAAGGGGATTTCAAAAATCCCAATACACACACCACCTTGGACAGGAATGCTGGGGGTAGGGCTCAGACCTCAGTGATTTCAGAAGTCCCACTGATGACTCCAATGCAATCCAGGTTTAAAAACCCATGTCTCAAACTTCAGTGCTCAAGTTCAAACTTGAGTGTGTCAGAATCACTTGGAGGATGTGTTAAAATACAGGTTGCTGGACCTCAACCCCAGAGTTTCTGATTAAGTGGGTTGGGGTGTAGCCCAAGAATCTGCATTTCCAGCAAGTTCCCAAGTGACCCTGAAGCTGATGCTTTTAAGTCTAGGGACCATACCTTGAGAACCAATGTCTTACAGGAATATGTTAATCTGACAGTTTTAAGCAGAAGAAATAAAGCTCATTTGTTCACATTTTAGAGAAACTGGTTTAATACAAACAGCCTTTTTGAATAGCATTATATAATCTTTAATTTGACAAACTAATGGAAATACTCGTGACAGTGCCAAAGAGCAAGTCTTAATGGCTTCATTTCCTTCATTTCCCTCCCAATTATAGAAGAAATCCAACTCATAAAATATAACTGAGATGTTTAAACAAACCACTTATGTGGTACTTAGGTGAAATTGTAACCTTTGTAAAATAGCACAGATTATAATCAATTTCATGAAGTATCTGGTTTGTTTCACACAGTTTACTTGAAAATTTAAGCAGCTGAGCGTCATAAAAACACAATTGTGCAACTTCATCTTGATTAACAAATGTGATAATGCTTCAAAAATTATCTAGTTAATAATGCCTTTCTCATTCCTAAGGAAATAACTTTCTTACAATTTTTGGGAAGCCCCCAAAATTTCTAGCCTCCATACCACCTGAGGGACAACAATTCAATTCCCTCATGTGACAATCATATGTCTTGGTATCACTGCATTAAATCTATTTCTCCCTCTTTGGGATTTTGATTTTTGTTAATTGGCTATATATGTATACACCAATGCCCTTAAAAATGATTTTAAAGGACTTGTAGGTGAATGTTCACACCATTGGCTTTATTCATAACAGAAAAAGCTAAAAAGAACCCAAATGTTCACCAACAATCAAGGGATAAATAGATGGGATATTTATACAATAAAGCACTATACAACAATAAAAAATTAATTAGTCTACCACATAACAATCTGATGAATCTCACAGATGCAATGTTGAGTTCCTACTGTATGGATACATTTATATGAAGTTCAAGAATAAGCAAAACTAATTAATAAATTAGTTTTAAAATGTAAAAGCCATTAAATTCAGAAGAGCTGCCTTTGAGGGGAGTTATTGACTTGGAAGTAGCATTAAAAAAAGCTTTCTGCAATGCTAAAATATTCTATATCTTATTCTAAGTGGTAAAGGGGATACATGTATATGTAAACATTAACTGAACCTATGATTTGTGTACTTTATATGTTATAACTTAATTGAGATTTTAATTTCAAAGTGATATTAATATAAAAATTACCTTTTGTGGAATATTCCTCATATCTAAATTTAAAATCTTCTTACATGCTATAATTTAATAATTATTAATGATGAGTTTAATGAAAAATAGCCCAAAAGACTTCCTTATAAAGTTGAATGTGGAAGACTTCCATCTAAAGATTATTTATTTCCTCTTCTTCAAATAATTTTTAAAGATTATTTCCTCTTCATTTTAGTGGGACCTCTTTTAAACTCCCACCAAAGTAACAGTAAGGTATAAAATGCTATAAATCAAAGACAAAGAGCAAAGAAAAGATAGAGTCCTTATCTGCAGATAAGATTTCAACAGATTTGGAAGACAGAAGGCCGATGAAAGATGGTAACTGAGTTAACAGATGCACAAAAAAAATGCAGCCTGTGGTCACTGAAAAAAAAGATAGGAAAAACAGTGGGGATGACTTTCACTCTTGAACCCTGGACACACGGCACTCAGAGGCACCGACTACGATGGTTAAACAGAAAAGGCAAGATGAGGGCCTTAAAAATAAAAGGAGTTTATTAACCAAAATTCTACATACAGAATGCTGGAGACAAGACTTGCAGCTCCCACGTAAGTAATAAAAACTTTCTTTTCTGAAGGAACTAAGTGGCCAATTAAAAAAAAAAAGACTTCTTGCATACTACCATGTAAGTCCCCCAATTAAATGTCTGCTTACAAGCCAAATAATCACCCTAAAGTAAATTCCACTCAAAAGCCTCACCAAAACACATACTGCTGCCAATTAGTTTTAGTGTCTCCTCTTAATACAAAATAGATAACCAAGGACCGTCAGACTCTATAATATGCTCCCAACATAAAAAACAGAGAGAGAGAGAGAGACGAAAATGAGCAGGAAAAAAATAGGACCTGTGGGAAACATCAAGCAAAACTTAATAAAAAGTGCAAACTGGTACACAACAATGAAAAGTAAGAAATTATTGTATTTACAGAATAAGAAGAATATGTTTTTAAATAATGGAGAATAAACAGTTTTTAAAAGTTAAAAATATCATCAAAATAAAATATTCAAAAATTAAGAAGCTAATATCAAGGAAACATCCAGAAAGTAGAAAAATGGTCAGAGGAAAATATGAGAGAAATAACAAGATGTGTGGAAAATTAATATGGGAAGTAGGCATTTTAGATGGAGAAAAAGGGAAAAAGAGGGAATGGTATTCATTAAAAAATCATATGAAAAATATTACCAAAAGTAATAGCCAAGCATTTCTTAATTGGAAAAGCTCAGGATAATAAAGGATAATTAAATAAAAATGGCATACCAATGCACACCATCAGGAAGTATATAACACAGAAAAAGATAGGTTTATAATATGGGGGAATGAGGATGCCCTAGAACATACTCTCCTACCAAAACAATGAAAATACTGGTAAAACAACTAAAATCAGTAATTTTAGAACTCTTGGGATTAGTCAAAACTGCTGAACAAACTAAAAAAAAATGCTTGTCCAATAAAAATGATGGATATATCTTACTAAGACAGTAGATTCTGTGGCATTTAACTTGAAGCCACTCCAACTATGCTCACTCTCACCAGCTCAGTGTAGCCATGTAGCCACAGGCAAAGTAGCCATGAAAAGCCAGCAGCTTCACAGCTGAAGGAAAAGATTGCTAGCTTTCAAAGCCTCACGCTCAGAGCTCAGTCAATATTTTGTCCAAACTGGTAGTTTCCTAGAAAATCTGCATTTCCACGTTTGTGTTGCTATTTGATTCCAGTCACAGCTCTGCTGGGCAAAAATAAAAGCCCAGTCCCCAGGGGATTTGAGTGTAAACAACAGCAATGTTCCAAGAATACTGCAGATCCTAAGACTGTGATTTGAGTTAGGAAAAAGCCAGATCCCAGTCAAAAATTTAAAAGGAAGTCCTAGAAAACTATGGAATCAGAAGGAACTGTAAAAAACTCCAACATGGTATTTCTGGGGATCCTGAAGACCTCTCCCATGCACAAGATCCTGTGTATGCCCAAGAAAACCTAGGAAAGTGTACCAGCTCTGTCATCCACCTGCAGCTGACCTTGAGGCTTTGTCCAAGCAGGAAGTGAAACCTAAAGCTGTCTTATAAACTCCTGAAATTTGAATTTCACACACAAATCCCCTTGACATTAAAAAAAAAAAAGACAGAAGATATAAAGGGATAGTGTTTAAGGAACTATTTTGGCGATTATCAGCTTACCACTGAATTGTACTGACCAAGTGACAACCCCTAGGAAGCCAAGAATTGTAATCGCACCTGGCTGGATGAGTCACAGATGATGTTGTAAGCTACATGAGGACAGGAACTGTGTTTTGTTTACCAAAGTGTCCCCTTGAATAAAATATTCCATTAATATCAAGTAATAGTGTGAATTGCTATCATTATGTAAAAAAAGAAAAGCAAAACCTATCTATAAATCTGGCACTTTTGATCATCATTTGATGCTTTGAGATAGGAGTTGGCCGAAGGAACACTTTCAAATTAGAAGTGGTGTTCAAAAACAGCAGTGAGGTAGTGTGGTGGACCCTGTGCCATACAAATTCACCTTCAGGGAGGAAGGACTTAGCCCTCCATTTGCTGGGACTGCTGTGAGGAGACGACCTCCGCGCTTCACTGAACAAACTGCTTTGTCCAAGACTGTGTTTCCTTGCAGGGCAGCCTACATCCACAGAGGACCCAAAGGGAATTACAGAAATACAGGCCCTCATTCTACCTGGGTCAACTCTAAGGGGCAATCTTAGCCCCAACATAGCCTTTGCCGGAACTTCACTCTCTCTCTGACCAATCCTGCTTCTCTTCCCTCATTTCCACAAGTGTTCATCATGACAACATCCCTAGTTAATGGGATGTTGTAGGAGTAGTAATCTCTATGTCAGAGAACTAGGAGTCAAGTCTCCCATCAATTTCTTCCACTTTATCAAGCTGCCTCATACATGAGTCCATGCAAAACGTTGCTCCTTATTACTTTTATTCGAGCATAAAGTACGAATTCTCCTAGAATAATAAGTACTTGCTTCCTGGCTTTCCATTACCTGGTTTGATTTAATAAAATGAACATGTCTTTGCTTCTCTCAAACCTTGGATAGAGATTTAACATGTTCTCATAAAAATATAAAGAATTGGTTTATTATAGATTTACTATGTCGCTCTACCTTTATTATTTGTTTTTAGAGACTGGTGAGCCCAGTCAAGATTACACACATTAACAAATCGGTTCCCAACTCCTCTGGCAGAATTCTGAGCAACCTTGCTTGGAAACACCTGGTAAAACATATTTTTATTCAACTTCAGGCAATTCAAAAGCAGCTGAAAGTCACTTAAGTGAAAACCCAACTATGATGCTGTTTTTCAAATCAAAAGCAAGATCTCAGCTCCACAGGATGTGGCGGATTGCCAGGTGTTTAATATTCGAGGGGCAAGTACACTGTTGGGAGCTTCTTTACATAATTGACAAACCAAACCCAAAGTACTGAGGTTAACAATTTGCTTCTCTTTGACCACAGAACTGGTATTGTGATATTTCTTTACTGCACATAAATCACCTTCATGGAGCCATTGGAGGGTTGTTTTCAGTCTCCAGAAGGCTAGCAGCAAGCCTCTGGGTAGCGGAGCAACGTCAGAACAAGGTACAAAGTGGCTTTAGGGTCACTTTGGAGCCACCATCAATTTTCTTTTTTCTTGCTCCTGAATCTGCCAAATTATTCTGGCCCAAGTGCTGTGTATCTGAATTCTGTGCAGACAATAGCCCAGACACGTGGTTTTCTCCACACAGTCTTTGATAGATTGGATCAGGACATCAAACATCAGCATATCTCCAGATGTCAAAAAAGGCTTTGCAGAGACTTTGCAGCGTCTGTTCTGCCAACCATCTGGGCTATGAGACAGACACAGCAGACAGAGGATGTCACATGAGCTGACCAGCATTTTCACCAATCACTGGAGTCAGGGGGTGAGGTGCCTCACTTCTCCCTGCGTGTGTGCCACAGGCACACCTGTGGTCTTTTACTAGAGGATAGAATAGGAGACCAATTCAGAAATGAATAATACAGACTACATCAAATTTCTCAAGGAATGATTACATTGTAAGTTGTTTTGTATTATTTCGCTTCCTTTCCTTTGAAGGAAGTAAAGGAATTTTAAATTAACATTTCTACATCCAAATGATATGCCAGTTGCCTTATATAATTTATATGCCTCATTTAGTTTTTATAATACATTATGAGAAGATGAGGAAAATGAAATCCTTACAAAGTCCATAACCTTCCTAAATTTACACAAATAATAAAAGGAGAATATGAGGATCTGAATGCAGGTTGTAGTGACTTCAGAATGTATGATATTCCCACTGTTACACCCATCCCTACATGAGTTACAATCCAACCCCCAAGTAAAGATTCAAATGCATTCTCTTTAATAATTTACTGGTCTTCTTTTTTTTTTAAATCTCATTAAACAAGTAACAAATGTGTCCCACTCAGCTCATATTTTACTACCTTTCTTCTCAATGTTGAATTTCTTGGCACAGTCTTTTATTCATAAAATTAGCCATGGTATTTTTGAGATTCTATTTATCCAAAGCATAGCTGGGTATACTCAGATGTATCAGACACCAACCCTACCTTTTATTTGTTGTTTAGCATAGGGCACTGCACACAAAGACTTAGCATAGAAAGGGAAAGCTTCGCACACATTTCAGCCAGATTTTAAAGGATTAACTGAAGGAGGGAAAGAATATTCTAAATAAAAAGAACATCAGTGACCATCATAGTGTGTGTACAGGAATAAAAAATAATTCAAGATTACCAGAACAGAGATTTTTTGAAGTACATTGTAAAAAACCAAAAAAACAAAAAAAATTGTGTCCATGTCATACTGTTTCATAAACGTTAAAACAGGAAGTCTGGAGAAGAGGATTGTTGAAGATAAGAAAGATTATCTCAATTCTTCACCCCTCTTGGTATCCACCCCCTTTACCAGGTAACTACGCTGAGCTCTACACTTACTGGGACGTGGTGACTCTCTCTGTCTCTTGACTACAGTTCAGGCTTGTGATTGGCTTAGGCCAATAGGATATTAGCAGACGTGATACAAACAGAAACTTTAAATGGCCTTACTCACCAGGGTTTGTTTTTTATGCCTCGGTTACTGCCATGAGAAAATGCCTTGAGGTAGTGTGTTGGGGGATGAAGGCATCTGAAACAGAGCTCAGGGGCTCCAGCTGCCACAGCAGCCCCAGCCACACCATCTAGATCAGCCGAGGACCAGGCACCCCCGACAATGAAAGTCTAGCACGGTTCAGCACAGCCACGCGTCCAACACCCAGATTTTCACATGACACCAAAGTTCGGTTGTTGGTTATACAATAAATAATGAATACAACTAACATAAGAAGAGATAAGAAAAGAGAAAGATCAAAGATACAAGTAATGTTAAACCTTTGTAAGAAAATCTACCCATCTTTCATATGGGTGATATAGGATTTTTAGAGGAATTACCTCAGCATCCTGCCCGTCAAATCTGTGTAGGACGTTGAAACAACAGATGCTGAGAAGGATTTGTCAGTGGCCCCTCCACACCATAACAGCTCTCCAAATTGAACCCTGATGCTCGGCAGACTTTTACTCAGCCTGCCGTGTGATGACCTCACCCCTCTATACCCTTCCTTATTTTGTCCCTATGGTATTTCTCTTCATGCCTATTTTTTCCTAAGAGCAATGAGCATCTTTTTTTTTCAATCCTCACCTGAGGATATGTTCACTGATTTTAGAGAAAAAGAAAAGGGGGTGGGGAGAGGGAGAGAGAAGTGTCAGTGTTAGAAAGAAACGTCAACTGGTTGCTTCCTGTATGT
Organism: Sturnira hondurensis; assembly: GCF_014824575.4. Lineage (NCBI taxonomy): Eukaryota > Metazoa > Chordata > Mammalia > Chiroptera > Phyllostomidae > Sturnira > Sturnira hondurensis. The sequence continues at coordinate 4,049,546 of NW_028080032.1, read as the reverse complement.
ACCCTTTCCAGGTATGACAAAGAATTGAAGCCACAACCTTTTGGTGTATAGGATGATGCTCCAACCAACTAAGCCACCCAGCCAGGGCAGAGAAATGAGCATCTTTAAAGGTAGGCGTTTTGCTTTTCTCCACTTTGCATCTCTTGCAGTGCCTAGCATAGTTTTTCCAAGTGGAAAGCAAATAAGTATGTAAGAGCTTTTTAAGACAGAGGAATTGGGGGCAAAAAATGATGCTAGTTACAAAACAATCTCTTATCTGTAATTCCAAAATCCCAAAGGTTTTAAAAACTCATTCATGACAAAAGCTGACCTGAACTGATAGGATATTTTTTATATTTACTCCACTTAGTTTCACTGCAGAAATATTAATGTGTTAGAATATGTTTGAGTATTGATTCAAACTCCATTAAAATATATAACATGTGAATCACATTTATAAAACATAAAATAATTCTGAAATACACCTGGGCCCAAGGGTTTCAGATGCAGGTTTGTGGACTGCATCCTAATAATCCAGATAGAAATTGAGAAGTAACTGGAGACTGAACTGAAAATGCCAGCAGGAACAGAGAGAAGAGAATAGATTAGCAACAGACTGCTGAAGTGGAATATAGAAGTCTTGGTCACTAAATGTACACTGAGTCATGAGACAAGGAAGATCTGAACAGAGGAAACGTAGTCAGACCCACTGAGGTACCAGAAAACACAGAAACATAGTGGCATGCCCCATCTCTGAAGAACCAGGGAATCGTTTCATCCTGGCTTCATGTCCAGATAGCTGAACTTCTTGTTAACTTGATTCCTTTGCTTCTCGCAAACACTTACCCATGGGAAAATTTAAACCGGTGGTCTCCACACTTAATAGGGCTTCCTAACTATCAGAAGAGCTGATTTAATATGCACATTCTTGGTCTTTGTCATAGAAATTCTGGATTTTGTAGGTATGGGATGGAGGCAAGGGATCAATCCTTCATAACAAGGTTTCCAGTAATTCTGATGTAGATGGTCCATGAGCCACATATTGAGAAATTCTGACCTAAAGTCAAGTCAAGGACTTTTGAATACGTATTGATACAATAAACTCTTACCAGGCTTGAGATGATTTGGCCGCTTTCTTCAAACCCTCTGAAGTTATNTCAGAAGAGCTGATTTAATATGCACATTCTTGGTCTTTGTCATAGAAATTCTGGATTTTGTAGGTATGGGATGGAGGCAAGGGATCAATCCTTCATAACAAGGTTTCCAGTAATTCTGATGTAGATGGTCCATGAGCCACATATTGAGAAATTCTGACCTAAAGTCAAGTCAAGGACTTTTGAATATGTATTGATACAATAAACTCTTACCCGGCTTGAGATGATTTGGCTGCTTTCTTCAAACCCTCTGAAGTTATCTATTGTTTTTTTCATTTACACTCAGGAAACTTCCTTTCTTCTGTGAATAACACACTAGGAAACATTTTCTCCGTTTTTTTCAGTCATAGAGTTCAGTCTTTCCATTGTAAACCATACCTCAAGGCAGAGTTGATTAGCCTGAAGTTAAACCTATGTCCTCATGTGGTCCAATCAAGAGTCCTTAACTTAGAATTTTCTATCTGGACACAAAGAGGTGAGAAGTCTCTCCCTCGCTGCAAAGCTTTAACATCCACCCTGAGAGGCTACCCAGGGTTTCATCTGCCATGTAGGTGGTTCACAGTAAAAGAAATGAAAGTTAAGATGCCAGAAGGAAGCAGAGGCAAAAGTCTGGGAAAGAATATTCTGATACAGTCTGAGTTACCGGTTGCTCGTGGCAACAATATGCTTCCATGCCCTTCCAAAACTTATGTGAGACCCAATATTCCCCACATATTTTTCCATGGCCTAAATGGTTTGGTTGGGTTTCTGTCACCTGCAACCCCAATTATTTTACTTCTTAACCCATATATTTGTACTATATATTTTCTTATTTATTTTTATTGTTGTTCAAGTACAATTGTTTCCGTTTTCACCCCACCGCACCCCCCACCCCGCCCATCCCCACCTCCCACCCTCGAAGCCACCACCCTTGGCTTTGTCCATGTGTCATGTTCCTTCATACATGTTCCTTGATGCCCCTATTATTCTCTATTATCCCTTGCCCCCCCTCCTCTTTAGTTACTGTCAGATTTTTCTTTATTTCCACGTCTCTGGTTGTATTTTGTTTGCTTGGTTGTTTTGTTGATTAGGTTCCACTTATAGGTGAGATCATATGGTATTTCTTTTTCACCACCTGGCTTGTTTCACTTATATTTTACTTATTTGAAAAAATTCATTCAGAATCAACAACTACATATGTCATTACATTTTCAATCTTTATATTTCTGAATATATCTTCCTGTGTAGGATCGTCTTAGTAAAAGTTGGCAGAAGCAGAACAACTCTGCTTCCATTCAATCATATAAATATTTAATATGGCTCACTGGTGCACAGAAAACAAAATACAATAGTGAAAAGAATCATTTAAATTCAAATTTTATTATGGATAAATAATTCATTTACAATATCTATATGAAGAGAACTATAAGAGTCTGATGAAAGAAAATAAAAGAAACTAAACAGAGAGATAATTCCATGCTCATGGATAGGAATAAATTATTTGTCAAGCTGTCAGTTCCTCCCAATATGATCTACACATTCAGTGCAATACCATTGAAATCTTACCATGTTATTTTGTGGATATCAACCGACTAAATCTAAAGTTAATATAGAGAGGCAAGAATCCTAGAATAGCCAACATAATATGAAAGGTAAAGAACAATGTCAGAGAAATAAAACTACTTATTCAACTTCAAGAATCACCATAAAGCTACAGTATTCAAGACAGACTGGTATCGGCAAAATAATACACAGGCAGATTAAAGGAACAAAATAGAGAGCCCAGAAATAGATCCATATAAATATAGTCAACTAAATCACTGACAAAGGAGTAAAAATAACACAATGCAGAAATGATTGGCTTTTCAACAAACGGTGATGGAACAAGTGGACATCCATGTACAGAAAGAAAAATAGTGATTCTAGATACAGACCTTCAACCATCACCAAAAAGGATGATAGACTTTAATGTAAAAAACAGAACTATAAATACATAGAAGACAGCATAGAAGAAAACCTAGATGTCCTTGGATATGGTATATGCTACAGATATAGCACCAAAGGAACAATTTATTAAAAAATAAATTGATAAACTGGACTTTATTAAAACTAAAAATTTCTACTTTGCTAAAGGCACTATCAAGAAAATGAATAGGCAAGCCATAGACTTAAGGAAAATAATTGCAAAGGATACATCTGATAAAGGACTGTTACTAAAGTATAAAAAGAACACTTAAAACTCAACAATAACAACACTAATGACAATATTTTTTCAATGAGCAAAAGATCTATTAGAATGGCCAAAACCCAAAGCACTGACAACACCAAATGCTGGGGAGGATGGAGAACAAGAGGAGCCCCCATTCATTGCTGGTGAGAATGCAAAATGGCAGCCACTTCGAAGACAATTTGACAGTTTCTTACAAAATCGAACATACTGTTAACATTCAATTAAGCAAGGCACTCCTTGGTATTTGCCCAAATGAGTTAAATACTTACATGCACACAAAAACTTGCTTATGGATAGTTATAGCAGCTATATTCATAATTTCCAAAACATGAAAGCAATGAAGATATTCTGTAGGTAAATGGATAAACTCTGCTGCACTCAGACAATGCAGGGCTAAAAAAAGAAAATGAACTATCAAACCATGAAGAGACATGGAGGAAGCCTAAATATGTATTACTATGTGCAAGAAGCCAATTTGAAAAGGCTACATACTGTATGATTGTGAAGAAGTTAATTATGGAGACTGTAAAAGGGGAAGTGGGGGCCAGGTGATACAGAAGGAAGAGATGAATACATAGAGCAGAGATGATGTTTAGGGCAGCGAAACTACTCTATACAAGACTAATGGCAGACACATGTTATCATGCATTTGCCAAAGCCCATAGGATATATAACTCTAAGAGTGAACCCTAATGTAAACTCTGGACTTTGGTGATAATGATGTGTCAATGAAGATTCAGCAATTGTGACAAAGGCAGGACTTCTGTGGCAGGTTCTGATATTGGTGGAAGCTGTGTGTATACAAGAGCAGAGGGTATATCGGGAATCTCTGCAACTTCTGCTCATTTTTTCTGTGAATCTAAAACTGCTCTAAAATATATATATATATATTTTGAAATGAACAACAAACAGCAGACAACTCTTCAAATTAATTAATTAATTAATTTCCACTGCATGAGACAAATGTGGTTGGTGGTGTATTTCATGTCTTTCAGCCGGTTCCTCAAATAGACCTCCCAAATCTTCCCTCTTTCTTTTCTCCCAAACTGGGCTTACTGACGCTGGATGAGAAACAAATTTTCCATTAACTGCATTGCTGGATTCTGACTTGAAGTCCAAGTTTCCATGGGTTATCATGGTCAGCATGAGTTTGCTGAACTGAATGATTGATTCCATTAGTGAAACATTATGTGAAACATTAATTGCAGCCACCTCTTCTCCTGAATGTTCCGCCAAAACTAGTAACAAATCACAAGGATTCTACTGCTTTCTTGGTGAGCAGGGAACGTGGATATCAGTTACCATAATTTCCAAAGGCCAACTCATGTCTACCTTTTAACCCAGATACAATAACTGCTAATATTTGCTGAGCAATTCACATATGCCAGGCATTCCACTAAATAATTTACCTTATGATATAATTTCCTAACAGTGTGAAATTCATATTAATATTCTTATTTTATAGATAAGAAATGGAAGTTTAGAAAAGTTATATAATTTTCCCTAGGTCATACAGCCTGATACTTGGAGTTTTTTAATTTCAAAGTTTTTAATTTCAAAACTTGTTTTTCAGTGATGCACTGAGAGAGACTCCCCAGTACTGCTGTGGATTCCTGAAAGGAGTCTGATTATGAGGAAACCACATGCCTAAATCAAGAGGACACTGCAGGGTGACTGTTCCATACTCTCCAGGGATGTTGGGTCCATGGATGACCAGGTATGGCTTGTAATAATTCCAAAGGTACTATCACCAGAAAGATAGGATGGTGAAGTATTTTGAGTTTGATTCTGGGCCAGAAAAATAACATTGGAGACAACTGGCAAACTCTGAAGTGGTCTGTAAATTAGATAATATCATGCACATAAGTTGATTCTCAGGTTTTGATCACTATACTGTGCTTATATCAGAGAATGTCCTTGTGTTTAGAAAATACACAATGAAATGATTAGATGTAAGGGAAAATCATGTCTACAACTTTTCTAACGATTTTTTCATAAACTAAACATGAATAGAAATACACACAAGGGCCTTGTATCTTTCATCCCCGACTTTGAAGGACCCTAAAACAAAAAGCAATGCTAATTTTAATCACCAAGTGATAGTCCTTAAATGTGGCAAATGAGAAACAAAGAAACAGGGAAGTTGTCCTTAAAGCAAGGATCCATTTTGGGTTCATTCTGTTCAATATTCATTCAGTGCCTTTTAATATTAATATTTATTACAACAAAATCAAATTCAGAAAACCTACCTTCAAGAAACATATGTAATGTCTCAATTTTAATTGACAATGGCCTGGAATATAGAGGTTTTATCTAAGGCTAAGTGATTTTATAGACCTCAAATAAAATTTCATTATTGTAAAAGATTGAAATAAGAAAATAACAGAATTCTAGTTTGACACTTTACTCATAAATAGGTACCTCAAACTAATATTTATACTGAAGCAAAGTTAATTCTTAAAATTACACTAACAAATGCTTATACTATTTTTATTAAGGCCAATTATTGAGACAACTGACTTATAGCAGCCATTCTCACAGTTAAGTCAAGACCAACCTATGTGTTTGATGCCATATCTCCAATACTGTTATATTAGAACCCAGGATGTAGATGTTTGTGCTGAATAAACAGAGGTTCGGACAGGTGAGATCTTGTCAGAGCATCAAAATAGACACAAGGTTTAATGCTTCTGATCATGGAAGCCAACTCACATTCATTATATTTCAGTGGCAGACTATCCTTATTTCCAGCCTTCTGAGGTCATCCTATGTAAGTGCTATAGACAACACATTTCTCCATCAGCTGCAGAGGCCAAACTCAGTTGGGAAGAAACAACTTTTTCAAATAGCACCAGTCCCCCATCTTGGTTCCACGACTGTCTGGTGATGTGACACCCACACCACACCTTGGTTTAATTTACTATCTGAGACAAGACTGCATTCATTTTAATCCTGAATGAATGGCTTCCATTCCAGGTGTGAGGGTTGCTTCCACTGTCTTATAGGATGGAATATAAAGCAATTCTATTTTTCATATTGCTACTCCTTCTGACATCCCATTTTTCAACTTACTGGGCATGCTGTACTGAGATTATGTCAATCATCAGGACTCTTCATAAATGTGGCTAGGCTCTCGCAGAGTAACTCCATTACAGAATCACTCCATTAGGTCTAGTGTCTCTATCTCCATGTAAGTAACATGTGCCATCACCTGGCATTTCAGATTATAAATGTTATGTGACTCCTGGTGCTAGAGGAGGTTTGGAAGCAACTGTGTAGATCCTGTTAGTCATGTGTTTCTATGGTTATTTATAAATATTATGACCAATATATGATGATTACAAATTATTCATTTTTAATTGCCAGCAGCTATTTTCTTCCAGAAGTCATTTAGAAGGGCTTTCAAATTCATTTGACTCTGATGAATGCAACTTACCAGACAGAAAATATTAGCATGGCCAAGATTCAGGTAATTAGGATGAGATTCAGACTCCAAATTATTGTGAAGAATAAAAGAATGAATAAGTCCAAAATGGAATCCTTGGTTGATCATGTATTTGAGGAGGCACTTAATTTACAAGCATGGGAAAAATAACTCTCATGAAAACAATATTCTGTACCTTAAGAGGAAGTCTCTGACTTTTCTAGATCTGAAGTTACACAAGACAGAATTTAAAAGTTTCTGATATTCTCACAGACTACATCATTGGCAAAGATATAAATGCATGGTCAGTAAAGAGTAATATTGGGTAAAACGCAAACGGTAAATCATAAGGGAACTAAGCAATGTGTGATTAGAAATCTGCAAAGTTAGCTTTGAATCACTCACTCACCAAGCCCAAGTTAGATCAAGGTTCTCAGAACACATCTTGGAGCTAACAGTGATAAATGAATAAGTTAAATATGGGACTAAAAGCCTTAGAAACTAGGCTTGTTTGTTTCATAAACATAAAGCAGAAAAAATAATTCAGTCAAAATTGAATCACAGTAGTGGAAAGATTCTCATGACTATTCCCTACATATCTATCTTTGTAAACATGCTTATTGTTGTTAATTATAACAGGTACAACCATATTCAGTATTAACAACTTTAATAGGCTGTTTGTATAAATAACTGCAATGACTACAAAAATTTTACAGTCACAATTGTTGATTTTGCACATCAAGAGTTTTGATGTATCCCTTGGTTGGTTATTTGGTGAATGTTTTGACTGGTTTTCCAGTAGGTCTTTCATTCTGTCCCTCCCCTCCCTCCTTTTTCCCTTCCTCTTCTTCCACCCCTTCCCCCCCCCATTAAACATTCTGCCACAGGCAAGAAAAAGGAGGCAAAACACAAGAAGGATAAACTAACTCTGAATTCTCCTCTTTTACCAGTTGTCCCTTCTTCTAGGCCTATCTATTTATATATCTATCTACCTGTATTTTGCTGTTGAAGTAGACAAAGTTCAAAAAATGTTCTAGTTCTTCCAATTTAGATTTTAAAAAGCTAGCATTTTAACCCACGTTTTAACATGGCATGTATGTAACCATGTCTTTCCATTATAAAATAATTGTAAGGATAAAATTATTACTGTAACCCTGGCTAGTGTGGCTCAGTGAACTGAGGGCTGGACTGTGAACTAAGGGGTCACCAGTTCCACCCCAGTCAGGGCACAAGCCTGGGTTGCAGGCCGGTCCCCTGTGGGGGGCGGACACGAAAGAGGCACCTGCACATCTTCCTCTTTTTCTCTCTCCCTTCCCCTCTCTCTGAAAAGAAATAAAATCTTTTTAAAAATTACTATTGTGTTTTTTTTCTGACACTGTCATTATCATTTTTATTATTGGGTTTCAGGCCCCCACAAATGTATATATGCTACAGATGACTGTGGAAATGTTACTTTTCCAATGACACCATGTCTTGAATCAAGTTCCTGCATCTGTCTCTATCAGTTTCCACACTCCATGTTTTATGGAGATAAAACAACTATTACTGGAGGTACATAAATATGCTTAATTTTATTACACTTTTTAAAATTTAAATTCTAATTATGACCTTGATTCTCTTTGTTCATATAAGGTAGTGTTACCGAAAGTTAAACAATTTAAAGAAAGACATCAATCAGTAATTTTTTAAATGTTATTTTATTGATTATGCTATTACAGTTGTCCTATTCCCCCCCATTCACTCCCCTCCACCCTACACACCCTCTCCCACCCACATTCCCCATCTTTAGTTCATGTCCATGTGTCATACTTATAAGTTCCTTAGCTTCTACATTTCCCATACTATTCTTACCCTCTTCCTGTCTATTTTCTACCTACAATCTATGCTACTTATTCTCTGTACCTTTCCCCCCCTCTCCTCCTCCTGCTGCCCTGTTGCTAATCCTCCATGTGATCTCTATTTCTGTGGTTCTGTTCCTGCTGTCAGCTGATTTCTCAAAAGAGAACTTACAGGCAAGAAAAGGCTGGGAAGAAGTATTCCAAGTCATGAAAGGCAAGGACCTACATCCAAGATTGCTCTATCCAGCAAAGCTTTCATTTAGCATGGAAGGGCAGATAAAGTGCTTTTCGGATAAGGTCAAGTTCAAGGAGTTCATCATCAGCAAGCCCTTATTATATGAAATGTTAAAGGGACTTATCTAAGAAAAAGAAGTTAAAAAATGTGAACAGTGAAAGGACAGCAAATTCATAGTTATTAACAACCACACCTAAAACAAAAACAAAAACAAACTAAGCAAATAATCAATCAGTAATTTTGTAAGTGGCAGGTATATATAGCAAATAATTGGAGGACGTTCACAAGTACAATAAGGTTTGGAAACAAAATGCTATACCTTAGTGCCTCCTACTCGTGTGTTTAAGGGGAAATAAATCTGTCTTCTGAAATCAGAAAATATTGGAGTTGAAAGAAACCTGAGGAAAAATATTTCCAAGTCCCCTCTCCCTTTGTGTTATCTTATAAATAAGAAAACTGAGGAGTGGAGAGTCAATGGCAGCTGAATACTTTGGGGAAAAGCTGAATTTAGAACTGTATTTTGGAGTGCATGCAGGAGCTAGTAAGGAGAGTTCATACTTGACACAGATCTCAGGAGCAGACGGGTAGATCACAAATTCCTCAGAGAAAATGCCAGCAAAATATTAGCTGTCACTACTGACCTGGAACCCATTCCAATCGACAGGCTCTACACAGGCAGAGTTTTGATAATAAACTAATGACATTTTTTCCAGCTAGTCTCTGTAAAGGTTATGTATCCAATCGACAATAATTTTCAAAGTAGTCACTTCTGAAGATGTTACTCTGCATTGTGTGATCCTGCTATGGACCAAAACATATTTGGATCTCCCACTGGTCAAGGCCCAAGCCCACTTATGTACCCATGCACCCAACAAAGACTTATCAAGTGCCTCTTATGAGCCAGCACTTGAAAGGGCTATGGATCCCCAAAGAAAGTAAAGGTCCTGTCTTCTGAGAACTCAGACACAAGTGGGAGAGGCTGGTTACTCATAGATAAATAAACCAGTAAACAGATAATAACCTAGTGATGCTAATGCTCTAAGGAAAATTGGCACAGAATGAGAGAAATGTCCAATATGCAGTACATGGTCATGAAAATGCCATTCTGATGAAGTAAAATTGAAGCTGAGGGACTGATAGTAGAGGCAAATCATAAGGAGATCTGATCCATGGGGAAAAATATGTCAGGTAGACAAGAAGTAGAGAAAAACCTGTGGCCTAAATAAGTAGCTGTGTTTTGAGGCTTAAAAAGAAGTTAGACCCACATATTTCAACAGAGAGAACAGTAGCTAAAGATAAAGAGAAGAATTAACCAGATTATCCAGGCACTTAGAGTCCATAGACCATAGCTTTTATTCTAAGAACAACAGATTTAAGCAGACAAGAAACATGAGTTTGTAAAAGATCCCTCTGGCTGTGATATGAACAATGTACTGAAGGGACAAGAGCAGAAATGAAGACACCAATCCACACACTACTGCAGAAGTCTGGGTAAAACATGATGGTGCTTTCAATAGAGTGGGAGTTCGCAAGATCAAGAAAAAAATAGATGGGGATGAGGTATACTTTGGAGAGAAAATTGACAGGACTTGCTGATGAATTGGATGTAGGGGATGAAGGAAAGGGAGGGGTCAAGAATGACTCTCAGGCTTCTGGCTCTGGTAACTGGGTCGATGGTAGTGCCACTGACAGAGATGGAAAAGGCTGAGGAGAGCCAGGCTTGCGGGAGAAATTAAGGGCTCTGTTTTGGCCATATTAAGCTGGAGATGCCTATGAGACATTCAAATAGAAATGCTAAGTGCATAATTTGATGTTTGAGTCTCAGGCTTATAGGAAACACATAGCCTAAAGATAGAAGGTGGGATACTGTTGCCTATGGTTGGGTTTAAGCTCAGAAAGAAAATGTACCTAAGTATATCTTTCCCAGCCTGTCTCCACACATAGTGCTTTCCATTCATTATTCCTCAAATCTGATTTTGAATCATTGACCTCTCGACTCTGGATGATTCCCTCATACAGAGCCGGGTCTTCTAAAAATTTCCACTTGTCCCTTCAAGCTGACCAGAAAACAAATAAGGCCCTTCCCATTTAGATGTTCTTAACTGCAGTTGGGGTTGGTAACCCCACTGACAACAACAATAGAAACACCAAGGGTGGTTTTCAGGGGAAACTGAAATGTTTTTTTTTCCTTACTGTAAAAGGAGCTCCCCCTGAGACTGATTTGGTTTTTGGTGCTTAGAGAACCTCCACTTATCCTTCATCCATAGCTCTGCCTTTCTTGTGAGTGTCCTGAGAGTCTTTTGATGGAGCAATTCATACTGACTGGGAATTCCAGACACAGAGATCTGGAGACATCCTCAAAAACTAGTCCAACCTATTCACATCACACGTGAAAAAGCAAAAATCTAAAAAGTTTGAGCAGCAAACATGGTACCAAGAGTTACCAAGAAGTAGAGACTTGGTAACTCTGGTATACAGTTTACATTATTTATGTCCCCTAATTTATATGTTACATATAATAAATATAAATATGTGTTTATTTGACCCTTGAAAAATATTGGAGTTAAGGCACTGACTTAACAGTGCCTTATTAGTCAAAAATCCATGTATAAATGTGACTCCTCCAAAATTTAACAACAAATAGCCTACTGCTGATGTGAAGCCCCAACTTATAGCTGATTAAGATATTTTTTTCTATTTATGTATTATGTATTGTGTTCTTGCAATAAAGTAAGTTAGCAAAAAGAAAGTTTTATTAAGAAAATTAAGAAAAAGAAAATACATCTACAGCACTGTACATATTCATTGAAAAAACAATCCACACAGTGGACCTGCCCAGTTCAAAGCAATGTTGTTCAGGGAGCAATTGTCTATGTAGTATTTTTTATTATTACTGACTAGATCATCCTTTCCTCTACCTAAGACGAGATGAATGCAGCTCACTTTACTTTTTGAGTTCTTGGACAAGGAATGGCTGCAATTTTGCTTCTAAAACATTTTCTTAAAGCTATAGAGGGCTGCCTACAAGTTCACTTATTATTGGCACTAGACTAACCTCTAGTAGAAGCTGGTCTCTCCTCTTACATATTCACAGAGATTTCACAGTATGAAGACTCCCAAAACATAGCTTTATCTCATTATTTAACTAGGTTGGTATCTTGTCCAACAGGAAAATGTGTGAGATAGTGTAACAGACTTTAAAACCTTATAATATTGTACATACTTGGAATCTAAAATATTTTCTCCCACTTTTTTCTTGTTCTTTTTAATGATTAAATCCATATATGCTCAACTAAAAAGTCTTGAAAATGCTGAAAGTATGAAGAAAAGTGAAATGCAATTCCACATGCCTTATAATCATAGTTTATATTTTATTATATTTCCTTCCAGACCTTGTTTTATGCACATAGGTTTGTATGTGTTTTATGTATGCATATGGTATGTTTGCATATTATGTTATATCTACATATAACATATACATATAAACATACATAAATTTGTTCATGCATTTTAGCTTACCTGTATTCTCTAATTTTTCTCAAAATATATATACGTGTGTGTGTGTGGTACATTATAAGCACTCAATAATGTTGGCTCTGTTAATGTTATAATTAAAGATACAGAGTGGGTGTTGAAAGAGGTAGGGAGTGTTCTTTGGCCAAGACCATAGAACACACTCACAGAGCAGGAGTCAAGGCCAGCAGACTTTATGACTCTCACAATCTTGTCCTGGAACTGGCAGTGGATGGCCATAATGACCAGAGTTTACCTCACCAAAACCCCTGAACCAAGACTAGGAATGACAACAAACCCAGCTATGTTCATACTCCTGCTTGGAGAATGATTAGTAGTATAAAACATGCTTGAGGGATGGCAAACCCATCAAAATTTTAATTGTCTTCTCAAGTCTTTAAAATAATAAAATGATTCACTTTTCTCCTAAAAACTACCGTCTTCCTCCAAACACCCATACTCCTATCAACCCGTACTTGTCTGTTTTGTATGAGGAAAAGTAAATGAACCTGATTTTGTAAACCAAAAGGGACAAAGGTGAAAGGTGACTAATCTCCATGATTATATGGTAGCCAAACTGAGACAAAACAGTGAAGCAGACTTAGCCTCACACTTCAGAGGTTTGACATAAGAAAGAAGTCCTACTAAGGGGGAGCTACTTGACACAAGAATAAATGCCTGTGTTTGAGAAATAGTCTTCACAGAGCTCTCAGAAAATGTATGGTTCTCATTTGTCTTTGGTTGACCACATAGGTGTGGTCCAACTCCCATTGGAAAGGATGGATTCACCAGTTGACCAGGGCTCATCCAGTTTTCTGACTTGATGGAGCAAACTTTGGTCCACAGACACTGAAAACACTCAATTATGCCTTATAATTACGTGCCTCCCAGCAATCACATTTGAGGCCAATACTGTGACAAATGTCTAGCATTGTCCAGACTGTAAATATAAGCTCATGAATGTTGATCTTTCCAATACTACATGTGAATATGTGCTTACAAATCATCTGGTGGGAATTCTTAAAGTATTATGTATGGTGTATCCAAATTCCCCAGGAACACTTCACTATTTTAAGCACTTTACTATGTAAAGCTTTAAGAATATGAGTCTTCATTTCCCTTTCTCTTCCTTTGTTTTAAAAAATAGACATACACATTCATTTATATACAATACTACAATCAGATTACCATATTTTGGGGGTTCCAAGATGCATTTCTCTTCCCCTCACCCAAATCTGGGAGGAATACTGGTTGTTAATGGCTGTTGAGGTCTGTTTACATTTACATTGGTGAAATATTATGCTATTTATGTTACTAAATATTTTACCAAATTTTTTGCTTCAACATTTTTTCCCTATTTTCCTCCTCTAAAACCTAGATGTGTCTAATTGTCCAAAAATATAGTACTTTTGGCATCCAAACAACTATAAGTAATTTTGAGTGAGGGTAACCAATTTCTTGCTATCCCAGGACACATTTCAGTACACCTGCTGATATTACTGGCTGAGAAGAATCCCAGGAAATCAAGTACTGTTACTTGAGGAAATGACGAAACTGAGACTTAGAGAACTTAACTTGTCAAGTACAGACAAACAGCAAGTGACAGGGTCCTCAACACCCGTTGGATAAATGAATGAGATCATACTTTCATGAGAAAAGTTACCCATAAGTTGCTGGGCAATTCTACATATAATAATGTTCTTTTCTTTTAACAATGCTGCTTTCCAAAAATTTAGTATGTCAGTCCTAATTTTGTATTTATGAAGCTCAAAACAATTGATTCACTCTTGCTGATATCTCTCCAATTCATTATTTCATTCATTTAACTAAGATTTATGGACTGTAGCAAATGTCAAATGCTATTCTATGAACACAATGAAGACATCATGTCTGCCTTTATGGCACTTACTGGGGACAGACAAATAGAAAACCATCTTACAAATATGAAATTACTACATAACTCACAGGAGAGAAGCTGTGGAGTTTATAACAGGGGGGCTTGACCTCATGACAGAGATCAGAAGGACAAAAGGGATTATTCTAACTAGTCAAAGAGGGAGAAAATGCCTTCCAACAGAAGCAACAGTAGGCGCCCCATGATAGAAGGCACCATGTGTGTGAGGGACTAAAAAAGGTCCACCTGGCCAAGCAGAGAAAGTGAAGAGAGCAAGGTAGGAGTTCAGCTACTATAATGGTAGTGGCCAAGCCACCCATGCAAGGTCACACATGCAACTATAAGAATTAAAAAAAAATTCTAAGCATTCCAAAAGTTCTAGCTAAGAACTTTAAGCTAGAAAACAATGTTGTCAGGTTTGTGTTTGTAAAATATTACTCTGACAGGTGTTTGAAGAATATAGGAGCAAAGAGCAGCTGCAGATAAATCAGAACACTACTGTCAGCAAAAAGGGATGATGGCATGGATGGCACTGGAGACAGAAAATGAACGATTTAATATACTATTGGAAAGTAAATAGCACAGGGCTTGTTGATGGCTTGGGTGAGAAGGACAAAAAAAAAGTGACATTTACAGGATGATTTTCGGCCAATTTCTTACCCCAACATCCATCTCTCCCCATCCTTAACAACAGAACTCTAAATTTACTTGGTGTTGCCAAAATTTCCAGATAAGATGTATACTTTTCTGTAACCCTTTTGGGTATATATGGTTATTATACCATTGCTAAACACTGTCCAATAAAATATAAGAGAAAGCACTGGGAGTTTTTGAGACATTTCCTTAGAAGAAAGATGTCATGGCTTTGCTTTTCTCTACACAAACATTATTGCCTGGAACTCAGCCGCGAGCTTGTAACTTTAGCTGGCGATTTGGACTATGAGGAGCCAAACAGTAAGAGGGCAAGCACTCATATGCCAGCAAGTCCTCCATACTCCAGACTTCTTTTTCATGATAAAATGAAACTTTTATGTCTAAATCACCTACAGCCCATAGAATCTGATCTGATAAACAGCATAATCCACTAGATAAACAGGAGCATCACCACCAGAGGAGGAAGAAAAGTAAGTGAAGTCCAGGTGATGGGGAGACACACCAAGAGTCACACTGAGGTGGTAAATTTGAGATGCCTCAGAGGTGACCAAGCGGGCATTTAGATAGACAAGCCTAGAATTTCTAACATGTCTGGGTTATAGAGAGATTTGAGATTCCTCGGCACATTTAAGGTATTTGCAATCGTATAAGAAAGTAAAGTGGATTTACAGATTTAGTGCAAACCAATCAAAATTTCAGATTTTTTTTCATTTTGCAGAAATTAAAAAGCAGAACCTAAAACTCATGTGGAAAAGCAAAGAACCCAGAATAGTCCAAAGACCCATTAAAAAGAACAAAGGGGGAGGACTCATACTTTTCAATTTCAAAATTTATTACAAGCTACAATAATCAAGACAGCATAAAATGACATATTAATCACAGAATAGTATTTAGAGTCCAAACGTAAACCTTTACGTTAGCAGTCAATTGGTTTTTGATAGGGCGCTGAGAAAATTCAATGGGAAGAGTTTTTTGTTTATTTTTAACTGGTGCTGAGACAACAGGATACACACATGCAAAATAATGAAACTGGATGCTTACCTGACACCATGCACAGTGTGGAAGCTCCAGCTTCTGAACTGGTTTATCCCGGACACCAACGCAGCCAGGAATAAATCCAGGAAGCCTGGATGCTGAGTCACACCACAGGTGCGTGCGCACGGGCACATGCGCACCACAGGCACCCGATATTCCTCTGGATACCAGGCCCTGCTGGGTTGGTGGACAGGGCCTGCCCTCACCTTCCATGCCCTCATCCATGGTCCTGAAGCTCCCCAACCCGGACCAATGATGAGGATGTTTGAATGGTGGTTACCTCATATGTTATAAGGCTCTGTTCTCCTTACAGACCTTTGGGCCTATTTGCCAAGCCTGATTCCCAGGGGTCTTTTATCCCATATTTCCCTGATTTGGCCTGGAATAGCTACTGAGATCCTGTGAGATCTGGCACCAGGGGAATTAGCAGCTCTGTTCCAGGGCAGGATCGATCATGGCAGCGGGGTTTGTTCCCCCGAGGTCCCCACCTGCGGCCTGACCTGTCCGTACTTGACTGAGACCTGGGGACCCAGTACAGGAATCCTGGATTGTGATTTGGCAGGCGCATGCTCCCGGCTCAACTTCAGGACCTCAGCCTGTGCAGATAGGGAATGTCCCTACTAAGTAAGCCATCTTCCTGGGGCCCCTGGTTCACATGCACTACTCTCCTGGTATGGAGCTGAGAAAATCTTTTGCACCAGACCTCTTGACCTCTTGGGCCCTGTGTGTGTGTGCATGTGTGTGTGTGTGTGTGTGTGTGTGTGTGTGTGTGTGGTGGGGTAGGGGTAGATACAGAGGGGTAGGACCT
Source organism: Sturnira hondurensis (assembly GCF_014824575.4). Taxonomy (NCBI): domain Eukaryota; kingdom Metazoa; phylum Chordata; class Mammalia; order Chiroptera; family Phyllostomidae; genus Sturnira; species Sturnira hondurensis. Next base: position 4,032,803 of record NW_028080032.1, on the reverse strand, counting down.
CTGTGAGAGTCAGCTCTCCCAGTCTCTCATCAATGGACTCCCTGGCACTGGCAAGATGGCAAATCTAAGGAGTTCCCACAGACCTGGCTTTGGGAGACAGGCGTCTCTGTTTCAGAGCAGACTGGATGTTGGCAGTGCATTGTATCCCCCAGAACACCCAGCCAGTAGCCCACCCGTTCCTACAAGTTGGAAATTCAAGGACCTATACCTGGAAACTCAGTTGCTGATTCATGTGAGAAGCACATGGACAGCTCATTCCCACACACCTGCTCTCAATCATCAGGCCCACCTGGGCCTGTTGGATAGGGCCGTCCCTCACCCACCAAGCCCTCATCCTGAGGCCCCCAACTGCACCATTGCAGAGGAGGTTTGCATGCATAGCCATATTAAATTGTACTTCACCAATGAAAGTCATACGGCTGATAAGGGACTTGTACCCAGATTATAGAAAAACTGTTAGAACTCAGTAATTGAAAAAGGAAATATATGAAAGGACATTTCTCCAAAGAAGACATACAAATGGATAAAAGAACACATAAAAATACCATTAGTCATTAGGAAAATGCAAGTCTAAACCACAATGAGATACCACCTCACACAAGAATGGCTATAATCAAAACAACATACAATAATAACTTTTGGCAGAAAGGTGAAGAAACTGGAACCCTCATACATTAGTAGTGAGACTGTAAATGAGGCAGCCAATATTTTTTTGACTACAGTCTGAGTTTCCCTAAAAATTAAACACAGTTGCCATCTGATCCAGCAATCCCACTCCCAGGTATATACCCAAGAGAAATGAAAACATATGTTCACAAAAAAATACTTCTTCATAAATATTTATAGCAAACGTGATTCACAATAGCCAAAAAGTAGAAACAACTCAAATGTCCTTCAACTGATGAGTGGATTAATAAAATTTGTTACATCCATACCATGGCATGTTATTTGTCAATAAAAAGTAATGAAGTACTGATTCATTCTTTAACATGGGTGAACTCTGAAAACATGAAAAGTGGAAGAAGCCAAACACAGGTGAATGCAAAGGACGTATATTAAATGGTTTAACTTATATGAGAAGTCTAGAATGGGCAAATCTATAGAAGCATAAAGTAGATTAGTGTTTGCCTAGAGCTCTGAGCATTGGTTGTGGGAAAAAATGAGTAGTGTCTATTAATGGGTATAGGAGTTTCTTTGTGTGAAATTAGAAAGCAGTGGTAATTGCATGACTCTGTGAATATACTAAAAAACACTGAATTGTACACTTGAGATGGATGACTGTTACGGTATATAAATTAAATTTCAATGAGGTGGTTTAAAAAGTCAAAGAGAAGCTGACTTTTCTTTGCCCGTCAGAGGAAAAACCACACAATCATATTAATGGACTTAGAGTTCCCAAATGTGCAATTCCTTGCTGCCTCTGCTTAGAAGCTCTCTATCTATCTACATTCTTGGCCAGGGTTACTTCTTTGTGTCTGCCCATATCCTTCACCTGGTTCTCAGATCCCCAGACATCTTAACTGTCTCTATTCTTACCTTTTTCTCTTATCAAATTGTGAGCAACTGCCTAGAAGTGATGGTATTTTATCTCAGGATTTCCACAAATTTTGATCCATATTTCTGTTTTTTCTAAACAAAATAAAGGTTAAATATTTAAGTTGTGATACCATAAAAGTCCTAGAGGAAAACATAGCCAGGAAAATCTCAGACATTCCATGCAATAATATTTTCACTGATGTGTCCCCTAAAGCAAGAGACATAAAGGAAAGAATAAACAAATGGGATGTCATCAAAATAAAAAGCTTCTGAACAGCTAAAGAAAACATCATTTAAATCAAAAGAGAACCAACTACATGGGAAAACATATTTGCCAATGACTCCTTGGGCAAGGATTTGATCTCCAAAATATATTAACAGCTCACATGACTCCACTCCAGGAAGACAAATAACCCAATTTAAAAATGGGCAAATGACTTGAACAGGCACTTCTCCAAAGACAGAGGGCCCAGAGACATATGAAAAGATGCTCAGCATCACTAGCCATCAGAGAGATGCAAATTAAAACCACAATGAGGTACCACTTCACACCAGTCAGAATGGCCATCAAAATAGTTTTGAATGCAAATGTAAGTGAGAAATAAAATTTTAAAAAATTGTTAAAATAAAAATGTTTGCATATAGCAGTTTATGATTTTTTAGTAAATGTATATTGACACATATGATAAGTTTTGGCTTCTTGTTCTCTAACTTTTATAATCACATCAAAGGACATTAATATCTGTGAAATATTTTATGTAATTTATAAGAAAATAATGTCCTAACAATTAATTTTAGGGCTTCTAGTTTAAAGACAATTCTTTTACTATAAGACAAGTTTTAAAAAAGTAAACATTATAAATAAATTGAATAGCATAAATAAATGCTAAAACAATTAATAAATTTAATGTTATAACTACCAACCATAAGAGATAATAACTGATTTTGTGCTTATCACTACAATCCTATTATTCTTATTTTTAAGTAATTATTTTTATTTGAATTTATAGGGGAAAATATACTAATAAAATGTTATTTGTAAACATATACAACAGGAAACTGAAACATATGATTAGACTAAGCTGAACATCAGTAAAGTAGGGAAATATCACAGGTAGGGGATAGAAGGGAGTAAATATTTTCTAAACAATAATGTAATCTGCTAGAGTTTTTAACATATGTTTAACTGGCATTCATTAATGACGGTTGGTTGAAATCATGAAGCAAAGAAACATTAATTACTATATGAACAGGTCATAAATTATAGTCATTATATAAACTTTTCTCAATATGATTAGTACCAAATCAGCACATTGAATTCTTCTGCTTAAAATTCCTGCAGATGATATCAGCATAGCTCCAGATCTCAGAAAACTGGTGGTTAAAAAGGGAAAACACAATGGAGGTTGTATGAAATTTGTCTTTTCATTTAGCGTGAATGAAGAAGTTCTAGAGGTGCCTCCTGTTTGAAAACAGAATGACAAGCTAACTCTCTTATGACTTAGAAATAAGCACATGTAGAAAAATAGGCTGGCTGATCACTAATCAAAAATGGTAATATTCTGACTTCCACCAAGATGGAGGCATAGGTGGAAACACTGTGCCTTCTCCCACAACCAAGTTTGAATGCAACAAAGGTTTGGAGAACAAAGACACAGCCAAAGAACAGAAAATTGAACTATACGGAAGTCCGACAACAACGAACCTTTCAACAGGACGGTAAGAGGGGCGGAGCCAGCAGTGGAGCAGGGTCGGGCAGGAAAGATCCCCCAACACAGGCACACAGGCAGCCCGGACCCAGTCGGGGTGCGGGGCAGACTGACCGGAGTTGCACATTCCCGCACAGTGAGACGGACCACACAGGCCCCAGGAGGCGAACCCAGTGGAGGGATAACGGTGGTGGCACACTCGGGTGCAGTGGGACGAAACGCCTGGGCCCAGGTGACTGTGGCAGCTGTAGCAATGGCCACCTGTGGGGACCGCGGTGGGAGGCGGCAGACGAGACGCCATTGTTCCTCTTTGACCCCGGCCCCACATACAGTATCACAACCCAGCGACTGAGTTGCCCTGCTCTGGTGAACACCTAGGGCTCCAATCCTGATATGTAAAAGGCACGAACAGCCCAAAAGATGGCGCAAGAAGAACTCAAAGTCCCAGAGCTGATAACTCTAAGTGACCGAGAAATTGTCAGCCTCTCAGAAGCACAGTTCAAGACACTGTTTATCAGGATGCTCACAGAACTGATTGATTATAGTCACAAATTAGAGGAACATATGAAGGCTAAACTAATTGAAATGAAGGGAGATGTCCAGGAAACCAATAGTGATGGAAAGGAAACTGGGACTCAAATCAATGGGATGGACCAGAAGGAAGAACGAAACATCCAACCAGAAAGAAATGAAGAAATGAGAATTCAAAAAATGAGCAGAAGCTTAGGAACCTCCAGGACATCTTTAAACACTCCAACATCCGGATTATAGGGGTACCAGAAGGGGGAAAGAAACAGCCACAAGTGGAAAATTTATTTGAATAAATAATAAAGGAGAACTTCTCCAGTCTGGCAAAGGAAATAGACTTCCAGGAAATCCAGGAAGCTCAGAGAGTCCCAAAGAAGGTGGACTCACGGAGGAACACACCAAGGCACATCTTAATTACACCAGCCAAGATTAAAATGAAGGAGAGAATCCTAGAAGCAGCAAGAGATAAGGGGACAGTCACCTACAAAGGAGTTCCCATCAGACTGTCAGCTGATTTCTCAAAAGAGACCTTCCAGGCAAGAAGGGGCTGGAAAGAAGTATTCCAAGTCATGAAATCCAAAGACCTACAGCCAAGATTGCTTTATCCAGCAAAACTTTCATTTAGGATGGAAGGACAGATAAAGTGCTTCTCAGATAAGGTCAAGTTCAAGGAGTTCATCATCACCAAGCCCTTATTATATGAAATGCTAAAGGGACTTATCTAAGAAAAAGAAGATGAAAAATATGAACAGTGAAAGGACAGCAAACTCACAGTTATTAACAACCACACCTAAAACAAAAGCAAACCAAGAGGACAGCTAGATCAGGAGTGGAAACATAGAAATGAAGAACACATGGAGGGTTAGCAACAGGGGGGCAGGAGGGGGAGGAGGGGGGAGAAAGTACAGAAAATAGCATAGACGGTAGGTAGAAAATAGATAAGGGGGAGGGCAACAATAGTGGGGGAAATATAGAATCTAAAGAACTTGAGACACGTGGTTATAAACTAAGGGGGGGAGAATGGTGGGGGAGGGAATGTGCAGGTGGAGGGGACTGAGGTGGGGAATAGAACAACTGTAATGCTATAATCAATAAAATATATTTTTAAAAAATGATAATATTCTAAGCATCAGATCACAAAACCAGTCTTTAGTTTGATGATGTAAAACATAAGATTAAATTTTAAAATATATCTAATGAACATCCATTCTCTAACAAAACATTATATAACATGGCACTTTTAATGTATTTGTCAACATAGTTTTTTAATTTTATTATTTATAATTTTATTTTTATAAGTAAATAGCCTCTGTTCCCAATTTAAATGGTAACCCATTTATACATTGTGTGTGAAAATATTAAAGATTTAATTTAAATTATTGTATAAAATATGATTAGTAATACAAATTATTATTTTTAAAAAGTATGTTTTCAGCCCCAGCTGGTATAGCTCAGTGGATTGAGCTCAGGCCTGTGAACCAAAGGATCGCGGTTCAATTCCCAGTCAGGGCACATGCCTGGGTTGCAGGCCAGTCCCCAGCATGGGACGCACCAAAGGCAACCATACATTGATATTCCTCTCCCTCTCTCCTTCCCTTCCCCTCTAAAGATAAATAAATAAATTTTTTTTAAAAAGAAGTAGCTACCAATGTAACATGTAAAAGAATGCTAGTTTAAAAAAAAAAGTATGCTTTGATATATTATCCTAACATTACACAATGATTTTTTGAACACAAAGGTGACTACAAATTTGCATGTAGATTATTATACTCAATTTGAGGGTTGCTGTAACAAATGGCTAAACATTTGGTGGTTTAAAACAACAGAAGTTTTATTGTCTCACAGTTCTGGAATCCAGAAATACAAAATTAAAATGTCAGCTGGGTTGTTTCTTTCTGGGGGGCAGTGAGCTAGAACCCATTTACACACTTCTCTCCTAGCTCCTGGTGGTTATTGACAACCCCTCAGTTCCTAGGTTTGGAGACACATCACTGCAATCTCCACCTTTATCATCACGTGGCTTTGCCTCTGTGTTTCCATATGTCTTCTTTTTTGTCTGATACCCATCGTTGGATGCAGGGCCCATCTGGATCCAACATGATATTTTCTGGAGATTCTTACCTTACATGAGTATTACCTTACATGAGCTTACATTACATGAGCAAACACCTTTCTTCCAAATAAGGTCACATACTGAAGTTCTGGGTAAACATATTTTTGGGGAGTCACAATTCAACTCACCGTAATTGTGAGAGAAGTTTGAGAACTGACGATAATCGGTAAACTATTGTAGCAGCAATCCATAGCTTACCATTCTACCCAGAAATTGCTTCCTTCAACTATACATTCATTTTGTCGAGTGATTGGGTACCTACTATGTACCAGATGCTAAGTTAGGTCTTTAGAAGACAAGAGTTACCAAAACAATGATCACCTCTGAGAAACCAGTCATATGTTAGTTTTCATACAAGTTCATGGACAAGTTTTTACCAAACCATGATAAAATAAATACAGTTTGAATAATTTTAATTTACTTCATTTAAATAACCTTTTATTCTACAATATGATCTGTTAACTCTTTAGTGTAGCTACTTCTATTCTATAAGTAAGAATGACTGACTGAATGAATGAATGAATGAATGAGTAGAGGATGATAGCTGTAATCTGTAATGTTCTTTCTTGAACTTCATAATATTCTTTCTTGGAGAAATGAAAGATATGAAAATTCTAGCCCTGTTGCACCAAGGACCATGCCAGATCATGGTATCAAAAAGACATGGTTTAGAGCTCAGCTGGATCAGATGTGACATAAACTATAGAGCAACGTTTTTCGATGTCTGCGTGGAACCAAACATCAACTTACACCCATTGAGGTCTCCACAGGGTATATCTTTACTCCAACATTTCAAAGGTTAGTTATTCTCCTAGATTCAGCAGAGAGAGATTTTGATGGAAATTGGCATAGGGGAGGGGTAGAGGTAGAGTTCATGGGGTCAAGAACACCAACATTGTGTTTATTATTAATAATACGTACTTATATCATAGGCTGGTCAAAAGCATGTTACTGAATGTACACAACCAGCAGACAGAAGATTCATCCCAGAGGAGGAGATTCTTAATAAGAAAAGCTTCGAAGTACTGTAACATATTCCCTTATAGGTGAATTTTAGAGAAGGATGAATTTTAGAAATATATTAATTCACAATTCTGGGATAAAGTATTATGTTGTTACATATGAGGCAGAACATGATGGAAATTCTTGCTGAACTTTTATTTATTTTCCACAGCCTTGTGCAAGAAAGGGTTAACAGTTATCCTGGGCTACTCAGCTTTTCACATTCCAAAGAAAGACCTATTTCAAGATTGGCCCTTGACAGGATTCTGAGAGATAATCTCTAAACTTTAGGAATATCCTGCTTGATAAGTGTTTTTGCCTGAGGTCTTGGGCCACGCTGTGTCAGTTTGACCTTTGAGGGGCTAGAGTCCAAGGAGCTGAGGTCAGTTACACGGGCACTACATTCTTGCATGACTGACCACAATAAAACCCTGGACTTAGGAATTTGGGTGAGTGTCCTGGGAAAAAATCAATTTAAAAGAAGGCACAGAAGGAGAAGCAAAAATATTTTAAGCTGAAAAACTACAAAGCATAATAAATGATAACTGATTTGAATGCTCAATCAACTTATATTATATTATGTGTAAAGGATAAAATGTGTAAAGGGGCTCATACTGGCCAAATACGAGATGATTTGAACATCAGAAATAGTCCTGCCTATAATTTGAACCTGTGAAAATTCACAAGTACATAATGAGTTTCATAGTGATAAAATGAAAGAGAAGACCATGCCACTTTGATAATTACCTGGCAGGCCAATTCCTTGCTGTGAAAATAGTAGCCAAAGGAAAGTTCCACATCTTAATTCTGCCTTATACATTTAGAATTGTTGCCTTTCATGTGATTGACCCTCTTTATATGGAAGTCTGTTACATTTGATACTTCTGTAACCATATTACTTTCTCTTGGTTTGTATTTGCATGATTAACCTTCTTTCCCCTATCTTTTTATGTCAGCCTTTTTACATATTTGTTTTAAGTGAGTCTTTTATAAACATCATGTAGATTTTTTCTAATCTGTCAGTCTTTGCCTTTTAAGAGAATCAAATGTAAATGGAAGAAAAAAACAGTAAAATAGACATCCTAACACCAAGAAAACCATCAGTTGTGGACGTTTTGCCATATTTGTTTTATTTATTATTTCCCTAATCACTGAAAAATAAACACATAGACATTATTGTTATTCTTCCATAGTAATCAGCAAATTCAGCAGTGAAACAAGAGTTTATGCACTCTTAACCTTATTCAGGTTTTTCATTTGTCTTTTTTTCAGAAGAAACAAAGTGACTTTAATACAGAGAAAAGATGTAGCACCAGCAAATAGGGGCTACAATACAAGGTCTGGCAGAATAACCAGTCAGATGCTAAGAAAACCTATTACCACAACCATCATTCAAACCTACGCTCCAACTACCTGGCTGAAGAAGATGAAATTGAAAGATTTTATACAGGTACCCAAGAAGAAATTGATTTATTCAGTTTTGAGAAACCTCTGTAAGTAGAGAAAAAATATGAATGCAAAATTGCTAGGTTTCTTCTTAAGTTCTCAGAGTCTATATTATCCAAATCAAACAAGAACAGTATAAGAAACAAAAATATAGGCCATCAGATAAGAAAAATACTTAAAATAACAATAAGCTCAATAAAATATTATAAGTAAATTCATTAAAAATCAGAAAAATTATAAATTTCAAAGACTATCCCAAATAAAATATTAGAGAAATAAATCTAAAAATATTTTTAAAAATAACTTATTGGGACTATGTTAAACTTATTCCAGTATTGCAAATATGGCTTCACATTTGAAAATTAATTAATAATTCCTCACAATAATAAATCAATGAAGAAAAATTATATGATCATTTTTAATAAATGCAGAAAAAACATGACAAATCTAATATGTACCTATGTTTAAAAACAACCAGTTATAATTAAAATTAGAAAGAAAATGGAATTGTCATTTAAGATGGCAGTGTAGGGAAATGCAGTAATCAAATCTTCCAACAACCATATCAAAATTAGAACTAAACCACACAACAACTATCATTCAGAACTTCTTGAAGCCTAACTGAACAGTCCTATGACTAAGGATATAAGAAGAAGCCACACTGAGACTGGTAGGAAAAGCAGAGACATGGAATGGGCTAGTCCCATATCCACATGTGGCAGGTAAAACTCAAGGGGGCTACAGAAGTCCCACTGAATGGTGAGGGGTCCCAACACAACACCAGATCCCCCTGCCCAGGTTTCCAGGGCCAGAAAGAGAAGTGGGCATAACTTTTGGCTATAAAAACCATCAGGGATTATGGATGAGTGAGACAGAGGATTGCTGTAGTCCCAGGCATTACTTCTAAAGGCACCACTCAACCACACATGAACTTACTCTGACTATCTCACTCTGAGCTCCAGCACTGGGGCAGCAGCTCTGAAGGCATCAAGGTCACATGGGACTGGGATGAACTGAATTGTCTGGCATGAAGACAAGAGCTGTGGGGGAAGCTTTGTTCCAGACAGAAGCGCTAACAGAAGCCATTGTTCCTTTTCTGAGCCCTTCCTGGCACAGAGTCTGCGGGCAAGCACTGTATCTGGGTCTCCATCAACCTAACTAAGGCTGATTCCCTGAGATTCTGCTCTACCCAACTTGCAGAGCCTGCGCAAGCCGTTCCCAGTGGCTTTTCCATATGAATGGTCTGTCTTGATTCATGCTTTAGACGTTCCTGAAATCTCTCAAACAAGTTGTACCTGGCCTCAGAATGCCCCTTACCTCTTGCTAAGTGGCCCCAGGCCCTGCCCTAGCAGCAGGGCCTCCTTGATGCCCCCCCCCAGGGCCTTCCTCTTGATTTGGAGCCTTGATTTGAAATGAAAAACAGACAGAAACGGAGTTAGTAATAACAAATGATATGATTGTATGTAGAAAATCAGAAACTCTACTAATAAATTGTTCAAATATGAGAGAATTTAGGAGTGCTGCTGAATGAAAATTAATATACAAAGTGAACTTATATTCTGTATACAAAGAACAAGCAGAAAAAAAATTTAAAGATAATGCTTTCAATTACAAATACCAAAATATAAATGTAACATAAGATAGGCAAGATTTTCTAGAGGAAAAAAATGATAAAAATTTACATTCGGAGTTATTAAAAAAGTTCTGCATAGTAATGAGAGTCACATTCTGCTCATGGATTGAACGATTCAACATTATAAAGGTGTCGACCATCCCCAAGCTAGATTCAGTATAATCAAAATCAAAATCCCAACAGAGCAGGGCAAGTATGTATATGAGTGTCGTGCAGAGTTGTGGGTATGTGTTTGGGTTGACAAACTTATTCTACACACAGCTTAGCCAAGAAAATTCTGAAGAGAAAGAAGAAGGAGGAGGAGGAAGGGGTGGCAGCTAAGGAACTTGGAACACCAGATAGCAAGATTTCTGATAAAGAAACTAAGGTACTATGGTATTGGTTTAAAAATAAACAAATAGGTCAATAAAACAGAACAGAGGGTCTATACATGCACACACTGAAGAACAAAGGAAAGGATCGAGGTAAGAGCAAGTGGCTAAATATTCAAGGGAGAAAGGATTAAGAAGTTAAAGTTAACCCGATGGCTGGGGATACAAAAGCTGGGTGGAGGGACAGGACCTAAAGAGGAGGTACTACCTGAGGCTGAAGAAGAGATGTTGGACAAGGGAGGAGAGTGAGGAAGGTTTGAAATGGTCATCATGGAGAGTAACAGGGTGAGCAAATCAAAAACTGTGATAACAAAGGCAACCATATGGAAGAACTATTGAGACTCATGACCAAAAATATGTAACTCAGGAAATAGCAAAACATGTTTGCAATGTTTCTCTGTTCAAGTACAAGCACAGAGAGGGTAAGTACATGGGATCAACAAGGCTTGTGATATTACTGGGTAATTATAAATAAAAGAAGAGCAAGCAAGCTATTGGGAAGGACATTATTAAAATGATTAACTTTGGAATATAAGCTGTAAATAGAGAGAACTAAAGATAAAATCAATATCTTGGAAGAAAGGATGAATGAGAATTTCTGTGACAGTTTTGTCCAACTTCATTTGGTATTATCACCTCTCCTCCTGAGGGTGTCATCCTATTTCCTAGACTGAGTTCATAAATCAGATTTCCCACCATGTCTCCCATAGCATGCTGTCAACAACGCGATCAGCACAGTAATTCCACTGGAATTGTTGCTGATGATTTGACTTCCTTCCACAGAATTCAATAAGAAACTAAATAAATAAGTAAAATAAATACAGAATCCAAAAAGAGGGCAAAAGAAACCTGGGACCTGCTCTGACTTATAGAATTATGTCTGTGAGGATGTCTACCTAAACAGTCTGTTTTAACCAAATTCCAAATCCCTGAATTCTTTTGTACAGTTTTTAAGCAAATGTTAACATGCGGATTAGATTTCTTTCTTGCAAAGAAGAAAAGGGTTGTGAAGCTGAGGAGAAGACATAACAAAAGTATATTTTGTAGCTATGGAATGACAACTCCCTAGTTGGAGATGAACTTGGCCGATGGGTTTTCCATGGTAGCCTCCTAGCACTTAATCTTAGCCAATATTAATGTGCTGAATTTATTACATTTGAGCTTTGAAATTAAAAGTGACTATCTGTAATCCATGCATGGTACATAGAACAGTAACATAATAGGACCAGGCCAATCTGAAGCACGGGGTATTGTGACTGCAATATGGCAGGCAACCTCCCTCCCACAGCAGGACAGCCAACTGAATCTGATGGACACTGGTGTCATTCCTCTCTGAAGGTATCTGCTTTCTGGAACAATGCATGATATACAGGTAGTATGTGTTAATAATTCCTTTAATGCATCTCGGTAACAGACTGTGCAGTCTAGATCTGGAAATGCAATTTACATCACCGAAACAGAGCAACCAACTGAACACAACCAAAATTTAAAGAAGAAAGATCACAGAGTCAGACAAAAGAAATACAAAAGAAAAACTTTCCTTTTTCTGTAGAGCAAGACTGCAATGAAGGTCAGTATTGCAGAGATTGTTTCGGTGGGATTTCAGACAGATGTTAGGCTCAAGTTAGAAAGGTGTATATATACATTTTGGGACCAATGGAAAAACAATTAGCATTTTTACTAGGAAATAGAAGACATATAAAATTAAGTTTTGATACAAATTAAAGACAATAGAATTTATATCACAAGTTTAGAGATGTAAAACTTTAATTTAAAAATTTAAATTTAATTTAATTTTTTAATAAATTTTGTAGAGCATTCCCTTATAGAAAGAAAGGGTGCAATTTGCCAAAGAGGAGGAACAATAGAGCATGAATAAATGTGTGTATGTTGAAAGAACTTTTGCTCATATTTTGAATTGTCTATATGCAGAGAATAGAAAACAATTAGGTTAAGATTAATTCTTAGAATGCCGTGCTATCAGCATCACAGCAGGGACTGAGGCATTGTTTCTACAGCTTTGGGTTGTGAATATGTTACTGAGCTTAGCTGGTTTCACAGGTGAAGTGCGTAGCTAGATAAAATGTGTTGGGTCAAGTTTCTAAAGAACTGGTGACTTGGTGGTTTCACAATCACAGTCTCTAGAATACTGTCCTATTGGTCATGTGGACTTCCTCAAAGGCTCCCTAAGGACACTCTACAGAAGAAAAATTAGTGGAGTAGGGATCAAAATATTACTTTATTAATAGTTGTTCAAAATCTTCAACGTTCTCAAGGTTAGTGATCTTGGCACTTTGAGGACATTGGAGAAAAAAGAGAGGCAGCCAGCAATCCTGAGCTAAGGAGAGCACTCGACATTTACAGGGCAGAACGAAGCTGAATTTGCCCACTATTTTACATTACTCAGGACCCTTTCAGTTATAAGTATAAATCCAACTCAAACTGAGCAAAGAATATGAATAGACCATTAAAAATATGGCCAATAAACAAATAAAATTATTTTAATCTTCTAAAAGAAATCAAAATTAAAACAATGAGCAATAAGATCCTTTGTCTCTAAAATTGTCAGGCTGTTGATAAAGGTTAGCGATAAAGATCATTTTTGTTCAATGTGGTATGAGATCTTTCAAGATACTGATTGGATGAGAAAATGATAAAAGTTTATAATTAGCTTTAGCATTTATCCATTCATTAAACAAATACTTTTTCAAGTATCTACTATGTGGTTATGATCTACAAGACAAGATAAATGTTACAAAAATGACATCGATAAAGTAAACAGTAGAAAATTACAATTGTGACAAGCACTGAAAAAGATTTGTAAAAAGTTAGAAAAGCCGAAAGGAAGATGGCAATGGAGTAGAAGGGAGAAGATTCCACTCCCCCCTACACATGGAAGAAAAATCTGGCCAATCTATGGAGGAACAGAGCAAGCAGCCAACAATACCCCAGTATATACAAAAATAAGAGACCAAAAAATGTAGCGGACACTGAAAAACCAGACAGTAAGGAGAGTGCTTTGGGACAATAAGGTCCCAGGAACCAGCGCAGGGACCAGGGGCGGCTGTAGCCCCAGGGTTGGCACCTGACCCAGGCACTGAGTCTACCAGAGACTCCTTGGGAGTGGCAGGCCTTCCACCGAGTCCTTGGGAGAAAGCCAGGTCAACTGGTCCCTCTCTTCCTGGCCAAACAAGGTTTAAGCAGCACTGAGAGAGACCTGGTTGCTTGAAGTTGCAGAGAGGGGGATAAAGACCAAAAGGCAAACACACAGGGGCCATGATCACCCGCAGACTATGCGGTTGCCGGCCTAGGATAGTTGACAGTTGGCATAGTGATGCACACTGACCCCAATAGTCACTGGTCTGGCTGGAGAATTGGGCTGTACTAAGCAGCAGACTTGAGTAGGAGGAATTTCTGAAAAAGAAAAACTGTTTGGGGGATTCTCCTGCAACAGCCACTTGGCCTACTTCCCTCCCAGCTGGGCAGCGATCCAGAGGTTGCATAGAAGGCCTCAGGGAAGGCCCTGCGTACCCCCAAAGAACTGGGAAGGGACTGAGGCAGCCTGGCTGAGCACACGTGCATGCCCGCACCCCAGCCAGCAGTGGTAAACTCAGGGAAAGAGCCTCTGAGGAAGACCTGGATCCCACACCCAAGGTGCTGGGGAGAGGCACCAGTCCAGCTCTCGGGAGAGTGAGCACAAAACTGGCTGAGTACAAATCAGGAAGGGAGAAAAGCCATACCAAGAGCCCCTCAGCCTGCTGCAGCCAGTAAGACCAGAAAAATCAGTTTGGCCAGTTTGAAACCAACAAGAGGTGGTTTTGGTTTTTTTTTAAAGTAATCTTTTATTTTTTTAATTTTTACTATTGTTTTATCTTTCAATACGTTTTTCCTCTCTTTCCTTCTTCTTATTTAATTCCCTCTTCCTTTCTTTCCAATTTTATCTCTTCTTTCTCCCTTCTGCTTTTTTTTAATACCCACAGGTGAGACAAAAAACCTGGAACTGTGAAAGAACCAGAGTTGGAGACAAAGAGGGGGCATCCCAACAGTTGAGACAGTGAGACAAGTTTCACTTTGTTATTGCAGAGAAACTGTAAGTAACTGCATATTTGTATTATTATTTTTTCATTATTTTTACATCTTTTATTTTAATAGTATTTTTGTATTCCTCTTCTTTCTGTTTAGTCTTCTTTGCTTGGTTGGTTATATTGTATCATTTAACAGATTTCCCCTGTTCTCTCTTTCACAGTGTATTGCTAATTTACTGTCCTTCACATCACTTGTGTTCCTTCAGCACTACTCAAATTTCTATACCCCCTATTCATGTTATCCAGATCACACAGATTCTGTCATGTGATTGTTGCTCTAATATTATTGTAAATAATAGCTATTCCATATAATTGTAAGTATTTCACAATATGCCTCCTGAATCTTAGCCCACTTCACAGTTTCTTAAACTCTATTACTGTAGTGCTTAACTCTATTCTCTCACACACTACACCTATTTACTATCCTTTACTCTCACCTTACCTCAGAATCTGACCTCCCACAACCTCACTGCTTTCTAGATCCAACTCACAATCCTTCCCTCCCCAACAAGAGTCTTGTATTCTTTCCATCCTTTCTTAAAAGTGTATACTTGGGTTGCAGATCACAGTTAGCATTGTACATAGCCAAAGGATATCCTATCTCTTCTCTACTGGCTGCTACTGTATATATCATACAATACTCTCTTGCTGCCTTAAAACATTTTTCCTTCCCCTCCAACTGATCACAGAAAAGAGTAGGTGGAAGTGATGAACACCAGGACACCCATGGGAAGAGGAAACCCAACAAAAAAGGAACCACTAACAGATAATAATAGAAGAAGGTGAAGAAGGGAGTGGAAGCCACACAAACTCCAATCCAGGACCTATCTGGAAATACAACTGAATAGTAAAGAAATTACCCAATACAAACAACTGAACAAGAGCAAGAGAGAATCCTCAAAACATTGTACACACAAATGAACCAACTTCAACAAAACCTGCCCTCGCAAACACAACAAAATACAACAGGTGCTGGACAGAGGGACCATCAGTTAACTAGCTGGTGGGAAGGACTCACCAAAGAAAAACGCCAGAACAATCAAAACCCAAAGACAAACACAGAGCCAACTTAAATGACAGCCCAAGACCAGTGAGCTTGGGAGATCAAAGAGATTGCACCAATAAATCTCACAGGTATTCTATCACAGAAGTTCACACCATAAATCCAAGGAGCCAGAACAGATCAATTTAAGAAGCTAAGCCTAACAAGAACAGTCTCACAAAAAATGGGAAGACAAAGAAACAATCCCCAAATAAGAAGAAAGAAGGATGCCTCAGAAAGAATGCCAAATGAAATAGAGGAAACCCAACTATCAGATATTGAGTTCAAAGCAATGGTTACCAGGAAGCTCAATGAGCTCACAATAAATTACCAGGAACCACAGGGAAACTACAGTGAACTCGCTGAAAACTATATCAACAAGAAAAATAGAAACTATCAACAGGGGCCAAGAGGAAACGAAGAATACAATTTCTGACCTGAAGAAAACAGTAGAAGGAATCGAAAGCAAGATCAATAAACCAGAAGATTGGGTCACCAATCTGGAGGACAAAGTAGAAAAAAACACCCAGAAAGAGCAAGAAAAGGAAAAGAGGCTCAGAAAAAATGAAGAGGGATTAAGAGAAATGCAAGACAATATGAAATGTAATAATATCCATATAATAGGGATACCAGAAAAAGAAGAAGAAAACCAAGGGATAAAAAACCTATTTGAAAAAGTAATGATGGAAAACTTCTCTAACTGGATGAGAGAAAAAATCACACAAATCCAGGAAACATAAAGAGTCCTGATCAAGAAGAACCCAAGAGGCCCACTTCAAGACGCATCATAATTAAAATGGCAAAATTCCAAGACAAAGAATCTTAAAGGCAGCAAGGGAGAAAAAGGAAGTAACATAAAAGAGAGCCCCAACAAGGTTAGCTGCTGACTTCTCAATGGAAAAACTCCAAGCAAGAAGAGAATGGCAAGAAATATTCCAAGTAATGAGAACCAGAGGCCTGCAATCAAGGCTACTTTATCCAGCAAGGCTCTCAATCAAGATAGAAGGCCAAATAAAGAGCTTCCAAGACAAAAGAAGTCTAAAAAAAATACACCTCCATCAAACCAGGTCTACAAGAAATACTAAAAGGCCTGATTTAAGGGAAAAAACAAAGGAGAGACAATGAGAAGCACAGGTATGAAAATGACAATGAATAAGTACCTATTGATAATAACATTAAACGTAAATGGATTAAATGCTCCAATCAAAAGACATAGAATAGCTGAATGGATAAGAAAGTGTGACTGACACATATGCTGCCTACAAGAGACCCACCTCAGGACAAAAGACCTATGCAGATTGAAAGTAAAGGGCTGGAAACAAATTTTCCATGAAAATGGACAGAAAAAAAAAAAAGCTGGGGTAGCAACACTCATATCAGAGAAAACAGACTTTAAAAAAAGGGCCTTAAAGAAAGACCCAAAGGTTACTTTATAATACTCAAGAGAAGAATACACTGAGAAGACATAAACATTCTAAATATATATGCACCCAACATAAGAGCACCCAAATACATAAAGAAAATTTTAGAGGAAGCCAAAAAAGATATGGACAACAACACAATTACAGTAGGGGGTTTTAACACCCCACTGTCAAAAATGGACAGATTTTCCAAACAAAATATCAACAAAGATATTGTAGCATTGAACAATGCGCTACATGAAATGGACTTAAATGATATGTACAGAGCCCTTCATCCTAAAGAAGCTAAATACACATTCTTTTCAAATGCACATGGAAAATTTTCAAAGATAGACCACATGATAGGACACAAAACAAGCCTCAACAAATTCAAGAAAATTGAAATCATACCAAGCATTTTCTCTGACCACAAGGGACTGAAACTAGAAACCAACCCCAAGGGAAAAGACCCATAACACTCAAAATCATGGAGATTAAATATCATGCTATTAAACAATAAATTGGTCAAGAATGAAATTAGGGAAGAAATCAAAAAGTTTCTGGAAATGAAAATGAACTCACACAACCCAAAACTTATGGGACACAGTGAAGTCAGTCCTGAGAGGGAAGTTCATAGCAACACAGGCTTACCTAAAGAAGATAGAAACATTTCAAACAAACAACCTAACCCTCTGCCTACAAGAACTTGAATAACAACAACAAAGATAGCCCAGAGCAAGTAGAAGGAAAGAAATAACCAAGATCAGAGAAGAATTAAATGACATAGAGACTAAAAGCACAATTCTAAGGATCAATGAATCCAGAGGCTGATTTTTTTTAAATATAAACAAAATTGACAAGCCTTTAAGCAGGGTTATCAAGAAAAATAGAGAGAGGACCTAAATAAACATAATCAGAAATGAAAGAGGAGAGATTACAACTGACACCACAGAAATACAAAGGATTGGAAGAAATTACTATGAAGAACTGTATGCCAAGAAACTTGAAAACCTAGGTGAAATGGAAAAATTTCAAAAAAATGTAATCTTTCAAAACTTAATGAAGAAGAGGCAGAAAGCCTGAACAGACCAATAACAGCAGATGAAATTGAAGCAGTAATCAAAAAACTCTGGACACACAAAAGCCCTGGACCAGATGGTTTCACAGGAGAATTCTACAAAGCATTTAAGGGAGATCTAATCCCTATCCTTCACAGACTATTCCAAAAAATCCAGAATGATGGAAGACTCCCAAACTTTTTTTTATGAAGCCAGTATCATCCTAATCCCAAAATGAGATAAAGGCACAACAGAGAAAGAAAACTTCAGACCAATATTACTGATGAACATAGACGCTAAAATCCTCAACAAAATATTGGCAAACTGCATCAATTTAATGTATTGGCAAACAATATATTAAAAAGATCGTACACCATGACCAAATGGGATTCATCCCAGTGATGCAAGGATGGTTCATGATTCGCAAATCAGTAAATGTAATACATCACATTAACAAAAGCAAAGACAAAAACCACATGATCATATCAATAGTTGTGGAAAAAGTATTTGATAAGTTGTAGCACCCATATATGATAAAAACACTCCGCAAGGTGGAAATAGAGGGAGCATTCCTCAACATAGTAAAGGCCATACGTGAGAGACCTACAGCCAACATCAACGGGCGGAAACTAAAATCTTTCCCACTAAGTTCAGGAAAAACACAAGGTTGTCCACTTTCATCACTTCTATTCATTATAGTGCTGGAAGTTTTAGCCACAGCAATCAGACAAGAAGAGGAAATAAAAGACATCCAAATCAGAAGGGAGGAAATAAAACTGTCATTGTTTGAAGATGACATGATAGTGTACATAGAAAATCCTATAGACTCCACCCAAAAACTGCTCGACCTAATAAATGAATTTGGCAAAACAGCGGATACAAAGTCAATACCCAGAAATCAAAGGCATTTTTGTATACCAACAATAAAACAGCAGAAGCAGAAATCAAGAAAAAAATCCCATTTGATGTAGCAAAAAAAAAATAAAATAAAATACCTAGGAATAAACTTAACCAAGTAGGTAAAAGACTTGTATGCAGAAAACTATACAACACAGAAGAAAGAAATCAAGGAAGACACAAATGGAAACATATACCATGTTCATGGATCGGAAGAATTAATATCATCAAAATGTCCATACTACCCAAAGCAATTTCAGATTCAATGCAATACCTACTAAAGTACCAATGGCGTATTTCACAGACATAGAACAAACACTTCAAAAATTTGTATGGAACCATAAATAACCCAGAATAGCTGCTGCAATTTTGAGAAAGAAGAGCAAAGTAGGAGGGATCACAATACCTGATACCAAACCATACTGCAAGGCCTCTGTAATCAAAACAGCCTGGTACTGGCATAAAAACAGGCACATGGACCAATGGGACAGAACAGGGAGCCCAGAAATAAAGCCAAGTCTCTATGGTCAATTAATATTTGAGAAAGGGGGCAGCAACATAAAAGGAAGTAATGATAGCCTCTTCAACAAATGGTGTTGAGAGAACTGGATAGCTACATGCAAAAAAAAATGAAACTTGAGCACCAACTTACACCATACACCAAAGTAAATTCAAGGTGGATAAAAGATTTAAATATAAGCCATGACACCATTAAAGTCCTAGAGGAGAACATAAGCAGGAAAATCTCAGATATTCCACACAGCAATATTTTTACTGATATGTCCCCTAGAGCAAGGAACATAAAGGAAAGAAGAAACAAATGGAATCTCATTGAAATAAAAAGCTTCTGCATGGCTAAAGAAAACAGTATTAAAATAAAAAGAGAACCAACTATATGGGAAAACATATTTGCCAATGATACCTCAGACAAGGATTTAATCTCCAAAATATACAAAGAATTCACCCTCTAAGAAGACAAGCAACCCAATTAAAAAGTCACAAAGGACTTAAATAGACACTTCTCCAAGGAGGACATACAGAGGATCCAGAGACACATGAAAAGATGCTCAATATCGCTAGCTATCAGAGAGATGCATATTAAAACCACAATGAGATACCACTTTCCACTGGTCAGAATAGCCATCATAAACAAAGCAACAAACAACAAGTATTGGAGAGGTTGTGGAGAAAAGAGGTCTCTAGTTCACCATTGCTGGGATTGAAGACTGGTACAACCACCATGGAAAACAGTATGGAATTTTCTAAGAAAACTAAAATGGATCTGCCTTTTGACCCAGCAATTCCACTATTAGGATTATATCCTAAGAACCCTGAAACACCAATTCAAAAGAACATATGCACCCCAATGTTCAGAGCAGTACAATTTATAATGGCAAAGTTTTGGAAGCAACCTAGGTGCTCATCAGTAAATGAATGGGTCCAAAAACTATGGTACATTTACACAATGGAATTCTATCCAGTAGAAAGAAAGAAGGAGCTCCTACCCTTTGCAACAGAATGGATGGAACTGGAAAGCATTATCCTGAGTGAAATAAGGCAGGCAATGAAAGACAAATACCATGTGATCTCATTTTTAACAGGAACCTAATCAACAAAACAAACAAGCAAGCAAAATACAACCAAAGACACTAAAATAGAGAACAGGCTGACAGTAATTAGAAGGGAGAAGGGATGGAATTTCAGGGAAAAAGAGAAGGTTTTACAGGAACAAGTANGAACTGGAAAGCATTATCCTGAGTGAAATAAGGCAGGCAATGAAAGACAAATACCATGTGATCTCATTTTTAACAGGAACCTAATCAACAAAACAAACAAGCAAGCAAAATACAACCAAAGACACTAAAATAGAGAACAGGCTGACAGTAATTAGAAGGGAGAAGGGATGGAATTTCAGGGGATAAAGTGAAGGTTTTACAGGAACAAGTATAAAGGACACAGGGACAAAAAGTAAGGGGGGTGGAAATGGGAGAAAGGTGGGGAACACTGTGGGGGTGGGCTGGGATGGGAGTAAAAGACAAAAAACTGTACTTGAACAACAATTAAAATTTAATTTAAAATATTAAAAATAGAAAATAAAAATAAATAAAAGAATAAAATTTTTGTGACGTTTAAAAATAGTTAGGAAAGCGTACAATAAGGGTAAGTTTAACAGTCCCAGAATTCTGGCAAAATTTTCTAAGCTACAACCTTGCTATATAGAATTAAGCGAATGTTTGCTAGGCAAGGAAAGGAAGTCCCAGGCAAATATAACATGTTCGAATAGGATAGACTTATGTCTCACTCACATTTCATAGCCATTGTGAAATCCATTTGCCCCAATCAGCTCTGCTCCTTGTTTTTCTCACTCAGGAACACAGTCTGATAAAGCAGCCACTATGTGCAATGTTAGTTGCCAATTATCACTGTAAGAGAAAAGGCCAAAAGGCTATAGTCCCATGGCCTCAATCAACAAAGGGGCCCTGAGAATTCACTCTCTGTAAGTGCCAAAATGGCAAAAAGCTAAAATGCTTAAAGAACACACTATTCACATGTCCAGTGTGGCTGGAGCCCAGTGAGAAAGGGAAATATGAGCCCAAATAATAAAACCTGTCTTTATCCTATTAGCAATAGTCACTGAAAACTTTACATTTCGATGAATTTTTCCTAGGAAGAAAAATCATGTAGTTGTGTAAAGCCTTTTTTTTTAAATATAATTTTATTTAATTCTTGTTCACGTACAGGTTTCTGTCTTATATTCCCAACCCTGCCCGCCCCCCGCCCCATGCTCCCCGCCTCCCTCCCCTTTCCACCCCCCACCCTTAGTTATTGTCCATGTGTCCTTTATACTTGTTCATGTGAGTCCATTCCTACCACAGTAGTGTTTGCTGTAATTTTTAAATGGTAGAAAAATCTAAATATTCAGTCCATTCTTATTAAAAAACAATAGGTGTGTGGCATCTTTGTGATGAATTACCATATAACCAGTAAAAATTACACTTAGAAAAATGTGGCATAAAACATAAATGATAAAAGTTTGTATAAGACATAGTACAAAATAAAATCTACCTATTTTTAAAGTGCCCCATGTTTAGTATATGCCTATAAAAACTTTTATATAAGAATTCAGTTGACCCTTGAACCCCATGGAGGTTAGAGGCACCAACCTGCGATCAGTCAAAAATCTACATATAACCTTTGACTCACCAAAAAATTAATCACACTTGTCCCCCAGTATCTTTGAGGGATTGATTCCAGGATGTCACAAAGATACCAAAATCTGCAGATACTCAAATCTCCTGTATAAAATAGCTTAAAACAATGAATACAGTTGGCCATCCCCAACCAGGGATCCCAACTGTGGGTTGAAAATTCTGTTCTCAGGCTGAGATTGATTGAATCTGTGGATATAAAACCTGGAAATAACTGTATATTTGTTGAAAAAAAATCCAAGTGTATGTAGACCTGAGCGGTTCAAGCCCGTGTTGTTCCAAGGTCAACTGTAATCGGTTTATTTAATCTAGGATTATGGTTTGCTTATTCTTTACTTTTATTGTTGCTTTTTTTATTACTATGTGTGCTTTATCCATGTAGTAATTTTCTGTAAAGAAGATATACCCTTGGTCAGCAGAATTTTTAAAACTAATTATTTGTCACTGTTAAAAAGAAGTATCTTTTCCTCTCAACACTGGTAAATGACTAGATTTCCTGCTAATCTCCTGTAAACTATGTAAAAGTTAACATATTGTTTTTGCTGTTGTTTCCATACATCTGGATATTCTGAAAACTGTTTATTTTACCAGTAGTTCAAGCAAGTATTAGATAAGGTTGAACGTTTGTTCTCATCTTTTCAGTTCCCTCTTGTCAGGAGCAGCCCCACAACTCAGGCCCTGGGTCCATGACCAGCTACTCTGGGGCAATGAAATGGCAAGTTGCCACCTAGTCCAAAGCAACCAAATATTTTCCAGGTAGCAATTTGGGAGTACAGTCAAGCATCCCCAACTTGTTGAGCAATAATGACCTCATGAGAACATGCTCTGCATCCACTTTCTTGACATTCTTTTGGCTATGATGATAGAATGGTCGTAACTGCCAGTAATGTATCAAAAATAACACAGCATATGTATCAGATGCCATAAGAACATATATATCACTGAGAACAGGCTGCCTTATTTTACTTTCTTACCCCATCACTGGACACTTTATAGCAGTGAATTCCCTGATTTTTCAAGAAAAAGTTGGCATAAAAATTCAAACTGTATTTTATTTCTCCTCTAGCTTCCAAAAAATAAATAATCTATTTGACCAGACTTTGCAGACAGTGGCCAAATGTTGGCCTGAACCCTGAGCTTATACCTGGATAGGTTGATACCTCTGACACAATTGGGTTACCACAAACTGGGCCTTACATGAAAGGCCTGAAAAAGTTTAAAATCAGCCTCGGTGAAAACAGTCCACTGGGAAATGTGTTGGTGAAGGAGCAGATTTACATTTCTTTCAGGAATTGTTTCATTAATTCGTTGTAAATGGGTTTGTTCTGTTCTTAAAGAGATAAATGTGTTAAAGAGTCTCATTATAATACCTGAAACCCAGCATTTTATTTATCGAAATGACCATTTATAAAATACCCATCCATAAGACCATTAATATTTGTCATTTCAGCTCTCATGACTCTTCACAATGTTAGGATACCATAAGGCAGTTCTGTTTGAGCTAATATTTCATGATAAAAATAATTTGATTTTGTTTTAATGGGAAGTTATAGGTGGCAATTCATTTTGCATAGATGTTTCTGATTCTGGTCTGGTGAATAGGAGTTAGATTTAAAGGAAAATTATAGTCAAAATATAAAAAGTATTTGCTAAACAGAGTGGCAGATTACATTTTCAAAATGAGATCTTCTTTCAAATTACTGCCTAATCTGCTCCTTCATCTTTGGAGGGTAGTAAGGATGTCTTTACTTAGTACTGGAGCAGTAATGCATCAGGCAGGTATTACGCACATATTTCAAAAAAATCACTAGTCTGCATGAAAGAAAATAAAAGTTTGAACCAATGGGGGAGATGCTAACTGGGAAAGGCAAGTCTTTCATGTGATCTCTCTTTTCTCCCATCATAAGGAAAAAGAAAAAGAATGAGCAAAACACCAAGAAAAGATCAAAGTATGATTAGCTCTATCAAATATTTAGTTACTTAGAGACTATTCTGTGAAAATATGATGTTCTTGGACTTCCGCCAAGATGGAGGCATAGGTGGAAACACTGTGCCTTCTCCCACAACCAAGTTTGAATAAAACAAAGGTTTGGAGAAACAAAGACACAACCAAAGGACAGGAAATTGAATTATACGGAAGTCCGACTACATCTAACCGTTCAACGGGGACGGTAAGAGGGGCGGAGCCAGCAGCGAGCAGGGTCGGGCAGGACAGGGCCCCCGACCCAGGCGCTCAGGCAGACGGGAACCAGTTGGGGTGCAGGGCAGACTGCGGGCACATATTCACGCACAGTGAGACAGACCACGCAGGCCCCAGGGGGTGAGGGCTGACGGCAGTGGCACACTCGCGAGCAGTGGGACGAAACGCGTGGGCCAGGTGACGGCAGCAACTGCGGCACCGGTGAGGGCCGTGGGGGCAGGCAGCAGACAGGACGCCATAGTCCCTCTTTGACCCCGCCCCCACATACAGCGTCACAACCCAGGGATTTAGTTGCCCTGTTCTAGTGAACATTTTAGGGCTCTGATCCTGCTATGGAACAGGCACGAACAACCCGAAAGATGGCACAAGAAGAACTCAAAGTCCAAGAGCCAATAACTCTCAGCGACCAAGAAATTGCCAGCCTCTCAGAAGCACAATTCAGGACACTATTTATCAGGATGCTCACAGAACTGGTAGATTATAGTCACAAATTAGAGGAACAAAGTCACAAATTAGAGGAATATATGAAGGCTAAACTAATTGAAATGAAGGGAGATGCACAGGAAACCAATAGTGATGGAAAGGAAACGGGGACTCAAATCAATGGAATGGACCAGAAGGAAGAACAAAACATCCCACCAGAAAGGAATGAAGAAATGAGAATTCAAAAAAATGAGGAGAGGCTTAGGAACCTCCAGGACATCTTTAAACGTTCCAACATCCGAATTATAGGGGTACCAGAAGGGGGAAAGAAACAGCCACGAGTGGAAAACATATTTGAACAAATAATAAAGGAGAACTTCCCCAGTCTGGCAAAGGAAATAGACTTCCAGGAAATCCAGGAAGCTCAGAGAGTGCCAAAGAAGTTGGACCCAAGAAGGAACACACCAAGGCACATCATAATTACATTAGCCAAGACCAAAATGAAGGAGAGAATCCTAGAAGCATCAAGGGATAAGGGGACAGTCACCTACAAAGGAGTACCCATCAGACTGTCAGCGGATTTCTCAAAAGAGACCTTACAGGCAAGAAGGGGCTGGAAAGAAGTATTCCAAGTCATGAAATCCAAAGACCTACAGCCAAGATTGCTTTATCCAGCAAAACTTTCATTTAGAATGGAAGGACAGATAAAGTGCTTCTCAGATAAGGTCAAGTTCAAGGAGTTCATCATCACCAAGCCCTTATTATATGAAATGCTAAAGGGACTTATATAAGAAAAAGAAGATGAAAAATATTAACAGTGAAAGGACAGCAAACACACAGCTATTAACAACCACACCTAAAACAAAAGCAAACCAAGAGGACAGCTAGATGAGGAGGGGAACCATAGAAATGAAGAACACATGGAGGGTTAGCAACAGGAGGGTGGGAGGGGAGAGAAGGGGGGAGAAGGCACAGAAAATAGCATAGATGGTAGGTAGAAAATAGATAGGGGGGAGGGCGAGAATAGTGGGGGAAATATAGAATCCAAAGAACTTGAGACACATAGTTATAAACTAAGGGGGGCAGAATGGTGGGGGAGGGAGGGTGTGGGTGGAAGGGATTGAAGGGGGGGAATAGAACAACTGTAATGGTATAATCAATAAAATATATTTAAAAAAATAAAAAAAACAAAAACAAAAACAAAAAAAAGAAAATATGATGTTCTTTCTGAAGTAAAAACAAATAAACAAACAGAGAAGTATAAAAAGCAAAGTTCCTTTGCTAAAATCTCAGGAAAGGGATTTACAATAGATGGATCTCAGCAACATAACAAGGGTGGGAATTGTCAGCCTCTAATGAAAACACCAACACAAGCCAGGTTTGGGTCAGCGGACAAATACCATCAGGAAGTAGACAACTTGCTGAAAATCTAGTTGTTGTAGCAAAAGTAGAGTAAGGGTGTGTCCAGGGTCAGCTGCCTCAGGGGAACCCAGAGAGCACACCAGACTCTCATAGGTGAATGAGAGCAATAATTAGCTCTGGGGCAAGGCCTTTGGAATTACCAAGCTGAGTAAGAGCAACCAGCACATACACAAATTCATCAGTGGCTATTTGAATTGAGATTCCCTTAAGGCTTAGGTCTCCATCATGAACATAATTCTATGTGCCAATAAGGTACAACACTCCAAGTGTATCTGCCACTAAACACTGTAGTTAAATTCAAAATTTTTGTATTTCCAGTACCTGGTTCTTCCTAAAGAGACATGTACAGAAGTTTCAAATTGTTTGAGCTTCTTAATTATATGCCTGTCTTATCATAGACTCTCCACTGCCTAAACTAGCTACAATCTCCTGCTTCATCACACAGTTTTAAAGCTTATTTATATTTTTATCTTCATATTTTCCAAGATAGTACTTAGAACTTAACATTTTTATTATGTATTTCTCATAATATCCACTGTGTATGTGTACACACAAATTTAAAATCCTTGATGTGATAGCACCAATGAATAATTTCAAAAGAGCCCAGCTCTCAACTCCAAATTTTTGAAAGATTATTGGAATACCCTATTTACTTTAAAATCTTACTATATAGTCAGTAAAGTTCATCAAGTCACAGGCTTCAAGTTGGAAGTTACTTAAGAGGCCATTTGGAGCAGGGTTTTTTTTTTAATGTCCACAAATTTTGTATACTCTTTGCATTGAAAGTGGGATCTATGTCACCTTCTCATGCATCTACATAGGTTTCTGTCTCACCTGCAAATAGTCACAATAAAGAGAAAGTGGTGTGCACATCCTCTAAGGTCACATCATTAGGGGCAATGCAACTTTTGCCTTGTGTTCTGCAACATGCACTTTTATATCCCTGAGCCACCATGAAAGAAGCTCAGCTACCCTGAAATAACTATGCTGTGAGGTAGTCAACAACACATGAAGAGGCCATGTATATATGTGCTCCAATTGGCAGCCCCAGCTGAGTTCTCAGCCAACAACCAGCAAAACCTGCCAACCAGGTGAGTGAGCCACCTTGGACATCCAACCCAGTTAAGTCTTCATGTGGTTGCAATCAGTACATAAACCTCACACAGACTCGGTCAGCGTAACGCAACCCAGGAGAAACTCTAAGTGGGATCTGACCAGGCAGGCAAGCCCCTCTGAACTTCTGACCCACAAAATGATGAGAAAAAAATTGTTGTTTTAACCCTCTGAGTTTTGGGGTATTTTGGTACACGGTGACAAATAACTGGTATACCATCTAATCCAAAATCTCCACTCTGGGATAAAGCTTTTGCATTAAATGGCTCTAGTGTATTAAAAGTGTATGTTAGCCATATTTTGGATAACTTTATTTTTGTTCTTTATGTTAGACCAAAATCTTCATCTCTCTAACTTCAAACTAATATTCTATAATAACCTTCCAGTTCAGTATAAAATAAATCTTCTCTGACTTTGTAAACATGAAATTTTGTCACATAGACAATAGCACTTTGCAATTACCTCCTTTGACTTTTCTCTTGCAGAAAAGCAAGACCCCATTATTTCAGACTTGTCTCAAAAGACATGATTTTCAAAATTTCATATGCCTTCTTCTGATCATACTCCAAATGGAGAAGTTTGTCTTAAATACAATGCAAGAAGTTTGATGCTTTATTCCATGAGTCATCTCACTAGAACAAAATTTGGTGAAATTTTTCTTTTGTCTTTATTGTGTTAGACACAATATTTTTTGTGTTAGACACAATAGTTAGACACAATTCAATATTTCATGAATGCAATTTACATCTTTGCGAGTCTATTTTTCTAACAGTCTCACCATACTATTGCCTTATTTTATGGTTGTCATAAAAAAATAGAAGTCCCAGACCTTTGCCATCTGTATGGTACTCAAGCTAGGTCACTCTTACACAGCTGACTTGCTGAAAGTACACAGAATTTGAAAAATGTTTCTCCTTAATTTCATTTCATGAGTTTAGTGCCAGGGTGTCTCTGTCAGTTGACACACTTTTTCTTGTGTTTGCCACTGATGGTTTTAACAAGACATCCTACTTCTATATCCTCACATCTAATATTCTAATAGAAATATTGAACCAACAGCATGAAAAGTATAGCCTGGTCAAAGTCCATTAGAAAACTGCAGGACTACTTACTAGCTAGACACAGTAGGCATATGTTTGAAAGGCACAAAATATCAACAGCCCCAACATTCAATGCATGTTCATGGAAAAGTTATTGTCCGATATGTTGATGTAGTTGAAATAACTGAAGTGCATTTGATCCAAGACATTTTTTGTTCCTAAAAGAATCCAATAAAACGGGGAAATCATGTGAATTTAGCATGATTTATCTTCATTGAATGTATGCTACCTCCTAGAGGTTATCTACAATATCTCCCAAAGGTTATAAGCTCCATGATAGTAATTCATTATAGAATCCCATATTAAGCTGAAAAATAAAAAGGAGTAGTCCCCATAATAAGTCTTTATCACTATTTTTAAGGCCAACACATAATGTTCCTAGGTCATACTTCTTTCAAAATTTTACTTTCTGATATTTTTTAAAAATTAGAGTGTACCTGTCTTACACTAGCAGCCAATATTTATTACATGAACAAAATAAATAAATAAATGAAAATAAATGAATTCTTCATTATTTGTTTCTGTTTTCTTCATAAAACATCACTCTATAAAAGTATTATATTCATTTATTATTCCCTTTATTTATAGTTCTGTCTACCTCCTACCTAGATAAGAGTGCAGATTCTTACTACCTTTATCAGCTCTGTATCCACAGTACTAAAATAGTATTATGCTCCAGGTATGATACCTGCCACTCCACAAAGGCATGATGAATGAAGGAATAACATTTCATCAGCTGGGGCCTTAGGTCTCAAACTCACTCAGAGAGTCACTCAATATTACTCTTCCCAGTTAGAGAAACCTTTTTCTCAATGGAGGAAGAATGATACACCATAGGAGTCCAGTTTTCACCCTGTCACTTGTTAATGTCGTTTGAAGAAACACCAAGTTTGTTGTTATTCTTGTGGCAAATATTTTTTCAAACTAAGTGTTTTAATGTAGGTTCTCCCAGAAGCTATAGTCTAATGCAAGGAGTTTATTTTGGAGGTGACCCCACGAAACACTAAGAAGGAAGTTGAGGAAGTCACAGGCAAAGACAGAATGAGTTTAACTCTTTCATTTAGAATATTGAAGAAGGCACCTTTCAGTCTATAACTGGAACAGTCATTCAAACTGACTTTAAGAACTTGGTGGAGTAACAAGTGTTTTGGTGACTTCCTATTTCTAGTATTTTCCCTACTTTTCTAAACAAAGTCCTGTTCTCTCCTTCAGCACTCTAGGGAAGACTGACTTTCCCAAGACGTAACAGCAGGGTGGCATAAATTCAAGTGGAACATCTGTGCATATTCAACTTTTAGATCAGTTATGTTCCCCATTTTGCCTCAAGATTTTCTGACTGAGTAATAGAGATACTTCTGGAATTAGTATATTAGAACTAGAATATTTATATATACATATATATGTCAAACACTAAAAAGACTTGCTAACTATAAGTAACTATCCATTTCAGTATTGTGTAAAATAACTATAGAGTAGTTAATAACATAAAAATATGCCCATTAGTTTTCATTATAAACAAAAAATAATTTCAAAGTAGTATGAATAATATGAACTCATTTAAAAATGTATATATATATAAACAAAATTCAGAGTGGTAGGATTTGGAGTTTTTATTTCTTTTAACTATCAATGTATTTGATTTTCTTTTTAGAGAGAAGAAAGGGTGGAGGGCCTAGGTAAAAAAGGTGATGGGATTAAGAAGTAAAAACTGGTTACAGTTACAGAATACTCAGAGATGTAAATTGAAGCCTAAGGAATAGAGTCAATAATATCATAATAACTGTGTATGGGGCAATGAGTATTTGAAATATTCCAGGGGCCGCATGGCTTTCTAACCACTGTGCTGTACATCTAAAACTAATACAGAATAATATTATATGTAAACTGTAACTGAAAAAAGTATACTTTATTTTATAATAATAATCAATATAGTCCTGTAATTAGAATAAATAAATATCCAAAATAAAAAGCAAAATAAATTTTAAAATATTATTTATAGATACATGTATGATTAAAATATCCTTACTTTGTCAAAGAACATGTCAAATACCCAGTGATTAATAATAAGATCTCATCATTTTTCCTATTAAAATATGATTAGATGATCATGAAAAAGGACTATTTCACATGTATTTTAAATAAACTTTAGGCTTCAAAATTTACTGTACCCACAATTTTCCACATATAATGTGTTTGATAATATTGGAAAAGGCAGAGAACAAAAAAAGATGCTAGAAATTTCTATTAATTTATTACTAATTTTGAGTGTTTGCTCTGATTAAATATCAAAAAAGCACTGAAGATTAAGATAACAATCAGTTAATTTGATTCAAAGATAATTGGTATTTAATAGTCATCACCATTATCATACCACCATAAATAAGCAACAAAATCTCCAAATAATAAACACTGTGAATAGATTACGATGGCAGTGTATTACTTGGAAGCCTTCCTGAGCTTACATTGCACTGTGTAGTCAACCCCATAAGACTGAGCAAGAGAAAGAAGATGGCAACTAGCTGACTGGTACCTTTCTGAGCAGCTCAGCAGGCACCATGCAAAAAATGTGTTTGACAACATCTGAAAATTCCTTCAAATTTCTATATAACCTTTCTTGTTATTAGAGAGCTTGAATCAATTATATCCTGGATATACACAATCCGTTATAATCTGCTTTTCTGTGTTTTGTCAGCAATCACTCCAAGAGACACATGTTTAGGGGTTTAAAGGGGAAGAGAGTATTTTCATTGAATATATCAACAATGAAGTTCTCTCCTTACTGGGTTTTCCATCTATTCTCATTTTACAACTTAAAAACTAAGCAGAATATTTTTGTCATCCCTATATTCTTCCTGGCAATTATATGCAGCTGCTCTGTCAATATGGTAGTCACAATGTAAAATTAAATAAAAGTAAAAAATTCAACTCTGCTTGGACTAGCCAGATTTCAAGTGCTAAATAGCCAGCTATAGTCTAGTGGCTGCCATACAGGACAGCACAGATGTAGAACATTTCCATAGTTGCAGAAAGTTCTACTCATGTTGATACATGTAAAATGCCATCTAGCTACTTGTTAAGATCAAATGAAAAGCTAAGGTTTTAATGATATTACTAGTTTTGCCATAAACACTAATATTTGGCTAACAAAGTAGTAAAACCTAAGGTAGAATCGAATGCAACTAGGTACTAAAAGGTTTAGCTTTGTTGTCACATTCTAGAAGTCATATGTGACTGTGCCCCCAAACTGACTGCTTTTACTGAGTAATCCCAGTTTGGATGAGCCCTCTTGCGTTACTTATTGCTGACTAACAAATAAGTCCAAAATTTAGTAGCTTAAAAGAAGTAATAGTACCCAATTATCTCTCATGGTTTTTGTAGACCAGGATTTTAGAAGCAGCTAAATTGGACAGTTCTGGCTCAGGGTCTCACGTGAGATTTTGGTCGAATGTCAGCTGGGGACTGCAGTTATCTGAAGACTCAGTCATGCTGGGTGATCGATTTCTAAGGTGACTCATTCAAATAGCTGGCATCTCCACAGGACTTCTTTGGTGTCCTCAAAACATGGTAGCTGGCTTCTGGTAGAGCAAGAGATCCAAGACACTAAAGCAAAAACCATAACACTTTTTACAAGTTAGTCTTGGACTCTTCACACCATCATTTCTAGCATGTTTTATTGGTCACACAGGTCAGCCCTGAGTTACTCAGTGTGGGGGAGGACTGCACCACAGCGTGACTATTAGGAGACAAGGATCACTGGGGGCCATCTGGCCTAGTGATACCTCTTGTCTTATTCACCTGCTGAGCTTTCCTCAAATGATCAAGATGCTGGAACTTTTCTTTCCTACTAGTCTTCCCAACATAAAGCATATCTAATACATAAGGGGAGGAATCTTTACAAGTGTAGACCTTCAGTGGTTCTGAAACTTAGTTACAAAATGGAATAATTTGGGGTTAAAAAACTCAGGCTTGTCTGCAGAATTAAAGTAGCTTTCTCCCACCCTTCTTTTCTATTACTGTACTTTATAATATTCAGAAAAGTTATCATTCTTATACTTTTTATTTCATCTGCTTTTGTTATGGAAAAAAGTCCCCTCAATGTCTTCATGGTACAAGATTACAGATCATTTTGTGAAAGAACTGATAGGAAACAAATTCATATTATAATAAAATTTATTCTGTTTCTAATAAGTATTACTATATTCACCGCTGCAATTACTCGTATCAAACCTAAATCCTTTCTCTTTATTCCTTGAGAATGAAAAAAGCCCCACAAAAATAATGAAATCTTTTTTACTATTCAGACTAAATATTGCACAAATACATGTTCTTTTGTAATTATTATCATAAAACACTCAGGACATAACACCATACTAAAATGACTCACGCCTGGTAGTATTGTGGTTACATGTTATTCAGGAGTACATTGAGCTGTGTTTCTTGACTTTATCCTATTAGCCAATTTATTATTCAGGTGTTTAGGACACAGGGGGAGAAATACTCATTTGAAACATATTACCTCTTAACTTTGGGAGAAAAAAATCTATATGTAGTCTAATTAGCTATAATCCCTCATAGAAATTATTTTCATTGTTCTTTGTTTTTCTTTTTTCTTTTTCTGGAAGCACCCTTTGGCATTATGAGTGCTTGGCCACTCCACTATATTATCTTTAAGGACAAAGCCATTTAAAGGCTTTCTTTAGTTCTTCCATTTAAATACTGATAGTTCAAGGTAAAAGTTACTAACATGTTTCGAATAGTCATTTCCCTGGGTTAATAACAAGACAGTGAATAATATTACAGCTTTCTTTTGCCTTTCTTAATTATAGAGAAAAAGTCTGCCAAAAGAGAAAGAATACTGAAAACAACTCAAAAAACACAGAATGTGTTCTTATAATCCTGGCAAATCAAGCTTTTAAAAATTTTGGTTTTTATAATAAGACCCTTTTAACTTCATAGAGGCACCAACCTCTTATGACTCAGTATCAAACAACTTCTGTTGTTCTTGAAACTGTGTTCATTAGCATTGCTCCAACCTGTTTCTAATTAATATCTCTTTAATTGATTCACATTTGAGCACAAAGAAAAAATTTACTCCCCAATAGCTATAAAAGTAGTTTTGTACAAATTATATCATCCTAGGAGAAAAAAATAAGAATGTTTCTTTTTCTTTCTTCTCCATGATATCAACCAGCCTAATCACACGATATTTCCGAACTTCAACCCAACCCAGAATGAATGAATGTATGAGATGATACTACGACTTAGCCCAGTATTCACAATAGCTGACTTCTTCAGCAGAGTCACCCTTACCACAAACTTCACCTTGGGAATTACGTATGAAGTGGCTGGATCAATCCTTTCAAGCCACATATGTTGAAATTTTAGTCTAACTCCATGGTAACCATAGCAATGTTTATTTCATTACTAACATTTATAATGAACATAAAAAAACTTTAGACATACATATTTGGCAGCAATAATGAAATTGCCTAACTCTGGTAGTGGTTGTTCCATTGGCTCCTGGGAGACCATAGCGAAATATAAAGAACAAATAACTATGTCCTCAACCAGACTCTGTCATTAAACTATGGTTTAATTGAGTGATTTCCATTTGCCTTAAAGTTAGATGTGAATTTTTGTCCCACTTTGTCACTGACCAATTGTTTGAATTTGAATAAGAAAATCAATGTGAGAAAGGATTTATTTAGGTATCTTCTACATGACTTTCCTCAGTAAAAAGTATAAATTTTTAGCCCATTTTGAGAGTGAAAGAAAAGAAAAATGTGTGCCTTGTCCATTGCCCCCCTCCATCAATTTCATCCTTGCTCTAAATACTGAAGCTTTTAAGGAAATTTCACCGAGTAAGTCTGAATCACTAATTAAGCTTCTGGCTGCCCATCCCAGACAATAAAATTTAGAGTAGCTCACCGAAGTGGCAGACTAATAATTAGCCAACAAATATTTATTGAGAAGCTGCAGGAGACAAAGTGCTACATACAATTGGATGGTATTAGAGCTTCAATGGGAAGCAATTGTGGGGCAAGGGGTTGGTAGTCCTCTCTATAAGTGGAAATATTAAACAGTGAGGCCCATGGCTCATGGATCAAAGAAGAAGAGATGGGCAGAGTCCTCTTAAAGAGGCAGAGTGTTCCTCCATCTAAACCTGGATAGTAACTACCAAGGTGGTGTTAGCACACTGAAGAAAGAAAAGTGTCTGGTAGGAACAGCATTAGTGAACCTTAGAAGTTCAGAGCTGTGGCCTTGAGAACCTGTCTCTAGGACAATTCAGAGCCACAAACACCCATTGAGAGTGATTCTCAAGAATAAAAGGGAAGACTATTGGGCTAAATTGTAACTAACATTTACTTCTTTTAACTAATTCCCTTTTTTACCATGTCCATGCCCACTAAATTACCTTTCTATTCAAGTTTGACTTTTCATGCATCTGTCGCTATTTAGTGTGGAAATTTTGGTCTCACTCCAGAATGAAGGAATGTGTTTTTCTGATTGGGACTGACAGCTCTTGATGCACTGATAAATTCCATTTCTTGAGTTTCTCCAAGTGTTGCGAGAAAGGGAGCACCACCTACAATAAATTTCTTAGGTTAATAACGGACTTTGCAAGGAACACTGCAAGGAACACCACATATCACAACCAGCTTCTTTTTCCTTGAATTTCAACACAGTTACTCTTTCTATTTGGCCTTCTCATTCTTGAGCGACTTTTTCTCCTCCAATAAAGATAATGAACTGATGCTGTTCTGAGTGTTAAGAATGGTTGGGACTAGACAGATGTTAGAGGAGGAAATTTCAGAGTGGTGTGATTAAGTTGGGTTGGGAGGACAGATGTCCAGCTCATGAAAAGGGATAGTATTTCCAGGTGAGATGATACTAGAAACTTAAGCTGGATTTAGATCAGGAAGGTTACTAAAGGGCATTAAGGTATCTGGTCCTAAACATTTGACTATGAGAGTTTTTGAGTTAATTGAAAGGTAGTGGCATAGGTACATTTGAATATTGGGAAGATTTTGCATGCTATATAGAATCCTACATGAGGGAGTTAAACTATAAACTATATTTAACACAAAGTTATATAAATTGGTACTTTGAACTTCAAAGATATCACACATTTCTCCTTGGTACATGGTGGTGAGATACTTGGAGGGAAATTACTAAGAGACATTTACTCACAAAGAGATAACTAGGAGGGGTAGGGGAAGGATGTGGGCCTATTCATGAGTACTGAAAGGAGAAAGGAGAAGAGAGAATGGAGATCTCTCTCATTCACCCAGTACCTTTCCTCAGGGGCTGAGTTTGCCTTTCAAAATGACCAGCAAGTCAACACTGGCATCAGCTCATCCACCAGAGCAATGTCCAGGAAGCTACCGGAACCACAGAAGACTTTGAAACACATGAGTCTTGGTTTCAGTGTTATTCCCAAGAAATGCCTGCAGACTTCCTCCAACACCTCCCTCTATGAGGAATGGAAACTAGGGTGACACATGGCAAGAAGAGACAAGTGGACACGCCAGCTGAATCATAACATCTGGTGGTGACTTTTCTGCTATCACAGGACCTGAGAGATGCCTGATAATCATTCCAAAAGTAGCTTTTTTCTGCAGGAGGTAGCTTTTTCTATAATGAGGCTCAAAAGCCTCAGTATTCCAGGTGAGTAAGAAATGTGTCTGTGTGAGTGTGAGAAAAAGGAAGTGTGCGTGAATGAGCGTTCACACATATGTGTGTGTTTTCAAAGCAGAGAATGAACACAAAATCCCATAACCCTCTGGTGTGATGGGTTCCCCTGAACTGACTGTTTCAGTGATGCAGTCTGGCACTGGAGCCCTCATCTGAGCTGAGGTTCCCTCCCTCTCTTTTTTGCTTCAGCTCAGTGTTTTGCTTGAATCTGAGTCATAAACTCCTTAAGCTGGCAGGAAGCGGACAGTCGGGCTGGCAGCTCCCTCTCCCCTAAACAGAGGGAGTGTCTTGGCTGACACCTAAGCAACCTTTTCCATCCCCAGATTCAGGAACAGAACCAATGAACATTAGCAGAACGGAAGGCTGGGCTACACTCACAGAGCAGGAGAAAGGAGAAACCATCCTAGAGAAATCCATTACTTCAAACCATGGTTTTTTAAAAATGGCTTTATGGAATTACCTCAGCCACTTACTAGGCCCTTCAAATGTTTCGTGTTTATCCCCCAAAGCTGGCATATAGTCATTCTTCAATCTGGCCCCCACCCCAAATCCTCAGGCCTTCTTTCTCCATCCAGTTTCTGTGAGTCTTCCCCCGAGCAATCTCCATCTTTCCCTCTATTTCCCCTAAACCACAGCTGCTCTCACAGCTAAGTTCACACTCTCAGGTTTGGCCCTTACTCATGGCAAAGCAGAAATCCAAAGGAATCAAGGAACTGCCTCTTTCCTGCCCAGTTCCACTGGAATTCCCTCTTTTCTGTCTGTGGAAGACAGAATATAAATGTGATCACAGAGGAAGGAAACTCTGAGACAATATTGGTCAAGCTGATCACACCAGCTTGAATCAGTTGTCAAACTCAGTCCAGCATGGGTCAAGACATGAGCAAAGAAGGAACCAGATTTGGGGAAATCAGAAAAACTGGGAAGAGCAGTTTGGAATAAGAAGCCTGTCCAGGGATGGCTGCAATGTTGGTGACCCTGCACGCTGTAGTGCAGGCAAAGGGAGCGTGGGGTCTGAACACCTGGATGGAGAAAACCTGCCAAAAAAGCTACAGGGTGTTGAAAAGTAACAGCAGAATGTTGGAAACAGCCCCTAGATCCTTCACAGTTTTTCCTTCAATCAACCTGGTTTCTTAGGTTTAGGACTGAGCCTTGGCAGGTTTATTTGCATGCAGACCCCAACAGAAAAAGTCTGTCTTGCCCCATACAGTTCCAATGTTCTGTATGCCCCTCTCCCAATGCCTGTCTCCCTGACAACCTCCCCCCTTCGTTTGTCTCCCTGGCTCTCACTCACTGCACCTCCAGCCCCCTCACACCCCACTTCTGACATGTGGCAAGGCTCCCAGGCCCAGGGCCCTGGCCTGTTTTCTACCTGATGTTCCTCTCTTTCTTCCTGTCTTCACCTTTGCCTGATGCCTTCTGATTGCTCAGACCAGAGCTCAGCTGTCAGTCAGGTGCTTGACCTCCAGAAGGCAATCTTTGGCCATCCAATTTAAGGAAAGGAAAAACAAAACAGAACAGAAAAAAAAAATCCCTAAAATATTTGGAATAGGTTCTGTTTGGAAATTAAAACTGTGAATGCTGAGGGTATAAAATAATATCTCCCACTGTCCTGGAGAGAACTTTGCAAACCAGCTAGATTTCCTATATTAGAAATATATGCAATTTTGTTATGAATTGAGCTCTTTCTTTTCCCAGACACTAGCTCTTTGTTTACTTCAGATATGAGCAGCTACACAGCTGCTCCCGGCTCAATATTTGCAGCATATTAGTTATGAGAGATAACATTGAATTATTAATATAAATAATGTGTTAATACTGCCCCACCGGTATGTATAAGAGGTCTGGGAAAATAGTCTCCATACCTAGTTGAAAATGAATTTCAGGACCAAATTTTCAGAAAGAAGACATGGGAACACTTGTAACCACCAGTCCCAAGTAAGCTCACTCTTCCCTTTCTAGTCAGTTCAAGCAAGATATGCCCTTCAATCTGTTTCAATGTGGGCATTTTGAACATTTGAATGTTCCAGCCATCCTGGAGACAAATCCATCTCAGAGTAACTCAACCAAGCTAGAGACTTCGATATTTGAGCCTTATAGACCTTACCTGACCGCGTTGGCTTAGGAATCTACAGAGATGGAAGCAATCAATCATGGAGCAAAGAACTTAGTAAGAAAGTCTTAGTGGAAGTTGAAGACACTGCAAGGAAACTTCAGTCATTCAGAAACTGAGGAAAGATAAATCTGACAAAATGTGACCTACAGAAGAAAGAGGTCAATGAGAACACTCTGACACTCTAAATTCATATAATTCTGTCTCCGAGATATGTCACATGAAGCAGGATGAAATATTTTCTGAAGTCCCATAATAGAAACTATGAGTCTCAATAAACAGCGAGAGTGAGAACTAAAGGTTTTCTGATGTTCTGTGATGGACTACTTTATGTATCTCCTAAAGGTCAAGTTCAGAAAACAGTCAAATGGACACAGTTCATGCAAAAATAAGAACTGTCAAAATAACCTAAATTCAACTTATGGCCAAGATGGAGGTATAGGTGGAAATTCTGTGCCTCCTCCCACAACCAAAATTAAGAACAAAAAAGATTTAGAAACAAAAATACAACCAAAACAGACAAAAAATTGAACTGTACGGAAGTCCCACAACCATTCAACCAGACCGGTAAGAGAGGCAGAGTTGGCAGCCAGCAGCAGAAAAAGGCGGTGGCTACCAGACCTGGGAGCACAGGAGGCACAGGGATAGCAGAAACCGGGCATGGGGAGGAAATGAGCAGAGCACAAAAGGTGGTTGGCTGACCACAGTCACACTTTTGCACACAGATAAACAAGGCAAAAACAGGCAGTGAGACAGATCGAGCAACCCAAGGCCCCAGTGATGGGAAATAAAGCCTAAAACACCGATTAAAAAGGTGCCAGAAGAGACTCCCAGCCTCACAGGAGAGTTCACTGGAGAGACCCACAGGGTCCTAGAATGTACACAAGCCCACCCACCCAGGAACCAGCACCAGAAGGGCCAAATTTGCTTGTGGGAAGCAGCACAGGGGACTGAAATCTGAGAGAAAGCAGAGCAAGTGCCATTGTTCCCTCTCTGACCCCGCCCCACATGCAGCATCACAACACAGCAACTGGGTTGTCTTGCCCTGGTGAACACCTAAGGCTCTGCCACTCATACATAACAGGTGTGACCTGACCAAAAATGGCTCAAACAGAAGAACAGCTCAAAGCCCCAGAGCCAATACTTCTAAGCAATGAACAAATAGACAACCTATCAGATGCACAGTTCAAAGCACTGGTGATCAGAATGCTCACAGAACTGGTTGAATTTGGTCGCAAATTAGATTTAAAAAAATGAAGGCTACACTAAGTGAAATGAAGGAAACTACACAGGGAACCAATAATAATGGAAAGAAAACTGGGACTCAAACCAATGGAGTGGACCAGAAGGAAGAAAGAAACAACCAAACAGAAAATAATGAAGAAACAAGAATTCAAAAAAAATCAGGAGAGGCTTGGGAACTTCCAGGCCATCTTTAAACATTCCAACATCCAAATTATAGGGGTACCAGAAGGGTAAGAAGAACAGCCACGAATGGAAAACTTATTGGAACAAATAATAAAGGAGAACTTCCCCAGTCTGGCAAAGGAAATAGACTTCCAGGAAATCCAGGAAGCTCAGACAGTCCCAAAGAAAGTGGACCCAAAGAGTAACACTCCAAGGCACATCATAATTACATTACCTAAGATTAACATGAAGGAGAGAATTCTAGAAGCAGCAAGAGATAAGGGGACAGTCACCTACAAAGGAGTTCCCATCAGACTGTCAGCTGATTTCTCAAAAGAGACCTTACAGGCAAGAAGGGTCTGGAAAGAAGTATTCCAAGTCAGGAAAGGCAAGAACCTACATCCAAGATCGCTCTATCCAGCAAAGCTTTCATTTAGAATGGAAGGGCAGATAAAGTGCTTCCCAGATAAGGTCAAGTTAAAGAAGTTCATCATCACCAAGCCCTTATTATAGGAAATGTTAAAGGGACTTATCTAAGAAAAAGATAAAAAAATATGGACAGTGAAAGGACAGCAAACCCATACTTATTAACAACCACACCTAAAACAAAAGCAAACTAAGCAGACAAGTTTATCAAGAGCAGAGCCACAGAAATGGAGATCACATGGAGGGTTAGCAACCGGGGAGTGGGAGGATGAGGCAGGGAGGAGATACAGAGTGTAAGTAGCATAGACAGTGGGGAGAAAATAGACAGGAGGAGGTCAAGAGTAGTGTGGAAAATGAAGAAACTAAAGAAATTATGACACATGAACATGAATTAAA
Source organism: Sturnira hondurensis (assembly GCF_014824575.4). Lineage (NCBI taxonomy): Eukaryota > Metazoa > Chordata > Mammalia > Chiroptera > Phyllostomidae > Sturnira > Sturnira hondurensis. The sequence continues at coordinate 3,992,482 of NW_028080032.1, read as the reverse complement.
GGGGGGAATGTGGGTAGGAGAAGTGTGCAGGGTGGAGGGGAATAAAGGGGGGAATGGGACAACTGTAATGGCATAATCAATAAAATATATTTAAAATAACCTAAATTATTTTCTATTTTTTGTCATCTTTGAGAGTGACAGGAAGTATCCAGTAATTCTTTAAGGAAAAAAAAAAACACCTATTTTTGACTCTCGTCCAGTGAGTTAAACATGGAAGTCACTCCAAGAAACTTTCTTCAAAATAACAGGAGCATATTCCCCTCTAAATTCTAATCTCCTCCAGACACTTATTCCTACTTCCCCAATTCATCACTTCATCACTCTGTTCTGACAATTGATTGACTACCTTTTGCTAAGTGTCTCCCTTCTCTTCTCAGGATTCAGGTCCTTTTACCCTACAGTCATGTTCTGCTCTTCCATTACAAATGCCTTCTAGAAGGACTTCTAGTCAGACCCTCTCAGATGGCAGAGCTGATGGCACCAGAGTCCCCCTTAGCAGGAAGGGGCTCTGAGAACCTGGGCACATCCCGAGGAATGGTTCTTCTCCATTACAATGATAGCTTGTGCATGCTCTGAAGTGAGAATGATATAAAAAGTTTATAGTACGCACCAAAGTGTTGGTTTTCCAGATAGAAGTCCTATACTTTGATGAGTGTGAAGAACTATAAATGAGAATCAACACACTGGAACTAGATGCATCAAAGTGCATGATTCTCAGGCATATATTTCTTCCTCCTCCAGTGCTCTTTCCTTTTAACACCTTGGTCTTCCCAAGCTTTCAGTTCTGTCTTCTGTATTTCAATTACCACAAAGCTCTGCCTGGGTTTCTCCAATGAGTTGGAGAAAGGCTCTCTTAAGGCAATGATTGTCTTGACTGAGACAATCATTGGCTCAGCACCTTTGTCCTCTCTCAAGTATCATTGTCCCACTTTACCCAATGACTAATGCCTTAAAACTAATTTTTTCACATATTTTGTTTGAATTCTTTGTTATTTCTGGTAAGCACATAAATGTGTTTCTTCTTACCCCATCTTAGCTCGAAGGGGAAATCCTGTCAGCCATGAACATAGAGAAATTCAGGCTGTATGTGGTAAACCAAATGGCTAAAGATCTACAGACTCAGACATAATGCCCTTCTTGCCACCAAAACCAGATCTCAAAAAAGATCCAATATACCTTGTTATGCTTTGTACTTTAAAAACACTCAGTGACCTTCCCCAGGGTACATTATTTGTTACAACAGCCTTAATTTCATAAGGCTGCTTTAACAAATTACCATAAACAAGGTGCCTTAAAAAGAGAGAAATTTATTCTCTCATAGTTCAGAGGCTAAAATTTCAAAATCAAAGTTCAATTTGTAGCTATCTTGAGAGCAAAAATAGAGTCTTCATTTTATTCTAACCCACAGCACCTAGTTTTGCAATTTGCTCCTAAAATAAGGCCTCTAGTGTTTACATAAAGTTTAATTTAATTGTAATTCTCAAGAGGCTTTTCTGTAAAAGTAATTTTAGGTACTTTTTTTTAATGCAGGGATTCCTAAAGACAGTGCCAGGTATGCAATTCCAATATGCCTATAAGTGACACCTGGCTCAGGAACGAAAAGTAATTTTTCCAGTTACACAAAAGTTCCTAGAATGTCAAACCAGAGAGATTTTACCATTTTATGCACCATGGAAAAAGACAAAATGGTCTTTATAAAAGTATCCACTAATGCTAAGACAGCATCAATTATAAAATGCATCCTTGACTTCACAATAATTAAAATGTGAAAGATATGTGTCTTAACATCATATATACACACTGTGGGTATATATTTTGTAGATGAGTAAATGTAGACATACTTACATGCAATAGATACTTCATAGGGTTGCCATTTAACCTGTCCATAAAATTCCCCCAGCTTTCCACACTACGAGGTTCACCTACCCCCTGACTCTCTTGCCCCCACACACACAGCCACACTGCAGCTCACTGACCCAATCTGGCTTGGCCAATCATGTTTGAAATTTAAAACAGAGGTACCAGAGCCTGGAATCTTTGTAGCCAAGTCACATTAATGGCAATCGTCTGACATATGGTAGAGGGAGGTCTCGTAACTTTCCTTTAACCTACGCTTTCCAAAGACTTAGGGATTTAATCCTGATTCAATTCCGCAAAATACCCCAGCATCCTTCCAGTAAATTCTTTTTTGTGGCTTAAGTCAGCCGGAGTTTATTTTTGTGGCCTGAAACCAAAAGATCCTTAACTAATTCAATGCCCTAAGAACATTTTGGAAAGATATACAAGAAATTAACACTAATTACCTATGAGAGATGAATGGGACCGCGGATCCTGTAAGTGTAGAGGGGAACTTCCATTATTACCTTTTAAGACACCACACAATTGAACGTTGTGTTATTATGGTTTACTTTAGTTGGATTTGGGGAGTTCATTTCTTGTCATGAGCTTGTGTCACATGCATACACTTTTTTTAGCTAGTTTTTTCTTATCACTACACTTGAAATAATCCGATGCTAACTCTCCATAGCTCACATTTATCCCTACTTGATTCTAACCCCTCATTTCAGGATTGTACAACCGAGACCAGAATAGTTATGGCACGACCACCACTTCATGGAGATCAGAACCATGAGGTCATTGTTCTAGACCAGTCCAGTATATTCTTAGCTTGTTAAGGGTGGACAACAATTTTATTTTTGGGTGCAGTATATATTAACTGATCAAACATCTTTCTGTTCATCTATTTTAGCTTTGTTCCTTCCACTTAACATTCCAAATTTACTCAATTGGAGGTTCTCAATGGTTAACAATCTATTTGGAAAAGAATATCAAGGTTAGATGGGTTGATTATTGAGTGTTTCACACTTTAATGTGAATTGTCTTAATCATGTTAAATACATTCAGACATGTGGAAAAAATCACTCACAGAAGGAGTTGGAAGTTCTGATGGAACTGTGGTAAATTTAGAATATTAGAAGTTTCATGAAAAGTTCCTAACTCTCCTCTCCACCTTTCCCCACTATGACTACTTAAAAAAATTAATATTGTCAGAAAAATCTCACCCCCTAGATAGGAAATTAGCACAAGTCAAGACAAATGGACCAAATTAGCCATCTGTGGAAATAGCCCATCCTGGGAGGTGACCTGTAAATGCCTTGTCGATGGGAGCAAAGAGTTTCCAGTCCTGAGAGAGAGCAGGAAAACCGGACTGGCATGTAATTATATAAAGCAGAAAACAGCAGTTGTATTTTACCTGGCTTAGGATGATGTCATGGTACTTTAGCAACTGATTTTAAAATAAGAATCAGAGAGTAGGAATGTGTCAGTGTTTGTCCAGAACTGTCTTGAAAATCACAGCACTCCCCAGAATCGGTCTGATTCTCCATGAGGGATCACAGAACTTCAGAGGCAGAGCAGGTGTTTCCTAGAGCCCTGAACTGCAGGGAAACAGGGTCACAAAGGAGGAGAGAGAAAAAGGAGGAAGGGAAATGTGGAGGGAGGGACACCTGAAGACAGGGAGGAGCAGAGAGAAAGGGAAAGGATTCGAGGCTAAAAGGGGGGGCAGAGGGAAAGGAAAGCCTCCTTCTCTAAAAACAAGCATAAATTTGCTCACTGGATGAATTAGCATGCTGACTGGGTGGGGGCATTGGACCTTTGCTCCTCTCCCCCCTGGTCTATTGAAACAGCATTTTAACTGATTTTCCTGACACAAATTTACATTGTTTCAGAGTGAGATCTGAAATACTGAAGTTGTTAGCTCTACCTTGCTAACAGGGAGAGCTCTCCTTGCTTAAAGTTCACGACTGCGTCTCTGCCTCCGTTAGTACACGGTGGGTTATCGGTAAGTCTGCCTTTTCCTGTTTCAGGAGCTTCACCTCCCAGCCACAGGCCTCCCCAGGGCCCTGGTTTTTGTTGATACTCACAGGTCCCATAAATATGCTTTGCTTTTTCACACCCTCGAGCCTTTTCATATTCTATTCCCTCTAGGTAGAATGGAAAGTTTGCTTTTGAACCTCCACCCACCAACTCTCTTTTTCTTACTGGTGAGCTTTTTAACCAGCAAGACTCTGCTCAAACAGTATTTCTTCTGTGGAACCGTGAGTGCCCCTCCATAAGAGAATAATTCATTAAGATTCTCTTGGCATTCACCAAATGAACTCCAGTTATCTGAGTACATCCCTCCACTCCATTCAATTTTTAGCTCCTAAAGAACAGACACCTTCTCATGTTCACCTGTGTGTACCAGTCTCTAATACCTGCTCATAACAGACCCTGAAAAGTACTTGAATTAACGAATGAAGCAGTAAAAACTCTTGTTGGGAAAATTTATCCAAGACTTGGAAATGATTTTTAATTACTTCTTGGCTAATTTAAAATTCTGTTGGGGTGGCTATTAAATTTGTAGGAAATGAATAACAATGTGAGTGATTCTTGCTCATAGCAGCACAAATGAGTGATATAAATCCCAGTAAATCAAATTCTCATTCGGACCTGTTTTAGCATCTTACTGGTTTCCTCATTTATTAATGAGTTAAATAAAATATTTGACATACATTCATTTTCTATTTATATGAGTCATGACTTCACCTTTTTGAAAATTATATTTTAACACTATAACAGAATATCTTCATTTAACATGTCGTCCATAAACTACCAAATAGCATAGGTTGAGTGTGTGTTAAAACAGGGAATGTTTTATATGAAATAGCTTAGTATAATAGTTGCAAGGCAATATGAAAGCAAAATGAATATATCTGTTAAAATAATAACACTAAATGAAAATACCAACAGAATAATACAATAGAGCCCTTTAAAGCAGATGGTTGCCTAACATATATACATATATAATATAGACACATGTGCATATACATGTGCTTAAATGTAACAGATATACTGTAGCCATATATTTTCCATACAGCAATTCTGAGTTTATAGCTTTCTGCATCACAAGTATGTATCACACTCTATTAAACATGTGGTCATGAGGGCACAACGTTAACAGCATTGCTTAACTGTTTTAATCACTATTAGTCACCCTCGTCTGCTCTTTGCTTTTCCATCATAGTCCCTAACTAAAGCGTATGTATCATCACTTTCATCCCCCACCCCCAGACATGGTCCCGCTCATCCAAGAGGAAACTGGAGCATTTGGCCATAAAGGCAGCTGAGCAGACCACTTCAAGCAACAATCTAATGGCCCATTAGTCATAGTCAACCGATGATCCACTAAATGACTGACCAGGTAACTGGGTCAACTGGCTGAAGGGAAGATTTACTAAGCCAGTGAAGCATTTCAGTGGGCCACTCAAGAAGCCCTTCCCCACCCTATGCCAAACCACACAACCAGAGGATGTGTACATTCAGTAGGGCTGTCCGTTCCATCTCCTGGAATGGGAACAGCTCTCGCTTTCCTAAACGCAAGTACCCCAGGGTCAGCCTTCATGCACCAACAGGCTGTCACTCCAAGATCCACGTGGCTTATTGCCTGTGCATATGTGAATACTTCAAAAGAAAGCCAGTCCTCCTTCCAAAGTTCAGATTCCCTCAAGGACGAGGCCATTGCAGTTTCACCAATCTACCTCTTGGTTAGAAAAAGAAAAGCACCACATCACTTCTTAAGATACATATTACATATGATTAAAACTATATTCTACTTTTCTTCCTCTCTTAGCTGGCATTCCCTGGGAGTGGAAAAAAATCAAAGGCATTCTCACACAAAAGTCCACATTGAAGTATGTTTAAGGGCCAGATTAAAACTAACAAAAGGCAGGAAACAGAGTTACGACCTTACTCCGTCCTGAACTCACCCTATTGTGCCTAGATACCAAGGGGTCAGGAAAGAACTTTTAGGTTCCGAATTAGCTGCTTCTGTTTCCTTTCACTGCTGAGATATTAAACTTCAAAACATATTCATTGGACAAGAAATCCCCAAGCACCCATAACCCATACAGTGTGGTAATCTGTGCATATCTCTAGCTTTGAAAGGCATGTTTCAACCTTATACCTTTTCAAAATTAGAAAAACATCTGTTCCCTTTGGTAAATTCCCTTTCCTACACATCTATTTTCTGGCTGCCCCGACTCCTTTCCCTTTTCACTAAAGAAATAAATAAGGAAAAGAAAAGATGCCAGGAGTAGGGATATCTTATCAAATAATTACCAGCAACTTATTTATTTTTTGTTCTCTTATAACCAGGCTTAATTTTCTAATCCAGGATGACCTCCAATACCAGGTCGATTCTGACTCTTCCTGGCCACTTTTCATATATGTCTTCTTGGTAATAATTTTAAAATGTCTCCAGCTAATCTGGGGCAGGGTGTGGGGGACTCCATCTCCTTTACAAAGGTAGACTGTGTTTCAGGACTGCCCCATGTTTGCCTGGAGCTTCTTCACCCTGCTGCTGGGATGGACCCTATTCAGGTATGACTGTGTGAGCCAGTCATGTGAAACTGCGACACAGTTTGTGTTTTGTGCAGTGTTAAATCCTAGTTAGATCTCCATGATAGTAACACTGCTGAGGAAATAAGCAGGAGTTCATAACACTCCAAGCACCACATACAACAACAGGCTTACTTGGAAAGACATACGCAGTGTTGTAACAACTCAGGGTGCTGAAACCCTTCTCCCTGGGTGCTCTTCATGATCTGTGACTTGAGACAGATCTTCCACCAGTAGATTTGTCCAGGTAGGAGAAACTGTAGATGACTGAGGGTTCCTGCCAGTACACATCTCACAGGTGAATTCCCAGAACAAGCCTGAGCTTGCCACGCAAGAGGGCAGGAGACTAACTCTTGCTTCCCACCACCACTTCTATCAATTTCTCTCTATGTTCAACCCTCAGAAGAAGTGAGCAAACCACTACTCTTCCTTGAGCTAAGAATCACAAAGCCTGTCTTTCCATTTACCAACAGGAGCCCCATGGGGTAAAAATGGCAAACAATGGGACAATCACAAAGTTTAAGTAAGAAACTAGAGCCCCACCTCCTTCAGTGGGGTAAACATTTAAAATTGCTTCCTGCTTGAAAACACACATCTTTCATTTTCACTTTAGTCTTATGAGAGGAAAGCTCAGGCACGGAGGAGAAGGGGCATTAGTCTTTAAGAAAGACAGCTCAGTACTTTTAGGCAGTAATAAAGTCCACAAACAGCCCTGGCTGGGGTGGCTCAGTGGATTGAGCACCCAACTGTGAAGCAGAGGGTCTCTGGTTTGAGTCAGGGCACATGCCTGGGTTGCAGGCCAAGCTCCCTGGTATGGGGAGCGCAAGAGGCAACTCCACCTTGATGTTTCTCTCCCCATGTTTCTCCCTCCCTCCCCTTCTCTCTAAAAGTAAATAAATAAAATCTTTAAAAAATTTAAAGACCACAAATAGTAAATAGGTAAAGATATAGAGAGTGGTCATGTGGTTCATCAGCCAAACTGGTTCAGTTTTGAGAGTGAAAAGAAGTGGATCAGTGCTAACTGGACTGAGCTAAGACAGGAGGCTTAGGTGGGACAATTTCAGGCAGACATGGAGGTCTCCCTATAGGAAAGGTTATAAAGGTGTCTGGAGTCACTTTCAGGTATTTGTATGCAAGTGAGGCAATAGAGAGACAGGGAATCTTGAGCCAGGTAGTGCCTGGCTGAATTAGAAAGAGCCTTACAGAATTCAGATGCAGGACAGGTTTGTGGAGCCGAAGGAAACAGGTGCATATTTAGGTTCATACACAAGACCTGTGAGGAGTAATTAAAGTTCTAACTGGCTGACACCAATGGGATTAATGTGAGATGTAATTTATGTAAAATTAATAGATTTCTGCAACCTATGAGATGTGAGTAACTTCAAATAGAGTGAATCAGAGGCTATTTTTGTAGATAACTGAGTGGTGCCATTAGCAGCAGGTTAAGCACTGTGCACAGGTTCTTCAGCTAATAACCACGTGGCCTTCAGGTCGACCCAGTAGTTAAAAGGTGACTGACTATATTTCAATGTGATAAGGGGATATCTACAGGAGACTCTGAGATCATAAGAAATGCCGCTATTTTTGCACAAAGTGGTAAGACTATAAATCTGAATATGTCCCTTGAGCTTTACTCATTCAATCTCTAGTTTTATTAACTTTGGCAAATACCTGTCCTTTTTGGGGGGACTCAGTTACAGCATCTGAATCTCTGAAATGGGTACATTGTTTTGTTACTAAGTACCTTGGTTTGTGCAGATCTCTGTCACAGAGTGCTCTTCCCTTCTTGCCTACTGAGAAGTCCTTTGTCACACCCTGTGTTATTGCCTCTGTGAAGCTTTCCCTGAAAGTAACCTCTGGGAGGGAGAGTCTGTCCATTGGTCACTGTCTGTTTCCTCCTGTGACAGACACAACTTCCCTCTTCCTAAACACCAAAGGGTAACCCTGTAGCCTGGTTCAGCCTAAGAACACAGAAGCAGAAGTCTGTTGAAATGAAGATCAGGAAAAACTTTTACTTCTCTGGTGAAAACAGGCAACTGTCACATCCTTTTGCTCTTTCCCCTTCCTTCTTTAAACTGCCTTGAACACCATTATGATTTGGGGGGGTGAACGAGCCATCTTGGAGTTACCGATAAGAGAACAAAAGCCAACATGCTTAGGCAGAAAGCATGGAAGATGTGATAAGTCAGTCACTATACCAGCCCTTTCCCTAATTTTACCTTCCTGTTATATAAGACAAAAAGGTTCCTACTTTCCAATCCCCTCTGATCATGTTTTTTCTTGTTTACAAGAAAAAGCAAACAAGATTGACATACCTTTGTCAGTTAGCTGTTGCTGATTAACAAACAATCGCACAAATCAGCAGGTTAGCTGGGCTGTCTTGCTGATCTGCATCAGGCTCTGGAGCATTAGCAAGCCTGCTTTTCTAGAACAGCCCAGCTAGGAAAAAAACCATCCTTGCCTTCATGTTATATCCCATCCTCTGCCTGGCCAGCCTAGACTTTTGCACATGGGAGCAGCAGGGTTGTGAGAGTCAGTGGAGCATGCAGGTCTCTACCATATTCTGTCATTGACCAAAACAAGTTACGAGGCCACTCCAGGTGGAAGGTGAGGAGTGGAGAACCGGAGCCATTCCTCACCAAATCTACCTTGCAATCACAGAGTGTGAGAGTTCAAGGGCTGGGATTGTGAGATTATGTGTAACTCCTGTATAGGAAGGCTTCCCTAAATTTATTTGTAGCCAAATGTTTGCTCTGCTTAATTCACAGGTCTGTTGAAAGAACCCTTTGTTTCCGACTCCACAGTAGATTAAAGAGGAGGCTTTTGAAGAGTCAAAGAAACAAATACGCTACCACAAACTGAATCGCTGCTGGTATAATTAGATCTTTGGGTATACACTTGCCAGCGAGGTTTTTCACTCATCTTCAGGGACTCTGGAAGGAGGGAGGGAAATTAATAGGCAGAAGAGCCTCATTTCCCAGCTGATATGTGAAAGCTGAGTTAACACAGAGTAGTCCCTATCTTTCCCCCTCCCCTCACATCCCAGAACCATATTAAACAAACTTCCCTACTTAGAAAACGTGTGAGATTACGTCCTTTTAAAGGAACATTCTTGATCTTGATCAAGCTGGGACTAGACACCCCTGTGTTCACTATCTCAAAAGTATCAATGAATCCTCTACCCCTGATACATATGCGAGAGGCTGGCTAGATGCTCATTCACCAATAAATTTCTTCTTCTTGAGCACACAGCCAGACTGTATCCCTCTGGTATCTTGTAAGTTGTTCTTACCAATGGAATGTGAATGCAGTACATCCCTTTCAGTTTAATGCAAGGGTTAGCAAACTATAGCCCAAAGGTGACTCCACACCTATCTTTGTAAACACAGATTTTCTGGAACACAACCACCTCCATTCCTTTACACAATGTTTGCAGCTGCTTTTCATGCTGTAATAGCAAAACCGAATAGTTGTAACAGGTAGTATGTGCCACACAGAGCCTAAAATATGTACCATCTGACCCTTTACTAAAATATTCTGCAAACTCTTGATTTAAGGCAGCTTAAGGCTGAGTGCTTGTTCCACTTTCTCTTTTCCTTGTATGCTATCTAGAAGATGTCAGGGCAATTTTGAAGCTGTAGTTGGACTTTGCAGAGGCCCATCATAAAAAAAACTTGGGTCTCTGACTGACTACATGAAGTAGAGACCACTGTCCAAAGCACCCACTCATCTGCTCTCTTGGGACCCTCACTGAACCACGACATGTGAAAAAATTAAAATATTAGTATGTTAAGGTACCAAGATCCTGGGCTTATATTTCACAGCAGCCAACACTACTCAACTAATATATATGGGAAGAAAACAGGACCCTGTGAAAGTTAAATATTACAAATTTTAATAACTCTGTCACAAAAAATAAAGTCATTTGCCCAAGGGCTATATCAAAGCTTGGAAGAAACAGGAGGTGTGTTGAATTGGTGGAGAACCACCAGAGACCATTCCAGTGCTAACCCTTAAGTCTTCCCAATGCAAAGCGACCTGAGGAAAACTGGAGCTTCAAGCCTAAAAGAATATCTCCCTGATGGCTTGTCACTAATACCTGGCTGCCTGTTTTTCATTATTAAAGGCTGCCTAACTTTTGTTGAAATATGAACATCCCAGAGAAGAATATATCAAAAATCATCAGTTATTCCATATGAAGAAGGACTTTATTATAACCTTTTAAAAGGAAATCTAGATGAACAAGCCAAAAATACATTTTTTATGATCTCAGAGAAAAACTGAATCCTGAACACCTGGAAGACAGAGCTATGAAAAGAAATGTAGGTGCATCTTGGGAGAATGGAAAGTTGCCTAACTTTGCCCTCCTCATGGGTAAAACATGACTTGGGACTCTGAGATATTATAAGCAGGTATCAGGAACCCACCAATCATCTTGAACTCAGAGGCCAAACTGTTTTCCCTGCCCACAGTATCCCTGTCCTTCACCTGCTTTGTCACCTCCTCTTCACCAAGAGTTACTTCCTCTGGGAATTCCTCCCTGGCCACTCCAGATATAACCTTCTTTTGTCTTCTGCCATCCTGCAATTAACAGATGCCTCAGAAAAACATGAATGATACTGCATTCCAAGTATCATTTTAAACATCTCTCTCTCTCCTACCAGACATTTAGTTGGGGCCATTCCCTAGCATACTTTCAGGAATACAGAATATACTCAATAAATATTTGTTGGATTAATGGGAAACTACTTCCTAGGAGAGTGGGTCTCCATTATCTATTGGAAAATTCTAATCACTTGAGGAACACTTAAACATGTGGATTCTCTGGGAAGGGTTTACAAGAACAAGTATAAAGGACACGTGGACAAAAGGTAAGGGGGGTGGAAATGGGAGGGAGGTAGGGAGCACGGCAGGGGGTGGGCTGGGATGGGAGTAAAAGACAGAAAACTGTACTTGAACAACAATTAAAATAAATAATTTTTTTAAAATAAAAAAAAAACTGTGGATTCCCAAACGTATTGAATCAGAGTATCCAGGGGTAAGGACACAAAACTAATTTTCAATCATGATTATGGGGCATTGAGTTCTATGCTCCAGTCCTTCTAGCCAGGGAGTCTTCCAATCCCAGGAATCTACCTGAGCTCTAGCACTTTTATTTGGCATAGCTGCCAGGGCTTCATACCACAGAAGTGAGCTGGGGAAGAGCATTCAGTCATTCATTCCATCTGTCAGTCAGTTACTGAGTGCCTCCTATGTGTCGATCACTATTCTAGGCTTCAGGGATAGTAGGGAGTAAAACTGACAACACTCCCTGCCCTCAAAGAATTTCTACTCTAGGAAGTTAGGGAGTGATGATAAGCAAGTACAGTTTATAATACATTTATAATAAGTGTTAAAGGAAGACATTAAATTAGGAAAGGAATAGGAAGTGGTTAGAGAAGAGTTCAGTTCTGTACAGAGCTGCCAAGGAAAGCCCCAGGGAGAAGGTGTTGTTGAGAAAATATCTGAAGACATGAGAATGGGAACACTGTCTGGGCAAGGAGGGAAAACACAAAGTGAGTTGATCCCGAGAAAGGGCCATCGCTGCTCAGTTGGAGAAACAGGTAGGAGGCCATGACTGCGAAGAGGAGCAGAGACATGAATCAGAATTCCCAGGTTAGAAGGTCCTTACGCATCATAGGCATTAGAAGGGTTTGCAGGCCACTGGAAAGCTTTGCCCTTCTTCGGTATGAGGTGGAGCACCAAGAGAGGGTTCTGGGAAAAGGAGCAAAAGGTCTGATGCACCTTTCAACAACTTCACGGTGGCTACTATGCTAAGATTAGAAGGAAATGGGACGAAGGTTGAAAGGGAAATCTGTTAGAAAACTGTTGTCCAAATTCATGGTGTACCCGGATTTTGAATAATTTTTAAGGAAGAGCCAATAGGTTTAGCTCATAGATCAGGAGAGTAAGAAAGAGGAGAGACAAGGACAACTCCAAAGTTTGGGAGCTGAGAAACTGAAAGGATGATGATGCCATTTACTAAGACGAAGAAGACAGAAAGTTGAGCAGATTGGGGGGGTGGGGGGTGGGAGGGGCTATAAGCAGCTCAGTCTGGGATCTGTTAAATTCCAGTACCAAAGTGGAGATCGAAATGAAGCTAGAGGTCATCGGTGCTCTCTGCATTTCTTCCTCAGTGACCTCTGGCTTGGACCTTCAACACCCAAATTCAAATCTCCACTTCCTAAGAAAAAGGATAATTACATATGTTTGTAAAATTGCTTTGTGAAACCATAAAGTACTATAAAGTGAATACTATTACTGTTTATACATGGAAATAACAGTATGATGCCATCAGTCCCAAGAAGGGCCTTTTATTTGGTCTCTGGAAAACCAGGCTATAGGAAACATACAAGAGTCCATAATCCCTGAGGGCTTGGGGGCCAAAGGAGTACAGTTTAGGTTATTTGCAAGCAAACATAGTGCTCTTTCTGGGAACCTTCACAGTTTGCTAAACTTTCGGAAAATTAAACACCCACCATTAAATCATAACCTAAGGGTACGTGAAGTAACAACTAACCATGCTCACCCACCTCTTCTTGCCCAGGAAATAAGAGCATTATGTACAAATACAGGAAATAGAAGTTCAATTGAGACTATCTGAAACCCATGAATTTCCTTTTTGGAGAAACCATAGTCCATTCTTTCAATCCATCTCCCACGTCCGTCCCATCTTGCAGCCACCAGCTCTGCCCTCGCTCCCACCCGTCAAATCTTGGTAGAAACAGCTGTCACCACAAGAGTCATTGCTGGGCCAGGACAGCCAGCTGGCTCTGTGATTCACAAACAAATTAACCTTGGGATTTTATTTTGAGCAAAGGGGCTTCCTATCCTATGTTCTTAGCGACCATCCATATTTTTGCCCTTGGATAAACAAACACCAAACTCAAATGTCACACAAGAGTGAGCCATAATGCGGGTTTGTAGGACCACCACCAACTACTGCTTTTTAAAAGTGTTCCTTCTTAATTAAAAGCTTTTTTCTCTCGACAACTTCTCCAGTAAAGGCACAGACCTGTCTCAGTGGCCTGATCCATGCCTGGGGTTTCGCTTCTCAAAGAGGGAGTGGTGTGAATATCATTGCCCTATTAACAATTTAGCATCATTTCTCAAAGTATAGGCATAAAACGTAGAATTAACAGATGACATAATATATTTAAAATTTTGAGAAATCAGCAAATGTATGTGTTGCAGCACAGCACCATCTACTGACCAGATACAGAAAGAATGTGGGAGAAAGCAAGGGGAGAGAGAAGGGAAGGGACAGGGTGAGAGAAGGAAGGTGAGAGGGAAAGAGAGGCTAAAGGGGGAGGGGAAAAGAAAGGAAAAAGGGGGAGCAGAAAGGAAGGACAGGAAATAAGGGGGGAAATAGAGGGGAGGGAAAGAGAAAATGAAAAAAAAATGTGGATTTCTACTAATCCCAGTTCTCATTCCATAAATAAAGAAACTGAGCTTAGGTAGTTTAATTGAATTCACAAGAGTGCAAACTACATCTCAAGTTATCTATTTTTAAGAAAAACCACTTTTGCATATTCACAGATTTTAAAACAATTAACTTCCTGTGGTATTGGGAGAATGAATAGACAGATAATATCAAATAAATAGAATAAAGAATCAAGAAATAGACCAACACATTAAGTTTCATTTTCTACAAAGGTGTAAAGTCAATCAATAGGAAATTATAGTCTTTTCAACAAATTATGCTGGAATAATTATACAAAACATATGCAATTTCAATCCATACTTCTGACCTTGTATAAAAATGGATCACAAATCTAAATGAAAACAATACAATTATAAAACTTCCAAAAATAGCAGAAAATCTTTGTGATCTTGCGTTGGGCAAAGAAATCTTAGATGTGAGGCCAAAATCACAATCATTCCTTTTTTAATGATTGTGATTATAATTTATAAATTATAAACTCTTAGAGCTGTTAAAAAGTAATGATTTCTGCACTTCAACAGACACTGCTCACTGACTAAAAAGACAAACCATAGACTTGGAAATATATTTTCAAGTCACATGTCTGATAAAGAATTTGTACCCAGAACGATTCATTAAACTACCAAAATACAGTAATAAGAAAGCAAACAACTGAACTTAAAATTGGTCAAAACACTTCAATAGACAAAGTGCTCAACATCAGTTTCAAAAGGAAAATTAAAGCCACAGCGAGATACCACTGAGTAATAATATCTGTAAATGGTGTTTATAAAAATATCTAAAATTTTTAAAAACTGAAAATACCAAGGGATGCACCTTAGTAAAAAAAAATTGTTTACAATACTGGTGATAATTTTAAAAATGTCACAATCATTTTCAAAACAGTTTGGCAAGTTTTTTACATAGCTAGGTATATACTTGCCATGTAACACATCATCGTACATTGAGGTGTTATTTAAGTGAAATGAAAGTGTATGTTTATAAGAAGAGCTGTAAGAATGTTGATAGAATCTTTATTTATAATTGGCAAATGTTGAAGCAAACACAAATATTACACAATAGGTAAATAGATAAACAAACTGTGATATAACGGGATACTACTCAGCAATAGAAGTAAAGGAACTCAAAAACAAAACAGGGGACACTTAGAAGAATAAAAAACCCACCACATGAACAACGCCAAAAGTGAGCCCCAATATAAACTATGTATTGTGGGCGGTTATGATGTATCAGTGCAGATTCATCAATGATAACAAATGTACCACACCAGTGGAGGATGTTGATAACTGGGGATACTGTGCATGTGTGGGACGAGGGGGGTGTGTAGGATATATCTGTACCTTCCTCTCAGTGTTGCTATGAAATAAAAACTGAACTTTAAAATAGTCTTGAAAATACTAGAATAAAATTCCTTTAGAATTATTCACAACCTAGGATAGCCTAGAAAAAAAGTGAAGAAGTCACTGATTTATAATAAGTGTTATAATTTTGCTCTTTCCCCTTCCTTCTTTAAACTGCCTTGAACACCATTATGATTTGGGGGGTGAACGAGCCATCTTGGAGTTACCGATAAGAGAACAAAAGCCAACGTGCTTAGGCAGAAAGCATGGAAGATGTGATAAGTCAGTCACTATACCAGCATGGATTAATCTCAAATTCTTTATGTTAAGTGAAATAAGCCAGTCTCAAAGAGCTGCATATCACATTATTTCATTTAATGAAATTTTGGAAAAGTTAAAGGTATAGGGCCAGCTAATATACCAGTGGTTGCTGGGGTGGGAGGTGAGGTTGATGACTCAGGGGCAGAGGGGGGCTTGTGGGGAGAGTAAACTGTTGTATATCCTGATTGAGGTGTTGATCACACAACCATATGCATTTGTCAGAATTCTTAGAGCTGTGCAATACAGTGCATTTTACTGTGTGTAAGTATACTTTAGCAAAAAAATGTAAAATATAATTAACCTGTTTTCCAATACATGACTTGTGTTGAAAAAGAAAAAATGGAATAAACAAATGGGGTCTCATTAAAATAAAACGCTTTTGCACAGCTAAACAAAACAGCATTAAAGTGAAAAGAGATCCGATATGTTTATTAGAAAACATATTTGCCAATGATACCTCTGACAAGGGTTTGATCTCCAAAATATATAAAGAACTCACACAGCTCCACTCCAGGAAGACAAAAAAACCAATTAAAAAGTGGGCAAATGATTTGAACAGATACTTCTCTAGGGAGGACATACAGAGGGCCCAGAGACATATGAAAAGATGCCCAGCATCACTAGCCATCAGAGAGATGCAAATTAAAACCACACTGAGATACCACTTCACACCAGTCAGATCATAACCAAATCAAGCAACAAGTACTGCTAAGGTTGTGGAGAAAAGGGCACCCTAGTGCATTGTTGGTGGGAATGCAGACTGATGCAGCCACTGTGGAAAACAATATGGAATTTCTTCAGAAAACTAAAAATGAAAGTGCCTTTGACTTGGCAATTCCACAGCGAAGTTTATATCCTAAGAACCCTGAAACACCAATGCAAAAGAAACTATGCACCCCACTTTTCAAAGCAGCCCAATTTACAATAGCTAAGTGCTGGAAGCAACCTAAGTGCCCATCGATAAATGAATGGATCAAAGTCTATGGTACTTTTATACAATGGAATTCTATGCAGCAGAAAAAAAGAAGAAGCTCCTTCCCTTTGTGACAGCATGGATAGAACTGGAGAACATTATGTTAGTGAAATAAACCAGGTGGTAAAAGACAAATACCGTGTGATCTCACCTATAAGTGGAGCCTAATTAAGAAAACAAACAAGCAAGCAAAATATAACCAGAGACATTGAAATTAAGAACAAACTGACAGTAACCAGAGGGGAGGTGGGAGGGAATAATGGCGGGGAAAGGAAGGGTTTTCTGGAACATCTATAAAGGACACATGGGCAAAACCAAAGGGGGTTAGAATCAAGGATAGGAAGTGCCACTGTGACAGAAGGGAGTGGTGGGGGCTTCGGGGATGAAGACAACTGTACTTGAATAACAATAAAAAGAAAGTTAAAAATATAAAAAAGAGTTCCAGCCAAGATGGAGGCATAGATAGAAACCTTTTGCTTCCCTATACAACAAAAAGGAGGACAAAAACCAATCTAAAATCAATAAAAAACCAAAAATGCCAGAAAACCAAACTGCATGGTACTCTGGCAAGGAATTAAGAAAAATGAACCAGAATAACTAGACCAATAAGGTGGACCACATGGGCCAACTCAGAAAAACTGGCTGGAGTTGACTGGGGGGCGGGGCAGGGCTGACTGCAGAGCTCAAAAGAGCTGCACAGGAGGGGCTGACTTAAGGGGAAAACTGAGACTCAGAGCTGACTGTGGGCTACAGCTGGGGTTGTTGCAGTGGGAGATACTTCCAGTCTGACACAAGAGTCTGAGGGAAACTGTACTAGAGATGAGCAGGCAAGCTGGATTGTTCCCTCTCTGGCCCCTACCTTACAGGCAGTACAACAAAGAGGGTTGCCCTGCCTGGGTGAATACCTAAGGCCCCGCCCCTTACAACTTAGCAGGTGTGCCAAGACAAAAAAATATGGCCCAAATAAAAGAACACAACAAAACCTCAGAACTAACCAATGAGGAGAATTGCCAACTTATCTGATGAAGAATTTAAAGCCCTGATAATCAAAATGCTCACAGAACAGACTGAGCTTAGTCAAAAAATGGAAGAACAAATGAAAGATACCCAAAATGAAATAAAGCAAAATATTCAGGGAACCAACAGTGACAAGAAGGAAACCAGGATTCAAAGCAACAATTTGGAACAAAAAGAAGAAATAAACATCCAACTGGATCAGAGTGAAGAAATGAGAATCCAAAAAAATGAAGAGAGGCTGAGGATTCTCTGGGACAACCTAAAATGTTCCAATATCTGAATTATAGGGATATCAGAAGGAGAAGAACAAGAGCAAGAAATTCAAAATTTATTTGAACAAATAATGAAGGAAAACTTTCCCAATCTGGTGAAAGAAATGGACTTCCAGGAAGTCCAGGAAGCCCAGAGAGTCCCAAGGAAGTTGGACCCAAGAAGTAACACACCAAGGCACATCATCATTAATTACCCAAGATTAAATATAAAGAGAGAATCCTAAAAGTAGCCAGAGAAAATGAGAGTTACCCACAATGGAGTTCCCATTAGACTGTCAGCTGATTTCTCCAAAGAAACCTTGCAGGCAAGAAGGGGCTAGAAAGAAGTATTCCAACTCATGAAAGGCGAGGACCTACATCCAAGATTACTCTATCCAGCAAAGCTTTCATTTAGAATAGAAGGGGAGACAAAGTGCTTCTCAGATAAGGTCAAGTTCAAGGAGTTCATCATCACCAAGCTCTTATTATATGAAATGTTAAAGGGACTTATCTAAGAAAAAGAAGATGAAAAATATGAACAATAAAATGATAACAAACTCACAACTATTAACAAATGAACCTAAAAGAAAAGAAAAACAATGAAAACAAAAAACTAAGCTAACAGCCAGAACAGGAACAGAATCAGAGAAAGGGACATTACACAAAGGGAGGTCAATGGGGAGGAGGAAGGGAGGGATGGGGGGAAAAGGTACAGGGAAGAAGAAGCATAATTGGTAGGCATAAAATAGACATGGAAAGATAAAAATGGTATAGGAAACAGAGAACTCAAAGAACTTATATGTACAACCCTTGGACATGAAGTAAGGGGGTGAATTGCTGGAAGGTTGGGGGGCAGGGTGGAGAAGGGATAAAGGGGAAAAATTGGGAAAACTGTGATAGCATATTCAATAAAAAATACTTAAAAATAAAAAAGATGGAACTAAAATATTTTCTCTCCTCGCACACTATTTGTTTAAACTAATCAATTTAATCTTAAAAGAAAGCACTTGCTCAATAAAAACTAACCCTGGCTCCTATGTAAATTATTCCGCATAATTTTTATTCTACTTAAATATAATATTCTGATTTGGTAAAATTTTAGTATAACATGAACAGTTACATTATCCACATTTTAATGATCAAAATCTATTATAAAATAGAAAATTGGCCCTGGCTGGTGTAGCTCAGTGGATTGAGCGCAGGCCTGTGAACCAAAGGATCGCAGTTCGATTCCCAGTCAGGGCATGCCTGGATTGCAGGCCAATTCCCTGAGAAGCAACCATACATTGGTATTTCTCTCCCTCTCTCCTTCCCTTCCCCTCTAAAGATAAATAAATAAAATAAAAACAAAAACAAAAGAATAAAAAATTGTACTGACATTCAATGCAATCTTAGAGTGCACTTTAACTCGAATGTTCATCTGTATGAAATGCTTTCAGTAGTCTCTTTCTGATAGCTTACATTATACAGATACATGAATACACAGGTTTTTTAAAATTTATTTAATTATTTTTCAAGTACAGTTTTTTGTCTATTACTCCCATCTTATCCCACCCCCAGTACCCACCCTCCCATTTCCACCCTTCTTAGTAGTTGTCCATGTATCCTTTATATTTGTTCCTCTAAATTCCTCCCCTATTTCCCCTGAAATTCCCTCCCCTCTCCCCTCTGGTCACTGTCCCCCTGTTCTTTATTTTAGTGTCTTTGGTTATATTTTGCTTGCTTGTTTGTTTTGTTGGTTAGGTTCCTGTTAAAGGTGAGATCATATAGTGTTTGTCCTTCAATACCTGGCTTATTTCACTCAGCATAATGCTTTCCAGTTCCATCCATGCTGTTGCAAAAGGTAGGAGCTCCTTCTTTCTCTCTGCTGCATAGAATTCCATTGTGTATATGTACCATAGTTTTTTGATCCATTCATTTACTGACGGGCACCTAGGTTGCTTCCAACTCTTGGCTATTGTAACTTGAATACATAGTTTTGAATGCTGTCCCTTTCATTTCAAACTCTGAATTACACCTAATCTGCATTCTGGAGCCATATATTTGCTTTCACAACCCAAGTAACTTTGCAGACCCAAAGAGAAGAGTTCAAAGGTGGTTCACTACAATAGGTGGCTATTGTATTGTATTTATGAGGCTAACTTAGTGTCAACCAAAGGGGTGGGTTAAGCACTATAAAGCCCTTGTGATATCAAAAGCCATTTACCACATTAACATTCACTGCATCAGTGATTTGATCAGTCTCTCTTTAGGTCCTTTATTTACTAATACAATTCTTGGGCTATATAAAATTCATTTAGTTAACAATTATTTTCTGTATTCTGTTACATGAGCTATGGGGCTAAAAACAAACTCTGGGTATGGTGACAAACAGAGAGGCAAAGCACCTGTCCTAAGACAGCACAGCTCCTTTGGGAGGATATGGATACATAAAGTTGAAAATGATGGCCCAGTAGAACCAGAATCATGATGGAATCAAAAGACTGCCAGAGAGCAAGTCAGATGACTCAAAGCAAGTCTCCCAACCAGGGAGTCATGATCAGTAAGGGGAAAAACTGAGGGCATGGGCATTAATCTGTTGGATGCCCATTTACCACCTGCTAAACAGGGTGATTGGGAAATACCGGCAATAAGAGAAAAAAATATGGGCAAAATCCTAAAGGCTTACAAGTCTGTAGCTTTACATAATCATGTCATTAAGGCTTTACCACATGGGAAAAATGCTCAGAAGACATAAAGACAATGACAATATAATTCTGTAAAAATTTAAATCCATTTATTTGATTTGTAAATACGTAATTGAAGTAAACCAACTGACACTGGGTGGAAACATAAGGAGCAAATCTAATTTAGAAAAATTCTATCTCCAAGTAACATAATTAATTTGTCTTTAATTGAAGAAAATATTTTGTCATTAGAGTGACTTATGTTAGACTACAAAATTCTCACAAAACATTTCCAACTGAGTAAGAAGCAAAGTGCATTAAATAGTTGCTAAAGCCTTGTCTAATTCTGAAACTGTGCACTTGGAGGTAGGTTCTAGCTAGACTGGTTTGTGATAAATGTCATTTTAAAAATAGATTGTAATCTTGTACTTTCTATGCATTTCCTGCAATAGAACATCTTGGTATTTCTTTGCATAGAAACTTATTGTTCATAGAAAAACCACTCATTCAACAAATTTTTATCTAATGCCCAAAATGGGCTATGACCTGGAGTCCTCATTTGTGTTATGCACTTGAGTAATTGCTCTCATCAGTCATATAAAGGTCTGAAGATACACGCAAAATTACTTAACCAGTAGCTTAAATGCTTAGGTAAGCTCTCCCTCAAACCTCAAAACCCATAATAAAATGATGGCTAAAATGTCACAAACCTAACCATATTTCTGATCTGAAACATTTTTTAAGATAGAGTTTCAATAAATATTATTCCTTTAGCATGCCATAAATTCACTTCTCAATAGCTTCAAAAGTTTGGTCATAGCTTTATGGTTCTCAGTTTTAGTGAATTTGTCCATATTCAGTCATCAGTCTTTGCCCTTCCAAAATATTCATAATAAATAATTTGGAAACATCATCCTTTAATTTTTTTTTCTGGAAAATATTTTTATTATTTTTTCTCCTCCTTATTTTAGGTCTCCTTCTCCCCCATTATCCAAAGAGCATTCTGATGTTTAATTCCGATGTTTAAAAAGCTGAAAGAACATTTTTGAAAGTTTAAACTCATGACCCAACAGCAACCTGGCTGACATTTAGAAAGAGTTTAAGAATTACCAAGAAGCCAGCACCTTGAGTATTTTTTCAACAAACTAAGCAATGGTAGAAAGAAAAAAAAGATTTTTCTTCTTTCTGTGCCTATAATATTCTGCCAGATACTTTTACATATGTTTACTTGGAAACCATTTCTTTGAGTTCCTGTTTCTCCAAAGTAGGACATCCTTTCATGCAGATAACACATGGCCACAGGCAAAAGGAAGAAATCCTATAATAAATCCTCTGGGTGGGCTGTCTCCAAAATGGTCTTGAAAAGCTGAGAAAAACAATGAAAACACCAAGTTTGAAATGTGAGGCAATTGTCACTGCCAACACACAATGATAAAATCACTCACACTATTTACCAAACATACCTGCCCATGCTAGTAAATCGATCAATTTCTCATTCATTCTTTTATTTTTATAAACCAAGAAAAGAACACAAGAAAAAAATCTCGCCTTTATGTTTGTAACCCAAGAAAGGAAGACCAAAAAAGAAAGCCTTATTTTGCAAATTACGCACTATTTCCTTCGGGCAGTTATTGTTAATTCTCAGAAGGTAAGTCCTAAGAATTACAGAATTCCACCAATCGTGGGTGGTGTGAGGGCATATACGCGATGGCCCTTCACCATTAGACACGCACCATGGA
Source organism: Sturnira hondurensis (assembly GCF_014824575.4). NCBI lineage: Eukaryota > Metazoa > Chordata > Mammalia > Chiroptera > Phyllostomidae > Sturnira > Sturnira hondurensis. The sequence continues at coordinate 3,970,254 of NW_028080032.1, read as the reverse complement.
AGAAAGCAGCATGCTGGAGGACACTTCCCTACCCGTCCTACCAGTACGGTAGCTACAGATATTTTATTCAAGTCCACTCTGTTAAGTTTTCATTTCTGGATTGGTACCTAATTTCCTTTAAGTGTTAGCATTCTCTTCATAAGTCTGTAAGTGTTCACTGGTGCTAAACCTACAGGTCACAACCCTTACGTCCCACTACAATTAAGAAGTTTATGTATATGAAAAATGAATACCAATTTCTTCAGACTATATGACATATCAGACCATAAGACGCGCCTAGATTTCAGAGGAGGAAAGTAGGAAAAAATTTTTGAAGCAAAACATGTAGTAAAATATTTAGTAACATAAATAACATGGGCCACCACCCCCTTCCCCCACAGCGAGCCAGGTAAGCTACATTCAGACTATAAGACAAACCCCCATTTTCCTCCCAAACTTGGGAGGGAAAAGTGTGTCTTATAGTCCAAAAAATACTGTAATTTACCCGAAATTCCTACCCTCAATCCTACATCTAAAATAATCTCTATCAATACCTAGTTGTTGCTTTGAGAACTGGTTACATAGCACGTGACTGCGATAGGGAACACAGCCGTGCTCCATTCAAAGGCCCTTACATTCCCTCTGTGTGAGGGAATGTCTGTCCTTACGCCGTGTCTGCGTGCCTCTCGTTGGGCGCTGTTTCATATGGCCTCCCCCTGTGACTCTCGGACTACTTCGGTAGTAGTAGTCCGAGACATACTTTCACTGTGTTGCTCAAAGACGCCAGAATTGCCTGGGAATTTACATCCTTCAAGGATGACCAGCCAACCCAGTTTGCATGAAACAGAAAGGTTTCTCAAGACGTGGGGTTTTCAGGACAAAAAGCAGGACTGTCCCCGACACACTGAGGTGGTTGGTCACCCAGTGCACCCCCACTACCACTAGTGGGCAGTCCATAGCCAATATCGGGTGAGTGTAAGAGTATGAAAGCCCAGTTCCTTGGTATCGGGTCAAATATTCAGGTACAATTAAGCTCCACATCTCCTTGCAGGATCCAGCTGAGGCTGGAATTTCCCTTACTTGGCATCTTTTGCATTTTGTTTCCTGGAAGCACTTCCTTCAGAAATCACTTCCATCCCCTCCTCATCTCAGTGTCACACTGCTGGCTGTCCCCACTGAGGACACCTGTCTGTCCCTAAGTGCTGGAAAGTCACAGGATGAATCTTGTCATCAACATCTACAAAGCGGTCACAAATTTTGTTTTAACCGAATTCTTTTTATTTATTTATTTATTTAAATTGTTGTTCAAGTACAGTTTTCTGTCTTTTACTCCCAACCCAGTCCACCCCCCAGTGCTCCCCACCTCCCTCCCATTTCCACCCCCCCTTAGTTTTTGTCCACGTGTCCTTTATACTTGCTCCTGTAAATCCTTCTTCCCCTTTGAGCTTCCTCTCCTGAACTAAAACTTGTAATAGAGATATTAGCAGGTGGGAAAATCTTCTTATCTTGGGGTGTTTCCTTTTCTTGTTTCCATAGCCTTGGGTCAACGTGGAGGAGGCAAAGATGGCAGAAATGGCAGGGGAGGATGAAGACGGCTAAAAGAAACAGTTAAAAGGAGACAGGCAGAATTTAAATTATAAACCCCAAGTCATTAAGATTTGATTATTTCTTATATAGTGAACTCAAGGGGTGTTTTTCCTGAAATAACACTAAAATCTCTAGTACATGGAAGAAAATAATTTCTCTACTATGATATAGTAGAGTTACGTAATTATATTTTATGTATATTTCCAGATACTTTTCTGAAACTCTACCCCAATAAATTATTAACCTAACCTGGGACTGTCCTTTTCTTATATATTAAAAGCTCTCCTTCACTGACTGGCTCTCTCTTTGAGCCACTGAAGTTACTATATGCTGAGGAGCAATTTGCAATAATTTACCAAATAATAATAATAATAATAAGGTAGCTCTGTATCCTGTGTGTTAAGAAAAAGGGTTTCCCTTTCAGGACCCTATGAATGTACAAGGTTCAAACAAAGTGCGGGGCACTAATGAACAGACTCTGTTTTCCTGTGCAGGGCCCCTGAACAGAATGACTTCATTCAGGGCTACTGCTCGCGCATGGAAAGTGTTGGTAAGAAATCCCACAGAGTTCAGACGACCTTTTCCTAACTTTCGTTTTTTTTTCCCCTGTTTGTCTTTCGGGTCTAAGCCAGGGATAACATAAATATTCATCAGCTGATATTTGCAGTAGCTGTGAAGTTATGAATGAGACCATGCGGCTCCCCTCCTGTCCCATCTACAGAATGGCAGCTTCTCCACTCAGCTCCTGGCCAAACGACACTTTCCACACTTTCCGAAATCCCCACAGTGTGCTAATAGGCTTTTCAAATTCAGTCTTTTTTTTTCTTTAATGCTCAAAGCAGAAATGCTGTGTGCTTCATGTTTACCCTGGGATTATAGAAGAAAAAGAAAAACATTATTTTGCCAAGCTTTAAACTTTCAGATGCTTTGACATAGCAGGCAAATGTATTAGTAACTCAACAAATTGGTGACATATATCAATGGTATGATTAGTTGCAGGTTTCCTTTTTGTATTAAACACCAGACAGATACCTGAGGCATTTATCCTCTGAAGAGCAGGGAAAATAACCCCAGCTTTTATTTGTTTCTGCTGTTTTGTTAGTCACCTGGGCAGGTGTTGGAAAACAATTCTGAGTAAGACAACTTCAAATAGGTCCTTGACGTTGAGACATAAAAACATGAAAATTGTGCCTGTCCTAGGGCCTGGAATGGAGCTGGTCTTTCTGTCATCCAGATTTCCAATAAATCAGCTCTTTGGAGTCAGGAGTTTTTTATTTATTTATTTTTATCTTCCAGAGCCTCTCATTCAAATAAAAACAAAGTACAAAGTAAGTTGTAAATGGAAACAAGAGACCGTGTGGTAGCAAATAATCAATGGATCAGTCCCTAGTAGTTAATAAGCATAAATAAAACATGTTTTTATAGACACAGAATAAATATTGTCAATGGGCAGTATTTTTTTTTACTTTACTCATCAGTGTGTTTTATTTAAAACCCAACACTTGGTCTGTCCTTGTCTCTGTAGAAATGTTATGAGTTAGCTGGGTAATTCTAGGACACAAGGATTATTTTTAAGAGTTGTTACTGCAGGTGCCATACTTGGAAAAATCTTCTTGGGAATGATCTGTGTTTCTGAATTTTAAATAAGAATTGCAAATCAATACCTCCTACAAACACTGTTCTGTATTTTTCGGGTTTAGCCATCTTACCTGTACCTGACAGTGGAAATAATTATCTTAACCACCAAACCATAAAAAACAGCAGGATCTCAGGTATTCAAATAAGGACCTGATACAGCCTGGTGAGAAGTCGCAGCCGGATTCCAGTCTCTGTCTTCATCCTGCAGTCTAGCTTTGCCAGGACTGGAACAGAAGCCAGAGGCAAATGTTCAACTGTATTCTCCCTGGCTCCAGCTGTCTACAGAATAAGACCTGGTGAACTACTGTTGGAGGGAGTCAAAGGCAATGACCTTCTTCAGGAAAAAGCTGGACATTAACAGGAATGATGGATTGTCACAACACACCCTAGAGACACTTGGGAGGCCAGATGAGTTGGAGCAAGTGGGAAAACATTTCCTCTCCCTCTCATCCTTTCTCAATACTAAGCATTCTGATTCGAAAGTAGCAGAGGAGAATTACACATTGACCTTTCTCTGTAAGGGGATGACTAGGGTGGGGGGATCAGTGGGAGGAAGTAGAGACAACTATACTTGAACAACAATTTAAAAAATGTGGGGGAAAAAAGAAAAAAATTCTTCTTTTCAAAACACATTAGATCACAATGTCCAAGAGAATTCCAGTTAGATACTCATTACTCTAATGCTACCAGGGAAGAAAGTAAATTAATTCAACAGTGGTTTATTACATCTTGTGTATAAGTGATTGTATATTTTTATCTCGGGCACAATCAAGGAAAGATTTTTTCATTTGCTTATTTTCTATGTTTTAAAAATACTATTTACATATTAAAGACCATTTCCTGGGTTTTAGCCTTTCTTTCATCCTCTGGCCACTCCAGAATCTCTACTTTCTCTATTTTCTCTTGGAAAAAATATCTCATCTTTCTAAATACACAGCTAGAAGTTTCAACAGTACAAGAGAACTTCAGATCAGTTGAGGCATATCACAAGTATGGTACATATTGTTCCACCAAAGTGGCCCATGTAACTTATAATTCAAATTGGGGAACTTTGGAGATAAATTGGGCATTTATTCTGGAGGAATGAACATTAAACTGAGACTGTTGTAGGCAAACTGAATCATCTGATCACCTTATAAATGTAGTCTTCTAGCTAATTCTTTCTACTTTTACCTTAAGTTAAAGATAAAAGTTCACTTTTGTCCTCTGGACAATGAGTTGCTTTCCTCAGGAAATTGTAATGACACTTTATTTGGCTGCCATACCAAATTATCACCATTATACGTTTCTCATTCTGCATCTTCCTGAGGTTGCTTTGGAAGATGTCATCCACCTACTGTCTTCCCCTTGATGATTTTAGTGATTTCTAAAGCATAGCATGTAAACAGCTGTGTGCTCTGCCTGTATGTGGGGCCAGTACTATCTCAAGGAAAATAGAAGATTAGATTGTGTATTTCCCTGTCTGAGACAGAACTTGGTGGGTACTGGTATCCAACTGTTGGTTCTCCATACTGAAGTATGCTCAGCTCCAGATAGCAGGATCAAGACAACTGACTTCCATGGGGTCAGTGCCCACAGATGTGAGAGAAGAGCACCTTGATGGAATGGCAACTTTGACACATTGGTTTTGGCTTGAGGCCTCCATAATGCCAGCTGATTTCCTCTGTGGTGAAGGTCCTTTAATGTTTTCTGATCTTAAGGAGCCACCGTACCTCTCGTGCTTCATACAGTTCCTTCAGTATCATTATGTGGAAAAAAAACTGCACCACTTCAAAGTTCACAATTTTTTCAAGTACTAATCACCTGAAGTCTACAGATACTGATGAGAAGTATTGAATTGATGAGGAGTAATCTAATGCAATCTAATGCAAATAGGGATTTTAGTGCAAATCCCTATTTGCACTAAACAAGATGTTTTAACTTTGTTCATCATTGAACTTTAATTTATGGTGTTATTTAACTTTATCAATTATCTCCAGCTCTGCTGCTATTAGTCAACTGACCTTGGGTAAATCATAATCCTTCTGTGTCAATTTCCTAAACTAGAGGTGGAAAGGCTGGGTTTTTAGCATTTCTCACACTGCTTTCCACCAAATTTTAGGGTTTTTATTATATTAATTGTAGATATACATGAAGTATTTATGGAAAATACCTGGTTTAGCAAAGGTAATTATATTTCTTTAATATAAGATGAGACAAATTAATAGTAAGATGTGCCATAAGACTTAACTTGAAATGTATATAATTTATGCACTTCAACAATAAAGCAATCAAGAAGTTGAATTTGCAATAATGAACACACTAGCTTTGAAATAATATGTTAAACTTGACATCAAACATTCTGTGGTCTTAAACTGACAGTTTGGTCCTGGATCACGGATGTGTGGTCAAGCAAACAAAGTAAGACGTTACCCACAGTGGGATCCCAGGCAACTCCCAGGCCAGCATCAGATTTCCCAGTTGCCAAATGATGCTGTACCCTTCAGATGTTACAAGACTGAGATCAAAGAACTCATATGTTTCCTAGGTAACTTTTTATATAAATATATAACCAGAAAACATTAATTTGTAAAGAGGCCCAGAAATTTAGTACACATACACAATGTGAAATGCCAAGGTAAATTTGAATAGCAGATAAGCGGCAAATAATTCTTTAGGTTAACTATATCCCACGCATTGCATGGAATATACTTACATTAAAAAGCATTTATTGCTTCCACAAGGAACACCTATTGTTTTGTTCCCAGGAAAAAAGGAAAAAAAAGGAAAAAAACCAAATTCTGGAAAATCCCTTTTTCTTCCTTCTTCTCTACACAGCAATGTCTGGGATTCACAGCAGCCCTGCATTTGTATTGTACCTTTATCCCTGACCATGTTTGATTGGTTAAGGGGTACATAAGTAACTCAGTTAGAGTTCTGCTCTCCAACCCTCTTAAGGGAAGTTGGAACAGGAGCCTGAATTCTTCCGGGTCAAAGAGCCAGGAGATGCGAACTCAGGGAGCTGCAGGCAGCCATGTGACCCACTAAAGTAAGCTTGATGATCTGTAGTAAAAAAGCAACAAAGCCAACATTCTGGGAGACCAAAGGGAAAAAAACAAAATGAATCTTTGCTGCTTTCCCGTCCCCAGACCCATGTTTCCCTAGGCCCAGCTGCATTCATGTTCTCCCCGTGGCTTGGCCGTCTGACACTTCCTATGATATAGTGTTTGTTATACAAAAACCCTCCTCTGTCTGACCATGGTCAAGTTGTGTTCTGTTGCTGTGAGTTGTGAAATCTCAATGGGACATTATTTCAAATGATTAAACAAAAATGTTTTCCTCAGAACTAAAGGAGTAATATCAATTACTCCCCGCTTTTTAGGAACTAATTATTGCATAATTGAGATGTGGCATATCCACGTCACCCAACTTATGTGGCCACAAGCCAATTTGTCAGAGGGGGGATCCCAGGGCTCGCCCACTGAACATGTGTGGGTAACACTTGGCCACATGATCTAATGTATTCTAAGAGTGCTAAAATGCTATGGCTTGATGACATTTAACAATTTACCAATCTTGGTTTGGTAGTTATTTATTATAAAAATATAATTTTATATAATTACATAAAAATATAATTTCTTGAGAAAATTATACTATTTAATATTATAATAATTTCCCATTTTTCTGTTTTTGAAATCAAACAAAACTTTAGCATTTTATGAGCCAAAAATACTCATGTATAAAATGAAGATTTCCCATTAAATATGGTGATTTTAAATTTTCTTAGTTGAAATAAATAAGTATTTGCTATATTGGATGCCATACATAGAATGTCAGAGTTAGTTCTAAAAAATACTCTCTAATATCCCTGACAAAAGTTCACTAATTAATTTATCAAACATTTATTGAATAGCTACATGTGTTATGTAAGGTGCTGGTAATACAAAACAACATAGATTCTCTGCCTTCATGGACTTAAAAATCCAGCCACCAGTATTATTGTCTCATAATTTTTCCTTATGGGTTTTTGTTTTGTTCTTGGACATTGTACAATATAAGTTTATGAATATATTTAGCACATGTAAAGAAGTAAGGATCATTGCAAGCCAACCCCAAGACTGGTAAATTCTTTAAGCTTTACTTGATGTCCAGGCACCTTTACCATGGTGGTTGCTGTCCCTTAAATGTGGCCAGAACTGGATGCAGTGCTATCGGTGTAGACAGAGCAGAATTTAGGAAGACTCTATTGCTCTTGACACTATACTTTTGTTAATATATAAGAGGTTCACAAGTATTACAGTTAGTCACAATAGAACTCTGCCCTCCCGGTTCAGTGAAATGAAAAATATAAACGAATCTAGATTGGGGAAACCATGTTGGCTCTCATACTAGAATGGACTTCTGAGAATGCCTGATTTATGTTTTGCCTCTGAGAGAGTCAAAAACTCACAAAGGAATGCAGTATATCAAGTACATTGAAATTGATGAAGGGTTGGGTTCTTGCACCATGTGCATCTTATTTCGTTGTTGTTGCGGTTCTGTCACCTCTCGTTCCCTTCTATCAGGCACAGTAAAAAGTACTGGAGGACCACGTGAACCTTCACCATCAGCAAGGTTTGCATGTACCACAGGAACGTCAACATTAAGGAACATTATCAGAGACTAAACGATCATAATTACTTCATGTAAAAATGATTACATGAATCATTTTTAATTAACTTTAAATATATACTTAGCTACTTTTTACTTACCTGAAGTTTCAAAGAATTTTGGAATTGAGAGTGGTGACACAGGGGTATTTAGCAGAGTGGGGGAGGAGTCTCATTCAGAAGTCCTGGGAGGAGGCATCTCAAATGAGGCAGCAATTTGGGCATTAACCTCTAGTTCTCTTCTAACCACTCCCTTCTGGAAAACGGACCAATGACTGAAGGGAGTGTCTTGCTTTCCAAAGACCCTCCTTTCTGTGTTTATTTGTTTGCACTTACATCATCTTCTCAATCATTTTTCCTGCCCAATAAAGGATGAACAAGAGATAGCAAAAGAGTTGAAAGCCAATTGAATCATTCCGGATAAATTGGTAGCAAACCTAAAATAAGATTAGCTAAGAAACGTTAAGAAAGAAAGAAAGAGAGAGAGAGAGAGAAAGGAAGGAAGGAAGGAAGGAAGGGAAAGAAAAGAAAGAAAGAAAGAAAGAAAGAAAGAAAGAAAGAAAGAAAGAAAGAAAGAAAGAAAGAAAGAAAGAAAGAAAGAAAGAAAGAAAGAAAGAAAGAAAAAGAAAAAGATTTGCAAGGAAATCTGTGGATTTTATTTAGATTGTGTTTACATGACAGTAAAGCATCTGGTCAATTTAATGGAAAGTAGGCAAATTGTTTATTGTTTATGCAGTTGTATAGACAAAACCATCAGTTGATCCAATGATTGCATTTTCAAATTTATGGATTCTGGCTTTAATATACACTGTCTTGCTCATAATCATTAATACTAAATAATTAAATCATTCTTCTTTCCCTTTTTGGTAGATTAGTACTTTACTAATGCATAAACTTTCAAATATTTTTGTTGGTATGTCAGGGTTTTTGTCATAGATACATAAGTGTGTGGTTGGGAGTATTGGAAATGGTGAATTTTAATCTTATTCAACAGATTATTGACAAATTTTTTTAAAAACTTAAGTCATGGCTGCATTTTCAGTGACTTTAAAAATTCACTACTTAAATATCATGACACACATTATATTAAATTACTATTATTCAAAAAAAAACAAAAAAAACAAATTACTATTATTCAGAAAGTCTCAAAAAAGTAGCAATATTACTCATTAATATTTAAACTAGATAGCATGGTTATAACATCAACTAATATTTGAACCAAAAATACATTATCAACTAAGGCAAAGCTATTATATACTTCATTCAAATGTTTTCAAAAAATCTGAGAGATTCTCTTATTAGTATTCAAGCCAGGTAACATGGTATCAAGCCTAAAGGAAAATCAGAACCAATGGTATGTTTTTACTTGAGTAATTTCAACTTGTTTATATGGTAAAGAAATTTATTCTTCTGGTTCAAGAAGATGCCACAGTTCATAGAGAAAGCCTTTGGCTATAGAGAAAACCAATTGGCTATTTCAGATACAGGATTTTGTTTACAGGTCACATTTTCATATGTCTAAGAAACATTGTTCATGCTTTTCAGATTTCCAAGATGTCAGTCGTTACACTACAGGCCATATATTCTCATTACTGTCATTTTATAATAGCTTACACTGCATCATTTCGCATAAGTTAGAAGGGCAGCACTATTTATTACTACATATATTAGTGATATCATAATTCCACTTAAAGGATAAAAATTAAGATTTGGGATTATTTTTCAAGATGAAATGCCCACTAAGTGGCTGGACTTGGCCATAAACTCAAGATTTCAGACAAAATTTGGGGGATCTTCCCAAAAACCATAATTAAAAAGAAAATAATCAAAACTGCTATACGTCAATATAGAATTTTTTTTCCATATAACTTAAAACATTATTATATTTATTACTGCAATGGATGTTCTTACCATACAGCTGAGAGCTACTATAACATTTTATGTTTCAAATCAGAAAGCTACATCAAAAAGACTTACATGACTTGCCCATTGTAGCCATTTAGCAAGGTTGGTCTTGAGTCTATTCAATAAACTTTACTCAGTGTTCAAGATTTTTCTGAGTATCTAGATCTGTGCTATTTATACAGTACAGACTGGTACATGAGGCTACTCAAATTTAAATTAATTAAAACTAATTTAAATAGCAACATGTAGCTAGTGGCTACTATAGTGACGAGCATAGATATAAAGTATTTTCTTCATCACAAAAAATTCATGGGACAGCACTGGGGTTAATAATTGAAATCTTTAAATGTTTGTTTTAATAAAAAATGCTCTGAAACAAGTAAAAATAGAGGGAAATGTTGTAAAAATATAAATTAATAATTTATATGAAACATGTTGATTAAGTTGGGTTTTTTCGTATTAAAAATAAAACAACATAGTAGGCATAGTTTATTGTATTTTATGTTTTTCCCTTTTTTAAGTAATTAATTTATTTTTATTTTTAAAAATATATTCCATTGATTATGCCATTACAGTTGTCCCATTTCCCCCCTTCACTCCCCTCCACCCTGCACACACACCCCTTCCCACCCACATTCCCCCTCTTCAGTTCATGTCCATGTGTCATATTTATAAGTTATTTAGCTTCTACATTTTCCATACTATTCTTACTCTCCCCCTGTCTATTTTGTACCTACCATCTATGCTACTTATTCTCTGTACCTTTTTCCCCCTCTCCTCTTCCCACTTCCCTGTTGCTAACCCTCCATGTGATCCCCATTTCTGTGGTTCTGTTCCTTGTTCTATTGTTTGCTTAGTTCATTTTTGTTTTTGTTTTAGGTGTGGTTGTTAATATTGTGAGTTTGCTGTCATTTTACTGTACATGTTTTTGATCTTCTTTTTCTTAGATAAGTTTCTTTAACATTTCATATAATAAGGGCTTGGTGATGATGAACTCTTTGAACTTGACCTTATCTGGGAAGCACTTTATCTGCTCTTCCATTCTAAATGAAAGCTTTGCTGGATAGAGTAATCTTGGATGTAGGTCCTTGCCTTTCAGACTGTCAGCTGATTTCTCAAAAGAGACCTTACAGGCAAGAAAGGGCTGGAAAGAGGCATAGTTTTTTTCAAAATTGTGAATTGTGTGATATTTTACATTACTTCACTGAAAATATTAAAACTCAAAGGTAAAGAAATACTTTTTCATGAATTCAAAGATAAAAAAAAATTTTTTCAGACATCAAGGAGGAGTGGGGTTCAGTTAACAAAAGGAGAGGAAAGCAGGCAGGTCTCAATTTCTCCACATCCAATTCAACACAGAAGGCGATCCCAAATGTCTTCAGAAAGGGTGACCCAATAATATCATATTCATCTAACCTATCATTTTAATAAAAAAGGATCAGGCAGATTTTAAAACACACAAACTCAAGGAATACTACTATTCTTGAAAGTTTAATTTACCTATGAAATCCAGGGAAGCAGAAAGAAGGGAATTAGTGTTCACCAGGGAATGGAGAAGCTATGAAGATTACAGTAAGTATTGAACCCATTTCAATGGAAACTAATAGTAAATAATTTTAGATATTATTGTTACAGAAGGTGTCTAATATTTTGATGACATAAAAATAATGGCATATTTACAAAACTGAGATAGAAGGAGAGGCAATAAGAAGGAAGAGTAGGTATAAGAGGTGAATTTCTTTTATTTTTTATAACAATGAGTGAATTGATACTGTCTAAAATCGACACAAGCATGTGCCAGAAACAAAAAATTACTCTAACCACTTAAGTTTTTTTTTTGTTTGTTTGTTTGTTTGTTTTTTTTCATATGTGTGTAAGCGTAAGAGGGCACCTCTTACTTTAAGGCATTTGGAGTACATAATTTTATTTTATTTTATTTTTTTAAATATAATTTTTATTTAATTCTTGTTCACGTACAGGTTTCTGTCTTATATTCCCAACCCTGCCCGCCCCCCACCCAATGCTCCCCGCCTCCCTCCCCTTTCCACCCCCCCCACCCTTAGTTATTGTCCATGTGTCCTTTATACTTGTTCATGTGAGTCCATTCCCTTTTCCCCTATAATTCTCTTTAAATACAGGGCATAGTGCTTTTAATCCTACTTTCTCTCCTACTAAATTCAAGTAAAACTAAACTGATTGTTTTACTTAAATGCAACATTTATTATATAGGTTTATTTCAGTAAAGCCATTTCTATCTCTATATCCAGCTGCTACTTATTATACATATATGACAGTATCTGAAATGATATTCAACTAATACAGATAATAATGATCCCTATGAAATAAAATCTGTGGTGATTTTTATTTTTACTCTGTGAGTTGCTTGAATTTTTAAATCAGTTTTATTAAAAAGTTATTTTTAAATAAATCATATAAAAACAAAATACATAATGGATCTTATTACATTATCTATCCTGGTAATAATTATTATCAATACTACTTTAAATGTTGATTTATAATTCATGATACATTCCCAGATATTTCACCATGCTCTGTCCTCATTTCACAGCTGAGAATCTGAGGGTCATAAGGGGAAATAATGGTTTACCAGCATGTCTATCCCATCTCCAGAAACCTAACCCATTGCTTTCAGGAGGTTGGTCTTCACATCTATTTAGTGAGGTTGGCAGTAAAGGACATTACCATAAATGACTCTATCAAGAAGAATATCCCACTGCTAGAAACAAACTAGGAATGTGACCATAATGGGGGAAAAATCAGCTCTAAGGATAGATGATCTGACCAAAAAATACAGGCAGGAAACCAAGCCAAAAATTTTTCCCCAATGATGCTGCATCAAAGGAACAAGCAAAATCAAATTTATTGCTCACTTGAATTCCGGCCCTTGTTTTGGCATCATTCAGAGTAACGCAACTCTTCATTTTCAGGAGATCCTGGAATTTTTTCAGTTGAACCTATGCTCATTATCTGAAATAATACTCAGAAAAGACTCAGTAAAGAAACTGAAAACTGAATAAAAATAAGCATTTCTTATTTCTCCAACCAACTCTGGGCAACCCTGTTAGGGAGGAAAGAAGATAACTATTGCTCAAGTTAGATTTGGATAAGGACAGGAAATTGCATCTTTTAAAACAGATAAGCATTTCCATCACATAAATATATAATAATAGCTTCTGTCATTTCGGTTAACATTTATATTACCTAAAATAAACTCTCATCCTGATGTAGTTCTATAATTGGCATGTGACAGAGTACATACTGAAGGAAATGGAAATTCAGAAAGCATCTTCTATCTCTATGTTATAAGAAAACTTCAGACTTTCCTAAACAGACAAACTTTGTTTTTGTTGCTATGCAACTGATTTACAGTCAATCAGACAGTAAATAAATTATAAATTTTACAATGAAAAGTCTTTTCTCCCTGTTTGAGAACAAGCCACAACTTCCTTTCATGTTATACTAATGACCACATCCCTCTAAAGCTGTTTCACAAACACCAATGTTTTGGCAAGATAAACGAATGAATAACACAGCAAGGACAAAGATACAGTTTGGAAACTGCATGCTAAGTAGCATCAACACCATTTGGTTCATTCCTCCAAGACTGGGAACCTGGGCTCCCCAGACCCAGTGGAGAGAGGAAGTTTATTTCACACCCACATTCTTCCAGGTAGCAGAATACAAACAAGCTTAAACAGAAGAGATTATGGCAAATTCTGTGGGCAGTCACCCATCACTGCTGCATGTCTCAGGCATGATTCTATGGAAGCACCTAAGAATGATTTTAGCCCTGAGAGAAACGTCTGTGAGAACAAGATGTTACAGACATGGGGAACTTGTGACTCATGGGTCAGACATGGGCAACAACCATATTTAATATGGTCTGCTTAGTGTCCAAAATGGGAAATATTCTCCAACATTTAAAGTCTTAACAATATAGATATCTACCAGTTTTTCTTGAAAATCACAACATAACACAACTTGCAGCCCTGGCCAGTGTGGTTCACTTGGTTGGAGTATCATCCCGTAAATTGAAAGGTAGCAGATTTGATTCCCAATCAGAGCATATGGCTAGGTTGTGAGTTCTATTCCCGGGTAGGGCGTGTAAGAGAGGCAATGGATTGGGGTTTCTCTCTTACATCAATGTTTCTCTTCCTCGGTCTCTACCCACCCCCTTCCCTCTCCTAGGGTTAGTGGGCATGTCCTTGGGTGAGGATAAAAAAAATAACATAACATGACTTATGTTTTCAGAAAAATTAGTTGGAACTGGCTTCTAGCAGAAAAAGTGCAAACAATCCAAACATAGAACAATAAGAGAATGGATAAATTGAGGCATATTCATATAGTAAACCACTATATATTGATAAACAGAACTATTGATACACTCAACAACATGAATGGACTTCACATGCATTGTACAAAAGCAACCAAAAGCAAAAATAGGTGCTATATGGTTCAAAAACAACTGAAGCTAATCAATGACAATGGAACTTAGCATAAGTTTACTTCTGGTACAGGGTCACTTTGGGAGATGCTGAAAATGTTCTAGATCTTGATCTGGGTGGCAGCAGTTCCGTGGGTTCACATGTAAAATGCATCCACCCATACAGCTAGGTTTGAGTGCTTTATACACCCCACGGTAAGCAGTTTATGCCTCAATAAGAAATAAAATTCAACAAAAAGAGTTGATCAACTAAAGAGAAGCTGGCCTTTGTAGGTGGGGCATGTCTCACACACTATAGATCATTATGTGATCTGCTTCCCAGATCTGACTTTTTAACGTTTTTGTTGAATTTACTGGGGTGACATTAGTTAATAAAATTATATAGATTTCAAGTGTACAATTCTATAATGCATCATCTGTACTGTGTTATATTGCGTGCTCACCACCCAAAGTCAAGTCACCTTCCATCACCATTGATTCCCCCTTTACCCTCTACTGCCCCCATTCTTCTTTCCCTCTGTCATTTTTACCCTCTGGTAATCACCATGCTGTTGTCTATACCTATGAGGATTTGGGGGGCTTATGCCCTTCAACTGTTTCATTTAGTCCCTTCAACACCTCTCCCCTCTAACAGCTGTCTGTCTGTTTTTCTATATATATGAGTCTGTTTCTATTATGTTTGTTTATTTTGTTTATTAAATTCCACGTGTAAGTGAAATCATATGGTATTTCTGTTTCCATGATGGGCTTACTTCACTATACATGACATTTTGATTTCTTGTCCCACTTTTTTATACATTTATTGGTTGATTCTTATATATGACCTGACCAGGAACTGAACCTGCAACTTTGGCATATCTGTACAATGCCCTAACCAAACTACCATGCCAGGGCTAAATGACTCTTTTTTAGCAGAAGAATTAAATGTAATTTCAGAACGAAAGATCCATTTTTGTGTCCATCATAGTATTTTGGAAGTCCCTAGCATTTAAAGAAAGAGAGAGGGAACATGAGGGAGGAGAGAGAGGGAGACGCAGAGAGAAATCCTTAATGATTAAACAAGCAAATAAAATATAACAATCCTATTTTAAGGAGGTGGTTTTTTTCAATTGTTTCACTCAATACTTCATAGTGGTTGAACAACCAGGGAGATGGTGAAAAATCAATTTCAAAATCACACTGGCTATCGAGTTCACTTACTATCTATCATATGACTGGTTTGGGAATAAATCTAAAAGTCATGTGACCAGGGAACAGTGGACACGTGAGAAGTGAAGTTGAACAGGACCCCGCACTCAGAAGGGGGCCTCCTGCTTGGGTTTAACCTTCTGTGGCTGTTGGCTTGAAATCCTTAATAATTCCATTTTTTGGTTAATGTTTTATAGGGAAAGGTCAAAGGGGGCTTGGAGCCTAGAATCACACATTGTCTCATCTCCCACTACTTCTCCACCTTCTCTAGGAGAATTCTTGGCTGCTGGCTCACCCATCTGCTCAGTGATTGGCCACCCTCCACCCCACAGGTCCTGGACCTGGGCACAAAAGAGTGAGGGGCTTGTCATAGGGTGGTTCCCAGGTACCTGTGAAGTGAGGGTCACTTGCCCTTTGAGTAACTCTGAATAGCAAATAAAAGAGAAACTGTGAAAGAAAAAAAAAGATTTTCCCTCCTTTTTGAACAAGAAGCTGGCATTTTCACTGGGTGTGACCCGCACAAATAACGTAGCTGCCACTACACATGGCTGTCAATGGAAAAAAAGCAAAAAGAATAAAGAAGAGGAACTAGGAGGTATGAGAATGAATGAGGTATGCCTGGGGGAAGAGGGAGCTAATTAGCATTCAGAGGTTAAAATGGTTGAATTGCATATTGTTACAAATGGACCAGATACATTCTTTTTCAGCTAATACTTTATTTTTTTCTGATTAAAAGCAAAGTATATTACAAAATATTCAGACACTAAAGATGTGAATGGAAAACCACATTCAAATAAGTAACATAGCTTAGGGGGTTACACAGTATCTAGAAAATCACAAATGACCACCAACTCACCCCAATTCTGCCAAGTGCTACCTACTCGGTGGTAATAATCCAAGTCCCTGATTTTTGCCAGACATGTCCATCCTTTTGAACCTGAGCTTACAATTTAAGAACATTGTTTTAAGGAAATCTAAACATAATGCAGGTTAATAAACAGTGAGATCGTTATCTTTTCACCTTAGCATTAACTACCTCCAATTTGACCAAAGGGTATCTTTTGTTTTTCAGCACTTTAGCCTGCCAAAAGATGACGTTCTCTAAACACATTTCCAATGTTTTCTTTTTAACTGTTAATATATTTCCAGGATGCAAGTCCATTTCTTTCTAAAAAGTTCCTAGGACACCCATTGAAAAGTCAAAAGCAATGAACTAAAAGGGATTGCTATTTTGTTGGAGAAGAACGACACCCTTTGTATCAAAGTGGGCAAAGTGGGGAATTGCAGACTGTGGTCACCCTCTGCACAGTGTCTCTTTGTCAAGTAATACATGCTGAAAAAAATAATACAGATGGGAAAATATTGTGCACTGTCAGATCTTGGAAAGGGCCAAAGGATTTTTCCTCACCAATGTCTTGTCAATGACTTTCACATTCTGGCACCCTGAAAAAATAATGCATACATTTAATATGAAATGAATGCAATAATAATCAGGCAGGTAATCGTTTTCCCAAGGAATGTAAAACTTGACAAATGTAAGGTTTATGATTCACGGTAGCCTTGCCAAATCTTATGTGGCATGAGACCATTTTTATTACCTAAACAGTCCTTAACACAAAATGACTGGCACATATTTTTATTAACACAAAGAGTGTATTCTTTCTGCCACATTTAATAGAGAGTCGGTGGCTGAAAGCTCTCTTTTAGGATATGTCTGTAGCAAATTAAAAATGCATAGTGAGGATTCACAGAACAGCATTCTTCTCACGTAGTCTGTGTCAACACAGGCTACACACAGTAGTGAGCAGACCATGGATCCTGGGGATTCTATTCCATGGGGACAATCTGGGTGATATGGATCACAGAGAAAGAAACCCTCATTACCTTTAAAAATGGGGGAGTTGATAATTAACTTGAGGTTATTCTTTGCATCTAGTGGTCCATCTGAGCAAAATTCAAAACACTTACTAGAAATAATGGTACTTATTTATTTGTTCATTCATTCTGCAAATGCTGTTTATGTGTCAGGCACTTCTCTAGACACTAGAAACACTGCAGTGAAGACAACAGACCAAGATCCCTTCCCTGAGCCTCTTATATTCTAGAGAGGAAAAAGATAATACATAATGCGTTTAATTTAAAAAGTAAAGCATATGACAGATGAGAGGTGCTATGGTAAACTAATGAAATAACAATAGGGAACTTTGGGCCAAGATAGAGGCATAGGTAGACACGCTGTACCTCCTTGAACAACCAAAAGAAGGACAATAACAATTTAAAAACAAAAAACAACCATAACTGACAGAAAATCAAACTGTATGGAAGTCCGACAACCAAGAATTTAAAGAAGACACACTCATCTAGACAGGTAGGAGGGGTGGAAACCAGAGAGGACTTGCAGCAAGGTGGTGGCTGGAGGACCAGGGTCAGCAAGGCTGCAGCTGGCGGACCCAGAGCTGGATTTTGGAGTGGGGTGTGCAAGACTGCAGCTGGCAGGTAAGGCTATGGCAGTGGCTGGTAGAGCCAGTGGTCCCACATGCATGCACAGATAAACTGGGAGGAACAACTGGGGATCAGTGAGACAGATCACATAACCCAGAACTCCAGTGCATGAAAATAAAGCCTTAAACCACTGATTGAAAACACCTGTGGGGGTTGAGGTGGCAGCAAGAAAAACTCCCAGTTGCACAGGAAAGTTCATTGGAGAGACCCAGAGGGTCCTACATTGTACATAAGCCAACCCACCTGGGAATCAGCATGAGAAGGGTCCAATTTGCTTATGGGAAGCAGGGGAAAGGACTGAAATTCAGCAGAGAGCGAAGAAAGCACCATCGTTCCCTCTCAAACCCCTCCCCCACATACGGCCTGCAGCAATGTGTTTTACTCCTCCTGGGTGAGCACCTAAGTCTCCACCCCTCATATGTAACAGGTGCATCGAGACAAAAAAAATGGCCCAAATGAAAGAATAGATCAAAGCTCCAGAAAAAATACAACTAAGTAATGAAGAGATAGCCAACCTATCAGATGCATGGTTCAAAATACTGGTGATCAGGATGCTCACAGAATTTGGGAGCAAATTAGATGAAAAATGAAGTGAAATAAAGGAAAATGTACATGGAACCAATAGTGATGGGAAGGAAACTGGGACTCAAATCAATGGAGTGGACCAGAAAGAAGAAAGAAACATCCAACCAGAAAAGAATGAAGAAACAAGAATTCAAAAAAAATGAGGAGAGTCTTAGGAACCTTCAGTATATCTTTAAATGTTCCAACATCTGAATTATACAGGTACCAGAAGGAGAAGAGGAAAAGCAACACGTGGAAAAGTTATTTGAACAAATAATAGAGAACTTCCCCAATCTGGTAAAGGCAATAGACTTCCAGGAAATACAGGAAGCTCAGAGAGTCCCACAGAAGTTGAACCCAAGAAGTAACACACCAAGGCACATCATGATTACATTACCCAGGATTAAAAAAAAGAAGAGAATATTAGAAACGGCCAGAGAAAAGAAGACAGTTACCTACAAAGAAGTGCCCATAAGACTGTCTGCTGATTTCTCCAAAGAGAACTTACAGGCAAGAAGGGGCTGGAAAGAAGTATTCCAACTCATGAAAGGCAAGGACTTAAATCCAAGATTGCTCTATCTAGCAAAGCTTTCATTTAGAATGGAAAGGCAGATAAAGTCTGCCTTTAAAGGAGGAATTAAAGGAGAATTAAAGGAGTTAAAGGAGTTCAATTAAAGGAGTTCATTATCACCAAGCCCTTATTATATGAAATGTTAAAGGGGATTATCTAAGAAAAAGAAGATCAAAAACATGTACAGTAAAATGACAGCAAACTCACAATTATTAACAACCACACCTAAAACAAAAAAGCAAACTAAGCAAACAGCTAGAACAGGAACAGAAACACAGAAATGGAGATCACATGGAGGGTTAGCAACAGGGGAGTGGGGGGAGAGAAGGGGAAAAGGTACAGAGAATAAGTAGCATAGATGGTAGATAGAAAATAGATAGGGGGAGGGTAAGAATAGTATAGGAAATGTAGAAGCCAAAGAACTTATATGTATGACCTGTGGACATGAACTAAAGGGGGGGAATGTGGGTGGGAGGGAGTGCAGGGTGGAGAGGAGTGAAGGGGGAGAAATGGGACAACTGTAATATCATAATCAATAAAATATATTTAAAAATAATAGGGAAAGAAAACTGGAAGTTGAGTGAGTGGACGGAGAACAAATTGCATTTTAAACAGGGTGGTGAGGATGGAACCCATTGAGGAAGTGCAATGTAGGTGTGACTTGAAGGATGTCAGGGAATTAACCATGTAGATATCTGGGAAGAGAGCCCTACCACTAAAATGTGTCTGGCATAGTCAAGGAATAGCAGGGAGATAAACGGAGCCTGGGTGGAATAAGTGATGGTGACAGTAGCAGTTGAGGTCATAGGGGTGACAGAGGTCAAACCACATAAGGCCTTGCACACCATTGTCAGCACTTTGGCATTTACTCTGAGTAAACCCAGAGCCATTTGAGAACTCTGACTGGAAGAGTGACGTGATCTGAAATAATGTGTAAGAGATCGTGCTGAATGGGCTGGGAGGAGGAGGTAGGTAAGAACAGACAGTAATACCCAGGGAAAGAGAGATCATGGGAAGGATACACAAAAAGACTATCACAATATTCAAGGTGAAGAGAGATGAGGATGGCTCTGTCCAGAGTGATGGCAGTGGAGGTGGTAGGTGAGGTCAGATTCTGACTCTTTTTTGCAGATAGAGCCTCTGTGGATGTAAGGGTGTGAAAAAAAAGAAAAGTCAAGAATGACTCAGGATTTTTGATATGAGCACATGAGACAACAGGGTGAACATGAATTGAGATCGGAGAGTCTGCAGGTAAAACAGGTTTAATAGGAAAAGTCAGCAGTTTAATTTTGAACAGGTAGAAACTGAGATACCCAAGCAGGGGTATTGACTAACGAGTTACATTTATGGCTCATGTGTTACAAGAGAGGAAGAGTATGATGTAGCGTTCACCCTTAAGGTGCCCATCCAAATGATTCTATCTTCTCCCCACCTCAAATTTACTTCCCCCCACCAAAGAGCGTGGCTTAATGACTGCTGGAGGAAGAGAAAGTTGTCATTTGCAATGACAAGTCTTACCACTCAGAGCCATGGCCAATCGGAATTCTTCCTTTAGTATCTCCAGGACATCTTGAACACCTTTCTCTCCCTAAGCAAGTGAAAGATACAGATCTTTCAGGGAAGTCATTCTGGCTTGTTTCATGTATTCGTTTCACTGTTGAGTTATCCCCCTGTATATACTTATGTATTTATTTGTCTTCTAATGACCTGGGAAGCCAAGCCCCAGATGATCGGTCTCCCCACAAACACAGCCTTGGCTCCCAGGGCCAGAGCTTTCAGCACATCAGTGCCTTTCCGAACACCCCCATCCAGGAAGACTTCCACCTTCCCTTCCACGGCCTCCACGATTTCTGGCAGGGCATCAATCTGTGGAAAGAGGAGGTCAATAATGCGATGACACTCTGCATAAAAAATTGTTACCCATCTCAACCCCCACAGCCCGCTGACCATCTGACTAGGGCTCAGAGTAAAATAAGGTAGGTAGATTTATAATCACCAGTAAATCAGTCCTGAATTTTTTTTTAAAAAGGTGCACATGCTAAAGGAAAAAAACCAAAAAAACTAAACTTGGAATTAAGTGGCTTATTTTTCTTTCAGGGTTCATAGCATTTTTCCTGTTCTTGATATTCCAGTACAAAGATCATGATTTAAAAAAATATATAAACACAATTTTAAAATACTTAGTGACCTCTTATAGCTATTTTTTGTAAAATACATAAAGATCAATGAAGTATCTTGCACATATAAATTATTCTGAACACTGTTTACTCATGGACAGTCAATTGCTAACACTCACTCTCAGATGGGAGTAGAAGCCGTGGTATATAAAAATGCAAACATGGCTAGGTGAAAAACTTAGTCTCTGATTTCCCTGTCCAACACACTTTGCCTCCAGTCATACATTAGAGAACTCTCCATGAAAATACTTCTCCTGCTTTAAAGGAATATGACCACCTGCACCTTGAAGGCCCTCGTCTTCTTTGGCAATGGATGATGGGCTTTTATTATCACTTAAAAACTTTTAAGTGATAAAAGTTTTATTAAGTTTAAGTGTAAATGATAAAGTTTTATCACTTTTATTATCACAAGATCCTCCCAGAGGTTGATCTGATATGTGGCATCATTATTCACACCAGTCTGAACCCGCTTATTTTCCAAGGCAACTTTGTAGTTTCCTGCTTTAAAAAAAAAGGGCACTTGCCCAGTCCTTGACATTGGCCTTGGCCCTGCAACCTCCTTCGGTCAATAACATGAGCAGAGGCAGCAGAGTGTCATGGGTCTTGACTTTCTCTTGTATCTGTGCTGTATGCCATGAGAGGAGGATCCCTGGGCAATGCTTCTTCTTTAGCTAGGCCCCCGGATAAATATTCAGGAAGCAGAGCCAGCCTACCCAAGCCCAGCTGGACCTGAAACTGGGAGCACAGCCACCTACCCAGAACCAAGTCCATATCAGCAGACCTCCAGTTCACACAGAGTTTCATGGAAATAAATTACTGCTGATTTAAATCACTGAGTTTGGAATCTTGTTTTATACCATCACGTGGCAATAGTGAATATAGGTGGCTAATAGCCAATTTAGTTAATAGCTAATAGCTGACACAGTCGACTACTTTGAGGTAAATCTTTGCACTTGAGAATGAAGGCAATTTCAAGGTGATCTGTAGGTCAAAATCTGTAGAAATTAGTCACATTCATAATAACATATTTAAGTCTAAAATTAAATCCAATTCCCACTCAAAGCTACCACACATTCAAATGTAGTTTTCCTCAAAATAATTGTGCTGAAATCACTCAAAAGCTTTCCCACTTCACCCCTAAAATTTTAAAGGCTAAACTTTAAAAGAGTTTTATGTGAAAGGCTGAAGACCAACCCTGGCAACAGACTTGGAGGAAGTAAAGGCTACATTTGGCATGCTGCCCCTAAATGTTTGACAAGTAATGTGATTTTCCCCTTTTCCTTTTGGCTTTTCTGACTTGCCAAACATGCTCTGGATCCATTTACATGTGCCCCTTTCCCTATACATAGTCCTCCTCTTACAGTCAGGCCAGTTACATCAACACATAAATGCTACAGTTTCCAAGGGGTGATGCAAGCTATAATTAAGCATATTTCCCCATTTGAAACCAGAACCAAAGAAAAATATTAGCTAGTTTGAGTTCAATAAACATTTTCAATGTCATGCAAATCAAGTCTCTTTAGGTTATGTCCATGCCCAACCTGGCCTAAAAGGAAACTGTTAAGGATACGTAAAACATAAGTCCTGTGTTATAAAGCGGAACCCAGATTGGTGTCTCATGTGTCTGTGGACAAGGATGTTCTATTGCTATGTGTTGCTGAGGATTTCTATCCTTCCCCTCCCCACACCTCTTTTTTTCCCGTTATAGCAGTTTTGCTGGGCATGTATTTCAGAGAATAATTCTGATCAGAGGAGATTAAATAAGTAAACGCCAAATCCATTAGTTTATGTTGCCTTCTTTTCAGCTTGCTACCTACCAATGAGACCACTCATTTCAGCTTTCCTTTCCTTACTGTTTATTTAGACACCTAGCTGTGGGCTTAACTCCAGTGAAGTTAATACACAGAAAAATACGGTAAGAACTCAATATACTATTGCTCCTTCATTTATCCACTCATCAAGGACCTGGTATATTCAAGTCACTATGCCAGGTGGTTTAAAAGATCAGAAATAAAACATCAGAGATGCGAGAAGAATTGCACATGAATCCAACTCCAACTCCAACTTAGCAGAAACTCCTCTTCCCTTTTTCTGCTCAAGTCTCCCTCTTCCAGGATGCTTCCTGCCCTCCCAGATTTCCACTCACGGGGAGCTTGCCCCTTTCTACTTTCCTAGAGTATCCATCATTATATTCCTACTTTCTGACATTTTAGACACGGAACCTTTTAAAGCTTTCAAACCAAAGCAGTTGAACATACATAAAAGCAGATAAAACCAGAGTTGCTGTAGTTAAAAGCGAAGTGGACAGAGTTCAAGCCACTGCCCATAAATCCTTCCCTCTTTGTCTTGCCCCTCACACTTCTCCAGGCATCCCTGGGGAGTTTCTACTAAGCCCACCTAGAAAATCTCTGGCCCATTTTTGGCAAGCCCTGATTCTTTGCAGTTGCAAAAATGGCCACAATTATTTCCTTTCCTATCTTCATTTCCTTGTAATGTGACATTTCAGCTCCTCTCATCATAAGGGAGAAATGTGGCCAGAAGAGTCTATTTCCTCACCCATTGACCAACAGGACATGAGAAAAGCAACAACATGTCTGTTCTAAGCTTAGATCCTAAGACACCTTGCATGCTTGCACTTAACTCTCTAGGAAATCAGCCACCTCAAGAGAATCGACCTAGCTAATGTGCTAGGTGTGTGACAATGCAGAGCTGTCAGTCATCCTGCTGAGGTCATCCTACACCAGCCGGTCCAAGTACACCCAGCAGTGGACCACAGATGCATATGAGTGAGCCCAGCCAAGACCAGAAAAGCCTTCCAGTTGAAGTCAGGCCAAATTTTCAACTCACAAAACTGTGACATACATCAATGGCTATTGAACTTGGGCCAGTAGGTTTCAAAGTACTTTGTTTTATGGCAAAAGCTAACTGATACATCTAAGTATTTCTCAAAGACAAAAGTGCATGGATCCCTCTAAAAAGGAAAAAGAAAATCTCTTAGATCTCATAGAAGATGCACTAGGACTCAGTTTTGGAAACACTTGGCTTAGCAACCCAACTACTAATTTTATGAAAATAGTTTTATGAAATTAGTTTTATGAAATAGTTTTATGAAATTTTATGAAATTAGTTTTGCAGCTAAAAATTATCAGTGGTAAAAAAATTACATATTTTTAAGCTAAAATTAGTTTGAGTCCAGTTAGCATCAAAACAAAAATGAAAAAAAAAATTCTGCTATGGCTCAAAGGTTTCGGAGAATCTGTGTTTAGACCTCAATTTCAGATGTTCAGTACTATGGATTTTGGAAATAGATTTGATTGTCTCATATTGTTCAGTAACCACTTAAATATTGAACTTGGTCACATTATTTCCTTGATGGTAAAGGCCTTGATATAAACGTAACTTTTAACTCCTTTGGGTAGAATAGTGGTCTGGCAGTCATTCTCAACAGCATGGTTGTAAGACAAATTGAAGTAAGACTCCTAGTGATAAGTATTTCACCATCCAAAAGAACTCTGATTTATAGAAATGGACAGACCACAGAGTCAAGCTGCATTGTTTTTATAATCAGGACAACACCATGAAGAAGCTCAGATGGAAAAGCTTAAGCAACTTGCTCAACCAGGTTGAAGAAATAAGACAAGGACTTGAACCCAAGACTCTGGACTCCTATTTCAGTGCTCCTCTCATGATATCACTCTGCTTCTTTGGCTTTGACTTATGATGTCATAGAATCTGCAGGACAGAAAGTCTTTCTGTGTATCTACCGAAAAGTTTTACACCACAGCCTCCTTTAAGCCTTTTGCCACTTACGTCAAAACCCACATAGTGGGGGGGAAACATCATCATGTAAACCGAATACTTTTTCATATTTCTCTCACCACCATGGGCCTTAAATTTACTTTAAAATATGAGGCAAAACTCAAGCAAGCATCCCCTCTCTTGCACACAGCATGTGAAGGGGAGGGTCATTGTTTTTCTTAAAAGTCTCTGAGACCACAGCTCAAAAAGCCCTTTTAGATAAGTTTCCATATCCCCTCAGCCAGAGTGCAATAAACCACACCATTTAGATATTTTTCCCCTTAAAATCTAGTTAGATTTGATTTCAGTAGATTTAGATTTTATTTTTAGAAAACAAACTTAATTTGGCCTGCACACTAAGTCTGTGTCTTCACACATGAGAGAGGCATAAATCTGCAAAAAAGCCAGGAGCTGTGACCAACTTTTTCTCCCTGCACAGAGGACGTTCTTCACTCTCCACCTCTGTTTACCCACAGGCAACATTTAATATCACCTAAAAATATGCTCTCTATAAAGAAGGCTGAATTGGAAAGGGTAAAAAACTTTCAGTTTTATGATTTAAATTGACAGTATAAGCCCTGGCCAGTAGCTCAGTTGGTTGGAGTGTCATCATAATTAGCCAAGGTTGTGGGTTTGATCCCCGGTCGGGGCCTATATAAAAATCAATCAATGAATGCGTGAATAAGTGGAACAACAAAAATCAATGTCTGTCTGCCCATCTGTCCTCTGCCTCTTTCTCTCTAAAATCAATCAATAAAAATTTAAATATCTTCTAAAAATAAAATAAATAAATTGAAAGTGTAATCCTATGGTGTGCAAAGGTAAGTTCATTCCTACCGTCAGTGCTTTAGGAATAACTGTGAGTACAGATATGTGGGCCCAATATTCCCCCGTAGCCACTGAGTCTGCTCTAAGATCCACACAACTGTGTATGGATTTAGCTACATCAACCTGCTAGCTCAATAAAACAATAATTTTATTGTTGACAAAAGTGCATGGATGCACAGGATCCATCAAGTGCATGGATTTTGGAAATAGATTTGATTTCCACTCCTACGTGACTAAATTATTTGTTCTACTCTACTTCCAGTTGTTTGAATAAATTCAACTGCTCATGCTAATTAAAGCCACTCATTATAATAATGATGACTGGTGATTCTGATACATGTGTTGGTGCAGTTCAGAGATGGTAGCTGGAAAGTCCATCTGCATCGTTTGGTAAATATGTTTTTTTAGTTTTGTTACATGATGCTCGTTTACTTTGCCTATAATAATCACATTATAAGATGTTGACGTTTAAAGGCACTAAAGAAATAATCTAATGATGTTTGAACTTTAAAAGATGAGGAAACTAAGGCTTGGAGTGGAAATCGACTCCCTCCACCCTATCACAGTTCAGACCCTTCTCTCTTTCCTCGGCTGTCATAATTATCCAGGCAAGCTAATTGATCTTCCTACCTCCTGTCATGCCAAAATCCAATTTATAAGTCTCACTGTTGATAAATCAAGGTGTTTCTATTGCATACCCAATGACTCATCATATTCAAGAACCTCCTCCTTTACCTATGGATGGCATAATGGATTTCCCAGGATTCTTCCACCCTGACCAGACACTGCAAACCAAATGAATTACTTGGAATTATTCCCAAACACATCCCATTTTTGCTCACCTCATATTTAGGCTTCCACCTGTAAAAACAGGGGTCCACATGGGTGCAGAGCAGAGGTAACAGGTCATGGCAAAACCATCACTTCACCCAAAAGAATTTTGACAAAGTCCCCACAAATGGATAGCATGGAAGGGAACTACCATGCTATTAAATGTGTAGAATGTTCTGTATACATCTGTTTAAGTTTAAAATTTAAAATTCTACAAGTTTAATACCCCACCCTGCCCACAGCTCCTGACCCCATTCTGGATCATGGAGCCCTAACAGCCACTCCTAAATATGTGTCTGTCTCCATGACTTTGATCTATTTCTGGGCTCCTAATCCCTGACCTTAAAATCTGCCCCAGTGCTTCTGTTGGTCTTGGGATTAATTGCTCTCCTTTATAGTTTTTAACTCAGTACCACACCTTCCAACCAGTTTAGTTTACTTTTATATCTAGATTTTCAACTCTGATTTGCCTAGCACCGTGTGTGCAGTATAAAAACCATAGGTGTACTTTGGAATATTCTGGGTAGCTTTATGAATTACCGGTGCCTCTTCCCCCCAACCCCCAGAGATTCTGATGAATTGATCTGGGTTGCAGACTACCTACCTCCCCTCGCCTGGGTCATACAATCTCCATCTCCTTTCCCAGCCATCCACCATCTCTCTACAGGTTGTAACACCCATACCCACAGGCAAGTGCAGTCTTTCCCTCCTCCTGACTTCCTGTCATGGTTGCATCAATGATCTCAAACTCCACTAAGCCTGTGCAACTCTTGTAACTGTCTGTTGGTTCCTCTTCTTTGGACTGTTATGGCATAATTATTTCTTTCACACTTCTATTTACTTTACACTTATCAGTGCACCTGTGAATACAAGAGTAATCTGTGCCCACAAATGATTTATTATTTAACTTTTTAAGTTTGCAAATACATGTATTGGACTCAATAATGATCTAACATAGGTAGTTATATGCCACTGAACTTAAAATCTGAGATCTCATATACTCACACACTCATATATTTTACCTTAAGCATTCACACAAAACCATATGCAGAGAAGAAGCAGACACAGAGATAAAGCTGTGATGGAAATGGGACATCCAAAAAGAAATCTCAGCCCGTGATGCAACTCACAGTGGCTGGCACCCCATCCAGTTGCCGAGCTCCATGATTCGACACCAAGATCCCATCCAAACCGTGTTTAACTGCCTCCCTGGCATCATCTCCTAGAAAGAGCAAGACAATTATTATAAGAAAAGACTAGTTAACAAAAGGCTTGGGTTTATATGTGGAGAATCCCAGTCAAAGGAAACCTGACCTCAAATATATACTTTGCTAGGAACCCTCAGCATAGAGATATGTACATCCAAGGGTTACATCTACAATAGATCTATCCTAGTCAAAAAAAATTAGCAACTATAACAGTTAATTATAAGATAAAGTTATCAATGGATAGTAAGTTGGCATGCCCTTAAATTTGTTTCTCTTCTTCATAAGAAAGTACTCCTGCTAAGTATGTTTTATTATTAATAAGATCATAGCAGTAAGCAGAAGCAATCCTCTACAATTTTGATAGCATAAAAAAACATATAAGTGGCAAGCACTTTAATAGGCAATAAGTCTAATTCAAAAACATTATTTAATACAAAGTTATAACTTCAAAATTATTTTAATTTATACTGTTCTATAATTAAATGTATTTTGCCCATTGCAGTATATAAAAATCTAATATTAAAATTACATCTTAAATCTCTAATCAAGCTTCAAAATATATTGAATTCTAAAAATAGATTAACATTATCTTAAATAAATTTCCAACATATATTTTAATATTTTATATTTTAAAGTATTATTCTCAGCATGTTCCCAATAACAAACTATTTAATAACATAGTAATGAAAGTAATTATACTTCTCAAGTTTAACAAAAATAGTTGTTCCGTTCTGAGGTTGTAATGAAAATAATATTTTGGAAACTTAAGCAGATGTATACAGAATATTCTACAAATTTATTAATTTGTAGAACAATGGACATCAAGGGGAGACCTGATTAAGAATAATTTTAAAAGATTCACAAAAGAACCTATAATTCTGATTATGTTCATATTTTATGCTAAAATACCTTTTCCCAAATGTGTTTCACAGAATACTAGTTTTAAGTAGTCCCATATTTTAAAATGGTGTAGCACTATTTTTCTTCTAAAATTATAGATACATGAAAATGTTAAATTGTGTTTTATGGGCTAAATGTTTATGTCCCCCTGAAAGCCTTATGTTGAAGCCCTAACTTGCAATGTGAACATCTTTGGAAAATGTTTAGGGTTAGATGATGCCATGAAGTTGGGGCTCCCATCATGGTACCTGTACCNAAACTTAAGCAGATGTATACAGAATATTCTACAAATTTATTAATTTGTAGAACAATGGACATCAAGGGGAGACCTGATTAAGAATAATTTTAAAAGATTCACAAGAGAACCTATAATTCTGATTATGTTCATATTTTATGCTAAAATACCTTTTCCCAAATGTGTTTCACAGAATACTAGTTTTAAGTAGTCCCATATTTTAAAATGATGCTAGCACTATTTTTCTTCTAAAATTATAGATGCATGAAAATGTTAAATTGTGTTTTATGGGCTAAATGTTTATGTCCCCCTGAAAGCCTTATGCTGAAGCCCTAACTTGCAATGTGAACATCTTTGGAAAATGTTTAGGGTTAGATGATGCCATGAAGTTGGGGCTCCCATCATGGTACTTGTACCCTTACAAAAAGACACCGGAGAGCTTGCTACCCACTGCCCCCTCTATGTCCCCACAAAGAAGAGGTCATGTGAGCACACAGTGAAAAGGCAGCCTCTGAAACCTAAGGAAAGATCCTGCACCAGAAAATGCACATCGTGAAAGCCTGATCTTAGACTTCCAGCCTCCTAATTTATAAGAAAATGAATTTCTGTTGTTTCAGCCACAAAATCTATAGTACTTTGTTACGGCAGCCAAGCTAACCAAGGTATCACGCCAT
Organism: Sturnira hondurensis; assembly: GCF_014824575.4. Classification (NCBI taxonomy): domain Eukaryota; kingdom Metazoa; phylum Chordata; class Mammalia; order Chiroptera; family Phyllostomidae; genus Sturnira; species Sturnira hondurensis. The sequence continues at coordinate 3,940,576 of NW_028080032.1, read as the reverse complement.
CATGCTATGGTTGCTGTGGTCAGAATCTATTTTTAAGTAACAACGTGACAACCTCTACAATGCAATGAAATAGTATGAAAGGTGTTCTCATATGTAAACGTCAGTGTTTACCAACTACTTTGTGGGTCTCTATTTGCCTGTAAGCCTGAACTATTTTGCATGATATTCCATATTTATTCCATGTTAAATATGGAACTGTTCTGGCTATCTGCTTCCATCCAAGTGTGTATTACACCTTGTGAGATCTCACTGGCAGCTGTTAGTCACTGATAGGGAGAAGGCCCTAGCCTCAAGATGGAAAGATGACTTTTCTCCCAGACTGAATGAGTGATTTATATTTTACATTTTAATGTTTTATATTTGGACCATATGTGTTTTATTTTTTTAAGATTTTATTTATTTCTTTTTAGAGAAGGGAGGGAGAAAGAGAAGGAGAGAAACATCAATGTGTGGTTGCCTCTCACTTGTCTCCCACTAGGGACTCAGCCTGCAACCCAGGCATGTGCCCTGACTGGGAATTGAACTGGCGACCCTTTGGTTCACAGCCCGCCCTCAGTCCACTGAGCCACACTAGCCAGAGCATGTTTTATTATGGATGTTTGTTTTCCTAGATTCCTAACTGCCTTTTTTCTCTCTTTTCTCCATTTATCATGAGATTTTGGAGTTCTCTTAAGTTCTTGAAACGTTTCAATGATTCTATCTAACCTATTTAAATCACTTTATTTCCTTCTGAAAACAGACCCGGAGCTCTCGGCCTTCCTGCTCTGTGTGCTCTGGTTACTCAGCCTACTGCCACCTGTCACCCTATAGGATTGCTCCAACTCTCCTGGGGTTCAGTCTCTTGTTGTCGAGTTTAGGAATTCATTTGGTTTATGTTCTCATTTAGAGTGCATTCCTTTATAACTTCCTAAAAAAAGAAGCCTACCTTTACAAGTCACTTAAATAACTTCTCTAGTGTTTAAATAGTTGAATTAGGCACAATATTCTCCATTGAAAATCCTTTTCCCTTAGAATCTTGAAGACATCACTCCTTTGTCTTCTAATGGCCATTGTTGTTGATGAGAAGATTAAAGGCCGTTTAACTTCCATTCCTTTGTGAGTAACCTGCTTTATGTTCCTTCTCTCTTTACACACATTTGTGCTCCTGAAATTTCATAAGAGAGGTAATGAGCTGTGTTTGTTTTCAGTGGAATGATGTATGTTAGACAATGCCAGTACTTGGGCTTTGTCAATCTTCAGTAATCCCCCCCCCTCCCCCCCCGTCTCTCTTACTTTTTCATCTGAAGACCTTGTCAGGTAAACCTCGGACATTGTAAAGGNACCTGTCACCCTATAGGATTGCTCCAACTCTCCTGGGGTTCAGTCTCTTGTTGTCGAGTTTAGGAATGCATTTGGTTTATGTTCTCGTTTAGAGTGCATTCCTTTATAACTTCCTAAAAAAAAAGAAGCCTACCTTTACAAGTCACTTAAATAACTTCTCTAGTGTTTAAATAGTTGAATTAGGCACAATATTCTCCAGTGAAAATCCTTTTCCCTTAGAATCTTGAAGACATCACTCCTTTGTCTTCTAATGGCCATTGTTGTTGATGAGAAGATTAAAGGCCGTTTAACTTCCATTCCTTTGTGAGTAACCTGCTTTATGCTCCTTCTCTCTTTACACACATTTTTGCTCCTGAAATTTCATAAGAGAGGTAATGAGCTGTGTTTGTTTTCAGTGGAATGATGTATGTTAGACAATGCCAGTACTTGGGCTTTGTTGATCTTCAGTAATCCGCTCCCCTCNTTTTTCTGAACCCCCCCCCCCCCCCCCCCCCCCCCCCGTCTCTCTTACTTTTTCACCTGAAGACCTTGTCAGGTAAACCTCGGACATTGTAAAGGGATTCCAAGCCTCTCCTTTATTTAACCATCATTTGGCATTTTAGGGAACGCCACTGAAGTCTACTGTTTAATCAATAATTTCATTTTTAATTCCAGCAATGATATTTTTAAAATATTTGTAACTTCTTTTTATATTCTGATTTTAGTTACATGGCACACTTTTCTTATTTAGGTATATTTTCAACTTCTCTTAGTGTACCATTTGGAATTTTTGAATTTATTTTTCTTACTTTATCTCTTTCTTCTAGGATCAGCTTTTCTATAGATTTATCTTGGTCTTTTATGTTTTGATGTTTTGGATATGCCTTGTGATGCTAATTTTTTCATTTATATTTAAGGGAGAAAGACTGGGGACTGCTCCAGGATTCCTGGGCTGTTTCACACATCATTTTAATTCCAATCCTTAGCCTGGAATTCTTTCTCGGAGTGTTGTGTGGGGCAAGACAAAGAACACTAAGTATGGGGCTGTTAGATTGCAAATTCCTCAAGGGTCAGAATGAGGACAGTCTCATGTCATATTGTTAATGTTATCTACCCATAGGTTATCCCAGGCATCCATGCATTTCCATAGAAAGGATGCTAAGCTGCCCACAAAAGGTAAGGGAGGGGGACAGGGTTGCTGGCTGGTGCAATAATTTCACAAAAAAAACCTCTGATGAACCCTTTTGCTTTCAGTCTCCACTTGTCATTCCCCATCCCTGCCACACTTTCAGGTTAGGCACCCAGAGCCTGTCAGTCATCCTGCTGTATATAATTTCCCCTACCTCCTCGCAACTCTCTCCCTTCCGTTTTATTTCTTTAACACGCTTTTTGAAATTTCTCTGCTGTCTGTGCCCCTCAGCTTCCTTTGCTTTGCTGTCATAAGTTTTATGTGTTTGGGGGTTTCCGTACTATAATTTCAGTGGAGTCTTAGGTTTGATAAGAGACTATGTAAGTACTTAGTCCAACATTTTGAACCAGAATCCCAATAGTACACTATTATTTGAAATGTTTAGAAAATGGCCACTAAAGTTACAGCCTTAATAAAGTGCAACAGAACTTTCTCTGATGACATAAATGTTCCAGATCTGCCCAGTTCCACACACAGCAGCCACGAGCCACATACAGCCATGAAGTAATGGAAATGTGGCCGTGTGACAGAGAAACTGGGGTTGTCCTTTTATTTTAATATTGATTCACCTAGCCACATTTGGCAAATGGCTGCTATATTAGACAGATCAGCCTTATTGATTGCCTCAATTTACCTAATAAACTAATTCTAATATATTTTATTTTAATAAAGACATGCCATGTGGTATTTTTAAAAGTCTGGGTATATACATAATAAATCTTAACAAACAATGTAAAATATATTTGAAATTGGTGTAGTCTGCTCTGGTTATCAAGTTGTATATATGATTCCCAAATCTTATATCAAAAGTAAAAAATAAAGTCAAAATATACAAACTGTAAGATTTTATAAACCCCATGACTGGGAATGTATATAATCCTCCAACTTATACTCAGGTAGCTGCACCCTGTGTTTTGAGAAATTGGATATTATCAATAAACAGATTCTACATCGTATAAAAAAGTAACTCTTTAGGCTTAGTAGTCAGGCACATGGATTTGAATCCTTTATCTGCTTATTATATAAGTGGCAAGTTACTTCACTTTGCACATCCTTGTCCTAACCCATAAAATGGGGATAATAACCTATATAAGATTAAGTTGATTGGATTGGTGTGGATTAAGTTAGTTGGATGAGCATTTAGAGTAACATCAGATCAATATTAACTACTATTATCATCCTCACCTGGTGGGGGAAGGATAAATTAAACAGGTGAATAGGTGGAGAAAAATTCACTTGCTGGGTCCTTAAGCAAGTCCGAGTTTGGTTAATAATGGTAAAGTTTCCATCCTCATAAGGATTCAGATTACAAACAGCCTTTCATGTGAAGGAAGTGCTACTTGAATAAGAGTTTATTATCTTCTGTTGTCCAAGTGAATCCCCACCTTTTCTAGGCAGTGCTGGGAATGCAGGCAATGATTTGCTCGGAAGACAGATCGTGAGTGTGTAGCAAAGCAAAGGAAAAAAGAATAATTTGTGAGCAGGTAGGAGCCCCTGTTGTAGCTACGAATGAAACACTGTCCACAGTTTTATAGTTTATATTGACCTAGAGAGAAACTAACGTTGCCTTAATGAGAGGGTCAGAATGTTCTGATTTAGGAGCATATTCATGAATCTTTGATTTCTCACTAATACTCAGAGTGTACTAACTTAGTACTCCACGTTTGTTAATTTGTCAGTCACTATCTTAATTGGCAAATAAAACAAATAGTTGATAAAAATAACAGTTTGCTTTCTTATTAATACATTATATCTATATTTAATCAAAAATATCAAAGTGAAGCCCTGGCTGGTGTAGCTCAGTGGATTGGGCACAGGCCTGTGAAGCAAAAGGTTGCCGGTTAGATTCCTAGTCAGGGCACATGACTGGCCTTGCAGGCCAGGTCCCCAGTAGGGGACACATGAGAGGCAACCACACATTGATGTTTCTCTCCCACTCTTTCTCCTTCCCTTCCCCTCTCTCTAAAAATAAATAAAATATTTAAAAAAATACCAAAGTGAAATGTAAACACTCAAGATTCACACTCAAGCCCTTGAAGTTTTCACCCAGGACTCTGCTGCCTCAGGGAGTTGAGTAAGTAAGTGGGAGGCACAGGGCAGAAGTCTCAAACAGCCTGGGAACATTGGAGTGGATGTTTTTTGAGTGTCTTGAAAATAACTGGATATAGGAAAAAAGCTAGTCAAAGAATAGTTTCTGCAAAACAAAAAGCCACTCTGGAAGTGAGACAACCTAGTTTTAAGAAGTTTTTTAGTTAGAGAAAACGAGAAAGCTCTAAAAAGCATTACGCTTTTGCTCATAAAGCCACTTGTTCATTAGCATGAGTTCTGGCGAAGACCAAATCCTGTCTCAAATACATGTTTGGAGTTTGTGTTAAAGTTTTCCAAGGGCAGAGTTTAACCACAGCAAGAGATTACATCTTGATCTCCAATTTGCATTCATTAAAATGCAATTCTTAAAATGGTGGAAAGGGGGAATATTTCATTGATATCTTGCCAGTTTCCTGTGATTTTCTGTGGCTGCAAACATAACCTGCATCTTTCTGGTAGAAAGAAAATGAGAAAGGACGGGTGGCTCTCATTCAGTCCCTGTGACTTCTGGATGGAGATCTGTGAAACAGCAAGAACTGAATTTCCCAGAACTGACACCACGCCCCATTGCTCCCTCCCCGCCCCCGCCATAGGCTCCCGCCCGCTCCCCCACACTGAGCATGTGCACTCACTTGGTGCAGTTGTTGTCGTAGAAATGACTCTTGTTTGTTAAATAAATGAAATAAATAGTTACAGAGAAACTAGACAATGTAAACTGTATGTGTATAAATAAGCTATTTCCTTTCAGATGCCAAATGTCCCATCTTTCTCTTGGTTTTGAGCTCTCTCTACTTTATAAATTCATATGGTTTCCACTGAGGATTTTACTCAATAAACATTTGGGCTGTCTACTATGTGCAAAACATTATGAAAATATTACAATCAAGTCACACAGTCCATACGGATGAGGAGGAAAGAGACGATGGTGGTGATGTCCCTGGGATAAGGTGACCACAGAATGAAGTTCTAGAAGCCAAAATATTTTTTAACATAATGCATAATTGTAATGTCTGATTCAATAGATTTCCATCATCCCCTGAGGGACAAGATTGTAGAAAATGATACATATTGGGAATCTTAAATTGAAAAGTTAGTTAAAAAGTTAAATAACCTCGTTTTTATATTTGTTCCACACTGTGCATGGGCAAATGTGGGACTATACTAAAACTGTATTCGTCTTTGGTGTTTTTAAGCCAGTTGCCTAAGACACCTCTCTGATGGAAGTGAATGAAATGCTGGCAACTACACCAATTTTCTGATTCAATACAGCCTCTTACTTCCTTCACCTCATGCCTGAGCAACAACCGTTTCCTAAGTGTGACCCCAATTTTGCCACATCCATCCATTCGATCCATTATACAAAGTGTGATTTTTCTAAAATGTTCCTCTGATGAGGTTGCTTCCCTGGTCAAGATCCTTGGTAGTTCTCAGACATCATAAAGTCTCCATTTTCTAATATGGTTTACATGTTTCATTCATTGTTACTCATAACTGCTTTATTTGGCCATGAGTTCAGCCCAAGAGTCATTTGATCTGCTATCACAGCAGAGCTGAAGCATCACCTTTCACTCTAAAATGAAGCCTTTCTTAACCCACCCTTGTAATTGTCCACATTGTAATTGTCCGCGAACAACCACAGACAATACTCTGAGTAGGAGTAAGATACGTGAAACTTCCCTAAAAGTGTCTGTAACACCAGGATATACTCATGAAGTATAATTCTCAGAAACTGAACTAGAATAATGATCAACAAGAAAGAGTGTAATGATAGATTTTTTTAAGTACAGATTAAGACAGATCTGGGTTTGAACATATCTCCTCTACTTGAAAGCTTCACTGGGTCATTCTTTTTTTTATTAGCATCATTTCTGCAAACAGAAGATTAAAAAGATAAAGTCAGAGGCGTGCCTAGAGCTTTACAAATAGGGGCCATGGGATTCACACATATTCAAGGAAACCTATAACAAAGTTTTGATTCTGAATCATTGTTAAGCCTGAGGTAAATTAATAGAATTCTCTCATCCTAGAGTCATTTACTTAGACATTCTATTTAAAATAATATGTTTTGGCAGTTACCTTTTTAACCTTTGAAAACATACAAATATGTTTTCAAAGGCAAGAAACCACATTTGTGGGTGAACACATTCACACTCCAAATCATTAGTCACTGTACCTCCCTGTGGGACTGAATACATGTGGATATGGGGGAAGTAGTCAAGTTCCTTAATACCCATGACTTGATCATTGAGGTTTTTAGTGTCCTAGTCAACTGTTCTTTGCAGGGAGGTGATATGGAATTCACCACACTCTGAAGTCAGCCCCCATCTTTGGTACTGGGAAGGAAGAGGAGAAAAATATCAAGAGGTTCTTAAAATGGGTCTGGTTATCAGAAAACCACCCTTGGAGCTTCTCATCGGCTTGAGAGTCACTACTGCAACTTTCAGCCAAAGCAGGACTTTCTGCCTAGACCTCATTAAGCTCCACAATTTGGTGACAGCTGCAAATAAAGGTAGCAATAACCTCATGCTTGAAACTGGGCAACTTCTGACTTCATGGGAGACCTGCTCTCCTTCAGTGCATTACCTAAGAATGAGGATGCTATCTATTTCCTAACATCATGAGGGAGAATTGAGAGATGGGATGTCTCTTTCGATTTCCATGTTATTCCTGATTATTTACCTTTAACAACATCATGACCATGTCCACAAAGGATCGCAAAACCAGAATGAAGTCAAGTGGAGGAGTAAACAAACCTCTCAAAATGCCTTTGGCGACGATTGGCAGCGAAGTCAGCCCCCTCAGCCACTTAATATCCTCCCAGCTGATGGAGGGGTCTATTGCTCTGGCGACATATACAGCAAATCCACTGTCGTCTCCAAAATCTTCCATAGGGGAAAATGCTAAATCGTTGGTTTCAAAATTTTTCATTCTGAAATAAAGAGGTATATAAGGAGAAACTCCCCAAAGTTAGAGATACCTTTACAGTGACTCATTCTACAGAAAAAGAAAAGTTACCCTTTTCAGAGCAATGGCTGTTCACTCTTCAACCACCCAGAACAGCGATTTTCAACCTTTCTCATCTCCTGGCACACCTAGGCTAATTAGTAGACTTCAACAGGGCACCAAAACCTACATTACATTTTTGCCAATCTGACAAAACTGGATGGCTATTGTTGTGTCGGCTGTTGTCATTTTCCTTAGTTGACAACTTAAAGGAAACCAGGTCAGGGCCTCTGACTAAACGGTCGGGAACTGCGTGTCTGAAAACTCCTGCAGCACGCCAGGGTGGCGCAGCACACTGGTTGAAAATCTCTGATCTACAGGCTGTTTGCATGCATATTTTCCATCTTTGACATAAAATTCCAGGCTAAAATTGGAAAATCTAGTGGACTTCATTGGTCACGTAGAGTTTATTTTTCATCTTAGGCTGTTTTCCTGTAAATAAACCAGTTTCAAAGAAAAATATATGGCCAAGTTCAAATATCTCTATTTTCTTCAGCTAGTTTATGAATATAGATAAGAGATTTGATGCTACTTTCAGCCAGCAATGCATACTAATCACAATGATGAACATTTGCATGGTGCATTACAATTTACATGGGGCTTTCATATACCAGTATTATTGCAATTTCTTAAAATTTTAGAAAATAAAATTGATCCTCTTAATATCCACAGCTTGATCATTGATTCCTGTTTCACATAGAAAAATCTAGAGAAGGCAGCATTTGGGCTCCCCACTGGGTCTCTTTACTCCTAATTATATTCTATTTGTTTAGATCTCAGTTGCATCCTGGCAATTGCATTTGACTTCAGGAAACCTTGCCATGTCCTTGTGAAAAACTCTAGGGGTGATTGGAACTGCAGTAACACCTATTAACTCCTATCTGTCACCCCTGCAGACTTTCTTGCCTACTGTTGTGTAGTCATGGGCACAGGGAGAAGTGGGGTGCTTCTCAGCAGATAAGCTCTCAGCTCCTGCTTTCCCCGCTCCACTTAGTCATTCTCTCTGTGGCTCTCTGCTGCTGATTAGACTCTTCAGTCTTCCCGACCGTCCTGACCAGGGCATGAGCTTTCCTTCATCTCTTTGCCTGTGATTAATTGTACATGTCTGCTTGACTGGGCTAAGGGATGCCTAGATAGCTGGTAAAACATTTCTGAGTGTTTCCGTGAGGATGTTTCTGGCTGAAAATAGAATTTGAATTAGTAGAGCTACTAAAAATGATCACCCCATCATCCGATATGTTAAGCGCCCACCTCAAACAAAAAGGTGAGGGAAAGGCTCATTTGTTCTCTCCACTTCAGCTGGGAGAGCCATCATGTCCTACCCGTGAGCACTGGAGCTACCGGTTGTGAAGCCTTCAGACTCAGACCAGGACTTACCCGATAGGTCCCCCGGTTCTCAGGTTGTCAGGATGAGGCTGGAACTACACTGGTTTTCCTGGGCCTCCAACTTGTAGACTGCAGATCATGAGACTTCTCAGCCTCCACAGTACGTGAGCCGATTTCTCATAATCTCTCTCTTTCTTCCCTTGTTCCCTGTGCAGACACCCGGGCTTCTGCTGCCACTATCTTTGTGTGTACAATTACTTTTAAGGACAGCTCTAGTAAGATATCATTCACATACCATGCAGTTCAAGTAATATTACACACACACACATATATACACATGTATATCCTATTGGTTCTGTTTCTCTGGAGAACCTGGTTAATACAGGCAGCTTCCCTCATTCCTGGAGTTTGAGTCACAACGGATACAGCAGACTTGTAGTACCAGGTATTTTAATGTATAAATACCCCAGCTCCCTCACCCCCAGACAGACTAACTCGAAGATATCTTCCACGTGATTTTGCAGCATTTCCCAGCAGAATTAAGCTTCAGTCGCCCACAGTTGTAGTTGTGTTGATAACACAACCGTCGCTCATGCACCTCTTCCCCATTTCTTCACCAGTATTCTCTTCATCTTCCAAAGGAACCATTGGCACTTAAAGCACTGGCTCTCTCCAGCTGCTCCTACAGAAACCCAAACTTTGGCACAGCTCCACTGAGTGACTGCCCTCCCCTACGTCTAATCTCATTAACGCAGCTTAGACCAGCGTTTCTCTGACTCACCTCCAAGGCTCCGCTGCTGGCTTACTCTGTATACCTGAGGTCTTTTCTCTTTGTCTAAGGTCCTGATATCCTGATTAGATTTTGGCAGTTCCTTAAACTAGGGGGAAAGTCCTTTCTGCCTGCACCTCTGACAACTAGCCTGGTGGGTGGACATCTGGATACACAATGACACCATCCATGTGACTCAGCTGCCTACAAACCTAAATTCAATTCCGAACTTCATTCCTCTGAAAGGCTCTTTGAATGATGGCCATGACCTGGATTCACCTTGCTCTTCTTCATGTTACAAATTACCCTGCTAGCCAATCTTCTCTTTGGGTAAAAAACACAGCTGTATATAGATCTCTGATTCAATTTTAGCTCTTGCTTTCCTTCTACTAGCTCTACCATTGAATATAGAAAGGATCTTGGAGACATAACTGTAACAGTTTTATTTAAGCATAGAATTACAGAGGTACACTATTTTAAAATTATTTTTAAGAGGATCACAGGGTTTCCTTTAATATAAAACTATGTTACATTTTAGTGTACTTTCAGCTAAAGACACTGGTTGGGTAGCTTTGGTGGTATATATCATCATAGGACATGAACATTCACATCCCACCTAATTATTTGAGCCATTGGCAAAGCTTTCACAGTAACAATTAAACAGTAAGCCCGATAGTTTTATGGGTGTAGGTGAACCTTATAGATCATAGAATATTCCAACTCCAGGAGAGTCACACTAGGATCCATACACTTGTTGAGCTTCGGTGTGGATTCTAGCTGCAATGCTTGACTGTCGCTTTTTATCAGACCACTCAGGGGTGTACATTTTACCACAACTGTGGTCTCCCATTGTCATCCTAACCTGAATTAAGCTAACCTTAATATGGTCAATAACCATATCTGCATTATGGAGAACTGTTCTATTACTTAGAAATGACATTAAGTGGTATTAAATTCCAAATTTTTAAGTAACAGTGTTAATCAGTAGAAGGTCTGGTCTGTCTCTTGTGTAGCAAGACCAGAGAGGGGAAAGAAAAACATCTGCCTGTGTCTATAATCCACACAGCACCCCACCCCCCTCCCAAACAAGCTGCAGTGTTTCGGCAGGGGCGGGGTGAAAGGGTGAAATGGATAGGAAAAAACAGAAACATGGATAAAATTATATAAATAACTGTTGTTATTCTTGGACGGTGAAATGCAGATCAACACTTGAATGAATGTTGCCTTACAGAAATTTCAGGGCACAATGAAGCCTTGTTGTTGCTCTAAAACGCTGTTCAAAGCCAGACGCCAAGGAAAAGTTTTCAGATATCTTGACGGAGACCCGCGATGGAGTGTGTTACCAGCGGCTCTGAAGGAAGCCTCCCTGAATGCTATTTTTATCTGAATTATGACACATACACCAAGAAAACACTTAGAGTGGCTTCTGATAACCAAAGCATTCCATTTCGTAAGGAAGGAAAGGGGCAACATCAAAATAATAACATGATTACTTGTGGCTTAATTCTCTGAATCCCAGTCTATGTAATGGCCCAAAGGCAAGGGATACAATTCCTTCTTTGTAAGAAACTCATTGTGCCCTGAATGCTCCTCACATATGCTTTTTAATCTAATATAGAAATTATTTTAGCTTTCAGTCAGCATCATCAAAACAGTAAAAACTACTAAAAGAAAGTTAAAAACTACTGAATCCCCAATAGTAACACTAGTAATAAATATTATGGAGAAATATGTAATGTTGTTTTGCTTTAAGCATTGATAATATGATATTAAAGATAAAGCTCCATGCCTCCATAGTGGGAAATAAATAAAATAAGAATCAGTAGAGCTTGTGGTATCAACACAATGTTAGAGAGACAGATTCATGACATAGGTAGGAATTGGTACATGGGCCACCGGCCTTTAATTCTGGGGTGAAGAAAATGCTTGTATGGAGAACATAGCCCTGCTAATTTCCTCCTCCATGTGGCTGGGCAGTGAGAAGGATGGTTGAAAAAATGGTTTTTAAGTTTGAGGTCAAACCTCAGTTTAACTTCCTACCAGTCATGTTTCATTGGTTAAATCTCATATGATGTAGTGCTGACTCATAATGAGTCAACATTACTTACTGAACACCTACATTGGGCCAGTGTTTTGAATGTTTAGGATATATGTATAAATAAACAGTCAAAACTTCCTGGCCGCATAGGGTTGGCATTCTAGCAACAAGGGACAGAAAATAAATAATAAATATACTCAACAAGTAATTTATGGAGCACGTTAGATCACAGTGCTATGAAAATAAAGAAAAAGAATAGAGCAGAATAAGAGGTGAGTGAGCTAGTGAAAGCTTGACTTGAAAATTGAGATGCGCTGATCAGTCTTGGCCTCACTGAGAAGCTGCCCTGTGGAGGAAATTAGCAGATCAGTGTTATTGTGTAGGCTTCTTGTTGCTGCTGTAACAGATGACCACAAACCTAGCGGCATTAAAATGATGTATTAGGGTACAGTTCTGAGGGTCAGAAACCCACTGTACCGCACTCCAGGTGTGGACAGGGCTGTCTTCCTTTTAGAGGTTCTAGGGCAGAGTCCGTTTCCTTGCCTGTTCCTGCTTCTAGAGGCCACGACCTTCCCTGGCTCCTGATGGTATCACCCCACCCTCCGCTCGATCGTAACATCTGCTTCTCCGACTCTGACACTACTGCCTCCATCAAATGGGGACCCCTTCAATACATTAAATCTATGAGATAATCCAGGACAATCTTCCCATCTCAAAGTCTATTTTGCCTTATAAACTAACATATTCACGGGCTCCAGGAATTAGGACATGGACATCTTTGGGACGTCTTTATTCCATCTAACAGTTATATTGTGGATGTTTTTCTAACTCAAAATTCAGAGGCTATTGGGCCATGTACCAAGTTCACCTTCACAAATACATCTCTCCCCAAAGCCTTTCCAGGATCCCCACATATTATATTGTGTCTCTGTTCTGATCTCTACTCTTTATTTTTATTTTGGTTCCCCAAATAAAGACATGTAGACCCCTCGCTGACATAATAACATAAGAAAAGTGAAGACATTAGTGGTGCATTGATCTGGGGGAAGAATATTACAGGCAGAGGGAAGAACTGGTTCTGACGCGGTAAGGCCCAAGCCAGGCTGGCATGGTGACAGAAGAGAAAGGGAGCCAGTGTGGCTCGGGAGACGGTGTGAAGATGAGGATGCTGGGAGATGAAGTCCGAGAAGTAATGAGGGGCTCAAAAGCCACTTTTATCATTAGACCTGGAAAGACAATGGCAGTCTGATCTTTTTCTGTGTGTGTGATCTGTTCTAGCTGTTGTGACTAATAATTCATTTCAGGACTTCAGGAATCATGTCTCCAAACAGATCACTGAAAGGTAGGTGTCATGATTTACCTTGTACTTAGCCAATGGTTGAAAATTATTTTATTCTCTTTCATCTGCCCTGGCTCTATATCAAATAGCCAAATCTTTTCCAAGGGTACATGAGCCATTCCCGTGGAGTACGGAGAAAGAAAAGGCCCCTGCCTCAAAGCCTCTGGAATCGGTCTAATGAACTGGCTTCATTCCTTGCTTCTTCCATGAGCAGATGAGAACTCCCCCCGCCCTCCACTCAGTTTCGGGAACCTCCATGCCACTCAGACCGTATACACGTACATGTGTTTTGCATATAGACCAAGCAGCAACTACCAAACTCCTGAACTCTGGCTGGTCCGGGGTGCCAGGAGTCCGAACCCTCCCCCACCCCGGCAGAGGAAGTAGCAAGAGCTGGAAGGAGCCACAGCTTTACAGACTCATTCTCCCCTGGATTTCCTGCCTCCCTTGCCTGCCAAACCTCACTTCTGAAAAGCCCAGCTTCACCTTCTATGAGTCAGGTCAGTCACAGAAAAGAAACCCGATTTCCTATCAGGCTGTAACAGATGAGCCTTTTGGTTGTATGTGGCCTCAGGCGGAAGCCTGGGTCTCCCATTAGTGTGCTCTGCCTTCGGCCCCTGAATGTGGACTGCAGGGAAGCTGACCAGAGGTGCTGGCCCACCCCGAAGTCCACTAGGAAGAACAAGGCCAGCGGGCGCTCCAGGGGGTACGGGAACTGGGCTGTGGGGCGTTTCCTGTGTTCCCAGTAATCTGGACGTATTGCTCATTATTTGATCATCTTCAGACAGATGTGACAAGCTGCTGAGCCCGGGCCACTCCTGCACACATGGACAACTGAAAAGGGCCTTTGTCTCATGGCCTTTCGTGTCATCTGGGCGGGAGCCCGGGAGCAAAGGCAAAGGGGAAAAAGCAAATCAAGCTTCCGCTCCTGACTGAGTGGCCCTGGCACCAGAGGAGCGAGACATGGCAGCCAGAAGTAACAACTGTGTCATCTCCCCCATCCAAGTAGATACCACTGTGAAGACATTTTGTTATCCAGAGCAAGAAAGTGTTTCTTAAGCTGCAAAAATAATCCTACTGTTGTTGTTATTGTTGTTAGTAGTATTATCAACAGGAAGGGGGGAAATAGCAGATTCCAAAGGAAAATAACGTTTCCTGTCAGAAACCTAGAGCAAGAAACTAATTATTTTAGAAAATCTAAAAAATAAGGTAATCAAAATAGAGAAATGATGTGAATGCAGATCTCATATTAGGGAAGTTTGAAGCCATCTAATTTCTGATGATTTGGGAGGGGGGAGTAGGTAGAAATAGGTCAGGGACCCTTGGCTTTTATTTTCTTAGAAACATAGTGTGTTTGGATAACTCTGTATCTGGGATGCAGGACACAGGTCTGACCAGGAGAGCACTTTCTCTTTCTAGCATTGGCCACTGAAGCTACTACGTGCAGAAACGTTACCCTAAACCTGCCTGGAGGTAGACAACTTCACACAGCTAGTTTACATACGTCTCAACAGCAAGATATCATGCACAATAGTTCATGCCCGAATAGGTGCATACTCAGCAGGGCTGCACGACAGTTACGTGACACACAGAACTGTACGCAGACTTACGTGCTAGTTGAGATGCATCCTATTTTATAACATCTGTGGAGTTGCTAACTTCCAGCAACTTCTTGTCCTTACGTGGAATGCTGGTTTGGTTTTGATTCTTCCAGATTTTGGATTTTTTAGAAGGGTTAAATTTCAGCATAGGCAGAGTAACAACAGCCCAGGTAAAATGAGGTCCAGGATCCAAAGAAGTCACCCCTCATTTCACGTACTCCCATACAGGCTTTGAAATCTCACCATTGAAGTGTCTTCCATTAAAACTAAGATTTTTATTCCTGTTCAAATGCATTTAGCCTGGAAGGTTATCAGTCACAGATTAGTATGAAAAGGCTTAGGGAAGTTTTTGTTGGGAAATGGGGGAAGGAAAAAACAAAAGGGAAAATAGGTCTGCACCTTAGGGATGCTGGGGTCTTACTCAGGACACTCCACTGAACTCCCAGTATAACTAAAGATGGTTCTCATCCTGCATTATTACAGGAAAAAGGACAGTTCCTTGCCAGTGGACAAGCTGAATGACCTATTAAAGTCATCATTGGTCAGTTACAGATTGATTGGCACATTGTTTATGCTAAGATGGCTAAGTGAGTGAATGAATGGATGGATAAATGAATGAGCCAGTGAACAAATGACTTCATGTTCATCTACAGTTAGAGAGGGGTATTGCTCGAAGTAGTTGATGAGAGGTCACGCATGCAGCTTCTTTCATCTCCACTCTTTAATTCTTCTTCAACCTTCCTATCCATAGTTGTCCCCCACACAACAAAGTATAAAACTATTGCCTGGGCTGTGTTAAATATCTTGTATCCACATGGCAATTCACACTTTCCAAAGCTTTTAATTCACTATGGTGCATGAATTTCTTTGACCTTTTTAAGTATAAGGGCAATTTCTATCTCTCCTTTATTTAACTCAAGGACATGACACCCACAAAAGGGGTGTGATGTGCTGGAAATTACATGGATATTTGGCAATGAGACTATCTCTAGAATCCAGACCTTGTCATTCCTAGATAAGATCCCTCTCAGTCACACTTTGGGACCAACCTTCTGGGAAAAAACGAATGCCCTAGGCCACACACTTGGAAAGTGGAGAAAACCTTTGGAGCTGGCTCATGACAAGAGCAGAGAGAATCAGAAAGCCATCTCAGGGGCCCAGGAAACCAGAGACCCGTGGTTACCTGAGTTGGGGAGGCAGCTTGAACCTGTTACGCACATCATCAAAGCGGTTGCCCAGGTAGGGGGTGTCTACTGTCACAAATATGGCCTTGTAGCCCATCCGTTCAGCCCGCTGCACTAGCTGCTTGGTGACTTCACGGTCCTTGTAGATGTACAGTTGCAGCCAGCGAAGAGTCTCACGACCAGCCTTGGCCACATCTTCAATTGAGGAGGTGGACCAAGAACTCAGCATCATGCCAGTTCCCAGGGACCTACAGGCTGAGGGAGAAGGGGGGAGATCAAGACAAGCCTAGCATTTTCCCATAACAAAGACTTCTGCTGTAGCTCAAGGCTAAAGACACATACAAGGGCAATTTGGCAATAAGGAGTCATATCTTTAAACAGTTAAAAATAGCATTCCCTTCCACACTCTGTAAATTGATCTTGAAGACAAAATAAGTCAATTAGTCAAAGGTGTGCCACATGTAAGGTGAAAAAATTGGGAACCACCCGAGTATCCAGCCTTAGGGGATTGGATAAAATACAGTTTATATATAAAATAAAGTGTACATTCCATTAAATATAACTTTTTTGTGATGGTTAATTTTGTATCAACTTCCCTAGCTCATGGTAGCCAAGTGTTAGCTCAAACTTGTCTGGATGTTGCTTTGAACTTATTTTTTAAATGAGATTAACATTGGAATCAGTAGACTTTGAGATTACTCTCTTTATGTGAATGGGCTTCATCCACTCAGTCAAAGGCCTTAAGGAAAAGACTGACCTTCCCAGAGAAAGAGGGACTTCTGTGAGTGGCCTTTCTTAGACTCAAACTGCAGCATCTACTGGCAAGATTTTGTACTTGCCTGACTTCACAATTGTACGAGCCAGTTCCTTAGATAGATAGATACCACTACATAGTTTTAACCTTTACACTTTAAAATTTTATCTTGAAAAATTTTGTTCAAGGTATGTTCTACCATTTGTTGCCTTTTAAAACTTTATAAAATAAGTATGCTAAACATCTCAAGTAAACAGCCGTTTTCCCCCATCCTTTTGAGCAAGGTATGAAAACAATGGATGAATAATAAAAAAAATTAGAGAGAATCCTCTAACCACTTGTCTTAGAGAACTTGAAAGAACCTGGATAATAATCTTTCCTCCAAAAATAGGTGGTACAGTTGGGGTCAGCCTTGGTAGAGGGAGAAATTGATATAATGCTTCTATGCAAAGACTTAAATAATAAACATAGAGACTATATGACCCTGGGTCATTTGACTGCACTGTGTGCCCACCATACATCAAAGAGAGAGCAAAGTAGCTGTCCAAGTGACACATAGAGTGTTGATGAGAATCAAGTGACATGCTGCTGAAAAAGCAACTTTAAGAGGTTAAAAAGCATCCACGTTTCTCCAACTTTAGTGAACACCCTTGGAGTGTTTATGAAAACACAGAGAGCAGAACCCACCCCGCCCCCCGCGTTTCTGACTCAGCAGATCTGAGACGGGGCCCGAGAACTCGCCTTTGTACCCAGCTCCAGGTGATGCTGTTGTTGCTAGTCCTGGACCACAGTTTGACATCTACTATTTGCATCAACATTCAATAGCAAAACTCTGAATTCAGATGACCATAAAATGAATTTGGGTTTTGATAAATGTTAATTTTCCTATGCCTTTGAAGGTGTTTTTGGTTTTTATATCCCTGTTCTTCAGGCCATAGGCTAGATAAAGAAGATCTGAGCTATGGATTATATCTTCTATGTATCACTAATCTGTTCCCTCCAAGTGCTCCTTTGATAATTTCTCCTGTAGGGACTCATGGCTTATGAAATGTTGCCCCAAACCCCACATTTTATTCAGCACTAATACAGATGCACATTGGGACTACTGTGTGATTTTCATTAAGATCTGTAAATATGAAGAAGAGCTCAGGGCATCCACTGTTGTTCGGAAGGAACACCAGGGGGCATTGGTGCTTTGAGCCAGAATCCCCTAAGTATCAATTTCCCAGAGATGTTATGTCCTGAAGAGGATGTTACATTAAAAAAGTCACACAGAGATGGGCCACAGAGTGGGAGAACCCAGCACATCTGACCACTCCCCCAGAGCAAGGATCTTTCTAGAACCCCTAGATGCCCCGAAGACTCCCCTATCCAAGCACGGATAGATGCATTCCCCCAATCCGTCAGGGTCATGACAACCGAGAAAGCAGGTTTGCCATGTGCCCAGAGGACACTGCCACACTGCCAGCCCTGGAAAGGCATGGAAATGGAAACGGGTGGCTAAGGCCTATCGCACACTCTAGGAGCAGAGTGGCTACACAAAATGGGCCAGCTAAAACGAGCACCGAATGACAGGGCACCACTTTGCATTTTGCACAGAGGCATCAGCAGCTCTGCCAAACCTGCAAAAAGATCTTTAACTTATAAGAAGTATCTGCAGACTTTCCATACAGATCATTAAAATACTACAAACCAATACATCAAAAATATTGACATCACCTGAACCATGACCCATGCACATCAGTGCTCACAAACAATTTGTCCAAAATCTCTTGTGAGATATGTCCAGGTAAAGCCAAGGCCGGTCCAAGCGTCCATTTTCTGAGTCTATCAGCTGAAGTGCTAATGGCTCCCAACGTTATTGATACTAACTCTGTGTTTTCCGATGATTAAATCATCAGAGCTGAAAGTTTGAATTGGGGCTCCCCCAAATTCTAAGTTGCCAGTTGTTTCCAGTTGTAGACATTCAGCAAATATTTGGTGATTTGATGAATTTAATGAGACTCTCTCCCTGGATGCTGGAGGAATATCAGAGTCTGCACTGACGTATTATGAAATGAGGCTAAGATACTACTCCCAGAAGAGAATAGGAGCGAAACTTAGAAGCACCCACACTCTTTGGGACATATAATACTCATCACTGTGATTGCCATTTACTTGTGATTATTTGCTGTGATCATGGGAAATTATTGATGAATTACATCCATTGTTTTCAACACAGCTTCATGTTAGAATGAAATAAGGGAGCCTGAGGTTTTGTAAGAACCATTCAGAGAGACTATCATAAATTCACCTGGTTCCACTAGGGATAGATCTGGGATTAAGTTGGTACGTACCAGAACGCTGGTACATAACAACATAACATTGGTACATAACAATGCTGCTTGTGCAAATGCTGAAATAGTTCCATTCTAATTGGTAAGTAACCATGGGTCTAAAGTAAATAATTCCCCTTCTGAGTCCCTTCAATGTGCCATCACTCCACTCTCTTGGCAAGGAATCCTGGCTCCCTCCCCCAATCCAGCAATTTAAAGGTTAATGCCTGGAAGAGCTGGGGGCATCCAGAGCCCTGTGAGAGGTCTAGAAATGGCATCTGAGACCCTCAAATGACCTAGCACAGTCAGACTTTGTTAAGAAGCTCTGATGAGAGTTATGCTAGTCTAGTCATTGTGCTTGAAAGCACAATGTTTTTGAAATCTGTTTTCTCTCCCCAATTCATTTTCCACAATGAAACACTGACCTGCAGCTCTGAAAAGCAGCAACTTCCAGATTTTATTTTACAAAGGGCAGGGGTCAGCTTGCATCTAGAGAGCCCTGTTTCCAACTTCTGGGTCAGTAACAGAAGACTGCGGTGCAAGTTGCATTTTTGCAACTCCTGGGAAAATGGAAATGACCTCTGAGGAGACAGTGCTAGAAAGGCCAGGCCTGCTCATGACAAAGGTCCATAGTGTGAGCCCAAGTCTGAGAACCTTGGCTAACACACCTAGGAGGCGACGCCATCAAGTAAACACTGATTCCCCACGACAGGAGGCTACTCCCTTACTTCCACTCACCCCCTTTCATGATCCCTAACATATATCTTCAAGGATGGACACTTGAACTTTTAATGCTCTAAGTCAGCAGTTTTCAACCTTCACCTCATGGCACACATCAACCAATGACTAAGATTTTTCAGCACACCAAAAAACATATTTTTTGCCAATCTGACAAAAAATAGGTATAATTTTGATTCATCCACACCAGATGGCCATTGTTGTGTTAGGTGTTGTCATTTTTTATTCAACAATCTAAGGGGAAATAAGTCAGAAATAAGCCTCTAAATAGTCAGGTATTACATGTTCTGAAAATACTTATGGCACGTTGGCTAAAAATCGCTGCTTTAGATGATATATTCAGACTATTTATATTTGACATCTCTTTCTCTTTTTTATTTAGAGGTAACATTAATACATTATACCACTGATATTTTAAAATGCTTTAACACACACACGTACTAAAAGAAACATGAGTAAGTTCTCAGGCATTGCGGCATCAAAGACAATGCCATATGTATAACCCAGGAAATAATATCTGCATCTCAGAACGACAACAGGACATAGTGTGTTGAGGGTCGGAAGGCCTGTGCTACTACAGCCCCAGCCCTGCCACCCACAACACACAGTTCAGCTTCAAGTGCGGAGCTGCCCTGCCCACTCAGAGGATCACTGGATCGTACACTGAAGCAATGTTTGTGAACATTTTCTGGGTAAACTCTAACATCATACAATTGTTAAAGGTTAAGTGAGAGAATACCTAACATTATTTGGGAAAAGAAGTTTTACATAGCTTTTTAAATTTTCCTCATTTTGCCAAGACCTGGGTTTCCTAACATCATTACTCATAATCTCCATGCTCAGCTTTCCTCTGCAATGCTGTCGATGCTCAAGACACCCATTCCCATTTTCT
Source organism: Sturnira hondurensis (assembly GCF_014824575.4). Lineage (NCBI taxonomy): Eukaryota > Metazoa > Chordata > Mammalia > Chiroptera > Phyllostomidae > Sturnira > Sturnira hondurensis. The sequence continues at coordinate 3,920,041 of NW_028080032.1, read as the reverse complement.
CTTGCACATAAGGTATAAAGTGTGCATAACCCTAAGGAAGAAAATGATTGAAGGACAGAGGAATTATCTCCAGGCCAAGGAACTCCCTGCTAGGTCCTCTGTAGGATGAGAATATCAACGGAGATGATTCCTACACTCCCAGGGTACACTTCACTTTGAAAAGCCAGGAGNCTAACATATATCTTCAAGGATGGACACTTGAACTTTTAATGCTCTAAGTCAGCAGTTTTCAACCTTCACCTCATGGCACACATCAACCAATGACTAAGATTTTTCAGCACACCAAAAAACATATTTTTTGCCAATCTGACAAAAAATAGGTATAATTTTGATTCATCCACACCAGATGGCCATTGTTGTGTTAGGTGTTGTCATTTTTTATTCAACAATCTAAGGGGAAATAAGTCAGAAATAAGCCTCTAAATAGTCAGGTATTACATGTTCTGAAAATACTTGTGGCACGTTGGCTAAAAATCGCTGCTCTAGATGATATATTCAGACTATTTATATTTGACATCTCTTTCTCTTTTTTATTTAGAGGTAACATTAATACATTATACCACTGATATTTTAAAATGCTTTAACACACACACACGCACTAAAAGAAACATGAGTAAGTTCTCAGGCATTGCGGCATCAAAGACAATGCCATACGTATAACCTAGGAAATAATATCTGCATCTCAGAACGACAACAGGACATAGTGTGTTGAGGTGTCGGAAGGCCTGTGCTACTACAGCCCCAGCCCTGCCACCCACAACACACAGTTCAGCTTCAAGTGCGGGGCTGCCCTGCCCACTCAGAGGATCGCTGGATCGTACACTGAGGCAATGTTTGTGAACATTTTCTGGGTAAACTCTAACATCATACAATTGTTAAAGGTTAAGTGAGAGAATACCTAACATTATTTGGGAAAAGACGTTTTACATAGCTTTTTAAATTTTCCTCATTTTGCCAAGACCTGGGTTTCCTAACATCATTATTCATAATCTCCATGCTCAGCTTTCCTCTGCAATGCTGTCGATGCTCAAGACACCCATTCCCATTTTCTCTTGCACATAAGGTATAAAGTGTGCATGACCCTAAGGAAGAAAATGATTGAAGGACAGAGGAATTTTCTCCAGGCCAAGGAACTCCCTGCTAGGTCCTCTGTAGGATGAAAATATCAACGGAGATGATTCCTACACTCCCAGGGTACACTTCACTTTGAAAAGTCAGGAGCGAACAACAGCAAATAATCTGAGAGATGCAGCAGAAATACACTCCTGCCCCACCCCCCACCCTGAGCTCTAATTGGTCTACAGATTCCATGGGGGGAACAGCAAGCAGATCTAAAGGGCTGTCAGTGTTTGCTTAGTCCAGCTGTCAAACAGTAACACTTGGAAGAAAATAATTAAGTTTTCACTCTATTCTCTTGTTTCTCTACTCTTTCATTTCCCTGCTGGGGCACTTGCACTTCACAGGTGTTGGGGACAGTGACACCACAGACCCAAGGGCAAGTGCGGCAGAAGGCAATGGTGAAACCGGTGCTGCGTGTGGTTTTCTTTTCTTACTCTCCTTTTTTTCCTTTTGTCTCACTTTGAAAACCCTATGGGCAGAGTCCAGAATGAAGCGAGAGAGAGCACTGAAAAATGAGAACCCCAGGTCACAAAGCACTCAATCGGTTACTGGGGAAGAGCAGAGGACAAGTAAGCCATTGGCACACGCCTGCAGGAGCTAAGCAGGGCTGTTGAGGATGGGACATTGCAGACGTCACTCACTCATTCATAGGGTCTCAGGAGTTGGAGATGACTCAGTAGCAGCTAACACACATTCTGCCATTTGCAATACAGCTGTAAGTATAATTACATGGAAAAAATGTGATCAATGTCATTGTTAACGCTCACCCATGACCCCGATCGTCTCACCACCCTGAAACAGGCTATGCGCTAGTGGAAAATGTTGGTGCATTCTGTTTAGCAGAACAAAAGTTACCCTCAGACCCACTCACACTAAAGTTTCTTATTAGAGTTACATCACATGCCCTAGGGTGGGAAATGCTACAAGGGTCTCCCATGAGCTGGCAGAAGACTGAGCTGGCATGAGCTGGCCCAAACTACCATTCATTAGAGAGTTCCTCAATTTCCTACGCTATGGAACTTGAAATCTGCTACAGAGGTTTCTATCAACTCATGTTAGATACAAATGCAGCCACCTCTGTGGTTGATGCAAATCCTAAACTCCAGTGTACCGTGATTGAAATGGACTAGAGCTTTGTAAAGCGGCATGAGCTGGTAGAATCTTTCCTATGACTAAGAAATGCAATGTGCTTCTAGATTTTGGTAGGGTTTTGCTTTACCTCAGGCCTTAATGAAAATGTTTACTTCTGATCCAGATAATCTGGATGTGGAGGAGAGAAGACAGGAAATCTATTAAGGACTTAAGTTTAGGGGGCTGGACACTAAGCTTACCTGTCCCGGTTCTTTGAAAACCACTTTGTACACATCTATCTCATTTATCTAGAGTCTGCTTCTTCCTTCCTGCTGCATTTTAGGCAGCTGACCTGAAATCAGCTGGCTCTCCGAAGATCTCAGAGAGTCTTCAAATGGGAGGGCCATTCATTCTACATTTAACACTGTTTCATCTTTGAGGGTTTGAATTACGCCTTTAGTCAGGAAGCACCAGGAACTTTCATTTCAGACTCTTTCCAGTGCTTCTCACGCTTGGACGTGCGTAGGAATCACATGGGGATGTTGATAACATTCAGATTCTGACACAGTAGGTCTCGGAGGGGCCTTGAGAGTCTGTATTTCTAACAAGCTCCCCGGTGATATTCTCGCTTTTGTTTGTGGAGGATACTCTGAGAACAAAGTAGATATTTTCATTCACAAGGCTTCATCCAAGTTAATGGGAGGTACCTGATGGTCCAGGAAAAGATAGGACCTTACAGAAAAAGGTGGGAGAAATGTGTGGGTGGCAGTAGTGGAGACCATGGCTGGTGCGTGGCTTTTTAATCACCAGTCACATCTTGCTGATGATTGTGTCTTTTCTCTCCACTGATGTCCCTACGGAGGGAGGCACAGATACATGTGCCACACTTTCTTAAGCATTCATCTCTCATTCGTTTTAAAGTCAAGGTATTAAATTGCACTATAGTAACAGCCCTTCAGCATACTTACCCATCATCAGATGTATTTTATAAACTTGCTTATCTAGGATTAGCCCAGTTTCATAGCTTTCAGATTAGAAGCAAAAATAAGTGACAAAAAAAGTAAAATGGCAGAAGATGAGAAAGAAGAGAGAGGTTACTCAAAGCTGAGAAGGCACAACTGACCCATTGTAAAATTGCTTCCAAATGTTTGATGTCAGGTTTACACACATAAAGAAGATGCTGAGTCATCAAGTAAAACTAAAGTTTGCCATGCTATGATTGATGAGGAGGGGAGCTGTGATACATTTGAGGATGATGCTCACCCACGGCCACGATGACAACAACAAAGAAAGGCAAATATAAAACCTTAGGTATCGACGGGAGTAATTGTCCATAACGTGGACCATCAATTCATGTGGGACAACCACACACCCAGATTAGGGCAGAACAACAAAGCAATGGGCTACTTTTGGTCCCAATGATTCTTTTGAAAACAGCTCTTATTTATGGGAAAGGTGAGTTAAGTTTCCCAAATTATGTGTCTGAAGGAAAGAGGGTAATATCATCAAAGGGCCTCAAGTTTTTTTAAAGTACATTTGATTAAAAAGCTCCTGCAAAATTTAGTCATCAAAACAGCTGTGCTGAAATTTTGTTAAGAAAACGCACTTTGTCATCTGCACAGGAAGTCGTTGTGTAATGGTGGAAATATGCAATGACAAAGTACCAAGGGGTTGTGTGGTTCCCCACTCAGGGTCTGACACACTATCGTGTTTGCATCAAGGTGCACACTCACATCCACCGAGTGTATCAACTTTTCTTTGCCCAGGAACTACCATTACACAGGTTTGTTAAAGACACAATTAACATTGTTCTATGAATGTCTAAAATTACCATCGAGATAGTGTAGAGAAAGAATGCTCTGAAGTTAGTCTCTAAGAAAAGAACAAAACTTCCACTATAATTATGCTTGCAACACTTTGAAGTGGTCAAGCAAATCTTAATTTACCATGTAGGAAGTCAAATTAAACACTGCCAAGAACGGCCAGGAAACCCAATTTCATCTTTCCTGTGCCTCCATCACAGTCCGTTGTCTGAGTTCGGGCAGTAAAGTCACGAGTGACCCCTCTGTCACTACACGGTGAGAATTCTTTTTCACTGTATGGAACTATTGTTGAGGAAAAGTTAGTCCCAATGACAACTTAGCCCCCTCCGTCTCTGCTTCCTCTTCATCTCTGCACAGAACTCTGCCACAGAATAAAACATTAGCTGTATTGCACTGATTCCCAGGTTATTACTCCCTCATTGTATCGACTTGTCAGGGTTGGGCATAGCTGGCAGATGGAGACCACACCATAATAAGATGCCATTTCACAACTGTTGTGGGGAGTATCCACCCTGAACACGACGACGTCCAGCACCTCCCTCAGCTGAACAGCCCCTGTGTTGGGATCCACAGATGAGCCTCCCACTTCCCAAAGTCATGCTTTCTCACCAGGCACACTAATAATACCGGAAGAAGCACTTTTAGCCTCACCAGAAAGCTGCCCAATAGCTCAAGCTAGGGTGCAACATCTTCAAAGTCACATCTCGTGACATCGGTCTTTAACATTGCTAAAGTCTAATTTTTAATAGCTATTTAAACCCTGAGCCCATAATTTTTGAAAAAATTTAGATGCTAATTATACACTGTATGTACATAGTATATATGCATAATACATAAATGAGTCTATAGTCTTTTAATATATACATGTACGTGTGTGTATATGCAACATGTGTGTGCAGAAGGAGCGTTCCACTGACTTTTGATTGCTGGCAAAAAAAGCTCAAAACATAAATCAGCTGAAGTAATTTAAAAATGAAGATGAGAAAAGGTGTGAACTGGTGTTCTTTAATACAATATTGCAGAGGTGTCTCCTGTCCAATGTTTAACTGATGTAATCTGGACAAAGTTTTCTCCATGAGTCTTCCTTTCTTTTTTTTCTCAGTAAAAATTGATAAAAAAGAACAAAGACAAATAGCTGAGTCCAACTCTAGAACGAAGCAGATCAAACCCGCCTTAACCACCGACTGGCTCCAGACCTCGGGCAAGCGCCTGCTTTTCCTGCACGTCTGGTGAGGGGGGTGATAAATGACGATCGCCTTGCGGGTCTATTGTGAAGATTAATGATAGGACTGTGAAGTCCAGGCTTCTGGTGCATAAGACACCCCCTTCAGAAAGAGCAAAAGTTTCACTTAAAGCAAACCCGGTGTTTTTCCTGGATTTAGGGAAGATTGAGAATAACGGGGATATTTTCCTCGTAGTTATGCTGAAATGTATATCTACTAGGTCACCTAGTACAACACATAAATATATAAATCAATAAAGCTTTCAAAAATACATCGTTTGGGTCTGGAGCAAAGGAAATGACAATTTTTCTTGCTGAATGGTCTTTCACTCAATGTTAGGGTTGATCACTTAATCTCGGAAAATCCAGAAAATTCAACAGCTAAAGCTCTCACCTACACCCTAATTCCGTTCACTGGGGTCTGTGTGGCTCTTTGTGTTCCTCCGCAATCCGGTCCACCTGCGCCTTGATAGGTGGTCAAGTCAGCGCTGAGTCCCAAAACTTCACTTTGGAATGTTCTGGCCTTTTAGGCTCAAAAAGAAAGTGTTTAGATTTAATGGTTTTATGGCCCATCAAATCCTGTGTGGTAGCCTCTAATTGCATCCAGGGGCAGGAATTTCTTTTAAAAATCTTTTTTTTTTCTTTTGACAGTTTAATAAGAATTTGCTAATACTCTGAGCATTCCTGGAACAAGTCAGGTGGGCTGGACTTCTCTGTATTTGAGGTCCCAGCGCTCCCTCCTGTGGCGCTGGTCTGTATGGCACGTTAGAAGCAACGGGACGGACTCACATGAACAAGTATAAAAGACACATGGACAATAACTGAGGGTGGGGGGTGGAGAGGGGAGGGAGGCGGGGAGCATGGGGTGGGGGGCGGGCAGGGTTGGGAATATAAGACAGAAACCTGTACTTGAACAAGAATTAAATAAAAATTATATTAAAAAAAAAGAAGCAACGGGACGAACGCACGTTTGTTGAATCCCTTTTTTTCTCTTTCTTTTTGCCTTTCCACATTTAAATGGAGCAAAAGAGCTAATGTAGCTCTTGAGAGGGTGAAATAAAATTTATTACACCAACTGTGCACAAAACCAGAGGGAATTCCATGATAATGTCCTAGTAGCCTCAGTGAATAGTAAGCATTTATAAATCGGTTCCTTAAGAAGTCAGAGATACTCTACCTGTCTTGCAAGATGGGAAGTTAACCTGAAGACACCACCTCTCTTATGCACTACCAGCATTTCTTTCAATATGCCAAATACTTGTAGAAATGATTTTGTAATCATCCCTGAAGTGTATATAAAAAATCAAAAACCAACTTAATAGTTTCAAATGAGTGTACCATTGTAAGTACAAGAATTTATATGACTGCTTAAATATAACAACTGTCAATTATCAAACTGTTGACTGAATCACTTACTGCAATAAATCTCTTTATCACAATACAATGTGTGCCAAACTGCAGCCCAGTGTTTCCCAGCTGGCTTCCTTCTATCTTAACAGTTAAGATAGAAGAAAAATTCTTGTTAAATTTTTGTTTGTTTAAAATTCAGGCCCCTTTATTTATGTTTCTGAATTTTATACAAGGCTCATATTTCCTAATGAGTTTCATATACTTTGGTTTTGTAGCATCCTTTCCAAACTAAAGGGATAAAACTCTAAAAACAGAACATTTACAGTTAATATTTCAAGACTATGGCACAGAGCTTGTCTTAGGGGTTCTTGCTGCCGTTAACAACGTTTGGAAGCAGCAGTAACTGACCAGGACATCATTGATAGCACTGCATATGTGAACAATAACCTTGAGAAAAGTATTCAACCTTTGCAAGCCTGTTTTCACATC